>NC_092821.1:36785569-38278069 GCF_023375885.2 Dermacentor andersoni | reverse complement strand
TATATATATATATATATATATATATATACATACATAAACAGCGGTGATAGAAGTGCGCCCCACGCATCTTTGCACACAGGTACGCGCACCGAACGCCCTGTTTACAAATAATTGTCTGTAGCAATCCCGATATGCCATGACCACGCTATCTTTTGTTGCACTTCCTACGTTAACGTATCCTAACAGGCTGATTCATGAGGCACTTTGCAAACGCATTGTCTAGATAAACTTGAAGCATTGCAACCGTAGTTCCCTTGGCGTCGCAGCATTCTAGAATACTGCGTGTTACGTGCATGTTTGTGATTATTGTGGGACGTTTGATGCTGCATGTTTGGTGCGGCCCTACTAACTCCGTCATTACAGTTTGCATACGTTTGGCTAATATTCGCAATGATATTTATATTCGGACTTCAATAAACGGTATGCTAAAGATCCACGTAGCGTCTTTGGTTCTTTTGTTGTTGGAATAATAATTGTGTGTGACGCCGAAAACGATAACGAAAACAACAGTCAAGTCGAATGTCTCATTGTACACTACGGCCAGCATTGGTCAAAAAGCACGTTTGAAAGTTTCGTAAATTCTGCCGTCAAGCCATCTGGCCACTGGGATTTCTCTGCGGTGATATCTTCTGTTGATGACTTTTTTGAGTGAGATCGGAAGTTATAATACTGCTTTAGTTTCATCGTTAACTTTTGGGATCATGGGACGTCACTTTAAATTCTTCAGTTTCTATTGTAGAATGCGTAAACAATTCACTATAATGCTGAAAACAGGCATTCCTGATTTAATCGGCATCGTCAGTGACGTCACCCTGCAGTTCAATTTCTGTAATCTAATTCCGTCGCGCGTGCCAGTTTTCTGCGCCAAGCGCTCTCTTTGTCCACATTTTAATTAAGCGACTTTCATTGCGTATTCTTCGCACAAGCTAAATCAATCAAATGACCCTTCAGAGACGTAATCACTGCTGTCCTTAATCAGATATTGGAGCAGTGTAACTTGGTAGACGTGTCAGATTGTCTTGGTGGTGGGTGGACACCACATCTTACTCCCAGGCAAACAGCCATGCCTGCTTGGATAGAGCCTATTTAGCAAACGAGCTTATTCCTCTGTATCAAGAGTATAATGTGAACTTCGTGTCATTTAGCAATCACTGCTTAGCGAGGTTTTGCATTAATGGACGCGAACAAAAAAGCTTGACTGGCACGAATGGAAATTCAATTCTAAACTTCCACACGATGAGACATCTACTGCAGAGATAAGAAAAAAACATAGCGAAAAATCGGGAATGATACAGAATGAAAGTGTGCACCAAAGTGGCAATTCTTGAAAAAGAAATTAAAGTAAATGTGCTTGAATGTTCAACCACCACCAAACGAAAAGAAACAGAACAGGAACTTAAAGGAATCTTGCGAAAATTGATAAACGAAGGGAGTGATAGACTAGGCATGTAGGCGGGCGATATTCGTGAAGTGAAACACAAACTGAAGCAGTTTGACATCAGCCGATACTGCGTTTTACTTGTGCGAGCAATGATGGAACGCATGATAGCTGGTATAAGCCATCGTGTCCTAAATTGCAGGCCTGTGCTCTCTGGTTTATGACATCATGTAACTTGGACTGAAATGTCCGTTGCCAAGTCCTGTGTGACTAAAGAGGTGACGTCAAAATCCTCACGGCTTACTCGGAAGCGTCCCCATTAGGTTCTATGGCAGTAGAGCAAGGTAACATGACGTCGCAAGTTGGAAGTGCACCGGAGATATGCTATCTAGGAGGCGTTGACGAAGTGTCTCAACGCGCTCACTTGTCAGCGAGGAGTTAGCTAGAAGGGCTGCTCAGCGGCGTTGACTTTGTACTTAATGCTTTCGCATTCACAACTCATCAGAAGTGCTTAGGTGTCCTCTGATTGTTTTATTTTAAGTTGTCGGGCAAATGATTGCAAATATGAGGTAAAACATATTGAACACATAGCTTTATTTCTGATGAACGTAATGCGCCTTTTCTACCCTACATCAGGCTTTATTAAAATACCCACTTATTAGAGCGCTCCTCTGCGGCGCCCGTTCATGAGGCGAGTGGAGGCAGCGGCGTGCGTCGTAGCAGAACGGACGAGCACAGCGAAGGATGAAAGATAGAACACGGAGTGCAGCGTTAGGTTGAAAGACGGCAATGGCGAAGAAAGGGCGACGAGGAAAGCAGGGGAAGAACGTATGGCGAAAGCGTGAAAGAAAAAGCCCAGTGCCGTGCAAGACTGGCTCTGCGGCGGTGAAGGCTTCGAGATGGCGGCAGGGCAGCGCGTGTTATTTGACGGCACCGATACCACATATGGCAACAAAACGCTCCATGAGCGGAGGTCTGTCTGCAGCGGCTGCAGTCGATCGCGCCCACGCATCGCCTATGCGCTGCCGCTCGTGTTCTGCAGACTAACGAGGCAGTCGAGGCACACACTGCGCTCGGTTTGCGAGGTGCCGCACGAGATAGAGTGTAAGCGCCTGCCTATATATCGTGAAATGAAAACACGTATAGCGCTGCGCTCCAATTTCGCATTAGTGAGTACCGTGTTCGTCGCTGAATTGCGACGCAATAAGCGCGCTTCCTTGAGAAAGGGAAATGCAAACATTTTGGACATTCAGTGACATTTCCCACTTATTATTTTCGTTACTCAGATGGGAGTTTAGCTGTGTTAATGAATGTGCGAAAGGTGGCGACAAAACACTCACAGAGAATTGATGCCTATGACGAAGAAGCACATTTCGATTGTTGTCGCGACCAAGTGAGCTTTTAGTTTTCAAATTCAACTGAATTAAAGTACACCAGATTAGAACGTAAACTCCGTCAAAAGAAAATGTCAATTTATTATTACGACTAGAATTATTTTTCTGCTTCAAGCATTTTGAGCCTGCTTGCCTATCTATCTATCTATCTATCTATCTATCTATCTATCTATCTATCTATCTATCTATCTATCTATCTATCTATCTATCTATCTATCTATCTATCTATCTATCTATCTATCTATCTATCTATCTATCTATCTATCTATCTATCTATCTATCTATCTATCTATCTATCTATCTATCTTCTTATGCCAACCCAGCAGCCCAGCTTTTCTAATAGCGTCATCCACTAAGTGATCTCGTCGTGCTTGTTGCATTGTTGTCATTCCAGCTTTGCCACCCGAGTCTCACCATGCAGTCGTCGGCACGTCATCATCATCATACAGTAGTCATGCATTCGTTGTCACACAGCTGTCGTGATGCCGTCTTGGTCGTTCTGTTAACTCACTCCAGTGTCATCATTCGACTCTCCTCATGACGCCATCGCACCGCCATTGTCTTTACACAGTCGTCGTAATACCATTGTATCACGTCGCCGTCAACACGCTGTCCTTTTACCGTCTTGATCACTTCAGTAATGTCATCCCGTTAGGTCCACTCAGTCGTCATCATACCGCCTTCGTTCTTCCACTGACGTCAATCCTCCTTTGTCATTTTATCGTAATTATGTCGTAGACATACCGCTGTCTTCACGCTCTCGTGGTCCTGCCATCATCGTCGCTGCAGCTTCGTCATCCAACGGTCGTGATGCCATCATCGTCACGCGATCGTCACCATACAAGCTTCGTGGTACAGTCGTAGTCTCGCCATTGTCATCCGATGAAATTATCCCAATTGCCATGGCATCGTCGACATTTCTTAGTCGTGGTACAATCCTCGGCATGTAATTCTTGACATACCGTCATGATTATGCCCTTGGTGTCATTTCCGTCTTCTTCATTCTCACTTTGTCATCTGACTCTCGTCAAGACTGTCTTGACGCCATCGTAGGGACAAGTCGTCATGCCGCCGTCGTCCCGCTGTTTATTATCGTCGTCACTTTAATAACATAATCCCGTTGTCGTCATACCGTCTTCGTCACTCTATCGACGTCATTAGTTCTTCATCATTCTATCGTAATCATGCTGTGGTCCTTCAATCGTAGTTATGCGTGGCTGTCATGACATTATTGTCATAGCACCGTCAGACAGTCGCTGTCATGCATCTTGTCCTATCCTCGTGGTCATGCCATGCTCATCATTCCAACGTCCTCATCCGGTTGTCGTCGTCACATATGAATCATCTGACTCGTCTCGTACAGCATTTGTCATTCCTTTTTAGTCATTTCTTCAGTCTCATTTCAACGTCGTTACTGCGTGGGCGTCACATAGTTGGTGTCATGCCACCATCCTCATACGTGATCTTGGTCAGCATGTGCCATAGCAAAGTGGCACCATACCGAACTATGCCACATATAGCCGAAGCAATGGGCCTCTCAGAATGACTACAATATATATTAAACGTGACTTCAGAAATTCTTTCTCTCCCTAATTTGTTCGCGTGCTAATCACATTACCATCTGCATTCGTCGTCAGATGACTTTTGTCGCAATTTTCTTGCTGATGCTCTTAGACATTTGTCATATCTACAACTTTCGCACGTTAAAAATGTCCAGATTGAATGAAAGTGGGTTTTAGAACAGTAGCAAACTCACCATGATGCCGCGCAACAATATTCAGTATTCCAAACAGTATGTTACCAACCATTTTCATCCAGACATCCAGATATGATATTCAGGTACCGAACTGTTACTGTAATCTCAATGCTAGCAAGTTTCGCGATAGTGTTGTTTCTATCTGGGTGTGAGATCTGCTCTTAGTGGCTATCCAGCTCCATTGATCGCACAGTAACTTAGTCGGCATATTGGCTAATTCAGTAGGCAAACTCTCAGTTCGGATTTCCGTTAAACTTATGATATACTCGTGTCATCCATATGACGAGCAGTGTATTCACCTGCGTGAGCTCTAACTCTTTATTTACATTTACATGCCCTCCATCAGTGAGCGAACTGATTAAACCGCAGTAAAGTGCCAATACGAGACATGGTAGAGCAGTATGGAATCATACCTATGAGCTGATGACAACTTCCAATAAAACGAACGGTGGCTATGCTCGGGGTGACAGTGGTTGTTTGCTTATGACTTGTGATATATTTATTAGTATTCTTGGTTGGTTCATTTTTAATTTTTTCTTTCTTTCGTAGCATAGTTGAATTGTTTTGGATAGCCGGCTGGGAAGACCGAAATATTATCAGTTATATTTGCTTAGCCAAAAATTAGCGGTTTTGTATTTCACAGTATTGGAAGGCGGCCATGACGGTCAAGAATATTACCTGGCCCTTCGTAGGAGAAACGTATAACAGCGGCAAGACATTTTCTCGGTCTCCTGTGGCTACCAACAAAACATTGAGGCAGCTCTCCCTGTACATGAATAGTTCAGGCTAAATAGGGAAAGCAAACATTTTTTAGCAAAGCTTCCCTTCAGAGTGTGCTTTTACTGCCTGACAAGAATGTATATCTAGATAACACTGTATGCTTCACTAAATCAATAGCCACTACTCTATAAAGATGTGCCCCACACGCTATTGGTGTTGAAATCTTTGTTGCCCCCCGACTAAACACAGTTGTTTCCATTTAAAACTACTACTTACCACAATATAACTGGAATGTCGAACCTTCTGTAACATTGATATACATGTTTCTTGAACATTACAGAGATGCTGACTGGTACGTGAAGCCACTATACGGTATGCCGTCAGTTGTTCTGAATGCATGGGGTGAGTTATCGTTCTGATTTGTTTGAATGAATGCATTTTATACCAGCAAATATTTCTTTGTAAAAGTGGCGTCTAAACAAAGGGTTTAAGGGGATAATATTTGGCCATGATTATTTGACTCGCCGCTTCCAGAAATTACTCGAAGGTTATCATCCCGTGTTCTACAATGCCCTTTCACTGCTGGCTTCTCGCGTAGTTACTCAGCAAACTGAAATACGCCATTTGTTCGCACGCTAAATGGGGGAAAATACACTTGCAAGTTTGCTTGTATTTGTTGTTATATTTTTCTAGTGGATTCACTGATGCCACTCATTTGATCACCGACGATTGCTCCTTCAAACTATTTATTCCTAGTGGGATTAATATTTGCATACTAATGCCAGCGTGATGTTCTCCTTAGCGCTAATCTTGCTATTCCTTGCTTTACTCTGTATTACATCGTAAGTTTGAGGTTGATTTCTGATGGCCTTAGTTGAACACCAGGTGTTCTTAAACTACAGTTAACGGGCAAACAAATCGGAGTGTATTCTTCTCGTGCATCGCTTTTTCTTTTGTAAGCTTGCGCTTCGCTACATGTCAAAACCCAGTTTATTAAGTCCTTCTCAAAGTGACATGTTCGCATCATCCTAGAGGTGGTGGACTGCATAAATAGCAAAGCGAACGCCACACTACCAGCTCTAAAACACTTTGTGCTTGACCACATCTCAAATGTTTGAGAGTGTGTACCTCAAGAAGTCGAGAACTATATCAATTCCGGCGATTCAGAAAAACCAATTGTTCTT
The DNA here is from genome assembly GCF_023375885.2 of Dermacentor andersoni. Lineage (NCBI taxonomy): Eukaryota > Metazoa > Arthropoda > Arachnida > Ixodida > Ixodidae > Dermacentor > Dermacentor andersoni. Next base: position 38,271,637 of record NC_092821.1, on the reverse strand, counting down.
TTTTTGTAGGTTTCTAGATTCCATCCACTAAAACAGTGTTTCCGAACCTATTACAGTATGTACCGCTTTTCAGTAACCCCAAGGTTACCCTGATTCCCTTATTTTATAAGCTTCCTCATAATTCACTTTTTTTTCAATGACCTGGATACATATATATCTTATTTTTAAACTACCTTAGCCCAGCCAAGAGAAAGTAAAATGTTTGACAACAATTAGGATACATTTAGTGCGAAAATTCATCTGAGCTGAAATTTCGTGTCTTCATTTCGTGTGTCAATATTTTGTGTTATGATTATCCGGTACACGGTTTCTATTAGGAGAACCTGTGAGCAACGAGCAATTCAATGGCCGTCTAAATTATGAATGAATGTCACTGAAAAGGTGACAATTTTCATGTGCTCCTCTTCAACACAACTGGCTCCGCCAAACTTGCACCATTGCATTGCATAGGTAAAAGCAGGCTAGTGCCAGAACTCAATGAACGTCCTTGATGTGAATATCGGTCACTGCATAGGTGTCACTGTCGATGTCCTTCTCTTCAACCAACCTAGCTCATTTCAACTTGCATAACTGGGTATGCGAAACTAGGTGTGTGCCAGGCTTCAATGAACTTCCTTGACGAGAATTTGGGTCACTGAACATGGGCCACGAGTTATGTGACTCTGTTCATTAAACCTTGTTGACTCCAACCTGTACCGCTGGGTATGAGCCACACTTCAATGTATTGAAATCGGAAGTAAATCAGTCAAGTAGTCTATTAATGAAAAAAGAAAGGCGTTCGGAAAAACATCAAAATTTCTCTATTCCGTCTGCTTTCAGCGGTACGCAAGGTCATTAATAGCCACATGGGCTGTTGTTAGCTGCGGAAAAAAATGACCTTTTGCTTTTTTGTAACGAAACGTCGAGAAAAGAAATTTGTAGAGAAATATTGGGTAAAGTAACAATAATTTTATAGCCGACAGTCTTTTTAAGTCCCACGGACGCCGTAGTGGAGGTCTACGGAGAATTTTGCCCAACTGGGGATTTTTAACGTGCACTGCGATCTACACGGGCGTCTTCGAAGTTTGCCTCCATTCAAACTGCAATCTCCGATGCAGGGGATTAACCCGCAAATTTCTAGCTGAGTATACTAGCGCCTTAGCTACTCAGCTACCCCGAAAGGTGATAGAGTAAGGTTATACAGGCATAGGAATGTAATGAGTTCAGATATGTGTGCAACGATTCTCCACTACTGCCGGTAGAAAGCGTGTGTGGCCCAGGTTGAAAACGTTAGTAACTAAACAGCTGAGGGTCGTCACGAAAGCGACGGTTTGGCATCATTAGGGCAGCTCATGGACTTTCTCTATTTTCTCGCCAACATGGAGTAATGGGTCGTCTAGGGTCTTATAGAGTAAGGGACTGCTGTCATGACCAAACCGCATTCCTAACCTATCGGCGGAACAAGTTGTGTTCTAGGTATGTGGCATTGCATATGCGCCTCTCATCAGTTGACTCATTTCACGCGAACGTGTTTTACTGGGTATATTTAACTGATTATATTGTTGCGGGAAGAATCCGGAAGATCCGGATTAAGGCGCTCGGTAGGGCAATATTACGCTACAAAACGACGTCAGTAAGCGGCGACACGACGTACCCGCCATCAGGTACAGGAGGACCGGTGATGTACTCCCATCGGCGACTCGCACAGTGCACGGTATGGCGGGTGTGAGAACCTTTTTGAGCCTTCGGCGGAGAGCAGCGCTCATAACTGAAAGCTGCGCTCCTGTATCAACGAGAGATCTAACAAGAACGCCATCAACTTCAATGTCCAGTAGGTTTCCACATGTAGGCAGGGTCAACAGAGGATTTTCGGGCCAGGTCGGAGTTGCAGCTTCATCTCCGAGAGCTGCACCGCCTAGTTTCCCGAAGCGAAGCGACCGGTTGCAGAAGGGGACGAAGAGCGGTGAACCAGAGGCGAACGGGACCTACGACCTTGCAGAGACGGGGAGCGGCTAGATCTTGGTGGAGCACTGTCGGCGTTGATGTTCCTAGTCGGCGTATAGGGCGAGAAAGTACGATTGTCTGGTACTCGGCGGTAGTGACTCAGAGACGACCACCGAGGAGGCGACGACCAGTGGTTGCGGCAATGACAGGCGATGTGTCCAATACCGGAACAATTAAAACTCATGGGTTTATTATCCGCTGTGCGCCAGTCAGCTGGGTTGCGACGGAGTGGCGGAAAGCTTTGCGTCTGGCAGCGAGCGGTGGGAGAAATTTAGTACGTGTTTGTATGGCGGAGCGAGCAGAGAGATGGAATGCCCAAACTTGCTATTTCCTCCCGAACGACCGCTTGTATAAGGGAGATAGCGGGTACGCTTTCCCGACAGTCTGAACGAACTGGAGCCGGGGCCATGGCCTCAAGCTCACGGCGAACGATGCCCGTTATTTCTTCCTGTCCTGTGGGCTGAACGAACCGCGGCGGGTCTTCGCAAGAAGATGTCGCGGCGGATGTCGCGGCGGTACGTGTGAGCGCGGCACGCAAGTTTTTTTTTTTTGCCACCAGCTGACCACCGACAGGTCTGCCAAACAGGTCTCGCATTTTTTCTTTGCAGACATCCCAGCTCGTTAGGTCAGCTTCATGTGTGTCGTACCATAGCTTCGCGGTTCCCCTCAGATAAAATATCGCGTTTGCTAGCATCACTGTTGGATCCCACCTGTTGTTGTAGCCCACTCGCTCGTACATCGTAAGCCAGTCCTCGACGCCGGCGTTGTCCGTGCCAGAACATGTCCCCGGGTCCTACGAATGAGTGAAGATGACCGTTGGCGCGGGCTGCCGAGGCGTTGTCGCTTGTGTTGGTTGATTTGCCATTGTGGCGGCAGGTAGATGACGCCCGCTGCGAAGTTCCGTGGTTGTACCCCGCACCTCCACCAAAATGTTGCGGGAAGAAGGCAGGCCCACGAGTGTAAAATAGCGTATATCTTTAAATGGTGTATATGGCGTTCAGGCAACTGCCAGACTTCGTCTTCCTCTAGTCCAATACAACTTCTTCCTTCACTTCACCGTAACAATATGTAGACCTTTCCTAAAATCAATGTAAACTCACTTCTCGAACTGCATAGCCGAAACTAGGTATGTGCCACAATTCAATGAACGTCTAAATTCTGAATCAATGTTACTGAAAAAGTGACATTTTTAATGTGCTCTTCTTTAACAACACTGGTTCCGCCAAACTTGCATCACTGCATAGGTGAAAGTAGGATGGTGTCTAGAATTCAATGTACTACATCCTTGATGTGAATTTCGGTCACTGCATAGCTGCCACTGGGCATGTGCTTCTCTTCAGCCAACCTAGTTCATTTCAACCTGCATAACTGGGTATGCAAGTTACAATCTACCTGGTTTGGCACATTACAAACGGAGCGAAGCTTGGAGTGACTGCCTCGCTAATCGGGAGATGGCTAGAGGCAGCCCGTCGGTGACGCGTGGACGTGATTCGCAGCTGCCGCTGCCGACAGACCTCCGCTCATGCAGCACTGTATTTCCATACTGACGACGCGTGCTGCTTTGGCGCCATATCGTACCCACCGTCACCGCACATCCCGTCTTGTATGACACTGCGCTTCTCATGCTTTTGATTCCACAAAGAAGTGGGCGGCCCTTCGGCGCGGGGTGGTCATGCCACAAGTCTGAGCGGCGACAACACCCAAAGGAGGGTCACATCGAGCCTTGCTCGCTGCCGTTCAACATCGCCCCTTGCAGGAGCAGTGATGCCCGTCACACACGCTGCTACTGGGGACGCGCGTTGCCCTCCCCAGCTTACGACACCCTTGCCCCTCACATCTGAAGCGCAGATGGGATTGGCCACTCGGCTGCGGAAGCCGTGGCCGCTGGCAACTAAGTGAATGTGAAGGCCATTTCTCCTCCGCTCGCCCTCCACATTTCGCCTCATGCGTTCCCTGTAGCCCCCTCCTCCGCTTTCTTCCTCTCGTTCTCTACGCTCTCGCGGGGGTGAGTATTTACTTTTTTTCATCCTCTGCTGCGCTCCGCATATGCCTTTTCGTCCTTCGCTCCGCTCTTTCGATCAGTTACGTCACCGACGCAGAGGCATGCCGACGCCCAATGCCGCAACGGGCGCTTAAGACCTGCCCTCCACAATGGTTGTGGATGTTTTCTGACAATAATTGATTTGATCAAGTAATTCGTTGAGACAGATGCTGTTTAGCCCTTGAACATCTGACTTTAAATGCTATACCATTTCTTTGGCTGCCTGATAGGCAAAATTTGTGTTCTCGCACCAATATACGAAGGACTGCAAAAGACGTAGGTAGTGGAAAGCTACACGTAGAAGGTTGGTAAGAAGCATGCACGTACTGGGTGCTTAGCATGTTGCACGCTCCATGGACGGATGGAGAAACTTTATTGGGTTCCATCAGAACGTTGCACGCTGAATGACCGCCAGGAAAAGCTCATAACACATTTCGGGGTCACGATCCGCAGTTTGAGAAAGATTGCTTTAAAGCATTTTCTGTGAGCTGTAGTCATAGAATATCTACCAATCTCACCAATCTCGTGCCACTGCGAGTTTCTTTTGCTCATATTTTGGACAAGCCAGAAAATTTAGGGGAGGCACTGGGGCAGCCCTTTTTCTCTTGGCGTCACCACATCTACTGATACGGGACATGAACTATCAACACAGAAATGCGTGCAGCCTGTACAACCTGATTGTGCCTCCATTGTTAGCCGCCCCTGCAGCGTAGCGGGTAGCGTTGACGCTTCTAGGCTGATGTAGTGCCACACTGCAACCGATCGCTGCCAACCTTGTGCTTCCTCTAAAGTGTACGCGTGATACTGAAGGAGTGGCGTCGCATTGTAATCAACGTATTTTGGTTTAATGCTCAGCGGCCGCACAGAGCGGCTTGGATTGTTTAAGAAAAAAATGTCTTCTTACGCCGAGGGGCTTTAAAAGGCAACGTCGTATGGGCCGACACCATCTTCGGTTAAACATCACCCACACAAACTACTTCATGCACAATTCGAAATTAACGTTATCGCCACCTTGTAGCTTTTGCAATGTCTGCGATGATGGCGTTTGCGTATACATATGATCTGCGACACTGCTTATATCTGCTCTGCGATGATATATTGCCATGCCTCTTACGTGTGTAAGATTTGCATGCTATGCGTGTATGTTCTGCATTTGTGGGCCATTAAATCCCTCACCCTTGTCATCTGAGGCTGCACGCTAGGCACGTGGCCACGCACATAACTCCAGACTCTACAAAAGAATGTCGCTCACGCAAGGGGTTACCTTATGTAACCGACCACTTTTAAGAAAGTTCGTAACCGCCATGGTTGTTTAGTGACTCTAGTGTTAAGCTTCTATGCTCGAAGTCGCGGTATTGAATCCCGGCCATGGAGGCCGCATTTCAATGGGAGCGAAATTCAAAAACATCCGTGTGCTGAGATTAGGGTGCACGTTAAAGAACCCAAGATGGTCCAGATTTATGGAGTCTCCCACCGCGGCGTGCTTCATAATTCTATCGTGGTTTTTGCACGTAAAACCCAATGATTTTTAAAAAGAAAGTTTGCATGCAGCCGTTAATAACGCATTTAGTAAAGGTGGCTTGGGGACTTCCATAGATTTAAGTATTTAATCGCGAATGCGGTGGCTCGTTTTAGTTGTGGCTGCCTGCACAAGCCGTTCCAACAATTTGTTTATTGTCAGACTAAATGTTTAGGCAATTCAGTTTACTGTAGTGGAGTTTTGTTTTTTATCACACGTGTAATAGCACCAGATTAGAAACAAAAGTAGCTTGTTTCATTCTTTATGCACTGATGCCGCTTCAGCACAACACGTAGAAACAGAGAAATACCTGCTTCCTTTCTACATGTCTGTGATTGGCTGCTCTTTAAAATATTCTCAAACCACTAATAACTACTCTTAATAAGGAATATTTCATTCTGCACTTCCTGTCATAGACATTGTTGAAACATTTGCTTTATGAAGCAGGTGCTTTGAGCCTTTATGCTTGAATTAACATTGGCTGGGAAATCTGCGCCTGTGCTTGCCTTTTCTGCCCACTTCAATGTCTCCGCACTGGCTTGAACAAAGCTCCCAAATTTTGGCAGGGTAAAAGGCATAGCAGGCTTTACTTAGACTATAAAAGAACAACGCAACAACAAAATTGTGTATATTTTCAGAAAGATGATGGGGAAATGGGGTGCGGTGAATTGCGGAGAGTGTAAATTGAGATGTTGCACCTTAAACCACTCCAATACGGAGTTCACAAGAAGTTGCTGGACTTTACTCACGAACAAATATTATGCGCTAGCTCGTTCTTATCACAATCACGTGCCCAGCGAATATCGTTATATGTATGAAGCTGAATGGCTATTAGTTATAAAGCAACATTGAAATTCAAGGGTGATTAGTTGTCTTTGTTGTCTAACGTCTTGAAGCTGCAGTAGGGCGATGAGACTGGCCGCCATGCCCTATGCTTAGTGTTAATATTTCTTAAATTTTTAGTCTGCAGCATTCTAGTTTCTGCTTCGTACTCAGTACACGATACATTTTACATACCGCAGATGCGTCAATTGACTTACAGCGGCAGAGTGCCATCTGCACTTGGTCACTGGTCTAGACTCTTCTGGATGCCGCCAACAGTGCCCGTGCCGAGCCAAGCAAATTCTGAGCCTTCAGCAATGAAGTGCGCTTTTTTTCAAAGCAGCTTCGCTTGCGCCTGCGAATTTTTGTAGGCCCTCTTCAACTCTCTGACCATTGACACAATGCCCTCCAGGAGGCTGTAATCATGTATGAGCTCCCCGCAAAAGCATTGCAGGAGCAACAGTGCTTAACTTTGAACTCACGCGTAACAGCTCAAAAGGGAGTTACAGTTGTAGGAAAGGAGAAAGAGAATGCGTAAAGCAACGCCGTGACGAAAGGGACGGAGAACAGCGTCTCCATTCTTCGCTCATAGCGGCTTGCAGAAATGGGAGGATCGCAGGGGAAGGGAAACTCGTCGTCAGGCAGTGTGCCTCGTTTAGGGTCTCTTCGATAAAGAAAACGCTTGCACGAGACATCGCAACAGTTTCGGACAAATTGCAAAAAATTTAATTGAAAGTACGGTTCGACAAGTTTGTCATAATTCTAAGAATTATATGCCGCGCATACTTCTGGATGCGGACAACCTACGAAGGATGTGCAGACACAAAACCCCTTTAAAGCACCGCAGCGTGAAAAAGACATACGCAAGTGGCAGTCTAGGAAACGACCACTTTAGCCACGATGCGGTGCGCCATGTGAGGGAAGGTCAGTGTTACCGTTCTCGCAGGAAGCAAGAAATTGCGCACAACGACGCCTCAAGCAAAGACGTCTTGCGGAGTGTTCTGTGTACCACGCAGTCAAACCTAAACAGTACACGCAAGGCAGCATTTAACATCGGATGACAGCTGTCGTATGCCATCAACGCCGCTAACAATTTCCTCAGTGAATGCAAACAGGTTTCGCTTACATCCACTCCTACAGTTCGTGGGATATGAATAATTCTATGAGTCACTGTTAACCTCGCGCTTGAATGTGCCACGTGGAGGGAGACGCTATAATGTTTCGTGTCTTCTTTTAGAGGCCAAACCCTAGTTTTGTCTCATGTCTACGCGGGGGCCTGGTTTGGCCTGTGATGTCAATCATTTTCATTAGACCACCATCACCAGCACCTATAATCCCTCTAATTTTATGTCTACTGCAAGCTGAAGGTATCTCTCAACGATCTCCAATTACCTCTATCTTGTGTAAGTTCATACCAACTAGAGCCTGCAAATTTTTTAATTCCCTCTCCCCACCGAATTTTCTGCCGTCCTAAACTACGCTTCCTTTTTCTTGTCACCCATTTTGAAATGTAGTGGTCACCGGTTATCGGGCCTACGCATTAAGTGGTCTGCCTAGCTCCATTTTTACGCCTAATATCAACTATAACACCGACTATCGCCGTTTTCTCTCTTATCCACACCACACGCCTAACATTTTTCGTTTCACTACTCTTTCCGCCGCCCTTAACATGTACTCCTGTTTCTTTGTTAACCTCCAAGGTTATGCTCCATATGTTTGCAGCTAAAGAATAGAGATTATGTACACATTTCTTTATAATGACAATGGTATCCTCCCACTCGGGAGTCAACGTGCAGTATGCACACCATCACATTTTCATTCTTTTGTAAGTTCCTTCAACGAATCAGCGTCCCCTATTAATAAATGACCTAGATTAGTATGCTCTTGCACCGACTGTATAGATTTACTAGTGACCATGAATTCTCGCACTCTTGAAGGCTATTGAACATTAACTTTGTCTTCTGCATTTAATCACCATACGGACTCTTACACTTTGTCCGTTAAATTATTCAACCATTTGTTGCAATTCAGCCCCAATGTTGCCGAACAAGACAATGTGATCTTCAAATCTAAGGCTGTTGAAATATTCGCCGTTGAGACTTACTTCTAAGTCTTACCAGTCTAGTAGGTTGAATACTTCGGCCAAGCATGCAATCATTATCATTAGAGAGGTTCTTTCTCCTTGTCTCATCCTTCTTACGATAGTTATTTTTCCACTTTTCCTGTGCAGGAGCAAGGTAGCTGTGAAATTTTTGCAGGTACATACCAACATAATCCCATACGCCTTCTGCACTCCATGATTACGCAATACCTCCATGGCTTGTGGTATCCTTACTGAATCACATCCCTTTTCATAATTTATAGAAACCATATAGACAGGTTGATCCTACTGCACCCATTTCTCAATTGCCTGATTGATGACAAAGACGGGATGAATCAAAGAATATCCCTTCTTAGAGCTAAGCTGCCTCCTGATTTATGGAAGTGATGCCCTTATTCTATTAGAATTCAACTTTGTTAATATTTTATACGATGCAGAAAAAAAGTCATAGGCCTTTATTCTTCAAATTTTTACTGTCTTCCTAATATGAATTAGTATAGTGTTGGAATTCTTCCAGCTCTCTGGTAGACTTGAAGTTGTAAGGCATTGCGTACGAAGGGCCACAAGCTGTTCAAGTATATTCCTTCCATCTTTATTTATCAACTGTTATTAATTTTTCTGCTGTTTTTCCCCGCCAGGCCACTTGCAAGGGCTTCTGACTCCATAGCTAGTTATGGAAAGAGCCTGTGCAACATGCTGATCACTTCTTTCAATGAGAGGTAGCGCGGCTGCTCTGGGTACTGTGCACCTCTGTGCAGAATTGTTTTGCTGCTTTTTCTTCATCATCGAAAATACTGATGACAATACCCTACTTATCTTTAACTGCGCACATCTTGGCCTGGCCTAAGCCAAGTTTTTTTCTCAGTGATTTCTTGCCACGCTCATCTTCTACTGCTTCCTCTATCTTCCTGATGCAAGAATTTCAAATAATAATTATTTTCTTCCTGTTTATAAGCTTTGAGAGTACAGTGAATTCTCTGTTTTCTCTGCGAATTCTCCCTCTGAATTCCCTCTCATGTGTTGCCGTTTCTTTATTTGAACCATTCTTATTTGGAACAGGATACGTACAGGTTGCCTTGCCTCGATTCCCATTTCAATTGTTGCTTCTAAAAGCAGCCTAGTGAAGGTTTTCTTTATTACGTCTATGTTACCTTCGTCTTGGTGTTCCAGAGATAACCATTTGTTGCCAATAATCAGCCAGGATTCGTCTGCTTTTCTGTTACTGCTTCTAGGTTTGCATGTTTCTTTTTGAATAATCTTGCTCTTTCTCTGTTCAACTCGACACCAATACACTATCTCACTAACCTATGATCACTGCCCTTTACACCACCTAACACTTCTACATCCTGCACTATGCTATCATTGGTAGAGAATATTATATCTATTTCATTTCTTGTTGATCCATTAGGGCGTTTATTTGTCCACTTCTTGTGGTCGTGCTTCATAAGTAAGGCTGTCATTATAGAGAGTGTATTATTTCCCATGAAATAAACCTACATCGGCCCTCTAGTATTCACAGAATACATGCACTAGTTGCGAACTCCTTCTTCGTGAAACTGCTTTTTGCCCACTTTTACATTGAATTTGCCATGACAACAGTGTGTTCAGTTAACAACTTTGTAATTGCTAATTCAATATATTCAGAAAGCTATTGTATTTTGGCATCATCATGACAAGAGGTTATAGCATAGCATTCTTATATAATTAATCTTCATCTGCTATTTACACTTTTTACGACGACGGCTACTGTTTTATTATAGCTGTCAAGTTCATCAAAGCTGCCCGCTGGGTAAATATCAATTATAAATCCTACCCCGTATTCTCTGTTATGTCGAAGACCTCTCCAGCCGAGGACGTGGCCATTAGACAGCACTGCATGGACATCAGCCTTCTCCTGGCCTAACTAAGGCCAATACGATTCCAGGAAATGCCTGATAATTCTACACAAAGCCCTGCTAAATTAGGCTCAGTCGAGAAGGTTCACAAGTGAAACATTGCGAGGTTCAGCTTCCTGTACCGACCTGTGCGGATCCAGAGATTCTTAGCATCCCCTGCCGCGTCGCAGGTCTGAGCGCTGCCTGCTGAGCAGCCGCTGAGGACTAAGGGCTCATGACTCTTTGCAAGAGTCATGAGGGAGTTGGTGACCCAAAAGTGCACCAGGGTGGCAAATTGCTGTCATGTTGAGGGAACGTCTTTATTGATGATTAGTTTGCCTTATTAATTTGGTTGTAGCTAGAGTAGTACAGCTCGACTGGCTCTTTGCAATTTTACCGCTTTCAGGCGCCAATGCATGCTTGAAAAATGTGGTGGACGAGACGAGCGTTCGAACTTACAACCTTCTGATAGAATTCGGGTGTTCTACCTCTCATTGATGTCATGATTGCATACATGGTGCCCTCTACTTTCTCGCAGCCCAGACAGAAAGAGAAGGACACGGAAAGGCAAGTTAACACAGCGTTAACTTTCAACAACCGACTTATTTCCAGTTCTCAGGGCGCTTATACTCAAAACGTCATAAGACACGTGTAGATTGCTCGGCAAATCTGAACAAAACCAGGAAAACCACATGCAGACACCTGTGTGGTTACACTGATCATTTAGAAGGGCGTCCGTTAAACGGCAATACAGATAATCACGCTTTTTTTATTGATAAAGTGATTGGTGGTGGACTTCCGCGTGCGCTTGAATTTCGGTACCATAACTCCGGAGGGTCGTCTACTATTTCGGTCTATGACTTATATAAGGCTTTCACCTTAAAGGGTCGTGGTATGCATCAACCGACGGTATAATACATCCGAGTGCTAAGCGTCCGTCTAGACGCGCTGCTTGCGGTCATTTGCTATTATAAAACCTATGTGGCGAAAAAGATTTCGCCTCGTCACAGAAACCCCCGTTTAAAGAAAGAAACAAGAGAGAAAACGATCGAATAAAAAAAAAAAACAATCCCGGTGCATCAAGGAATTGAACGCGAAACCACAACGCGGCGATAATATATGTCACAGCTATGCCAAGAATTTTTTTCCTTCATGATCGTTATATTAGGCACACATGAATCTGTCGAGAAACATAAAAAATAAGCAAACTAAGACGTTTTCACTAGTTGCATAGTGACGAAGACACATACACTAAGCATCATATTGTCGCAATTAATTCTCGAAACTTCTTGCTCAAGTCATGGCGATGTTCACGAGAAACACTAAAACAGTGCTAAGGATAGGCTTACAGGATACCTATTTGGACGAAATTCGTTTTGTTTGTATAAATCTTTCAGTTGCACGATCATTTGACTTAAATTAGTTGCTGATAAAGTTCTTTGCCTTGATCCAGCATGCGTGTTTTCCACTGGCTATATAATCCAATGAATTGAAGTAATGCCAAAGGTACGTTTTCACAATTATTTTGCAGAAGATATTGCACAGATTGAGTATCTATAGCAACTTATATTTGAACAGTTTTCTGAAGCACTTCTCAATATCAAACAGCATCTCTGTTGTCTATAAAACAATGTGGAATTATGTCGCGAACTTCACCCAAAGTGACGTTAATAAATGTCACGAAAATATCCCGTGAACGTAGCCAAGTACTGACAAGTTAGATTGTAGTTTAGAAAATAATGTTTTTTGTGGATTTAGGCAGAATAATGTTACGCACACGAGCTAGAACATTGATACAATTTCGACCGGGTGAGGTGGGTCTTCACCGCAAGAATCAGAAAACGACGACGAAGCCGGGAGTCGTTATGATGAATAAAAACGAAAAGATTGTATTCACTTCATTGGTACATGGTAGTGACTCTTATCCGAGTCTTGAGTGGCCCTGCTAACGCGGGCGCCAGGACGGCCTTAAATAAACCCACTTTCCATCGTTGAGGGAATCCACTGGCCAGTCACAAACGCCGAATCGTTCACCACCTCTATCGCTCTTCCCTGGTCGTCAGCGTCCTGCTTTGAGTGATCACGTCTTCAACGAGCTCCTCGTGTACGCGGTGGACCTGTCTCAACGTGTGACAGCAGGAGACAATCACCTGTCGTCGACGCTTTCCCCCGGGAGTTCTTGACGAAGACCCTTTAACCCATAAGGGGCCATTTCGTGACCGTCAGGAGGGCGACGTTGCCGCCTTGAAGCGAAGTGAATGATGAGGCGTGAACATCAACCGGGACAGCTGCGTGTTGCTGGTGGGGCATCCCCCCCGTTGCCAGATGTGGTAGCCGATGGCTTCTTGGAAAACGTAGGTAGACCATAACAACGTACTGTCCTGACAGGCCGAAGAATTTTGTGTGGTTAAGTGATGGTGGGAACAACATAGACATTAAATCACCGTAGCCATTCTTTCATGATACATATTACAAATATTTGTATTGTATTGTTTTGAAAAGTAAAAACGAGCGGAGCAATATACATCACGCATAGAACCCCAAAGATATGGTCGCAAAGGAATATTCGATAAAACCACTACACCCATAGTAAGACATATTACGCGGAAGTTAGGGACGCGACCTCAGACAGCGGACTCACCATCACACTAACCTCAATCTTCTCGCTGCTGTGGAAGACGTGATTAGCGAACTTCGATTGGGAGGTGCAACCATTATTTCTTGAACAAGCCCGTCAAGCAGCCTGCGCCAGTGGAGCTCTGGGGCAAGGGTCCGACCCTTAGGCAGCCTTTTCGTTACCGTTAGTTGTTTTTTCTTCAGTACAGTTTTTTTATAACGCACACTTTGTTAAGTCATACATTTACAAGGACGGCCTACAATAAAGCTACAAGTATAAGAGGAAGACGGTCATAATAAAGGTAGTAGCCCGATACTAATTGCCACACTTTCAGATGTATTGGGCGACGATGAAGAAGTACCTTGAGAAACATCGACAATCTTTGTGGTATGACAGCGGCTGTCCAAAGGCGGAACAACTGGATTGACACGATAGTTAACTGGCGAAGTCTGTTTGAGAAAAATGTAGGGCCTGATAAAACGGGACTGAAATTTCTCGTACAAGCCAGGAGCGCAAACTGGGGTCCACAGTAACACTTCGTCTCTAGGGTTGAAGGAAACGACACGGTGAGATGCATCATAGCGAGTTTTGCGGTCTTGTTAACTGACGTCAGTGTTGAGGAGGAAGTGTTGGCGGCACCGGGCAACGCGCGAAACGAACTGCTCACACACTGATGTGGACGAGGCACGGGACACCGATGAAAGAAACGTCAAGGATAGTGATCGGTTGACGACCATAGACAAGGAAAAAGGGCGAGTACCCCGTAGTGCGTTGGACGGCCGTGTTGTATGTGGAAGTAACGAATGGTAGAAGGACATCCCAGTTGGTGTGGTCAGGGTTGATGTACACTGATATTGTGTCGGACAGCGTGCGATGAAAGCGCTCTGCGAGACCGTTAGTTTGAGGGTGGTAGCTGGAAGTAATTTTATTTCTGGTATTGGACGCACGGAGTACATAGTTGAGAAGTTTAGACAGAAGGGTCCTGCCACGGTCACTCAAAAGGACACGTGGGGCTCAGTGCCGTAAAAAGATGGCTTCAAAGAAAATGGCTGCCACCTCCTCTGCGGCTTCCGAAGCTAGTGCGGCTGTTCCAGCGTACAGTGTCAAGTGGTCTACAGCTGTGACGATCCATCGTTTACCGCCAGTGGTTAAGGGTAGCACTCCATAGAGGTCGATAACAGAGACTGCGAAAGGAGCTTGAGAACATGGGACAGGTTGGAGCAGTCCAGCCGGAGGTTAGGTCAGTCGTTTGCGGTATTGGCAGAGCTAACAGGATGCCATATACTACGCTACGCTGGTTGCAAGTCCAGGCCATGAGAAGCGGCTGCAAATTCGCTCATAGGATTTATGGAAACCAAAGTGACCGGCAGTCGGATCGTTGTGAAAGTTATCCAGTGTCTGGGCCCCAAGTAATCGGGGAACGACAGGAACCCAATGGTCTCCATCGGGATGGAACATGTACCGGTATAACGCCGAATTTTCGGTCTTGAAGTTCTTCAGCTGCCGACGGAGCCGAACGTAAGGTGTGCGAGATCATTCGCGAATACTTTCCATAATGGAGTGGCAGTAGGAGTCATTACGAGGCAAACGTATGAGAATGGCTGGATGGGAGCCTGTCGAGAGCTGCGAGCGAAGGGAATGCAGGCGTCGCGCCCCGCGGTTTGCTCACGAAAGGTGGTAAGCAAGCAGCGTTGGAAGACGGTGGTAGGGGATGACGAGAGAGAGCATCAGCATCCTGGTGCTTCTTTCTAGACTTGTAGGCGACCTCGAAGTCGTACTCTTGTAAACGAGGTAGCCAACGGCCGAGAGGTCCCGTTAAATTCTTAAGTGTCGCCAACCAACCCAAGGCATGGTGATCAGTACCGACCGTAAAGTGGCGGCCGTGCAGATAAGGCCGAAATGTTTGGACGCACCAAACAACGACGAGACACTCTTGCTCGGTAATCTTATAATGCTTCTCTGCACCTGTTAGCATGTGACTTGCGTACGCAACCACACGTTCTTCTGAATTTCGTTGACATTGCAGAAAAACAGCGGCGATACCGTGGCCGATGGCGTCAGTATGTAGAACAGCGGGTGCGGTGTTATCAAAATGACAAAGCACAGGTTCGGATGTGAGGGCACGCTTCAGGGCGTCAAAAGCAGTTTGGCATTCGTCCGACCATACGTAGGGAGCTCCAGAAGGAAGGCGTTGATGGAGCGGCGCCGCAATGGTGGCAAAGTTACGTATGAAGCGCCGGAAATACGAAGCTAGGTCAAGGAAGCTACGCAAGTCTTTGGCGTGTTGAGGCCTGAGGAAGCGGAGCACAGCGATAATCTTGTCGGGGTTGCGTCAAAGGCCCTCCTTGCTGACAAGGTGTCCGAGTACTTTAATGGTTTTGCTGGCGAAGTGGCACTTTTTTGTATTCAGCTGAAGGCCAACACCTGAGAGGCATGTCAGCACTTCGTCGAGGCGCTGCAAGTGCTGATGGAAGGTGGGCGAAAATATGATGATGTCGTCAAGGTAGAATAAGCAAGTGTTCACTTTAGGCCCCGTAGTACGGTGTCAATCATCCGCTCAAATGTGGCGGCAGCATTACACAGCCCGAAAGGCATTACGTTAAATTCGTAAAGTCCATCGGGTGTGGCAACGGCAGTTTTTTTCTTGTCTTCTTCGTGCATGGCGATTTGCCAGTATCCAGAGCATATATCAAGACGAGAAATACTCGGCGCCTTGTAATGAATCTAACGCATCATCGATTCGGGGCAATCGATATACATCTTTGCGGGTTATTTTGTTCAAGGCACAATAGTCTACGCAAAATCGCACTGAGCCGTCTTTCTTACGCACCAAAGCGACAGGTGTCGACCAAGGGCTTGAGGAAGGGTGGATTATGCAACGTTTCAGCTTGTCGGCAACGTGGGTATCGATGATCTGGCATTCAGCGGAAAGAATGCGATATAACCGCCGGCGCCCGATGGAAGTTCCATCTGTGTGCATGCGATGAGCCATCGCAGAATTCTGTCCCAGAAGAGAAGAGTAGACGTCGAAGGAGTCTTTATGCTTGGATAACAACGCCAGTAGCTCCCCCGTCTGCTATGGTGGTAGATCGGAGCTGATGGCACTAGCGAGAACGGAAGCAGGGACCAGATCTATAGCTGCGGGTGGTTGCGAAACAGCAGTAGTCGAGGTAAGCACAGATACAGGCTGAGTGTCTAAGACGCATATGAGAACGGCGCCTTTAGGAAGCAGAACTGGCTCAGTGGTTGTGTTGAGTACAGCCAAAGTGGCCGTGCCGTTGGTGAAGCGAACAAGGCTGGGCGCCAGAGTAATCCCTTTGGATAGCCAGCGGGCTGACGGTACAACTAAAAAGTCAACATCGGTGATGTCAGAGTTAGCTACGACGAGTTGTTCGCGGCCAGGTGGCACCATACAATCGTCAGTAGTTCGTAAGCGAAGGCGCGGTTCGTGCACGTCGTCGGAATTGTCGGTCTCTGTGAAGTTAACGAGACGTTGATGACACGAGATGAAAGGACACGCCGAAGAAAGTCCCACCCTAGTATAAGCATGTGAGCATAGGCAGTCGACACTGCGAACTAGACATGGTGTCGTATCCCGTCAATCGAAACTCTAACGGTGCATTGCGCCGATGGCTGAAGCTCAACATTATTTGCACCCCGAAGAGCTCCATTATAAGGTGTAGTATCTTTGCGTATACGAGAGCGCAAGCCAGCGTGAATAATAGAAATAACTCCTCCCGTATCAATCAATGCTAGAACTTATACGCCTTCTACACAGACGAATAAAGTGTTGGCCGGGCACGCTCGATGGAATTGTAGTCTCTGTGAGCCATGCAGCTTTCCCTCCAAAAACTGCACCATCTAGTTTTCCGATAGGTAGTCAGGAGTGCGGGTGGCTGGTTGCAGGGGTGATGTCGTGCGTCGGAGAGGGGAGGGCGAGCGGCGGCGCCCTGGATTGTAGTGGCGAGGCGCTTCGGGAGGTGGATATAGTGAGCTTGGGGAAAGCCGGCGCTGGGAGGGACTCGGAGGAAGCAACGGGTCTCTCTCATAAATGTTGTAGCCACGGTGCTCGTCCTGCTGTCTTCTTCGGCAAAAACGCGATATGTGCCCGCGAATACCGCAATAATACCAAATGGGGCGGGGCGTAGGCAGGGGAGTGTAAAATTCTGTGGCAGGCGGACGGGGTTCTAGAGTCGCCAGATGGTTGGGAGCAGTAACAGGAGTCGCTGTCCGAAGAAACGCTGGTTGCATAGCCGCAACCTGAGCATACGAGGTCGACAGCGAAGGAGGGGCACAGCTCGCAGCGCAGATATGCAGGACAGCTCCTCTTTGATGATGTCGCGCAGACCAGGAACCGAAGATTGAGGCTGGAGAACGGGAGGACTGAGCAGGCCACACCCTTATAACTCTTCGCGTATGATAGTCCGAATCAGCATACGCATGTCCTTATCCGAGGAAGGAGGCGCGTCCCCGCGACAGGTTCTAAACAGATGGCCTGCAGTGCGTCCAAGTGTTGGCAAATTGTGATCACATCATTAACAGTATTCGGATTCTTGATCGCCAGCGCGTTGAACGCGACGGGGCAATGCCCTTCAGTATATGACGAACACGATCAGATTCCGTCATGGTGGCGTCAACACAGCGACAAAGGGCGAGGACATCCTCGATATGAGGTGTATGCTTCCCTGGGAAGTTGCATGCGTCCATCAAGCTTTTTCTTGACGACCTCAGAGTGGACGTTGGCGCGCCAAAAATCTGCCGAAGCTGGTGTTTGAATGCCGCCCAGTCAGGCAAGGTACTCTCGTGGTTGAGAAACCAAGTCCTGCCAACGTCGGTGAGGTAGAATGCGACGTTGCGAAGCTTGGGCATATCATCCCACCGGTTACACTCCCTCACGCGGTCGTAATTGTCCAGCCAGTCATCAACGTCGTCACTACGAAAGCAGCGAACATGGTGGGATCGCACTGCCCCGTACTGACGGTCCATGAAGGAACGGCCGGTGGGGCAGAGACAGTGACGCTGGAGGCTCATGGTTGATCTTCTTGGGGCATGGTGGTGGACAGGCGGAGCAAGCGGCGACCTGAACGAAGCTCCAGGGAAAATGAAAGGCGTAGAGGACCAAGGGATCGAAAGCAGCCTCCACCACTTGCGAGACAGCTGTTAAGCTGCGACGGTTTATTTAGCAGGTGGCGAGCTGCAGACGATGACGCTCGCCATGATGATGAATATATACAGATGAAGGGGTAATATAATGCTCACACTATGCAAACCCTGAAGTATTTTCATAACGCGATATCGCTAATAGGTTGGTCAGAACTAATGCGTACCAGTGATACAAAAACTTCTTATGAATAATCTTTCGCTAGGTGTATGGACACCTATGATAAATACTTCAAATACAATGTAGTTAAACCGGCACGTAAAGGCAAAAAACCAATGGATAAATAAAAACTGTATCCGTAAAATTCGCGCCAAAAACTGCCTCTACAACGCTTTTATTGACACCAGGACTGAAAACGTTTTGCATGAATTTAAGGTACAAAGGAACAAAACAAATAATCTTTTGCGCAGAGTGAAGAAACAGCATTTGGATAACTTGTTCAATAGGGACGTAATAGAGAAATCTGATGTTGTCTGGAAGCGTATTAATGGTTTTCTTAGGTGAGAAGATAGGAACACGACTATAATAGAAATCACATTGGGTGATAAAGTTTTATCAAATGAGACGCTTTCAAATATATTCATTAACTATTTTACAAGCTTAGCAAGCAGTTTACCTGATCCTAATTCTTTGAATTATCTTGGCTGCAGAAGTAAACAATCTACACTTTTAGCATCTACTACGGAAAACGAGGTATTTACTACTTTTATGTATCTCAAGAACAGTAGACTAAGCACGTCCTGGACTTGATTCTAACTGCATTAGTACACATATTCAATTTGATATTTTCCCTGGGCTCGTTCCCGAAAGACTTCAGGATGCGTAGGTAGTAGTTTTGTACGAAGGTGGTGATAAAAACGAGTTAACGAACTACCGACCATTATCGGTGTTGCCCATTTTTAAAGGCATATAAAAACTAGTACATGCCCGCACGACATTGTTTCTAATCAAACACGACCTGATAACTAGTACGCAGTATTGATTTTTGAAAGGGCAGTCGACAGAAACTGCCTTACTTACTCAAAAGTAATTATATTGAAGTTGTTTTAACATCAATTATGTATTCTGGCTATCTTTGTTGATTATTCGAAGGCGTCAGAATGTTTAATTCATGCTACACCACTCAACAAACTAGAACATTATGATTTTCATGGCGCATTTCTTGAATTATTGTAGTCTTATCTTCAACACCATACGCAACAAGTGATCATATAAAAATATGTGTCGAATTTATTGCCCATTGACACGGAAGTGCCAAAAGGAAGTATCCTGGGGCCCCTGCTTTCTTGTAATAATAATAATTACTTAGTTACTATTGTTAATAATGTGAAATTTATTATGTACGCGGAAGGCACAACTATTCTGGTTACCGCACCGAATTCCACAGAGGGTACCGGTATCGCAAATGAGGCACTAACTAAACTATCCTCGTGGTCTATCACAAATTCACTTAGTATAAATACTAAGAAAAGAGCTGTTCTGTTCAGACCGAGAAATCGTAATGTCGCTACAGACTTAACATTACAACTTAATAATTCTATTATTCCGATTGTGCCTACTGTTAAATGTTTTGGGTTTGTTTTCGAACAAAATGTCGTGGAAAATGCTGCGGATATAGTCGCTGCTAAAATATCCCGTGTGAGTGGAATTTTGTGTAGTTTAAGGATATTTTGTCCCTAAAAGCATCAAGCTTCTCCTATAGAAGTCCTTGCTTCTCACTCAAATTAACTATAGCCATCTTGTTTGGGGTACTACGACAATTTATAATATCACCACATCACACAGAATACAAAAAAGGCCGTCCGTAGTATCCTGGAGGTTCCCCACGACACACATACTCTCCCACTTTTCAGAAAACTGAATTTACTTCCTGTGCCTGATATTTATGAGCAAACACTAATTCACCGGTACAAGACCGGTATAAAAAGAAATAATAACACGTTAAATACTATCTCGAACTTAAAACGCAGACATGGGAAGCTAAATACGCGCAGTTGCGAACTCTGGGAGATGCCACGGGCAAGGACCTATTACACATACCAAATGTTGCGCTCTACATTACTGTCTTGTGTAAATAAAATCTATACAGTGTTTGTGTTTGGTAACAGTGTGTGTTTTTGGTAACATTGTGTTTGCCGAATTGTGCATTGGATTATGTATTGTGTGACACATTTGTCGATTTCATATATGTAAAATGTGCATTACTAATTAGCATTAATTTATTTTCTTTTTCTCTCGGTTTCAATTGTACGTGAGCGTTATATGTACTATATATACATTCTGTTTCACTTGAATTCATGTTATATATATGCGTTATGTCTGTCACTCACGTTATTGTGACTTAGGGGATTGTAGCTGAATATGTAACACCTCACCTTATGCTCTGTCACTGCCTGCTAAAATGGCTGCGGAGCTCGTCAAGCCATAAAAAGTCTTTTTTTTTTTTTTGCGGTTCTCAACATTTTGGTGCTGAAATAAAGTGAACTGAATTGAATTGAATCATCGCAGATTTTAATACGCGCCATATGGCATGGGGAATCAAAAGGACAAATTCAAGAGGGCAAAGACTAGCAAACTTCGCCTGCAACCATGGCGTTTCAATCCTGAATGACGGCAGCCGAGCGTTTATATGTGGCGTGAATGATGGCAGCTGTCTTGACCTAGCTTTCGTCTCCAGCTCTTTCACAAGATGTGTTAAATGGTTTTTGGGTATCGAGACACACGGAAGTGATTGCATTCCCATGTACCTTAACATCAATGGGATGTCCAGATCTTTCCCACGGAACCCCATTAAATTATTTGATTGGACTAATTTTACTTCTGTAATTGAAGATGCCTGTCGGAAGGGCTTGTCCTCTGGATTAGAGGAAACAGTCAAGTCTGCAGTGCGAGACGCCAAGCGCACGATAATGGTTTCGTCGAAGCATCCGGATTTGGATACAGAGTTCGAGCGGCTTCGTGTATTCCGTCGTCGTGCGGAGCGCCGATACCGGCGTACAAAATCCATCCATGACTTTACGACTGCCAGACGACTACAAAAGGAAATTCAACGTCGGATGAATAGATTGACACGTCGACGTTGGACCATGTTTTGCCAGTCACTAGACCTCCGAAAGCCAGTTTGCCCCATCTGGAGAGCCATACGAGCTCTGCGTTTCCTCCCTGAACAACGCTTCCCATTCAGAGTGCTTGCGCTCTTCCAGAGGCGACTGGATGCCGATGTTGCAGAAGACTTTTGTGCAAGGATGGCTCGCCAAGCAACCAGTTCAGGTTCTTCAGCCCTCAGTGACATCACTGTTTCGCGTGCCTGCCACATGGATCTTCCTTTCACTGTGGAGGAACTTGAAGTGGCGCTTGCTCTATGCAGGCGTTCTTCATCCCCCGGACCAGATGGAATATCCTACCGAGATTTGAACAACCTGAGTGAAAGCGCACGGAGAGAACTATTAGATCACTAACGTATCCTGGCGAGATGGCTTGATTGTCGAAGAACGAAAGACAAGCCACTTCGTCCCTCTCCTCGAGCAAGGCAAGTCCCCACTTGAACTAAGCTCATACCGCCCAACAGCGCTGGCCAGCTGTGTGGGAAAGATAATTGAAAAGATAATCCTGGGCCACTTCGAGTGATACCTTGAACACTACAAGATGTTCCCAAATTGGACGGCTGGCTTTCGTCGAGATCGCTCTTCAGTAGACAGTGTTGTTGATCTCGCTACTATGTCCAGCATTAAAAGTCATACAAAAGATTATCTGCAGCTTTGTTCTTGGATATCAAGGGGGCTTACGATAACGTATCTCGCGAGCCTATCCTCGATGCTCTTCATATGGTTGGCCTAGGTGGTCGAGATTTTCCGTGGATTGCTCTTTACCTTTTTATGAGATCGTTCTTTGTGTGTACCGGCGATGGTCAATGCGCATGACACACATACCGAGGTGTTACTCAAGGCGGTGTACGAAGTGCCACCCTAGTCAACCTCACACTCATTGGTCTCGCTAAACATCTGCCAGCAGCAATCAAGATATCAATGTACGCAGACGACATATGTATGTGGACATCAGGTGTGACACGTCCTCAGAAACGTGCAAGACTTCAGAAAGCTGCTACTCTGAGAGCATATACCTCCGCAACCAAGGTCTTGAAATCTCATCAGACAAATGTTCACTGATAGCATTCACTCACAAACCAATGACAACCCAGGCCACCACAATAAATGGCCAGATAATTTCTTATGAGAAGACTCACAGATTCCTTGGCATAACATTGATAGAGATCTCTCATGGAGCCCACACTGAGCTACTTGAAACAGCGTCTGACAGCGATCCCCCAGCTTTTAAAATTTCTGGCTGGAAGGACTTGGGGAACGTCAGTGCATGCATTGTTGCACTTGTACAGGGCTCGTTTTGTGGGTTTCTTGAGATACAGTTTGCCCGTAGTGACCAACTCTTGTGAGACAAATCTTCGTGCTCAACAGGTTATTCAAGGTCCGGCTCTCAGGGTTTGTCTTGGTTTTCCAAAATACACATTGACAGTGGCGACAACTGGAATTGCCAGGGACTAACCCATACAAACACACATTGCGGTGAAAATGTTGAGAGTGCACATTAGGCACTTTGCCCGTGCCCGTTACCATCATCTGGCAACACGAACATCAGAAAGGCCGCAGGCATAATTTTATACTCGAATTCTGAATTATCACACCCACGTTTCATCAGGCTTCACCCCCGCATTAAGCAATTGATTCCTCCATGGTGTTTGGCTCAACCTGCAGTGCACCTCACGGTACAAGGGATCAGCAAAAAATCTGAGCTGTCATCACCTGCTCTTAAACAACTGAATCTGCTCCTTTTACACGAGAGGTACGCCGACCACATACTGATGGATCGGCAACTCTTCAGTGTTCCTCTGGAGCCGTGGTTTTCCCACCAGAAGTCACTACCATTAGTTTCAAGGCGTGTCACCCAACGACATCGAAGGCTGTGGAACTTGCAGCTCTTCGTGCAGCGCTTCGTCTCGTCAGCCAAGAACATCTTCGAAGATGGTAAATATTCTGTGACTCAAATGCACCACTGCAATCTTTGTTATCAGACCTGCGGCGTGGAACACACGAACAACTGGTATTCGAGATTAGATAACTAATCCATACCTTGACTGAGAATGGACACCATGTGACATTGCAGTGGCTTCCAAGTCACTGCGGCGTCACAGAGAACGAAGTCACCGATAACGCTGCTCCGTCGGCTCTCCAAGGCGACGATGAGGAACCGATACCGTTATCAAGGACAGATGCCACTAGAAATCTTTGAATGCTCACTCGTGATATCTCGTTCTCCTTGTGGAACGCAGGAAGTTTTCAAAAGACCCGGCTACACAACCTAGACTACTCTCTAAGCCTTTGCATTCCAGCTGGACTCCGCAGTCCTGCTGGAAGCTTCCCTGCTTTGTCGAATATGGCTAGGGGTGGCCTTCACTAAGTCTTTTGCATTCCGAATCGGATCGGCCGACCACAGCTCGGGTGATGACTGTGGTAGCGAGGAGACTATTCAACACCTTCTCTGTGACTCTCCTCGCTACAATTTACAAAGACGATCACTCGCTATCACGATAGCGCGCTTTGACCCAAGACCACTAACACAGAAACTTATTTTAGAATGCCGACATCACAAGCCATTGCAGCGGATGGCGACGGAACACTGTTGCAGCTTTTAAGGGCAACAGAATTGGCAGGCCGCTGTAGCCTGAAGAGATATTTATAGTGCTGCAAGTGCGACTGTGCTGTGCGGTGACGGTGTGGGGGGACAGTGACCGACGGTAATTGTCTGTCTATGCTCCTTTCTTTCTTTATCTCTACATTGCTATCACTTTACCTCCTCCTCCTCGCTCTCCTGAGCATAGGGTAGCAAACCGGATCTGCCCATCTGATTAACCTCCCTGCTTTTCCCCTTTCTTCTGTCTCTCTCTCTCTCTCTTACAGATGTATTAGGTCCAGTCCGACCTAAAGACCACGTGAAAGTGGTAAATACGCTGTGAAAACGCTGAATGTACGATGCCGCATGGTAGAACACTTGTAATACATAGAAAGGTTTCGTTGCCACCAATGGAGCTTGCGTGATTGCTTTTCCATTTGCCATACTAATCAGTGCCTAAAAACTGTTGGGCTTTCTGACGCATAATTTCTGCTGACTCAGGCGTTTCTAAGTTCACTTCATGTTTACGTACATTCTGCTCTTACATTTGCCCTTTAATGTATTGAACGCCTCCTTTGTTAGAATAGCGAGCCTTTCGCCATGCTACCCTGGACTGCCGTCGAAGTGTGCTACGACACATCGATTCTCTGATTTGTTAGCGCAAGATTCCACGTTGGGAGTTTCTTGTCGGGGAGGTAAACGTATATGATAAGCAACCATTGCATTCGGAAGATAGTGCAAAGCTTCGGGGAATTAAGTTTTGGAAGAGCTTTGACCTCCTTGTGGATATAACATCATTAAGACGACAGAGTTGACTGTTCGCGCGTACGCCCGACGTAGCTTAGGGCATTCCGTTTAAACAAAGCTTAGCTGTGTGTAGATTTCATAAGGGTGCCTAGGATCGGTCCCAATTTTTGCACGGGGATCAGGATCAATCAACCAAAATTTCTTTTACTGTTTTGGAATAGGCACATGTAACAAACCGGGACACATCAGCAACCAGTGTTTAAATGCGTCACGTAATCGCAGACACACATAAAAATGTCTTTCTTTCACCACCGTGGATCTAACATATTTCATATTTACAGTTGGTAATACGAGAGATCCCGATATAAGTGGAAGCTTCACGCTTTTTGCAGCTGAAGAAAGCTGCTTAGTTATGGGGACCTTAAGAAGTACAGGTAATCGGCTTTTTTCTCTTCTGCCCTTCTTAATGAACGAATTAAATGTGTTTGCTGCTCATTATGCAGTTTTTTATTGCCGGTTTTTACTACGTATTTCATTTAGTTTGACCATGTATCTTTTCATTTATTTTTGGTAATCTAAGATATCCCAGCCTGTCCTCTTTTTAATTTTCCTTATACCGAAAGTGAGCTCTTTCAATATTTCTCTATGACTGCTTTAACAGGATTCTCGCTGTTAGCGTGCTAGCGCTTCTTGCTAGCCAAGGTAGCTATGCGGAAAATATTTTTTTCACCAATTTCACAGCTAGAGAAGTTACTTTATTCCAATTGAACGCACAGGACTAGTAATAATGTAGAGACGTAATTGTATCTGAGCACCATAACTCAAGTAAGCGGCTCATATGGGCTTCGAGAGACGCCACACTCCGTGCCCGTCAACTTATATTATTGTAAGTACATAAGAATAATTTTTTTTTTCACTCGACCACCACAGGCGGGTAATAAAATTCGCGACCGTCGACGGACAACCACCGGCTGACCATCATCATGCCGAGGTGTCTTTCGTGGAACGCAAGTAATTAGTGAAGTTAAAAAGGCGTCAATCTTTGTTTTGGCCATAACATCAATTATCTTTTGAGAACACGTCTCCCTAGCTTGAAATATATACCAGTTGGGTATCCGCGACTTATGAAAACCAATTTTATTGCTTTTAGTTGCAGGATCAATCGGAAAGCAAGCATGCCCCATCGTCAATTCTCAATTTCATATTAAGCGCCAGTCAAAAGAAACAACTCGAATTCGACACGACTTTCGCGTTTGTATCGCCAATTTTTCGCACATATTGCATTTCAGTCTTCAGGAAGGTCGCTGTAGATCTCGAGCAGTCCTTTTCTGTTTGTTTATGACGGCGCGCGCTTTTCGTAGAGTAGCTCGGTTCTATCAGGGGCCTATTTCACGCATTTTTCAGTGTTGCAGGTGCAGAGGACGCGATGACTCCAACAGAAACGCAGGTTTTAAGTCAGCCGCAACAGTTTAAACGTTCGAAAGCACCTAAGGGTCAATGCTGGACGCTTGTGTTTCATTGTGTACGCTATCAAGGGATTTCAGGAATGTAAAAAACGCGACCTAAAACTAGAAGCCGAAGCATAACAGTGAAGGAAGGACCACAGGAACAAAGCAAAGCTACTGCGATGGTGACCACAGAACATACTACAATGCTTCGATGTTTTGATAAATCAAGTGTTTTTAAGCCACTTTACTTGCATTCTTCTTAAAGAGAAATTAAAGATTGACTAATAATGAGTGAACTGTCTTGTAATGACTAGTAATGATAGGAGGGTATAGAGCAGGCTTTCGCCGTTCCCTTCTTAAGAGACCCTGCAATTTTTTCCAATTGTTTGTTGCCGTATGATGTGTGCTTTGACATGGCTCACTGCCGCACTTGCGCAAGCAGCGCTTTTTGGCATATGTCTAACGACAGCTTGTAACGACTACAATTGATTACAAATAACTGAAAATGCTTCGTAGTGAGCAGTAATGACTAAAAGAAAGAAGAGAAAGAGAAGAGTCAAAGATAACGAGAGGAATGATGGGAGGGTATATAGAGCAGGCTTTCGCCGTTCCCTTCTTGAGAGACCCTGTAAATTTTTGCTACTGTTTGTTGTCGTATGATGTGTGCTTTGACATTGCTCACTGCCGCACTTGCGCAAGCAGCCCTAGTTGGCATATATATTCGTGCGTAATCAAAAAAATGTTTAAAGCCACGCACTGTGTGGTATCGCTCGTCCTCGCCCTCTATTCGTATTGTTCATTTCAGCATCCACGCGAATAACCTTAGGAGGGGCAAAATAATGACGGGAAGTAGGCTATAAATTGCATGTAGAATATGCTTTTGACAGCCCATCTTAACTTTATTAGGGAGTAAAACTTTAAGCAGCCAAAGAAGGTCAGGCGAGCAACAGGTCGAACGCTTCAGTTTTACTCAAGATGAACCGAGTCGCCCAAAACGAAGTAGGCAAGAACACTTCGACATCTCCATCAACAGTGTTAGCCTGGTATCTGTCCACTGCTCGCGCTTTGATTTCTCTTCTCCGTTCTCTATCAATTTTACCTAAAGCGGATGTAAACAACTCATACGAGATATGTGTTTAATTCCTTGTGAAAAAAAGAGTCTTGTCGGGAATGTAAACGACAAGATAATGGTAAAAATAGTTCGGTATTCATAACAGGTGGTGTCTATAATGCTGACTATAATGCACACCAAATTTGCCAACGTGGAAATTTGGATTATCCGCTTTATGAAAGTGTGTTTATTTGAGAGAAGCTTATTATTGCGGGCACGACAAATCACACTAGCTCTGTTATTAAAGCTTTTGCAGCCTCTCTGTCTTATATGGCGAGGAATTCCTAAATTTATATTGCAAAAAGGTGATAGACGAAAAAAAAGAAGGTTCATTAAAACCACTGGTAACGCTGGTAATTTTCGTCTAAAGCTGCATTTAATTAGTGTAACGTGTACTAATTTTATTACAGGAGAGTCTATGTGCTTCCACTAGATCACCATCAACAGCTTTGGACAAAACCGTACGAAATGTGAAGCTGCATTCTTCCAAAAGTGCAGTGGTATAAGAGGATCGTTGTATAGCTACCAGTCTGTAAATTACCACGTAAAGTGTAACATTTCGAACACTATGTGAATAAAGATATTTTTGTATAACAATCGTTTGGCAGCAGGCGTACATCTTTTAGTATAACAGCTACAATCATTGGTTACAACATGAGAACACAGTGGGAAATACCTACATCAGACTCATAGTAACCAAAATAGGTGAAACTGTGCCATGCTACTATGGGTGGCCGCGTTTCCGTTATTTCAGGGCAGATGCGAAATTTTTCCAGGTTAAGTTTTCTTTGTGAAAAGTGTTTTGCAACGACGTGCTATAAATTGCATGTACAATATGATTTCGATAGCCCATTTTAACTTTATTGGGGAGTAAAACTTTAAGCAGCCAAAGAAAGTGAGGAGAGGAATCAAAAACAAGCAACAGGTAGAGCGCTGAAGTTTTACTCAAGATGAACCGAGTCGCCCAAAACGAAGTTGTTGCTGTATTGGAGAGTTAGTTTTTCTCTGAGTGTCTTATTCATAATACTGTGCATGTCGTCATTTTTTTTAACAGAACGTTGCTGGCCAACATGCTGCCCTCGCAGGAGAACATTTAAATTTATGCGGTGTTGATAAAAAATACAAACATTGCAAGGGAAAAAAAAACGAGCGTTGACACAGTAAAAAGGACAATGTACAATTGAAGGGCTGGCGTAAGGTACAATACAATCAATGAACATTTTTCGCGGAAAAAAGAGGGGTGAATAAAGAGTTTTGATACAAGTGATGGGGTCTTTTCAAGATAAACGCTGAGAGGATAGACACAACTGACCTTTTTTGCACAGGCTAACATGTTTTAAAGCCAAAACCCGCACGCAGGTTTATTACAAATGCAGTTCTTTAATGAAATATGGTACATTGTTTGGACAGGAATACATCGGCTGCAGGGTGTCCCATTCATTGATAGGTCATGGATAAAAGAAAAAAGCTGGGGAGAATGGAGGTTTTCTTGTTGTGGTGGCAATTACTAGTAGGCCTGGCTGAGAGTGGCTATATAGAGGATTAATGATAAAGTTTTATTTTACATTTTTGGAGGCGGAAACCAACTTTAGGCGTTCTATGTTTATTTGTGATTCTAGGGTGGAAATATTGTTTTAAGTCATTAAATGAGGTTGGGAGTCACAACGTCCATAATAATTAAATACGAAGCCGACAGCAAGTTGTTTATCTGCTCCAGTTAATTATTTTTCTTCGTTGACGGGACACAAAGGACGCAACATATTCTAATCCCGACCTTACCAGTATTGAACGCTAGAAGTTTCACGGATGGAGGTCAGACTTTCAGACTGTGCCTTTGAAGGCAGAGTCTACGGCAAGCAGACCCACAGACATTATCGATGTATTGGGACGAGCCAAAGCAGCTGTTGATTTTTACACTTAAATCTTTAAGAGTCTGCTTCACGGACTGCGGATTGTTTAATTAGGTATTCATATGCGACATAATATTTTTATTTGTTGGCAATAGACATAAAACGTTTTTTTTACAGCGAAGCTGTTTTTGGCTAGGGTTCCGTGCATTTGTCGCGTCCGTCAACAAATCCGCGTGTGCAAAAGCTCAGCTCCCGAATTTGATCTAAAATTGCTTCTTGTTATGCAGAAATTAATACGCCTCATCCCGTGGATATGCATTTCGAGTAGCTTAGTTATCAAAAGGTAAGATTTTCAAGGTCAGTAGACTCTCAGGTAGCTATTTTTTTGTTGTTCCTTGCATGGGCAGGTATGAGCCATTGCTCAAGTGGGCATGAGCCATTCATTGTCTTACGTGACGGACAGTTTTCTCGGTGGGTAGGCATAGAAATGTTTGCGCACTTATTAACAGAGGTGATACGAGAATGTGTGTGCGTTCCTATCGTCCCGATGAACACCAATCACGACAATAAATGTGTTCGTACCTTTGTTCAAAATTATGTGCCACCTGTGTGTTGCGTGCTAAAGAGCTTCGCTGATCATTCCCTTTCACAGAGTGTAATGGATCATGATTTTCACAGCGGAGCTGTTTCAGGCTAACCTTCCAGTGTTTCGTGATGTGTGCGTGCAAACACTATCATCATGTGGGCCCCGTTTAAGGGGGTCTGAGCCCGTAGGGGGTATGATTGTATAAGTGAACGACGTAGATATCACGGACACGTACGGCGAGCCGTTCGGCGGTGTGGATATGATAATATGCGGCGATCTGCGACAGCTGCCTCGAGTTCATGCTAACGAGGTGTTTAAGCACGCACGTGGTCACACCGAGGTGTTCAGCCCGGAGGTGAAGTAGCATCCCTTCTCCTACGTCCAGTTGCGGCGAGTTGTGCGTCAGAAGAACGCCGTGTTCTCGGCAATCTTCACGAATGCCCTCAAATTGGAAGAGGTGCGCGTCATGAAGATTCGATTCCTCCGCGTCGATCGAACCTTTGTTGTTGCGCCCGGTGCTGTGCGACTCTTCTACTCCCACCATGAAGTCAATGCGTTCAACAGCGATGTTGCCTAGAGGGTGTGGGAGACATACACCAGGCTAGAGCAGTTCATGTATACCTCGGATACAGGTCCGACGAAGTGTGCGGTAACGCACAGGCCAAGGTAGCCGATATCAGTGGCCGGATGTCGAAATTGGTAACGTATCCTATACGATACCGCTCACTCGGGGCAAGCCCTACATGGTCGCGCTCAACATCGACGTGAAGGACGGGCTCGTGAACGGTGCCATCAGTGTACTCGAGAGATCGAGTACAAGGAAGGCGACGCGCGCGATGTAGTGCTCATTAGGGTTAAATCTGATGTACCATGCACATACCGCCGTCTGGCTCAGATGAAATCCAATGCCCTCGCGCATGCTGCTCTGAGACGGGGGATCAAGATCATGGCCGATTGGGCGCCCATCGAATTGCATGCCTTCAACTTCACGCTGGATAAAAAGACTTGGCTGAGTTGCCGATGAAGGCACTTACCGGTGGTTCAAGCTGGTGCGGTCACCGCACAGACTGGAGACGTAATCCTTGTCACCACCGTATACGTTCATTCTGGAATATCAAAAATGGACCTTGAACAAGTTATGAGCGATCCATTTGGGTGTACCCTCCCTGTGGACCCCAATACCATCGTCCTAGCGGGTGACCTTAAAGTCGATGTGCCTTATCCCTACGGAACGCGGTCCTTGGCGTCTCTCTTGCGAAGGTTCGGCCTCCAATGTTACACAAAGGCCAATGTCTCCACGACGCGCCATCGGTCGTGCATAGACTTGAAGTTCACTAGGATATCCAGTGTCATCCCAGAGCCCATGACCATCTGTTATAGTGATCATAAAACAATAATTATTGTGGCCACGAGATAAAGGTTAATACAAACACACACAAAAAGCGCCTAATTGTGGAATATTTTGTTGTTTTATTTTATTGTATTTATAGTGATATACAGCAGAGCTGTTCGTCCACCTGCACGGAGTTGAATGGCTCTCAATTTTTATTCATTAAATTTCATTTTACACGTATCGCACAAGTTTAATAGCGGTAAGACTAATCCAGGATTACTTGGTCATTATCACCGTTGAGAACATTCCAAAATAAGCAGTGATCCTCCAAAAATTTAATACTTGCACTATTGTTAATGCGTGCTGTTATGTCTTTAATGTGTCCTGGGAGAAGTAGCGGTTCATGAACGCTCCCTTGCGGCATACCGGAGTTCACGGGGAGGCCCCAAGAGCAATAGCCTTCAACATCGACGTATTGGTTGCGCATGCTCAAATATGCCGATATGCAATTTACGAGATCAGGTGAAAAGCCGTACTTGCTTAGTTTTGTTGTCAAACCAAAATGATATATTCTATCGAAGGTTATGCGGAAATCGAGGAATACAACATCAACCTGGACGGTTTTATCAAGAACTGAGGCAAGAACGCGAACGGTGGAGACAAGCTGAATAGTAGACAGCTCATTGGGAAAGACATGTCGGAATGGGGAGGAAATGCCAAGTTTCTCAAGAAAATGTGTCATGAAGTCTGAGATAATTTGCTCTAGAAGCTTGAATGATGCAACCTTTAGGGATATTGGGCTATAGTTATGTAATAATGCGGGTACCCTTTGTTAAGTACGGGTACAACACGAATGACCCCCCAACCTAATGAAACGATGCCACAAGATATAGATGAACGGAAAATACAAGGAGAAAATGGGCAACCCACTAGCATAGCGGCTACGAAAAGCATTAGTAATAACGCCAGGACCGCATGCCTTTTTAACTTGAAGCTGTTAGACTGCAGTGGGTCGGGATTTCTTGTGGTGTACTCACTGCAAAAACGGCAGCTGGAAAATGAGGTTTGTGTTTCCGCGTAACATATTTATGTTTTATCGAAGATTCGAATAACAATCCGATGCTAACATGTCTGTAGATTGTCTCTCAGTCCTACTTTATGAATTTTCTGGCATATTTCAATTTCAGAAATTCAATTAGTTGACCAACGTACTTGCGCCAGCGGAGGGCGCAGGAAAAAACGGCAACTGATAGCCTTTGTGTTCGAGTTTCCGCGTACAAGACTTGTTCTCTAGTATATTCTGCGGAGATGGGTTTGCACAAGGCTCCCCCTACGAGCGATGGTCAGGAAAGGGCTCGATGATCCTCCACACAGCCAAGCACACAGACACTACGACAGGGTTCCTCGACTCTATGACACGGCACAGAGAAGGCTACACAGTGAGATCGCAAACAAAAACGGGTTTAATCACCCAAGATACAGCACAGAGCGACAGTCATGATGCTTACGGGCAAAGCTCACCGCAAGATCGCTCGAAGTAGGGCTAACGGGGAAGCGGCCCACCAAGCGCGAGAACAAGAAGTCGCAGAAGCGAAGGTTCCACGAAATCACCTCATTGCCGGCCTGCGCGCATCTGCAGCGGCGATGAAGCGCTCAGCGGAAGAGCGCACGGGTGGAGAGGGCGAACGGGTGCCGCCACTCGGAAGGCCAATCAGGGCCCCACCCGGTAGCGTTTTTACAATTACTAGTAGGTACAGCGGCGCGTGGCGCTTTTCATGGCACTCAACGTTCCTGCGCAGGCGCGAGTAAGAGCGGGTGCAAGAGAGAAAATCTGGGGGCCTTTCCTCCTTGAATATGTGAGTCTGCCTAGGCACAACGGAAGAGGTTTCTTAACGCATGTTGTATGCGTTTGTCTCCTAGGCATGCTGGCATTGCGGAGTTCAGTCCAGTTTGTTTACGCTGCGCCGCTGGCTGCCCGCGCGGTGAGGCAGTGGGCATCGACGCCCCATTTGGTGATCGCTGTGTCTGAAGGGGCAAGGTTCTGACTGGTGTTGTATTAGTCACGGGTCGCTTTTTCAGTCGCGACGATAGATTACATTTTTTACAAGCACTGCTCCAGGAAGGCACATGTAAATGGAAAACTGAGGCTTCAGGAGACCACCTGAGGTTATATTATAGCAGGCAGCGCAGGATCTGCTGGGCGCCCAAGCGGTAGCGGGGGGATCAAAGCTGGAAGCAGGGCGGCCCGTGAGTTGGGGCCGTGCAAGTCTCTGCGAGGCCCATCCCACGCACAAGTCCGGGTTCTAGCATTGATGTCCCCGTGGCTGTTTTGGTGTCCTGGAGGTGCCGCCCATAATGCGAAATAATAACACGTTGTTTCAATTAGTAAAAACACGATTGGTTAAATATAGCTGCGTGGAGCCGCCAACATGAGATGCTAAGTTCGGAAATACCGCGCCCCGCGACTTCTGCCAGCACGCCTAGGGGCAAGCGCATCCAACACGCGCTAAGAAACGCCTCCGTAGTGCCTAAGCAGAGTCGTATATTCAAGGAGCAAAAATCCCCACATTGCCTCTCTCGCACCCGCTCTTACTCGCGCATGCGCGCAAACGTCCGTCGCTTCCGCACGTGCCACGCCCCGCTGTACCTACTGGCTATTGGAATTACGCGACCCGGTGACACTTGCTCGCGTGGTGACTCTTCCTGAAAAAGGGAAGCACGGTTTGCGCGGGAAATTAGCTCCAGTGCGCTATCCTTCCCCGCCATGTTGCCGTTACGGCGGCGCTTCTCGGAAATCGAGCTGAGCACAAAGCGCGAGCTGGCGGACGAGGCGCGGAAAGGCACTTCGATCCACACAAATCGGATTACAATCCGATGCTAACAGGTCTACACCTTGTGTATAACTCGTACTTTTTGAATTTTCTGACGTATTTCACATTGGTAAATTGAATTATTCAATGACGCATTTGAGATAGGTGGAAGGCCTTGATTGATGAGGATGTTTGCTGTGCTAACGGTACCGTTACTTAGTGGCCTCGCCCACTCAGACAGACCTCAAACGGCTGCTGGAAAAGGGCTTTGTCTTTAAACTTCCGCGTAACAAAGTTATGTTTTTTTCGTACATTCCAATAACAACCCGAGGATATCATGGCTGCAGCTTGTGTGCAAGTCGGACTTTGGGGATTTTCTGACACAATTTATTTTTAAGCATTAATTGAGCACAGAAGGCGCATGCGCTTGCCGTAAAGTTTAGAAGAATTACGATGTATGCTGCACTTCCGCACACGTAGGTGCGCGCGTGACGTACCTACATCGCTTGTGGTGCTAGTGCTCGTGGAACGTCATTGAACGTCAGTTGGGGTGGTGGTAGTTGTCTAACGGCCACACCAGCTTCGTTGTACATCCACTTTTACGAGGTGGAATGGAAGCGGATTTTTTGTGTTTAAGATTTAGGAGCATAGAAAGTACAGATTCGTATGTCATAGAATCAAACCTAACGTTTTTCATATTGCCAGCAACAACTTTAGAGTATCCATTAGACTCAGAGAAGATACAACGAAAGTAATAATTGTATTCGGATGCCTCTTGTCGCTTATCCTGAATTATCCGTTCAAGAATCTTCAAGTGATCAATAGGAAGGATCTTCTGAGGGTTAAAGCGGCACCAAAAATTTTTTAGGGTATGTTTCAAGAAATTTTCTGATGCGTGGTAGAAATAAAATTGCGCACCTTCTCTAGGTTTTCAGTGTTTATTTCAGTTCTTCGAATATTGGACCATATTTTTAAAGCTTCTGATGTATCTTTAGATTTCTAACGAGGTTAATTATATCCAAATGAATGGAAGAATATTTCGTTGAACCTTTTTAATTTTTTGTAATAAATTTTTTATAGAAGTGGGAAATGGATTTCAATTTCGCCCAAAACAGTGCTGCGAAGTGAAAACAACAATGAAGACAAAAAAACTGCGTTCGCCGTGGCGCGAGACTTACGTCGTCGCACGCGCCGGAGCGGCTTTAGAACGTTTGAAAAAAAGGGCTGTCACTGAATAAACAGGTGCATTGTTCCCGTTCATGTGGGAGCGTTGTTATGCTCCTGGCCGTCCGGGCGGATGCCGTTGCCGCCCGGTAGCAGTCATAACAGTTGAGTTATCACAGTGGCGACGAGCAACGAACCAGCACCTTGATGTCTGCGAACACTCCTGCCATGGCATACCAAGTTCCGCAGTTCGACGATGCCAAGGACAAGTGGTCGTCCTACTACATCAGAGTCGAGTCGTACTTCGACGGGAACGACATCGTCGACGACGCTAAATAAAGAGCGCTTCTCATCTCGGCACTCGGTTCAAAGCCTATCGACATACTGAGTGGGCATTGTGCCCCGCGGAAGGTGAGCCAGTTAACCTATGCGGGAGCGGTTACAATTCTCGAAGAATTTTGCGCACCCACGCCAAATGATATAGCCACAAGCTTCAAGTTCTTTACCCGCATACAAGGGGAAGGGGAATCAGCTCAGCAGTTTATTGTGGAGCCTCGACGCCTGGCTGATAAATGCAACTTCGGGACAATGTTGAACCACTTGCTCCCAGACAGGATCATGTGCGGAATTCGCAGCAGTGGCGTCCAGAAGTCACTGCTTTCTACCCCCGAAACGTACTTTGCAGCAGGCAGAAAACATCGTGCTTGCAGCAGAGGCTGCACGACAGGGTGTTCAGCTTATGAAGCAGACGGAATCAAATGAAGAGCCCGAGCTTCACAGACTACCAGGCGATAGACGGTAGCGACAGGCGGGAAAAACCTGCAATCAGGCGAGTGGTTC
The DNA here is from genome assembly GCF_023375885.2 of Dermacentor andersoni. NCBI lineage: Eukaryota > Metazoa > Arthropoda > Arachnida > Ixodida > Ixodidae > Dermacentor > Dermacentor andersoni. The sequence continues at coordinate 38,235,945 of NC_092821.1, read as the reverse complement.
GTCTAAAGGTTGTCCCCGCTGTGGAAGCCGCGAGCACGGTGAGGCGACTTGTGCCTTTGAACGCGCCAATTGTTTCAACTGTAGGAAAAGGGGGTACGTAGCTGGTGTGTGTCAATCTAAAGGAAAGCCACCGCAGCAGAGCTTGGCGCTGAGCAGCGGCTCAATGGAAAATGCCGAAGCCGAGCTCTCCGCACAGTTGTCTACACTAATGTCGCAACCAACCGCAGACAACGAAATCGTCAGCCCGGTACGACGCATTTTGTGCTGGGGAGAAGCCGACATTGTGATGGAAATTAACACCGGCTCACCCGTGTGCGTGGTGTCCTGGGACGTCTACTGCCAACATCGCACAAGCTGGCCCTGCCTTGAAAAATCCAGCTTGAAGTTGGTACGCTACTTGGGTCCGTTGCCTATAACCGGGAAGCTAACGCTCACAGTTTCACAATGCGGCACGACTGTTACGGCGTCACTGACCGTTGCTCGCGCCTTCGGCCCGAGCCTGTGCGGCCGTGATCTCATTCAGGCACTGCACAATGAAGGGGTTGTGGTTTTGAGTGTGTCCAGCATTAAGGAGCAAGGGCTAAACTTGCAAGCGATCCTGCGTGAGTATGGGGACGTGCTTGAACCTGAACCGGGTCTGTTCAAGGTTCCGCCCGCTCATCTATACAAGAAAGAGGATGCATTTCCAAAGTTCTTCAAAGCCAGGCCACTTCCATATGCAATCCGAGAAAAGGTTTCTAACGAGCTGGACAGGCTTCTTAAATCCGGAGTACTGTCGCCCGTGGCTCACTCGGAGTGGGCGACGCCGATAGTTCCGGTAGTGAAGACGGAACAGCTCGCTTGTGTGGCGATTACAAGCTAACAGTAAATGTCAGTTGTGTGACTGGGCAGTACCCACTCCCGGTAATCAGTGACCTTTTGCTGCACTGCACGATGGTGACGTTTACAGCACATTGGACTTTCGAGAGGCCTACAATCAGGTTCCCCTGGATGAACAATCAAAGAAACTGACGGTCATTAACACACATCGGGGATTGTTCTCCTTTAATCGCCTGCCATTTGGTGTATCTTCTGCCCCAGCTATGTTTAAGCGAATAATGGACAGCGTCCTGAATGGTTTGCCGGGAGTCCAGGCGTACTGGGACGACGTTCTGGGTGCCGAGAAGGGGAATGGTGGTGTAAAGAACCTCAAGGCCGTTCTCCAGCGCTTTCGAGAGTACGGCGTCAAGCGAAGGAAGGACAAGTGCACCTTCAGGATCCCTGAGGTTTCGTACCTTGGCGACAAGATCAGTACGAGAGGGCTGCAACGTCTGGAGAAGAACATGGACGCTAGCATTAAAGCGCCTGCACCCATGAACGTGAGTGAACTACCTTACTACTTGGGTCTTCTCACGTATTATAGCAAGTTCCTTCCAATACGGCGAGTCTGCTATCCCCGCTCTACGATTTGCTAGCGAAACGACGTCGCTGGAATTGGAGCTCTCAAAAACGGGAAGCGTTTTAGAAGTAAAAAAAAAAAGCTTCATACAATGCCAAAATACCCACTTCGATCCCTCACTGCCACTGCGCTTGGAGTGCGATGCGTCACCGAACGGAATCGGAGCGGTACTGTCCCATCACATTGGCAATGTTGACAAGCCTATAGGTTTTCGCTCTCGAAGACTTACCAAAGCTGAAAGGAATTATTCCCAAGTGGAGCGTGAAGCGTTCGCCCTAGTGTTGGGGGTATAAAAGTTTCGGGACTACCTACTGGGAAGAACATTCACCTTGATTGCAGATAACAAGCTGCTGGTGGGGCTACCTTGCGAAGATCGTCCCACGCCTATCATGGCTGCCGCAAGAATTCAGCGTTGGCCCTTGCTGCTGGGGGCACACCAGTACAAGATAGATTACAAACCTGGCTCGTACAACCTGAATGCAGACGCACTCAGTCAGCTTCCTCTAGAAACCACCGAGGACACATCAGAGGAGCTACACGAGTACGTGCACTCGCTGCAGCAGCTGGATGACACGCCTCTTTCGTCGCAAACAATGAGTCAGTTGACCGTGAAAGATCAAGTACTTAGATATGTCAAGTCCTACGTGCTTCATGGTTGGCCAAAGGAACGCAAAGCACCCGATTCCCGGTTGGACCCATACTTCGCGCGAAAGAGGGAGCTAACCGTTTACGAAGGTCTCATTTACTCGGGTCACAGAGTCGTAATTCCCGAGGCTGCTCGTGGTGACATGCTGCAATTCCTGAACGAGACGCATCAGAGAATGTCTGCAACGAAGGCCTTGGCCCGTACGGTTGTGTGGTGGCCCGGCATCGGTGGAGCTATCGAACAAATCAGTAAGAATTGTACTACATGCACACAAGCAAGCGCAATGCCACCGGCGAAAATACCAGTAAGCTGGCCACTAACGCACGGGAATTGGTCACGTGTGCATTTGCATTACACCGGTCCAGTGAATAACACCATGATTGTAGTGGCCATCGATTCACATTCGAAATGAATCGAAGCAATTCCAGTGCGTCATACCGCGGCACAATCGACAGTTACATCCTTGCGTGAAATCTTTAGCAGGCTGGGCATACCAAGAACCATTGTGACAGACAACGGAACTCAGTTCACGTCAGACACTTTCACGAAGTTTCTGATAGGAAATAACGTAAAGCACTTTTATACGGCACCATATCACCCTCAATCGAACGGGCTTGCTGAAGCGCAGTGCGGACGCTCATAGATGGCCTCAAGAAGGTTACGTCAGGTGACTTGGCTGATTGATTGGCTAAACTGCTCTTTAGCTACCGTTGAACGCCCCTGGATGATGGACAATCACCATCTCAACGTCGTTTGGTTTATCAGATCCGTTCTCGGTTAGACACGTGTCTTCCTCCACCCGCAACCTTTCCTGTCTGTCCACAGGCAGATCAAGGAAGCAAGCTGAACTCTGGCACTCCTGTTCGGGCTCGCAACTTCCGACAGGGAAGAAGGTGGCAGATAACGGCAGCCACAGTGAAAGCAACAAGAGGATCCCGAATAATCGCCGTTGAAACGGCAGAAGGTAAGCTTGAGCGTCACAGGGACGTAGTCCATCCTCGATACAGTCCTGTGCCGGCACAACCTTCGCAAGATCAACCAGTTGGTGTGACGACACTACCAGAAGAGGCTGAAGCAGCTGTGCTTCGTAGATAGACCCCTGTAAGAAAATCCGTACAGCGGTACTCCCCTTTAGGAGGGAAGAGTGCTGCAAAGTGAAAACAACAACGAAGACAGAAAAAATGTGTGCCCTGGCGCGAGACTGACGTCATCGCACTCGCCGGAGCGGCTTCAGAAGGTATGAAGAAAAGGGCTGTCACTGAATAAACGGGCGCAGTGCTCCCGTTCTTGTGTGGCCGTTGTTATGCTCCTGGCCGTCCGGCCGGATGCCATTCCCGCCCGGTAGCAGTCATAACAGTTGAGTTATAATAAATAGTTTACATAATCACCAGAGAAGCCATCCAGCTCGTTCATGGCAATCGTAAACGGCCTCGTCATCTGTTTAAGAATAATTTTGGGCAGATTTGTATTCTTTGGCTGCTATTGTAACAACGACCAGCTGGACACGAGAAACACACGCAAACTGATGATCAAATATCCCCTCCTCAACGGTTATGTCCACGTCTCGAAGAGATCTGCTATATTAGACTAGATCTAGAATTGAAGAAGATTCGTCCACCCGCGTTGGAACATGAAATGATTGGTCGATGTAGCAAGTCAATATGTAACGGGGATTATTTTGCCGGCGAGAGCAGATGATTAAAGTTTTTTTTTCATTTTTTTGGGAAGGTTAAAAATTGCCAGTTACTATTATGGCTACCTTAAAATATTTAACTATATGTTCTTGAAACTTGGTTAGGAAATCCGACGTGGCACACTGTAGGTGGTATATTGCTGCAAGGTTAAACAACAATCCGTCTAAGTTGATCCGTCGAAACAAACTGTCATGATTATCAATTTGATATTATATTTAAACAGACACGTTCTTGCTTACAATAACTCCTACAACACCACCACGAGGAGATCGGTCCTTCTCTCTACTTATTGTAGGTTCCAGAAAACAAGTCATCTTCTTTAATTTCTTCATGGAGCCGTGTTTCGGTTAATACCGCCACATGAGGGTCTTGAGACAGGAGCATAATTTCTTGTCCCGTAGGTACTTTAATTATATTTCTTAGGATAACGTTTAAGAGGCCCAGTTGCTGTGCAGAATAAACACGCTGTTGTCAATTGCTATATGCACTGTCGCGTCCATGAAGAAGTTTAGCACGTGCAGTTTTATTAACCGTCCCACACAAACGTGTTATCTCCAACGCTCACTTTATCACTGATAAGATAGATTTCTTTTCCTTTGGTACTATCTCCATTTGCGCTCTCATGCAGCTTCCGTTTGCGCACTGTGGACCTAGAATAATCATTTTCCATGAAAATGCGTGTGCTTTTCAATTTTTTAGGCTATTTTAGAATAAACTGTTTTTCATTGTAATCCTGCAGATATGGAACAACCGCCCAATTTTTGCGGCTACTGTGACGGACCCTATGAATTCGACCAAAGGAGGAACGTTTCACCCCTAAGCTTATGTCCGAAATTTTCATTTACGATTTCACTTTTCAGTTGAAGTTGATTTTGCTCCGGCGCTTCAGCTACAACATAAAATACCAAGTTAGGATGGCTGCTGCGACCTTCAAGGTAGACCAACTTCTGGGATAATTGAGTTACAGAGCAGCGAAGGAATTTTCGAGCACCATTGATGTCGCTAATGTGGTCTGTAGACTGCTCTGCGTCTTGCAGAAGTTCGTCCAGTTTCACTATCCTGGCTGTGACAGCGACTAAAGCAGCCTATGATACCGTCAACTGGACTGTCAGCTCTGCAATTGTTTGAATTATTGCATTGTGGCCTATAGCGATATCCTTTAACGTGTCTTCGATGTCAGGGACAGGATTTGTGTTAACATTGGCAAATTTTCATCGACGTTGCAAGTTGTGGCAAGGAACACTACACGCCGTCAAACCAGACAATCGCAGCGCCCTGTCTATGCTTGAGTATCAGGTTCCATTGTAAAAAGAATTTCATTGGCAACACATGCGTGCCATACGACATTGCTGCCAGTTTAGGGAAACACGACATGAAAAGCCTGTTCGTTATCAAATTTGTAGTGGATGTGACAAAAAACGAAACTCTTTCGTAAGACAGTGCTTTTATACCACGCAGGCTAATTAGTTCTGATTATAATTGGTTGCCCGATTTCAAGTAGAAATACGGCCCCCAAAATTTAATAAACAAAGTGCCGAGTTCGAGTGTTGCTATATCTCCATGTATAAAGGTTATAAACAGGGATAAGGTGCCTCAGAAAGGCTGGCCACCTTATCCCTGTTTATAACCTTTATACCGCAGTGTGCTATCCCATCTGTAAGCCCCTTTCTTGATTTTCGATATATATTCCTGTAATTTGTTATACATTGCTGGTCTCTCAATAGCTGGCTGAGAATACTAGGCATCAGTATTTAGAGCTAGTTTTTTCGATCAGTGAAAGTTTTGATTCATTTTGTTATGGATTACGTAATTGAGCGCTGTATTTTGGTTTGATCGTTGTGCGAAATACCCAAAAGAGCAAAACTCAGGTCCAATAGTTTAAAGCCGCTGGGCAACTGAAAATTGGAATTTCTGCTCCGAAAAGAATTTCTACTATAAAGCGGCAAACTAAGCTTAGGGAGAAGATGGTAGGGCGCGGCAAGAACTGGCTTCGCCTTGTCGTATGCTGTGGCGCCAAGTGAGGCGCGATATCTTACGAACGTGAATTTGCTCATTGTAAGCGAAAACTATTCGGCTTTTTAGTTTAGCCTATAATCGGGAACATCGCGCAACGCAGACGAGCAAGCAATGACGAGAAACTGGCAAGCACGTGGTTTCCTGGCGCATGCAGCGCAAATTTCGCTTCGTAACTTCACAGGGCGTCCGGCGCCGTAGCAAATGACGAGGAAAAGCATTCAATGTACTTATGGGATTTTTCGTGGCAAAACCACGATCTGATTATGAGGCACGCCGTAGTGGACGGCTCCGGAACTTTAGACCACCTGGGGTTCTTTAACGTGCACCTAAATCTAAGTACACGGGTGTTTTCGCATTTCGCCACCATCTAAATGCGGTCGCCGTGGCCGGCATTCGATACCGCGACCTCGTGCTTAGCGGCCCAACAACATATCACTAAGCAACAACAGCCGATAACGAAGACAGTTCTTGCTCTGCTCATAGCATTTGTGCCATCCCCTGTCAAGTGGTTTTTGTACGAAATATAATGAACTACAGAAGCACATATTGGCAACCTCTAATAACTAGTTTCCCTCACTTCCATCTATCAGGGACTGCTCTTCCCCTCCTACAGTCGGCACAGCCTTCCACCACGACAGAGTCGGCGTAGTCCCTTCTTCTCAAATGGTCCGACCAAAGGCCGCAGCCGTTATACATCTGCTGCCATGTCTGCCCCGCCAGGACTCCCCACTTGCGTCAATTCGCCATATGTCACATTTGGAAAATGGGCAAAATATTGCGTGGTCATGGTTAAAGAAGACTTAAAAGCGAAACCAGAGTTCGGAGTAGGAAGAAGCGACCTAAAAATTCTGCCCGTGTAGGCAAAGGTTGAAAAGTGAAGCGAGCCTATGTCATCACACAGTCAACTCCCTGTTCTTGTAATTCAAAATGTAAACGTATTTTTTTTTTACTTCTGCCGTGTGCAGGACCGTAGAAACGTGGTAATTGATTAACAAAAAACAGGTCACACGAATGCTTTCCAGCGTAACCAGTTTAAGCAGCAAGCATTCAAATACCTCCGCGAGATATAAATTGCTAGTTTTCAACTCGTGGAAAATATTAAGAGTGCCCGCTAACGCATACCAAAGCGAAATTTCCGTTCGCGCGTCAGCTAGCATCAATCGGCCAAGTAGGTTCAGTTTCCTACAACACCGCAGCAAAATGCTCGACGCCAAGCCAAAAAAGATATTCACTTATAAACAAGTGCGGAATATATCTAGTTTCCTCCTATACTTGTTTTGATAAGCACAACGCTGGGTTTTTCGTAACGACTGCAGAAAAAGTGTGCTTACCTCTCGTCCGTTAGGAAACGGAACAATTTCGCCCCTGTGTTGCTCCCCGAGTTGCCACATCACACAGCCACGAAGCAAGCCTTGTATCCTTTCCTCAGTTTTTCCGACATTGCCTGAACATTCGCAGGCGCAGAAAGGAAGTTTTAAACTGTAGAGAATACGAAAAAACGTGCACGGGACAAGCGAAGAACATGGCAGCCGAAGCGATAAGAGCGAAAGCGCAACCCGTTTGTAGTTATGGTTATGTAGTTTGAAAAGATAGGGCACTATATGCAAAAGTTATAGAATTTCCCTTTGCCTACCAGTGTCATGGCGTCTCTTTATTGCCAATACCATAGCTGGCCTCACTGTCTACCCACTGATACTGTCGCCGAAAGTGATCGTCGCAGTATAGCTACGCGGCTGGAACTTTCGTCGTTGTCTTCTTTTACAGCTGTCTACGACACCCCTCATCGTGCAAGTGTTCCATACAACTCCTCCCTCTTCGAAGACGCCGACGAGACTAGCTCGCCGACAATCGGTGCAGTGATTTCGGTCTGAAATTATTTGCCTGAATTTATCGCGAAATGAAAATACGTATTCAGCTTTACGATAGTGCCTTGGGCAGTATCGTAATGGTCGAAGATTATTTTGGTATAGTAATCATGAACATCAGACGCATAATCAACGAAGTGTAGAATGAAGCTGCATTGAGGAATATGTCATAGAAATTCACATAGCTGTGTCACTGATGTTGGTTTTGATGACCTTGACTAAAAACGCAGCTGTTGCCACAAGTGAAGTTGCACAATTCATGTGTCGCTAATAGATTGTGCGTCGCTCAATACATATTATATTACATCAGTAGAGATGCAAAAACACAGAGCAATGAGCATTTAATAAAAGGCATGTTATTTGGATCATTCAGGAAATCTACTGCAGTACTGGTGCAATACTTTGCTGATGAAGAAGAGGACGAAATAAAACACGTTGCTAGTTGTAGCCTAGGCGAGGCTTGAGGCGTGAATTTGTCCATTTTGCTCTTGCAGCTACCGTTGAGTCAAATATGTCAGCCCACGGCCGGCATTCCCAGCTTCCCAACATCGATTGCAACCATCCCACATAAGAGAAGTAAAATTTATTACAGTTCTTTTAACTGCGGAGAACATGTGAAGTGTCCTAGAATATTACCTTGTTAACTGCTTTATTATCCCTTCCGGCCATAGCCCTTCTATGGGGCTGTAGTATGTAAACAAAAAATGTTCGTCTTCTGATGCTTAAAAGGATGCAACAGGGGTATCTGCTTGAGCGCAGCACGTTTATTTAGAGAAGTTGCAGAGGCAAGAAAAATTGGCAATAGCTGGAAAAGTCGTTATGTGAAAGCAAAGTGTCTACTGGCTAAGCTCGCTGCTGCTCGAAAGCTCAGGGTAGCTTAAGCAAATGAGTGCTTCGCCCTCGCCCCTCCTCAGTGCCGCGTCTGCTGCATTTTACGAATCTTAAAGCTGATGGGTTGGGATATATGAATATTCACATAAACATCAAAATAAAAGCAGAATGAAATGAACCACAGCATTTCAACTTTAGACAACAACGTTTTCTGACCGCCTCAGTGAACACATCAATACATTGCGGGGCCCAGTGGATGGAAAGAAAAATGTGGCGCTAACGCAAGAAGCAGAAGCCAATTTTTGCTTATATAGCACGATTACGTGCACCGCTCATAGAATTCAAGCACCGAGAAAATCTTTTGAGAAGATGGACAAATGTGGATAAACTTGGCGGTCGTGCAAAATTTACTTCTACAAAACACACTTGTATTTGAAACTTAGAAGTTTTTGCACAGATTTTGATTAAACTTCATTTCTTCTCGTAGGTCATCCTATAATATTCAATTTAGTGTTTCGTAAAACAAATGCTTTCAAATGCTTTATCTTTCGTGGACAGCTTGAATTAAACTTGAGGCAAAGATCAGCGCCTCGTCATTTACTTGTCTTCAAGTTTTCTCGTATTTTGCGCTGTTAAAATTTCATTAAAAAAACCAAAGCCCCTTTCTTAAAGAAAGATAGTTGAACGCGAAGCTTTCCCTTAACACAAACAGAATGAAAGTCGAAGTCCGAAGCCAACGACCACCCAACAAAACCAAGAAATGGTGAGTGAGCCTATGCTACGCATATGTGATTTAATTGCTTGTTCAGGACTGTATTTTTTAACGTGGAAGTTGAATCAAGACACATTTCATTAAGTTGTATGCCCTTTATTTTAGATCATGTAGCCGTTGATTACATGTACACACTCACACTTTCACGGACGACTCTACACTTGCACAGTACTGCCTTGTGATCGCTGTGTTACACTGTCAAACGCTCTCCCATAGTAACGTGACACAGCCTACTTGCGAACGTGAGAGCAATGCAGGAACGGTGTTGCGTCGTGGGTCTCTTTAGCGTCGTCAATTTCGACGAGTAGCGATCTAGCAGAAAACTCTCGATCCATTTGCCGTGCTCGTTTACCATATCGGTGTTAAAATTACTGCACACGAGGATCGGCGTACTATGTGGCTTTAAGGTCTTGATCGCTTCTGCCTTGAACATTTCCACGTCACAACGAGACGTGTGGGGTCTGATGTACACGCTGATGTACACGGTCTGATGATCACAGGACCAATAGGCATCTCGACTGTACAAGTGTCTCCTACATGGCTTCTGCATGCCGTTTCCGATACACGGGATCGGCCTTACGGGCATGATCATGCTCGCACTTTCGTACGGCAGCGTCTTCTGCCATGCGCTGCACCCGCGGCCTTCCCATGGTGAAGGCAAAGAATGCATTGCGTGAGGCGCGTATGTAATGCAGATATACACAGTTCGTCTGAATAGTGTGGCTTCCAACCATCTTTCTTTCAGAAAGGGGCCTTGATGTTTTTTTCTAGATCCTAAGACGAGCCCGTGTTCACGCTCACTTACTGTCTCCGATAAGTATACAAGCCTAGGTAATCGCGACAGGGGTGTTGTCATGCCTACCAGACAACTTGCGCTTCTAGTGAGCGTTGTGCGCATGCGCTACTTTAGCTGCTCTTTGCGCTCTTTGCGCCGTGATCAGGCACTGACGGGCAGGCCAGTCGACGCTGGCGAGGTACTGGGAATGCAAATTGTAGTGTGCTACGCAGGCGTGTAAGTTGGCTTTCCTGCTGTGTGTAATCGGAGTTCACGGATCAATCAATCATAGAAAGCTCAATTTTAAAATTGGGAGGACGTTTAAGCTTCACCGTTAATAGCTAAAAAAATTAAATTATGGGTTTTAACGTGCCAAAACCACTTTCTGATTATGAGGCACGCCGTAGTGGAGGACTCCGGAAATTTCGACCACCTGGGGTTCTTTAACGTGCACCTAAATCTAAGTACACGGGTGTTTTCGCATTTCGCCCCCATCGAAATGCGGCCGCCGTGGCCGGGATTCAATCCCGCGACCTCGTGCTCAGCAGCCCAACACCATAGCCACTGAGCAACCACGGCGGGTACCGTTAATAGTTGGACGCGATAGCATTCAAAGATACCTGTCTGCTTATTACGCTTCCCGACAACTGCAGCTTATACAACCGTAAAGTTTACTGGGAAACGCTGGTGGCGAACGCTATGCATGAATGCGAGATTTCTGGTATAAACGCGGCCTCGTGCATGGTCCGTGATGGAGAGCGCAATCTCGTGGTGTGGCAAGGCACCGGGCATGCGGAAATCGCGGACACCGTGGCCGGTGTATGAATGGTAAAAAACGCTGGAAAATGGATTTGCGTTTCAGTATCTGCGTAACAGAATTATATTTCCTCGTATATTCATATAACAGTCCGACGCTATCATGTCAATAGCTTGTTTGTAAGATGTAGTTTACAATTTTTCTGACTTATTTTACTTTGAGAAATTCAATTGTTTTAGTAATTTCGTTACGCTACACGGAGGGTCTCTGTGGTTGGGTATGCGCGGTTCGGAATGATTTTGGCCGAAACAGCGGTCAACACTAGACTCGAGACGCTGACGCCATATTTTCTACGACGGGGCGCCCTTAACAGGGGGGGGGACACTCCCCGGTCCCGGTGGCACAGAAAATTGGCGCCATCTCTGTAATGGGCGACGCAAAAATCCGTTTCCCTTGCATGGCCTTGTAGATCGTCGCGCGCACGCGCGCCGATCCAGGTGGCCAAGCCCTCCCCCCCGCTCAACTCCTCTCCCTACGCCCTCTCTCGTAATACCCTCTCAACTCCCTCACCTTCGACTGTCTACGCGCCCGCGCCGCCGTGCCGTTCCCGCCGGCCCGGCGGCAGCTAAGTCCGCTACGTAACGCTTTATTTTTGTTATCTACTGTCATCGAGATGCGTGCACGGCGCCGGCGGCACCGCGCCAATTTAGCGCTCTACATGAATTGCATATTTCGCTATCTGTTATTATCGGGAAGCGTGCGTTGCGTGTGTTTGCCGGCATGGTGAGTTTCGTTAGTTTCGCGGCCCTCAGTAACTGTGCTAGCGCTCCGCGATGTTTCCGATGTTTCGCCCGTTCCAGGACTGCGCGCACCGCACATGCATTGTGCAATGGTGCACGAATACCTCGAGAACGAGCCATGCAAGGTTCTTCCGGGTGCCTAAAGACAGCAGGTGAGCGGACAGCTTGCTTCCCGGCTTTCATTTGTGCTAATTAGTGTGCGCAGTCATACATAGCCGTTCTGGAGTGAGGCAACAGTTAATTGCAAATATGGCTGATTTGAGAAGAACAAATATGTTGCAGTAACACCGTTGGACCAACAAGCAGCTAACACAAACCACTTGAAACATACTGTATAGTTTCACCTTTGCGTCTCTCATATAACCACGTGCTTGGGTGTGTGCTTTGTATTTGTCTCCTACTGAAAACTAATTATCGTTGAAAAACTCGTTTCTGAGCCTCAAGGTAGATGTATCACAACTTTTGCTGTGCCGAGATGACGAAACGAGTTTTTATGCGTGATCCGACTGCGCACTTTATCACGTTGGAATTTATGCTTTTCACTTGCGTTTCTTCAGGATGGAAGCGTATCTCAAGTACTCTGGGAGGCAGGACCTCATGGGTTTGCCCAGGCAGAAGGTCAGCAACTACAGAATTTGTTCGGCGCACTTCACGGATGGAGACTTTTTGGACCCGGCGGGACACAGGCTCGTTTGTTCAGCCGTGCCAACCGTGAAAGCGCCATTTGAGCTGTTCGAGTCAAAAGGTAGGTCCAGTTTTAAACTTTTTTAGCTAGACTACGTGGGCCTTATCTTACACTCGACATTAAATAGCACAGCTTTCTCGCACCATTGTCTTTTCACCAACCGGAAAAAAGTGTCGGCCTGCTTTGAAAGTGCACTTCTTTTTTTGGAATTTACTATGTGGTGAATATGTACCCTTCACTTTGTAAACTCCATAGAAAGAATAACTCTATTGTCAACTTTGCTGGCATACATTTAGTTTCCTTAATGGCACTTCAATTCGATTTCAGGCTGCGGAGTTAGCCCAGGGCAAATCGATCCATCTCTGCCAGGCGTGCCTGTGAATCATCAAGGTAGGCTGCATTTAACTTGTTGATTGTTTAACAGTTGTAAAAATTCATGACGTATTGTAGCTTAACTATTACAAAAGCAAAAATTGATTTTGAGCATTAGATATAGACATTAAGAAAGTAACTCAACATGCGTACTAAATTCAGAGCCCTTCATTGTATAAGTATTGTAAACACAAACGAAGCTGGTGGCATGTGCTATTATTCTGGCAAGCAGCACATTTTGCACTTGCCACTGCTAATCGTCCGTGTTTTCTGTTTCTTATGCAATAACTGCTGTGTGAAAATGTGGCTCGACAGCTGAGCTTCTATATAACTTCACCCAGATGACGCTGCCAGCCCTGCGACCCTGCGGGAGTGGACACCTGAGCCAGGACCGTCTGGACTATGCAGAAGTGGGCACATTGTTGCAGCACATTACATAGCACAAAGATTTGTTAAATACTTTAACAAACAGTTGTAATCCACGAAACAACCCACTGTGGGTCCTAAATTCAGAGCTCGTCTAACATGCAAACATTGTGACGCATGACATAGTAAAATAAAATGTATAAAGCATTTGAAAAGACGGAAACAAAAATGGCGATCCCAACACGGGCACTAGCCCTCGCATTGCACCCTTCCTTTTCGTTTCTGTCGTTTCAAACACTTTTTACCTGTTGCCAGACCTCAGCAAATCTGAATGTCAGCACACTGCAGATGCATCTAATGCAGTCAATCTGTGCTCTTATTGTGGCAAACATAGCAGCACATTTTGCACTTGCCACTGCTAATCGCCCGTGTTTGCTTTTTCTTATGCAATAATTGCTGTGTGAAAATGTGGCTCGACAGCTGAGCTTCTATATAACTTTACCCAGATGACGTTGCCAGCCCTGCGCCCCTGCGGGAGTGGACACCTGAGCTAGGACCGTCTGGACTATGCAGAGGCGGCACATTGTTGCAGCACATTACATAGCACAAAGATTTGTTAAATACTTTAACAAACAGTTGTAATCCACGAAACAACCCAGTGTGGGTCCTAAATTCAGAGCTCGTCTAACATGCAAACATTGTGACGCATGACATAGTAAAATAAAATGTATAAAGCATTTGAAAAAACGGAAACAAAAATGGCGATCCCAACACGAGCACTAGCCCTCGCATTGCACCCTTCCTTTTCGTTTCTGTCTTTTCAAACACTTTTTACCTGTTGCCAGACCTCAGCAAATCTGAATATCAGCACAGTGCAGATGCATCTAATGCAGGCAATCTGTGCTCCTATAGTGGCAATTTTATGAACGCATAGCATAAGCTTAGACTTAAGACCTGTTTTTGGAAAGCCGTTTCATCATGTGTCCTAATTGCTTTTTACAGCTACACCAGCTACTGGCACTCCAACAGGACGGCGCCTAGGCACTGAACGTAAGTTTACTCCATAAAGCAGTGCACATGTATGTGGTAGAGTCTCTCAGACAAACATCACCAGTAATATAATACAAGCTCCCCGGTATTGTTGTCAAGGCAGTGAAGTGATGTTTACATTGATATTGCACTTGTAAGATACCCCTAGACTCCCACATCGTCAATTATGAATGCTTTTCTCTAAACGTTTTCCATATTGTCCATTACTAATTGTTGTCTTATGACATAAGTTGAGCGATACCCACAGAATAAGAGCTATTTCATACAAATAAAGTGTGTTTTGACTTCTATGAAAGTGCGCATTATAACAACGATGCACTACTCTTGTAGGTACACATTCATTGCGTGGGCGGAAGGAAAAGCTCTTCAGCCCTGGCACGGGGAGAATTCTGAAGAGGTGCAAAGCCTATGCTCGCAGGTACCGGAGAGCCGTGTCACGGTTGCAAAAGCGTAAGAGTCCTCGTAAGGTTACTAAGAGGGATGCCGTGGAAACCCTAAGGTCGTGCCTGACACCAGAGTTTTACAAACTCGTGAGCAGTCAGGTCGTGCTCCATGGTCGCAAAATGAAGGGAAGGAGGTGGCCACAGGAAATGAAAGAGTTTGCCCTGAACACATACTTTCATAGCCCGGTGGCATACAGGCACCTTTCCAATGTGCTTGCTTTGCCAACCTCGAGGTCTCTTCGGAGGTGGCTGACAAGTGCCAATGACAACCGGAATTATTCCTAATGTAATTGATGTACTTAAAGAAGCAACCACTGATTGGCATTTACTGGATCGGGCCTGTGTCATCATATTTGATGAAATGTCTCTGCGACAAAACTTGCAGTATGACATCAAAAACGATATTGTCATTGGCTTTTCAGACAATGGCTCTGAAAGGACACCGAGTGTGGCAAACCAAGCCTTTGTAGTCCTCCTTTCTGGAATTTCTAAACCATGGGTGCAGCCTTTGGCGTTTGCAGTGGCACGAACCAAACTGTATGCTTCTTACATCAGGAGGCTGCTATTTGCCTTAATTGAACAGCTAAGCTCAATTCAGCTGTTTGTTAAGGCAGTGGTGTGCGATCAGGGGACAAGTAATGTTACACTTTCAGAGCAGTTAAACGTAACTCCTGATGAACCATTCTTCGAAGTGGGTGGTCACAAAGTTTATTTTCTGTTTGACACTTCACACCTTTTGAAGTGCACCAGAAATAACCTGCGTGCCCCTCACAAACTTGTCATTGGCACAGACATTATTGAAGCACATTGTGGAGTTATATAAGAGCGCTGATCCAATTGGAATGAAACTGGCAAGGAAACTGACAGATGATCATATATACAAGAGGCCTTTCAACAGTATGAAGGTAAAGTTTGCCGCCGAGGCACTGAGCGAGTCAGTGTCGGTGGCATTGACTGTCATGATTGCTCTGGGGAAAATGGATGGGACTGCCAAGTCTACAGCAGACTTTATTGATAGAATTGACAAGCTATTTGACTGTCTCAACAGCAAAAGCATCACTGCCAGGCCTGGCAAGATGGACTATGCCATCAGTGCTGACTCTGGTCATGTGGAGTTTTTGCAGGAGGCATTCAAATGGATCAAATGCTGGAGATTTCACAGCCCCAGACAGCCCCATGTAATTCGTGGCTGGCTTGTCACCATCCAGGCTGTCCTCTTGCTGTGGAAAGACCTCTGCCAAAATTTTGACTTCACTTTTCTCCTGACACGCCATTTGCAGCAGGACCCTCTTGAGAATCTTTTTGGCACTGCGAGAAGGAATCTTGGCTGTAATGAACATCCTAATGTGTTTCAGTTCATTGCTGCTCTTAAACACATTTCTTTCGGGAAACTAAGGAACCTGTTGCCTCGTGGGAACTGTGAAATCGGAGCCACCTATTTATTGGCCAAAGTAATGGATGGCGGTGCTACTGCACCGCCACTCACTGCTGATGAGGCAGAGGTGCCAAGTTCCTGCGACACATCAGGTGGTGACCTTCTAGATGCCGAAGAGCAGAATGCACTGTACTGCTTTACGGCTCACCTCATGCAGCAATTTCTTAAAAAAACGTCCTGCGGAGTGTGTTTGCAGCCGTTTTTTAAGACATGAGGAGGAGGCACTAGTAGGTTCCCATCAGTTTATGGCCATGCTTCACGCTCATGGTAAGCCAGGGGGACTCTTTGCCGGCCTGACACAGCCTTCCGAACGCCTCTTTGGGGCGGTTAAGGACATAGAAAAAGATTTTCTAGAAAACATTGGTGTTGTAGCTCATCTACCACGTGTCGTACATGTGTTAGAGGAAAAACTGTGCGACAGCCTTTCCCAGGCACTGTTTTGCTCCACAAGCTGTCGTACGGACTTCCTCCAACAGTTTTGTCGGGCGAGGCTGCTGCTTCATATAAGGCAAGTAAATCGAGTTCTGCGTAAACAGCGGGAAAAAAGATCGTCATCAAAAAGAAAATTGCGAAAACTGCAAAATTAAATGTTCATAATATATATGCTCTCCTGAAACATTTTCTGTGCCTACAGGATAAAGGGAACAATTTGTAATCATTGTGTCATTGGTGTCCTCATTTTACGTCCCTTATTTGGTCAGCAGCCTTAATCATAATGCACTGTCATGGGCTTTGGCTGAAATTGCAGCTGATTCTTTCATATTTTTGATCCGTGGTTCTTTCACCATTTTCATAGGTTCCTCATATTCGAAGTTGTACTAATTCAGTTGTTATCGCAACATGTCTTACCTGTAGTAGACTATAAAATATGCAGAACATAAAATCAGTTTTCTTCTTTCTCTTTGCCATGAGCTGTGGTAATTGCAGTAGAAGACGCGCCAGTGATGGCATGAGAACTTTTTGCCTGCATTTAAATGGCCATGTTGTACTATGACATTTCCATGGCACTTTCTGGGTCCTCAAATGAACTGTATGTGACAATTGCACTTGTTTGCCAAGCCCATGACATTGCTCTACAACACCATAGCTATTCAATACTGCAGTGGCTAACGTGAGCACTTGTTCTGCGTCTGATATGTTACCCTTCAAGGGAAATCATGTAGCTCATAATTGTGCACTGATGTTGTTGCCCTGAGGTTCTTTAACATGCATCTGTATTCACACAGAAGCAAATAAATGATTAAATGCTAGGGTTTTATGTACCAAAGCCGTGATGTGATTATGAAGATACCGTAATGGTGGACTCCTGAATAATTCTGACCGTCTGGGGCTCTTTAGTGTGCTCCCAAACGTAAGTACACAAGCTGTCTTGCATGACGTCGCCAGTGAAACGCGGCCGCTGAGGCTGGGATTTAGCTAGCAACCTTGCGCTCTGCACCGCAACGCCAGAGCCACTCGGCTACCGTGACGAGCTGATGTAGAAGCATCTCATTTTACATTCGGCTTACATTGCATTGTGCCAGGAGCAGCTGAACACCTTCACTTTTGAGCCACAGCAGGTGGTTCCTTCTAGAAAATCTTTTTCTATGTTGCGAGTGTTCTGCGCACTTCGCGATTTGGTCTGTGTGGATGTGGCTTGGCACAGAAAGACAAAGGCCAGTAGACAAAGAATGGCGATAAAAGCTTATCGGTAATTCATCTTGGGAAGCGTTAAATGGAGTGAAAGACCCTAGGACATAAGACGGTGCATGTACACGAGCACGGCTTTATGCATGTGTATGTTCCATGTCATCGTGCCTTGACTGTGCTGCACTTTGCTCTTACCAGTAGACAAAGTTCACAAATAGATGTTCCTCCTCATAAAAAATTAAATAATGGGGTTTTACATCCCAAAAGCACCACCTGATTTTGAGGCATGCCGTAGTGGGGGACTCCGGATTAATTTTGACCACCAGGGAATCTTTAACATGCCCCCGATGCATGGGCCATGGGTGTTCTCGCATTTAACCCCCATCGAAATCTGTCCGCCAT
Organism: Dermacentor andersoni; assembly: GCF_023375885.2. Taxonomy (NCBI): domain Eukaryota; kingdom Metazoa; phylum Arthropoda; class Arachnida; order Ixodida; family Ixodidae; genus Dermacentor; species Dermacentor andersoni. Next base: position 38,217,969 of record NC_092821.1, on the reverse strand, counting down.
GGCCGGAATTCGATCCCGCGACCTAGTGCTTTGCAGCCCAACAACATAGCCACTAAGTAACCACGACAGGTTATTCCTCCTCATTGTCATCTGCTATTCGGCTACTGTTTTTCTGTGCCGAGTCTCATTCTGCAACTTCAGAATCTCGCCCAGCTTACCATTCCGTTGCCAGTCATTTTTCTGTTTGATCAATCTATAAGCATACTAACAGCTGAAAAATTACTGTTCATGTTTATGTATTATCTAAGTAATTGCTGATGGGAAAAACCGCGTGAACAACCTTCATGCGTAGGCATGATACGCTTTTCTTCTTGAAAGCATGAGCATTGGAAGAGTCCGGTATGAAGACTTTTGCAGTTTGTGTTTATTAGACAATGGAGTGCCCAGTTACAAGGTATGACTTAGTGCCGTCAGTGATCTAATTTTTCTGCTAAACATTGCATTCTTGGTGAAAGTTGTGTCGGCTTACTTTACCGGGCCTTTGATGGATGAATAGGCTTTTCTGCCAAGGTATTCTATGTGCTCCTACAAAAGGCGACTACCTTCTGCTACAAGTTGCCATAGTTACTGAAGTAGTGGCCAAGTGCAGAATAATGTGTATTTACGTTTTTCGTACAATGTTATTTTTGTTCTGCCATGTCTGCGTTTTCATTTTCTTCAGTAGTAATGAACATGTCGCGCATTTCATACACTTTTGTGCAGGTATGTAAGTAAATAATTTACAGCTTTTTTCGGTATGACTGTCAATAAAAAAATCTTTGCTTTTGGTTGCACTTTTTAGGTATCTTGCATGCCATTGTATTTGGCATTGCCAGTGAATTTTCATTTCCTTTAGTTGTCATGACTATGTCATACACGTCTTCCAGTTTTGTGCAATATCTTGGAGCATATACCAGAAGCTCGTCTACATTTCGGTCTTGAGGCCGTTAAATAAAGGTCTTGTTTGTTTATATGTGTATGTACATGAAACGGCCTTCGCGTTTCTCAGAGCTTTGTTTGTTATTTCACTGTCTGAACATTTGTGTTTAGTACTCTTGTATATGTCATGTACCTTTCACCTTTGCTCATTTTTTGAACGTGAATCACCACCACATTATAACAAAAATCTGTTTTCGGCAACGAAGTCAATAAAGCGAGACCAAAAGATCTGTTGTGTTGGAAGTGGAATGTTTTTTATGTCCCGGCACATGCTGGTATAAGTATACCGCCGTGGGCCTGCCAACGCATAGCCCACGGCGCACTACGCGCCAGCTCGCAAGCAATGCCAATGCGCTGCGTAGCGCGCGCATTGCTTGCGAGCTGGCGCGTGGCGCGCCGTAACAGGCGCGCTAAAAAAAAAAAAAAAAAACGCGCCGCTTACGGGTAAAAAAAAAAAAAAAGTGAGCGGCGCGTGCGGCATGGGAGAAAGGGGGAAAGGGAGAGGAGCGGGAAGGCATAATAAAACAAAAAGGAAAGAAAAACTTTTGGGAGAGGAGGTGCCGCGCGGCTGCTATTGCTGTTGCCATGACAACGTAAACAAGCATGTGCGCCGCCATTTTGCTAATGCGTCGCCCATTGGTTAGGGCCGTAACTGAAGGGGACCTTGGCGCTAGCGTCGAAAGAGCGTCTGCTCGAAAACGGCCAATGGGATGTATAGGGAGTGTCCCCCCCCCCCCCTGCCCTTAACGCTATAGGGTTAAAATGCGCCATATTTTCGCCAAATGTGCTTCTTTCGTCAATATTGCTCAGTATTTTCTCCTTGAGGTTACCGCACGTCACATTCACCTAAAGCGACGAATTGAGTTTGAATACACAGGCATATGCAACCTACTTAAGAATTTATATGTGCATTATCCGTAAGTGTGGATGGTATGTGGCCAAAATTTCGAAAAAAACGATGAAACTTTTTTTTTTATTCGTGTTTAAGCTCTTCTCGAGCCCTTGCGTTGCTGCATGCTGCCGGACGACAGGAAGGTTTGATAGGTGCTACACCTTTATAAGTGTGGATATGGTCATGATCCTAAGAACCAAAGGCCAACGTCATTACGAAGCGTACCGAAGCATCACGAGGCGTGTCATTACGTCAACTGCTTCTAAAACCACGCCTTTTTCCCAGTTAATCAGCATGGCTTTAGGAAAGATTACTCATGTGAAACCAAGCTTTTGCTTTTCACCAATAATTTGTTTTTTGTTTAGAAATGTTCGTCAGTCAGTGACTGCATTCTTATGGATATTCTAAAGCATTTGATTCCGTGTGCCAAAAGTCGGTAATTCTAACTCAGCATGCCGAACTTTGACCGTCATGTCTTAAAAGGGGCCGAGTTCTTTTTTCTAACCACTTGCTGTCCACTGCAGCTGATGATTAAAAATCACCATTCAGCACGGTAAAATCTCTGATACTGCAACGCTTAGTAACGTTTCCGTACTTATGATTATCAACATTAACGACCTACCAAAAATGCGCAGTTCTGCTGGAAAGGCGAAGCACCGATACCTATAGCAAATTAGTAGGTAGTTATACAAAGTAAGGGTAACAGTTCTGTCGGCCGTGTAAACTTGTAAACATTCGCTAACTAAATTAAAAATGATGGAATATGTAAGCGCGACAAACGAGGGCGTAGAAAGTTTGTTTTCTGCTTCTTTCTAGGTCCTTGTGCAGTCGCGCTTACACATTCTATGATGCATTCAAACCAGCTAGCCTGTCAACGTGTTTTAAGTAAATTATCCAGCACAGTGCCAAGTGCGCACATGTGGACATCAACACCTCTCGCACGATGAGCGCTGACAATCGCTGTGGAAATTCTGGAGGGAAGAATCGCGGCAGCAGTAAGCGAATTGACCTTCATGCATGCCTCGCTTCAGCGTTAACGAAACGTGGAAAGCACTGCGCATACGAAGCTACCGGCATTACGCACACTCTAGAAACATCGTAGATCGCTTTGAGGATGAGGCCGGCGCGGGCGCGCACTTTAGCCACGTCGCTGATTGCTTTCAAGACACACGAGCGCCGGCAACAGGTCCCTACGGCGTCTGCGAATGCATCTACTACGGCGTCTGCGATTCACGTGGCAACGCCGTAGTAGACGCCGCGGTTGTCTCCACTGTGTACGGAGCGGCGGCCGAGGAGGACGTCGAGGCACCGTGGCAGCGGTCGAGGAAGAACGCCGCTCCTCTCTCGCCTCACCCGGTGCCACGGGCGCCACAGATGAGGGCACGTATCCGAGCCGCATTGCTCACTCGCACACGCGAGATTAAAGTGCGTTCGGTGGCTCACCCTCACACGCTTTCACTCATACGGAACCTCACGGCGACACCGACAGCGATGGCAGAAATGCGCCTGCAGTCTACCTATATTGCTGTCGCAATAATAATATTTCGTAGTGAATGAAAGTTGTCGCGGTTTACTGTTCTTTTTCGCAAAATTCTAAATAACTCTGAGAAGCTTGCTCTTCAAGCCGGCTTAGATGACGTTTCTGCTTAGTGCGACTCTTGGTTAATGAAACGTAATACCACCAAATGTAAATGATGTGAGTACTTCATCATATCTGTAGCACGCAGCCTTGCATGTCCTTACCTAGCAACGCTAGCCTAATGCAAGCTAATTATCACAAGTAAACGGGCCTTTATGCACGGTGTCCCAGCTAAATTTAACCAGAGCTTAAAAATATGTGAACGCCACGTGGTTGGACAGAACTAGAGCGATGTTGTTTGCGGTCGCCTTGGGGATGCTCAAATATTTCCTTCCTCCTGAACAAATAATTAATATTCATTATTTAATGAACTTCTTAAATATTACATTTATATGAAAAGTGTTAACGAGAACGTTGTACAGTAACATGAGAAACTCCCGATACAGCTTTTTGCTCTGAATACGCGCTACGTAAAATGTTTTGCTGAGCGTGAAAGAAGCCCGCGAATAAATGCAAAGGCCAGTCGTGCGGCAGTTTAGCATCGATTTGCGTGCTTCTTTCCGGCATCGCCATAGTGCCGGTGCCGCAGGAGTTCCATCAACTAGCTGAGGCGATTACTACTGTCGCCCCTCACGGTGACAAAAAAAATGGCTAGTTTATTCTTCACATGCAGCAGTACTTGATTACATTTTACATAGGTTAGCGCAATAGCACAAGAAAATTAGGTCAAATGCGCGATTGTTCCGTCACCCGGCGTGGTTGCTCAGTGGCTATGGTGTTGGGCTGCTGATCACGAGGTTGCGGGATCAAATCTCGGCCACGGCGGATGCATTTCGTTGGGGGCGAACTGCGAAAACGCTCCTGGTACTTAGATTTAGGTGCACGTTAAAGTACCCCAGCTGGTCAAAATTTCCCGAGTCCTGCATGCACTACGGCGTGCCTTCATATTCAGAAAGTGGTTTCGGCAAGTAAAACCCTACGATATAATTTAATTTTTAATTGTTCCGTCAAGCAGCGTTTAGGAATAAACTACTAGAATGAGCGCAAGCAATGATCCGACGGCATTTCCTCTCGCAGGCGGGAAGCAAACGCCAGCCGTCTCAGCGAGGCGGCTCGCCTGACTTGCAAGTAGTGCGTTTTATTTACTATTCACATACACAACACCGAGAAAACCAATTAATTTAAGACCACGTTAATCGTGATGTCAATTGTAAGTGCATTGATCGGTGTGGCCTTATCGCTGGCCGTGACTGCGGCGGTCAGCGACTAGGCCTACAGTCTCGCACAGCCGTAATTTGATCGGGAAGAAAAAAAACGTATACTAAGTGAACGTCAAAAAGCTGCAGTTAGTCAAAATTATTCTGGAGTCGCCCACTAGCGAGCCTCATAATCAAATCCTCGTAATGGCACCGTCCACAGGCAAAAAAAGAAGATAAAAAATTGAAGGAAAAAACGCACCGTCCCTAGTGCGCAGGAGGGGGGTGCGCAATGTGGGCGGAGCCTACGTGTTGGTGCTATAGGGCTTACACTCAGTTTTAGACATCAGGTGCAGCGCTGTGGAGGGTAGGTAGACTTTTTGTAGCGGCTGCGCCCACCCTTAGAAATATTTCGACATTCCAGAACACAAATGTGCGAAACTGTTCTTTATGTAGGCACAGTATTGAATGAAAGAAAGTGTTAATCCTTAGAAACAAACAAACTGTTGTAAACGGCTATCTAATGAGCTATTTCAGATCAATTCGTTTTTCATTGCATGTTTTTTTGTCATTTTTACTGGCAGCCTGTCGCGGCAGTTTCACGTGAGTGCTCGCGCGAGCGGACGGCGTTGGTGCACAGCGAAGCATGGATCAACGCCTCCTCTTCATGGATTCAACGCGCGGAGTGATACATTTTCGTCGCCGAATTTTTTGCGTAGCTTCCACAGCGTTGCACCTGATATCTGAAACGGAGCATAGAATATATCGGCGACGCCTACCATTGTTTGCACAGGAACGGTATAAGGTGAAGCTACTAATTCACAACTCCTTTTATGCCATTTTTGCAATCAGCCCTTACGATTCGTCAAAAAAATTTCGAGCTACCACAAAGCTTCCCCTGTCTGTCACAGGCTGTCACGAAAATCGCGAAAACGCCCTGTATATTATATGACGTTTGCACATTGATTACGCATGATTAAATCAAACAAAACAAAAAATATTCCTGATTACACACTTCTTTAGCCATTATTCCTACGCTATTTCGTCAGAAATTCTCGGGCTAAGCGCACTTCGCCTTTTTGTTATGCCACGTCACAAACACGCGGCAACTCAGCACGTCAAAGTCACGTATACACATTAAACTTGCATAAATATATCGAAAAAAATATTTTTCGGAATAGTTGGGGACTGCCCCAGTCCGAAAAGAGCAGAAGAACTCAGCCTGCCGATCGCTGTGGCACAGGCTACTCGTAGATACAGAAAAGAACGGACTTATTTGTGTATGACAAGATTTTTACGTGGCAGCATAATGTTTTAGAGCTCTTTCAGTGTGTATACCACATCGCCCGGACAACATTTTAAACCTTCCTTTTCACATTGCCGTAATTTTTTACCAGCCACCGCAAGCTTTACACTCTAAAATCTAAGGGGACTATCGCAGGAGTAAAGGGGCCGATTTACTCTTCAAATCATTGTTTTACTCTCGCAAAATGTCGAGTGGAGGGAAGTGCATTGATCACTCCGTGAGCAAAGCGACAGTGAAATACTCTTTTCACTCTGCTCTTCCGAGAGAGTGTAGAGTGCCCGTTCAACTCTTGCGGCAATAGAGAGCATAACGTAGAGAACATAACATAACTGCTCCTGCTTCAGCTGTAGGAAGCTGGCCTCGAGCATGGCGAAGTATCACTCACGCAAGCTGAGCAAAGAGCACACCGTTTTGCTTCTAAGAGAACTGGCAGCCACAGTGCAATGGAAAGCGGAGCCAGCGCTCTACTTTTTCACTCGGAGTGGCTCCACCGCGCGCGCACTCAACATCGCGGAACAGCACAGCACCAGAGAAAGGTGATCCATCCAGCGGGAAGGAACGAATGCCATCCAAGGGAGATCATGTGTGAGCCATCTTGCGCAGCCGCGAGAACAGGACAGTCCTTCGTCATTCGTTGGATATAACAACAAATCCTCCAGGGTAACGGAATTCTAAGGTGGGTGCGCAACCTGCGTATATGACATGCTGTCGCCAGGAAGTCGTCGCGACCTTTAGCCGACGCGAGTGATAACGTGCTAGGCAAGCAGGCTGTGTCTCTTTCTCGATGTCAATCGAAAAAGGCAGTCCTCGCGATAACTACATGCGATTTTATCACTTGGCACTATCCGTAGGAGATTTGAAACTTCCAAACAGTACCAGAAATATGGGATGTTCCGTAATGCCTCAGTTGTAAAAATTGTAAAAAGTGTGTTGCGCAACCAACTTACCATCCCTTGTTCGATAAGACGGGCATTTTGTAACGGCACCACAAAGGCCGTACAAGCGAAATCAAGGAAGCATCCGAGATTGCACGGGCAGGTGATCTATGCGTCATCGGGGCGTCTGTGGCATTATCAACTGCAGAGCTTGCATTCTTGGCATGACGGCATATGGCGTTTGTGTCAAGATTTTTGTCCTTCTTTCTCTTAGCATAATCAGTTGCTTATATATGCTCCTCTTCTGCAATAAACGCTGTGTTTAAAGTTAGTGCTTGTCCTGTCTCGTCTTTGTCGATCGTCCTTCCCGCGCTATGCTTCCAGTGTAATCTGATGGGGAAGAGAATATTAACTATCCTCTGTGGAGGCAAACACATAGGAGCAAGTGTCAATGTAAAGGTAGAAATGTGTTTTAAAGAAAAGTTAATTAGTTTTTTGAGAAGTGACCGCCTTGTGTCTTGCTTTACAATAGATATATCCATGTGACAAAACAAAAATATTGGTACAATAACATTGCAGAGTTGCTTAGCGACATAATAAGTACTTGCAATAAGCACAGTGCCTGTGTTGACTATAAGCAGAAACAGCTCATGCTTGGTTAGCTGCTGATATAATTTAACAGCACATAAATGCAAGGATGTAAATCCAAACCACTGTAATTCTGTATTTTAAACGATGACATGAAGCAGACAAATTATCATGTCTTCGCTTTTATGCATTTTTTTACACCTAACTTTAGAAGTATGGCTTCCTCCTAGGTAGTTCCATTAGGGGAGGCATTGGGGGCAAAGCACCCCAGGTCGAAGAAGTCATAGTTACGTACGTACATGCTCAGGGAACCAGTTTCTTATAACCGCTCGCGGCTCCAGAAGCGCGAGCAAGGAGCAAGGTCTTTAACTGTGTACGCCATGGTGCGCACCTTACGTCTTAACTAGGAGCGACAGAGTCACTTGCAATATAAATGGTAATTTGGAGCATGTAAAATTGTTTCTCTTTCTGTGAGATAGTCATATGTGCGCTTCTGGCAGGCATTTGAGATTTTGATTATTGTGACTGTATCTACTTGCCAGCCAAGTATGCTAGTGAGGGCAAGGAGGTGTTCAATGTGCAAATAACTGACAGCATCTGCATGGAACACTTGTTCATCAATTGGTGGATAAGAACATATAGTGTTAATCAAGCAAAAAACTCCGTATATTAATGGCTTCTGCAGGCATAATTTTTATTATGCAAAAAATGTAAGCATTTTTACGCGTAGTAAATTTTTGGATTTAAGATAGAGTACAAAGTTAGGCACTGTATGAGTCTTCCCAGACATATATACTTGCTTTGAAACGAAGATTCTGTAAAGCGCAATAATTTTTCTTAGTTTAGTATGCGTTAACCGCTTCAGTAGGAAATAAGCTTTGGTTTCACGAAGTTGGTTCATTGCGCAACATATGGATAGCCATATGAAAAATCAACGGGCATCGAAACAATATGTCAAATGGGATGGTGCTATTCTCCATTTATGATTGGCTTCTTTGTCTTTTTCGTGCACTGCCCTATTTGTACTTATGCTTACGTCGACTTCGATGTGTCATATTCGTCACGTCTGATTTTTGGTTCACATCTGAGGCCATGCTACACTTTAGTTAGATTGCATTTTGAAGTAGTCAAAGTAATTGATCACGTAATTAGGCAAGTTGCTCCTGAGAAGTGTAGCGTTCATACGGTAATGCGGAAACAAAAGCTACCGTATGTGACAAGAAATTTGACGCACAAGATTTTAATGTCACTGCTGCTTGCAGTTTTATACTCATTTGCGACAGACTTTTGATAATGCTGTAAATTTAATTTTATTTATTAATGCAAAAATGCAATGGATCAATCCCAACATAACCAGGAAACCACTTTCGCAAGGACACCAACCAAATAGCAAATATGACACGCCTCTGTACAGCTTTGAGATCGAGCGGGATATTGCTGCAGAGCCACGACAAGACACACGCTTAGCAACAATGGGGTGCAGCCAATACACCAATAACTTTGTGTGAAATATTTATAACCAAAGCTAGACCTGTGGCATCACACGAGAATATACGATAAATTTCTAAATGCTCTGTACTGCTGTCAGGAGCACCCATGCGTTGCACAGGACGTTATCAAATGATTTGCTGTCTTAGTATATAGCACAAAAATGTTTCTTGCACAATTTGTCTACTTTACCAGCCGCATGATTAGGAGCTCTTCTGGTGACCTCTGCCATATAAGCGCATGCGTTTTGTGCTAGAAATGAGTTTGGTGGCCAGTAACGTGGCGCATATTTCTCTTCCATCGTAGTGCCAATCTTTCGCGAGTTTGCGCACGTTTGTTTTATGTTTAACTTTCCATTGTATACCTTATTTTTGAAAATATCAAGACAATTTACAATAAAGGGTATTTCTACACTGCGATACTACTGAAACATTAGAGAATCTACTTATGTTTTATTACATGATGTGCTCTAACGTGAACGCACAACATTGTAATCTGATTTTATGTGTGTGTCGGCATGTTTCTAGTATTATTATTCAGTTTGCCTCGTGATTATTTGATTATTATAAACATTGACCTTTTAAAGAACAAAATTATTTAGAGAACTCGGCTACTGAAAATTAGGTCCAATTGCCCAGTCATAAGTGCAGGAGCTGCTTATGAAGGAACCAATATTCCCCACATGTAAGTATTGCGAATCCCTTCTATCGTGACCCTTGCTTTACATTGTGAGTGCTTTCATACTACTGGGTAGAGCACTAGCACTCTGTTCTAAAGGAGCACAATCTCTCTGTTAGAAGGAGTACAAGCATTCTGTTTGGGCTCAGAAACACTCAGCTTGGAGGAGTAGAAGTACTCGGTTCGGAGGAGTAGAGCGCTCGGTTTGGGGTGGTAGTATTAATCTTGTGGGGAGAGTATTAGCATTCGGCGGAAGAGTACTAGCACTTCTTTGCGGTTGAGTAATAAAACTTTCTCGGGGAAGTTGTTCGGCTCTCTCTGCAAGAGGGCCGATCTACTCAGGAAAGGGAGTGAAATATGGGACAAGCAGATACTCCCTCAAAGAGACTTACTGGAGCTTCTTGTGATTTTGGACTGTATAAGTGAGGGCCAAGTAGGCCTATCTCAGACATCACCACAACATTCCAGATCCGATTATGTACTTTCACGGCACAAACGTTATGTACGTTCACTGCACAACCGAAGCCCTCTTCGTTTCTGCCTGCTCCTACGATTTTCTGAGCCAATTAAAGGAGAATGACCTGTCAAATTAGGCAGTCCTATTCGCTTTGAAATTGAACTAGAATGGCAGCCTACAAACAAGGAGCGCGTGTGTTGCGTGGTTAAGATGACGCGCCGGCTAACAGCCCGATACTTATTTGTGGTTACGTAAATTGTACGTCAGGAGATCGGAAGCAAAACCGATTTCGATGGTTTTACGTTATAGGGCCTAAGGTGTAGGTCTAGATGCATATTACAGCTACAGGCGAGTTTTATGGGTTTTTTTTCAGTTAAGGTTGTGGGACCCTAGAACAAATCTGTGGACTTGTAGACTTGTGCGAAAGCTCTTACGCGCCACACTGGAAGACACAGCCCGCTATCAGCACTAACTTTACGACGAGAGCAACGTGGGCATGGTGCGATCATGCATGCCACGCCGGCAGGCCTCAGTCATGGCCTGTCCCACGCAAGAGCGCCAAACTAGAGCTCGCGCCACCGATAGCGCCACTACTTGCGCGGTTGTCGTCTTCTTCTGCCGCTAGGTTCGGTGCCGCTCATCACGCCGGTGTTCTCATAAGGAAAATATATTCACAATAAACGCAACATGACATGAATGGGAAAACAGCTTAAAGGTTCCTGAAGTGAAACTTAAAGCCACGTGAAGGCAAACAGCGACAGGCTGCTTCGCGTAATGTCCATCTCGTTATCATTCTGATCAAGTCACTAAACAACGACCCCCCCCCCCCCCCCCCGCCCGACTGCCTACACATCTACACATATCTGCACCATGTGTCTTTGTTTGTTTCTTGCGTTGCTCAGCTTCGAGACTTAATACCTTATTTTCGAGAAATTTGAGATACATGCTAGGCAACCCACTGAACCAAGTCATCCTCGAGAGGCGCTTTCCCAACGAGAAAGGGAACCCCCTTCTCTCACTTAGCCTCCGTTTCATCGATCTAAAACGGGGCAGGAAGCATGGCGGCGCCCGTTCTGACGTGCCCTTCGACAGAGACGATCTGGGACGCCGCGAAAACGCGATTTATCCGCCGCGCTGATCGAAGCGTGGCCACCATCACATTTCTAGTCTGCAGCATGGTTATTCTCCCGGGTTGAATATGAAGCATCAAACGCAGCTGACAAAAGGTATGTCATTGTCTGGTTCTGCCAGAAATGCCTCCGCTCTGCTCAATAACGCATCCAAACTTTACGCCTGTCCATGCCCTAACAATTGTGCGCCAGTGTGCGCACGGGCTCTGATCTTGCGCTTCCTTGTGGTCTGGTTATAACACGCACATTTCCTGCGGCATGCGCCAGAGCCAGCTAGGCGTTCAAGCAGATGCATGAAAAGTGCTGAAATTTTGCGACGCACTTTTTAGAAAATGATGTTATATGTGTTGGCGGATTGTAAACTGAGGTGATAATTGACTATATGTTTTAAATTTTTGAGCTCAAATTATAAATACTTCACAGTGCCCCATTTAGGTTTCCTTCTACCAACTTTCTTCTTTGGACGAGGCGTGCGCAAAACATTTGTATCTCGAATTTGACATCATTCTTATTGACGTCCCTATTTTATCAGTGCTAGTTACTCGAGAGCGCTTACACGAAATTCGTGTTCGAGCCAACGCAGCTTTAGTGTTACGACAATTTACCATTTGACATCGGAGGCTGTAATGTGCAGCATACTGGTGTACCCGAAACGTCCTGAAAATAAATAGGGTAACCAAGAGATCTTATCATTAATACAAGCCCAACGCATAAGAAATGCCGCATCTAAATGATTTAAGAATTGGTACTTGCGATTCCTGAGAGCCATTCTGAAGTGCACTTCTTCTGCCCATTTAGAGCACAACGCTGCGTGATCTATTCCTTACCGTCGAAGGCGCATTCCAATTGGGACGGAATGTAACAGCGCGTGAGTGGAGGAATTTTGATTGTAGTTAACGTTCTTGAGCTGCTCCAAATAGGCCTGGAGGTTTCAGCTATATTTTCGCTCTTAGTCGCTGTGCATTGTCTATGTGTTGTCGAACTCTAAAATTTATCGCTCAAGAAATTGGAAATGACCTCATCGTACCCGATGTTCCAACGTGGCGTTTTACGCGCGAGTAATTAGTTGCCGTCTGTTCATGTCAGTGCTTACCCAGACTTTTTTTCATGAATTAAATATTCCATTGAAACCATTGTTACTTCTGCTAAGAGACGCGACTGTTCATTAAGAACGCACATATGAAACGGGCATACTATATTGTATTTTCTGCAATCGCAAATTTATTTCCCCGACTCGGAATAATGAGTGACAAGATTGGTTTTCAAAGCACTAATACACGAGCAGTATCACCTCAATTGTCGTTTTCAATTTATATTGATATTCATTTTAAGTGCGCAGAAGCGAAGAAGCGAATAAATTGACTATTTCGTGGAATACGTGTCCCTACTTCCCTATAATCGTCATTTGCAGAAGTAGGTACTACAATCATATAACCACGGACGTCTATAAATACATTATGATATGCATTATTATTTGTTTATTATTGCGCATATTCCAGCAGTGATACTACAACATCGCTGACAGAAGCTTTCATGAAGGCACCTGCTGCAAAAGTACTGACAGCTGTGAAGAGCCTTCACGTCTTTTGGCATTGAAGTTTAGTACCCGCTGTTAGCGCATTCCAAAATAAACCTAAAACATCAAAGCGTTTGCTCATACAATAAACACGCTACTCGTTTGCTTCTGCTAAAGAAAAAAAAGTAAGAGCAAAACACCTTAACGGGAATTGTTGAAAATGTGTGAAATTTGGAGTCGTCGGAAACTTTAACGCAATGCGGGGTGTTGCGTACCGCTTTACCGAATGACTTGGGCACAATGCTTGCTCTCATTGACCGCCCGCTACTTTTATCTCCGTGGAATCATCCTCGACACACAGCACCGTAACACAACACCGACACACATACCGTGACACCGCCCACGCAGGCATATCGGTGTCACTTAGTGTCTTCGATACTCTGGCGTTGCCACCCCTTTGACGATAAGGAGGCACAGGCACCCATAATTGACTCTGCTAGCCCATATTGCTCCTAAATGTACCTTGGCACTCTGGGACCACTTATAGCATGCATTTTCACCCATATCTGGCTACTAGGCCGATCACTCCTCACCTAAGGGCCGTTTTGAACAATAATGAGAGCTTTAATTATTTCTAGAAAATTAACGAGAACACTTTGAAAGAGAAAACTTGTACATTGCATTCCTCATATGCTAAATAGAATGCACTTTTTGGTTGCTTTTGGTACGCTAAGCTGGTCCTTCTGACGATAAACCAAAAAACTCTTCGGGAACGCGGTGTGAGTAGCCATCTATTGTTTTTAAAGAAAGGTCAGCCATTTCACAGCGTATAGGTTGGCGTATTGTTATTAAAAACATAAATCGGTCTGCCCTGGAATCCCGGCAGAACTTAACCCGCAACATCGCGCCAGGAGGGTAACACCCATTTGCAAAGGGCTCTCCGAAGATGGCATTTCAACGTGTAGGGCTGCACGTTTTTTTTTTTTTTTCGTTGCACTAACTGCATGCGATTTGAATTTTACGAGGAAATCTAAAAGCAGAGGAAAAAACTACAGGGAATACCACGTCTTTGTTGGTATTAAGGTGACAGAAAAATGATGGCTGTGTGATGTTGGGGCGTTTTGAGGGCTACACAGTTTCCGTATTATTCGCTCTTATCCACGATGTGGAGGACTTGCTCTGTATAGTGACGCGTGCCGATTTTATGAATAGGTAATTTTCAAAATATCAAGTGCCTTGAATTGACACAGCTAAAAGCGCCGTCCGCCGTCTTGTCTAAACACCGCAAAACAAAACTGTTCACTCCGCAGCACAATTACGCGCATAGGTGATGATTTTACAGAGTACTCCCATAGCTGTTCGTTGCTACATGAGAAGCAAAGACATCGCGGCAACGCGAGCATGATGCAAGGCTTATTCTTATTTTGGCATTAGGCACAACAAAAGTCGGCGAGGGAAATAAAATCTGCATTCTAAATAGTGGCCTAGTAAAACTACGTTTTCAAGCCGCGTGTTTGTTTACGCGATCTGAATTAAAGTGCACGCCCTCTCCCTCCTAAAAATAATCACTCAGAAACTCCTCGGGTAGTTGCACAAGTGTGCGTAAGCATTTTGCCACTTGCTCTTCTCCACGCAACTCGGTCTCATTATGAACGTTATGGAAATCCCACTTGTACAAGCGTTTATCAATCGTGATCGGTTGTTCGCTTATCATGTTCGATAGCGAACATGATAAAGTAAGTTTAATTAAGTTAGAGTTCATTACGGTACTGGTACTCACAACCATTGGTGTTAATTAAGGTGAAGGTTATTAGCCACAGTTAATTGGGATACACTGAGCTAAGGTATTGGAACCCTCGACCTTTGGTGCGAGTGTAACCCACGGCCTTGGGTGTTAAGATGAATTACGGTTAATCTAGCAAAGCTTTTGCTAAACCACCTCCACATTTGCTGAAGGGGGTAAGCATATGTTTCATTGGTGATCCGAATGCTCGTTTTGATCTTGTCCTTTATTGAAAAGTATGTGCACTGCGAGTTCTATGGATGATTGCAATGAATGTATGCACTGTGTTCGCTTCACTTTGCTGAGCAAATGTAGCCTCTGCCTTACGTGGGTATGAGCCTTTGCATTTTTTTTTTTTTTTTGCTTGCTGACGGGGGTACGAGCGATTCGTTGTCTTAGGTGACGGACAAATTACTTGTTGGGTGGGCAAGAAATGCTTAGGCACTTAAAAATGATAAAGCATGCATATTTTACCACCTCAGCTCCGTTTTATTAGAGCTCAGTAATAATGCCGGCTTCCGGAGTACAAGTTATTTGGCAACGCGAACGCCTGTTTAGCATATAAGCGCACAACTATCTCGGTTTGATTTTGATCTGAAGGCAATGTGAGTTTTAATACAGCGCACTTAGAGACGTTTAAGCATTTTTAGAATATAAGCGGGCAAAAAATATGTTTCGCAAAAGAAACGAATAAATGTGTGTGCTAGCTGAGGCGCACATTTTAGTTTAAATATTTCCCAGGTGAATTGAAAATGGGGCAACCTTCTGAGAAGAGAGCGCCAATTTAAGAAAATTTCGTTTTGATTCGTACTTCAAAAAATTCTGGAGGAAACAAACAAAGGATCACTGTTAATGTCAATTCTACTGGTATTGAAGAAATCTAGTGTAAGACGGTATGGCCATCGCCGAAACGCGTCACGAATGAGTCGTGTAGAGCAGCCAGGCTCTTCTCTCACGCTTTTTTAATTAGACGCTACGCCATCTGCTGGTGGCGTCATCAAAACCTCGGGTGGTGCGTGTCTGAATTCAGGCAAGATTGTCTGAATATATATGACTCGGGTTCTATACTTACAAAAAAAATATTTTGTAATTGAAGAGCGGCACTTAGTCAGCCTCACCCACCCATTCACCCAAGTCGGCATTAAAACGATTCATTGAAGAGCAGCAAATTCGCAGTAGTACATACACAGTGATTCACATTGCAGTCAAATAGGTTCAATTAGGGGCGCCACGTACGCAGCGGCACATACGCAGTGGCCATTCCGGCCACGGCGGCCGCATTTCGATGGACGCGAAATGCGAAAACACTCATGTGCTTAAGTTTATGCGCACATTAAAGAAACACAGGTGGTCCAAATTATTCCGGAGTTTCCCACTGCAGCGTGCGTCATAATCAGAAGGTGGTTTTAGCGAGTAACAATTTTTTTTAATGCGCAGTGACCCAAGTTGTAGTAAGAGGATGTCTTTGAATAGGAGCACATGCAGAGTGTTACATAAACATGGAACCAACTTGGCATCAAACACGCTTTATACGAAGACACGGACATACAAAAAACCGACACGGAGTTCCCACATGGCGCTGATGGAGCATTATTTTGGAACATGCAGATAGAGTAGTTATTCTGTCATTTATTCACTAAAAAGTCCAAACAGTTCAGAAAAAAGACATTGGTTTGGGATAGTTGGTTTACTTTGTATGGGCAGGGCACCACACAAAAGACGAAAAAACAAGGGCACGAGAACAGGACGAGTACAGACTTCCAATAGAATTTTAAAACAAAACAGACGCGATATCAACGTACATCTATGCGACGTGTGCCACCCGAGTGAAGGTTTGTACGGCATATGTATGCTGTTTCTGTCTGGCCAATACTACTGGAACCATTACTTTGGCATCTCTTCTGTGCCCCAAGACAGTGCTTCGAGGTTACATTCCTTCTACGTGTGATCGCAAGACATCGGAACGGTGCAGGCTCCTCGAGATGAGATAGTTACAATGACAGGAGTAATCAACCAACAACAGTATGCAGTACCTTTGGAATCACTCGTGCGGAACATGTCAGACAGATGTGTATTAATAATGTCTCTGTTTTAATATTTCCATGTATAGCTGAAAGTCAGCCTCCGTCATGTTTACGTGTCCCTGTTTTGCTGTGCCAGCAGTTAAGTGCTCGAAACTTTGTCTGGTCCGTCCATCCATTCTGGTACGCATGTCGTAAAGGACGACACACAACGATGATTTCTTTCGTCGATACGCCACTTCTTCATCCCCATATCTTCCAGTGCAACAGGGTGATAAACAAGAAAACAAAGGCAATCAACACTTACAACGCTGAAGGTCAACACGAACCCTTACTCGCAACTAACAGTTCATTGAAGAGAATACAAGTATATAAAGGAAACTGAACTAGCTGCACAATCGCCAAGCTTAATCGTGGGACTTTTCCTCACATGTGAATATACAAAATCATCAAGCCCGAAGACCATGAAGCATGACACATGGCGCAGGTGTCAAAATGCTAAAAGTGAGAAGAAAATTCCAAATGCAAGCGTCATCTCGTCTCCACGAAATTTTACTCTTTCCACGATAAAGCCACGGAAGGAACACTAATGCACGTATCGCCTGCATTCAAAATGAGAAGAGCTTCTATTGTTTTTCATGCCAAATTGGTCTTACGCCAAAACAAAACAGTGGTCTGTTCAAACAAAGGCAAAGCGTTACATGACTGGTATTGAGAATTATTTGCGAGTAAGGGCTCGTGTTGTTTTATTGGGCTTCTTAAGTGTTGATTTCGGTCCCCCACTTCACCATTAATTATTTAATTTCCATGTTTCATTTGCCAAAACTACGATTTGATTATGAGACATGCCGTAGTGCGGGACTCCAGAATAACTTTTACCACCAGAGGATTTCAACGTGCTCTCAATGCATGGGACACAGGTGGTTTTGCATTTCGCCCTCCTGAAATGCAGCCATCGCGTTCGGGATTTGCTCCCGCGACCTCGTGCTTAGCAGCACAACACCATAACGGCTAAGCCACCGCGGCGGGTTGCACTTCACCATAAATGAAAATAAACATGATGAACCAATATTATCTGAGTAAGATGTATTTGAATAGCAAAACGTCGTATTCTTGTGAACAAAAAAAGTAAATGATTAGCATACGTTTCGGCTGAAGAAGAGTGAATATGTTCTTTAAAGCTACGCACCTTAGCAAACTAAATATAGCCAGCTTTACAGGTATGGTTTAAGAACGCTGAAGTGTGTCAGATACGAAGTTCGAATTCCACAAACGTGCATTACTATGCCATACAGGAGTGAGACTGGGTGAAGACAAGTCAGAACTTATCTAGTCCCCAGAATTCTTTGGTCATGTAATATGTAATTATATCTACATTTCTGATAATACCGCAACTATTTTTATGGTACTTTAGATTTCAGTTTTTATACGACTCCCCTATAATCACAGGGTTCCTGTCCAGTTTTCCGTAGCGGGGGAGTGCAATTATGTCAGAAAGGCGCAGGCAATCATTACAAATACAATAACGTGCTGGCCTTCACTCTGTGAGAATGCTGCTGTCGCAGCAAATGAGTTCAGAGCCGAAGTAATCCCTAAAGTAGGCTGTCTGTTTTTGTCCGGGTTTTTGCGCTCACCTCTGCCAAAAACACCGAAGCAGGCTCTGCCACAAAAAAAAATGAAGGAGTGTGTACGACGTCCGTAAGCATCGTTCTGCTCACCTTCAGAGCAGCGCAAACAAAGGCAGAGAGAGAGAGAGATAGAGTCAAGGCCGTGCGCGCTTTATCATTCAGCTGTTGGCGTCTTCGCCCAATACGCTCTTGGTAGCATGTCCGTTTGTTTTTCGTACTTCTGTTTGGCATTCAACAACGGTTCTTGTTTCTTTTCGGCTCGGTAATAGGTATGTAGGACCGTTGTTGAGAGGTCGTTTCTGGCAGTCACTCCGTCGATAATTTCGACGTTGCTGTTCAATACTTGCGATATCTTCCACTGTGGGCATGTGCCATGTTTAAAGCTCATCATCCTCATTGCCTACTAACTATGCTGTCGATGCTAACTATACTAATGCTAACTAAACTATACTAACTATGCTGTCGACTAACTATGTATGCTGCTACTATGCTGTCGACGCTTTTTCCACAAGCAAGTCGGCGATGAATTGCACTCTAACATACCATGACCTAATGAAAAACCAATCTTATGCGAACGCACATAATGCCATCTTGGACACGGAAATACTTGCAGAGGCACTACTAGGCTTGTTGTCGTGGTGGAACGCCATACCTTTCGCTGTTTGGCCGTCGCTTTTGTGCGCCATTGCTCTCACCACCGCTGTACGACCAACCAATGCACGAGAGAGGGGTGGTGAGCGTGCCCGACTAAAAACGCGTATCGCGGCTGAGACAGGGGGTTCGAACATAGTTGAAATGGCTGTGGGCACCATTTTTTTCTCCGCCCGACACAGTGTTGACATCTTGAATGACGAGTCATCCTAGCAACGCCAAAGGTTGTCGTCAGCGTAACATAGTAGATGGACAGACGGACGAATAGGCAAGCCCAGTCTCTAAGCACTTGGTTGCTGGGGTAGTAGAACATTTCACCATCACATATTTTAATGCATGTCATTGCATTACGTGTCAGTTGGCCGCTAGGCAAGTCGCTGGTAGCAAAAAACAAGTATGAAACATCGCCTCATTCGGGGAAAATACGGGGAAGGCTGGAGATGGAAATTTAAGACGATGAGCAAAACAAGAACAAAGTGAAAGCAGGAGCCAACGTTTCAACAAGTAGACGCGCCTTCTTCAAGGCGACATATGCTTTCCTCCCCACAGAAAGTATAGGTGGGAACAAGGTAAAAGATCCTGCTTTCACCATGTTCTCTTTTTGCTCATCACTAGGCAGCTCGGCTTCGAACAAAACTTGGGTTACCATAATAAAACATTTTTGAGACTTCTGTTGCCCCATTTCTCCGGGCCAGAATTCAGGATTGGAAGCGGCACAAGTGAGCAGTTCATGTTCTGCAGACGTTCTGCCTTTGACAGCAGTTTCCAGTAATAATAGGATTTGGCTGACCGCTATTTGTGCATACACGTTTACCTGTAAGCAAAATAAACACCACATTAGTGGACAATTTTCACACCTTTCGAATACCGCTCAGCTTTACCATAAACGACTTAATTCAACTGATTCAATGCACAGTCCTGTGCCTCAATATAATGAAGCTGCACATGCATGATGCGGGAGCGTGTTGCCTGTAGATGTTATTTCACTTATTCAGGAAACATACAGACGCAGGAGGTGAAGCACCATTTACTCTTATTGCTCCCGGCATAGGGCTACGTTGCTGAACCATGGCGTTGAAATTTGTGGAGCGGAAAAGCGTTAATTTTAAATCAATGAATTATTAAATCAATTTTACTATTACTACGTCTGCGGCTAATTGCTGTCGTTGAAAGTTACATATATACACATAATAGAAAGAATACCAGTAATGCGCACAATAAAATCAGTACATCAAGTAATATATTACACTAAACGCACTTGAATGAAAATGTATCGATTTTGCAGAAATAGAGACAGACAAATCTATTTATTAAAGTGCACACATATCTACCGGAGTGCGTAAAGTCGGCTAATTACGATCTAAACTCGGAGCAGCGTCAGGCATCACCGACAGTCGACGACGTTATGCTCATGACGTCTATGACATGTCCGTACGTGTCACGCTATCCACGGTGCATTCCAATAGGTGAATTACAATACCGTAGTGTGAATGTCTGCTTAAGATATATTCGACCACAAATGTACGTGGCGTGGGACGAATCGCTGGATCGTGCCATACATGGCACCAGCACATTTACGCCTTGTGCGCGAGCGTAGCGCCCACGAGTGCCAAATACAGCAGCGTCCGTGGCAGTAATTTTCGCGCAGGTTGCTGCTTCTTGTAATATGCAAGAAGGACTGCATGTTTATGGAAGGATAATCGCTGATTAAGTTTTATGTTTCGTTTATACCGAGGGCGTCTTGTAAATGAAACCAAACGTCGAACAGTCCAAAGAAAACCACAGGCGAACAGGAAGAATGCAACAGTGTTTGCAATTTATTTCAGGGGATCGAAAATATTTTGAAGAGCAGTTAGTTGGGTAATAAGTTTAGGTTACCGTGCTATATTTCAGGTATTCATTTTAAGGGCAAAGCCGCGCATTAGATGAATTCGAGGGTGTTGCGAAACACCACCTGAAATTCTTTTTTGACATTGTTATACACTAAAAATGGTTTACACGCACGGGTGCATATCGCCTGTCTCACAACAATGATTGTCTTTTGTCTTGCTTGCGCTTCGTTATTTCTTTATTTTTAAATTGTGGGCTATCTACTTTTCTGTCAAAATCATGTGTCGCACTGATATCTCGCAAAAATAAAATTACGAAAAATAAAAGTACGCGAGATGGATGGTGATCAATGTTGTGGTACAAATATAGGTCCAAAACGTGTGCAGAGTTTCTAGTATGTGCATTGTTCAGGCGACTAAAACGCGGCACAGTAAACGCATGGCCCCAGATACATTTTGCGCCCTCCATCTGATTTGTTTCTGCACAGCATGAAAGTGCGGTCTTTTATGATGATACACTGTGACTGCATTTGGCCCCTCAGCAATCACCCATCGCTCACCGGTTGCAAAAAGACCGCCTGCCACCCTAGTTTCCTAGACTTACTAGAGCGAACTGTGATGCTGTGATCCTTCAGCCACCGTGGGAATGACAGCTGGTACCTTTACAGGCCTGATATTCGTGTTTGGGACTTCACCCATTCTTATAGTTTCGTTTATTACGCCTTATGTCGGCCTAAATTTGACTAAATTTCAAAGGAATTCAGACTTTTAAATGCGGAAAGTAATAAGGCTATGCAAGCACGCATAATCGCTTATAATTGCAGCCGTTCAGCTTCACTATACTTCTGTGGCATAATGGTTTCAATACCGGGCTTCTATGTTAAACGTAGTGTGCCCAACTCGTGCCCTCGGGCAATTTTAATAATGTTTACGCAATTATTTATAACGAACTACTTCTTCCTTACAAACGATTACTATGCAATGTCACGAAACCATTTACAGCTAGAACGACAAATCAGGGAAAATCCACGTACCACCCATCATTTTCCTGCTGGCTAAACAACCATGCTGGGAGCTCTCGTAGACGCTAGCACCACAGTTCCTTTTAGTAATTGCACGAAACTCTGTGCCTGCCACCAAGCGGCTCCTTCTTTCTTCCTGGCCCTCGAAAAGTCCTCCAGATGAGAAATAAAACCCGGGGACAACTAAGCACTTCTCATGAGTTGTGAATGCGAAAGCACTAATGTCCCATTGTACGCCGCTGAGCGGTCCTTCGAGTTTTGTGCTGCGAGTAATGTGCCATAGACGTACGGGCTGCCCAAGCCAGCAAGCAGCAGCAGCTTGGGCGTCAAAGCCTCATACTGTGGACGTCCTGCGCAACAAAAGAACGAGGAAGCAGCAGCGGCCACCAAGACCGGCAAGCGCGACTATACTCGGGGACAACTTTCTGTGGCTATGGAGGGAAAGCACGGGGGCGTGGGCTGCTGCACATGTGTTATTGCGCAACGTAATCCGGCAGCGCTTGGCAGTGCTTTTGGTTGCTCGGAGCAGACGCTGAATGGCGCCGCTTCCACGTGCAGCGGTTTCCTGTTTGCTCAGACGCGGAAGGGAGAAGCCGCAAAATAAGTAAACCTCTACACTCAAGGGTGTGTTCTTGCTTATTTAACTCTTGCTAATAAGGTGTTTATGTTTTTCACTTCCCCAGCTTAAGCTGAGGTGGATTAAATGCGGACTCTTTTCAGAAGCAGTCTCACTTAGGCTCGCTTTGCCTCCGTAGCTTTCCCTTCATAGCCAAAGAAAGTCTTCCGCGAGTATAGCAGCTAAGCAAATTGGGGGGGGTGGCGGGGGGTCGAGAGACACGAACCCTGCGCTGGCGTCCAAGAGAGAGGGTGACGTAGCGCCGCGGCCATACCCTCTCCCCTACGCAACACCTCGCGCGCTACTGCAGCAGGAGGCGTTCGCTTTTGCCCGCTTGGCGCCATGTCACGTGGCGTCGCTGCGAATGGGAACAACCCCATGGCGCGCTCGTGATGTGCTGTTGCAGCTAACCAGGATTCAGGTGCTATTTAGCTGCTACAGGCGTCGCTTTCCTCACTCAAAGACCATTTGACGCTTTCGCATTACAAATCACGTCACTGCGCTATTGTGCGTTTTATGGTAGCCACTCAACTGCCAGCACTTTCAATTTTGTTACGAAACAACGAATCCACCATGCACAGGGTAAACGAAAGAATTCGAAGTGCCATGGTGTGCAGCGTGCATCTGCACCTTTGTTTGAAAGATAGAAATCCGCTAGGATTCCGAATAATAGGATAAAGGCTTGCAGTAACACGTTAACAAACACACTTATTGGTACTTTATAGCAGGTGCACATAGGCTTCGTCTTTTTGAAACACAGTTCAGAGCCCTGGCATGAAGACGTACAAGAACAGAGCGACAGACCTTTTTTTCATAATCCGCACGTTTTTAGGAGGCCAGAAAAACAACCACCAGATAAATAGTGACGGCAAAAAACAACTTCGTTGGATGTTTCCGAGCCCGCTTTTTTTGCATTAACTACTTATGCGCTAAAAGGAATGCTTGAAATTTTGCATAAAGAAACTGACATACTGCTCAAACTAGCGGCATTTCAAGACATAGTCTACATCTGGATGACTGCGAAGATATTATTGTTGAACTTGTGCCTCCAAGGTGCGTAAGTCTCTATGTTTAAAATTTGGTTCTGGTTACGCGAAGCAATCGGTATATTTATGTATTTGTTGTTCGGAATTGAGTTTAAATTTTTGTTTTCTGATGTGTACGTTTGCAGTTACAACGTCGTTTAAATCCAAAGTCATTGCTGAACCTTATACGCATGACACACACAGACACAAAGACACACGCAGAAATAAACGCACGCACAGTTAATGATGTGATTGAACATTGCAAGCTTCCTAAACTTTTTAAAATCTAGCCGAAAATTGAATAACCTTGTTTACATTGAGTTGTGAATATGTACTGTTTCCACGCCTGATTCAGCGCGTCAAAAAGAGACTAATCTGAGAATAAACCAATGCCATAATGGGCAATGATTCCGTGTGACCCAGAAATTCTGTCCTCCTGCGGCGCCTGGTTCCGCCTGTCCAACGGTGTAATGGCGCTGTTCTTTGCAATGGCGTCGTACGTACAGCTCAACGACCCCGACGCCATGCTTTGGATCGTAAGTGCAGCCTTCATACTACCTGTTTCGGTACATAGCATGCCTACATGGTAGATAAAGCGACGTGCTTACGATGTGATTCTGTACTTTCTTTTTTATTCGCGAGATTGACTGTCTAGATGAATAACACACCCACAGGGACGGAAATATATCAAAGCGATAGTGGATGCTATTGGGTATAGAGAAATGCGCTGTAGGAGTCCGCACAAAAATAAAGACGAACGTATTAGGTCTAAAATTACGACTTAAGGAATCATGAGCTCACATATTGTTGGCACAGGTCCGCTAAGAGTATACGTTGACAGTCTGTATGCAATGCCCATACATCTCCCAAGAAACGCAGGCGCAAACGCGAGGAGCGCAATAATTTTGTACAGAATGTACTTTTATTGGCCGCAAAGAGTGGGAAAGTCTCAACAGATGGGAGCATACTTATTGAGAGGTCTGATACCTTACAGTTGATCCAGACATGACCTTTAGGCAGCGGTCACTGAGATTCTTTATGTCGTTTTCTTTGTTTCTCTGATAATCACAGCTCTTGCCTCCAATTTTTTGGTGAGCGTTCTTTAGTTCTATTACCGTTTCTTGCGTAACACATATGGCAGTCAAGAGGCTTCGGAGACGACGACAAGAACAAGTCTATTGACTAGCTATAAATGTAGGCGTAATGAAAACGTTGCACGAGTATGCATTTTGGAAACACTTGATAAGGAAGAGGATTCAGTTTGGAGGTTTCACAAACAGTTGTGAGTGGTATGATCGACCGTCGCAACTAGCGTTCGACGTCTGATCAGGTAAAGTGGCTGGCTGTTACAATAGTGAATGTGATTGACGAAGGATAGAGTGATTGGTTTCGGAAGTGGATGTGATATCGGTATAACAGTAATCATTCTGTGCTAAGACAGGTACTATCAGGCACATATGGCAACAATAAAAACACGTTTGATATTGTGCCGCACTGACTTCGCGATCAGTTTGCTTTCATATAACACCATCCTTTTTAACTTTCGTATGCTCTCCTATGTACCCGCTCTCTGTATAATGAGCGCGTACATCAGTTCTGCAATAGGAAGGAACAGCTTTAATATTTCAAATGCTTCTGTTATGTACAATATCTCAGTAGTTTCTTGCGGCACTGTGAAAGCTGCAGGATTTTTTTAGCCAAAAAGAAGGCTGAGTGCCCCTCAAGATGTGCTTATCCGCTCCCCATCGTCTGCTAAGTGTCTGCTTGCCATCCTATTGGTACATGTCCTACGATTGGTGGAGCGACGGAGCGAATGAACTGATGTTGTATGCATAGGCTGCTTTAACATGAAGCCCACAGCGTAGCTTTGCTTCATCTACACGCTTTCTCTGGAACTCATTGCAGCTTCCTTATAGTAAAAAAGTATGGGTGAACGCCTTCATAAACGTTCGCGCGTGCTGCATGGTCTGCTCGGCGTCTATTTGGCGTTTGGCACCACCGTCATCGCGTACCATACTACAGCGGAGTTGTCGTTATTGATGCAGTAAAGAATGAGGTCTTCATAGTGTTCCGCACCGCCAACGCATCGCCAGCGCTAAGGCTGTGGCGTCATCCGCTTACTCGAATTCAGAACTCCTTTACTGTTAGGCTCTACCTCTGTAGCCCTGCCAGCGTAAATAAAAAACAACGACAAAATGTTCACCTCAGCGTAATAACAATATAAAATACCTAATGTTTTGCCCTCTGTGTGACACGACTGTAAGTTATGACACATTTTATCACCCATTTGTTGCAGTCAGGGCGGCAGCCAGTAACATGTGCGACTTCGGATCGAAGCAGGTGGTCGGAGCTATATGGGCGCTGTCACGTTGATGCGTGATAAAGGCTATATGGTAGTATTACGGCTACCGGTGGAAAGCAACAGAGTACTCAGTGGTACATGAAGTCCTTGCGCAAAGCCTAGAGTATTTTACAACAATTTATATACGAAACACTATCCGTGTCAAGCAAAAATAAAGCTCTCGAATCCCGCCAGTAATCGGACAGTTACGCCCGGAACAATGTTGTGTGGTGCAAGGATATTGCCGGTATACACCCCGTACTTTCGTTTGTGCTGCAATTAGCTGAGAGATAGAAAGTTCTCTTTACTTCAATAATGGTAGGTCTTTCTTGTGCAAGATGACACCAAGGCTAGGTAAGTGCGTATGGTCGTCCAGAGCAAACCTTAGTCAGTAGCGTTAGCATTCAAGTAGCAAGCACCACGGGCTAGTAAATGGCAGGTGCTAATCTTGTTTTTTGGTTCGGAATTTTTTCGAGAGCTGCTGCCGCACAACGCTCACCACGTGAGATGAACGAATGCAGCTGCCAAAGTAAGAAGCTCTCATGGCAAAAGTGTTCGAAAACATTGGAATAACGTCAAAGTTTCATTTAGTGGCGAAATTTCTCTGGCGGTGAAAAATATTAGATTCAGTTTCTGAAAATATTGGCAACAGGGCTTCTCGTCGAAATATACCAGTGTTCTCATGTACAAGGTCAATGAGTTATACATTACTTTACATGGGAAAAGCAAACTACCTTATTATATAAAACTCATAACCAAATGGACTGTTTGTTCTTGCGCTTCAATTTTATGCCACCAATTTATTTGGATGGCTATAGGACGTACCTGCACAACTTAAACGGTAACAGAGCTGCTTCGCAGGTATATCATAGGCTAACGTGAATCCGGTCCTTCTAACGACAAAATTGTTTTTTGTTCCCTCCCCCCCCACTTGATCATCATATGTAATCAAGTAACCAAAATATGCACAGATACACGCAAACTTCTCGCACTTCTTGCAGGTGGCGTACGCTCTTCCTTGCTTTGCCAGTGTCGGTGAAGCCCTGCAAGCTTCCTGGTGGTCCCGAAAACGTCGCATTCTCTTGACAAGCGCTGCCGCTATGCTCTCGGGTAGCCTGCTTGTGGTGAGCGTCTGGTTTTGGCTCCGAGACGCCAGCTGCGTTGGATTCAACCCAGTTGTCTGCGAGTATGGACGTGAATCCGGTGGTTCGGCGATTGCACTCATCTGGCTGCTACTGCTCCGAAGAGACTCCGAACACGTCGGTTGGAAAAGAGCTACGATATCAGCATCGTTAAGCCTTCTTCCCGTGGCTATATGGATAGCGCTTTTAATGGGCGACGGAATCACATATCTGTGTAACCGTGCCACCACATAACAGTGACCAATCTGACAAAATGAGAAAGCAGTTATGAAATATTAAGTTAGCGCTTTTGTTCGTTAATATATGCCTGACGCTGTTTCAAGACGTACTTGTTACTCAATATTTAATTGTTGCAAAATGTTTAGTTATTAGCGAACGTATGAATAATAATTGGAGGACATGCACCGTACGCGGATTTATTTATTTATTTGTTCATTTGTTTATTCATTCAGCTATTTTAGTAAAGCCTTCCAGGCCCGGCGCCTTACGTATAGGATTTGTTGCAACATTTCAATAAGCTATATGATTTTAGATGAGTGCAGTATTAATCAATTAAAAGATTCATATATCATTGTCAATAGCGCTTTGGCGAGTGCTCAGTTCTCTTTGTTACAAGAGAGACACAAATGTACACCAAGCCATTTGCACCTGTACTGTATAGCAAGCCTTTTTGTGATGGTTATCATATAGTGTAAAGTAATGTAGTTTTTATTTCCACTGGCGTTGATATAGATTACTTTTTCTGATAGTGATAGAATTGAATCTGATGATCGGCTATTCAAGGCGGTCTATCTCACCAAGTTTTAGAGTGCTTGCATGTACTTGCGTGTGTGTGGACGTGTGTGTAGTTCTTCGTATAGTCTTATATATACCTTCCTGGTAAGTGTTCTTTTCGTTTCCTCGAGCTTGTTCCATACATGGCTTGAATAATAAGTTTGTGACGTTTCGATGTTGGCTTTATATTATCAATTTAGTGGTGAGCATTTTAATGGCATTAGAGTTACTATAGACCCTTTTTACCGACTAGTTCACTCACTACCATAATATGACGCTTCCAGTGCGTCCACACATTTCTTTCCTGAAGACCCCGCACATTGCATTTCTATTCGCGGCGCACGCGTGACAATAGGGGCGAAGTGAATAAATGCTTGCGCTGTGTACGAACGGGTAAGACGAGTCACGAGGCAAAACAGGTCCATTTATGTTGGCCGCGCATATTCTTTAGCTGGAAAATATGAGTGCTTCGATATTTCGTCGAAAGATGGCGCTACTCATTTACATTGTTTGGTTGGACAACTGCCTTGATTCGTCAGAGTACGCCGGAGAAAAAGAAATGCCAAATGAGTGCCTTTGGCTTGATAGCCTACTCTATAGAAGCTTTGTATCAGTTATTGATAGCCCGCTCTCAAGATGCGGGCAATCAGCTAAAGTCCCTCACTTTCCTTGGTGGATGTCTACAACAGTCTCGGTGCTTTGCAGTGGCATCGTAAGTTGTTTGATTTCTGCCCTTCACACTAACTAGGCGTATGTAAATTATAAACGGGGTGCCTTTATTTCTCACGGGAATGAGAGAAGGGAACAACGCACTTACAAGCGCGCAAACAGTTTAAAATAATTTATATAGAAATCATTCTCACTTGGTGCACTCGATATTTATTATCCTTTTGTCTAGGAAGATCTCGACGTGCAAGAGGAAGGGATCCGGGGCCTCTTGGGTCTGAGGTGACAACACACACACACACACGCACATATCCGATCTCTTCTGTCTGTCCGAGAACAGACGAACTCCACGGTTGCGATGACAGAACCTTTCTCTGTGCAGAAGGAATTTCTGTGGAAGCGTGCACTAATATCGGTAGTTGCATAATCCGAACACTTTATAAGAAAACGCCTGGATCTAAACTAAGCGACCTTTGACATAGACATAACACAGACCTCGCTGATTGCGTTTTGAGCATGGAGAAGTCCTTGTTTGGCCTTACGTGCAACAAGGCCATATTGGCTTTGGAACAGTCTCGACCCCCCCTCCCCCCGAAGAATGCTACAAAAAGCATAGAAAAGACTGTACACTCAGCGCTTAAGCCCGCGAAAAGAAAGTCTTCTACCATGTATGGTGCTCACGTCAAAGAGAATAAGGGATGTTCAGTTTGTAAGAAGTTATGTAGTAGATATTCCAGCCCCTCTGTGGAGTCAGTGCACCAGATGCAGCTAGTGGATCCAGAAGCCCACCGAGTGGACTACAGGTACTTGGCTTGCAAGTGGAGGACTATGTTATTTTCCAAAAAGTTGCTTCAATTTGCCCCAGAGGTGGGTGCAAAACGAGTCATTTTTGAAATTTCAAAAAAAAAAATTTTATTTGTTCTGCTACTGGCAGGGACCTCACTTTTTCTCATCAGAAAGACACCAACGAAAAGAAGGTTCCTGATTCTTTTTCTTCATTTCGAACAAAAGTAAAAGTCAGCACCAGCTTTCGTTTTTTTCGCGCATTGTATTGCACCTTACCCTACTTAGAGTAAAAGCACATTGAAGAGCACCAGAGAGAGAGGCAGAGAGAAATTACTTTTAATGGCAGAGAGGTCGGCCTGAGTGATCTGCCTCTAGCCTGATACTCCACACTAGCGATGGGGCTTGCGGGAATAACAGATAAAGGGGGTGAAGAGGAAGGAGGATGTTGGTATGGTGAATATGATGACGATAAGTGCTCCACAGCCTACTGTATATGTGGAACGCGAACGTGCACACATTACAGCGCGCCACCGTCATCTTCGCCGCAATAGTGGAAGTTACTTTACTCTAGCTAGGAGCAACATTTCAAAGTGATGCTCGTCTTCGCCGCCGCATGGAGGCTCACGCAAAAGGCCGCGTTTCTACCAGAAAGCTCGCCTTCGTACACAGCGTTCACCACGCGCTTTTCCCGGTGAACATTACGGTTATACAAGCTGCAGTTGCCGGGAAGCGAGAGCAGTCAGGTTTGTCCGAATGCTATCGCGTTCCACTTTGAAAGGCGAAGCTTAAGCGTCCTCCGAATTGTCTGCCTCACTACGTCATCGCCGTGTTTATAATGGGATGCCAATAAACCATCAGGGATGATTACCACAGCATCGTGCCACTTGCTTTGCTTTGCGAGATAAGCGCCGCGTGACGTATATACGTGCGCCCTATGCATGGCAGTTGTTTATTATTACACCAGGTGACACGCCATGTAGCAGTTACATAAGTAACGGTACAAGGTCGCTAGAAAAGTCTTGAGGAAGAAAAACAAGATAATGGAGCAGTATAAATAGTGGCGTAATAAAAAACATGTATTATATACCTGATTAATTCAAGCAGGCTGCGTAACTCTTTGTCACCGTCCCCTTTCCATGGGAATGCCATTTTGTCATCAGCATCATTATTAGCATCGTATCGTACCAGCGGGCACGCGATGTGACACGTGCGCCTCTTTGCGTCTATACGTACAAACTTTGCATTGTAGTTTCGTTATATTCCACCGGCTGTCCGGACATGTAGTAGTTGCATGTTGCAGTCGTATGCCGCATGTAGCTGGACCTGGTTAACTCAAGCAGGCTAGGTGATTATTTGTCGCCATCCTGTCTTGAAGGAGGTGCCAGTAAACCTTAATTATAATCTTCAACAACAACAACGAAATGGGCCACGGGTCAGGAGATGTGACATGTGCGCCATGTAGTCTGGATACCTGTATTTAGTCTTGCGTGCCTTGCAAAGTACGAACGGCTGCGGATGAAGCGAGCCGCAGAGTTGCGCGAACGGCTGCAACCAGGCAACATCGGCTTCACCAGACCGTTGTGCAGAGAGAAGGAGAAGTCACAGCACAAGCCGCAGCTCGGCGTCAACGCTGGGCGGACATTTCAGATCATTCTCTTGAAGACTACGCGAAGAGACCTCCGCAATGAACCTGCACTGCGTGGTGCCGAAAATGGAGCGTCTATGGAATCGCTCCACCAGGTTACGCTGTGACTGTGCTGCGTGTGCCGCCCAGGCCTGTGACTTCTACAGGGATGCTGTCTATGGCTACCCTCAGGATATATCGTGGCGGCCAACTAAAAACACCTTGCGGCCAATCCAACTTTCTAATAAATGCTCTGTAGCTGTCAATCTAACATAGCCACATTCAAAAAGAATACATCGAAATGGGCTGCTAATACGACCCTATCATTACGCCGAGTTTCATTTACTTGTCTTATTTAGTTAGTTCACAGTGAAGTGGTAAACGGTATAGAATTCGCGTGTGCTGTCAATACATGGACATCCACGGCTGTAACTCTGGTTGTATCGAAAGTATCCCTAAACGAATTATGTGACAATTAGCCGCCAAGACAACACGCCGAGTTTCATTTACTCTTCATATTTACGTAGTTCACATTCAAGTTCTAAATATTGTGAAATTCCCGTCTGCGGCCAATACATGGGCTTCTAGGAGAGTGAAATGGAAGCCCAATGTTTGTCCGATAGAATAAAACTCTAGTTCTTCCATGTTTCATTGGGCTAATAAACTAGGAAGTTTGGTCATTTGCAAATTATAAGCAAACGCGCTCTGTTTCGTGCACTCCATTAAACTTCGCCCCAGTCAACGCATGTCGTCGCTCATGTCGAGGCTCGGTTTAACGGCCACCTGCGTCTAAACGGCACTCGGTCGCAGCTGCGTCGAAAACACTTGCGTCTTTAGAGCGGCTTCGTAAAAGCCATTCGTTGGTATCTCTGTGTATGTATGGCGTAATGCATAACGTAGTGCGCGCCTGATTAGGCAACCACGGGGAATATTGGTATCATTTCGCTCCACCATTCGCTATGGGAAGGCCACGCGTGATCGGTGCGCCTGAAGAGCAGCGTCTCTGCGATGAGCGACATCCGTCGAGAGCAGCGGCGCGAGGCAGAACGTCGACGTTGACGTTCTCGTGGCTCTCTCCAAGCGACGACATGCCCGTCATCGTGGTGGGCGATTTGAAGGTCGACATTTCGCAGCCCGATGGCAAGTGGCTGCTGTCCTTTTTGCTTGAAGAGTCCAGTATACAGTGTTACAGTGACCCCAAAATGCCGACGACGACGCATCAACGGCCGTGTATAGACCGGGCCGGCGACAGCCGAGAGCCCAACCAGCGTCGTCACAGAGCCATTGGCAGTGTATCACAGGGAGCACAAGGCCATCATCACTTACATGGCAAGTAAAAGATAAAGAGAAAAGAGACAAGACAACAAATGATCGTATATTTCTTTGTGTTTCGTATAAATGACACGTACATAACTTTAAGTACCGTTACACACGAAGAAAATTCTATACCCACATAACTTATACCACCATAGCAGCCACACTGGTCACCCGTATTGACTAGGTGGAGTGACTTCTACGTTTATTTTCCTGGCTACCTATCTTTAAGAATAAATGTTCATATTTGTTGCTTCTGCGCTTATTTATCTCTATGCTTCAGTGCGCGCGCAGTATGCCTCAGGTGTTGTGGCCCTACACCGAATCCATGAGCCATGCTAGCACATCGCAAAAGCTTGCTCATTCAAGAGCGCCAATCCAAAATCACAGGTCAAGATTAAAATTATTGGCATGATATTTGTTACGAATGTTATGTTTACGGATCACCTAAATAATCTCCGAACCGAATCAGACCTACTCGCCTCCCGCCACAGTGTCTTCCTTAAAATAATCGTATCTCAATCTTCTTGACATATCCGACTTCATTACAATCAGGTCATTCTCCCGTCTCCCACTTATGCTTGAGATATATACCAATCAAGAGACGAAGAACAGAGACGAGACGCGGCACACACACCAGTCGTTGTTTGTGCCCCGTCTCTCCTCCGTTCGTTGTTGTTTGACTTGTTTATCTCTGAAGAATATGTACCAACTGACACAAATCGCAACTATCACGTATGCCACTGCTGTCTGGTAGCCACCCTTCCCCAGTTGACAATTTAAAATTAAAATTACCTCCATCCAACAAACCCTTCTCGTCGCAATAAGTGACGCATTTCGTAAAACGCGAACTTTATCTCCGCAAGTTTTAGCCAACACTTCACCAACTTCAATAGAACTGGATTGCCTCAGTGCTCAATTTACGGTATTCGCACTCGAAGTGCGAAATCTCTCGAACATAGAATATCCCTTTCGTCGCTGGGCTCTCCTTCCATAAATGTCGGTTCATCCCTGCCGTATATATCGTTTCGACTTCCATCGCCTCCGACATAATGAGATTTCTACTGTAACAAGCCTCCCTGTTTACCATCTATGTACAGACCGCTCATACGCTCTTCATTCAGACGACTCAGCATACGTTATTTTCAACCCGCACAGACGTCTTAAGAATCGGTAGATACAATGTCATTAGCGCCACCAGCTCTTACTCCACAGAAATCATCGCATTATTGGAAGCCCTTGGACACATCCACCCATTACCTCAAACCACATCTTTGCAGATTTACCTAGACGGCCTATCATTGCTCAGCGCGTTAGCCAATCTAACAACAGTTTATTCCTACGTTTAGAAGATCAAACACCTTCTAATATCCATCACATCCCTGAGACACGTAGCACTATTTGATGCGCCACAACATAAGGGTGTGGTCGGAAAATAACTGGCAGATAATCTTGCAAACTCCGCAGAATCTAAAGGTATATGCCACATTATTCTAGCCTCACTAACTTCAAGCAAAGCAACGACGCGCGCTACATCCTACGCTCACTGATGCGTGGCATGGACGAGGGATAACTAAGATATTGAACTTTTTAAATGGGCTCCGAATATCAATAGCATTCTTCCCTTTTTGTCGCCCCAAAAAGCCAATAGTGCATCTCATCACAGCTCACCCCCGATTACCATTTTATTATTTGCGACTTAACCTTTGGCCTCGAAGTAATTGCGCACGCGCTGTAACATGTAGCACGTAGCATGCGCTGCTCTCAGGAACGGAGGAAGCCTAAAAGCAGTGAAGAAGGAACTAGGAATTGGCAAGAATCAGATGTATGCGTTAAGAGACAAAGCCGGCAATATCATTAGTAATATGCATTAGATAGTTCAGGTGGCTGAGGAGTTCTATAGAGATTTATACAGTACCAGTGGCACCCATGACGATAATGGAAGAGATAATAGTTTAGAGTAATTCGAAATCCCACAGGTAACGCCGGAAGAAGTAAAGAAAGCCTTGGGAGCTATGCAAAGGTGGAAGGCAGCTGGGGAGGATCAGGTAACAGCAGATTTGTTGAAGGATGGTGGGCAGATTGTTCTAGAGCAACTGGCCACCCTGTATACGCAATGCCTCATGACTTCGAGCATACCGGAATCTTGGTAAAACACTAACAGAATCCTAATCCATAAGAAAGGGGACGCCAAAAACTTGAAAAATTATAGACCGATCAGCTTATTGTCCGTTGCCTACAAAATATTTACTAAGGTAATTGCAAATAGAATCAGGAACACCTTAGACTTCCGTCAACCAAAGGACCAGGCAGGATTCCGTAAAGGCTACTCAACAATAGACCATATTCACACTATCAATCAAGTGATAGAAAACTGTGCGGAATATAACCAACCTTTATATATAGCTTTCATTGATTACGAGAAAGCGTTTGATTCAGTCGAAACCTCAGCAGTCATGGAGGCATTGCGGAATCAGGGTGTAGACGAGCCGTATGTAAAAATACTGAGAGATATCTATAGCGGCTCCACAGCCACCGTAGTCCTCCATAAAGAAAGCAACAAAATCCCAATAAAGAAAGGCGTCAGGCAGGGAGATACGATCTCTCCAATGCTATTCACAGCGTGTTTACAGGAAGTATTCAGAGACCTGGATTGGGAATAATTGGGGTTAAGAGTTAATGGAGAATACTTTAGTAACTTGCGATTCGCTGATGATATTGCCTTGCTTAGTAACTCAGGGGACCAATTGCAATGCATGCTCACTGACCTGGAGAGGCAAAGCCGAAGGGTGGGCCTAAAAATTATTCTGCAGAAAACTAAAGTAATGTTTAACAGTCTCGGAAGAGAACAGCAGTTTACGATAGGTAGTGAGGCACTGGAAGTGGTAAGGGAATACATCTACTTAGGACAGGTAGTGACTGCGGATCCGGATCATGAGACTGAAATAATCAGAAGAATAAGAATGGGCTGAGTGCTTTTGGCAGGCATTCTCAGATCATGAACAGCAGATTGCCATTATCCCTCAAGAGAAAAGTTTATAACAGCTGTGTCCTACCATTACTAACGTACAGGGCAGAAACCTGGAGGCTTACGAAAAGGGTTCTACTTAAATCGAGGACGACGCAACGAGCTATGGAAAGAAGAATAATAGGTGTAACTTTAAGGGATAAGAAAAGGGCAGATTGGGTGAGGGAACAAACGCGAGTTAATGATATCTTGGATGAAATCAAGAAAAAGAAATGGGCGTGGGCAGGACACGTAATGAGGAGGGAAGATAACCGATGGTGATTAAGAGGTACAGAAGGGATTCCAAGCGAAGGGAAGCGTAGCAGAGGGCGGCAGAAAGTTAGGTGGGCGGATGAGATTAAGAAGTTTGCAGGGACAACATGGCCACAATTAATACATGACCGGGGTAGTTGGAGAAGTATGGGAGAGGCCTTTGCCCTGCAGTGGGCATAACCAGGCTGATGATGATGATGTAACATGTACCAATACTTTTCACTACTCTCATGAATGCTCTTTAACTCGACAAATCGGCTGTCCCCTGTTACGTTTCGCCTACAACGCGCGGTATAGCCGGCGCGGATGCAACGGACGCCGGGGCTTCGTTCAAAGCGGCGGACATTTTGGCCCATTCGGAGCTGCCGCAAAGCCTCCCCGCCAAGCGCGTCCAGGCGTGTTTCAGTGCCACGTGTCTTCGTGTGTGCGTGTGTGTGTGTGTGCCCACGCTTGTCAAAGCGCGGCAGCCGGGGAGAGGAGCTCCCCAAGTGTGAAGCGAGGAGGTCTGACGGCGCCTGCTTGGTGGTTGAGTCACTACACTCGTCTCAACATGTATCTCAGCTCGTCCGTGCCCCGCCGTCACGTGGTCTCATCCCGTGACCTTCCTTCTTGCCCGCGACGCCGAGAGTATAAGAACAGCTGCTCCCGGACGCCGAGAGAGGCTCCGATTTCTTCTGTTGAGTAACGTGCACTCCCGTCTCTCCACTTCGGTCGACCTGACCGGCCGCTCTTTTGCGATGTTAGAATAAACAAGTTGTTCTGTTACCAGTCGACTCATGCTTTGCCGGGACCTTCGGATGCTTCCAGTTGTGCCCCAGGCCGCCAGGCCAACGCTACCCTCGGGGCTTGCGACCCATTTGCAATAACGGGCGTCAGCATTGAGGTTCCAACAGCTGGTTGCCAGCGGTGAGATCGCGACAACGGAGGCCAGCAGCGAAGATATGCGGTTGACTGTATGCTGAGCAGCACAACGACCATCCGGGAGCAGTGCAACGAGCCCTGTGTGATGACTGGTTGCCTGCAGCGGAACGACTGCGCTGAATTCTTGGCTGCGAGGTTTGGTGAGTGCGGGACTTTCTTGTTCTGAGTTTTGCCAGGCTTTTGTTAGTGTCAGAAACAGAGCTGGTAATTGTGGTTGTCGTTGCTGCCGGGTTAGTTTGCGGCAAGACAATAGTAGGCAGTAGAGAAAGCAGCATTCAGAGCAGCCATGGATTTGAAGTCGTTGCGCAAACCGAAATTGCTGGAGCTTGCAAGAGAGTTTGGTCTGGATGTCTCAGACAAACTCAGAAAACCAGAACTGCTAAGGGCTATTCTTGAGTTAGAAGGTGAGGATGACGAGCTGTCGGAATGCCTTGAGACCATTGAGGAGAGGGAGACGGCAAAAAGACAGGAGCGCGAACTTAAAGAACAGAAACAGAAAGATGAGCGCGAACGAAAAGAACAGAAAGAAAAAGAAGAGCGTGAACGTAAAGAACAGATAGAGCGAGAGCAACAAGAAAAAGAGCGCGACCGTCAACACGCTTTGGAAATGAAGCGTCTCGAGGTAGAGATGGAACGCGCTCGTAATGGAAGTCAGGCACACGGTGCAGGAGAACGAGTATTGTTCAAAATGACTGACTTGATGCGGCCGTTTAAGCTTGGAGAGGACATTGGTTTGTTCCTGGTTAACTTTGAGCGAACGTGCGAGAAGCAGGGGTTCTCTCGGGAAACGTGGCCACAGCGCTAGCTCACTTTGCTACCCGGCGAGGCGGCCGACGTAGTCGCTCGCTTGAATAGAGAAGAGGCAGAGGATTTCGACAAAGTGAAATCGAGTCTGCTAAAAAAGTACAGGCTGTCAGCGGAGGCGTTCCGTCGGAAGTTTCGGGAAAATGAGAAAGGTAAAAGTGAGTCATATACAGAGTTTGCCTGCAGGCTTATGTCAAACATGCAGGAGTGGCTCAAAGAAGAGAAAGCGTTGGGTGATCACGAGAAAGTTCTGCAGTGTTTCGGGCTGGAACAGTTTTATAGTCGGTTACCTGAGAACGTGCGGTACTGGGTCTTGGATAGGCCAGACGTTAGTACGGTGGCTAGAGCCGCTGAGCTAGCCGAAGAGTTTGTGACGCGTCGGGCTCGCGGAGCTAAGGACAGTCAAAAGGGTGAATTTGGCTCGAAGTTTGAGAGGCCGAAGTTCACACCCATGAGAGCAAAGGGGGACACACGTAGTGCGGATGCGAGTGAAAGCAGTCCGACCGAACGTAAGGAGACGGCGGCAGCCGAAGCCGAACGCAGAAAGCGGTTCGAGACGAGGCAAGTGCGCGTGTGTTATACGTGTCAGAAGCCGGGTCACTTTTCGGCGCAGTGTCCAGAAACAAAAACAAATGTCGTGTTTTTGTCATTATGCAGCACTGACGAGAACATGAAGCTTCTCGAGCCTTACATGCGAGACCTCCTCGTAAACGGGAAAGAGTGCCGAGTGCTTCGCGATTCCGCAGCTACGATGGATGTAGTTCACCCCTCTTACGTAGAACCCGATATGTTCACGGGCGAGTGCGCATGGATCAAGCAAGCCGTAGAAGCTCATA
Source organism: Dermacentor andersoni (assembly GCF_023375885.2). Taxonomy (NCBI): domain Eukaryota; kingdom Metazoa; phylum Arthropoda; class Arachnida; order Ixodida; family Ixodidae; genus Dermacentor; species Dermacentor andersoni. The sequence goes on along the minus strand of NC_092821.1, from coordinate 38,180,283 downwards.
GCGTGTGTCTGCCCGTAGCAAAAGTGCTTATTGAAGGACCTTTCGGAGCGCTTGAGACGGAGGCCGCAGTGTCATCTATGCTGCCCCCCCAGTACCCGTACCTATTTTCGAACAGGTCCGATGACCTCCTGCGCGAGAAGGGGCTTTTGTTTGGTGAGGCTAGCGTTCAGGCCTTAACCAGATCGAAGGTTCGGGAGCTCGCTGCAAAGGCGGTAGTTGCGGGGCCGACGTTGTCGTACGATGAGAAAGGGTCAGAGGCGCAGCAAGCTGATATTCAGAGCACGCCCGAACTGAATAAAATTGAGCCTGTAGCGTTGAAGGCACCAGATACTGGAGAGGAAATGCCCGACACGGGAAAGTTAGAAGAGCTATCTGCAGATTTGCTCATCGCGCCTACGTCAGATGGACTTAACAGGTTGCTAAAAGTCAGCCGGTCGGCTTTGATAGCCGAGCAAAAGAAGGATGGCAGCCTAGAAAACATACGCTGCATTGTCAAGGAAGGTATCGCCAAGAAAAATGCCCGCTTTGTGGAAAGAGGTGGGGTCCTGTACCGGAAGTATCTAGACCGCAGAGGAGTGGAGTTCGATCAGCTGATCGTGCCTCAGTGCTACCGTCAGGATCTGTTGCGCTTGTCGCATGGGGGTTCGTGGTCCGGACACCTAGGAGTTAAGAAAACTAAGGACCGTCTCTTGCAAGAGTACTATTGGCCAGGGTGTTTTCGGGACGCAGACCACTTTGTGAAGACATGCGACACCTGTCAGCGGGTGGGCAAACCAGGGGACAAATCGAGGGCGCCGTTGAAGTTGGTACCTATCATTACGGAGCCTTTCAGACGGCTCGTTATTGATACAGTGGGACCTCTGCCGGTAACAGCCACGGAGTACAGACACATTTTGACTGTGATCTGCCCAGCGACAAAGTTCCCTGAAGCAGTGCCGCTTAAAGAACTCAGCTCAGTTGAGATAGTCAATGCACTACTGTCCATATTTGCGCGAGTTGGTTTTCCTGCGGAAATCCAATCAGATCAGGGCACAGTGTTTACTAGCGCTTTGACGACAGCCTTTCTCGAAAGGTGCGGGGTAAAGCTGTTACACAGCTCAGTGCACCACCCCCAGTCGAATTCCGTTGAGAAGCTCCACTCCGTCATGAAGCGCGTGTTGAGAGCATTGTGTTTTGAACATCAAACTGACTGGGAGCTGTGTCTGCCTGGGGTGATGTTTGCATTACGGACCGCGCCGCATGCGGCTACGGGGTTTTCGCCAGCTGAGCTGGTGTACGGTCGCTCGCTGCGATCTCCGCTTCGCATGCTTCGAGAATCGTGGGAAGGCAGGGGCGACGACCCAGTCGTGGTGGAGTACGTGCTTAAGCTCCTCGAACGCTTAAGAAGGGCACAGGAGTTGTCAGGTGAAGCAATGGCAAAGGCCCAGCAGAGGGCCAAGGTTTATTATGATCGGACAGCCAGGGCCTGTCGTTTTGAGGTGGGCGATGAGGTAATGATATTGCGCACATCGCTAAAGAACAAACTCGACGTGCAGTGGGAGGGCCCAGCACGGATTGTTCAAAAACTGTCGGACGTCAACTACGTGGTCAGTCTGCCAGGAAAACGGAAAGCACAGCAGGTTTACCACTGTAATCTGCTCAAACCCTATAAGCAACGGGAAGCAGTAGTGTGTATGATGGTAAACGCTCCCGAAGAGCTTCCGGTCGAGCTTCCGGGACTAGGCTCAGTGACGAACAGGAAAGACACCAATCAAGTCATTAGTGACTTAATCAGTAAAGCATCGCTGTCGCCTGAGCAGAAAACCGAACTACACCAGCTCTTACAAGAGTTTCAAGGTCTGTTCTCTGAGAGGCCTGGTAGGACTTCTGTCCTTACTCATGACATAGAACTTACCTCCCCAGAGCCAGTACGATCCAAGGCGTACCGGGTGTCACCCCGCCAGAGCGATATTATGGAGGCTGAGGTAAAGAAAATGCTACAGCTCGGTGTTATTGAGGCGGGTGAGAGTGATTATACCTCCCCTTTGATTTTAGTTGAGGTACCGGGCAAAGAACCTCGTCCTTGCGTCGACTACCGCAGGCTTAATTCCATCACTAAAGATCAAATTTATCCGATCCCTAACATCGAGGAGCGCCTTGAGAGAGTGAGTAGCGCTCAGTTTATTTCCACCCTAGATCTTGTCAGGGGCTATTGGCAGGTTCCACTTACAGAAGAGGCTAGTAGGTATGCGGCGTTCATTTCACCAATGGGGACATTCCGTCCTAAAGTTTTGAGTTTTGGTTTGAAGAACGCGCCATACTGCTTTTCAAGCCTCATGGATAAAGTGTTGCGGGGACAGCAAGAATTCGCTTTACCGTATCTAGACGACGTAGCGATATTCTCTGCATCCTGGCCTGAGCATATGGCCCACTTGCGGGCAGTGCTAACCCGCCTGCGCGATGCGGGCTTGACAGTCAAGGCTCCCAAGTGCCAGTTAGCACAGGCCGAGGTTGTCTACCTTGGTCACGTGATTGGACGGGGTCGTCGCCGCCCCTCTGAAATAAAGGTGGCCGCTGTGCGAGACTTCCCGCAACCGCGCACGAAGACCGATATTCGGTCGTTCTTAGGTGTCGCCGGCTACTATCAGAGGTACATCCCCAGGTACTCTGATATCGCGGCTCCCCTGACGGATGCTCTAAGAAAGACAGAGCCGCAAACAGTCGTCTGGGACCAGACAAAGGAAAGAGCTTTTAGCGCCCTAAAGAGCGCCCTAACAAGCCAGCCTGTGCTACGATCGCCCGACTACACAAAAGGGTTCGTTGTTCAGTGCGATGCTAGTGAGCGAGGCATGGGCGTTGTACTGTGCCAACGGGAAAAGGGAGAAGTAGAACACCCCGTCCTGTATGCTAGTCGTAAGCTGACCAGTCGTGAGCAGGCGTACAGCGCCACCGAGAAAGAGTGTGCGTGTATCGTGTGGGCCGTTCAGAAATTGTCATGCTACCTAGCCGGCTCGAGGTTTATCATTGAGACGGATCACTGCCCTCTCCAATGGCTGCAGACCATCTCTCCCAAAAATGGCCGCCTCCTGCGCTGGAGCCTCGCTTTGCAACAATATTCCTTTGAGGTGCGTTACAAAAAGGGGAGTCTCAACGGTAACGCCGATGGCTTAAGTCGAAGCCCCTAACGTGGGAATCAGCCTCAAAATTGTTTGTTACTGATGTTTTTCTTCCTGAGGCAGGATTTTTTTAACATATTGCTTTTGTGTAGTGTTTCAAAGTGATGATGTGCTTTCTAGTGCAATTTTCCGATTTGTGGACGCGTTCTGAGTGCTGCTAAACTACTGTAAGGAACTAGGCAGTAGTATAAAAGGGGAAAGAGCCTGGCAGGGCTTAGTGAGGGTTGTGCCGTGCTTGCTGACTGAGCGGTTGACTTTCGGCGTGGTTCTAACGCTTGCCGGAAACGAGAACAAAAATGTCAACTCTCCTGAAGTCACTTTGCAGTGTCCTGTGTGAACCTGAACGAGAGAACGAGGTCTTCTATGTGCGCTGCGCTCAAGAAACGCCGAAGGACGACCGACTTCGGTTATGAGCATCATCAAGCGACATCCCTCCGGACAGCGGATGCAGTCCCCTGACCATCGGGATCTCCTTCCCCCGGCGGGGCGGTCTGTTACGTTTCGCCTACAACGCGCGGTATAGCCGGCGCGGATGCAACGGACGCCGGGGCTTCGTTCAAAGCGGCGGACATTTTGGCCCGTTCGGAGCTGCCGCAAAGCCTCCCCGCCAAGCGCGTCCAGGCGTGTTTCAGTGCCACGTGTCTTCGTGTGTGCGTGTGTGTGTGTGTGCCCACGCTTGTCAAAGCGCGGCAGCCGGGGAGAGGAGCTCCCCAAGTGTGAAGCGAGGAGGTCTGACGGCGCCTGCTTGGCGGTTGAGTCACTACACTCGTCTCAACATGTATCTCAGCTCGTCCGTGCCCCGCCGTCACGTGGTCTCATCCCGTGACCTTCCTTCTTGCCCGCGACGCCGAGAGTATAAGAGCAGCTGCTCCCGGACGCCGAGAGAGGCTCCGATTTCTTCTGTTGAGTAACGTGCACTCCCGTCTCTCCACTTCGGTCGACCTGACCGGCCGCTCTTTTGCGATGTTAGAATAAACAAGTTGTTCTGTTACCAGTCGACTCATGCTTTGCCGGGACCTTCGGATGCTTCCAGTTGTGCCCCAGGACGCCAGGCCAACGCTACCCTCGGGGCTTGCGACCCATTTGCAATAACGGGCGTCAGCATTGAGGTTCCAACACCCCTCAAAGACAATCACGATGCTAGAATAAGACCTACCTATTAAATATATTTCCTTAAACATAGGAGGAGGAGATCCCTACTAATCTAACTACACCGTGCAAGTTCTTCATTCACGTCTCCCGCTTGCTTCTGATCAAGTAACGCCAGAGTCCTTTCATCTTCACGTTAGTTTCTTCCACTCACTCTTATTTTTTCTAAGCTGTCGTTCCGTCGGCTCCTTGATTAGGCCAACAAAGGTGGAGGTCTTCTCCGGTGACTTGACAGACAGAATGACTGAATTAACATCGCGCATACTGTACTTCGCTTCCCTTTACATGAAGCCGCACATTTGCACATTAACCACAGATACCATCCCATTCATTTTCACCCCCACACCTCTGCTATCGCTCTTTTCTATTTGTATTTTTATTCTGGAAATGATTAAGCTTTACCAATTTCCTGCTCTCCGCGCGGTACCAACCTCGGCAACTATAGCCACGGAGGATTGTGAACCTGACTTACCCTGCTCTTCACCATGCCGAACCTGCCTAGGTGCAAGCCATGCCTCAACAATACGAATATTCTGAGTATTTTCTTTTTTTTCACATCTCATATTTCATAGCATACCTAAAACAAAGAGCAGGGCTGTCGAGACCCTGCAAGCCATTTTATTACAGGCAGTTTTACCGCATGAATGTATGTGCTAAATTGAACTTTTGAATTTCTACTTTTGCATTTCGACTACACCTTGAAATTTGTCTTTTTGACTGTTTGACTGAAAATTGTCTGTTTCACTAAATTTTCTTCGTGGTTCCCTAACCCTCTTCATTTTCCTTTTTATTGGCTTCTAACCTGCGACACCTCTGGTGGTGCGGGTTTCTCTGACTTTTATGTAGGTTCTGTTTGATATTGGGGGACTCAATTACATAAACACATGCCGCCACGTGAGCGTGGTGCAGAAACACGGCCTGTGGCAGTCCGGCGGCTTCACCACGAAACGCAGATCGAACGACTGCCGAGCTGATGCAGCCTCCATGTGTCACCAGACCTCTCGCCCTCAGCGTATACCACAATGCGCCAGATTGCTGTCACGAGAGCTCACCGGTGGTGTAATATGCGCCGGCTTTCGCGGACTCCAGATATCGCGTTTCATTTTCTGGGCACCGTAGACGTCTACCAGTGGTGTGCCACAGGGCTCTGTCCTTGGACCGCTTCTGTTCTGTGTTTTTGTAAATTATGTATTTAAAATTAAATTATGGGGTTTTACGTGCCAAAACCACTTTCTGATTATGAGGCACGCCGTAGTGGAGGACTCCGGAAATTTCGACCACCTGGGGTTCTTTAACGTGCACCTAAATCTAAGTACACGGGTGTTATCGCATTTCGCCCCCATCGAAATGCGGCCGCCGTGGCCGGGATTCGATCCCGCGACCTCGTGTTCAGCAGCCCAACACCATAGCCACTGAGCAACCACGGCGGGTAAATTATGTATCTAAAGTCATGAAGGACTCGTTTTTCTTCCTTTATGCGGGTGACATGAAGATATTCGAAGAAATTTGCAGCATTCGTTATAGCATTCTACTTCAACAAGACGTATCCGTCTATGACGATTGGCACGTGCAAAACAGACTAGTGCTAAATGTTTGCAGAATGAAAGTAGTGTCACATACAGGCTAGACAAATGAGTTACGCTTCTAGTACCAACTGGGCAACGTCACACTCTGTCGGGAGCGAAAATTCCTGACCGTGGGATCAACTTTAATTCCAATTTCACTTCTCATACCACATCGAATGCATCCCTAAGCCCCGTCCGCACACCCTGGGCACAGCAAGTCGTATCTGGAGGGACCTCATTATACAGGTGTAATTCGAAAGCAGTAGAAACGCCTCTACTGATATCTGTTGGCATATGCGGCTGTTATTTCGAACAGTGTTCGTCGCGCTCTACCAAATCTTGCGTAGACAGAGTTCAGAGGAAATTTGTCTATATACATCGATATCAGTACTAAAGGCAGGTCCGCCTTGAACAACAGCCTCATTCTCAGTCCTCAGTCCTCACTCGGACTAGAAGACTTGAACTACAGACGTACAAAGGTTATCTTAACTTTTTTATTGAAGCTTGTAAATGGTCCCATTGTTTACAGGGGAATATTGCATAACGTTAGTAAAAAGATTACACGACGAATAACTCAAGTGTGTTGACCTCTTTATGTATTTACTTCTGGTGCCTTAAAGAGTCCCTTCAGCAGCGATTCTGCAGGGGTGCAGCGAACACTAGCACACCATTTACACGTTCCACCTACCTTTGCCCAATACCAAACCGCGCTCGAATCTTTTTCATGACATAATTCCAGAATGACACTGCTTGCTTGGTATGCTTTATGGAGGACCGCCGCTGTAATGCATGTGTAACCCTTACTCATGCTTGTTGGTATGTATGCGTTCACAGTATTCCATGGAAACGGTACCTTGGGCATGGTGTACAGACTTCCATATATATTAGCGTTAATTTAAGACGTAAGCATTCTCTGGCGAGCTCTGTCACGCAGAAAGTGTAATTTCTTGTATATTCGCAAAAAATACATAATTTACAAAGTTACGACATTTAATCGTTGATAGTGTGAATGTAGATGATTGGAAGATTTTTAGCAATAAGGAAGAATTTATCGCAAAAAGAACCAAATGAAAAGAGAATATCAATAGAGATACATGGGGCTCCTTAGAATATGCATGGGAAAGCTCATACTAGAGGTGGCCAACTGAAATTTCGGGTTGGGTCAACTTGAAATTTGTGGGTAGGCCAACTTGAAATGTCGGGTGGACGAAGTTTAAATTTGGGGGTGAGCGAACTTGAAATTTGGACATCGGCTTAAATAAATTAGGGGGGGGGGGCAACTTCGAATTTTAGGGTGGGTCATTGTGAATGGAGGGTGGGCCAAATTGAAATTTGTAAGTGGGCAAACTCGAAATATGGGGGTAGGAGAAATTGAAATTTGGGGGTGGCGAAACTTGAAATCTCAGAGTTATCCCAGTTAAAGTTGGTGGTGGGCGGCCCGAAAATTTGTGGGTTGGCCAACTTAAATTTGGGGTGGAGTCAAGCTGAATTATGGGGGTGGGCTAACTTAATTTTGGGAGTGGGCTAACTAAAATCAACTTGAAATTTGGGCGTGGACCAAGTTGAGATATTGGGGGTGATGCAATGTCCATTTGAACGCTGCTGAGCGTCCAGTCCTTCGACAACACCTCGCGGGCAAGCGAGGGCATTCAGGTGCTTGGCGCTTTTTCATAGGGCCTTACTGAGGTGCAGTCAGAATGCAGGCGAGAGCTTGCGTTGACAAGGAACGCGCGCAGAACAGAGGAATGACTGCTCGATGGATAGGAGGTGCGGCCTGCCGCGTCAGGCGCCGTCAACACGCCAGCGAGCGACTTTCCAGATGCGGCCGCTATTGTTTCGTTGGGGGCGCTGCGCATCAATGCGAGTTTCCGCGGGAAAATGATTGCTGTGCACCGGATAGCAAGCGTAGTGAAAAAGCGTGGTCGCTGTTTCATGTTTCTTTTTATTAAGCGTGAAATGCTTTTAGGTCCCGTTGTCCCGTTGTCCCGTTTTAGGTCCCGTTGACTGGTTGCCCGGAGATAATCCGGGCAACCAGTCAAAACTTAAATGTGGAGTCTGCCCCCCCCACCCCCCCCCAGTGCTTTGTACAGGATCGCATTACATGCACCTGTTACTGCCCTAACAAGTTACAAAAAATATTGCTTCCGTGTTCTTCCTAAAGTTTGCTCACGATATCACTCAAGCTGTAACATCTAGTACGCTGAAATATTATCAGCCATTTCTAATAGCGATGTTAAAAAGGCATATACGAGGAACCATACACTTTAATGTCATCTTTGGGCGCTAAGCGCTCTTTTAAACGCCAGTGGTCCTTGAGTTCGGCAGCTTGGCTTTTGTGTCGCCTCGAGAGATGGCGCCACGCTGCGTGGCGCCTTCAGGCACTGGTACCCGTTGCGGTGGCTTAGAGGTTATGGTGTTTTGCTGTTAAGCACTAGGTCACCAGATCAATTCGCGGACGCGGCAGTCACATGTCGATGCTGGCCAGATGCAAAAATGCCCGTCTCCCGTGCATGGGGGGAAGGTGAAAGATGCCGTAGTGGTTAAAATTAATCCGGAGTCCCCTATTACGGCTTGCCTCATTATCAAATCGTGGTTTTGGCAAGTAAAGCTCAAGAATTCAATTCATTCTTCTTCTAGCTGGCAGTGTGCTCTGTCTCCCTGGCGTCTTGAGCTTACTGTCATGCGGCTTTCAGCCTGTTTTCGTCTTCTAGCTGTGCGGCGTCCTTATGCACCAGTGAGCAGTGATGCGTGGTACCGTGTCGCGTGGTGGGTTGTGTCATTGTGAACGTGTTCTACACCCATTTTATTATTGTGGCTAGTATAATCTACAACCAATCTCCTTTGCCGGTGGCCATTTCATGTTTACATCTACTCTCGATTGCGGGAGAGCCGGCATTCTTTTTTATCGTGCAGCTGTTTCGCTATACGTTTCCAACGTGGAGGGACCAGATGCGTCACCGTGAGCACAGCGGCCAAGAACTGCTGTATGCCGCGACGCAAATCAAATGCTACAAGGAACTCGGATCTTTCCTATCACAAGCAACCCGCAAAAAAACTTCGGGATGCCTGAATGCGGGGCATTTTGTGACAAGGCAACGACAAAGGCAGCCAGTGGGTGCCTAATTTCAGGGCCGTCGTCTTTTCGCTTCTTTCAAGGACGACTACAGTGTACGATGAAGCGCAAAGTGCTACGGCCGACCCTTTGGAAAACGCAAGAAGAAATTTCAGTCGGTCATACTTAAGGACGTTCTGTGGTGTGTTGTCTGACCTCCGGTAGTCTGGTGTCCTGAAGTTCTTGACCTATATTTCATTAAAGATTGACAGATACCTCTTTAGGGCTATGTAGATTTGTTAGTGCAAAATTGTTAAGAGTGAAAAATAAGAAAGAAACAGCTTTCAACCGTAGATTCGAAATTGCGACCTCGCGATTCTGAGCCCAGTATCTTACTGAGGCAAGCACTCGTTGGCGGTAAGGACCGGCTTCCGAAAGAATCGTTTCCCGGTGTAGTCTATAAGATACCCTGTGCAGACTGCGACTACGCATACATCGGTGAATCAGGCAACTTCAAGTTGAGACTGAGGCAGCATCAGAAAAATGTCGAAAAGAAACGTACAGTTTCGAATGCGCTTGCCGAGCACACGGATGCAACGGGCCACAAGATTGACTGGGATCGCTCGAGAGTTATCGGCCAAGAAAGAAACCTGAAATCGGGGCTGTATCTGAAATCGCTGGAGATACAAAAAACGCGTCACACGATCAATCGAAATGAGGGAACCCTCCGCCCGTCCTACACGCGCTGCTTACGTCACGTTCTGAAGTATATAAAAGCTTCTGTGAACTTTCCTTCATCCCGTTGTGAACAAGACTTCCGTATGGAAGCCGAAACGTCTTTTAGAGTTATTCCTTTTTAGTACTTCTTTTGGTCGGCGTGCGTCATTTTATTGCTTCATGCTTCATCCCGACCAGACGGGCTTCCGTGGAATCCTCGACGTCATCTTACCACTGCACCATGCAATTTTTTTTCATGGTATTTATTACAGTAGCATTCAACATGATAATATATTCACCAGTTGTGCATAGTCAGAAAATGGAGGGCACAATGAAAATCCCACACAGAAAAAGCAGCGTTCATACAGTCGGTGGAAACGTTGGTACCACTTTAGAAGTGTTGTAAGGATAAGCACCTCACCAAAATGGGGTACAAGTTTGGTTGAATCTCAAGTCCATTGTAAACATGTTTTAGGTATAGTGCCATCTTGATGAAATCTACCCTTGCTGAAGGCGGTTGCACCGGTACATTTTGGCCATGTCAAATACAAGAATATATCTGCGCTGATGTTTACATTTATATGTTGAGGGCCTAGGTGCGCTTTCACTCCGCCACGTCAAATATCACCTCTCTAGAAGAACAAAAGTGTTGTTACCATCGACAAATACTCTGTGAAGTGCTAGAAAGTCAAATTGCTTGACGATATTTACATCAGTTAAGAAATTCAGAAATAGACAACAGCGACCGGGGGCTTTGTTAGAGTTGTTACTGCTCATTTCGACAGATGTCTCTCGATCTTTACACTTTTTAGCGCCCATATAATTCGTGTATTGCGTGCAAAATAGCCAAATACGCATTCATGAATACGTGCTCATTTAGACAGCGTACCAGTTTATCAGGGCAGCGCTTGTGCAAGAATACTGACACGCGAGAGATTTTCACGAAACTTTCAGGAACAACCCAAAACTTCTTTTCCGCTTTCCAAAATCTTATGCAGTATTTCTGGGAAATTAATTAATACGTCAGCGTAACAGCACGTGCAAGTCCACAGACCTGTATGCCACATCTTACAGAATAACACAACAGATCCGCAGCTGTTCCCTCAGATTCCATAATTTCTATGAGCATCAGATTTTGTGGAGGCCGGGAGGGTGATTGCTGGTGCCTCGTCGTCACCGCATAATTACGACAATTGGCCACGTCGACTGTATTACCAGTGTCGATGCTATAAGCATTGCCGGTTTCACAGAACGCACCATGGAGTACCGCACAAGAGAAAAGGGCAGTGTACATCCCCGATGTGAAGCTGACATAGAATCCACACACTGCAGGCAAACAGCACTTGGTTGTACCATACAGCTAAGCAAAGTGCCGATTATCTGTTTAAAATGAAGCGTTGTAGTAGAGCTTGCTGTGACTAAATGTGAAGAGGGACATCAAAAAATAAGACGAGGGCCAATGTCTACATTACCAAGTAGGAATCGCATAGGTATAATCAGTATCAAATATCAAGTGAAATATGAAATAGCCAAAAGCAGACGTCTATATTTAGAGCAAAAATATTTGTTTTGGTATACTTAGGTACCACGCTTGGCGCTCACTAGTGCAAAAAAGGACCACTAGCTATATAGGATATGATGTTTTTCCACACAAGGACAGCAAATATTATTTAAAACAAAGACACGAAAAAGGCTCTCAACAACCTTATAACTTAGTTTAGACAAGTTGTTCGAGAAAGAACAGCTGGTGCCTGAATATATTAAAACAGAAAACACTGAAGAAATGGTTGCAAAAAACGATAACAAGCTGTGGAAAAAAGACAAAAAGAGGTGCTGGATGACCTTTTTGACACAGACACATAAATGGCATGTTGAAAGGATAACATCACAGGTTGCTGCGTAAAATAAATAACTGAGACGTGACTAGACTACCATAAATACTTATTTATACACCAAAAGAAAAATCACTGGGTGTCATGAATGCTTCTCTCTGGAAACCAAAGACAAAATTTGTAATGCCCATTTTGTTTCTGCAATTCTGCAAAAATTATTGTCCCCGTCTCACTTCTAATAAATTGGAATTCCTCGTTTAGCAAACGGAGAAGAGTAACCAGACTAACCTAACAGTCATTGCGAATATTTTGGTTAAGTATAAATATTAGGCAATACCGAAAAGTTCCGTTTCGATTATGAATATGAATAGTGGCTACCTATTATTCATTTCTCAGCGAACCACAAATGCCTATGGATAAGGCGTATATATAATGCTAGGTTTCAGACATTTAAGGCGTCCAACACATATTCAGAATTCTACCAATGATACTCAAACGAAGTACTATACACATTCTAAAATGCATCCTGGTCATAAGTTTATCATGTTATGGAAATGTGATCACTGGGCGTTATATACGTCTAAAAGATATCTGTCAATGGCATACTGGCATCCATAGAACGTCAAATGGATATTTAGGAGCACTATTTGTGGCGCCCAACAATTAATAAAGTACATAAAATATGTGATAAACACTCCGCCGCTAGCCATTGGTATTGGATAACTCAGCGCTTATAAACTTTTTGTAGCGTGAAAGTGAGAAACCCTTAATGTATACATGTTAGAGTCTTGCTTAAGGCAACTCCATGCGTATATGAATCAAAAAGGCGCCGCAATAATGTTCCATAGATGCCGGCATAGAAGCAGCTGCATTACACCCATGTTATGGTGAACACTCAACACGTATCTAAATCTTTTTTTCTTTTACTGAAGAGCCAGAGCAAAGCTATCATACATAGTATTGTGTTGAATATACATGAAATAATGACACATTGAGAGATCTGTTCACATTCAATATACCACATTGTGGAGCATATCGATAACTATGCAGGTAATTAGCATTAAAATCTACCGGTTTTTATACCGAGTTTATCTTAAGCTTAACAGGAACTTTTCATGACAAGGCGTTCCGCAGAAATAATACACTTCTCACCGTCTTGAAACATTCTGTTACAGACAACGGCAGCAATGGATCACTACATGATATTCTTCCAAAGATAACCATAAAAGAGAAGAGAGAAGTTCTTTAGTACGAGCTAAACGACTAGAGCACACTACGTTATACACCGCAACACTGCAGGATAACAAAAAAGACAAGTACACAGACTTAAATGCCAAGTAGACTGGAAAAAATAAAAACTTCCAAAACATAACTTGGTAAAAAGGTCGACCAGGACTCCATTTTTACAGATACTTTTTATGACTAGGTTTTATCTATGACTAGGTTGATTAGGTTTTTTTTAAGGTTTTATCGCACAGCTCCTAAAACCTTAAACGTGCAGCATGCATACATGGAACCGATTAATCAACACAGCGATGCAAGCGAGGTGCTCGGCAATGGTCACGACAAGCGACAGATGTTAGACCACATGAAACCTGTGTATGTCTGTTAATGGCAGCATTGCCTTGATGATCAGACGCAAAAAATTAAGGGACTATCATGGTGTCATTATTTCTACATGTAAATCACTAAAGCTGAGTCCGGGGCTGGGCTTCTTCATGCTTGAAGCGGCGCATCTCTTGTTCTAGTAAGATGGGGCAAAGCAACAAATTTGTACTGAGGTAACTACCCGGCCAAGTTATGACTTTTTGTGTAGTTTTTTTTTGTTTTCTGCCAATATAGACGAGCCTTTTTAAGGTGCAGTTATCAAAAGCACTCTCTTCAGCTGAAAAAACAAAGTACAGACCACTAAAGACATCAAACTTTAGCATCAATGTTGGCACTAAAGCAAATCTGCGCGCTGCTTTAGCGAACCGAATTCTCTGTTGCCGCGTTCTATAGGGTGAAAAACTATCAAATTATCTAGCATGAGAGGCTCTGCTATATGCAGTACTCAAGGCAGTGTGCATGCACAATTTTTAGCAATATGTAGCTGACACCCCCTGTCGACGAATCAGTCTTTCTGGTTACATTTCAATGTGTTTCAAAGGGCTTACTGCACAGCGAACCTCACAAAACAGTTCTCTTCCGTTTCAGCAGTAATTGACACTCGCCAGGAAGAGGAACTGGTTTCTTTGTACGGCATCAATTTCATTGACGTCATTTTTCATAACTGAATGAAACTTCTTAAATTCTGTGACACTCACTTGCTGCGCAGCTCTTTTAGGCTGCACGAAAATGTCACCAGCGTTGCACTGAGCATTCACATCGTCAGCCTTACGTCATGGCGTCAGATCCGGCAAAGCTAGAACACGCCTTGCTTTCTATTTTCACAGAAAACAATATGACGCTCTGTGGCGCTACAATCGAACACCACGCGCAAAGAAAGCCTCGATGATCGCTTCGTGGCAACGCATGGAGCGAGTCTTGTACAACGCACATTCTGATGACTCCTAGGCGACGCACACAGAAGCTGTTTTAAACGTCTCGATGCGTGGATCGCAAGAAGCTTCTATAGATACACGCCTTGGTGGGCCGACGGAAGGTAAACACGGTTTTGTTCTTTCGCCGATGACGGAACGGTGGCTTGCGGGAAATCATACAACGATCAAGATACACATGTTTACATGCACGTTGAACGACATTTTCTACAACATATGTAACTCAAAACAACCAACCGGATGCTTTCAAAGCGCGCTCATATAAACAGCACAGTGAACACAAGACGCAACGCTCAGATCTCGCAGCTGAAGTTGTCCGCCTAGCTGATAATTCACCATTGCCATGTGGTGTAGCGTTCTCTTTTCAAGAAAACGAAGCCGCTGTCTTTATTCTGTTAGAGGGCAATATAACGTATTTCGCTATTCCACGCGCTCTTTAGCGATCATTTTTCGAACTCATCGGCAATCTTACTAGGCACAATCAGCTGGCTTAGTATTGTCTTATAGCTGCCTCAACACATTGTTTCCCAGGCCTGCTTCTTCAACTACAAAAATCATCATTCGTTGCGTTTGTCGCTGCGTTTCATAAGAAATTATTGACTCGTATCTACTGCAACGTTATATCATAGATTAGTAAATTTGTAGGTGCAAGTTTTTTTGTGTCTTTCAGCTTATTCTACGCACCTTAGCAAATAGGAGATGCGTGCTTTGCTGTAGAGCGAAACCGGCGCTCCAAAACAAAGCCATGACCTCCGGGATTTGCCAAAGTTTCTGATAGGTAGTGTCCAAATCGCACAAGCAATGTCAGCTTGCTCTAGTAATGGTACATGATCTCAAATGCTTTGTTTTGTTTACTGCAAGCGCAGGAAGCGATTCTGAAAACCGGAAGTGAGTCTGGCTGTAATGTTTTGAAGTTTTTGTAGAACAAACGTTCATGGACACAACAATGAGAGCCGGCTGTGGTGAGGAACCTTTCGTTGGTGCTTGAGCGCCAGTTTTAATGATCACAACTATATAGTGGACGTATTCTACACTTCCTCGTGAAAAGGTGGGTACTTTTTCACGTTTTCTATTGCTCGTTGTGTTCGCTGTCTTTTCGACGATTTTCGCCGAGACCCAACGAAGCAATTTTTTCTATGTGCTCCGCGCAATTTTTATTGTACCGCCATCATATACAAACTTTCACTTCAGAATCGCACCCTATACGGACTAAGCTTTATCAGAATCGACTGTTCCTAGGCAGACACCTTCAATCGCGAGCTCTATTCGTATCCGTTGAATTGCAATGGATGCGTCCCGATTGGTCGCAATGTCTAGAGTGGACTACGATTTTTGTTCGTAAGGACAAGGCTGTTGGGACCCTGCGCGATGCCCCTCAGCCAGCTCGATTCTGAATGTTGGGCCATGTAGCAGCTATGACTGACAATCGTAATAAAAAATTCTATCTTGGTGCGGCTCGATCGCGATAGTGTGTCCTACATTGGCTTAAATACCATACGCATTTGCAGACTTCGGGCGCACTACTGTGAATAAATTAGTAGCTTTATATTGCTCTGAATTGTCATTGTAATCATATAGGATCGCGCAGGGGGGCCTCGGAGGCCGTGGCTTGCCTAAGGAGACCAGGGGGGGGGGGCATATCAAGTGCTGTTAGTTGTCCGTTGGGCGCTTTCGATGGTGATTTTACTTGCTGAGCAGTACATTGCGCTCTCTCTCTCAGGTATGCTTCCATCATTAATCTATTCCTTTCTATAGAGGTGACCACAGGAGGCACAAGTGGTGCAACCTTTGCTCAAATTAGTAAACACCTACTAAAATGTCACATGTCCTATTTTAGTGTAGGTTGTTTTTATACTTCTAGAGTCATTGGCATATCTTTGCCATCATTTTGCATGTGCTTTTACGAGCACTGAAAAGAAAGCTGTATATTTATGACTGCACGAGAATAAACAGCGTGTGCATCTTCTTGCACAAAAAAAGAAAGCCATTATTATTGTTACTGGCGGCAGTTTGCGTCATTTCATCCTCGAAGATAACAGGTGATTTGAAGTAAGCAACGTAGAAAATAAACATTGCACAGTAGTCATAGCGCATTACGATGCCATAAACCACTACTCAGTGAATAGCAAATATGTTCTATTTTTCTCTTATTAGTTTTTATTGAATATGCTTTTGAAGTGACCCGGGGTAAATAGCTTGGACACCACACAACAAGCATCAACTAAAGATAAATGTTCATTCGAAAGGTTGGGTTCAAGTAAAAATGAAATAAGGAAAGGCCTTCCACTCACAATCCTATAAGCAGTTAAATTTACTCTACCAAATATTCTTTGGCTGTTATGTATGTTCTATCTATTAGGTGTATGTGTTATGTGTTGAGTTTGTTTCACGGCATCTCTGTGTTTATGTAATATCGGTAGCAACGAAAGTTGGGTATAATCTAATAAATATTTCACAGTAGTCAATCTGTGCAGCATTCATTGGCAGATGCGCATTAGGAATTTCGAGTAGTGATTTGTTGAACACATACCATTAGAATGATATGCCACGTTAATGCAACAATATCTTCCAGGATTACTACCTCGTAGTTTGTTGTAACCTAAGAGTTTCTTAAAGGTTGAACTAATGACAGGTGCCCACGAAAAGAGGAATCCAAAAGAACCAGTAATGTGTAGTTGTATTCATACTTACGGCAATTCTGCGCTGTACATGCAGTTGCAGACATACACAAAAATGAAACATAACAAAATATATATAATGTGTAGGGTTTATTACCACAATTTTTGCAGATTAAATTTGTTAATACTGGCAATTTCTCCAGTCAATACGTGAAACAAGGAAAGCGCTCCCATCTCGTTTAAAGGCTCTCATAAAAATAGGCTTGCTTAATTGATGATCTACAATGAGCTCCACTCTTTATTGACAACGACTAATCAGTAGTGCCAATTGTGTAAACAGAAATTACAATTGTGCAAACAGTTAAAATAGAAACCTTAAAAAATAAATTTTGAATTGGCCGCTCATATGGGTGCAATTTCTCAAGTGGCCGGGTTAACTTCTCCTACCGCTGTCTTCCCAGTAAAGGTCAAGGGCCAGGCCGGGAGATTCCCGTGCATCTAATTAAATGGTAGGTATGGCATGTTTTTAACATGAGATGACATCTTTTACATGTCTTAAGCGCGCCTACAATCGGAATGTTTTGCCAGCAAACGATGCTGAAGCTGGCACCGTTGTGCTTCTTACCGTAAATACAACTGGCTGAACCCATCCTCTAAAAACATCAGCCATTACATGTATCCACAAGAAATCTCAAGAAATGCACACCGGGTCTAGGTGCTCGGCAACTGTGTGTGCTTGGCCACTCTGTGCCATGTGGCATGGCATGGCACACACAGTGCCATGCCATGCCACATAATCAAATGGCGGTTTTCCCACATAAATCTCCCGAATTTAGTGTCATTTACCAGTTGGTGTCCTTGGATTTTTCGATGTTCTCTTTTTGTTGCTCACGAAAGCTGTGTTCCCGCTACGCATGATGAATTCGTTATTACAGAAGCCTAATCTTCAACCTAGTATATCTCAATATTTTCCTTTAGCGTACGTCACTTGGTTTCTTTTTAATTCTTGCCGATTTCTTTCGTTTAAGCAAAATTAAGGACACATATTTGCAAGCATTGCAGGAGCCAATAGTGTAACTGACTGCCATGCCGATGATAACACCCAGGAGGCATGGGCTGAAAAACATGGCAATATTCGAGAGTTAACACAGTGCAGAGCTCAGCGAATGGGTACAATGTGCGCAATGTAGGCTTTATAAACCTAGCCAACGAACGACTTTAGGAACAAGTGCGCATGCTTTAAAACGGCAAGTACGGATACATGCTATACCAGGCTATTTTAGGACCAATAAAAATACATGCACAGGCACAAAAGTTAACACAAAAAGCTTCAAACCGTACCTACTACCATGCAATGGGTGATGCAATACCAAACTTGGTATACAATGTAGATCGAAGACCTAATCTGAAGATTTGAAGTCATTGTATACTCATGCTGTAATGCACTGTACAGAACCCTCGTTCGTCAAAATTAATTTGGACTTCCTTTTAATGCATGCCACATAATCAAATGGCGGTTTTCCCACAGAAATCTCCTAAATTTAGTGTCATTTACCAGTTGGTGTCCTTGGATTTTCCAATGTTCTCTTTTTGTTGCTTACGAAAGCTGCGTTCCCGCTACGCATGATGAATTCCTTGTTACAGCAGCCTAACCTTCAACCTAGTTTATCTCAAGATTTTCCTTTAGTGTCACTTCAAAATCTAATAAAAGCATGGAACATCAATGCTTTTTGACTTATCCATATTAGACTTGTGTTTTACAGCTACATGTCATAGACGCTTACCTATTAGCGGGGGTGTAAAGTTGCTATGTTTCCTGTATTTTAACGGGACAGCGCTAAGGACGCTACGTCCGGCGTCGACCGTTGTTTCGGCAAAAACGCTTGCCTACCATCCAAACCAAACCACGCATGCCCTACCGCGCAAAAATGTTACTGAAATAGTTCAATTTCGTACGCTACAATACGTGTAAAATCGTAAACTACGACTTACACACGACATACAGACATGATAGCTGTTGTATTGTAATTTGACTACGCCAGAAAACATAATTATGTTATACGTAAACTCAAACTCCTTTTCCAGAATGCAGCGTTTCTACCATTGACAGGCTGGCCGCGGCGTCCGCCATTTGCGCGCACCGGGGCGCAGGCCACGGAGAGGCGCCACTGGTTCCTTGCAACCCCTCCAGATGGCGCACAAGAGGCCGTCTTTTTAAAGCCCCTCAATCTCCCAAAGTAGCGCCATTCACATCCCTCCTCCTCCGCTCGGCGCGGCCTCAACGGTGGCGCCGCCGGTGGTGGGCCTGCCGTAGCATACGACGGCTAACACGCTACGGGAGGAAATCCGCAGAAACGTTCGTTCGAGCCCTGCGGAGCAGTTTTTTCAATCGAGGTCTTTCTTTGTCAGTCGGTAACTGGCCTTTAGAATTTCGTGTTGCAATTGCGGAAGAAATAGAGAAAAGGACCATTATTCAAGGCGCATTTAAGGCGCAAAGCGCGCGACGTTGAGAGTTCGTGTTGCTGAAACACGACGCAAGCACGCGGTGTACTAAAACACGCGCGTAATTACCAAAGTTTCAGCTGTTGACAGCGTGAAAGTGTGTGTACGTGGTTTCGTAGGTTCATTTACGTACCTGCAGGATACTTTTGTTCGGCCGGTGCGTGAGAGATTGCTGACCGCACACCGCTGGAATGGCGGTGTGCGGTCAGCAATGCCTGGCAACAGGGCCGTTTTTTTCATTGAGGGGTGCTTTGGTAATCGTGACGATATATCGTTTTTTTTTACAAGTACTGCTCCAGGAGGGCGCATGTAATGGCTAACGGAGGCCTCTGAACAGCACGTGGTATTACAATAATGCAGGCATCGCAGGGAGTGTTCGCATACAAAATTGGCTCTCCGCGATCTTATACCCCCTTGGCATGCACAGGCTTCGGCGAGCCCCATCCAGCCCTGGTTCTAGCTTTGGTGTTCCAGTTGCCGCTTTGGTGCCCTGGAGGCGCCGTCAATAATACGAAATAATGACAAGGTGTTACAACTAGTAAATAAAATTTATTGACGAAATACAATCGCGCCGAGGCGCCAACTTCTAAAGCAGCGCTAGCGCACCCGCGCGAGTATTGTGAAACGCCAACGAGGAATTTACCGGCCCACGTACGACTCTACGATCAAAGTGCACGTTAAACATCCCCAGGCGAGCTAGGTAAAGTTATCGGGAGCCATCCACTACGACCTGCATCCTAGCTTTAGTCGCTTCGGAACGTTAAACATGTTAATCACCACAAACCAAATCAATACATGCGGGCGTACATTCGAAGCTAAAAGACTGCATCGTAAGTCATATTGAGCCTTGCAAAAGCATCGAGAATGTGCTAACTTCTGGTGGAGCTCAAAACGCACCCTGAATAAAGTCGCTTTTATGTCACAGGCCAGCTGCAGATGCGTGCATTTCACCGCAAGACGAAACTACATGAAACAAAGAGAGCACATTCGAAAAAAATACCAGTCAAACAACGCGCTAAAAACCACGCAGAGCATTAACACACACTTTTTCGAAGCGGAACGCTTGAACTAGGCTCAAAATAAGTGGTTGTGAGTAGCCGTGGTCCTTACTTCACTAAGCCGGGCGTTCTTTGCCACTTCCTCGAAGTCAGCCCGCCGCTCCTGCGAATCCACACTTCTTTTTGCGTTGCGCCCACCGGACGGCAAAGCAAAAAGCTTTTTGCCCTCGCTGTGTCTGTTGCGGCAACCGAAGGCGCAGCAGCATGGCATCGCAATTAAGTTCTCGGCCCTGCACATTCTATTACGCTAACGCACTCCGTCAGTCCGCCTGCCGTACTTTCGTTGCGCAGGCCCAACAATGAAGGTCGGCGCGCGCTGGAAAGAAAAAAATATACAAAAGTGCGGCGCCTGCTCCGCGCTGGAAATAAAAAAATATACAAAAGCTCGGCTGGGCCCGTCAGAAGTAAAACCTGCAAATACAAGTTTCGCTTCACTGCACGCGTTTTAATCACCTTTGATTACAACACAGGGCAGCATGTATTCGTACCGGCTGCCAGCTTTACAAAAGCTTGTTAACGTCTTGTATAGGCTCTGATAGACAATTCGCGATGTCGTCTCACACAAAAAGTGGAGAATGAATATTCTTGGCGACTTAAGTGGTGGTTTAAAAATTACATTCTGTTGCTTTACGCGCCAAAACCACGATTTGATTACGAGGCCGGGCGTATTGACGGATTCCGGAATAATTTTTACTACCTGGAGTTCTTTACCATGCACCTAATGCATGGTACATGTACACGGGCGTGCTTGAATTTTACCCTCAACGAAATGCGGCCACCACCACCTGGATTCGATCGCACGCGCTCAGGCTTAGTATTGGAATGTCAAAGCCACTACGCTACCATGGCGGGTATATCACGGCTTGCCACTTGCCACTTGTGCAAGTGCATTCCGCCAGCTGCTGAAAGTCAAAACTCAACAAGGAGATACTTTCGTGTGCTTGAAACATTCTTCAGGTGCTCGAAGCCGAACCGCTTGGAAGGAAATCAAGGCAAGGTGTGACATCTGTGGGATGGCATTGTTTACTATTTCTTGCTTTGAAGTCTTTAAAAGCGTCGATGCCCAGTTGCAAGGGAGTTCATCGAAGTGAGAGTATTGCTGCTGCATAGCAAAGGACAGATCTTTTCAGCTACCCTTAGAAATTTGAAGCTGTGCAGTAAAGTCGTTATTGCCACCGATGTTAAGGAAAGTATCACTTTCTTTCGTAATACGTTTTTCAAAGCCTTCTTTTGAAATAAATATTTCAAGGAGTATATTTTATGCTATTTCTTTACATTTACATTTTTTGAACGACTAAAAACATTCGTTATATATATCGGTCGTTGTTTCAGAGTGTGTTCGGTATTGGAAGGGTTAACATGTTTTCAGCGAAGCTGGTATTGAAATATAATGCCCCAAAGCTTCCTAAACATGCAGTAGCACTCCTCATAGGTTTCAGGTGTTTCCCTGAATTGCATGAGAAAATCTTTTGCAACATTATCAACTGAACCAATAAAGTAATTTGTGTCACATTCTTGGACAGATATCTTGACATGTGCTACTCTCAATACACAGTTGCAAATTGTGCTTTAATGTAAATATTCAAAAGGTAAAAATTGGAAGTTTGTGAAATGTATATGAAACAGCGATTTGTCATATCAATGAAGCAATGTCTTAAACATCTAGCAACGCTCCTGAAGAAGTAAAATTCCAGTGTATGCCACAATGAAAAAATTTTTCAGGTACAAAAAACTGTTATGTTCACTTTATTGCTCACGTTGCATTACTACCTATTCGCGTTAATAAAATTACAATAGAGAATACAAATTGTAGCACAGCTTCTGTTTAAGTTACTTGGTCAAACATGCTGGTAGACAAATAGAGGAACGAAAAAACGAGCACAAAGAAACACATTGAGAGCACTGACAGCAAGTACCGTGGGATTTTTATTGCGAGATGATTGTATACCCCATTACGCGAAAATCTGGCGTTTCAATCGGCGGCGTGACCGAATGATGACACCGAAAATGGCCGACGCAAAGATTACGACCACCACAAAATATACTGGAATTGACGTCAAATTTCCCAGAAAGGTTTGTGTAAATGAAGTACATTATTGTCATTGAACAGAATATTAGGTAGCTTTCGGTCTCGGCGGGAATCGAACCAGGAACCTCCGGGATACGAGATGAACACGCTTCCCCGACACCGTAACTGCTTTTTTTTTCTATTGGCATAGCAAGTACCATGTACACAAGCGTTTTCTACAGCTTTTATAACACACACCGTGAGGGAATCGCGCATATATATGAGTACCTGTCATTGCTGGAGGCGTTTCTGCCACACTTGCCATCTCTTGCTAAACGTATCTTCGACGCCAAGCGGCAAACGTGTATAGGCAAAAGTATTACAAAAGAGGGTCCACGCCAGTTTCGCATTTTTAGAACAAGGACGTATTCAGTTCGCGATGTCGAAATTGCATACAAGTCTACTATTATCAAAGTGTCAACACTGCTGGTAATTTTTTCATGCTTCACTGCCACAAATTTTAGCTCTTCCCAGTTTCGGTACATCTGTACGTCGAACAATTCGTATGTTGTGCCAAAAGTGTTCTGCGTATGTACAAAACAACAAAACAAAATAAGAAGCGCTGCAACGATTGTGGATAGGGGCAGAGCGGGTACTCTGCTGACCACGGCATAAAAAAAAACCTTTGTTACGTAGCCATTTCATGACGGGTAAACTTCGACTTGTAACCTAGCAAAATATCCTTAATCGCTGTTTTTGCATTTGACGGGATATTTTGGTATACGCTTGAAAACGTCAGACTCCAGTTGGCTTCGCGGTCGAGACCGATATAGTGGTGGTGGGAATGGCATATCTACAGTGTTGCAGTAGGGACTTTTCAGTATGACATTTTTAGGTACTTCTGAGAAAAACGCTGCTCGAAGAAGCGAGCTGCCTGTTCCACCTCTACGTAGAATCGGGGGGTGCCCGCTCGTAGGACTCCTTGGGCACCACCAATTCAGTCACCCAAGTACCCCACGCCTAGTTTTTTGAAACAATGGAGTATACTATGATGGGTGTCGTTTTTTTAGAAAGTACCTGTGAACTTTCAGTTGTACCTCTACATTTACCAGCCTTAGACCTCGTTTTGCCTTACTTAAGAATAAATTACTGCGTCTCATGCACCCAAACCGTGACTACCAAATGCATGTTCCACGAAATCTATGTACTCGATTCACGTGAGCCGGCAAACAGAGCATCACTTGCGCTGAGTATCATATAGCTGGAAAGATCACAGCGTTAAACACAAAGGCTCTGTTCATAAGTAGTACAGTTCTCCCTTGCAACTTTTGCACTTTTGCTGCCAGAGAAGTACTTGGAATTGTATTTTGTTCATTCTGTAGAATAGCATCACAAAAATACACTCCGAGGTAGCTGATGTTCGAGACGTCCACTTCACATCTAGAGAGGTGGTTAATTCTGAGTCCCATACACCTAGCCATGCGTCCGCGCACTTTTCGCCATTCATTTTAGCACCAGATGCTTTGCAGACGTCCATGGCACACTGCACTCCTTGGCGGACTTCTTCTTTAGAGCAACATACAAGCATAAGGTCGTCGGCGTAGTCGAGGACTTTCAGAGAAGTATCCGTGAAAATGAAACCTGTTATATCACTGTCGTGCAGAATTGTTCGGCAAAGGGATCCCAAGTACAGAGCAAAAAGAACTGTTGACATGAGACATTTTTGCCTAAGGGACATTTTGAGCTCTATTGTCGGAGTTGATTGACAGTTGATTACCAATCCCTTCGACATTTGTCTGTAGCAGACACATATATTTAAGAAGCTGGTCCCCAATGTGGCAGGCCTTAAACAAGTTGAATAGACACTCATGTGCTACTTTGTGAAAAGCCTTGCTCAGATCCATTTGCAGAACTGCTACCCTGGATCCATCAACGAAGGTGGCTTCGCGCAGTATCCGCATGGAGTGCAAATTATCACTGATGCGACGTCCTTTGATGCCATATGATTGATGGTACCCGATGACTGTTCCAAGGGCAAAGTCAAGCTGCCTAGCTATAAATTTAGCAACAATTTTGTAATCCGTCGTTAAAGGGCTAATGGGCTGGAAATCGCTCGCTGTCGGTATTTGCAATGATTGCTCTTCAGCAGTGAGACAGTAGTACATCGTCGTATATGTGGCAGCAGCAACCCTGGTTTCAAAATGTCATCGTGCACATCCAGTTACATTGGGACTGATTCCGGTGAAAACGTTTGGTAGAAGGCAGTGCTGAGCATATCAACTCCTGGCGACTTCCTTGGTTTTAGCCTATGTATGGCCCATTGTACTTCGCTAGCGGATATACATTCATCTGTTGGCTATTTTGTCTCGTCATCTATGCACTTTAACTTTGAAACATATTTTGTAGGAACTCACGATCGTAGGTGTTACTTCCGTATTTGAAGAGGTCATTGTATGCTTGAGCAAATGGAGCCTCGATGTCGTTCTGTGATTGTATTGTTCTATTCTGTTTTGCCTGCCTTGCTGTCTTTCTTTTGTCTAGAACATTTTGAGCGGTTCCTTATGTGTCTGCTGTGATTCCATACTAGACGGCCAAGGCCGCCTGGAGTCAGCCATCCGCCACCTATATCACTCTAGATGGAAGACCACCAATGGAAGCGTGGGGCTCCTGGGTGTACGGATAGCTCCACAGAACTGGCAATGGAATTAGAGGGTGGATTCACGGTCTTCAGTAGCCGTCGCTTGAAAAATAAACTATGTCGGACATCGCCACGGTGTTAATTTACGACAAATAAGCGCCCAGTTTTTTACGATAGGGTGCATGGCTAAATCAACAAGTGAAATTCTGAAAAGTCTTAGTAGACAATTCTTAACAGAATTCTTCGGCCGCATAGCACTAGGCCGGAAAAATTAGGTTTGCATCAACGCCCGCAAGAACGTACTAACGGTTGATAGGACAAATGCAATCATACTAGAGGATTTGAAGGGAATTCAGACACTTGGCAGTATTCCGGTGCATCATTTCAAAGTGTATGGAAAAGATACCTCAAGTGGCGTGATCTCTGACGTGGACTCGCAAATCAAGGACAAGAATCTCACCAGACTTGTGACATCAACAGTTCGGATATTATATGTTTATCGCTTCGGACAGTCACTTTGCATGGTGATAGTTTTTGGCTCAGCTTCATTACCAGCGTTTGTTAAAGTGGGTTATGTGAGGCATCCTGTGCAGCCATATGTTCCAAAGCATCTACAGTGCCACAGATGCCAGCAGAGAGGTCACGTGAGTGCAGTCTGCAAGAACATCATGACATATTTACGATGTGGCGGGAGTCACCAAATGGAAGACTGTCATGCGGATGTACCAAAGTGTCTGGACGGTGCTGGATAACATGACGTGACATCGAACTTATGTCCAAAAACTGTACATCAAACATGGGTCCTCAGGAAGATGGCGAGTGATAATACTTCCCGCAGAGAGGCAGCTGCATCCGTGCGTTGACGGTGCAGCCGCTCACGGCAAATACACAAGCGTTCCAGCTGTACAACCATACCACATGAACCGGAGCCTCAACACGCGCCCCGCATCTTGTCCGCACAATATTTACCAGAATCGGGAAAGGTATGGGAAAACCAAGCGATCGCTGTCGGGATATCGAGGCCAGCTAGAACGCCCGCAGTGATTGGCCGCGCTCAAGATGCTGCTGAGGTTGCCTGGCCTTCCCTGCCATTGATAAGCTCTCGCAAGGATCCCACGGACGAAGTTTCTATGATGTGTCCTGCCGACAAGCTTGATGGAACCAAGGCCCAGAGTACGCTTCGACAACTGATAAATACGATGCGTGATGTGTTTTCTAGTCTATGCACGCCGTCAGCGTTGGCTGAGTTAAAAATTATTGATACCCTAGAGCCGCCTCATTAGGGCGCTATCAGAAAGAACTTCTGTTGAAGAGTGCATGCGTCGATCTGTTGTTATGCAATAGAACACGTGTAGCCTGCGTGGTTGCCTTCGAAATTTTCGACAACACACATTCAAGTATCAGTTCCCTTTTGTGGCTGTTTGTGAGCCCGGCATTGCAGGTCTTTACCGACTATCAGGATATGTACAACTTTGGTCACGGAAAGACATTTCCGTAACATACGTCGTGATGAGAAATAAGTCGTGACATGGTGTACGCCCGAGACATGGTAGGGGAACATGCTTCTAATTAACACATCTGTGTGACCGCAAGAGATAAGCCGCGCGTCTTTTCGATCAATGGAGGCTACTTACCACTGAAAGAGAGATTTGATCGCTCACATCTGGGTTCTGTCATCCAAGTGTAGCCTGGACCACATATAATCATCGGATACTTTAACGCTCACCACCCATTATGGGGCAGTGTTACGATTATTAGACTGGGTGAACGATTGGCAAACTTCATATGGAACGAAGGTTCGGCAACTATGAATGACGTTTCTCGTACTTTTCTCCATGGCGCGACATATAGCAGCTCCTTACATCTTGCATTTGTGTCCAGAAGCCTTCTACCCTCAACAGCCTGGTGCACAGATTTGGAGACGCACGGTAGCGACCGCACACCTACATAAGTACAACTGCAATGGTTCCTTCAAGCTCCTCCACCTCGTATTCGTTGTACAAACTGGCGAAATTATTAGACATTGGTGGACAACGCTTTCTCAGATCAATCTTCGTCGCCTGATATAAAACGTGTTATTGCCACAACTCTTCACATGACAACAAAATTCATACGTATATCGGTGTCTAGAAGCTCCACTGACATCGATTATGAAAAACTACGAGCTGTGCGTCGCCGTTCCGAGAGGCAATACCGATGAACGAACTGTACTTCAGACTGTACTACCTGTACACGAGCTCAACATGTCCATCGGCACTTGACAAACTGGGTATTAAGCGCTGGAGAGGATTTTGTACTTCCTTTGATCCTCACAATCCATTCTGGTAAATGTGGAAGGTAATGAGCATCTTATGATTTCCTGCTCAAGAGAAGTTCCCATTCCGGGCTCCGACAGTGGTACAATGTAGAATCGAGGTGCAAGTTACAGAGGACAACTGCGAAATGATTGTGGCTGTAGCTTCTGGTTCACATTCAACAATTTACCGACAAGTGCAGTCATGTTCACAATACAAGAACTAGACGCTGCACTGGCTTCATCTCGAAGATCATCAGCAGCTGGACCAGATCGCATCACATACACAGCACTCAGTTCTCTGGGAGAAGACGCACGCACTGTTCTACTCTCCCTCTTCAATGCATCGTGTAGCTCAGGCACTGTGCCGAAAAAAATGGAAAACCAGTCACATTGTAGTGCTTCTGAAGCCTGGAGAGAGATCTCATGTGATATTTTCCTACAGACATGTTGCCCTGGGAAGCTGCGTGGGCAAGGTCACGGAGATAATGGTACTGATGAGGCAAGAGTGGTTTCTCGAAAAGCACAACCTTTACCCAAACATTGTTCGTACACATTGCCTAAATGTTTTATATTATGTTACATACCTATTCTGTGCACTTCTGAAACTGTAAAAAAAGAAAAATACTTCTCTGTATGTTCATTTCTTGCCTATGTATTTCGCTCTATATTACGGGTG
Organism: Dermacentor andersoni; assembly: GCF_023375885.2. Lineage (NCBI taxonomy): Eukaryota > Metazoa > Arthropoda > Arachnida > Ixodida > Ixodidae > Dermacentor > Dermacentor andersoni. The sequence goes on along the minus strand of NC_092821.1, from coordinate 38,152,477 downwards.
ACAGGAGCTCAGTCAAGCTGCGATAAAGCAGCTTTTTCTTACCACCTTTTTTTCATTCTGCCATGTATACGAAAGACGAAAATAAAGACTGATTGATTGGCTGAAAAAAATGAAATGACGGGTTTTCGCAAAGGAAGATCCCCCATTGACAGCGTGATTGACATGGCGTCAACCATAGAACAGGATAAGAAGCGCCGACGCTTGTCAGAAGCACTATTTTTGAACGTCAAAGGTGGACATGACAATGCGGTGAATGATGTCATTCTTGATGCACTTGAGGAGCTAGGAATTGGAGGTAGGATGTTTGACTGGTTAATGAGCTGCCTTACAGGCCAGACCATATGTATGACGACGGCAGATGGGGAGACCATTCGTCATGAAATCAGCCGTAGCGTTCCTCAAAGAAGGGTACTCAGCCCTACGCTGTTCAATATAACTGTTATTGGACTCGGCGATGTACCACCAGAGACTGCAACCAGGAGCCTATACGCTGACGATATATGCATATGGGCTTTTCGTGTTTCGTGGCCACAACTTAGTGCAAGACTGCAACGTGCAGTGTCGGTCACCTAGAAGTATTTGCAGCAGCGAAGTCTACAATTCGCTCCTACGAAGTGTACGGCCCTTGCATTTACCCGCAAGATGATGCACCGCTACCAGATTACTAATAACGGCGCAGCCATGACGTACGTAACGTATCACAGATTTCTCGGACTGATGATTGACCTGATCTAAGCATTTGTCGATGCTCAAGTCAGAATTAGGCAGCTTCATACACATTTTAAATATATAGCAGGCATGAAGTGGGTCCCGTTAGAGAGGGCATTGCTTCAGCTATATGAATAACTTTTTGTAGGCTACCTACGATACAGTGTACTGATTATTACAAACATTCGGCCCACCTGCCTACGTACACTGGAGATCTTACAAGCTCAGGCACTGAGAACATGTCTGGTTTGCCATGCTGCACTTCGACAAAGGGGTTCATTGTGGAAGCACGTGTACCTCCTGTAGACGCTTATCTCTTATGCGAAACTTTAAGGGTATATTTTTGACTACTGAGCCGCCATGAACGTCACCCTCTATCGACCATTCGCATTCTCCGTCCAGACAGCACTTTCTCGGGATCCCTTTCGCGTCTTGAGAGCATCCTTTCCTCACGCTTTACTACGGCAAATGCAGCGGCCGTACAAGCGCGGAATTTGTCATGGCCTGCGGTGAGTCTATCCATTCCCGGAGTCAGGAACAAATCACGTGTACCTTCATGTGGACTTAAACCGCTTACTTTAACCGATATATCTGAAGAATATGCCGCTTCTCTATATATATTTATTGACGGGTCGAAGTTAGCTACTTCAACCGCAGCCCTAGCAGTCTAGCAGTCGCCGGAAGAGAACGCCCGGCTCTTCGCCTGACCCCCCTACCGCGCGCGCCACTGGAGAAGGCACGTATCCGGGCCGCGTACCTCGCTCGCGTGCGCGCCACCTCTGCACCACTATGCGCCACCCACCCTCACCACGTCGTTATAATAAAGAAATGTACGGTATTACGTGCCAAAACCAGGATCTGATTATGAAGGACGCCACAGTGGGCGACTCCGGAAATTTGGGACACCTGGTGTTCTTTAACGTGCACCTAAATCGAAGTCCACGGGTGTTTTCGCATTTGGTCCCCTTTCGAAATGCGGCCGCCGTGGTCAGGATTCGATCCCGCGACCTGGTGTTGGGCTTAGCAGCCCAACACTATAGCCACTATGCAACTGCGGCGGGTGAATCGTTATACTGCGCGATGCTATTTTCGCACTCAGCATTGACTCTCTCTCAACGCTCTGCCCCCAGCTCGGCGAAGCTGCGGACGTAACGAGAAACCGAGTGAGGCTCTAACACCTTCCTCATAGGCCTCCTCCATGAACGGACGAGGCTCCTGCTGCTTATCCCTCTCTTCCCTTCCTCTCATCTTTATTTCCCACTTCCCCTGACGCTGAGCCATGCTCCCTATTGGGCTGCAGAAATAAGCGTCTTTTCCCACATTAAACCACTGCTACTACTTGTAACAATTCCACTGTAAAACTACCATTACTCCAGCAGATGATACACATGCCTTTTAGTCGTGATTTTCCCATGCCACAAAGAACGCTTGTGACGTTTCTCCACGGGCGTTATCAGAGTAGCCAGATTAACACGGTTCCTCTTCATGACCGCTTTCGATTTTGCTTTTGGCATCATGCTTATCATCACCACGTTGCGTCCTGGCGTGCTTTCATCCTCACCTGAACTAAGCCCAGGCACCCTTGTAGCCCTATTCCTTACGTGCTCCGGCTCAGATTCCAGGGAATAGTACGCCTCCGGTATCCCTGCTTCCATCGGAAGGTTTGGGGCTTCAGACGCCGCTGGCCATTTGGGACGTTCTGCTCCTAGGTCCACAACCTCTGCTTACATAATGGTGCGTACGTACATAATAATGGTGGTCCAGAAAGATTATGTTGCTTAGAATAAGCCAAAGTTTTAGTAGCTTCAGAACCATGTGGTATTTTAGGCAGTATAATGATTCATGCACGTAGAATTGCTAGCTCCTTTTTGCATAATTTGAGCTTCTACGCAGGCTACTTGTTTGGGGATAAAATTTCTGACTTAGAGGACAAAACCAATCGACCATAGTACTACAGTTTTCATAACTCCGCCTTTAAGCAGCACATCAGGTAGCCAATGTGCCCAAGTCATTGCTTTGCCGTCGGGGTGGAATCAATGGAGGCGAATCATTTGAGCTAACTTGTTAGGTCTAAGCAATTTACGTAGACGGACGTGCTTCGAAAATATTTTATTGTCAAGTTTTCAAAGGTGCACGTTTTTACATTGCATACGTGGTTGTTCAGAATACATTAATAAAGAAATGTTCTCTTCGAAATGCAAAGGAAATTACATCCAAACGCTTTGTTAGTGGTGTTTCCTGAACAAAGCAAGAATATATACTCATTATTATATAAATGACACCATTCACTGCGTTGTATTTTTGGGCTTTGATCATGGGTTGTTATCCGCAAGTTGCGAGTGGAGTTTAGTTTACAACATGGTAACTTTCGTGTGGGATCTTGACAGTTGGACATAACATGTCTGTTTGCAATTCCGGGTATTAGTTTGCATAGAAATTCACTGAAGGCACCTAATGTTTTTGTCATTAAGAATGAGGGGGACATTGTGGAGTCATGGTGAGGCAGCGAAATAAATTTTGCCTTAGTAGCTAAAGCAACATAGAAAAATGGGAATCGACACATACACGCAACCAAAAAGTCTCAAGAGATGTTACCGGTATTGCTTTTTGCAGCCATTGAACTAATGTTTGGTAATGAAATCTAGCACATTTTCATAGTGGCACTTTTCTGTGCAGCCATAACAAAATGTGCAAGATCCGGCTTTTTTCTGTGACAAGAACATAATACATATTTCAAAAGAATAATATTTGTCAAGTTGATTACGTTATTTTAATGTACAACACAACAAAGGAAAACCTTGCGGCACATGTATAGAATGCACCACGTAGCAAAGAAAGCAGAACCAAAAAAGTGGTGCCGGTGGTAGAGCTTACGATAACGCCATTGTTATAAGAAGCATAGCTGCAACGAGAGTTTTGTTTCATATACACAACAGCAGGTGCCTCGATGGTTGCGTTGCCATAAGTTGTGGCCCCAAGAAATTATTCGGGCACCACATGAGTACCTCGAAAGGGATGGTAAAGCGTGCTCTTGCACTGAACGCTTCGCCCTTGGACGGAAACTGTCCAATATTTATTCTTTCATTGTGATAACAATTATGCGTGCTGTCGAGGCACACAAAAGCCATCAGCGTTGGCATTGGCGCTGCTACTGTGTTTTTAACTGTCTCAAATGACTCCTCGCAATGTATTCAAGTACATTACATATTTAAGACGTTCAAGATTTCTCGCGCGATTTGCAAGATATTAGTTTCTCTATGTGGAAATGCTTCACGAATCCTACCTGACCATAAGGTGGCTTCATTCAGAAGAAAGAAAAATTGAGAAGTAGCTTCGTCCACTCTTTGTTGCAGGGCTCCATAAATAAATAAAAAAGCTAATGTTTTCCGTCTTACTTTGGTAATTCCTTCTTCGAATTTAGTGTGCAGCTTTTGGCTTTCAAACCTTCCTGATAATACTGCTAAATTGATACCAACATGTTTAAACAGGCATTTGGTAGCAGAAGTTGCAGCTATTTTGTCTACTAACCCTACTTTTTTAGTACTTAATAATAATTCATTTATAGTATTCATGAAACTGACGATAGTTGATGGCAGGGTGACCTAGTGTAATTTACAGCGACTTTTGCTTTCTCACACTAGAACTTGCTGCATTTCTCCATTCGTTATTACATTGTTGGTAAGCGCTTTATTGTAATCCTTAACTGCACTGTATGATGTCATATAGGCGTGTTTTCAGTATTATTTAATCTATTAATGCCACTAAATATGCTACAGTGGTAAATATATCTATGGAAGCATTCTGCTACCACAAATCAGAACTTATACTAGAAATTAGTGAAATCATCTATGAAACAGCTAGCAAGGTGCCCATTCACGCAATAACTACGTGGTTTAAGTGCCATTACATATCATTACACCAATGGAGTTATTGGCGCACTTCTTGCACGCTGATTGGTTACATATTGTTACGTAGGAAGACACAGACGAAAGGCTATGTACAAGCATATTTACAAGAAAATACGCTGCGCTTGGCCAAGAGCCAACAGCCTGCGCTAGCTTCTAATCGTCGTCGTCGTCTTCTTACGGCTCGGCTCTTCGTCATTGGAAATACTATCCCGTAGCACTACCCCCGGCTGCAAAAGCGCCGTCCCGGAGCGACTAAAGGCCGGAGTCGCCGAAAAACGTCCAGGACTGCTGAGAGGCGCTCGAGGTGCGTAGCGAATGTTGGGGAGAATACTATAACGTCGTCCAAGTAGCACAGGCACGTGGACCATTTGAAACCGTGAAAAGGGAGTCCATCATGCGTTCAAAAGTGGCAGGAGCGTTACATAGACCGAACGGCATCCCTTTGAATTGATAAAGACCGTCGGGTGTTACAAAGGCAGTCTTCTCGTGGTCGAGATCGTCCACGGCAATCTTCCAATAGCCGGAGCGAAGGTCAATAGAGGAGAAAGAGCGAGCACCGTGGAGGCAGTCAAGAGCGTCATCAAGCCGAGGTAGGGGATACACGTCCTTTTTGGTAACCCTGTTAAGGCGCCGACAATCCACGCAAAAGCGCCATGAGCCATCCTTCTTTCTTACCAGCACAACAGGTGACGCCCATGGACAACATGACGGTTCAATAATGTTCTTGGCAAGCATTTTCCGAACTTCAGTGTGAATAACTTGACCCTCAGCCGGTGATACGCGATACGGGCGGCGATGAATAGGAGGGGCATCGCCGGTATTAATGCGATGTTTGACAGCTGTTGTTTGGGCCAAAGGACGATCGCTAAAGTCAAAAATTTCTTGGTAGGAAATGAGAACGCGGTAGAGCGCACGAGCGTGCTCGGAAGGCATGTCGGGTGCAATCATTTTTTGTAAGTTGGCGATGGTACAAGCTGCCGACTGCGACGGTAGAGGAGGTTCGGCTGAATTGTCGTCTACTGAAATCGATGCTACAGAGTGATCCTCGAATGAGTAAAGTTGGGCCAGAGACATCCCGCGTAGCAGCACTTGTGTCGTCAAGCCAAAATTGACCACTGGCAGGCAGACGCAATTCGCCGTAATAGATAAAACTGTGTGAGGTACTGTGATCCCGTGTGTAAGGAGGACGTCTTGCATAGGAGCCGCGATATAGTGACCGTCGGGGACTGGTGGGGATGACACGAAGTCAACGTACGTCAGTGCCGAAGGTGGTAAGCGAACGAAGTCGACGTAACTGAGGCGAGTAGGGTGTTGTTCAGCGGGATCCAGAACAGGGAGGTCGAGGCGGAGAGTACTGGCAGAGCAATCGATGAGAGCAGAATGTGCGGAGAGGAAGTCTAAGCCGAGGATGATGTCGTGGGGACAGTGAGCGATGACTGTGAATAGCACGATTGTTGAGCGATCGGCGAAGGAGACGCGGGCGGTACACATACCAATTACGGGGGCTGTTCCGCCAACGGCGACACGGACAACAGACGTCGTGGCGTGCGTGATAATTTTCTTGAGCCGGTTACGAAGGTCAGCGCTCATTACGGACAAATGCGCCCCAGTGTCTATGAGTGCAGACACAGTAACACCGTCGACTTGCACGTCAAGAAGGTTCAGATGAGTGGGCAACGTCAGTAGAGGATTTGGCGGCGTAGGGAGCAATGCAGCGATACCTCGAGGTGCTGCATCGTCTAGTTTTCCGGCTGGGAGCGGCGTCCGAAGGGAGTCGGCGAATAGGAGCGACGGGGCTGGGGAGAGCGAGATTGTCGTCGTTGGGGCGATGTCGAACGAGAATAGGAGCGGTTCGGTGAAGGAGAATCCGCGGCGGCGTTATCGGAGCGTGCGGCATAGGGACGAGAAGGGCCACCTGGGGGGCGAGAGTAGGCAGTATAAGTAGGCCGCGTCGGGGAAGTCCAGCGGCTGCGACAGTCCCGAGAAATGTGCCCGATTCGATGGCAGTGGAAAGAAATGGGCTTGTCGTCAGCAGTGCGCCATGCAGATGGGTTGCGGGAACGTGTTGGGTAAGAAGTTGCGGGACGGGGCGGAATCGAAGAAGCCGGGCGGGTATCAGGACGATGGGCCGAGCAGATGGTGTGAAGACCCATGTTTTCGAACTCCTGGCGGACAACTGCCTGGATCAGTGAGACCGTTACTGCAGATATGTTGGTGGGACTGGAGTCGAAGGCAGCCTGATAGGCGGCCTCGATCTCACGCCGGACGATCCTGGTAACATCGGCAGTGTTATTGGGACGAGGAGTGTCGGCACAGGAAGATGTCGCTGGGTTGTTGGGCAGACGGGCAAAATGCTGGTCAATACGTCGGCTTTTAGCGAGTTGCAGGCGGCGGCACTCTTTTATAACAGCATCCACCGTCGCTACGTTGTTGCAAACGAGCAAGTTGAAGGCGTCATCGGCAATGCCTTCGAGGATGGGGGCAACCTTGTCGGACTCAGTCATGTGGGTGTTAACTTTCCGGCACAGAGCCAAGAGGTCCTGAATGTACGTGACATAAGGCTCTGTTGACGTCTGCACACGGCCGGAAAGCGCCTTCTGCGCGGCAAGCTGGTGACCGTAGGGGTTGCCGAACGAGTCTCGAAGCTGTGCCTTAAGTGAATCCCGACTGGTGAGCTCATCTTCGTGCGTGCGACACCAAACTCTAGGTGCGCCACCGAGGTAAAAGACTACGTTGGCGAGCATAATAGTAGGGTCACACCGGTTATTGCGGCTGACGTGTTCATACAGGCTGATCCAGTCATCGACGTCTTCCACATCTTTGCCCGAGAATACGCCAGGATCACGGGGAGCGGGGAGAGTGATGTAGGTCATCGAGGTGGCAGCAGGTGTCGGAGCCGGCGGAGTCGGGTTGTAGTCGCCGGGAGCCATGAAGGAAGGCTCGACGTACCGTCCACTGCGAAGCTCCATGACGAGGTACAAGAAACGTCCACCTCCACCAGATATGTTACGTAGGAAGACGCCGACGAAAAGCTATGTACAAGTATATTGTGACGCTCTTAGGTGCATAGTGGGTTCACGAATGTGACGCGCTTAGGTGCATAGTGGGTTCACGCCTCAACAAACAGTATGTGGGGGCACCGGAGGGTAGTGAACGAGGACGACGACGTGTGGCTGGCTGGCTGAGTCTCGACAGGCGCTCAGTTGACCAAGGCCATCGCTTCTAACTCTACCCGGCTTCAAAGTAACGCCTTTTGTGGTCGTAACAGAGTGGTGGAGGTGCGGGGTACGACAGAACGTACCACGGAGTCGCAACATCTAGAACTTCGCCGGAGCCGTCGTCTTGCCGGTCTCTTGCCAACGACCTTCCCTATGGCTCAGGACGGAGGTGGACAAATGCCAGCTATAGTTTCACCTTCTCAAAGGTCAGCGCCAGTTGGACCTTTGCGGCACTACATGGAACCACGCTCGTTCGCGGGAAAAGTGGGCGAAGACGTCGACGAGTGGCTGATGCACTACGCAAGGGTGAGCCGCTACAACCGTTGGGATTCTGTCACTCAGCTTGAATATGTTGCACTCTTTCTGAGTGAGACAGCGCTGATGTGGTATGAAAACCACGAAGACTCCCTAACAACGTGGGAGCACTTTGTTGAGGAAATTAAGAAGTGTTTTGGCGACACCCACGCCAAACAGAAACGCGCCGAGAGAACACTTGCTCAAAGAGCTCAAGCTCCTGGAGAAACATGCACTATATACATAGAGGAAATCCTCAAGCTGTGCAAAATCGTAAATCCGCAGATGTCCGAGGAAGACCGAGTCGGACATCTCCTCAAAGGAATTGCAGAAGATGTGTACAATTTCCTCATAAGTCGGGAACACGTTGATTCCGTCTCAGATGTCGTGCGTCATTGCCGTACGTTTGAGACGTTGAAAACACGTCGCATTGTGCCAATGTTTGGACGCCTGGCGAATGTGACAACCATTGCCAGCGTCGATGAGGGCCCGTCTGCCGATCTTTCGTCTACTATACGGCAGATCGTGCGTGAAGAACTGCTGCGGCACCAGGAACTTGCGCGCGACGTCATACGACAACCTGACGCTTATTACCCGCAACACATGGCGCCTGCCGCACCCTGCGCTTCCTGGCAACCGGCGGTATGTGTCACAGACGTCAACCACAGAGGTGCTCCATGGCCACGTGAGGACACATTTACGCCCGAACACCGACCAGCAGAACACCCTCGCCCCTGCAGGTTTGCACGCAGACCGACCGTTCCTCCTGTGCAGCAGGCTCAGCCGCTCCGCTCTGCTACGCGACCCCCCACGGCTGAGCGCTTCGAAGGGCAGTTCATCGATCGTCGTTTACCTGTGTGCTATAGCTGTGGCGACTTGGGTCACATTGCCAGGTACTGCAATCGCCGCCAACCACCGAGGTTCGACCGATCGACGATGTCTAGGCGGTACCGCGCTCCTCTGGGCGAAACATATTCGCCCTCGCACTCATATTTAGGAAGCTTGCCTCACCAGCACCCGGAGCCGCTACGGAACCGTTCTCCAGCATCCGATCGCAGCTTGACACCACCACCCGCTTCTCGTGTAAGCCGGTCGCCCTCTCCGCGGCGTCGATACCCGTCGCCACCCCCGGAAAACTAGCCAGCGCGGCCGTTGGAGGTGAGGTCGCTGGACAATCTTCGATATCGACAGAGATACCTCCAACCATTTGTATGTTTAAGAATAAGGTGTTTGTATTAATTGACGGGGTTTCATCCATGGCCTTAGTGGACACGGGAGCAACCGTTTCAGTGATGAGTCTTGCGTTTAAAAGCCTCCTAGGACGAAAGGTGATGTTTCGCTGGGACCGTGCCGATACGTTTCGCGGAGTGAGTGGGGAGTTGTTGTATCCTGTGGGCGTGTGTAATGTAGACGTTACCTTGGGTGGTCAAATATTTAATGCGGAGTTCGCTGTTCTACCTCATTCTACGCATGACGTAATCCTGGGTCTTGATTTTTTGAAACTGTGTGGTGCCACCGTCGACTGCAAAACGGGTGAAATCAGTGTAGGTACGAGCTTTGCTGCGGCGTTTATGGAAGCCCCACCGTGTCGTGAAAGTGTGCTTTGTGTATCCCGGGATACAGTTGTGCCTCCGTTATCCGCAACGTGTGTTTCAGTCGCCTGTTTCCCCACCACCGACGGAACGTTTGACGCTACCGTGGAGCCCGTTCACCTGAGTTGCATCAAGAGGAATGTACTGATACCGTATTGCACGCTGTCAGTTGTTCAGGGACGCACCAACTTATGGGCCGTAAACTGTTCGAGTGAACATGCAATACTACCACAGGGTCTGAAACTTGCCGCCTACCATGAAGATCACGTGCTATCGCTCGCCATTCTTACAGAGGCCCTTGATTCTGCGGATGAGCGCCATTTCGCTAATGTCTGCCCTGCGGCGCACTCCTCATTTCTGACTATGGTAAACAAGTCGCTCAGCACTAAGCAGCTTCACGAAGTGGCGAATATTCTGCTAAAACATGCCCGACTGTTTGACTTCTTCCAGCAAGAGGGACCACCATTGTTTCCTCCTTCTCCTATACACCATCGCATCGATACGGGATCTGCCCAACCGCTGCGACAGAAACCATACAGAGTCTCACCGTCGGAACGCAAGGTGATCAATGACCAAGTCCACGAAATGCTAAATAAGAATGTAATCCAAGAATCCGTGGGCAGCGCCAGTGATCCTGGTTAGAAAGAAAGATGGCACATGGCGATTTTGTGTTGACTACCGCCGCCTCAACACCATCACTAAAAAGGACGTATATCCTCTTCCGCGTATTGATGATGCTATCGACTGCCTCTCATCAGCGTCTTACTTTTCGTCTGTTGACTTGAGGTCGGGGTACTGGCAGATTCCTATGCACGAGGCAGACAAGGAGAAAACGGCATTTGTAACACCAGATGGACTTTTTGAATTTAATGTGATGCCGTTCGGGCTCTGTAATGCGCCTGCAACTTTCGAGCGCTTCATGGACAACATCCTGCGTGGTTTGAAGTGGGAAGTATGCATGTGCTATCTAGATGATGTAGTGATTTTCGGGCGCACGTTCAGTGAGCACAACGCACGTCTCGATCTTGTGCTAGACTGCTTGGACAAAGCGGGTTTGGTGCTCAACTCGAAGAAGTGTCATTTTGGAGAGCGCCAAACACTAGTTCTGGGACACCTAGTGGATAAGGACGGTATACGGCCTGATCCAGCGAAGACTGCTACGGTGGAAGCCTTCAAGCAACCTCGCCATGTAAAAGAGCTACGCAGTTTCCTAGGGCTTTGCTCGTACTTCCGCCGGTTTATTCGTGGATTTGCCAACATCGCGTATCCGCTGACATGCCTCCTCCAGAAGGGCGTTCCCTTCGAGTGGACTCCTGAATGTGAAGCTAGTTTTCGTGAGCTGAAGTCTCGTCTGACATCTCATCCCATTCTCCGACACTTCGACCATGCGGCTCCCACAGAAGTTCATACGGACGCTAGCGGTATTGGCATCGGCGCCGTCCTTATTCAACGCGTCGACACCAAAGAACACGTCGTCGCCTATGCGAGTCGTTCTTTAAGTAAGTCCGAGCGTAACTACACCGTTACAGAGCAAGAATGTCTTGCAGTTATTTTCGCAGTACAGCGCTTCCGGTCGTACCTGTACGGGTGCCCCTTCACTGTGGTGACAGACCATCATTCTCTTTGCTGGCTGGTTAATCTCCGTGATCCGTCGGGCCGGCCTGCGCGTTGGACACTCCGTTTACAGGAATATAACTTTACCGTTTCTTATAAAAGCGGCCGCCGACACGCCGATGCTGACTGCCTCTCGCGCATGCCGCTTCCAACGACGGACTGCGACGCGGACAACTTCGACTGCTATATCGCATCACTGGAGCCGGGATTTCCTGATATAAATACCTTCAAGGTCGAGCAACAAAAAGACAGAACTTTAGAACCACTGCTCATTACTGCAAGGCAATCAGCACCATCCACTCGTTTCTGTGTTCGTGATGGGGTTCTTTACAAAAAGAACTATTCTACTACAGGCCCACGATATCTTCTGGTGGTCCCGGAGAGTCTCCGTGTCTCCGTCTTGCGCGCTATGCATGACGATCCAACATCTGGACATTTGGGGTCTGCGCGAACTCTCTACCGCCTCCAAGAGAGGTTCTACTGGCCTAAAATGCGCCAGACGACCACCCAGTATGTGTCCAGCTGCAGCGAGTGTCAACGTTATAAGCGTCCGACGAGTGCTCCTCCTGGTCAACTCCATCCAGTGCCACCCCCCAGCTCTCCCTTTGAGCAAGTTGGCATCGACCTCCTCGGTCCTTTCCCGCGTTCATCTGATGGGAATCGCTGGATTATCGTGTGTGCCGATCACTTGACACGCTACTGTGAGACAGCTGCAATACCATCGGCTACTGCAACCGAAGTGTGTATTTTTCTGCTGCGTTTTGTCATTCTCCGACATGGACCTCCCAGAGTCATCATCAGCGATCGTGGGCGGCAGTTCACTGCAGACGTGGTCGAAGAAATGCTTCGTCTATGTGCTTCAAGGTTTCGACATTCCACCCCGTATCATCCCCAAACAAATGGTCTTACGGAACGCACGAACAGAACTCTTACTAACATGCTGTCCATGTATGTCGAGTCAGATCATAAGAACTGGGACAGCGTGCTACCTTTCATTACGTACGCATTTAACACCTCAAAGCATGAAGTTACGGGCTACAGTCCCTTCTTTCTTCTCTACGCTCGTCCGCCTCGTTATACACTAGACACTATCTTCCCGTTTTCCAGCCACGATAATCTTTGTATATCAGAGACAGTCTGTCTTGCTGAAGAAGCCCGACGACTTGCTTCGTTACGCACTCTTGTTTCACAAGACCGCTCGAAGGCACGCTGCGACCGCCGACGCCGACACGTGATATATGACCCTGGTGATTTAGTGTTGCTCTGGAAACCAACCAGGAAACGTGGACTATGTGAAAAACTGCTGGCCCACTATGTTGGACCCTATGTTATTACGGAGCGCATCAGCGAATTAACCTACCGCATAGCACGTCTCACATCAAATGGCCGACGGTCAGCAAAGACTGAACTTTCGCATGTCGCCCGTTTAAAGCCCTTTATTTCTCGACAGCCTGTTTGACTTGCCCGGCGGGCTTCGTCTGCGCGGAGGGAAATGTGACGCTCTTAGGTGCATAGTGGGTTCACGAATGTGACGCGCTTAGGTGCATAGTGGGTTCACGCCTCAACAAACAGTATGTGGGGGCACCGGAGGGTAGTGAACGAGGACGACGACGTGTGGCTGGCTGGCTGAGTCTCGACAGGCGCTCAGTTGACCAAGGCCATCGCTTCTAACTCTACCCGGCTTCAAAGTAACGCCTTTTGTGGGCGTAACAATATTTACAAGAAAATACGCTGCGCTTGGCCGAGAGGCAACAGCCCGCGCTAGCTTCTAATCGTCGTCGTCGTCTTCTTACTGCTCGGCTCTTCGTCATTGGAAATACTATCCCGTAGCAATATTTCAGAGAGAAAGGTCACACAATGCAAAAGTATGCGTCGAACAGGTCGACAATATGAACACTAGGCAAAAGCATAAATTTAATAAGGCACCGCTGTCCAAAGCAAGTCAGTATCACGATACAGTATATTAGAGTGGGGATATGCAATAAACAGTTTTAAAAAGAGATGTATATGCGATAGATGTGGCTTACTGTGGGAGCTTATCATATCCTGTGTAGCTTTCCGGCTATATAGCCCGTGAGTAGGTTACGGTATTCCAGCGAGGGACATCAAGCTTTGCCTGAGGTTAATCCTACTTGAGATAAGTTATGGTGGATGAATAAAATGCTGATGAAGGTGGTTATTATGATAGTACATTTCGTAAAAGAAAGACAAAGCGAACTATTTCGTGACGGGTACAATTGAGGGGAAGATTAAAATTTGATTTAAGTTTTCTAACACTTGCACTACGGTGACGATTGGATGGGATAAAACAGGCGCCACCCTTTTGACTGCTTCAAGCTCATACTTTAGTGTTCTTTTGTTGCTTTGCATCTCTGATCGCCGACTGTGTTCGCCGCTCTCATTTTGCTTTAAGTGTAGCCTGTTTCGTGGGCACAGGTTGGCCCAATAAACGATAGTTTTGTCATGCATTACAGTTCGGTCTTGGCGTCAGATCACGACTGCGTCGCGTTGATCTGTGGCTGGTATGCGACGTTGTCAGGTCCTCTTTCGTCGTCGTATTCTTCCACACTTCGTCGTGATGGCGGCGTGTCGTTATGTCGTCGAGGTAGTTTCCTCGGCATCTTCGTCGTCGGCGGAGGATATTCGTCAGTTCGACGAACTGCAACCGCGCCTGCATCGGTTGCTGCTTTTACTTTTCCGGATATGGGCTCGCTGACCGGCCCCTGGCTGGGCAGTGTATGGCCGGTGCTGCGGCAACAGGTAGCGGCCTGGTGACGGCGAACGGGACGGTCGTCGAGGGCTCCACTGAGTGGCGGCGAGGTAGTCGGCGATATCGCGAGGTTGTTCGCCAATCTGTGGTCGCGGCGTGTTAACGGCGAACCGTCGGAGTCCCATCTCCTGGTATGGGCATCGGCGGTAGATGTGCCCGGCTTCTCCACAGTGATACCAAAGCGGACGGTGGTCAGGGGCGCGCCAAACGTCAGTTTTCCTTGGAATGCCGCGTGAGGTGACGGTTTGGCGTGCTGGCGGCGGGGGTGGTGGTGGACGACGAAACTGTGTCGTCATTGGGCCCGGTCTGGGGCGCGGAGGGGGAACGTGACGGCGGGCTACAGCAAAATTCCGCCCTTATCTATATGGGAGGCCATTCAAAGCGGTCAGCGGCCATCACGCGTTGTGTTGGCTAGCTCACTTAAAGGACCCTTCAGTACGCCTGGCGCGGTGGAGCTTCAGACTACAAGAATACGACATCACTGTAACCTACAAGTCCGGACAAAAAGACTCAGGTGCCGATTGCCTATCACGCAACCCCATTGACCCGCCACCGCAAGATGACGAGGATGACGATGCCTTCCTGGGAATATTAAGCGCGGAAGACTTCACTAAACAGCAGCGAGCAGACCCGAAGCTAAAAGGCCTCGTTGAGTACTTGGAAGGGAACACCGACGTTGTCCCTAGGGCATTTAAGGGCGGGTTGTCTTCGTTCACGCTACAAAACAACCTGCTCGTGAAGAAGAACTTCTCACCAGTCCGCGCCAGCTACCTTCTTGTTGTACCGTCAGCGCTGCGTCCAGAAGTACTGCACGCCTTACACGACGATCCAACCGCTGGACACCTCGGATTCTGCCGGACGCTGTCGAGGATGCAGGAAATTTATTACTCGCCGCGTCTGACCGCCACGTCGCCCGTTAGGTCAAGACATGCCGATACTGTCAGCGACGCAAGACACCACCGACAAGGCCAGCAGGGTTACTACAGCCAATCCAACCTCCTCGTCGACCATTCCAGCAGATTGGGATGGACTTGTTGGGACCGTTTCCGGCGTCAACATCCGGAAATAAGAGGATCGTCGTGGCGACGGACTACCTCACCCGCTTCGCTGAAACTAAAGCTCTACCGAAAGGCAGCGCAGCCGAAGTGGCGAAATTTTGCGCCGGGAATATCCTGCTGCGACATGGTGCTCCAGAAGTCCTCATCACCGACAGAGGAACGGCTTTTACAGCAGAGCTCATTCAAGCCATTCTGCAATGCAGCCAGACAAAGCACAGGAGGACAACCACCTCTGATATGTTTCTTTTTGACATTTCAGGTAAACACGCCTAGAATTTAGAATACCACCGCGATGAACGATGTCGAACGCTGCAGCGCTACGTGTCACGGGCGTGCCATAATGTGAAAAAAAGACCCTCCCATGCTTTTCCCCGGGCCTTTTCAGTATCCGCAGCGCTCGACCTGACGTCACCAGAGTGCATCCGGTGACGTCACCAGGGGTAGACCCTGTCGATCGGTCCAACAAGAACCTAGGACCTCCGGTTAGGCTGCTATCAGGTAAGTACACACACTCCCGGCTCTTCCTCGTTCCTTTGCTGGCTTGTGCGCTCTTGCGAATCGGCAAATACGGTCCGGACGCGAGTGCCCAATGATTTGCGTTCCAAGAGACTCGTGTTAACGGTCTGATTTGCTGCGCGAGCAGATTCTGACAGTGTTTTGCGTTGGCTAGAAGGCATCCAAATGTGGTGCTTGACTGCAAGAGCGCCGACTGTGAAAAAACGAAAACGAAAACGAAAACGAAAAAACGACGTGACACCGGCTGCCGCATGATGACGCCCTGCACAATGCCTCGCTTGAGCGCATTGTGCAGGGCGTTGTTGTACATTGTTACGTTGGACTCTTTTCAAGCGTTTACAGAAACTGGCAGCGAGATTTCAGTGAGGACAGAGTAAAGGTGAAGGCAGGCAAGTTAACCAGAATAATGTCCGGTTGGCTACTCTACACCGGGGGAATGGGCAAGGGAAAACAAAGATGACAGGGAGAGAGAGGAGGGAAGGGAAGAAGGAAATTATGGGTGAGTTCGCTGACGCGTGAGGTCTAATAGAAGCTGCATTAATAGTCACATACGTTCACAAAAGCCCGTCATCCTCAAGAAGCACAAAAGCGCCTTCACTGCTTTATGGGCCGACGAACGATGGGGGCGCTGTTCCAACAGCATCTGCACAGAGAGTGGCCGATTGTCCAGTTTTCTGAGAGTGTTAGCATGTTCTCGTCTTTCTGAGGCATATCGGGGCAGCAGATGGTCGATATGTTCTTCGTTCGCTGCCGCAGACCTCGCATGCTGCACTCTCGGTCACTCTAATTAACGTAGAGTATGCCTTTGGGAAGGCAACTCCTAACCAAAGGCGACAAAGAAGCGTAGATTCACGTCGAGGATGTCCGAGTGGAGGTGGAAGTCGCAGTGAGGGGTTTATTCGAGGGAAAGTTCAGAATGAACTCTCGCTCGATTCACACTACTGTGTGAAGGCTAAGGCCTGGAATAACAGTAGTCAAAGAAATGATATCGGCGAAAGTAGTTCAGATAGCGTCATCAAGCCATGATGTTGTGGCCGCCTCACATGCTGGAAAATTGACAACTTGTGTCGGTCCAATGTCCTTATAAATGCGAATAAAAACAGTGTTAATGCAAAGAAAAGCCTTTACAATATTTCCCATGTTAAAATCACCAATTAGCAGAACAGGCACTCCAGGAAAAAGGTCGGTGATCTCGTTGAAGCCTTCGTGAGGTGCGTCACAGTATCTACTGCAGTTAGATGGCAGTCGATATCATACTACCCATACTATTTGATTGATGTTCACATTTATGAAACACAAAACTATTTCTAACGCTGTTCTATTCACGCACGGGCACACTGAATTTGTAGTATCATTGCTATTATGACACCTGCGTCGAATCGCTCAGGTCTGTCAATGCGAAATATATTGTATTTCTTTACACAAGCGAAAAAATATTTGTTATTAACAGTAATAGGGAGCCATGTTCCCGTTAATAAAATATCCACATTATAGTCAATGATGAATAAATAATATGGAAAGAGCCCACGGGGGAGGCCGCAGCACCTCGCACTCCCTCTGGTTCTTGCGCGACCGGAGCAAAGGTGGCACGGGGACGCACTGCGTTAGGTACAACTAACGACATGCCACTCGCGACCGTTGACGCTGCCTTTAAAATTTGTGAGACTGTGTCATTACTGGCATCGTAGCCATATGATGTGATTAGCGAACCGTCAGTCATAGTGCAGATTTATAGAAAAATTTAGAGCCATGGCATCCTCTGTTAACTATTGTTGTGCTTTGCGTGTTCCCGCGGACTAGTCTTTTCAGCGTTGCGGTCGGTCTACCTTTCAGCATTTTACGTTTGCAAAAAATATAAGTAGTCTGGTAGGAAGCAAACTTGAATATGATAGGCCGAGTCTTGTTTGCTGAAAATCGGCCAATTGTGTGCGCTCGAGCAATGCTTACAGTGGGTAAGGCTGTATCCAGGAAATGTTTAGGGAGCATTAGCTTGTTTCGACAGTTGTGATTTTCCCAGGCAGTGTCTTCTAACCCAAAGAAAGCTAAATCATGTCTTCGAGATTCATCCTTGGCGTCGCCTAGACATGCGATAAATACAATGGTTTCTTTCTGCAATCGTTCAATTACCTCACGAGCAGAACCAAGATCGTGCTGCCGTGTGTCTATTGGAGATGTTTTTGTTTCCATAGTTGCGAGGCAATTTTTAATATCAGCAACGTGATTTGCCAAAGCCTGGTGCTGATTATTTAGCACACTGATATTGTTAATCATTTGTTGTTGACTAGAGTGGATTCGAATAGAACATTGATTCACTTCATTATTGATTTCAGGACCAGGATTACGCTCGACGTCACCGCTCAGCACTGACAACAATATACTGAAAGATTATGGAAATGCTTCTGGGTATGGAAGCACAAATAGACACTGATTCTTCATTCTAAAACATTTGCCAATAAAATGCAAGATATCTGACCTGTGCTACGAAACAAAACTTAGCTGAGTACAATGTGAAGCCGTTCCTTCAATGTCCACAGCCAGAAAATGCAATGAAGCTTCGATACAAAGCCTAGATTAAATACAGTTGCCTTCGCAAGTATTGAGAGATGTTCCGCCATCCGCCTATCCACATTTTCTTTAAACGCTCTTGTTTTCTTTTGCCAATATATTTCGTTTGATTTGTAAGCCGCGAATGGGACGCCGAAATATCTACGAGGAGTTGTGACCCACTTCACCTTGGCGAAAAAGCAACGGTTGATTGCCATTCGCCATGACAGAGCCCCATGTATTTCCGCAGGTTTGCATAGTTGCCCGTGACCTCAAAATAGCTTTATACACTACTCGTTGCGGTCTGGGTGCTTTCTTCATCAATGCAAAATACAGCTACATCGTCTGCATACGCCGGAAGCTTTACTCCAGAGCCTTGTGCACGCAACCCCCGAAAGGCGTTCCGCTGCTGTCGTCGATGTTGCTCCGTATGGGCGACTTATAAAAACACACTGCACTGTTTTGAGTCGATGACTGCAGACGGGCCAAGCCGAATCCACTAGAGAAGCCAGTGCAATGACCAGTGAAACCAGTCCTGTGCCGGGGATTTGGTCGTAGATCTTGTTTGCGCAGCTTGACTTGACAGCTGACCCCAAAACACCAGCCATAGTGACGTTGCGCATTGAAAGGATACCTCTGTGACGACGTTGAGCAGCCTTTCATTGCTTGCTTACTATTGGATAAAGTGATTGGCAACAATTTTATTGGGGTGCTGCCGCTGTTGTCGATGAAGCTCCGAGCGGATGCCTGGGAAAGAGGATCTCCACTGTTATGAGTCGGTGACAGCAGCCATGCACGCAGACACCAGTGGACAGGTTGGTGCGATGCCCAAAGAAACTACTTTTGCCCTTATGATGCCATTTAGGATCCCATTTGAGCAACATAACTTGACATCAAGCCCGAAAACACCAGCCATTCTGACAAGAAGCAGCGGGATGAAAGTTAACTTTGGTGAGTACATTGTGCAGCCGTTGCTTCCATGCCCGCTCGACATTCTTACACGCAGCCCTGCATTGTACATGACACTGTCTCCAATAGTAGCAACGCCTGTTAAGCACCTATGATTACTAACAAAATCCGGTGAGTTTCTCAATAAAGATAGAATGTGTAGGCTGTCTAATTTCCACAACACGTTTAGCTGTCAAGCCGTCGTCTGTGAAAATACAGGACTGTTTCCAGTTATGTTCAGTCCCACTTTTACTTTGAGCTTAAGATATCTAAACCAACTAAGCCAATTTAGTTTTCTGGGCAGTGAAACATTCAAAGAGACGCGTTGAAAAAGTGATCAATGTGAATATTTGTATAGACATAATCCTTTGTTTACCTTTCAGCTTGATGCGCTTTTAGTGTAATTCATTTATAGTAAGTGAATAACTACCACAAGGAGGCTCCTATGCCGGCGCACGCCCCTCGTCATAATTTACCAAATGCCACAACGGGCTTGTCAGTGAAGCCCTACTATACTCAATTTCAGACATGAGGTGCGACGCTTTGGAGGTTAAAGGTACTTTTTGCATTAGCTACGTTGGCACTTGAAAATAGTTCGACGTTTTAAAGCGAAGTGTTCATGGCCTCTTCTCTCTACTTTCCGGGCGCTGTTGCTGCCATGATGGTCTCGCAACAATACCGAATGGTGCTCGCCTCTGTGCATCACTGCCAACACCGTTGGGGCAGCGTTTCAGTGTTTCTGCGTATGGCACGTGCTGCGCTGTGGATGTCGTGTGGCTGCGCTATGATAGCGAAAACATTATTTTCTTCCATAGCCTCAAGAGAGCGCTGGGCATGCATCCTCTGCACGTTAACCCGAGAGCAATGCCGCACTTGCATTGTTTACGAAAGCTTCGATACAAAGCCTAGATTAAATACAGTGGCCCTCGCAAGTATTGAGAGATGTCCCGCCATCCGCCTATCCACATTTCCTTTAAACGCTCTTGTTTTCTTTTGCCAATCTATTTCATTTGATTTGTAAGCCGCGAATGGGACGCCGAAATATCTACGAGGAGTTGTGACCCACTTCACCTTGGCGAAAAAGCAACGGTTGATTGCCATTCGCCATGACAGAGCCCCATGTATTTCCGCAGGTTTGCATAGTTGCCCGTCACCTCAAAATAGCTTTATACACTACTCATTGCGGTCTGGGTGCTTTCTTCATCAATGCAAAATACAGATACATCGTCTGCATACGCCAGAAGCTTTACTCCAGAGCCTTGTGCACGCAACCCCCGAATGGATTGATTTTCAATAATACCCCTAAACATTGTTTTCGATATACAGGGTGTCCCAGGTAACTTTAGCCATAGCTAAAAATATGCGAATTCCACTTAACCAGGGAGAACAAAGGTATTGTTGTTTACCGTCGCTTGGAGCCCCCGTCGTTTGTTCCGAGTTTAGTGACAGAAGTAGTGCATTGTTCAATAATTACATAGTGCGACCAGGTGACAAACACACGTGTGGGCTGCCTCGATCGTACTGCTTGACACCATTTAGGATGGGGACAAGTTAGCCGTGATACAAACGCCATATAGCTGCTTCGTTGCGGGTAAATCCGGAAATCTTTTATAGGCCATGCGTCAAGCGGAAACTCTGCCCTTTCGTAGCTGCAGAATTAATCGACTGGAGCGCCGGAGTGTTTCCATTGAACTTTTTTGTCAGTTCACAAGCTAGCTGACAGCGTGTCGCTTGCGTGTTTAGCGGACGCACTCGGGCACGTGTGCGACTGGCATGAATTCGCACTACTGTCTGAGCGCGCGAAAGGTCATCGCTGTCTTGAAGCTCTCTGGAAGCAGCAAACAAGCGCTGCCATAAGACACCCCAAATGCACGCGATCAGTTGTATGGCATCAGCAACGAAATCCACCAGTTCTAATGCGTAAACACTTCTATAACTACAAAACGAGGAAACACTTTCTGCCCGCATGTCACTTAAAACGAACCGCTATAAAGAAATAGGGTATAAAACAAAGTAAATTTAAAAGGAAAATTATTGTCGGTGGTGAGTTTCGAATCAAGGACTGCACGCTCAAAGCACGAGTGTTGAACCCACTGTGCTTAGCACCTTCTTTTGAAATATTTGCTAGTTCAGTCAAACACACGTTCGCAAAGCCGAGGAAAACAAGATCTGCAACCAACAATATCAAATGATTTTCCAGTACGAACCATCAGTACAGCTGTGCTGGCGTTGTCGTTTAATATTTCCTGAGCACTGTAATGAGGTCTGCCCTCGACAGCCACTCTGGAACACAATCGTGCAGTCTTTGTATCTCTACAAAAAGTGTCATGCAATCGCGGAACAACAACCAGCGGGTCACACGCCCGGGTCACAGTGAAATTCCGTCATGCGGGTGCGCCATAAACAGTGCAAGCCAGTCAGAATTGCCAAGTCGTATGGTGCTCCGTCGTCGCTGGTAATGTTCATAAATCGTATGCTATAAGGATCCATGGAAAGTACCCCCTCCTAGCAGTGAAGAAAAACATTATCAATATTCTCCGGTTTCTTAAAGATAAGATAGTGTGAGCCCTACAGCAGAGAAAAACCCTCTTCTTCTAAACATGTTCTTATAGACACTGCATTTTTAAGTTGTTCAAAGACAAAAAAATATTGTGCCTAGGTTAATTTTCAATCTCATGACTTACTTTAAGACATCCATATGCTGGCCTGCACTGACACTCGCCTTAACATAGGGACAGGTAATCCGAAATATATGCATTTCGATACAGCTTCTTTTTAGCACCACTCAAGGAATATTCGTAGAGAACCTTGTAGCCGAAAGCTGTACCCTGGCTACCACTTCCTTTATATAACCGCGAGTCCGACACACGACATCAGTGCTCGCTACAAACTCAGGCAGTGCACATTGGAGCATCACATGAATCACAGTTCGCCGAAAAGGGTTCATTAAACCTAGGGAAAAAAGATTTACCAATTGCGTAAAAATAGCTATGCCAACCCAGAACCGAAGTCTTCACCCTACGAAAAAGTCGCAGGTTAGGCCGAAAGGCCAATCATTGATTGTGATAGCAAATAAGCTGCCAGCTATATGAAGTAAGGATAGTAGTTTTATCGGCAGTATTAACTTGTAAACGTAGGCATAATAAATAAATAACGAGCATGGTGTCACGCACGCACACGCCAGCATGAACACATCTCACTAGATGACCGCGCAAACTCACTGGCAAAACGTTGGAGTGAGGAAGCGCGGCAGCAGCCGCGAGCGAATTGACCTTCCCACAGCGTCTCGCATCAACTTTAAGTGAGCCACGGAAATACAGCGCACGGCGGGCTATGCCCACGTCGCAGATGGCATTCAAGATGCAGTGGCCTGGACGGGCGCGCACCTGCCCGTAGTAACACAGGCCTCCCTCCCTGCTCTCCCCGTGGAGGAAATTCGCGCGCGATAGAAGGCGACGCGCTTTCTCCCCTCTTCTCTCTCTTGCGTGCCCGGCACCTCGCACACTTTCACGCGCACATAGAGCATGCGGCGCGCGGCGACGGGAATATCGGCCTTTGACTACATACGGAACCTCCCGGGGATGTCGACGGCAACGGAAAAAAATTCGCCTGGAGGGTACATATAAGTGCCATCGCAGTAGTAAATTCGCGCGACTACAACTCTCCCAGGTAGAAGCCCACACAAACATGACGAAAGTGCGATGCATCCTCTGCACGTTAACCCGAGAGCAATGCCGCACTTGCATTGTTTACGAAAGCTTCGATACAAAGCCTAGATTAAATACAGTGGCCTTCGCAAGTATTGAGAGATGTCCCGCCATCCGCCTATCCACATTTTCTTTAAACGCTCTTGTTTTCTTTTGCCAATATATTTCATTTGATTTGCAAGCCGCGAAAGGGACGACGAAATATTTACGAGGGGTTGTGACCCACTTCACCTTGGCGAAAAAGCAACGGTTGATTGCCATTCGCCATGAAAGAGCCCCATGTATTTCCGCAGGTTTGCATAGTTGCCCGTGACCTCAAAATAGTTTATAGACTACTCATAGCGGTCTGGGTGCTTTCTTCATCAATGCAAAATACAGCTACATCGTCTGCATACGCCAGAAGCTTTACTCCAGAGCCTTGTGCACGAAATCCCCGAATGGATTGATTTTCAATAATACCCCTAAACATTGTTTTCGATATACAGGGTTACCCAGGTAACTTTAGCCATAGCTAAAAATATGCGAATTCCACTTAACCGGGCAGAACAAAGGTAGTGTTGTTTACCGTCGCTTGGAGATACTCAAATTATTTTTTCATTCCGCCTAGTTAGATAATTAGTCGTAAGGAAATAATCAACTTCTCAAATATAATAATTAGATGAAAGATGTTAATGAGAAAATTTCACAAGAACATGAAAAAATCACAATACAGCCTGATGTTGCTCAACACGTTACATAAAAAATTGGAGGACGCTTAAGCTTCGCCTTCAAGAGTGGAACGCGATAGCGTTATCGCACCCTGTTCGCACCGCCTACTCAAACGCGCTACGCCAGCCAAACGTCGCGATCGGCAGAGATAGCCGGGCCCCGACGCGCCATGAAGGCGGACGCGGTCATGGGGCGAGTGGCGCGCCACGTGTCGGGGCAGCGCCGTACATTGCGAGGAGGGGGTCTTCTGTGTTTGCCGCAAGATGGCTCTGCGTGTGCGCAGAGCGCAGAAGAAGTTTAGCGGAAACGTACTTCGCTACTCGTGAAACTGCGACTTCTGTAAGTTACATGGTCATAATTACCGATATACACCGCAGTATAACTTTCTACGGCACGTTTCTGAGGCAACACCGCATTCACTAGAGGCGATTTTGTCCCGTTTAGAAGGACTGAACTGGTGGCTGAGTTAATAAAAAAAAACTCGTGGCTGAGTGGTAGCGTCTCCGTCTCACACTCCGGAGACCCTGGTTCGATTCCCACCAGCCCATCTTGCAAGATGTTTTTATTTATGAAGTGCCTTCTGGGATTTATCGCTCACGGCCAACGCCGCTGACGCCGACACCGACGCCGACGACACCGGCTTTTCTGCGACACGAGCTCCTTAACGCTATCGCGTTAAAAGTGCTTTTCAAAGCGTGAAAGAGGCCGGCCAATGCACGCAGAGTGGCTCGAGCGGCCAGGCGCGCGGCAATTTGGCGTGCATTGGTGTGCTTCTTTCACGCACGGAAAAACACTTTATGTTGCACGTATTGAGCTAAAGAAAGCTGTATCTGGAGCTTTTCATGTGGCTGTACAATTTTCTCGTTCACAGTTTTTATGTAATTTTAATATGCGAGAAGTTGAATAATTATTAAGTACTATGTATCTATTTAGGCGCACTGAAATAAAACATTAGTTGACCATTCGCAAGGTACGGCAAACAACATTACCTTGGTTGTGTCCCGCTACATGGCATTCGCATATTTTCAAATTTTGCATAAAGTAAGTGGGGACAACCTGTACAATAAATAATAGTGAGCGAATGGACATTCCCGGCGAGAAAATTGCTTCAGCTTATTGGGGGCCCAAATGCCTGATTGAATTTTGATATCGTATCACAGTTACAATACGCCTTGGGCACTACTTTAGTTATGATAGTGCCCAGATTAACATTATTCCTCATCTTAAACGAAATACTAGGATCAATACAGTGAAGGGCATTTTCGATGTCTAGTTGAAAGACAGCGACTCCAGCTTGCATGGCATCACAACACTCCAACCCATTCAGCCCTTTGTGCATATTCACAACAATGGTACGATTATGTATTGCGCACATCTGATGTGGCCTAAATACATCTGTTATCTGTTATCGTCTTCAGAAGACACGCGCAAACGTTCAGAAAACGAAAATATAATCGCAGTTTGTTACAGATATTGACCTGTAAGATGAGATTGATTTTAGTTTGCCAGGGTCTGCTGTCTTTGGAATCTGAACTGTGTCACTAACCGACGGATGTCGTTCCTTTATCTTATGCGCCTCATCAAATATTGCCATCAGAACTCTGGATATTGCTTACTTTAAATGTTTTTTTGAATACAGGCCATACCGACATGGACACTTTCCGGGATTGAAGCTTTCCATCGCCTTTTGCACTTCCAGTTCGGTTAGTTTCGCGTCAAATTCAGTATTCCTCTGAGAACCTAGGAATTGTTCCAAAATAACAGTCTAATAAATCGTTCACACATGACCAACTTAAAGGCTAAACGCAATTTGTCGTTTCGAGTGAACGCATGCCTAATGTCCTCATTATGTGTGGCTTCGACTCCGTCATGCATGGTAATTTTGATGTTCTTTCCTTGGATATGCTTTCGCTCCAGACTCACAGCCGTTCTAGTGGGTGTCTCCCCACATGCGAAAGCTTCTGCGCTTGCTCCAACCAGTGCACCTCGAAAACGTTCTTCAGCATAAACCTCCGGCTCTTTGCACTCTAGCGCAGTCAAGTTCTCATGCATTTTCTTGAGCACTATTTTATCACTTCTTTTTTGATAAAGTATAATACTATATCTTTCTATAGCTTTCATTTTTGTTGTCTGTTTAACATGATCCCATTGTTTCATTCTCCAATCTTCAAATTTGACATCTTTTAACCCGTTAACTGTTTGGTGAAATGGTGGGTGCTGCAGCAAAGTTGAGTTACTTTTCGAAAGGTCCAATGAGAAGGCAGCGCGCCTTTTCTAGGTGCCTACTCGATAAGTTACCAGGGAGTGATCAGAAAACTGAACAGGAGTTACTGCGTAAACGTTATATTTATTGATCAGTTCAACAGACGAGTAGATTCGATCTAAACATGCATGATTGCGCTCCTGAAAATGCTTAATTTCAGCCCTTGTGACACTTCAAAACGTTCTCTTACATCACCAAGGCCAATCTATGATATGACCTCTAATATGGTTTGACTTGTGTCGCAAAAAACCTGAAAAGAAGTTCTATATTTCGCTTTGAGCAGGCAAAAGAAATCCCCAAGATAATCATTATTTTTTGCAACAAAAATCGTTTAGCACTCGAAAAAAACTTTAACTCGTTCGTCCGTGTCATTTGGCGCAAATACACAAAGGATGCACCAATGTGTCTTGTGGTAATAACTACAAGACAAACTTTCACATACAACAAATCATCCTAAAGTACAATAAATTACGTTCGGTGCCTTCCCAATGACATGACTGATTGCTTTTAAGTACTGGGGAATTAACCTAATCACCATGCTCCCGGTCTGCCCCTCGCCTTCAACCTTTCACTCTTGGACAGCCAACACATCGATGCCATGCTCCCACAACAACCGACACACCTGAGTAAGTTTTTTCTTCCCAGATAGACCTCGAGCGTTTAGTGCACCAATGCTTATTAATGGGACCGACACTATTTTAGCTCAAGGAAGTATGGCTAGACGCCCCAACGGCCGTCCGGTGGAAAACGTTACGAGTTCTGCGGTGGTGGCCTGTCGAGAGTCCTCCTTGCAGGTAGGGGATAGAGGCTTTGTGCACAATGTAGTAGTACTGCCAGGAGGCACCTTTGCCGGCCGTTCCTCAAATTTCTCTCGCGGCTCCCCCGGATTAATGATGACGAAGTGGAGATACCTCACCAGCAGTTCCATCCGATCAGATGATCTCATCATCTCGGGGCTGCAGATCGTCACAGCCCAGGCGTGCTCAAGTTTATACGCGCCCAAGGCCTCGATTTCTGTGGGCGCACCGACCTTGGTCAGGGCGTCCCTGAAGTCTTTCACACGAAGAGCATCACACGCACGTCTCCGTGCAAAAAAATCGTGTTAAAATCAGCACAACCTATTGGTACATGTGGCATAATAATATCATAATCCTTATCGGCAGCGTCAACAATCATGTTCTTGCGACTAATAGCCGCCGATGCAGCTGTGACTTAGCTCGCCATTCTGTGACCGTACACTTGCGTGAGTGGGAGCAGTATGACTGGGCTAAACACCCACCTATGCACAAGGTGAATATGTCTTAACCCTATGAGTGTGTTGTACCGGCGCTACAAAACAAATGTAGCAAGATAACAGTTCCCGTGAAGGTTTTGTTAAAATATTCGGTGATGGTGCAATAAAAACCATCTCTAGGAGCACGTGTAGAGCCAACTTGCAGCATTGTAGACATCAGCGAAGTGCCGACTGCGAAAATTTATTCCTTAACACACAACATCCCCAATGCGTTTCGGTGGTCACGTGAGGCCACTTGTTCCTTCATCGACCGAAATGCCTCCCATCTCTGAGGCTCATGTGTTTTGCGTCGCGCCACAGTGACAGATAAGCAGTCAACGAGTTGATGAGTGATGACGGGTTATATGGGTATCATGAAGGTTGATAATCGTACGACGAGGATGGATAAGGTCATGAGGAGCGATAAGCGCCTATAAATATTGGAACAATTCTAATAAGGTTGATAAGAACTGATAAGGGTTGATAATGGTCCAATCAAGTCCGATAAGACTGATAACAACCGCAAGTGTTGATAAAGGTCGGATCCAGTCCAATGAGGTTGATAACTACCGATAAGGTTTGATAACTTTATAGTGGTCGGATCACATTTTATAAGATTGATAATAACATCGAGCTACGGGGAGACGAGCAATTCGTACAGTGGTTATGCCCACTTACGCAAGTCGAGTGGACTGTCTGTGTGAATTTGCTTTCCTCTTCTCGCCTTGAATGCGACGCTCTCTTGTCTTGTCTCGTGATGATCGATTTGTTATTGCGGTTGCAATTATTTACTTCACTTGGAATAAAGTTTGGCTTCAAAGCTGCTTTTATATGTGACACTGTTTTCTTAAAAACCATGCTTAAAATAGCAAATATACGTTTTGCTACTTTTTAATTCGTTGCCATTGCCATCAATTCGAAAGGGCATTTCTTTTCGTATAGCAGCGCGTCGCCAAAGTAACAGTCAGTGGGCTCAAGTGCTCTTCGTGTAAGTGACACTAAGTTTATCCGTGTGACACGAATAGAACTTAACTTCCAGGAGTTCTCTAACTTATTGTTTACAAAGAATAGAAAGGCGCCCGCGCTGCACTTTTCACAGATGATGATCGATGAACATTCACAATGTTTTGTATCTAAGCTTGACAGCAAGATAGAAGGAGGAAAGGCCACAACTAATACGCTCTCACTTGCTGCCGACTCCAATCGTCAACTGCTAGCAAAATGTCACGGCGTTCGTCGCATGGCCACTTTTATACAGCTTCGTCTGATGCGACAGCTCTGCTCGGAGGTATAGAACGGCAGCAACCGGTCCAACATACCGTTAGTAGTCTCTACCGCAGACTGGTCTACGTTCTCCTAGCTGCCCAAAACTTTGGCTCAGACAAGCTAAGTATATTAACCTGTGTCGCTGGATATTCGAGCTGATGCGTTCTTATATTCCATATGAACATGTATATTAGGTCCTGCGCTGGTTGCATACAACTGCTCATCAAGCGAAGAACTCACAAGAATATCGTGCAATTTTATTGCCTCCAAGGTCAGTGACTAAGCGATATGATAGTGATGTAGGGTGCCTGGATGTGGGCGCCTCAGATTGGTCATAGTAGAGACAGAATAAAAACTATTGCATTAGGTAGTGATTAGCATGAAACGTGCGATTTCCGGTTGGCTGTGCAAACGTACTACGTCTCTGCACACAAGCTCCATCAAATAGAGAGTGGTAGTAGTTTCAGCCTAGCCATTGAGCTGAAGGTGAGTATTAGCGAAATCCTTCGGCTCCGCAATTGAGAAAGCCACGCTCTATGTGTGTTGACAGGTGTGCTCCAGCCTTTCGCATTCCTTAGGCGTACACAAAATAGGAACGTAATTTAATCCCTCCGAAATTAGCGTTATTTTAACGGATAACTTGTATAATAAGATTGTTGGCATCACGCACTTGTATGCAAGTGCGTAACATTGCATTTTACCTTCATCGTACTTAATGTTTACGCTTGAAAATTAACACAGAATTTGTTCATACCCAACAATGTCTGTCTTGATACTGACGTAAACCCAGTAGATGTCTATTGCTACTGCACTGGTCAAAAAATTACGGGTAAAGTTGTAATTGAAAAAACAATTCAAAATAAGGCAGACTATAAATTGTGTGCAAGGAACTATATTTTCTGCATCTATGCGGTGTAATTATTACGACTACAAAGACAGGTATAATCAAAGGCAACTTTAGTACAGGGCATATGACTCAAATTTTGAGGACAATTCAAGGAGTTCCAGGACTCCAAAGGCCACTATTTAGGGTGAAAAAAAAAACTTTTATATACCTACACTGAAAAATAGTGAACTCTGCAGCTGATGAGTTGTACACATTCTTCAGGCTCATCGAGTTGCTTTTTCTAAGTTAACCTTGCCGTTGTAAATGCAAATCATTTCCTTGCATTATATTTAGTATTTTCCGACTTAAGTAAAAGATACTCGGCATGTTAATTGCAAAGCATAAAATGTCGTTAGTTCCCCCATTTATATGGCCTACATCGCGAAAACAGAGTCATTGTAGCTGCTGTGTGAACCAACTAGCAAAACGCAGATGGTGGCATGGCTTAGGTGAGTTATCTGTCTTTGTCTAACTTCACGATAGCGAGGGTGATTTAAGCAATCCTGGCGTGACTTTCTGCGGACACGCCACCTTGCAATCGTTTAGCAACGCTCCCAAAAGAAAATAGTCTGGTACTGTTTCCCCCCAGGAAGTTCTCGTGGCATAGCCCGGAGCTGCGATGACTTTGTTGCTTTTAATGTTCGAAAGTCGAAAGGAATTCAAGGAGCTCATTGATGTTTAACAAATTTTAGCGGCCCTTCGTTCACTATATTTTATATTGAATGTTTTCCAATGATTTCGAGGACGTTTACAAAACCTGACGAGGTGCTGCAAAGTAAATGTGAAATATGCTGCTCAGTAATCTTTCAAGTAATCTGACTAACATTGGTACCTCTTGAGAAAAGGTGCAAGACAATATACATCATCTACTTTTGTTGGGGTCGACTGGGTTCAGTGGGGACGTGCGTCTTATTCTGGTGAGTATTATACAGAAGAAAGAAGCGTTGTATTCAAAAGTCTAACGGAATTCTGCCAGATAAGAAGGCGTCATATGGCAGAAACATTCTGCTCAGCATAAAAAAATCCGAAAACAAGCGTGTGCTTATCAACTTTCTTAGGATCCACGTTTCAAACATGACACGAAATATTGGCTCTTGCAAAAGAGTCCTGCAGAGTGCGAAATGCTTAGAGAAGAAGTGGATGCAGACGATATTCTCATTTGGACGCCTCATCATATGATTGTAGCGAAGCAGTAATGCGGCAGTATACATGTTTACATGATGCACACAATATATGGAACGTTTTTTTCAGCGTGCATGGAGATTCTTGCTGTGCTGAGGTGCAGTTCTCCATGAAGAGAATTTTGTGCCTTACCCGTCTTGCTTTGTTGCATTGTTTATGTATACACAGTTGGTATATTGCCTACATGTGTGACGTCGTACAAGTAGCATGTCGTATAACTGAGGAACAAGTTTATGATGGCGTCTACTAAATACTTTAGATAATAATGGATGCCAGGGGTTTCCGGGCCTCTATCCCGCACTCTTACTAGGCCCCACGCGTCTTGTCGAATAGTGTTAGACTTCAAGCACAGAGATCTCAGCCGGTTCTGGAGTGATAACTACAGCCAATAATTTCTTGCAAGCTGAAGTATAAAAAGAAACATTTATGCTCGCAAACACCACCATAGACATGCACACGTGTTACGCCGAGTTATCCTTCGTTTATATATTTCCACCCAGTACTGTCTGTACCTCAAACCTCCTGGGCACCTTCTGTATTCGTTATTTACTGTTCTTCCGAAGCTACGGCCATTGTTCATTTGTGTCAATGATCCCGCGGAAAACGAGGCACAAACATCTGTAATACTTCATCAAGTCGGCAGCTTCTGCACGTAACAAAATTTATTTACAGAAATACATTACATTGGTTTAGTTTTCAAAGCATCCATATTTATGTATATGTCAGATGAGGGTTAAGCATAAGTTTTCATTTGAAGCTTTGTTTAGCAAAACGAAGGTTTTTTAGCACTACTGCCGCATTTTGGGGGCCCTTTCTTTCTTGTTTGGGGTCCCAAGGGAGTTCTTCACAAGATCACACGCAAGATCTTCACACTAGACCACCAGGTGGTGCTTGCTGGTCCCGGCATCGCTACTTAAAGGCCATTTTCATCTAATGTCGACCATTCTTGGCAGCAGTAGCAGCTCGTGCACAAAGTCATGCCTTCTTTTCTGCTTGTGCAGGTTGGTTACGACGGCATCTGTCATTTTCTTCGTTATCCTGTGACTGTCACTGCTGCCACAATATGTTTTTACGCTACTTGTGTCCTTGCATTAGGTTTTTAGTGTGGTTTTTATAGTTGTGTCCTGTTAGATATGCCTACATGTGCTGAGCTCGCTAAGAGAATTCATTAACTGTATTTTAGACTTCTTAATGAATCTGATCGGATGGCTGATCCCATCGTGAACAAGGTTATGGTTAACGTGAAGACCTCTGGGGTTGACATGCTGGAGCTAAAGAAGCACGTGGACAGCCTTTAGTCCAGTTTAAAGTTTCTGAATGGTTTGGTTGACAAGCTGCACAGTGGAAAGGCCTCACTTGTGGCAGAAAACAAAGTCATGAAAACTGAAAACTGCTTACTTCCCCGCAAGGTCTTCGAGCTCGAGCAGTACTATAGCATTAACAGCTACGAGATAAAGAGTATCTTCTGTACTCGGAGCGAGAACTGTGTTGCGGTATTGGAGACAGCTGGCAGGAAAATTTGATGTCCCGCGACTTCCTCTGACATCGATGTTGTTCATGGACTCTCTACTAAACATAAGGGCAAGGAAAACCTAATTGCTATATTCTGTTCTCAAACGAAAAACAACGATTTTATCAGCAAGGCACGAAAGGCAAGGCTCTACCTCAGTGACTACGGTAAATATGACAACTTTCCTATATTTGTTAATGATCACTGGACACCACGAAATAAGACACTTTCTTCCAAAGCACTGGTGCTAAATAAAGGTAACAACTGGAAGCACTTGTGGACTGATAACTGTCAGATTAAGGCTAGAAAGACAAGTGAGAGCCGTGTTTGTCACATGGCTGGAGAGTCTGGCGTTTCCG
Organism: Dermacentor andersoni; assembly: GCF_023375885.2. Taxonomy (NCBI): domain Eukaryota; kingdom Metazoa; phylum Arthropoda; class Arachnida; order Ixodida; family Ixodidae; genus Dermacentor; species Dermacentor andersoni. Next base: position 38,120,153 of record NC_092821.1, on the reverse strand, counting down.
ATTTCAATTAACTGCCTCTATTCTAACCCTTAAATGTTATTACCATCAACCAAGGATTCCTACTTGTCAACATCTACACTGAATAAATTCATGTCGCGGGACTGCCATTCAATCATTCCCTTCAATGGTAGAAGTCGGCGCAAGCATTTTCATGATTGTCAGTAGCTGTCTTTTGCACTTAAAACATCTTTTCAATAATATGTGTGTCTGAAACCTGGCTTAGTAATGATGACAAGGACCTATTCTGCTTCAAGTGCTCCATTTTGAGAATTCTCACACAGATACGAGTAATCATTGTGGTGTATTTCTCTCATATAACATTTCATACAAACACCGCCATGACTTGGAATACTAAGTCTGAATCTGTATTTATAGCATTTCATTCCCACGCCTCCTGTACGAACATCAAGAACTTCATGTTTCGCTGCATTTATCGATCACCTTTGTCTTTAGAGATTGAATTCTTTAGTGAACTTGACCAAGCATTGGAAAAAATATAATGCCCTATTAGTACCGCAATCATCATCAGGGATATCAACATTAACCACATGGACACCAATTCATCTAATTCTTCTAGTTATTCAAGCATTTTCCATAGTTTCTTGTATGAATATTCATTACTCTCTCCACTGGATGCTGTAACATTGTCGATGGCACCTAAATTGATCAGGCAGTATCGAACTTAACAGACCCACCTGACACTGGCATTGTTACCACCGACATTACCGATCAGTACCCTATCGTTCTGCGCCTGCACAATCACTCAACCTTAATATTTTATTATTTATTATTTATTAGTTACCTGCATCACCCCGTAGGGCATGTCCCCGTAGGACAGCCTTGAATAAATACATGAACAAATTATTTCAATGCATGGTTAAAAAGCATCATTTTCTGTGATGTATACAATACTCGATGGCAAACTGTTCCAATCTCGAACAGTTCTAAGAAAAAGTAATAACGGAAGACGTCACCCGTACAAGAAAATTACCTGACCTTCAAACAGTGGTCAAGTCGCTTAGATATGTAGTGTGGTGCCTGTATATATTGTTCGCGGTTTATACCTGTTTTAGAATAATAAATATCGTGGAAAAATTTTAATCTGATATGCCTTCAACGATCCTTCAGCCCTATCCATTTAAGTTTGTTTCCTTTCTGTCATGCTAAGCTGGTGGCTATACTTACCAAGAACAAATCTAACTGCCCTATCCTGGATGTTTTCTAATTTATTTATAAGCTCAGATGTGTGCTGGTTCCAACAAACACATCCATATTCAAGTATTGAACGTACAAATCCCGGCCACGGAGGCCGCATTTCGATGGGGGCGAAATGCGAAAATACCCGTGTACACGTGCATTTAGGTGCACGTTAAAGAACCCCAGGTGGTCGAAATTTCCGGAGCCCTCCACTACGGCGTGCCTCATAAGCAGAAAGTGGTTTTGGCACGTAAAACCCCATAATTTAATTTTAATTTTTTTTGAACGTGCATGACTGAAATACAACTGCGTTTTTAAGTTACTCGATAAATGACTAAAAGTGCGCCGCAAGAATCCCAAAACTGACGCTGCCTTATTTCCGATATGGTTAACATGTTTGTTCCATCGTAAATCAGAAGTAAAAAACACACCTAGATGTTTAAATTCCTTGCTTGTGTTTAGAGTTAAATCATGAATTCTATACCTATACGGACGATTAGCTCGTTTTCTTGTCAACGTGACCTGTACAGTCTTATTTCTATTTAATGACATGTCCCAACGCACACACCAGTCTGCTAAAGTATTTCAAACATTTTCAGTTTGAAAGTATTCCACAGTTGTTAGATATCTAGATTATCTGCGAGTGCGTCAAAAGTTGGGAAGAACCACTCGAAAGCAGCGCTAATCACCTCGTAGTTGGCCCTGCTGTAGGCATAAATTTTTCGACTAGCTGTTTTTGCAACCTTCAAATACACAGCTGATAAATCTGCTAGAACAACGTTGTGATCGCTCAAACCTGGCAACACCCATGCAATGTATACAACATCAGGTACGTTACAGAGAAAAAGGTCGAGTACGTGACCTGTTCCGTCAGTGCGCGATGGCTCGTGCACATACTGATAGAAAGTGTTCTGATCTAAAATATCAAAGAAAGTTGAGTATAGGTTCCCTCGAGCTGTATCCCATAGTTCCCCAGCTCACCAGTCAATATTCGGAAGGTTAACGTCCCCCCCCCCCAGAACAAGGTATTCATTGTTAATAGTTTCAAGAAAATTTGATAAATGAATTAGTGGTTCTACAGAAGGCCCAGGAGGCCTATAATATGACGCAAGAACGATTGCTTTCCCATTCTGCAGCCTTGCTTTACAAAAAATCGATTCAGTTTCATTATCCGGAAATTACATTTGCACTCTCGGGATACTATCATGGACAAGAATAAGCACCCCTCCACCACGTGCACAGTGGTCTCGACGAAAACACTCGTACGTTGCCGGAAATACTTCCGTGCTTGCGATAGTCGGGTGAAGCCCAGATTCTGTTCCCAACACAATGGTCTGTTGGACGGTAGGAAGAAAAAAGTGAAAATCCTCAACTTTAGTTTTTACACTGTGGCAGTTGACTAACAGAACGCTGACGGTGAACATCGCAGTATTAACAGTACTTTGTCATCGCTCCGGTGCAACGCCGGCTTTACTATCCCATTGAAAGCGCCCGCTCCCCAAGTGAAGCGTATGAAACTTCAGAGCTGGTTTCAAGCCTTCTTTGCTGTTTTGTTTGGCATACGCACATAATTTATATCGCTTATCACGGACAGTACGGGAAAGGTCTTCAGATATAGCAACGTTCGATCCCGTGAGCCAAAATGCTTTTGCAAGCTCGGCTTGGCGGTCTTTAAAAGAATTGAAGCCAACAATGATGGGCCGATTTTTTCCTTTGCAGAATTTACCCAGCCTGTGTTCACGTTCAATAGCTAACGAAGATAATTCAGGCTTCGCAGTGCACTGACTTATGATGAGTTCCTCAGACTGGGCGGCCGTCTCATTGGCATTAGAATCCTCCAAGTCATAAAAGCGCTAATTATTGCGCCTCTCACGATTTGCCAAGTTGTCTAATTTTTTAGTCATGCCTACCAAAGCATCATGATCTTGTCGCTGCTGATCTTGAACGTTAGCTAAGGTTATTTCAATTGTGTCGATCTTTTCTAGCTTAGTTTCCAACGAAAGAAGCCGAGCTTTAACGTCAGTAACGTCTGCGATGAGCTACGATAACTTGGAAAGTATTGCACATCGACCATTTAACAGTTCTTGGATTTGTTCAGCAGTTGGCGGACCTGGGGGACACTCGATATCTCCGCCACAAAGCAGCAAAATAATTAGATAAAATACCGGGCTACGAAAAAGTCAAAACTTCCTTTTGACATGCACATGTTTCGACAATGCAGAACCGCGTCGCCGACAGGTCTACACTTCAGTCTATAGAGTTGTACTTGACAAAGAAATGTTTCTTGATAGCGTAACTGAAACTGACTGGTCGGAAGCTGTACCATCTAATGATCCTCAAAAAGTGTTATCACAGCTTTCAACGACACTTTCATCGTATTTCAACTCCCACTCACGTAAACTAAAATTCACAAAAAAAGGTGTCATCGCCGCAGAATCCATGGCTTACAGATAGCCTTCTCAAAGCAATGTGGTCTCGTGAAAATTTGTATAAAAAAACTAACAGACAACCTTTCAATACCAAACTACTTGCCCGTTACAAAAAATTTTTCTAGCTCACTTTCTGCACAGCTGAGAAGTGCGAAGAGGAATTATAACGAAAAAACATTATAGAAAGTGGTAACAGCACTACGAAAACTGGGAAATACTTGACACCTTTTTAAACCGTAACTCTCAGAAAGTCATTTTGAGGATCATTCACAATGAACTGATATACATTATTCACATCTTGTGATGATTTCTTGAAATACACTTCTGATTCTGCTGCATGCTGTGACATGTCCTTTAGCAACTTACCTCGTTCATACTTTTCTTCTTTTTCCGACGACACCTGATGTAGTAATTTTAATAATTAGGACTCTAAAAGCCGGTAGCTCTGGCCTCGATAAAATTAACGCTTACACATTAATACGATCACACGACATATCACTAACGTTCTCTGAGCTATCATTAACGTGATTTTAAAACCGATGTTTCCCACGTGAACTCGAACTCGGTCGAGTCATTCCTATCTTCAAAAATGGTGATCGCACATTTGCACAGAATTATAGACCCATTTCTGTTCTTCCATTTTTAAACAAAATTATTGAAAAACTTATCGAAAAGAATCTAACATAATCTTTAGATAAATTTAGCTTTTTTCCCTTACCAGTTTGCGATTGATGAAGGTGCATTTGCAGGCTCGATATTCTTTGACCTATCCAAGGCCTTCGAAACAATTAATCACACTATTCTTTGGGCTAAAGTTGAAGCCATTGGAATAACTGGTCCGCGACTACATTTAATCCGCACTTACTTACAAGTTAGAATAGAAGTCGTTAACATTCCTGGGTACTACCTTAAAGAAGCTACTACTAACATTGGTGCATCACGCGGGTCCACATTAGGCCCCCTACTTTTCCTAATTTGTATTATTGATCTGCCTAGTTGTATTTTCTCATCGAAGTGCATTCTGCCCGCTGATGACAACTATATTGAGTTCTAACGATTGTGTAACAACGCTAACAAATCAGCTAAACAAAGTTCTCGGGAAAATTCCCACATGGTGTGAACTTAATCAGCTGAAGATTAAAAATAGGGTCATTCCACGCAAACTGTTCCAACCTTGGCGCTCGACCATCAGCGATTTACTTGAAAAAAATTGAGGACTATCTATTTAAAGCAAGAAGTCATTCTGTAAAACATTTTCTGAAAAAAATTTTTCAGCACCGCTAGGAACATGTGAAGTTTTTAGAAAGCTCGAAAATAAGAGTCATAAAACGCATCGTCAAAAAATGTTCTCTTTTTAAATTAGGCGAGCAAACGATTTTTTCTTGGGAATGAAGATAGGCTTTTCACTTAAAAAAAGGTGTTATCCATCTTTACGTTTCCGTGAGCTTTTATACGGCACTGAGTATGCAAAATTTGGTGCATATTGGGAATTTTCTTGGAGAAAGATTACTTTTACTGAAACGTTGTGTTTGATAGTAACTAATTGCCAGCAAGCTGTACTGTCAGTGAAAAATAATTTGGGACGAATATAACGTGAAATGACCTGTACAGCTGGCGACAAAATTTAAAAAAAGTTAGTTTTAGCCTATGTTCAGTCGTAAATTTAACATTGAGATGGTCGGGGTAAAAATACGCTATATAGTGTATTTATTAGAAACATCTATTGTCTAGAAACTCAGAACCTTTTATCAGATTACTTTTTGTTTTAAGCAAGAAAAATATTTTTGAATTTATGTTATACCGGTCTCTGCGCTTGCACGTGTTCCCCCTTGGTAGGAAAGCGTTCTAGCGGTAAGTAGCACTTGCGCGGACGCGAAATTTCCTGAGTCGATGGAGGAGCATATAGACAAGATGATCAGCTCCATGTTTTTACTTGAGTGCTTTATTAGAAATTATTAGTCGAGCCAATAAAAACGCGAGCCCCAATAGAGCACATTTAACCGGATGTCGCCGTACACCTACGGCCTGCATAGCGTCGTCACGCGGCATAGGAAAGTTACGCCGGTGAGTGCAGAGTGCACTTAGGTACACTAAGATTTAGACACCGGCGAAAACATTGTGAATAAGAAAACAATCTGTTGCTTTATTACGGCAAATATGTAGCAAATGTCAGCCAACACAATCGTGTTTTGGCGACCATGTTGGCAATGAAGTTAGAGGAGCGGTGTCCACTCGTCATTAAATGTTTTGGCATGCTTAAGTTCAAAATACTGCATTTAAAAAGATGATGGAAATAAATGAATACGTTTAGTTGTTCGCCCTCTCTGTCTTTCTTGTAGTTAAATGTTCACTTCAGACCGAATGGGGCAGTTCGCTGACCTTTGTGAAGCGCAGGACTTAACATTCAGTCTGCGATAACTGAAGAAAGAAATGGGAAGGCTCGTTCGAGTTATCGACTGTATAAAGGTTGCGGCTATAATCTTAAAACGCGCTCCTATGCTCCTCAGATGCGTTATATTTTTTCACACAAAACCTGATATGTTTCAATGCTTGCACTTCCCCTCGTGGTCTTCTTGCAGCAATGTTCAGATTAAGGTAAGAATGACGTCTCTTAGGCATTAGCAGGCCACAATAGTTGCTTTAAATAAAAGGAAGGAGATTTCAAGTGCAAATATTTTCTGTACCTACAGCTATAATTTATTTCTGTAGCGGCTCTAGCAAGACCTGAGAGCTATTATTGGTGATATCTGCCAGAGAAATCAGCCTATTTATGCTGAAGCGTGGAAAGACTCATCCAGATCCGCCTAAAGGATTACAGTTTTGACTGTGCCACTTTTGCGCTACAGAATAAGATGGGCATCAGATACTTTTCTTCGCAGCGACTTTATTATAACTTCCCCGAAACTGCATGGAAGGCTTCTAATCCCACCAACCCGTACATCTCGTCGCCTCTTTAACTCTTGCAGCATCCAGCGCTTGCATAGTTCAACAGCTTCCTTTAATCAATCGTTTTTGCCTAGCGCCATTATAGAGTGGAACAATTTACCAGATAGAGTTGTCAATGAGCGCAACCCCATTATCTTCAAGCAGCTGCTTACTGATCACCTTAAACCCTAACCTTACAATGACCGTACTGTGCCTTCATTCTTTTGCGATTGCTGTCTCACATTGTGACTGTTCTGCTGATTTGCTTTTGCATTCTATTCAGTGTGCCTCTTGTTGTTGTTGTTGTTTTATTTTTTTTTAATGCGAATCCACAGGCTGAGTCTTGTAAGAAATTGTAACCATATCTTTGTTTCTATCCTTATCTTCTGTAACCCCCCCTTATGTAATACCCCGACAGGGGTCCTTAAGGAAAAATAAATGATGATGATGATGATGATGATGATGAATAGTCTTCTTGTATATGGGTGTTTAGTGTGGCAGCAGTCATTATTTCATATCTCGGAACGCAGGAATAAGAAACCCATGCTATTCATTTCGCACACGTTTATTGCATCAGACATGGAGGAAGGAAACCCAGCAGAGGCCCCGACCAGCACGAACGTATTAGAGAGAGTGTGGCGGAATTGATGTGCTGTTTTTCGCAAAGGAGCACTGGGACGGGTATCCCAAATGTCAACATTGCCATAGCAACCACGCTCACGAAGCTTTCGTTGCTGCTCTTGGTCTCTGAAAAGTGAGATAAGATTTTTCCGCCGGTGCATTTTTGGCAGAACATTGTGTTTGGCGAAAACAGCTAACTTTGGAGTGTGGTGTGTAAGCTTGAAAGTTCTGTTTGGGTCTGTGAGGGTGAGTGTCAGCCAGCAACATATACACTCAAGCAATCACGGCGCGGATCTTTGTCGTCTTCTTCAACGTGCCACGGAAAGAAACAGGAGCACGTCTGCTTCACTAAAACTGCAACAGAAGTTTCGTAGGCTTTGTTTTCACGCGCGTCGGCAGCACACGCTTCCGGCGGTTTGTAACAATGCAAGTTCGAACTTCGCGCCCATCTGCTCCGGCGAGCTGCAGAACCGCCTATTTGAGGCGCAACCTTTTTACAGTCGATAGCTCGAACGAGCCTTCCCATTTTTTTCTTTCCGATGCCGCGTGACGACTCCATGCAGGCCGTCGGTGTACGGTGACCTCCGGTTAAATGCGCTCTATTGGGGCTCGCGTTATTTATTGGCTCGGCTAATAATTTCTAATAAAACATTCAAGTAAAAACTTGGAGCTCATTCTCTTGTCTAGATGTTCCTCCACCGACTCAAGAATTTGGCGTCCGCGCAAGTTCTACATACCGCTAGGACGTTTTCCTACGAAGGGGAAACACGTGCAAGCACAGAGACCGGTATAACACAAATTCAAAAATGTTTTTCGTGCTTAAAACAAAAGGTCATTTGATAAAAGTTTTTCAGTTTCTAGACAACTGATGTTTCTAATAAATACACGATTTAGCTTATTTTTACCCCGAACACCTCCATGCTAAATTTACGATTAAGCATTGGCTAAAACTGACTGTTTTGCAAATTTGTCGTCAGTTGTACAGACCATTTCACGTTATATTCGTTCCAAGATATTTTTCACCTAAAGTACAACTTGGTGGAAATTAGTTACTATAAAAAACAACGTTTCGGTGAAAGTAATCTTTCTGCAAAAAAATTCCCAATACGCACAAATTTTGTATATTCAGTGCCGTATAAGAAACTCACAGAAACGTAAAGATGAATAACACCTTTTTTGAGTGAAAAGCTTAACTTCATTCTCAAGAAAAAGCGTGTGCTCGCCTGATTTAAGAAGGGAAAATTTTTTGACAGTGCGTTTTACGAGTCATCCTTTCGAGCTTTCCAGAAAAATTCACATGTTCCTAGCAGTGCTGAAAAAAATTTTTTCGCGAAAATGTTTTACAGAAAGACTTCTTGATTTCAATAGATTGTCCTCAATTTTTTTCAATGAAATCGCTGATAGTCGAGCGCCCAGGTTGGGACAGTTGGCGTGGAATGGCCATTTAACTGGACCAATTTTTTCGTCTTTGCCTCGCATCAGCAATCGCCTGAGCTGCTTCAGTATATTTCCATCAACAATCACCTAATCAGTGCAAATAATCATTGAAGCTATTTGGGTATGGAATTTGCTCGCCACCTGAAATTTCTCCAGAACATAGCTAATAGAAAAAAGGTAATGGCACATGGAATATCCGTTTTGTTCAAGGTAGGACGATATTTCCATTTTCTACTCTCAGGTAACTTTATTGTGTGTTTTTTCATTCTCATTTTAAGTATTATAACTATGAATCATGGCGAAACACTTATAACAGTCAACTAACTTTGTTGCCAGTCATTGAGAATCGAGCTATTCGCTTAACATTTTCACCTCGTAGCATTAGTGGTCAGGTATTACACGAACATAATATATTTAATGTGACTGATTTTGTTAAATATACCCTCGCCATATTTATCTCTAAGCCCTTAAACAATGATATTCCAGTAACCACCATACCAAAAACATCCCTTATTAATGTAAATAATACTCGATTTGTAGGCAATATGAACTTCATCTTACCCTACATTCGAACCAACTATAGTTAGCAGTAAATGCACTTTTCAGTTTTACCTCTCTTAAACACTTTACCATTTCCTTTAAAATTGCTGAAAGCTCACAGATTTTATACAGAACTCAAGCACTTTTTTTTAGCTTCCTCCGACTTTTCTACTTAAGCGTAGTAGAAGTAGTGTGTCAACTGGACTTCAACTTCGTTTCTATATTTGTCTACCGCATTTTTCTTGATTTTTTTCCTTAAGCCCCCTTTGTAGTTTCACCTACCGTGGGTGAATTCGAACCCTTTTTATTGTTTAATGCATTCATCTGCTGATTTTCTGTCAATTTATGCCTTGTCTCCTAAAACTTTCATTATGGTAACTGTTGCATGTCGTCATTGTTTGCATAGTGATTCTAGTCATCATGCACAGGAGGTCCCACTCGATTTTCCAGCTAGGGATCTTCTTGTGTATTTATTTATCATCTAATTATCCCCATTTTGGTCCTGAATAAACTGATTCTGATTCTGATTCTCCTTTTAGCCTCTATCGTCTGCGTAGGTGTACACTGTCGTCATATCTTGCGTATAAGCTGATATAATGTATTATTCTGATTCCACTATTGCATCCTTTCCATACCATTAACTCTCAAGGATGCTTAATTAGCCAGGTGCACTTAAACGCTTGAGTCATCTTTGTGTGTTGCATGTGTTTTCAGTTCGCTAACATGTTTTGCGATCAACGCACCAAGTAGCAAGTGATTTTGGCACGTGAAAGTCGTAAAGTCATCTGCACTTTGTCGTTCGTAGCGAAATTATTTGCGTTTCGAAGTAGCTTGACTAAAGCGCTCTCTAATACTCACTATTAGGAAATATGCGATTGATGTCATCAGGCGCATATGAAAGAGAATGCAGAACTCCTTTCTTTGAGTTCGAAATGGCGCCCCCTCTTAGATCTTGGCAGCTGCGAAAGAGGCAGAACTTACATGAAGCCATAGAGAAGTCGTATTTCTGGAATAAGACACCTGCACACTGCACATACCACGTGTTCTTTCACAACACAGCATGCTCTCAAACTTGGAAAGCTTATCTTCCATAGATAGACCTGAGCGACGAGTTGTGCCGATTTTTTGACATCTTCGCAATTTCATTTTAAGATTTGAATTGAACGTTGGTTTGCTTTACCTACGAACCAACTCAATAAATATTTCATTATGCTACCCTAAACATTACGTCGGTAATTCAACAAGACATTTCCCAAATACTGAAGATCACGTCGCTTTCTGTTGAATGAATAAAATGATTTTGGCTGTAGCTAGTCCTGTATCTTTTCTCACATATTTCTTGAACTTGTCTGCCTTTGACCTAGTAGAACCGATGGTATGTGACATCACGCCATCGATTTGTGCCTAAGGCCTGAATATCAAGACGTTTCGGGCATATACACTGAATATAAATGCCAAGATTGTATCAATATTGGACCCTGAACAACAAAAAGCATGAATAGCTGTTATAGACTAGCGAAAAACAAACAATGAGTCATCGTCTGCGTCCGCCTACTTACTCAGTACGCAGAAACAGCAGCAATACCCTCATCCACCTATGCTTGCATCGCAGCTTCTTGCGTTTCGTGAATCTGCGACACGGCCCAACTCACGTGATCATAAGTGATCCCGGAGGGCAGTTCATCACCGACGCTGTAGAAGACCTGCTTCGTCTGTGCGTTGTCCATTTCCGACACTCAATGCCGTATCGTGCACAGACCTATGGTCTTGTTGAACGGAAGAACCGAAAGCTGATAAACATGCTATTACGTATTCTCTGACTACAGAAACACAGAGGTTGAAGAAGTAGAGGATGACAACGTTCCGTGCGACGAGCAGCAGGGTTTACACGGCTATCTTCGCGATCAATCATCTATGTCATGCTTAATCAGTAATTAAACACGCGATAACCCGTAACAATGCTATTACGGGGGCGAAATGCCATATCACGCCTATAAACTACCCTAACAAGTCTGACACGCGTCCGATGTATGTCACATACCAAACGCCCTGATATGCTGACACTGTGAGGCCACCAATATCGTGAGGACCACAAGTGCGCTGTACGTCGCGCCCTATGCGGTGGCGCACACCACGCCAGGGACTAGGAGTGTAAGAAACTACTCAAGCCCAAAGATACCACTAAATAAAAAACATGTAGGCTAGCCCAGGTGTCAATGTCACTACGACAGAGTAAACATTGCTGTGGCGAGTTCTAAATAGCCAGCACATAAAGATGTTTGTTTAGGCTGCTAGATAAACGTCTACAGTGACGCAAGCTGTCCGCCTGAAATGAAATAATACAGGATATCTTTCTGTAGACGAAACAATTCTGGGATGTGGTTTTCATATGTGCCTTTTCTTTAAAAATGGAATGCAGCCTAACTCGTTGCATCTTTTTGCATGTCAAACTCGTTTCTAGGGTCAACGGCTACGACGCACGCAAAGAAGTAAAATGACGATATGGCAGAGTGTGTTGTTGCTTGCAACAGCAAGCTATGTGTCGTCTATTTGTGACGGTAAGTTAAATATTATAGAACTACAATTTGCGCTATCTTGTAGACTATCATATTTTTCTGCTATTCATAGAATTGTCTGGCAAAATAATTTCAATAAAAATTGGATGGCCTGTAAACACTCTTTAGCATACAAATTTTTAATTGATGTGTGGCTCAGCGCAAGCGGATTCGGCATTATGCGGCATTACTTACGCTTCCAAGACGTCTTAGTGCATTTACCTGACGCTGGTACACCTTTTTCTATGTATGTATTTGTGTATTTAGATGTAATTGCTAATGAAGAATTCCGAGATTCATATGAAATAAGTGTTTACAAAGCCCATACGCCTGCACAACATGCTTCGGAACAATCCAGTGTGCTTTTACTTGCTCTATATAGATCCGTGCAGGTGGAGGCACTTATTACAACAAGCGGCTTCATGAATTGAAGCTCCAAAAAAGACGGAAGCACGGAATGGTCGTAAACAAGCTCTCGACAGCCCCCCCCCCCCCTCGTCCTTCTTGATAATGTATACTTTTCTGATTCTCAGTGGCTATGGTGTTCGGTGGCTGAGCACGAGGTCGCGGGATCGTATCCCGGCCACGGTGGCCGCAGTTCGATAGGGGCGAAATGCGAGAACAATTGTGTACTTAGATTTAGGCACATTAAAGAACCCCAGGCGTTGTAACTCTCCGGAGTCCTCCACCCCGGCGTGCCTTATAATCAGAAAGTGGCTTTCGCACGTAAAACCTCATATATTAAATATTTTTTTTTTACTTTTATGCACAATAACTTGCATTGCTAGCCAAATACAACGGTTGCATTAGACAAATACATCAATTTATCAGAAGCAACAAAATCAGATTTTCTGAATGAAGTATAATCACTTTAGCTGAACGCCTTCTTAATTAAAAAACTGCGAGAGTGCTTTAATCATTTCGGAAGGAATTCACTATTTTCATTGACATTAAAAGTATGCTTGATAATATTTCATGCAACAGGTAACGGCATAGTTTTAGTCAATTAAATAAATGAGATATTTATCTTGCGCCGTCGAAAAGGGTACGTATACAAAATATTCTTTACACTCTACTAATAACTCTCCTCAGCTCTTCCTAGGGCATAGACTATATTCCCCCACTGCCTTGTCTCCAGCCTGCTTGTTGCCTACCCTGGTAATGAAGCCGCCCATCAGTATAGTATATTTTGTTTTGACTTTACCCATCGCCGATTCCACGTCTTCATAGAAGCTTTCGACTTCCTGGTCATGAAGGATGTAGGGGCGTAGACCTGTACGAACTTGAATTTGTACCTCATATTAAGTTTCACAACAAGACCTGTCACCGTCTCGTTAATTATATAGAATCCCTGTATGTTACCCACTATATCCTTATCAATAAGGAATCTGAGTCATAGTCTTTTGGCCTCCTAACTTCACTGAGCCCTATTATATCCCATTTACTGCCCTCTAATTCCTCCAATAGCATTGCTACGCTCGCCTCACTAGATAACGCTCTAGCGTTAAACGTTGCCACGTTCAGATTCCAATGGCGGCCTCTCCGGAACCAGGGATTCTTAGCACCCTCTGCTGCGTCGCAGGTGTTACCGCCACCGTGGTCAGTTGCTTCACAGCTGCTGAGGACTGAGGGGCGGGGTTTGATTGTTGTATTCATATAGGAGGTTGTGGTCAAGTGCTGCACCAGGGTGGCCAATCCTGCTCTGGTGAGGGAGTGCGTTATCGGTTCTGGTCACCGGGATCAGGCCGCACTCCAGGCCTGTGCATGCAATTTTATCAACACGCGGTTTTTTATTATTTTTTATCCTGTGGAAAATTGCCCGACACCGGGATTCGAACCACGGTACTCTTGCACGTGAGGCGGATGCTTGACCTCTACGCCACCGCTGCACATTCGAACACAATTACTTCAACAGAAATGACCGAGGTCCTACATTTTATCTTGTGTACTAAAAACACAATCCCGTAAAATGAAGCACGTGCAACTCATCGCACATGTTACCTGAAGTTCTACTTGGAGAAAGCCTATTATTGTTAACATCGCTCACGAAAACTAAACGAAGCTGTGAATTAGGTTGCAAACTGTGGTCCCAATATTTGACAGCAATGCGGTAGGTTAGCATGAACAAAGAAGATACCGATGTGAAAGCAAACGGCTTCGAAAATATCAGTGGGCACGAACCAAAGCCTTACCAGTGAGGGACTCATTGTTTCTTCCAAGCAATATGTGCTTCCTCTTTTTAACCTAAAGGAAAATCCCAACGGACGCCTACTTTTTAAGTCATGCAAACCTATAATTTTACAGCAAAATTTTTAGTGAAACCTGACACGGCCGAAAACGCTATGTTTCTTTTATTTTTGTCACTGAAGTTTAATATTCAGCAAGTTTATATTTTAGGAAAAAGTGTGGAGCGTTAGGTGGGGTGCGCAGGCAAACTTGTAGCAGTCTTGGGTGTAAATAGCGCTTAAGCGAGCATGGAAAATCACTTGTGTTCTGGCTGTGTTGAGGTGTGATGTTAAAGGGACCGTAAGGAGCAAAATAATTTCTTTTGCATCAGTAAATTACCCTTCTACAACACCAAAAACACCACTCTTGCCACGATGAGGCTCCTGATAAGCCAGAAAATCGCCAGAACGAAATGCGGGTGGCGCGCCTCTTTGAAGTTCCCGCACCTGGTCACTGCGACGTCATGGATTTCTATAGCATCTTCTAGGGCCTACTTAATGATACAGCGATACACATTGACTACATTGTGTTGTTCTAAAGGAATCGAATATTAAACCTGGCTAGCTTTTGGAACCTTTACTGAGCCAACGCGGCCCAAATGCGACAACATATACCTTGGAATCCCTGACCTTACACTGACGTACCAGCATCGGGGTGTCGGCGCGAAATTCACGTACTGATCTTTCCACCTTCATTTTCTCATCTAATAATCGAACAATTATTTTTAAATGACTGCCTGCAGGGTTCTCAGACAATGCTTTATCAGACTAAACTGATTGATTGTTTTGCTTGAGTGTTCCTTTAAGCATCTACAAACTGCCACCCTATCATTGGAAATTGAAATGTGGCAAAAATTGTATTTCAAAAGACTGAGAGCCATGTAAGGATGATATGGCCCATAATTATTAAGCGCAATGTTTATATACGAATTATAAATCTATTTACTTAATTCTGATATGTCCATCTTTTTTCAAATGCTACGTACACGTAGTAGCTTTTGCCGATCCCCTCGGTTACCTGAATGAGATATGCTTAATTTTTAATTCAGTTGAAATTGGGCCTCATACGGTTGTGGATATTATACAAAAAGTATTAAACTGCGTAAGATATGCATACATTTGGTTAACAATTGTGAATTGCATCTGGAGCGTCGAGCCCAAGATATTTACCAAATATCCTGAAAGAACTCAACCTACTCCCATTTAGAAATTTTGGGACCATAAGGTGCATTTGATGAGTGACCTGCTGGAAATTCTTTATAATGTCCGCAAATAACGGGCCTTCCGAAAAATTATTCAAGGCAGTGCTGGAAATCATACAGGGAAGTTGTAGGCAGTGTTTATTGATCCATGGTGTTAAGCATCTGCAATGAGTGCTAGCACTATGACATATGACAATTACCGCCTACCTGACACTATGAAATAGTGTTCAAGTAGGAGGCAATTCTGACAAGCTAGGGTTCTTTAACTAAACCTGAACGCTACTGCAGGGGCGTTTTTCAATTTCCTATTTTTTGAAATGCAGCCGCTGCGACTTGGGATTACAACCCACTGCTACGTGCTCGGAAGCAGAAAGCCATAGTCAAGGCGTCAGAGCAGCGGGTGCACACACAATGCTCCCCGCTCTCTTGAGAAAGCTGTGCGCAAAACTGCGCGACAGAGAGTTCAAATTCCGACGAATGAAGGCCCATGTTATGTTTAATGCATTGAGAGCTTACCATTTCTGGCCATAATGAAGCCTTCGCAAATATTTGCTGAATACTCGTTTTCTCCTCACGATTGTGTACAACACTAGGCCCATAGGTAACTTTCTCAGTGGCTTCCGTGAAGGAAAGGAGGAAACATGTTTATATTTGGTGAAAATAAGGGGCAGGTCATTTTTTTATGAGTGTAATTCGAACTATTTTCACGTTCGTCTGTGCCGTACTTCATTTACCTAATATATGCAAGCGCTTGTGAGAGTTGGAGGTGTGTTCTACGAAGGGTGTAATCTTTAATTCGCTACTACCGAGTAATAATGGGATGGGTAAACCTTGCGAATCAACATGGCTTCTATGCGTAAATTACTGCCTTTGAAAGACAACTTTGATGATGAGACTACGATACTTATTCGCAATGTTTCCCAGTGAACTCGCAAACGTTTATCTGACACCGACTTCACATTATGTTGAAACGGGGATGGCGCAAAAAGGAAGGTAAAGCTACTGTGTGGCAAAACTTCGCGCATCTGGCTTAATAATTCTCTTCGGAAATAGTGCGTGAACATCCGTCGTTTCACTTTTTATCAGGCGTTGTACGCAGCGCACGAAATGTCAGCCCGCAATCACAGAAATCACAGTGGCACTGATTTGGTATTTTGCAAAAATGCGGCAAGTACATAATGACTGCTTGGCGCGTGAATTTAATGTGGAATCTGTTTAATCGGTTAATGAGCATTTTAGAAAACTGTTCTATGCATGCTTTTAAGGTATCCTTGGAGAACAACTGCACTGTAAAAAATTTCCGTAATTATACGGAGGATTTCCGTCATTATACGGAGAACTGCAGGGTAAAAATACGGAAACTATGTCATATTTCAAAAATACGGCAAAATCTGCCGTTAATATACGGAAAGTGCTCTCCGTTTTCAGCTTTACGGACATTTTCACTGTAATCATATGTACGGCTATACACTGTTTTCGACGAAACAGACAGAATTCCGTATTTTTGTTATGCGAACATCCCTATTATTGTGAGAAAACTTAAGCTGTCTGAATGAGCGCTCGTACTCGTACAGTTTCAGCCAACAATATTTTATTGAACACGTAAACTGTACGCATTATGAAGATGCGTACAAAATGTGAGAGCTAGCCTTCTACCAAAAGCTGCGATAACAGATCGTATAAATATATATACGCATCTTCTATTGCGGTCGCAGTTTGCCGCGCATATGGGCCTCGCTGATCATATGCGCAAATATATGCGTGTTCTCGCAATGTTCTCAAATTAAGCGCTTTGTAGTTAATAGTTGTAGTTTAAGTGAACGAAGAGCCGTGGACATACGTGCATACGTAAACAAGCTTGCAGCATTCAGGTGCTGGTGCACTGGGAATGACATTGGTGCTCTGTATACGCCAAAAATTGTGTGCACTCTAAATCAGTACCGAAACGCAGGGAGTGGTATAATGACCGTAACGGCATTTACATTTTGCAACAAATGGTCTCGAAGGGGGCTCGCGGCCTATAGATCCAAGTACAACGGTCGGATGAAATTTTCGAATGCGGCAAGCAATTAACCCAAGTGTCAAAGGGCATTGCTGAACTGCAATGTAGTTGGTTTAACTCATTCCCCTAATATTTACAAAATATCTCGTCTCTGACAATAACTGCCCATTCATTGAGACAAATCGATTACGCATAATCTTCACTGTTCATGAGTTAATTCTTGCGATAAGATGTAATCGCAAACATTTGACGCTTCATCTTGAACCAAGACCGGTAAGCGCGCTCGTTCTTGTACGGTAGAATAAAGAACGCGAACATGCACCGACATGTGTGTAAACTACTGGAAGGTGACTGAAGATGAAGGACCTATTACCGTGCTAGTACTGTGTGTACTGTCAAAAAGAAGAAAAAAATAATACGGAAAGAAAGAATGCCCAGTGCCGAGATGTAACGATTCAAGCTTTATTTCTTTTTGACCTAGAATGCAACACCATTAGTTCCATGTGCTTTATATATGGGTAATGTTATGACAGAACTCATTATTTACCCGTTCATTACATGCACCAACCAGCCCAAATTATCACTATACTAGAGATTATGGACGCATCGCAGTGCATTGCTTTGCACTTCATTGCAGCACAGGGGTTAGCTATCCCCAGTAGCGAACGCTTTGGTTGACCTGCCTGCCTTTCTGCTTCTTGCATTCTCTATCCCTTTGTATAAAACGCACTAACTTGTGGGAGAGAAAGTGTTCTCCTCTTTTAGAATTCAATTATTTGTCAAGCAATTATATTGCAGTTCCAGTAACTGTATCGACCGGGTCCCGGTCGAAGAAACCAACAGCAGGCGTTTCAAGACAACAGTGAACTGTTATGTTTATTGCGCTGGGCATTTTATACCAGAGCGAGGGAAAGGGGGTAGTGGAAATAGAGGGCAAGGAAAGGCACGTGTCGTTCCAGCGTGCCAAGATAGCTTGTGCTCGTTGAACTGATACGATACAGTAACTAGAGCACAAATGCGAAAACGAAACCGATTCTGTTATCCACGCTCACAGAGTGCGGCACCAGGGGGCAGCGCGCGCTGCGCGTCCGTTAGGAGTGGCAGACGGAGCTGCACATGTGTAGTCAGCCGGAATTTTTCGTGTCGTATTGTAAAAGTTGTTAATTTGCCGTAAATATCTCTTGATTTGTACTCAAGAGTGAAGCAAGACTCCAAGGAAGAGAGACTGACGCATCGGGAGCGAAGAACAGAAACGATGGATGGTTACGCTGCTTGGGTCTCGGCACGTTCGAATTGGCAAAGTTCCGAATTTGTCGCTGTGTTTTGTACGCTTGTGCGCTCGTCATTTGCCGTCATCGCGCGGAGATATTTGCGCTGGATGTCTTTCACTTCGTGTACAAAACTCTGCACGCTGCGGCATCGAAGAAGTTGTCATGTGTTTGGGTGCACGTATGCGCTTGGACAAGGATGTATCCTGCTTGCCCTCAACGGGTGTTGAACAGTCTACGCGCACTCGTAACTTGCTCATGAGGTAAGCCCATTTTAATCTTATTTGGTTTGCATAACGTAGGTGTTAAAGTGATGTGCGGTAAGCCGGTGTCGCGAACAGAAATATTGTTTCAAAAGACCACTATGCAACTTCTTAGGGCAAAACTGACGCATGAATTGGGAAAGGGATCACCCTATCTTTTCAGATCGATTCCAGTCGTAGCGCGATCGGCTCGATCGCAATTTCGGTGAGGTACTTCTAACCTTTAGCTCACTCGCGTTAAAAGCGTAGAATAAAACTGCGTTCAGTTGCGCACTTGTATTGACGCTTGTATTGGCTTGAGAGCATACTGTATCTGATACAAGAAGTTCTGTTAAAATACGGAAATAAACGTTCGAGGCAATAGCAGTCGCTCACTACCTGTGATCGTTACTTCCTTGCTTGGGTGCACGTTTTAATTGTGACCAGAAAAAAAAAGTTCTTTCCTCTGGCTGATCTGCTGTGTTTCCTCGGTGCAACTTTTTGCAGTGCAGCAAGACGTGTTGCTTCGAACGATGGCTGGGCAGTCAAGGCATTCGTGTCAGTAAGCAAGCAGTAAACGGGGTATCAGTGCGAAAAAAATTGGACATACAAGAGAAGCGAATGGTATCATCATTGACTCTTTTATTTTACGAATAATTCAGTTGTATTACTAAAGCGGAGAGTGGATATGCATGAAAGTCAGATTGTATTGATACTCAGCAAAAACAAGGTAAATTATCATTATTAATCAATCCTTTTCTTTTACTGAAAGGCAAGTTGCTGTTGTGCTGGAGCTGAGAAGAGGTCTGCTGCCTGCAATGGGTCCATCTCTCTCAAGTTATCGCAGTATTGTAGCTCTCAAAGTGAGTGGATTTTTTTTTTCTCTTAGCTATTTGCCACCTGAATCATGACTGCCACCTGCCACCTGAATCAAGCTGTGTAGGTGATCTTTGTTAGTGACATTGGAGTGCTGGTGGACAAGCACTCCTTTATGATTGCAATGCATATGACAGAGTGTAGCTGTGGCAGTATGCGAAGGTGTTAATCTATAAGCCCAATTAGGTTCTGTGAAGCAATATGTTAATATATTGATGACATTGGATTGTGGTCTAGCAGGCAGAAATGATAAACAAGGAGAAGTAATCTTAATTTGCACTTGGCAAGATGTGCAAGCAATTCAGGCTGTTACACATGAAATGGGACATTTGTAGATGTCTTCTACAATGCTGCAGTCCTGAATAGCTTCAGAGTTTAGTGATACCACTATAATTTCTCTGTAAAGCATGCAGCACAGTTTAGCATTGGGGGAGGCTGGCATCAACAGGCGTCTACTTACTTACTTAGTTAAATGGGGTTTAATGGCGCAAAAGCGGCTAAGGCTATGCTGCGCCAAACATGAGGTGTTTTAAAATCCAGTTAATGAAGGAAAAGGCTTTGTTAATAATCTATATTTTATGTAAAAATCCAGTGTTGTCTAGAAATTTACAAACGTCACATAATGGGACTAGCGGATCATCACCTAAAATTAGAGCAGGGTGTAAAGGTATGTGTAGTTGATATAATTTGTGCAAAAGTGTTCGTCTCTGTGTTTCAGTCTGCGTACATGTGAGTAATATGTGCATAACTGTTTGTGGCTGTTGACATTTCTCGCATGTTGGTGTGTCTTCTTTCGTAAGTAAGTAATTGTGTGTGAGCTGTGTGTGCCCAATGCGTAGTCGGCATAAAACTACATTGATGAACCGCTCCTGATGGTAGCATGACTTCCACTCGCCAACTATGGGTTTCGTGAGATGTAGTTTGTTGTCAGCACAGTGGTCCCATTCACGTTGCCATTTCGCCGTTAAGGCATTTCTAATCGCGCGGATGCTATCTTTGTATGGAAGTGTTGTGTTTGTTATCTGTTTGTTCGCTGCCATCGATGCATATCTATCGGCTGCTTCGTTACTCGGTATCCCAACATGACTTGGTACCCAGCAGAAGTGGATTGATCTCCCATATTTGTTAAGTGCGACCATGTTTAGTATGTCCCCTAACAGGGGTTCACACTCAGATTTTAGGTTTAGAGCCTTCAGTGTACTTAAGGAATCAGTGTAAATGACTGTGTTTTTGTGCTTGCCAGTGATAATCTTTTTCACTACAACCCATAAAGCGTAAACTTCAGCAGTGAAAACAGAGGCATGTTTTGGTAGACGAATACTTCTTTCCCAATTTTCTGTTACGGCCCCTACACCCACGTGTTGTTTTGTTTTGGACCCATCAGTGTAGAATGGCATGTGATTTTGATATTGGTCCTGAAGAGCACGGAATTCTTGTATAATGTGGTCGTGAGGAGTGTCTCTTTTCCTTAAATGTGTTAATGTCCAGTCGCACAACTGCGTGAAATCGTACCACGGGGCCAACCGTTCTGGTTTCCTGGCAACCTGGAGGACTTCATGGGGAATTTCATAATCCCGACACTATTGCTCATACTGCAGTACAAGTGGCCTAAACATGTTTGGTTTATTTCTGTAGTGTAAGCGTGAGTTGCACTGTGTGACGATGTTGTAGCATATGTGTTGCGGTGATGACTTGAATTCTGAGTACGTAAGGAAATGTGAGGAATGCTCTGCGCTGCTGTAATGAGGGTTCGTTACATTCAACATATAAACTTTGAATAGGTGACGTCTACTTACTGTGAAGTTCAAATGAGGTGTTACTGTTAGGGTGACTATATATAATTTATGGTTTAATTCTAATCTTGTATGAGGCAGACATAGTTTACCCACTTCGTTAAACAATAGAGGTGTAATATCTGTGTATACAAGTATTACCCATCCATTTATGCCATTTGGACAATGGCAGAAATGCATGGGCAATACTTGTGTACATAGACATTACATCACTATTGTTTAACCAAGTGGTCCCCTGCATGCTAAATTTTACAGGGCTATTATTAAGTAATGTCAACTTTTGTTGTAACATTAAGGCACCTTTTATATTATTACAGATTACCACCATTGTGTACCATCATAGTGTGATATATACACTAAATGTATTTGACTTTGCTATAAAACCCTGCACAGTGGTGCATCATGAAATTTTTTTCTATAGTTTCTGGCCTCAGAATGCACTTCACGTTATATTCTTGTTTGCAACAAAACTATAATGCAGGTTTCTCTCCTTATATTTTGTGGCACTTCAAGCTGCGGCGAGCTAAACCACTGGGCAGCAATACTGGAATCGCTACTGCGTGTGGAGCTGTCTTCAAACACACAGAAGGAATACATAATTGCTTTTTTAGCGCAAAACAATGGACACAAGAAAGACGACAGAACAAGGCGCTACTCTCAACTGACATCACTTTATTGCGTCCCTCCTTTGTAGACAGCAGAATCTAGAAGAACATGCGCTGTGAACACCATGTGCAGGAACCACCAACATCTGATCACAAGAGCACACTCATAGGACAGAATCCAAAAAAACCGTATTGAGCACTGTACAAGGTTAAAGAAAGCACACTAATACACTGTGACCCCAATGACTGTATGAAGAAAGCTTCCGATAACTCTCTGGCGGTTGTATCACGGCTCTTTTTCAAAATCGTAGTATCACGAAACATTGCGAACATAAGCGATCCATACCAACAGGCACAGGTTCCCATTTGGCTCAACATTGTAAAATATGGAAGTGCAAAGCCATGTTTCGTGATTCTATGATTTTGAAAAAGTGCTGTGATGCCACCGCCCGAGAGTTATCGGAAGCTTTCTTCATACAGTCATTGGGGTCACAGTGCATTAGTGTGCCTTCTTTAACCTTGTGCGGTGCTCAATATGGTTTTTTGGATCCCGTCGCATGAGTGCGCTCTTGTGATCGGTTGTTGGTGGTCCCTGCACATGGTGCTCACTGCACATGTTCTTCTAGATTCTACTATCTATAAAGGAGTGACGCAATAAAGTGATGTCAGTTGAGAGTAGCGCCTTGTGCTGGTCGTCTTTCTTGTGTCCATTGTTTTGCGCTAAACAAAGTATTTATGGATTCGCACCAACTAGCCCGCCAATGCATTGTGTTGAACGCAAAGAAATACTGCTTTGCCTTCTTTGACTGTGTTGCGGGCACTTCTGAAGTACTGTCTGTCCAATAACCTTGGTGGCATGGAAGTGCCGTCCACTTCTATGCGTTGCTTTCTGTTTCATTGTGGCATCACATCACATTATATTCATAATGTGTATGTACTTTTTCTAAGAGACCCATATTCCTATCCTTGTGTTATATTTGCTGTCGCCTTATTTATGTGCAAATGACCAGTGCTCCAACTTCCATTTTATCGCAAAGTAAACTACTGGTACCTAAACAGTTGTGTATATCAGAAAACCAAAGCCGAACTGCCGAACACTATCAAGCAGCAGCCTTAGTACAGTGTCAAGTAGTCAGATTTTATTGGTTATGCAGAGGCGCACAGTGTACCTCTTTATTACTTACTGAACAATTAAGCTGTGTGAAAACTGAGTATTTATGTAGCTTCAACCACATGCTATTGGCCATTGTTCCTGCCCTCAGTAAATGTAGGAGATTATCATGGCATTTCTTTTTCTAACTCTTTTTCCTTATTACAGTGGGATTACTGCATGTGTAAGTAGGAAACGGATCACATAGGCAATCAAAAGCCAACAATGTGTAAACTAGGAACATTGATTGTACAGTTTGATGACCCAGAATAAGTAGAAATACACCATAAATGATTGACGATTAACTTTTACTTGACACAGGGCTAGAGCATACAGTAAGCATACTGTATGCTCATATGGTGTCACATCAATTTAAATTTTAGTGTAGCTTTACAGTGTACGCTTCTATTGTTGCATTCCGTCAGAGGGATGGTAATGTTTCGCGTGTCTAGCAACTAGACTGTCTATATACAGTAGTAAAAGTGTGCGAACTGTATTTTTTAATGATTTGATAGAATGTGTAGAACAATAAAGCCATACAATCAACGCACAGTGATGTGACTTTCTCTGCACATGTTGCAGGTTCAAAAAAGTATGGTGGAAGCTGTTGCCAAGGTTCCGACCAGAAAAGACAGCCAGTATAAAAGGGTCCACACCACTGATCTCTACTACAGGGCATGGACAGCACATCGAGCACCCTCGACTGAAGCCAACCTTGTCCCGGAAGTTGGTGCTTCACAACTTTGCGGCAGCACTTCGTTTGCACGGGTGTGTGGCATTTCTTCCCCTAACATGCCTGCCTGATGTGCCATAAACTACCCAAGCAGTGTTTCGAGGTTTCCAGAATTTTTCCATTGCAGTGTCTACAGTGTAGCTAACATAAGTGGCGTGCAATGGAAACACTGGTAGATGAGAAAAAACTTGATGTAAGAGAACACTATCGTATACGGGTTCAGATTGTCATAAAAGCGCTTACCAGACATGTAGAGACCTCCTAAAATGTGAAAAACTACAAAGAAAAGTTTTTCGGCAGCAATATTATCTGATCGCACGCACTAGTTAGTCCACCATATGCCCTGCTTCCAGGACAAGCGCCTGCATGACACCGCATTTCCACTGGCTTCACCTGCATCCGGTGCGGTGTGCTGCATCCAGCAAAACATTAGAAATCACTGGTGCACAGTGTTTTCTGTCCCCTTTCTCGACGCCTACTGAACACATGGTAAACTGTTTCCAAAGCAAAAAAACAGAGGGAAAGGGTTCTGAACACATTGCATTTTAAAATGGCTGGTACTGGGTAACGCAAGTACTGTGGCATAGTAGATTTGCACCAGGCAACCTGTGCGCCCAAAAAGGCTGCTGTTTACTTGCAAATGGCCAACGTATTGTGAGCATGTTGAAGTTCTTTTTTTATTCTCATCGCTTATTTAGCTAGTGGAGACAGCTTTCACAACTGGAGAAGAAGCCTTGGAAGCATGAAACACTTCACAAAACCAGCTTCAATATATCGTGTCTGCATCACAATTTCATGGCTGCATGAGTGAACCCTCTGGTTAACATGTAAGAGTGTTCATGATGTTTGCCATGCATTATCCACTTTATTTACAGGTCAACCCTATCTTGAGATTTAAGCTGATGTTGTGTTTAGAGAAATTATGGTCGAGAGCCAGCTTTTGAGAATACAGATTGAGCTCGACAGATTAAACGCCAGAACAAGTCGTTGAGGATTTCAGATCAAGAATCTTCAAAGGCCAGTTCATTTAGTGGTGTTAATATTCTGCTCAAAGTTGTTGACTGTTACGTTCGTATGGTGCCCAAGCATTGCGGTAACAACTTCACTTGGAGTACATAGCAAGGGTGTATTCGACGTAAGCTGCAGGCTTTTTTCTGTGTTTTCAAAAACTGGTTTCTTGTTCAGTTCAAATTTTCAAATTTTGCATTGTTTATTAGGTGTTGTGTTCTGTTTCCTTTTCCTGCAGCTCCTTAATTAAACATCTGAATAGTGAACACAACTTGACCTTTTGCTTGATTTTCTAGATTACCGCCCTCGATGCAAAACAATTTCACTTCAAAACTGCTTGTACCGTACTGAAAGAATAACTTGAAGCAGCCATAGCCACCAATAACACGCAAGAGATGATTATGAAAATTGTAATATTGTTTTTTGATCTACAGGGTGTCTTAACTATCGTGCACCAAGATTTAGAAATATGTAAATGCGATGTAACTAGACAAAATGAAGGTAATGTTGTTTGCCGTCGCTTGGAGATACTCTGATTATATTTTGCATTCTGCCTAATTACATAATTCTTAATTAGTTAATAAATATCTCAAATAATTAAATGAAATGTGTCAATAAAAAGTTGTAGAGCAATATGAAAGCCTCCTTATACACTTTTTTGTTACTGTTACTCATTGTGTGCTACACAAAAGTGTTTTTCCAAGGAATAAGCCTGCGAATACACATAAAGTGTCTTGAGTGGCCAGTCATGTGTCAGTTTTGTGGTGCAAAGCCACGAATACACCTTAAATGGGTTCTTTTAAGAAAAAGACTATTATTCCAGAGGGTTCAATTATCCTTCTTTATGCAGCCTGTGGAGACAAGGTTTCTTAGACATGGCCATGGCCCTCAAGGAAGATGCCGAGGCCACAGGCAGTTCCTCCAGTGACCGTGAAAATGTCCCCTGGAGCACAAGTCTAATTTGGCACCCCTACCTTTCTCCTGCAGCTTTTCTGTCTACTTAGCTAACCAGGTGGGTCAATGATGGCAAAGGGAAAAAAGAATCAACAGCTTCAAACGTAGAACTTGCTCAAGCTCAACGCATTTTTGGTGTGAAGTTTTTCCCTTATCATTTATCAAAAAACGGGTAATAAGTATATGATATGGTCTTCATACGGACACCTCTTTCCCACAGAGAATTAGCAGTAAAAAAAGCAGCTTATGAAGGCTTGAATATTAGCTAGGATGATGTGGCATAGATAGGATAATGATTATGAATGTTTCTGGTAAAGGTAGTGGTAGTAGAGTGAATAATCAGTTTATATATGGATTAAAAGACATTTCGTTCCAATGCCAGAATTTTAAATCATCCCAAATAATTCTTGCGTTTGATAGTCTATGCGCATTGAGTGACAGTGCTTCTTGATGCTTGCTTCTTGCTGACATCATTCTCATGCTGCATAATTCACCTGTTTAAGTTCCCTATTTCTCCCGTTCAAGCAACTTTACATTCATCATAACATACCTTGTAGATGAGTTCCAGAAACTTGCTGATGAGATTAGGGGGCGGCGTGCACCCCAGGCTTAGATATGCATTCAAGAGCCTAATATCTTGCAAATGTTAGAAATACTCCTGCTAAGCAAGTTCTTGGTGTCATACAAGGTTATTTGCGAGTATGAATTTGCCTAAATTTAGAAAACAGTCAATCTAAAACATGTCAAGCAATATCGCTGACAGTACACACATTCCAACGGAACTAAATACAAATAAATGTAGCATTAAATGCAGAATCATTGGCATGATGCCATTCTTTCAGTGGAATAAAATCTGTCCTGCGTTGTAAATCTGGAATCCTTTATAATCCAGACTACTAAATGCCTCATGAGGGTTGTGACGTAAAATATGCGTGTATTTTTTCCTCGTTTTTTTACTTTAAGACCCGATAATGCTTAAACAGCAGTGAAAGAACTGAGATCACGGTACTTAATACTTTATATTGCTCCAGAAATCCGTTTTTCTGCCGATCGCAGCATTTGACACTACCAATTTTTGACAGAAAATGTGAGACAGAAGGCACATAACACTTGAGGTGGTGCTATTCACTTTGATTGTTTGGGAACAAAACTCATAATGTACATGTTATGGCCCTATGTGTCATTGCCTTTGAACAACAAAAAGGTAGGGGGTTTGCGTTTTGCAAAACCGCATGGAGGTTTTTACTGTGCGCAATTAAAATTAGAAACCTTCACAGCTGATACTAAATGCATTCTCCACAGCTTTAGGTTATACAGGTGCACTACTTTACACAGAACACACTCTTTTACCTCATCACTGCCCACACTCTTAGGCAAAGTTACACCCTTTGGAGTACCCCTTCTGCCACACAACGATAATCGTCATCTGCCTTGTTGCGTTGCCTTTCTTTAACGCTGCGAGCCCTGTACTTTCCAGTAACGAACGGCATGCGGGTTATCAGCATGATAGCATTCCCGAAAGGAAAGTAGCGGGCGTGGCGTTTTAAAGAAAGGAAACACATCAAGGCAGATAATGATTATTGTTGTGTGGCAGAAGGGGCACTCCAAAGGGTGTAACTGCCTAAGAGCGCAGGTGGTGATTCAGATTCTTCAAAGGTGTTTCATTGTATGGGATGGCACATCGCTCTTCACTTATTCGCAGAATATTGCATTCCAATTGTGTCATATCAGATGAATCCATTAGAGAGCTTTAACTTGCCCTAAATTTATTACAGCTCTGTACTGGTAAACTGGCAGCAGCTTGCAGTGCTTGTGGGAAAACAATTGTAACCGCCATATTATATGCAACTGCTAGTGCACAGGCATCGGCAGCAGCAATGGTTAGGGTACACTTGTTTCTTCTGTTCTGGGGTATGCATCCTCCACGAGAAAGTAGTTTTTTTTCGTCTTCTTCTTCTACCACATTGGAATGTAAAATGGGGTGTAATTTGTAGGGTATACTCTTGAATAAACTTCATGAGCATTTATTCTTGTCTGTGCCACAGATCATTGTTGCTACCACTATAAAAGCAGTTTACAGCACCCGTAGGGAACAATCTGTGAATCTTTACCGAACAGTAAGGATGATGAATAATCGAATAACTTTTAGTAATTTTCAACAAATTTAGCACTCTTTGCTTTCCACTGTGGTGTTTTTCAAACCGTAATGTTGGCACAAGGTTTGTCTGCAGGATGTCATTTTGTGTGAATGAGTGCACTTGTGCACATAACACCTCATCGTCAACATTCTGCTGCACAGAATGTCATTAGCTTTCGTATGCATTGGTCACTATCGGCTGCTCCTTTGTTAGTTGGAATGTAGCATTTATGTAAAGCACATTTGATGTTCTAACAAAAAGCATTGTGCCCTATTATCTTCCAATTCTACTTGATGCCTAGTGCTATAATAGCATGGTTGACACCATGAGAGTGAGTGTGGTGTATAATTGTGTCTGGTGGGGTGGGGGGTGTACATTAACTTAAGCAACTTTTCCAGACGACTTGAATCAATATTGTGGAATGCTGGTTTTTTTTTTTCAATCACTGTTACCAAGTTTCACTTTGGTTGTGGCAACAAGTTTAATGTAGTTCGCTAGCACTCCTGCCAACACATATAATGTGCAGGCATCTGTGTTGAAAAAAAGACCAGCTAATGGTTTGCGAGGAGCTAAGGTCCATTTAGACCATTAAATTTTGAGCTTACACCGGTGGAAATAACTGGTGAATGAAAGCACACCCAGGAGAACTGACCATAATATTTTCTTTCAATATAATAATGATGAAGCTTTGAACTGCATATCAACTGACTTGTTTAAAAAATGACCCATTTCCTTGTTCAAGTACGACAAGGTTCCACAGGAAGACAGAAACTTAAAGCCATCAACAGCAGCATGAATATAAACAGCGCTCGACGTTTTGCAATCTTGCACCTGGTTATCATATTGTCCATTCCATTTTTTTCCACAGGCTGTTCTTTACTGTTTTATGGACATAAACAGTTTAATTTTAATGTCCCTATTTTTTAATATTTCGTTAATATATCTTTTCTTCATCGGCTTTTAACAAAATATATATTCGTAATGTGCCTTCATTTACCATTTACAGCGATCTTAACCAGATGCATCTTGATACAAAATTTATTTTCCTTAATTCTTCGTTTTCCTTTTCCAAAAGTGCAAACTGTTTATCTTGATACCTATTTTGTCTTCTCGGAAGATTAGGTCTACTGGATTAATGACTGCTTACATGTGTACATCATTTTCTGTTTTGGTCACCCCTACTCTTTGCAAGAACTGACAGTAGTGCTCATACCCGCTCCATCACAATCACCACTGCCAAGCACACCCTTCCTTCCTTTATTTTAACACTTAGGCTTCTCTTGACCTATTATATGCACCAGTTTCTTCTCCCCCAATGAGGCTAGGGGCCACTGAGCTATGCACAATCCAAAACAACACAGCCAAGGAAAACATTTGCTACCCTAATGACAAGCACCTATGTCAAAATGTTGGCTATAGCAACATCCCTTGTTCCAACAATGTTGGTCTACTTACATGTTTTTCTAACACAGAAGTTACTGCTTTGTCGTGTTCTGTGATTATACTTTTTTGCTGCTTTCTTTAGGATGGATATTCACGAATACTATTTGTTTCTCCTAACAGCAGCAAGTTTATCCTTGGAAGCATTTTGGGTCAAGAACAACTTTCACCAGGAAGAAGTGCAAGACGAGTGATTGAAGAAAATAAAGTTGCTTCTGTGATCTAAGAACTTGAGGACTGAAATGATGCACCTTTGTGTATATATGCTATGCAGTGCATTCATATCACAAAGTGCAAAGTGTTTTATCTCTGCAGCCATGTCAGTGTGTTGGCAAGACAATTTTCTCAATGGTGACCTGCTGCTTTGTCTATGAGCTGCCTTCATGACATTTGCATTAAAGGCGATGTACTATCGTGGACAAAAGTACCCTGGAAGTGCGAGCGTTGACCAAATTGCATTTCTGTTCAAGACCGCTGAAAACAGTGGGTCACGTATGCACATGCCGAACGCAGATGGTAGCACGGCTGATCCCAGCAAATAGTGCACCATAAAATTCGGTGGACTCTCGCACGTCCTGGGCAATTTTGTCCCCGATGGCACATTCTTCGAACAATGGATATGCTCGGGAATACGGGAAGTACCTGTACTTTAACGGATATAGTACAGATTTAGCATACGGAGTCTTTCGTTTTCTGAATACGGCAAGCACCTGTATTTTAACGGTTATAGTACAAATTCAGCATACAGTGTGTTCCGTTTTCTGAATACGAGAAGCACCGTACTTTAACGGTTGTAGTACAGATTCAGAATACAGAGTCTTCCGTTTTCTAGATACAGAAGCACTCGTATCTTGTATTACGGTCTCTCTTTTACAGTTGTCCGTTCTACGGAAATGACCGTTCTTAATTTACGGAAGAGTGTTCGGTCACAAATTACCAGCAAATTTTCTGTAAAGTAAGGAAATTTTTTTTTACAGTGTGGTTACGCACAGCGTATTACTGCATGAAATGAAGTCCATAATATAAACTATACGTTGTTTCCAGGCGATTGATATCTAAAGGGTTCGACTTGAAACAAACACCGTCGTTACAAATGTAATCTAGATTATCTTGATTAAAGCAGCACCGCAAACAACGCGTCGTGCGTCGTATATGCGAAAAACGGCGTGTAGGAAAAGAAAGAACCCTTAAATTTTATTTTACTCTTTTTTACGCAGTTACAATAATTTAAACGGTTACATTTTAGTTTTGACTCGATTATTAGGCTAGAAATCAAGAACCGCAATAGCCTGCTTTTTTTCTTTTAACAGGTTTCTGTCATAAAGCATTCACAGAAAATGTCTTTCGCGGTACAAAAAATTTCTATAAATTTTGTTTACATTAACAGCTTTTTTACAGTGTACTTTATCTGGCATGCACGAGCTTGTCCCAGCCTTGTGACCATATCTTTTGTAAATGTTCGCTTTGCTTTCACGGCACCCAATCGAATTTTTTTTCTTTTAATCACGTGCTCAATGGCATTAGTAAGCAGAGCCTTGCCCTTTGAAAAGGAGGTTTTTGATTAGCTGTATTTCAATTTAATCAGGTCGTGCAGCCGCGTTATTAGGGACACTTCTGCTTTTTTCCAGAAAACGATTTCCATGATAAATTTTGATCGGTCGGGCTTCTGTTTTTGTCCTATGCTTCCTTTTATGCCGAAGTTACCACTAATAACGTCTCCGATGTACCGCAGTTCATCGTTCCTTACAAAGATGTTACTGTTATCTCTTATAGCCCCGTTCGAGCTCTAAATACTCTTACATGGTTCCGGAACCTTTCTAGTGCGGTTTTGTATCTTTTGCGCATGTTATGCATCCAACGTTCACTTGTGTAATTAATTTTCTCGTGCACTAGCTCACTCGCCTCCCTTTTCTTTGTATTTGTTCCGTGTTAAGAGCACCTTTCCTTCGCGTAATCCCAACGTTTGGGCTTCTTGATGTTTCCCAGACGCCTGGTCAAGCACTTTTATAACTTGCTTTACATCCTTGTTGCACCACTTGCATGGTATTCACACTCTCCTCCAAAATATCATTGCCGTGTCTGTCTCATCTCCTGCTGAATAACCTCTACTAGTTTCGTTGCAGGAAAGGCCTCAATTTTCTTCTCTGTGTTTTTTTGCTATAGCTCGTATTTCCCTTTCATTGATCTTTAGAAATTCTAACACTATTGGTTCCTCTTTTGCATTAGTAGCTCTCCCAAATTTTAGGGTAAACGTTTATAATCGCTACCCACGCTTTTTTTCAAGTTTATCTATAGTAATCCGGTCTAGTCGTTCGTAAACCATTTCTTAGACTAAGGCGTAATTTATATATGGCTGCCTATTCCCGCATTGCCACGTTACCTGTCCATGAGACTTATTCTCCCTAGTTCTGTCCACCGCATGTAGGCTTAGGCACCGACCTAGTGGGTCATACACAGGGACCAAAATCAGCATCAAAATTGTACATCAAAGACCAGCACAGACCGGTCGGCATGTACCCAGTGATTGAAGTCGGTATCGTCAATGTCGACAGAACACTAGTACATACCCAGCAGAGCATCTACAGCGACACATGTCGGCGAGAAAGAAGTTCGTAGAAGAGTGGTACAAGTACACATTGCCTACATACTCAGTTACCAAAGTTGCTGAGACAGTTGCTTTCGAATCATGTTGCCTCAGCACAGCCAGCCTTACGGTAAACCATTAAACACCTGCTACAGAGTGAAGCAGGTCGTTTGGACAGACAGACAGACAGACAGACAGACAGACAGACAGACAGACAGACAGATAGACAGACAGAGAGACAGACAGACTGACTGACTGACTGACTGACTGACAGACTGACTAATAGATAGATAGATAGATAGATAGATAGATAGATAGATAGATAGATAGACAGATAGACAGACAGACAGACAGACAGACAGACAGACAGACAGACAGACAGACAGACAGACAGATAGATAGATAGATAGATAGATAGATAGATAGATAGATAGATAGATAGATAGATAGATAGATAGTTGGATAGATAGATCCCGAAAAGTTCGTGAAGTACCCTAATAATGTAACACATTATTAGTACAGTGTTCTGCGACAGCTAAATCACAGAGCAAATCGCTGTTACGTTGCAATCGCTATTGCCTATCAAATTCTCAGTGATTGTGGCAAATTGGTTACAAATGATAGGGCAGTACCAATTCATCTTTTCGACATTGTACGACTGCACAGAAACGTACAGTGACGGAATTCGCCTGCTGGGCCACTCAATCTCTATGTCAGCTTTCATTAAAAGATAACTTGAAACGTGTATAAAAGGACAGACAATAGTATTTGCTGCATGAAAGAAGAGGACGATAGCCCACTCATAATAACACAGCGTAATCAAGGCTGACAAAGAACGTCCAAGCAAGCATTCGAATCTTAGCCCTTCTTTGATGAAAAGATCAATGCTGCCGCCTTCTGTAGGGTATAACTTTATTTTGGGTTAATACAACTTAACCTAAACCGTAGCGCCCATATTTTTAGCCATATATATATATATATATATGTATATATATATATATATCACCGCGCATTCTGAATGAATAGCATGCTAAGAAATGAATGCGGGAAATTCGTTTGTGTTTTTCCTGATGCTTCCATGGTTGCATCGATATTTTCTGTTTCCCAGCAGACATTGATTTTGCACTCTACGTCAGCAAGATTTTCCGCGTATGCCAAATCAGTATCCAATATCCAACTAAAATTCCACCACTTTCTATATTTTTAAGGGAATAGCGCTTTGTCACGCAGTACGAAGCTGTCCGCACAAAGATTCTCCCTGAAAGAAATAGAAGCGTTGTTATTCGAGCATACTGCTACTAAAACGTAGTACAAAACATCCTACTGAAAAATACGCCTCCCGGATTCTCTGCATTCATAATTGTGCAGTATACATGTTGCGAGTTGCCGCATGTTCCCATACAACCAACATAGAAACGAAGGTTGTGCAGTGGTACACGTGGCTTGGAGCGCATGGGCCCGTGGGTGCCTCATTACATAGTACTGCTCTTTATTAAGGTACTAAGAGTTAAATACAGAAACAATAATTGCGCAACAAGTGGGACGGTCAAAAACACCGTACGGGGTTTATTAACATGCAGTGCAAGTTTTGCCATCAGATATCACCCCACTAACTAACAAAACCGTATGGTTTACTTACACAATTTTGCTGGTACCTAATACAGGAGCATTTGTTTGTTGCTGAAGCATCCCTGATGACAGAATCCTGGAGGTATCATATTCTTACTTTGTGCCCACTTTATTGCGAGAGCAATTGCATGGACATTCCAGTTACATTTCTGCCGTTACCGTGATGTCTTGTAAAATGTCCAGGGGAGAAGACATCGTCGCCACGTGCTGTATGCTTCATGTACGACTGGATGCGTGCTCACGTACTCACGCACGGGGCAGAAACCTGGAGGCTTATGAAAAGGGTTCTACTTAAATTGAGGACGACGCAACGAGCTATGGAAAGAAGAATGATAGGTTTAACGTTAAGGGATAAGAAAAGAGCAGATTGGGTGAGGGAGCAAACGCGAGTTAATGACATCTTAGTTGAAATCAAGAAAAAGAAATGGGGCATGGGCAGGATACGTAATGAGGAGGGAAGATAACCGATGGTCATTAAGGGTTACGGATTGGATTCCAAGGGAAGGGAAGCGTAGCAGGTGGCAGGAGAAAGTTAGGTGGGCTGATGAGATTACGAACTTTGCAGGTCCATGGCCACAATAAGCACATGACTGGGGTAGTTGGAGAAGTATGGGAGAGGCCTTTGCCTTGCAGTGGGTGTAACCAGGCTGATGATGATGATAATCATGATGATGATGATGATGATGCGTGCAAGGATGAGCCAGTGAAGCCGACTCAATCTTGCCGGAGACGAGGGAAGTGCAGAGAAAGAGTCTCACGCAAAGCACCAAGGGGAGGGGAGGGAGGCGGGTCGTTCTACTTCGGCAGCTGCTGTGTATTATGCGGTCGCACTAGCCCTATCATGAAAGGGATCAGCGATGGGAAGAGAGTGCACCGAGTGCTGATAGCTTCGTATGCACTGTGTTTTTGCCACTTAGTTCGCGTTGAAGCGAGAGACAGCACGAAGGACAACTCGCTCGCTGCTGCTGCCGTGCTTCCTCACTCCAGCGTATTAACAGTGAATGTCCACAATGATTGAGTGAGATGTGTTGATGTTTGCTTAAGCACGTATGACATCATTGTTCGTGATTTTGTTAGCAGACGATTGCTTCCATGTTTATACGGACGATAAACCTACTATCCTTATTCGTATAGCTGTCTACTAATTTGTTTTCCAAATAGATGTTTTGCCCTTAGACAGTGAACTTTT
Organism: Dermacentor andersoni; assembly: GCF_023375885.2. Lineage (NCBI taxonomy): Eukaryota > Metazoa > Arthropoda > Arachnida > Ixodida > Ixodidae > Dermacentor > Dermacentor andersoni. Next base: position 38,085,411 of record NC_092821.1, on the reverse strand, counting down.
TTCTTTAATAGCGCGTGCAACGTTTCCCGGGACACTTGACACATGTCAGGTGCACACGATCATATGTGTTTTGTACAGATGTGTAAAGCAGTGTAAATAAAGGAAAAAGAACATTTTCAGTTACGAGAAATGTAATGAATTCATCGTGAACAAAACTAATATAAACTGTTATTTCCTTTATGAACCTCTTACTGGTCTATGCATTTGTGTTCTGTAGTTCTTTAACCTCTCTTGTTTCATTCTTCCATGATACACAGATTCGCTGTTTTAGTCTTTTGCCACACTGTTATGCACTTCTGTATGTGTTTTGTATTTTAACTACCGTTTTTCTCTTTGTTTTTTCAAGTTGTAAGAGTGGGATGGCCGCTTCTAGGCTTTGGCTTAACGCCCCAGATTTTACATTCTCGAAAAAATAAGACGACAACGATGGAGGGGAGCTTGCACTGCATTCGTCCACAAGCATGTCCATTTTGACAGGTCAATAAAAGAAGAGTTCGGCAGCAGGTTACATTCCCGTAACAGACGAAGCCGAAAGCCTACTACACATATGATTGCACTCATGCTTCTGCATTAATTTATATTATCGGACGGGTCAGAATTTTTGTAACACATAACAAGCCGTAGGGTTATGTTAACCTACGGCGCTCTAGCTCGACCTCTTCAATTACACATGTGAGCGCCCAGTGGAGTACCTAAAGGTTGTTTCTTTCTTTCCCTCTTTCTTTCCGTCTTTCCTTCGTTTGTTGTTTCCTTTGTTCTTCCTTTCTTTAGTTTCTTCATTCACATTCATGCATGGTATCTTTGCTTGCTTACTTACAGGAGTATGAGCCACTCCTGATAATGACATTTTTCTCACAGGACTAGACGTCGTTTCTTTTTAGGGTGCAAGTCATTGCTACGAGCCACTTCAGGCTTTTGCCCTGAAAAGCCCGTATGCGCTACGGCGCGAAAGCCGTAAAAAGATATTCTCGTCGGATACGTGTCTACTTGGAACAGCAAAATTAATCATGACCAATAAAAACTGCATAGAAACACATAAAACCGAACACCATGACCCCAGGCCAAAATTCACACAGCTTGCTCCCAAAATTATCTTCATTTTGTTTTGTATAACCTTTCTTAGTCTAAGATATCAGCCACCAAAATTTGGTCATTGTAGCAGTAAAGCTGAGGAAATTAGATATTACAAGAGCTGCAAAGCAACCTTAATCACACTCTGCTTCCTTTTTTATTCTTCTTGGCTAGAATGCTGGCGAGACAATGAATGGAAAATTATATGCTACGATTATGAAGTGCCGGAAGATTTGTGCCCTGGTGTTCCCGCGACATATTGCAGGAAAAAGAGGCAGCGATGTGTTTGCGGCTGCAAATATGGAACGTATCGGAGGATGGACTGGGCATGTGTGCCGTATAGAGAATGCGGTGAGTAGATAAGCGGATTAGTACTTTCGATCGCGTCTGCTATGGCCTTGCTCACAACTGAGGAAAGAAATGGGCAATAAACCAATCCAAACATATGCCTAAAGCGTGAAAAATAGGTGTCCTCCGTGTATATACTATGTTGCACTGGCAATGAGTATCGAAGAAGGCCAGGTGAGTGCCGCTCTAAAATGCCTTCCACGTATTCATGCAGACTCCATAAGAAGTACCACGATGAACATTTTTTTTTCAGTTTCCAGTTATTTCTTTTTATAACTAAACGTTGCTGAAAATCACCTGGGCGCTTAGCAATACTGCTAGTTCTGAGCCCATGCAAATGAATACGAAACACCATGGCAGCTCTGGTTAACAAGTAATGTGATTTGGAAGTACAGATTCCGCTAACGTTGTTAGCGGGAAACCACCAAACACAAAATCTGTTACTATTACAATACACAAACATAATGATTACGAATTATAAATTGCTTAAGAGCATACGAAAAAATTTCTACTCTCTTTTATCCTCTTCGGAAAATTATTCCATATCTTTGTTTAAATGTAGGCTAACCTGCGCCTACCATGCAAGTTCCTAACAGTTGATACGTTAAAATGTTTGTTCAATTCTGTCCTAGTGTGTATGCGTGGTGCCCTAATAATGCTACTTGGAAAGGGGTCTGTGTGCGAAAGTATGGCATGAACTGAGCACGCTGTTTCGAGATCCCTAATAATGAGAAATGGCGTAATGTTAGTTCTTTTTTGTTAGTGGCAGTCTGTGTTTCGTATAAATAGATAAGTACATAATTTGAAGCGCTCTTTTGTGCAGTTTGATTACTGGATCTAGATAAGTTGAATACGTACGCCCCCATGTCTCATACGGTAAGTTAAATGACCAGAAAAAATACTAAAGCAACTCATTCGTAATGTACATGCGGGAAAATGCTGATGCGCCTGATATAAAGTAAAACATGCATTACTGACCCGGCTGCAAACATTTGCTATGTGTACCCCGTAATGAAATGATGAATCTAACGTTATACCAATGTATTTATATTCTTGAGCTTCTGTAATTGCTGTCATCGCAATCTTTAATGTTATTGGTGGTATTTCAACTCTACTAGGACGAAAAAATCATGTACTTAGTGTTAAATTGTTGTTCATAAACCAGTTTATTATTGTTTCTAGTTTTCTATTAGGATTGTTTACTGAGGGATCGATGTCCTTTCCTGAGATTAAACCTGTGGTATCGTCGGCATAGATTATTGTCTCACCGTTATCAAGCCTTAAGCGTAGCTCGTTGATGTACAAGTAAATAATATCAGACATAAAACAGACCCGTGCGGAAGGCCGTGTGTACTGGGCAGGAAGTAAGACGACACACTGTCCAAGTGTACTCTCTGCTATTTGATCGATGGTGTCGCAAGCTCTTTTAATGTCTAAATATATGCCAATCACTACGTCGTTGTTAAGTTCTGCAGAAACCTTGCGGGTTTCTGCAGAACTACTACGTCAACTACTTCGCTGTTATTCAGATAAGTGTTATTAAATCTTGTAACACAACTAACTGCGGTTATGGTTTACTTGTTTGGGCGAAATCCGTACTGATGCGGTGTTGGTATTTTATAGTTTGCTCAGAACTTAGTTAATCGCTTGACCACAAGCTTCTCGAAGACTGTGTTAATGGTAGAGACGACCATAGCCGAAGTCTACCGCGGATGCGACGGGGTACCACGACCAGCTCTTTCGCAGCTTTTGCACCCAACTTCTGGGCGGCGCTTTGGCTTCTTGGCTTCTGCCCTGTCACGGCAAGGCGAAAGGGGAGACGGGAAGAGCAAGCGCGTCTCCCTCTCTAGACTGGCCGGGCTACTGTCTGGCTTCTGGTGCGCTGGCGGAGACCAACAGAGAGAAAAGGCCGCTTATAGGTGTGGTAACTCTACCAATAGTTTAAGCATTTGATAAACGTTAGCAGCATAAGATTGGCGGCACAACATCAATGAATTGTGAAACTGTTCTTTGATTAGTCAAGCAACTGTGTCAGGGCCCTCTTATGTGCGGACAGGTGTGTACTGCATCTCTGATAAAGTTCTGGAATCTTGCTTCAAGCGCCACGCAATACAAGACGTCTTGCTAGATACATTGCCGCACATGTCCCCTAATAGATCTATTTGTAAACGAATACCGTATTTGGCTCTTTTAACTGCTTTCGTGGTCAGCGGCTGGAATATTTGTTCTAACCGAATGAGAAAGGTGTAACGCCCACATAATACTCCTGTTAGGCGAGAAAAGGAGCTTCCATAACACAAAAGACGAAGGAAGGGAGCCATCATTTCACATCAGGCACTAGCATTCGTAAAACCTGCGGTAAACTTTAAATTATTTCGGCGTGTGTGTTTGTGCGCGTATGTGTGAGTTTGTGAGAGATGTTTTTTGAGCCGGTGTATAATAAGTACGGGTGTTATTATTATGAAATGTGAACGTTACGGGTGGTATCTCTTCCTTTGTGGCTTGGCGTTGTCCTACAGAGTTCTTGAACCGAAAAGTCCAGCGGTACCATGGTCAAAATGGTCGCCATTCGTGGACACAAGTATTACCATGCAAGAACACGGCCAACAAAACAGAGGTCACGGGTCAAATAAATTCCAAGTGTTTACAGTACACATAAATACTAGTACTAATTTGGTTTGTTACTTTCGTTTGTAGTTTCCTACAATTTGAATTGATATTATTGCTACGGGGATGTTGGGAGTATACACAGACTGTATTTACAATACACGCAGAAGCAGAGTCAATGTGGTTAAATATGGCTGACCAGCAAGAACACGCAGCAGCTAGCGTCTCGCGATCTTCTTCTTTCTCTTTTCTTTCATCCTTCCGTAACAGGATCCCAGGGTGGCGAAGCGCCGTCTCGCTGTATGTTAGGCGAACAACTGCGAGCGAACTATGGCTTCAGCCGCGAAACGTGCACGATGTCGATAGGCATCGGACTTGAGCATCGATCAAACTGTAACGGCGATATCTCGCAATTGACGTCCTTAACTTGACCTAGGACTTCATAACGCCCTGTGTAGCGAGAGCGAAGCTTCTGAGAGGGGCCAACCTGATGACACGGTGACCAAAGGAGCGCCTAAGCATCTGGAGCGAACTTAACATCGTGATGGCACCGGTCGTAACGCCCTTTTTGTATACGCGCCGAAGCTAATAAACGAGATCGGGCGACATGACGCGCCTTGTGAGGGCGATCGATGACTTCACGAGCGTACTCAGTTGCAACACGGGCCACATAAGGCAGGACGGTGTCAAACGGCAATGTATGGTCGCGGCCATACAAAATACAAAAGGGTGAATGTCCTGCTGTATCGCGTAGAGACGAGTTATACGCCAATGTCACGTAGGCCAGCGTGGCGTCCCAGTTGGGGTGATCGTTAGAGACGCACATCGACAGCATCTCTGTGAGTGTTTGGTTGAGACGTTCCGTAAGACCGTTCGTTTGTGGGTGGTAGGCGGTGGACAGCTTGTGCTCTGTGGCACAAGAGCGGAGGTCATCGGCAACAAGAAACAAGAACGAGCGACCGCGGTCTGTAAGTAAATGACCAGGTGCACCGTGGTGGAGGATGAAGTCGTGGAGAATAAAATCGGCGACGTAAGTTACGCAATTAGTCGCGCACGCCTTTGTTATCGCATAGCTTGTCACATAATCAGTAGTGACGGCGATCCACTTATTCCCTCTAGTCGTCGTCGGAAAAGGGCCAACCAGGTCAATGCCTACGCGAAATAAAGGTTCAGAGAGAACTTCAATCGGATGCAGTCGTTCTAGAGGTGGTAGGGGAGGTTTCTTCCAGCGCTGACACTATTCGCAACATAACGACAGACAGAGCGGTAGGACCCGGCTAGAGACGACACCGGTCGTATGCACGTAAAACTCCATGGTGTCCCGCCGTCGGGACATCATGATGTTCAAGAACGACGGATCGCAGATGACGAGGACGGACAACGAGCAATTGAGGGCCGTCAGGGTTGATTTTGTGGCGCTACAGGATACTGTCGTGCACCACAAACATGCGACACGCGCCGTCGGTGCTGCCACATTGCATTCCGGTGATAATCAATTACTATAAGGATTCGTCACGTTGTGGTTCAGCGCACATGACGGTCGTGTCAGTCAAAGCCATCACGCAGGTCACTGGATCATGTGCAGCAGGATCGGGAGGATCCATGAGGGGACGAAGGAGACAGTCTGCGTCCTTGTGCAAACGTCAAGACTTGTAGTTAACTATAAATGACAATTCCTGGAGCCGCAAAGCCCGGCGACCTAGCCGTTCTGTCGGGTCCCGGAGGGAAGACAGCCAGCAGAGGGCGTGGTGGTAACGGCCAAAAACGTGCGGCTCTACAAATATGACCGGAACTTCCCGACAACCCAAACTAAGGCCAAGCACTCCTACTCGGTGATGGAGTAATTTCTCTCAGTAGGTGACAGCCGGCGGCTGATGTTGACGATCACGCACTCGGTATCATTCTTCTGTTGGGCAAGAACAGCGCCGATGCCGTGGCCGCTTGCCTCGGTGTGGACTTCGGTTGGTGCAGATGGAACAAAGTGGGCAAGTGTGGTGGGAGGGGTGGTCAGAAACCCAATGGGAGTGGCGCAAGCGTAAGCCTGCTCAGAGCCCCCTGAGAATGGCGTGTTCTTCTTTAGAAGATCTGTGAAAGGCCGAGCAACGTGGGCGAAGTTTTGACGAAACGGAAAAAGCAAGAATACAGGCCGACGAAGCAGCACACGTCAGAAGCAGAACGTCGCAAAGGGAAGCTGCCATCGGCGCGAACTTTTTCCGGATCTGGTTGTACACCGGATGCGTCAACTAGGTGTCCCAACACGGTAGCCTGACGGCGCCCGAATTGACATATTGTGGAGTTCAGTTGGAGGCCGGCTTTTCAGTAGACCGAAACGATAACAGCGAGTCGGGTAAGGTGGCTGCCGAACGTCGGAGAAAAAACAATAACGTCGTCAAGATAACAAAGACAGGTGGTCCATTTGTAGCCTCGCAGAAGAGAGTCCATCATACGTTCAAATGTCGCAGGAGCAGTGCATAGGCGAAGGACCACGACTGATCACGGCTATCTTCGCGCGGTCCATTTCAGCAACTGAATTGAGCCGGAAGCTGGATCGAAGACTGATGGACGAGAAGTACTTAGCTCCGTGCAAGTAGTCCACGGCGTCTTCGATGCTTGGCAGTGGGTATACGACTTTTCGGGCGATCTTGTTGAAAGCCGATCATCGACGCCAGAACACCGGATACCATCTTTTATTTTCACAAGGACAACAAGCGAAGCCGAAGGGCTGGATGATGGTTCCATGGCCCCTTTGCAGAGCATTTTGTATACTTCTGGTTTGGTGACTCGACATTCAGCATGCAATACACGACAGGGACACTGGCGAATAGGATTCGTGTATACAGTGTTTATGCGGTGGTGAACAACAGATACTTGGCCTAAAGGCCTGTCGCCAAAAGCAAAGATGTTACTGTACGATTAAGCAAGACACTTATGTCTGTGGCCTGTGCAGAGGTGAGGTCAGGTGCAAAGATTTTCGCGAAGACACCCGTTAAGGAAACAGAGCTGTGAGCTGCTATTCGCGCTAGTGAGCCACTCCCGGCATTCAGACTGTAAATTTCAAATTCTAAAGTATTAGAAACGCTGGCCAAGAACATGCGGGCTGGAATCACTTGAGAGCACACACTGAAATTCAGGTGCGGAAGAACGACGTCGTTATTAGCAACCGTGACCAGCGTAGGCGGAACCGTAACCTTCCGGTTCAAAAGCACGTCGACAATGGGGCGAAGCACATATTCATTGTCAGGAACCTCTGGCTGTGCGGTCAAAGCGACGTAAGGAACTGCCTCGGGCGACAGACGCACATCTTGAAGCGAGCACAAGTGCGCAGGGCGGTGCTCAAAGCATCGGCGAGTTGAAGCAATTCCAATTGACGAATGTCAGTTACGCAGTCGATCAGAGCAGAATGAATATATAAGAAGTCCAATCCAAGAATAACTTCGTGAGGGCAGTTGTCGATCACAGCAAAGAGAGCCGAAGTAGTGCGGCTGGCTATAATTAAACGCGCAGTGCACATTCCAAGAACAACCAGCACACCGCGGTCGGCCAGACGAAGCACTCGGGCAGCTGCTAGTGTCAGGACCTTCTTTAAACGTCTACGTAGGCTACCACTCATCACAGATACGTGGGATCCAGTGTCGACCAATGCTTGGACAGGTACGCCGCCTATTTTAAGTCAATTATACTTCTCCTTGTGGGTACATACAGAGGATTTGCTGCGGTAGTAGGCAATGCAGCACCACCTCCGACGGCTGCATTTGTTAGTGTTCCGAATGGCTGCGGCAGAAAGCCACAGGGGACGAAAGGCGACGTGGCTGCGGCGAACGGGATGATGGGCGACGCGTTTGCGGTGAACGAGACTGTTGTCCGTGCGGCGATGGTGAGCGACCGTAGCACGTTGTCGGCGCTTTTAGACTCGGCGGTGGACGAAACGTTGCGGGCATTTCCATCAAAACGGCTTAGGTTGGCCGGCATGCTAGGCGTTCAGGCGCACGAGTTGCGACAGTATCGGGCGACATGACCAATGCGGTGACAGGTGAAACATATCGGCTGGTCGTCCAATGTTCTCCACTCAGTTGGTTTGCGATAACGCGAAGAGAAGCGTCAGTGGGGAGCACAAATAGTGGAAGAGCGTTCGTAGGCTCTGGGGTTCATGGCCGCAAAGAGAGAATGTATACCGATGTTTTCAAGTTCCTGGCAAACGATGGCTTGTGGGAGGGCAACTGAAAAAGTGGTAGCATAAGGGTTACGCTAACAGAAAGCTGCGGGCGCCATCGCGTCAAGTTCACGCACCAAGAACAATTCGCACCACGTCCTTTGATGGTGACGCATGCTGCTGTGCGGGCCGATTTCCACACGTCGATGTTGCGGCAGTATTCGCAAATCTGGTGAACGGTTGCCGGACGCCTCGACTTTTGGCCTGCTCGAATTGTTGCACTCTTTCATGATAGCATCAACTGTAGAGCAGCTTTCGCGCATGAGCAGATTAAAAGCGTCGTCAGCAATTCCCTTCAGCCCTTGCCCGACCTTCTCAGCTTCTGGCACGTCATGATTGTCTTTACTATAAAGCGCCAGCACGTCCTGAGTGTATGAGACAGAGGATTCCTTGGGGGATTGCGCGGGAAGCCACTTCCTGGTTTGCGGAAATTTCATGGCGGTCTGGCTGGCCAAACAACGATGTCAACTTCTATTTGCATTGGTCCCAACTGATTAGCTCCCCTTCATGGTTTTCGTACCACACCTTTGCAGCGTTTCTTAGGTAGAACAACAGGTTAGCTAGCATAAGCCCAGCATACCATATTTTGATTCCACTCAGGCATTCGTACATAGCCACCCACTCTTCAAAGTCGATGCCATTGGTGCCGTAGAAAGTTCCCGGATCTTCGTGTTGCACAACCACAACCGAAGGGAACAGCGACGTAGGTGGCGGCCGTGACGTTGGAGGCGGCAACGACGCTGATCCCGTGTGCTCACCGTCATTCATGGTGGGATGATGATGAGACGTGCGCAGCGGAGCTCCGTTTCCAGTCGTGGTACCCGGCACGTCCCACCAATATGTTACATGGATGTTGTGAGTATAGGTAGAATGTATTTACAATATGCATACAAGCAGGGTCAACGTGGTTAAGATGGCTGACCAGCAAATACACGCAGCAGCCAGCGTCTCGCGATCTTCTTCTTCCTTTGTCTTTTTTCATTCTTCCGGAATAATATAGGCATCAGAAGACACAGAAACCCACGACCCACGAAACACCGAATGAAATCTATTCCATATCTGGGGAGGAAAAAAAATCCAGCGATGGAATTGGTGCACCCGCTGGCACGTTCGATACAGCCGCTCCCTCAACTCCAAGCATGTGCTACGGCGTGGATAGTACATTGTTTGGCAGTGCCGCACTACTGCCGCAACTACCACTGAAACGAGATGTTATGCGGAGGCACAAGTCTCCTGTGCTAGTTGTACTGTCAAGCCCCGTGTTTCTCCTAAGTGCGCAAGCACTCAACTTTATTAGCATCGTGAGGTTCGTAGCAGCCTTCACTTTGTAAAAACTTGATAAAACGCATTCAAATAATAGATACCTTCGCAATGTATACTCTTGAGCGGATTCTTTCCAATATAGTAGAACAAATCTTCTACCTATATCATAGAGTGCACTTGAGGGCTGTTTGAGATTTTGCTTATAAAATTTTACAGCCCTGTGCAGTATATGAAGGTAAGTTCTCATGGCCAAACGAGGCATCAAATGGACAGACGGAAGTTGCGTAGGAGCACAACGGTGGCACATAGAGAGCAGGTAATTGAAGCCACTCATGCGCTTACATGTGCTTGCCTCTCGATCTCTTGCTCTCCTATGCTTGAGCAACAAAAATATGCATAAATGAGCATACACAAATATCTCCCACCATTACGTATTTACCTTGTTGTTAAGCTTGTGCCTTTATCTTTGTTCTATTGTCTTGTTTTCTATGGTATGACGATACTAATATATGCACTGGAATAACCCTAAAGAACCCAGGACGATGGAACCAATGCCCGTAAGTAGCGGATCACGCGTACTTTCATGCAAATTGCTCTCTTTGCTGCCTAACATTTGCATGGAGTTTTATCGCCATAACTGGAAGCACATTTTTGTCGGGCCGCACAACTACCACAGCGATGAAACTATTAAACACAAACAGTGCTTCCATACAGATTACATTCAATTCAAGTAAAACTCTTGCTTGGGCTAGTTGGTTCATGCACAGCTATCGAATGAGCAAACAAGAACCACACGTGGATCAGCACAGGAGACAATTGATCTAGTATAGTCTTTTTCCAAGCCAACGGGGACAAAAAACCAGACATAAAAAGTACCGTCTACACTTCACTACCAACCAATCTATCCCCAACATAACACACTTTAAACGCATAAGGCCCAGTCAGTGATAAAACCCGCACGACTATGGGAATAATGACCAACGAATGACACGGAAATAACATGAAAAATGCGTCTAAGTACAGTGTCTGCGTCAAAACTAATATCTCTAATAGTCACCACCCTAAAAATTGATAAAACATGTGACCGCGCGAAAAAAGAACCACGTGACAAACAATGAAATGGACACAAGTGATGAACGATAAAGGTTAAGAGCAGCGTATGCGTCAAAAAAAGAAAAAAAAGCAACAAAAGCTTAAGAGCCACTAGAAAATCGTCAACAAAATAAAAACTAGTTAAATAAAAGGAAGACAGACGGTAAAACCAAATCAAATCACTTTAACAAGAGGCCTAAATGAAACATTTTAAAAAAGTCGTCTCCTTGTCTCTAAGCATAATGGACGGCCTGCTGACGCATGCGTTTCCCTCTTTTTTGATGAAAAAGGCTTCCACAATTTTCCTCTCAAACCTGTCTTTTCCATACTTCAAAAATTTAGTTTTGTCAAACTGAGGGCGGCAATTAGAGCAGTCTCTGCAATGCTCTGCAAGGAAACTCCCTTCCTTGTTGCGCAGATTACGACAATGTTAATGTTCCATTGCACGCTCATTGAAACATCGACCTATTTGTCCGATATAGCTGCGACCACAGCTTAGGGGATTTGGTATACTACACGTGTCCTGCATTCAGTGAACTTCTTCTGATGCTGGATTGAACAAGCCGGGCGTTTCTGTTCGTTCATGGCACAAAGCTTAGACAGCTTGCAAGGCGCCGAGAAAACAACCTGAACAATATGCCTGCTTGCCACTTTCTTAATGTTGTGCGATACCTTATGAAGGTACGCAATTACCGCAACAGAACTGCGTGAAACTGGCTCCCTGATAAGAGGCGGGTGCTTTAGTTTTTGGAGCATCGTTTCGCAGACAGCTGAAATCAGACATGGCGGGAAGCCTGCCTGTTGTAGTCGTTGCACTTGAACGCTAAAGCTACTTGACACCAAATGGATACAAGACTTAGTTAAAGCCGTTTGTAGAGAATGTTTCAAGAATTCAATTCCACAGTAACTTTAGTCAAATAAGCAAAATTGGTATGCGACAACGTGTGGATCCTTAGCCAGATGAGTGTTATGGATCCATGCAGCTACACAAAGTAAACGATTCAGACACGGGCACAATCATTTCTTGTTTTGGATCAAACAAATAAATAAGCAAAACAAAAAGAAATAAAAGAAGGAAATGCAACTAAAGAAAAACCAATAAACTAAGGTGCAGACCACCGCAGGAGCGTAAATGCTACGGACCCCGCCCGCACTGCCGCGCGCCATTCCCCGCATGCCGACGACACATACTTAGTGGAGTATGTCACTAAGGTGTGAAAAAACCGAGTCGACATTTACAATATTCGGGATTTCAAACTGTTTCCTTTCTTTGAGAGATAGCCGGTATTATTTATGTCATACTTTTACGTAAGGTGGTGCACAAGAACGCGCAAACTAACCGAGTGGTAAAGACCACACGGTGGTACACTATGACCCAGCCATTGTACCAGTGTTACCCTTGGTACTGTGGACTGTTGCATGGTAGTAACAGGAGCATCGAGGCCTAGTACAGCGTAATGGAAACCGTAAATTTCCAACCCGGAGTCATAAAAAGAAGGTGAGAAACAGAATGGTAAGTTGTATGCAAAAGGTAGGAATGATAAAATTACGGGGATTCAGAAAAGCAGAAAAACAAAAATCAGTAGTAAAAACTTGTATAATGACGCAAAGAGCTGTGTCTTGCTGTTGGAGGCCCGAGAGGGCTGCCTGAGAAAAAATATATCGAAACACATATGCGCCAGAGCATGACGCACCTGCGTGCAGCAACAGCAGGCGCGAAAGGACTCCGCACATCGAAATTGAATGCAAAGATATCCCCCATCATGACGCGTAGGGAATGTTCGTCTTGTAGAAGTTTTGGAATTAAAAGAAGATAGGAGGAAGAACTGGTTAGCAGTCGATAAGTAGGATACTCATTTTCTACTTAGGACAGGTAGTGACCGCGGATCCGGATCATGAGATTGAAATAATCAGAAGAATAAGAATGGGCTGGGGTGCGTTTGGCGGGCATTCTCAGATCATGAACAGCAGGATGCCATTATCCCTCAAGAGAAAAGTGTATAACAGCTGTGACTTACCAGTACTCACGAACGGGGGCAGAAACCTGGAGGTTTATGAAAAGGGCTCTACTTGAATTGAGGACGACGCAACGAGCTATGGAAAAAAGAATGATAGGTGTAACGTTAAGGGGTAAGAAAAGAGCATATTGGGTGAAGGAACAAACGCGAGTTAATGACATCTTAGTTGAAATAAAGAAATACAAATGGTCATGGGCAGGACATGTAATGAGGAGGTAAGATAACCGATGGTCATTAGGGGTTACGGACTGGATTCCAAGGGGAGGGAAGCCTAGCAGGGGGCGGCAGAAAGTTAGGTGCGCGGATGAGGTTAAGAAGTTTGCAGGGACATGGCCACAACTAGTACATGACTGGGGTAGTTGGAGGAGGAGGAAGTAAACTTTATTGCTCTAGAAAGAGTAATTCAGCAGTCACGCCGGACGTCTTCATCTTGTATTGGTTGATGACGATCTCCGGCCTGCATGGCTGGCGCCCCTATTCCAGGGCAGAACTGAGCGGGGCTGCTCATCGGGCATGATCCACCGGCCTCCGTTGGAGGCTAGGGTTGCAGCGGCAGAGCACGCTCTCCCACTGCTCCGTACTCGGATTTTCTATTTTGTGGAATACCTTATTCGCATTGCACTCCCATGTGGTGTGATAAAGTGTGGGTACTGCGCCACACCTTGCGCATGTGTGTCTGTATTGACTTGGAAACATTTTGCTTAGTATATGTAAATTTGGGAAAGTTCCTGTCCGCAGCATTCGCCAGTAAACTGCTTGTTGTTGAATGGGTGTATTGTGGTTCGGGGGATATCTGATCCTCGTCCCTCCATGGTAATTTAGTATGTCAGAGTACGTTGGGATCACTGTCATAAAATCCTCAGGATCTCTCTTGAGGTCCGCTCGGTTTGTATGCTCGCGAGCTATCCTATCAACCCTTTGGTTGCCGTCAATTTCAGTGTGCCCAGGTACCCAAAAGATGGCGTATCTAAAGCGTTTATTCTGTGGGCCCGCGCGGAGGAAGATTTCGAGCGCTTTTTGACCGATTCTACCGTTAATGTAGTTTCGGCATGCTTCCTTGGAGTCTGTTAGAATTATAAGGGATCTATTTGTGCTGTAGCCCTCCACAGCTGCTAGAGCAACAGCCATTTCCTCTCCCTCGGGTACCGTACAATCCCGTGCCGACGCGCAAACGATTTCCCTGTAGTCCGAGTCTATTACTGCCGCGACGACTCTTTGTTCTGTTTCCCTTCGTTCTCGGGGATATGCCGCGGCGTCCGTGTATACCGTGTTCGCCTTGGTTGCTAGGTATTTTTCTACATATTTTGCCCTAGCATTCCGCCTGGCTGCGTGTAAATTCCGGTCCATGTTTCTGGGCAGGGACCCTACCTTGATGGTGGTGCGATACTCATCGGGTAGGTTTGCCGTTCTTTGTTCTTCCTTTTCAATTTCTTTGTGCCCCACTTTTTTTAGGAACTTTCTGCCCGTGGAAGTCTGCTGTAGCCTGGGTAGTTGCGACCATAATTGTGCTTCTTTGAGCTCCTCGAACGTGTTGTGGAGTGCGAGGGCCAGCAGCTTCTCTGTCGAGGTGTTGTTGGCCGGCAGGTGACAAGCTGTTTTGTATGTTTTCCTTATGATGGCGTCGGCCTGGTCCCGTTTGCCTTTGTTTGTGTTGTAATATGGGAGGGCGTAAGTGATCCGCATGACTATGAGGCTTTTAACCAACTTGACCGTATCTTCCTCCTTAATGTCACTTCTTTTTTTGCGAGACGCAGGTGATCATACGTGCCAACTGTGCCGTCGCTTGCTTGAGTAGGTTTATGGTGTGTGTGCAGCGTTGATTGCTCTGCACCCACATTCCCAGAATCCTGATGGCTTCTTTTTCTGGTATCTTCTGTCCTTCTAGGGTGACGCTTATTTGTTCTTCCGAGCGCTTTCCTCTTCTGACTCTCAGGAGCTCGAACTTCCCCGTCGAGCAGGCGAGGCCTCTTTCCCTAACGCATTCTTCCACGCATGTTGCTGCGGCTTGTAGTCGTGCTCTTTTTGGTTCAGCGAGCCTTGGTTAGTCCAGACGGTGATATCATTGGCATAAATGGCGCGATGTATGCCGTCGATCTCTTCCACCTTCCGGGCTATCCCAATCATTGCAATGTTGAAAAGGATCGGTGAGATCACGGATCCCTGCGGGGTTCCTTTGTTTGGCGTGTTGAACTTGTGTGTCCGCAGGTCCCCTAACCTCACCGTGGCTGTTCTGTTTGATAGGAACGCTGTCACGTGGCCGTGTATTCTTAGTCCACTGTTGAGATGGTCCAGTCCCTTGAGGATGGCCGCGTGGCTGACATTGTCGAACGCTCCTTTGACATCGAGAGCCATTATTATATTTTCTCCGTTGTAGGGGATGTTGCCTAGAACCCCCTCTTTAATTTGTAGTAGGACGTCTTGCGTTGATAATTTGGCGCGAAAGCGGAGGAGGAGGAGGAGGAGGAGGAGAAACTTTATTATTGCAGAAACCGTTGCGCGGTTTATTCCTGGGTGGTTCCCTCTGACAGGGCTCTACTGGCGATCGCGGCTCGCCGGGCCTGGTCGAGGGTCGCCAGTTGGCTTCCCAGGTCCAGTTCGGAGAGTCTCGCCTCCCAAGACCACGTAGTGAGTGTGTGTGTTGTGACTCGTGGCGAAATTGCGTCGCCCGGGCGGTCGGTGCATTCGTGTGTTATGTGCGCGAGTGTCGCTGTGTGGTTGCTACACCAGGGACATGTTCGGGACGTATAACTGTCTGGGTAGATTGCGTGTAGACGAGACAAGTGTGGGTATGTGTTAGTTTGCAGGCGGCGCCAGTCCCTTGCCTGGAGTTTATTGAGAGTTTTGTGTGGGGGAGCGTATTGCGTTCTTCCGAGCCGTTGGACCTGTAGTATTTGTGGACCTGTCGTAAATAACTCGTGGGTCGCTCGTCGGTCTGTTGGGGGCTGAAGAACGGTGTGGTCTGCCGCTCGGCTAGTGAGACCTCGAGCTGGGCAGTCCGCCTCTTCGTTGCCCCGCAGGCCTTCGTGCCCGGGGCACCAGACGATGCCATGGGTCCATTGTAGTGTGCGACCCAGGATTCGAATGGCTTGTATAGGGAGTGTTCCATTCAGGTATAAACGACAAGCCGCTTGTGAGTCAGTAAGGACACGGGCGGACCTTCCCTTGCTCTCAGCGTCGCGAAGTGCGAGAGCGATTGCTGCTGCTTCTGCTGCTGCGCTGCATGTGGCGCGGATGGAGGCTGAGGCTACCCGATTCCCCTGATTGACAACGGCGATTGTGTATTTGAGCCCGCAACGTGGCGACGAGGGATACGGGCTAGCGTCCGTGTAGTACGTATCCGGGTCTCTGAAACAACGTTTGTGCAACACGCGGGCACGCGCTGCTCTTCTCTCCTGATTGTGGGTGGGGTGCATGTTCTTGGGGATAGGGTCTACTACAATGTTCTCTCTAATGTGGTTAGGCAAGAGTTGTGTTTCTTCTTTGCAGTACTGAGGTGTCAGCGGGTACCCTAGCCGTTGAAGAAGGTGTCTTCCCTGTTGAGTCTTGTTGAGGCGCTCCCTCTGCGCTATGAGCGTGGCACTTACTAGCTCCTCAAAGGTGTTGTATACGCCTAGCGCTAGTAATTTCTTTGTGCTTGTGCTTGACGGTAGCTTTAAGGCCGTTTCGTACGCGGTTCTTATAAGAGTGTCCATGCGTTCTGTCTCGCTTTTGCGCTTGACTTGATACGGTAGCGCGTACGTGACACGGCTGATGACGAGGGCTTGTACCAGTCTTAAGGTTTCGTCCTCTGTGAAACCATCTTTGCTGCGCGCTACTCTGGCGATGAGTGATGCGGTGCTTCTTATAAAGTGATTTAATTTCTCTGAGGCTAGCTTTATGCCGTTGTTCTCCTGGATGTGCATACCTAGTATGCGTGCGGTCGGGACGCGCTTTATAGGTTGCCCGGCAATCTCGAGATGCATTGGCGGGGCTCGATGTTCCTTAGTTTGCTTAGGCCGGACTTGAAGGTAGTCCGGCTTGTGTGGGGCACACCTCATTCCTGCTGTGGTTAGGTATGACTCGATGTATCCGATAGCCGTGAGTAACGTGTTTTCTCTGTCGCCGTATGAACCCTTGGTTGCCCATAGAGTGATATCGTCGGCATAGAAGGCACATCCGTGTTTTGGGATGTTTTCCAGTTACATACATACATACATACATACATACATACATACATACATACATACATAACATACTGTGGGGATAAAGATCTTCATCTTCCATGTATTGTTGTAGCCTCCTTGTCACGATTCGCTCGTACAACTTGCCAAGGCACGATGGGAGTGATATCGGCCGTAGGTTTTATAGTAGTAGCTTTTTTCATGGCTTGGGGATCATAACTACCTCCGCATGTTTCCATTCCTCTGGCAGTGTCCCCGCTTCCCAATGTGTGCTGAGGAAGTTCATCAGCTGTGTACCCACCTCAACACTTAGGTTGCGGATTAGTGCATTCCTAATCTTGGCTGCGCCTGCGGCTATGTTCCGGGTCGATACGTTAACTGCTGCGAAAACTTCCTCCCTGGTGATGGGTCTGTCAAGGTCGGGGTTTTCTTCGCCTCGGTATCGCTCCGTGTAGGCTTCGCGTTTATTTTGCCCGTAGAACTTTACACGGATTTTTTTCATTATCTCTTCTTCTGTCCCTTCAAAGTGGTGTACTAGTCTTGGGATGGCCTTGTTACTTCCTGACTTGGTCTTGCTTGGGTCCATTAGAGCCTTGAGGATACGCCAGGTCTTTGCGGTGCTGAGGGTTCTATTCAGGGAGTCGCTAAACTTTTGCCAACTTTGTCGTGTGATTTGGGCTGCGTATTCCTCGGCCTCCTTGGCAACCTTTGCTATATTTTTCTTTAACTTCTTATTCAGTCATTGTTTCTTCCACATTTTGGTTAGTCCACGCACTGCCTCCCATAGCCTGAGGAGTCGCGAGTCCACCTCCGGTGTTTGCTCTGACATTTGTACCTCCTTGGTATATTGTTGTTGTGTTTCCTTAAGCTGTTTGCACCATTCCTCTATGGAGGTTATCCCCCCCCCTCCATGTGCTTGCATTCTTTGCGAATAGCGTTCCTGTCCGTTATTCTTGCTGCTTCTTTTTGCGCTTGATGTTCTCTACTAACAATTGCGTTCTTATAATGTAATGGTCGCTACCCAGATTCTCCAGCACGTTCTCCCACGTGGCTTGCCTAGCTCCACTGACATATGTCAGGTCTGGACATGTGTCGGGACTAACGCTGTTTCCTAGGCGCGTTCGTTGCTTTGCGTCCGTTAAGAGGGTGCAGCTTGTGATTTCTGCTGCGTCCCTGACTTCCGTTCCAATCTTAGTGTCTTTTTCATATCCTCAGCTCTGTCCCCTGCAGCATTAAAGTCGCCCATTATAAGCAGGGTGTTGAATTTCACTAGCTTGCTGGCTCTTTTGAAATGTTTCTGAATATCGCCGTCATTTTATTGCGGTGGACGGTATAAGTTTAGGATAAAAGTGTTTTTTATTTTCTCTTTTTCTCTCGAATTATCTCTGCATTGAGTTGTTCTATCTGCGTGTTCCGAATTTCATCGTGTGCTATGGGGACTAGTTTTTTAGCAATTAAGGTGGCCGTGAGACCTTTCTTTTGGCACGTGTATCCCTTGAGTGTCAGCACCGTGTGTGTATCCTGCAGCGCGATTATGTTAGGAGCACTTAACTGTGAATTTATGAATTGCTGCAGGGGGCCTTCCTTTTTGCGGTAGCCTCTGCAGTTCCACTGCTATATATCTAATGTGTTGTGTCTAGCCATGTTGGTTTATCATTGGTTGTTGTTATACTTTGGTTTTTGGTGCCTAATCTTTTTTGTGATAGAGTCTATCTCTAGCCTCATTTGTTATCTTTTGCGTATTTTCATATTCATGTAGTTGGGAAAACTTCCATCTTGCATTGCGATCTTTTGTTGCATTAAATTCATTTGTTCCTGCACTTTTTCCATAAAGGATTGCATTAGCACTTCTACGGTTCCCTTTTCCGGCTGCTGTGGCTGTTGCTCCATGGTTGCTCTCCTCCTCTGCTCCCCTTCCGGGCTCAGCCACCTGTGACGACGCCTACGGCTGCGGCTCCGCCCTCAGCTTTTCTGCGGGGCTCGTCCTCGCAGCTCGACGATGTTCTTGAGGCGCATCCGGCAGTCCCTGGTACCGGCGGCGTGTTCGCCTCCACACACCAGGGACTTTGGTTGGCACTGATGTCCTTCAAATGGGTTGTTCGCTCCGCACTGCCTGCAGGTTCTTACCCCCAGCCTTGGGCAGATGTCCGAGCGATGTCCTTCCGTGCCGCATACGTAGCAGAACTACCTGGTTGGTCTCTAAGGGTATGTTTTGCATTCTAGTGGGCTGAAGATGGCCCACTTGGGAATAAAATTCCGGAGTGCATGTAAACGCAATCAGATCGCGTTAGGAATTATGGCAAGGTAATTAGGTCCACATCTGCTGCGCTCGCCAATCGGCGGGAGAGCAAGATCGCTGGGAAAATGGCGACCCCGATGGCGACGCGAGAAACGCGGCTTTGCCTTTGATGTGAGACACCATGCGCCGCCACCATCGCACCAGAGGTAACGTACCGCATGTACACGATGGAGCATTGCATCTCTCGTAATGTGCCAGGAAATGTGATGCTCTACTGTCGAATTCAATCGCATTCAACGGAAGGCGGCTATAGTGTCCTGTACGCGTACATCTATAAACCGCTCAAGAAGTTTTACAATTGCTGCTCATCTAACTATGCGTAATAACCATTGTAGAGGTTCGGTCAAGAGATGGGAGGAATATTACAAGATGTTATCATAGAACTTTCGCGGCTACTACTGAGCAAGAGCTACTTAAAAGAAATTCCATGTTAACATAAACACCATGTTATATTAGGAAGGACAAGAAATTGATTGAAAAGCAAAGAAAAGTCCAAAAAGCCACTTAAAAAGCACATTCGATCCGGTTTCATAAGAAATTGCTGCACTGCGGAGCCAATAATTATGTGGCTCAATGCCAGAGCAGACGTTCGAAATCAATGAGACCAAGCCCATTGCTAACCATTCATTGTCTCACCTTCTAGGCGAAACGGCCAGTTTTTTATGCATCTGCTTCCATTTAATCTTCAAAAATGTAACATGTTGCATTTTTCTCGGTTATATATTCTGTCCCCATTAAAGGGCAACAATCCAGGTTGCCACCATGAATTTGTTTATTACTGCCCATTAAGGAATTGTGCGACTACAATATCTTTTTATGAATTCTGTAGTAGCCGGGATAGAAGTAAAACATTCTATGGGTACTTAGTTATACCAACGTCGATGAAAGCGAAAGCATTGCAAGCACCGCGCCATGCTTAGACATTATGTCGAAACACAAGGTCGTGGGTTCGACTCCGACGAAAGGTCGATGGTCCAACTTCCAAGAAAAATCAGAGGTTCAATTCCCTAACTAATTCTACCCTGAATCTCTGTACTTTAACTTCACCTTAATTAACACCTGATGTCGTTGGTTCACGTGCCTTAATTAACTATGATTTAATAAATCTCGTCTTAAAGCCAAAGGTCGTGGATTCAACTCCCACCAGATGTCTTAATTACCTGTGCATTAATTAACGTAATCTGAAAGCGCAAGGTAATCGGTTTAAATTCCTAAATCAATATATCCTATTTAACTGTGTCCTAATTACCTTCGCATTAGCTAGAAAAGCAGATCAAGGCTACGTAGCCTTAATTAAGACCAAAGGCCGTGGGTTCCAATTCCACCACTGCTCTAAGGTTCGTAGCCTTCTTGGACCATCGTTTGGTCACGCCGACAACACTGAATTTTCAGCGTCATGAGCCATTTCATCATTTCCGATTACAAAGTGACATTGTAGGAGATGAGCTTCTCTTCTCCAACAGATGCTCAGTCTCGCTCTTTGTCTGTCCTGAGAAAGCAGAATTATAATTTCTTCATGGCCCCATCCTCGCAATCACCGTGTGATTTTATCTGTACGCCTTGTTCTCTTGCTGCGCCAAGCGTGCCAGAAAGTCGTTCTGTGCGCTCTGCATTTTATGCGTGCGCAGTATTTCTTGCACCTCTGATGACCTTTGGTGCCCCGAAGGAGTAGTGCGTGCGACGCGGGAACAACTGACGTCTCTCTCTCTCGTCTAACCGGTGGCTTCTTCGACGAGCACACCTGTTTTGCATGTATTTTCTGTTGTTCTTGCGGGAACAATCAGTGTAGTACATCGCAGACATGACCGTCAGCGCGTGAACCACGCACCATGGTTTTCTCTTTGGGTTGCCCAAACCTGAAACTAGCTTAGGGAGGGATGACGATCACTAGACCAAAGTTTAAATTATGGTATGTTTTGAGATAATGGTATGATTTCTAGGCAGTACAGTAAGCAAGTACCAAGCTAACAAACATTTAGTGTAAGCACTGCAAATTAAATCCCGTAGAGTTGGCCGGAATGAGTGATGTTGCATCGCAGACAGGAGCACCTGCCAAGCTGTCGGGCGACTGAAGTTCTCACGACCTGCTGTAGCACAGTTTACTGCCAACAGCCTTTTCTATGGGGATTGCAATTTTCTCAATATTCGTGGGCGTCATACACACAAATGGTCCTCAGTCTACGTGGAGTGGGCGACATCAACAATCACAATAAGTCTATACAGCGAGTACGAAAACATGCCGCGAGCAACGTTCTTGGGGAAATGATCTGGGGTATAATTTTTCGCAAAGAAATGCGCACAACTTTAGCATGTGCTTTTTTCAATCAGCCTTGAATGGATGAAATGTCATACCCGCCAACTCCATCAGCTCCTATCGGCCATGGGAACTAATAAGGCCAAGTACAATGATAACTCTTCAGCATTAGTGAGGTATCCCAGTAACACCGTCAATAACTTCAGTTGTTAGACTTGGTGTCGTGAAATTGCAGTGACCGCAGCAACAATTTCGGATAGCTGGGGCGGGCATATTCTTAACTCAAGTTGCACCATCCATGCACTAAAGCGTCTCGAACACTCCCCGTCCGTAAACGTCTCCTAATCCATCGATAATTTAATATGGGTACTATCGAGCGTTGGCGTCTTGATAGGATAGGAATAAACTTTATTTGTCCAACGGTTGTTGATGTTGGTGCCCGGGGCTAGGCTGCCAGGGGTCCATCGCCCGAGGAAGATCTTTCGAGATCCTCGGCAACGGCCCTGGCCCGCTGGACGGCCCACTCCTGGTCTTCGGGTGCCTCGCTGAGGAGGGCGGCTTGCCATCTCTCAGCGAGGCGCCCCGCTTCAGAGGGTTCCGCTGTTCTATTCCCCCTTCCTCGTTGTCCTTGTTCCACGTGGCGTTGGCATTCCCAAAGCACATGGGCCATATCGGCCCGTTCGTGCTCGCACCACGGGCAGCCGGGCGACGGGTGCAGCGCGGGCCACAGGCGGTGCAGGTGGTAGGGGTTGGTGAAAGTGCCCGTCTGCAACCGTCTTAGGTCGACCGCCTGGGACCTGTCTAGACGCTCGTGGGGTTGTGGATATTTTCTTCTTTCTATCCTGTAGTGACCAGTGACCTCTCTGTACGTTGCCGGAAACTCCTTGACATCGCAGTCGGCGTTCGCGTGATCCCCAGCTCCGTCCGCCGCGATTTGTGTTGTATTGGTAACGACAGCGGCCGCGTCAGACGGAGTGGCAGCCGCCGTCGCCGTCACTCCTCCGCTGGGCTCCCGCACAACAACGGCAGCGGCTGCCCTCTGGGTGACCGCGTCGCGGCGGGTAAGTTGCCTCGCGACGAGGTGGGCGCGCTCGTTGTGGTTGGGTGGAGTGTCGTTGCGTCTTCGGCCGTTAGCAATGTTGGTGTCATTGTTGCTGTTACTGCCAAGCTCCCCGACGTGCGCGGGGAACCACTTGAGGGACTTGTTTGTAATGGTGCCGGATCCGAAGTCCCCGGCCCGGGCGTTGAGCATGCGCGCCACATCCGCGGACACCCAACCTTTGATGTAATTCCGAATCGCTGATTTGGAGTCGCTGATAATCAGGTTATCCTCCGCACCTCCGTGGAGTACCGCGAGGGCTATGGCCATCTCTTCCGCTGCTTCGGCCGATGGCAGCCTCGCTGATGCGTCTTGAATGAGAAGCACTTTATCTTGACTGCAGATGTCGGGACAGTGATGCGTTGCCTTTGCTCTGTAGGGCGCAGCTAGCGATGGTGGTCCATAGAGGCTGCGCTGCTTGTTTAAAGCAGTGCCCTTTCTGGTTCCCACGACTTCAAGCCACAAGGACCCAATGTTTAGTGCGCTCAAATTCAGACAACAGATCTCGCATTTAGAAAATGTTTTGACCCAACTTGCAATGAAGTATATTATTGATTGTACTACAAGCTCAGCATGACATGAATATGCAAAACACGCACAAACGACCGATCAAATGTTTATATACGTTGCTACGATGTTCACTGACGGTTAGCAGGTTAGCGGATCCAGCGCAGTGAGCAGCCGAGCAGCCGAGCAATCCTAGCCAAACCACAGCGCGGGCCAAAGCAGCCACACAAACCCTTTGGTCTTTATCTTCCTCATTTCAGGAGCCATTCGGCTGTGGTAACGTTTGTGCGCTCTTCGTCATTACAATGACCCCACGATAGAAGAGTTGCCATTCTGGCGACACACGGTGACGGTACGACAAGGGGGTCATAATTGCGTTTAAGCTGGTTGACGCGCACTGTCCCACGGCTGCGACACCACAGGTCATCAGATAGAGTAAGAGGTTCGACCGCTCCGGCCATTGTCAAGTTCATTTCGTTGGTGAGTTTGAGCCTCCGTCATGAAGGAACGGGCAAGTTGGCGGCATTCTTCAGCGTACTTGGCTGCTTCTGATATAGGCCTAAATTCGGAGGCGTCGGGTTGGTATGGCAATACTGTATCGAGCGTGCACAAGAGTTCTCGTTCATAGAACCAATAGAACGGCGAAAAGCCTGTGGTCACTTGAGCCGCGGTATTGTAAGCGTAGGTTACAAAGGGGAGAACCTTGTCCTATTTGGAGTAGTCAAACGCGACATATTTGTGAGCATGCAGCCAAGAGTGCGGCTGAAGCGCTCATGTAATTGATTGGTCTCATGACGCTAAGCAGTAGATGTGCGGTGAATTATGTGGCGCTCGGCAAGCAGAGCTTCTACCACCAAGAAAGAAAGGCACGCCCTCTGTCGCTAAGGGGTTCACGACGAGCGTCATGCCGAAGCACGAAATTGCGCAAGATGAAGAAAGCAACCTCGCGTGCTGTAGCGGTAGCAAGGGCGGCTTTCTCAGCATATCGGGTGAGATGGTCAACAACAACGATTATCCACCGGTTTCCAGACGTAGTTCTGGGCAGTGGCTGTAAAGGTTGATGCCAATGCGACCGAAAGGCCGCGCAGGTCAAGGCAGGGACTGAAGAGCACCGTTCGAGCGTTGCGGAGCACCCTTGCGTTGTTGGGAGGCTTCGCGAGCACGGATATATTTCAAAACCAAGCTGTACATACCGCGCACTAGAAGCGTTGGCGTAACCTTACGTAAGTTTCACCACGCTTGCGTGAGTACTCTGTGGGTGGGCATGAAAAGCAGCGCAGATGTCGGAACGCATGTGACGTGGTATTACGGGAAACCACTTGTCACCCTCCGGTATATAATTTTGGCGATAGAGCTGGTTGCCTCGAGAGGTAAAATGAGACTTGACGGCGTGATCGCGGTAGAATCCGACGAAAGGTCGAGCAGGGTAACAATCAACGGGTCCTTTTGTTGCTCCGAATTCATGGACTCGACATTGAGCGCCAAGAGAGAGTGATTGACTGTGCCGAGAGAGACGCTGTATCATATGGTAGAGGAGAGCAAGAAAGGGCATGCACGTCGGAGTGCTTGTGGCCAGACCTGTATACCACGTGGCTATGATACTCTTGTAGCTGCAGGGCCCAGCAACCGAGGCGGCCCGACGGGTCTTTCAAAGTAGACAACCAGCAAAGACGGTGGTGGTCCGTTGACGACGTAAAAGGGTCGCTCAAAAAGGAAGAGTCGGAACTTCCCAAGAGCCCAGACAAAGCCAGGCACTCTTCCTCAGTCTATGAATAGTTGGTCTCGGCCTTTGTGAGGGTTCGGCACGCGTATGCGACAACATACTCATTGTAGCCAGGCTTACGTTGCGCAAACACCGCACCAAGGCCAACGCTGCTTCCATCTGTGTGTACCTCCATAGGTGCCCGTGGATTGCGGTGCTGCAGTATCGGAGGAGATGTGAGCAGCTGGCGTAGTGTCTGGAATACGTTTTCACATTCAGGAGACCAGTTAGACATACCGGTGCCAAACGTGAGAAGGCGCGTCAAAGGAGCAGTAACAGTCGCAAGATTGCGCAGAAATCGACGAAAATAAAAAGAAATGCCAATGAAGCTCCGGACGTTCTTCGGCTACGTCGGTTTAGGGAATTCGTCAACAGCTCGAAGTTTCGCAAGATCGGCGAGGACGCGTCAAAACCTCGTAGAGACAAGATACGGGAGAGTTGAGTCAGAATCTTGGTGGGCATCAGGCATGTTTCGATCAACGACGACGTTCGGACGCGGCAGGCGGCGGCGGCAAAAGTGCACCACATGTCCTGCGAGACCGCAGGAGAAGCATATAGGCCGATTGTCCCGCGTGCGCCTTGGATCTTGCGGCAGGAAGTACTGAGGGGGCATTTGAGGCACAGGGAGAAGTGCTGGGCATGTTGCTGGTGTCGGGCAGGGAAGGGTTGTTGGTCTAAGACCCGACACAACTTCAGCTTATGTGAGTGGTACGGCAACTGTAGCGTGCTGGTAGCCTGGCGGAATAGCCTCTGCAATCTGCTCGCGGATGGCCTGCTGCATGGCCGAGGACAAATGTTGGACAGGCTCTTGGGAGAGAGGGAACAACGGGAGCTGACGAACAACGTCTTCACGAATGAAGACTTTGGTTTGAGGTAGCAGAGACCCGTCATCAGCCTGTCCGGGAGCAGTCACCAAACAGGAAAAGGAGGCCATGTGAGAAACAGTTTGGCGAGCGAGTGCTCGTTGCCGGCGTAATTCCTCGAAGGTGAGGCAGTAGTTGACTACAGCTGCAACGGTAGTAGGATTCTTAGCCAGGAGAATTTGAAAAGCGTTGTCTTCAGTGCCCTTGAGGAGTTGTTTAATCTTCTCTTTCTCAGTCATCGCGAGGCTTACTCGGTTGCAGAGATTGATCATGTCCTCGATATAACTAGTGAAATTCCCGCCAGGCTGTTGTGCTCATTGGCGGAGGCGTTGTTCGGCGTGAAGCTCTCGCATGGCCGCGCGACCAAATACTTCCACGAAAGCAGTCTTAAAGTCATTCCATGTCGCAATGGTGGCCTCACTTTTTCCGAACCAGAGGTTGCCCACATCCGCAAGATAAGAAATAATGTTGGTGAGCTTTGTTGAGTCGTCTCATTTCTTTTGGTTGCTCACCCGTTCATACGACGAAAGCCAGTCCTCGACGTGAGTATCAGCGATGCCACTGAATACAGCTGGGTCTCGTTGACTACCGGCACCGCAGGTGACTGATCCAGTTGACGTGGGTCGCTCATCGGCATCATCTGGTATCGTCTCGGTGGTATCGGTGGGCAGATTGCGGCTCCAGAGTTCCAGGGCGATGCGTTAAGATACCCAGCACCTCCACCAAATGGTACGAGGTTTCTTGATGGTTTGCGGGTCAAACGCAGAGAGCAGCCGAGCAGTCCCAGCCAAACGACAGCACGTGCCAAAGCAGCGACACCAATCCTTTGGTCTTGATCTTCGTCCCTTCCGGAGCCATGCGGTCGCAGTAACGTTTGTGCGAGCTTCGTCATTACAACTTGAACATCTCCCTGGATAACTAGGCGCGACGTCCACTAACTGTGCAGAATGCTCTGTCTGGATACGAAAGAACTCGCCGGTGCTGAGGGTAACACAACCTGCTAAAGGCACCGGCTGTGGCCGGATATTCTATTCACGATCACCGTTCAGAGCTTGGCTGATGTAGTCTGAGATGCCAGCCTAGCCTTAGTTGGACTCACTAATGGCACCCGCCAAACAGGCCATGAAAAAGGAATGATGAAGCGTCTGTGTCTATGTGGGAGCCTTCTGCGAAGAAAATCTCCACAGCTCTGATGGGGAGCAGCAGCAGAAAACATTTCTCGTAGAAAATAGGACGAGATGTCTTCAGCCTGGTCGGGGCCCCTATTCTAGGGCACCGTTGGCTCGAGATCTCGGGCTTATCTGACGGTCGGTTTCCGCGATATCACTTTCAGCGCGCGCTTATCCACTGGTCAAGCAAAACTGGATGAGCTGATTGGCTGGTTGAGCATGAAATCATTGCGAATGCGTTGGTATGGCGGAAAGTGATCGTCCGAGATTACGTTGCATGGTGGCTAATCCAGCGCTACGTAAACCACTTTCACCGTTTGCTCGCCGAATGCCTGAAGTCATTGTTGAATTCTCTCAAACATTGCTTTAGAGCCGCAGCATTCTTCGGCTGCTTTGCCCATTATTCTTGGCTGACCCTCTCTTTCCTGTGTAGGTATAGATGGTGACATGATCTATGTAGGAGGAGAGAAAGGACTCGTTGTGGAGGCGCAAACACGGACATGCAAAGAACAGAGCGTTTGATTTGAGAGCGCTCCCAGTGACATCGCTTAGATAAGGGAGGAGGAATGAAAGGAATTCACGTGCCAATCGTAAACTTCTGACATGACGTGATCGCGAAGATGCGCACACGGCATGAACACAATGCTTGCGGGATAGCATTTTAAAAACTGTTATGACGTCAGCTTCGACATTTGCACTGATTTGCATAAAGCGTGAACGTTGCGTGCGCTTGGTTTATTTTCAAAACTTCCCTGACGTCATCTCAAGAACACCTACACAGGGCGTACAACCTAATTACACCCAATCGCGTTTCGAAAACTCACGCGATTTGACGTCGGACAATGACGTCATTATCAAGCACATTGTGCGCGTGCGCAAAATTTTGTCTCACATACACCGACACCCTCGTATCTTGCAGTAAACATGCATTGCGGTGGAGCTTAGTGCACGCGAAAATGTGGGTAGAAGATCTACTGTGGTCAATGGGATGGCATGGAGGCACGCAGCAGGGTCGCACAAAAAATATATTCCTCAGTTTGAGAATCATCTCTGCTGGCTTTTCATCTATATCTTTTTATGCGAAATCATCAAATGGCCCATTGAGCGAAAAAGGCGGCGTCTGTATCAGTGAAACGGCACCTAAATTCCTACTGACTGCGACGCCGCATCACGTATGCCGCTCTACGAAGCAGAGCGGGCGAAAGGGAAATCCTGCTACTGCGTTAGCCCATCGGATGTTGCGTGAGGGGAGAGGGCATCGCAACGACGGCGCGTCACTAGGGCGACTCGATGGAGCAGATAAGGCAATGGGACGCCTTGGGGCGAGAGGGTGTTATCTTGGACAAGGCGGTCGCGTGACGCACGCGGGCGGGCACGCCGTGTCGCTCTTGGAAGCCGGTGCGCGGTGCATATCCCTCTCATCCCCATTGCGCTTAGCTGCCGTGCGCGCATGCCAGCCTTGTTGGCCGCTGCTGCTTCCGTGCATGCGGTATCCGCGGTTTGTTAGCAATATCGCCGAATATGCAGCCAACACGCTAACTTAAAACCTGATTACATACCTCGAAACGAAACTCAAAACATTACTCGTAAGCCAACACTCTATTGAACGCCGCTAAGCGGCGCTCAATTTGACATTAATGCTTGTGCTTCAGCAATTCATAGGAAGTGGTTAGGTTTCGTCGGACCTTTTCGGCACTGAAGGTCGCTGATTGCCGAACTCCTCGTCCTTTCTCTTCACACCCAGCGTCGGGCCACAACCGTATATTGTCTTTATTTATGAGAGGTTTTCAGTGGGCAACTCCTGCCGCCCCTTCAGGTAGTCATTGCCTTTTTCTGAGGAACGCCGTACAATGCGTGGTTGGTTGGCTCACTTTGCCTATTGCAATCATAAACGTAACGAACAAAGATGCAACTACGATCATTTCTGGAAAATGCATTATTTACGATGGAAGAGCAGTTAGCTTCTATTCGACATCTAAGTGCTACATGCGCCATTCTACCAGCCCACAACCAGTGATCACTACAGCCACATCATTGAGGTTGCTTAGTAGGACATTTGACGTTGTTCATTTCAACCTACCCCCTTTTAGCTACAATTATTAACTTCGTGTGCTCCTTCCATCTGTCTGCTGTGGGTGTATTAGTGCATGTGCTTTTGTCATCTCAATCCTTTTTTCATAACCATTGGCGCCTGTCTCAAAGACAATTTCCATAGTTACGCTAACCACTACACTTCTGCGTGTTCGCTCATTTAGCAGTGTACTGGGTGACCTGCATTCGGTGACCTGCATTCATTTAGCAGTATACATGTGACTATTCGGTTTGACATGATTGTTTTGGAGACAATGGATAGAGTGAGTAGCAGGAATCGCATCGCACTAAATATTCTGGAGGCTACTCTCCCAGGCTATTCGCGAATGACACGCAGCGCCAGATTAGGATCATTTAACCTATGGACACAATAAATGAAATATAGATCATATTTTTGCTAAAAACTATATCTCGCAGTAAAGTGTCATATTGTCTTCATTTCTACGGCATCCAAACACAGCCGAAGCCTGACTTTTTCAAGCTCCAGACTCCAATGCGCATCTGCTCGGCGAATCTCGCCACAGAGAAACCCAAGACCTCTATCGTGCTCAGAGAGTATAAAATTAAACATCGATTTCCTTACGCAGCTGCTGACGAGCAAAGAAGACCTCATCATGGTGGGCGTTTCGGGAGACATGTACCGATGGGCTCCTGTCAGCTGCTTCAAATCTGGATTTATTGGCTATAAGAATAACAAACTCCAGCGCACCATACAATACGAAACCGTTCGCTACGTGAGTACCGTTCCATTTTTTTTATGAGCTACATTCCGAAGCAGTTCAACTGTGAAATATTTATCATGCTGCTGAAACAGGCTGAATGAAAGTCTTCTGTTCAAACCAGGGAGGTCAACAGCCCTTGAAGCTAGTGCAATGGCTATTTGGTTCTATCTCACGTTTAAGTAAATTTTCATTAGTTCAAGCAGGTTGCAATGGTGTGCGTGTACTCGCCGTGTGCACAATGATAATGCAAGTGCGGTCAATGTTTAGCGCATACAGATTACCTTACCTGGTAAGATCATGCTTACTGTAGGGTGTTTAAGTGAGTTCTTTTCTAATTGCAAAAGTTGAAAACGCCCTCAGGAATGAACAAAGCATTCACACAGAAGCTCCAGCATTGGAGTTGTCTAAATATGTCTGCGCATTGTTCTACTTCGTCATCTTCGCGTTGCGCGGTGTCATCATGAATCTTATCAAAGTTGATCCGGCCACTATAAATATGTATCAGTCCTTGTCGGACTAGATCAATCCCTTATTAACTCTTATCGGCCGTTATCAACCTTAGTGCAATCAATCCAATTCTTATCAACACTTATGTGTGCTTCAATCAATCAATCAATCAATCAATAAAATGATTTTATTTCCATCCCGATAGTCAAGGGACACCCCAGGCGAAAAAAGAAAATGCAGATTGAAGGTTCCTAGGAGCCCGTACAACAGATAGATAACGTGCAAATAAACATAACACACACAACGAACAAGCATCCTTAATCTACTATAGAAAAATTGATGATCTAAAATGCCGTGAAACATAACCGATGCATACATTTAACATGAGTCGGTCTAACTAGAAGTAGTAAACAGGTATGATAAGTCGCGGGATCGAATCCCGGCCGCGGCGGATGCAACTCGATGGGGGCAAAATGCGAAATCACCCGTGTGCTTAGATTTAGGTGCACGTTAAAGAACGGCCTTCCTCATTATCAAAAAGTGGTTTTGGCACGTAAAACTCCATATTTAATTTTTTTTAGGATTGATATCACATAGTTACAGCACAGTAGCCATTGGCAAAGACGACAAAATAATAATAATACAACACCAAAAACACATATGGTTGTTAAATATGTCACGCAAAAGAAAACATGGCAATAAGGTATAATGAAATGAAACTGTAGAGGGAAGAAATTGACGGAAATGTTCAGTACGTTTCAAAAATGAAGTATTCGCGCCAAAGGTCTTTTTAGAAACGTTGGTAAAATTGATCCCGCGCTGCTGATGTTTGTTCAAAAGATATGGGGCATTGAATGTCAGTGGGCGTTTGCCACAAGATGTGTGGCAAATATATCTCGTTGCCTCTAGTTCGAGGATCGCCTATTTTTTTTTTTCAGCCTGGAATGACTCTTCAAGAAACTGTTATTGTTTACCGTGGACGGTTTCTCACACATGTTTTTTTTTTCAATTTTCCTAACGTGAGCAAGTATGAAGAACTTTGAACGCCTTTATAAAACCACTCTTCCAACAGTACCTTGATTTTACCGTATATATGCAAGAAACCTCATCAGGAACGATGCTGTGATTGTCAGCAAAACAAATTTCTCTGTTCTCATGTGTGAAGACGATACCCACCGTGATACACCGCCCCTTAATGTAAAATTAGTTCAGGATTAAATAAGAAGGAATAAACTGAGGCCGTTGAAGGCTGCTACGATTTTTCACGTCCTACTGAGATAGAAGTAGAGTGAACTTCTGCACACCACAAAACAGAGAGAGGGAGAGAACTAAACAATAGAGGCTGGGTGCCTGTATGTTAAGTAGCCAAAGGGGATAACACAACCTATACACTATTTAAATACACTTAGTGTTCGAAGTCTCCAATACGAATCGAAGATTGCGCACTGGCTATTGGTATTCGCAATTTCTTGCTGTCCCTCAGAGTGCAAAAAACAAAGAGAAAGTACTAAAAGAAACCCTAGTTAATCGCTTTTTAAATACCTAAAAAGCAGCACTTGGCGTGCATTTTGCTTGAGGCTAACTCTTTTCGTAGACGTGGAAACATAACACTGAATTTTTATGGCCATGACATTATTGCATTTTTAAACATATGTTTTCCTTGAAAAAACTTCCCCTATTACTGGTAAACTAATTCAGCTTTTTGTGCATTGTATTCCTATCTATCGCAACAAATGTTATTGTGCATTCTTTATATTGGCAAGTAAAGATTATCCGGAAGTTATTTTTTAGTTACATGTGTGGGCAACATTTTCCCTAAGTGTTGCCTCTACAGGCATAACTACATGAAGCCGTTTAGCGACGTAAATATCAATGTAAATTAACCTTCCAATTGACGCAGTGGTTCGATCATTCCTTTCCTAAATAAGGTTCACTGAAAAAGAATGTTCCGTCTGAAATTTCGCACTTAACTACATAAACTACTGAAGGCACCATCGGCTAAGGAAGAAATAAATGTTGACCTAAACAGTCACACGCATCAGCACTGAAAAGTTCTCGTCAGCTCTCATATTTATTTATGAAATTAAATTGTTTATATGCTATCCTGTACATAGACAGATGGAGGAACAGTAATGAAAAAGCTATCCTTCAACAGCTTGACGTGTCTACAATCCCTGTTTCTACAGGGAAGCAGCGTAGCATATGCGGACATATATATACATATATATATGCAGCTGTATACATAACTTCACTGACATGTTTCTCACCCATACTTTGCTTCATGTCAAGAAACAAATGCAAATACACAGACACATAACGCTACCAGATATTACATCGAAACCGTATACCTCAGTTTCAGTTCCTTGGATGATCACGTAAAAAGATCAAATCGGACCAAATTCTAGAAATTTAGCAGTGCTGGTATTATGTACTTACGGCATCGTTTCCCATAGTTTGAATGTGGTGTTGGTACTAACCAATCATCAAACTGTCTTGTAACGTAATTTGTAGGTTTTCTCTGAAGCTGGGCTACAGCACGCAGGTTGTTGATATTAGATGGATTTCCAATTTATATGCACGAATCAGACGATATCTGTCGAGATGGTGAGCTGGGATCACACCAGAATTAATAAAGAAAGTTATTGTCGATGCTGTGTAGGAAGAGTTATATGCGTCGCAGAGATACTTCTTTTGTAACAGCTGAATATGTTTTAGATTGGTGGATGTTGTGTTAACCCATACTAATTGGTAATAGTTTCAATGTGATTGGAAAAGTGAATTGTACAGCAAGAGTTCACTACGTGTGGAGAGAATGTATCTCATACGGGCTACTACACCATTTATTCTACTTATTGTCCTTAGAACGTATTTTCCATGATTGTCCCATGACATGTTCGCTGAAAAGATGACACCCAGACATTTGAAAGCCTCGGCTATTTCAATACTCCTTGAGTTTATTACATTGTCTTGATGGGGAGGTATTTGCTTTTTTTCGGTCTGAATATAACTGCTTTTGTTTTGTTTGCGTTTATCTTCATTAAGTTCATTCTCGACCATTCCTCTAAGAATTTAATTGCATTGTTACATTGTTCTACAAGGACATGAATATTATTACCAGGGAAAAAAATACTCATGTCGTCCGCATAAATAACAAACCTCGCCTTAGAGTTAATATTGACGATATCATTCCGACAGATATTAAAAAGCGAAGGCCCTAAAACACTTCCCTGTGGCACTCGGCAATGGACAGCTGTAGCCTTAGAAGTAAAGGTGTCGATTCTCACAATTTGTGTTCTATTAGATAAGTAGAATTTCTTAAGAGATAGTGCCTGTCCTCGCATTCCATAATAGTTTAGTTTCTCCAATAAAATGTTATGATCAACTAAATCAAAAGCCTTAGAAATGTCTACGAAAATACCACCAACTATGGATTTGTTTTCAAACTCTGTTAATATATATTCTCTCTGATCTACTAATCATGACTCGACTGATTTTTTTTTTATGAAAACCAAATTGGTGTAGTATTAACAGGTTCTGTTTTTCAATGCTAAAACTGAGTAAACTGTTTACCATTAGACTCGTTTTACAAAGGTCCAGATTTCGAAACGTAGGCTACCCATTTGATGCACTGCATCACTGTTTATGTAACTTGTATCCCACAGTGTGTGATTCAATTTGTTGGCCCCATAATTGACTTTGAGCTTCTTTTCAATTATGACAATAAATGGAGGGTTATCACGAATGCTATAGTGGTACCCGAAGTGTAACTTTGGTCACATGGACCTAAAACCTGTAAATGAGCGTCATGGCATTTTTCTTGCACCGAAACGTGGTCACCACCAATGTGAATCATTATCACCGACTGCATGCTCAGGATAATGCACAATACCAACTTAGCCATCGCAGGTCTGATGAACAAACATCTTGTCATCGGTGAGGATACAGAACCAGCTTACATCGAGAAAGGGGCGGAAAGAACGAACTGTTAGGTGAGCTGCCAATCCCTCTCTGGTGGACGTGATGCAGCCTTTTTCTGGGAAAATTATTCGCAAGAGGAGAAATGTCCGTGCTGTCAATCGTGCTCACTGTGCCGTTGTATGAATCATCGAGATCGCTGAAGTCAGATATATGGTTATCGACAGGTCATTTGGTTGGCAAGCTGACGTCATGAGGTCGTTGAAAGGTTTCTGTGTGCGAGCTCAATTGAGTGTAAGAAACTGGCATGAAATTGAAGTCTGGTCTTTGGCGTCGAGCAGGTGACTGCGGAAAATGTCTGCTGGCCGGGTAATTAAACTGTTGTAGACGGATCAAGGTGAAGTCAAGGGTTTATCTCATGAAAGTCAGATATGGCACTTAACTTTGCGCTTTCCGATATTTGCGATGCGTCTTTTAGAGACTAGGTGCTGGTGGACAATCGGAATGCTTCAGCAATTTGCTTGTGGCTCGTTATTCCCGCACAGCGCGTCGTCGAGGGTAGCTGTTGCAAAAGTGTAGACTGCGCAGCACTTTGTTGGTTAAGGGCTGAGAGCGTTGCGCCAAGTTTCAACGCTCGAGAGAAATCCGCACAAGTTAATAAAGCCGGAATGGGGGATGATCGCTGTCATCGAAAATTCATGGTTATATTGCGCTCAGTTTTACAAACACGATATTAAGGAAAGACAGGACGTGGACGGACGCAGCGCAAATTGCGCTGCGTCCGTCCACGTCCTGTCCTTCCTTAATATCGTGTTTGTAAAACTGAGCGCAATATAACCATGAACGTTCACCAACTAGCCCCCTTCATTGCTTTACTAAATGTCATCTAAAATGTTCGCTGGTCGCCTACGAGGACAACAACCTTCTTCAAAGATGTAGTCTCCCCGCGGTTGCTTCCAATGCATATATATATATATATGTGTGATGGTACAGGTGTACATTTTACTTCTATACACAATGGTGGGGACCAAAAGATGTTCGAACATAATATGATGCCGAGCGCCAAGTTGGGTTGTAACTCATTCTGTGCTTCTTTGAATGTTTTATGTCAACGGCGACACATATGGTTGTGGAGAGGCTGGTCTTTAAAATTCAGAATATCGTCACTGATTGCCTTGCCGTTGGACGTTGACAGAATCAGATTAGGAAGCTGGAGAAGATCTGTCAATAAAGCTAGACGAGGTGAAGGCAGCTGGGCTTATCTAATGGGTACCAAAACATAACCCAAGCCTCTTGTACGAAAACCACATGCACTATATCAAAGCATTGCTGACGAACATGAGAGAGGATGTTTTATTAACAAAGGATACCTGCACCGATGCTTGGGCGCTAAACGTGGCCGGCTGTAGAAAGATAATGAAGAAAGGCAAGAAAAGATAGGCTCAGACTCAGTGAATTATCACTGTCAGATGCCATACTGCAGCCTTGGCAGCTTTGAGTACGAAGTCGGCGAACGTCTGTGGTCGGCAGCCGTGGTTGGTACGATGCTTACTTCGCAATCTGTGTCTACCAAGAAGTAGGCTCCAGTGACGAGCCTATAAACGAATTGGCAGCACGTAGGTGGGACAGTGGCAGTTACCGCTGTCAGTCATGTGACTTATTCTGTTCTCGCGTCAATGCGGGGAAAATCACAGGCGGGGTGGTGTCATTGAAACGGAGATCGTACCGGCACAGCCTGGCGACATGAGAACACGCCCAAGTGCGGCGTAGGTTACACAGACGGCTTCATTCTAAATGAACATATTCAAATTAAAGTCAGTAAGGTGGGGCACGTCTTACGCTAGCTCTACCCCTGGATCCCCGAATCTGTGAGATTCGATGGCCAAGATGGAAGATGGCGAAAGGTCGATAAGCTTTTGCGTAAGTCTAGAAGGTAACAGATGTCAATATTATAACCTGCAGCTAAGATAAAACATGCCTTCGAATTATTCGGGAAGGGCTGACGAAGGAGAGATATATCAGTAGTCTTTGCTGTTTTAGAAAGTGGGCTTTGCATACAGCCATGTAATGGCGCAGTTGTGCGGCCACGATGGCCTTCTGCTGTGAGCGATTTCTGAAGACGCTTCCGATCACAAACTGAATGCAATTAGCCATGACTTGTTTCACGTGTTATAGCCTGAATTATCTGGCCGAGGGAAACCTTCCGAATGTGAATTTGGATTATTCATATCGAAGGAAAGAATATTCTAAATGCTCTCGGCGCCGCTTAGAATACTAAAATGGGCAAATAAAACAATAAAAATGCTATATATTCGCATGTTTTCTCCAGTAAACAAACACATACGGTACATGTTAGCTATGTCATAGATTGCAAACTGTCTAAAGTAGTCGGTATCCCAAAGAAAACGACTTCAAACTGATGCACCTGGATGGACGCAGCTGTACGAGTCTTATAGAGCGTTCGTTCGCCCTCGTTGAAAGCCCTGTGCACAAAGTGTTGTTCTCCGAGTTAGGAATGGCGACGCACTGAGGCGTTTTTCGCTTTAGCACACATGACGTAAATATCAGCAATTTTTTTCCTTATCGCAACAGTTTTAATTGTCTCACATTGGGTATGTCGCAGAATCGCCACAACACAATACAAGTGAGTGAGGGTAGTGTAGGCGGCCACGGACTGACGGATGGCAATAAAGGCACTAATTCGGGCAATGATGTTATTTATTTGGACAGAATGTAGAAATAGCGCTTCTCCACACAGTGTGTCCACCCGCTGTACAGGGGAACTTACCCCGACTGCAGGAAACAGAGGCCAAGGTTTACAGGCGCGAAAGAGGAAATCGAATTTGAAGTATACGTGGCAGCAACGCAGGAGCTGTGTTCACTGTATCACTGGCAGTAGGCGTGTCGTGGCCCATCGCCCCATGTTAACACTAACGTTGGACAGTGTCCTCAGCTTTGCAGTAACAAATAAACTTCAAAAGATAGCGGCTTTTTTCACCGCTTCGCTTTTTGTGAGACATCACGTACAAGTGCTAGTACAAATTCGTTAGATGACTGAGCAGTGAATGTTGTTCGGCCAAGTGAATGTGCGTATTTGCGGCATTTGTATTACTGCGCCATAGATTGGCTAGCCGCAAAGAGTAACAATAACACTTTTGTTGTCTTTCAGGGTTGTCTGTACGTATGCTTGGATACTTCTACAGAATCTGTCAATATATTCTTTTGTTTCGTAAGTTAGCGACAAGAATGAGAAAGGTAGTGCTCTCCCTTTTTTTATCTGCTTCCTGTGCAAAGCTTCTCGACATAACTAGAGGCGAATGCCTTTAGATCAAGGATCCTACAAAGAGAGCATGCATCAAAATGACGGAAACAAGCCATGTTTTATCTCCTGCGTTGATAATGACTGTTCTTATATACGAAAAAAGTCATAATATCATTACACAGGCTGAAAAGATTGTAAGCAGTATGCCTACGGAATTCTGTTATTGTAATTATGCATGAGTCGCCTCCCGTAATTTCTGACAACAATACAGTGGCCATACACCTTAACAAAATAACCTGTTGTCTCACCTAACCTAGTCAAAACGTGTGGGCATTATGAACTACCAAGTTCGGTATATTTAGTTATTTTAATTTTCGCTAGTACTTCGGCAGCTTAACGTTTTTTTGCGTCCGTCTACACATAACATTTGCTGAAACCTGGTGCTGCTTTCTCGTATATGTTACATAGCATATTTGGCGTTCGTTCGTTGCCCCAAATTTTTGATAATTTGGGAGTAATAATTGTAACCACCGAGCTAAGTTAGTCGATAAGGCGACAAATATGTGTATTAGAAATGGAAGCGTCTTATTGAATAAATAATATATTCACAAGAATTACTTTTTAGGTAATAATTTAGGGCACATATTTCAATCTGAGAATCGTACGCAGCTAGTGAGTTTGCAAGGCATAGTCGCTTGGGACGAATTTTGAGAATGGCACTGGTTTCGATATATGTGCCGTCAAACTTGGGGTAAAAAATGCACTGTTCAATTTAATTTCTTCAAGAAAAGAACCCTTTATGCATTTCAACACCAAAGTAACCGGAACGCCAATGCATTTCAGCAGGTATCTTGAAAATAGTATCTAGAGACTGGTTTAATCTTGAGCAGATTGGGTGAGGGAACAAACGCGAGTTAATGATATCTTAGTTGAAATCAAGAAAAAGAAATGGGCATGGGCAGGACACGTAATGAGGAGGGAAGATAACCGCTGGTAATTAAGAGTTACGGAATGGATTCCAAGGGAAGGAAAGCGTAGCAGAGGGCGGCAGAAAGTTAGGTGGGCGGATGAGATTAAGAAGTTTGCACGCACAATATGGCCACAATTAGTACATGACCGGGGTAGTTGGAGAAGTATGGGAGAGGTCTTTGCCCTGCAGTGGGCATAACCAGGCTGATGATGATGATGATGATGATCTTGAGAATCTGCTCTACATCGACACACGTTGCGAACTCACGGGCTACAATTCGTAAATTGCAACACGTTCCGGAAAGCAGCTTATTGAATATGTTATTAGTGCAAAGATGTTAATTAGTCGCCGTGGTTGCTCAGTGGCTATGGTGTTGGGCTGCTGAGCACGAGGTCGCGGGATCGAATCCCGGCCATGGCGGCCGCATTTCTATGGGGGCGAAATGCGAAAACACCCGTGTATATAGATTTACATGCACGTTAAAGAACCCCAGGTGGTCAAAATTTCCGGAGTCCTCCACTAAGGCGTGCCACATAATCAGAAAGTGGTTTTGGCACGTAAAACCAAATAATGTTAAATATGTTACTTATATTTATCGTTTGCATTTCTCGTAGAAGTAATCACCACATTATCTAATAATTTAGCTTAATGTCTGAAATTATGCTAACAGCCAGAGGAATTTTTTTTTCGTTTCATGGCGCTCAAAAACGCCTGGTATGCAAGGCTTGAAGTGCGGAGTTGTGACCTCTATCGATTTTTCTTCTAATGACGGTGAAGCGACAGCCTTCACTAAGTGCTACCTCTGCTCACTATGTTTCAGCCAAAGTGATGTTACATTGGAGGTCGAGATGCACAACAACGGAAAGGCAGCTGATATAAAGATCAATCGTAAGTATGAAAGTACGGCAGCATTTCCCTCTCCTCTTGATAATTACAAAGCGGCAGAAAATCTTCTCAGCAATTCCTGAAGCCGTATTGTCTTTAGTCTCATGACGCTAAACACTAAATTGTCGTTTGCTAAATATGGGAAGTCTATATCAAAGACCACGATAATTATGAGGGAAAATACGAATAGCTTAACTAAAGATATATAAAATAAAAGGCAACAATGCCTTTAGCTGGCTCGCAAAGTTCCTAAAGAAAAGCTGTGCCAGAATGGATTGTGCGCCGTTATTTCGCTTTGTGTAATTCCTCTAGCTGTTCATTTGCGTAGTAAAGTGTAATGGCATAATTTTACTGTAGCCTGACACGCGTTCTACACGCGTTCTACAGTTGGTCGAGTTTCTGTGCCGGGAATTACGCAGGTGACCCGGGCACCCGACGTCACGCGTACAATGTTTCTTTTTCTTTTTCCCGCTGACTGTTTCTACGGGATTATTAGAATTATCAAGTTATCGACAGGCGAGAATTCGCGCGTGCTTCATTCTAAATTTCTTTAACGTTGTCGCCCATTATATGTCAAAGAGCCTTGTCATACCAGACTTAGCAAACGACTTGAAGAAGGCTGATGCTGCACACTCTTGAATGAACAGGAATTGCAGCGATAACTCTCCAATGTATGATGATATTTGCATAAATAATGGATGCTCTTCACCCGTCACGTTCTGTTTCAACGAACGGCAACCGTCCTTGGAGCTATCGTTGTGATTCCAGTGTTGTCTTTGCTTCATAATTCTGCGCGGTAAAGAGTTCATTCGAAAAAACAATTATTGAGTTTTCATGCGAAAACCCTGACATGAGTATGAGGCACGCCGTAGCAAGGGATACCAGAATAAACTGGACCACCTTGGCTTCCTTAACGTGCACCCGAGGCACACTACAAGCGTTTGCACTTTGACCACAATTAAAATGCGGCGGCCGTGCACAGGACTCCATCCGGAGCCTCCGTCTTTGCAGCCCAACGCCAAAGCTGCTACACCACCATGGCGAGCAGAGCTAAATTCCTAACTGCCACTTTCGGCGATGTTTACTTCTTCACCGTCAATACGTGTCAATTCAAGCTGGTTAGATGTAGATTTCAGGAGTAGTGCTTGGCTAAAAGGTAACTCCACTTCCTGTGGTGCGTAGACCGCCGGGCTGCTTCCTTTCGACAATTACTACCCGATACATGAAAGTGCTTGAAACAAAGTATTAGCTTTGTGCAATTATTTCAGTTCAGCAGTGACACTATTAACAGCTGCAAAGTAACTCTGTCTCTTGCCCCGCCTCCCTCTTCACCCTTTACAGCGGGACGAACACCACCTAAACACGTGAACCCGAAATACGAAGTTTTGTATGCTTCGAAACACTGCATTATTGTCGGTAACGTGCCGCAGCCAACACGTAAGTAAACAAGACATCGAGGTGTTTATATAAAGTTTAGCACCCGCTCATATATCGATGTTGTAAAGGATCTGTATGTGTATACTACAAAAAAAATTAATACAACCAAACTTGAAACAGGAATGACAGTCATTGATTTGTTTCTAATTTAAAA
Source organism: Dermacentor andersoni (assembly GCF_023375885.2). Taxonomy (NCBI): domain Eukaryota; kingdom Metazoa; phylum Arthropoda; class Arachnida; order Ixodida; family Ixodidae; genus Dermacentor; species Dermacentor andersoni. The sequence goes on along the minus strand of NC_092821.1, from coordinate 38,044,806 downwards.
TTCTTATCATCCAATTTTTAAAAAATGATTGTTCTCGCATAGAGTTGTCTGAAACATGACTACAGAGCGCCGCACAAGAAACATGTAGAATATGATGTAGCACGCATCTATTCTTAGGAACGGCACAAAATACATTGAAGATTCTGAAGAACGCTGTTGCAATAGCTTCACGCTACGTTAAGCTTCGATAACTGCATAGTATGTGAAGACATTGTGTGTTTTTTACATAACATACAGTTCTCAACTATTGTAGTTCATTATAAAATTCTCAGGGATCAAAGTTATTAGGCCCGCTAGGCGTCATCTATAATGCGCCTTTTGTGCTGTCCATATCATATTCTTGCATTGGGGAGGGCTTATTTAACTATGCGACAAGGGTTACCGTGCCCACACCGATCCGCTCCAAAGACAAGCGCACTTCGTCCTTTTCTTTATCCGTCTTTGCTTTCACATTTGCGTAACACTCCTCTCTTCACAGACGTAGACCGCTGGGCGACTAACTGTTACGTGCACTGAGAGTCACGAGGATGACAGCGCTTCAGGAGGGCGACAAAAAGAACCTGCGTCTTCTTAGAACGGTACCTATGAGGCTCGAGAAGAGCCGCAAGGAAACATATCATATCTTTTAAGCGATCGGTGATGACTAAAGGCCTAGTGTAAAGGGTCAGAAATTTGTGGTACGGGCAGTGCTTGCGAAGCAGTGTCGAAATCCATAATATGGCCCCTTTTTCGTACAACACATTCATATGCCGTGAACAGTTGCTGATATTGGGGTGCTCCTGGGACACCAGCGTACTGAGCTGAGCTATGCGACGTCCTGCGCGATAGAAGAGTCCGCGTGAGGAGTAAAAGGCACAATGGTGCCAAGGAAGCTGCCGGATGGTCTAAATACGATACAAGGGGTTGCTCCCGATGGTTTCACGCTTTGCAGTATTGTAGGCGTATGCGATAAAAGGCAAGATGTCAATGCAATTTTCGTGCCTGGTATTGACATAGAAAGCACGCTCGTCATAGTTCTCTTGGTGCGCTCGACGAGACCATTTGTCTGCAGGTGATAAGGGGTCGCCCGGCCAAACTGACAAGTAAAGTGACACAACATCTCTTCGACAACGTCGGCCACGAAAAGGCGACAACTATCGCTCAGAATTATACGAGGGGTCCATGACGCAGTATAACTAAAAACAGCGGGAAGCTCGAAGGGTCTATAGCCGTGGACGTTGGCATCGCTGCTTTTTCAGCTTAACGTGTCAGATCGGTGACGCACACTATGATCCTACGGTTGTGGTTTGTTGAGCGCGGGAATGCGCCGAGGTCTACTTAAAGCATTGTGAAAGGAGATGATGGTGGTGCCACGGAGTGAAGGAGTCCAACCGGAGTAGTCTTAAGACGCTTCAATAGCTGGCACTTCTCATAAATGGCCAGACACCTTTCTATATTCCACCGCATACTAGGGCAGTATAATAGGCCCTGAATGGGATGGTATGTTCTGCTGAAACTCATGAGCCCCGTGGTCTCGTCATCGGGGATTGCACGGAGCACGTCTTCGAGCGCTGCGCGGTCCGCTTCCTCAGGCCCGGGCCCGTCCCGAGGCCCGAAAGTGCTTTGCGGCGGCCCGCCCAAGCCCGACTCAGCAGTTTCAAACGCGACCCGAACCCAGCCCGGTTCGTCTCATTAGCCCTTGAGCGTAAGCAAAGCATGGTCCAGTTCTCCATAATTGTGAAGATACGATCCGTGGCACAGGACATTTTCTAGAGATAGTATTGACTGTGTCAGTACTTTGTCTGGCATCGTGCTCATATATCAACAGGTAAAGTGAAAAGAAAGATTATATGTTCAACCCATTATACTCGTGCCTTAACATGCGATAGGAAAACCTGTGGCACATTTGCCAAATTGTTGCCCCGTCCTGCAGCGTGCCAGATGTTGCAGGTCACCTGATTAAACGATAGCTAAGCGGGAGCAGCGGCAAAGTAAGCGCGCTAGGGGGAGAGAGAAGGATATGTGTTTCCCCTCCTCCGCCTTAGCACAGGCTCTCCAACGCTGTCCACGCGATTGAGCCCCCTCTGTAGATGCTGTGGGAAACTAGCGACTCAGAATCACATAATATGGCACAGTGAGGAGGACAAGCCTTCTCCTAACCCCATGGCCTCTTCCTGACCTGAAGCATGGGGTGTTGTGGTTCATACTTGTATCCTGGACACCCAATTCTATGCCATAGAATGAGCTGAGGAGGTAGGCATGCAACATCAATGCGCGGTCATCTGTCCCACCTGAAGATACCACGCCTAATCACCCCGCCTAAAGCTGGGAAAATAAAGTTTTCTACCTATAGTAGGCAGTTTTCAAAAGTTACCAATGACTTACCGGGCCCATTACAAGCTTGATGGAGAGCCGGGGCTATTACGGGCCTGACCGATGCCCGGGCCCGCACTAGATAGTCCACCCGACCAGAGGCTGGCCCGCGGACCGGGCCGTACACGGGCCTGTTACGTGTTCTTGCGTGTGTGTTCTCAACTTCTTAGGGACCATTAAGAGGGAGCGCGAACCATCAGTAACGTAATTCTTTTTGTAGACCAGGCTATCTTATATAACAAAGCCATTGTTACCGGTCAGCTGAGCAGCTGGGGTGAAGAGGGCATCCAGGATGCGGTCGTTGTACTGCTCTTCCCGGGGGGTGGCCAGGTCGGGGAAAAGAATGTCGTCGATGGCAGTAAGAATCTCATCGAAATTGTCGGCGTCACATGCAGTTGTTGGTATAGGGAGCTTCGAAACACAGTCGGCGTCCTTATGATGAGGGCCGGTGTTGTAACGGACTGCAAAGTAAAATTTCTCCAAACGTAGCGTCCATCGAGCAAGGAGACCAGACGGATAACGCAGATCAACCACTCATCATAGTGAGTGGTGGTCAGTAACGACCGTAAAACGGCATTCTTATAGATACGGGCGGAACTAATGGACAGCGAAAACGACACAGAGGCACTCCTGCTCTGTGATGATGTAGTTCTGCTCGGCCTTGTTCAATGAATTGCTGGCGTAGGCAACGATACGCCCCGCGGCATGAAAACGCTGTACAACGATGGCGAGGAGGCCGATTCGACTCGCGCCGATGTGCAATTCTGTTGTGGCAGTGGCGTCAAAACAACGACGTTGAGTACAGAAGATAGCAGGAACTTCAGCTGACGAAACGAGAATTCTCAGTGTGATGTACAGGTAAAAGGCTTATCTTTGCGCAGCAACAAATTCAGGGGGTTGGCAGTATGGGCAAAGTTGGGCATGAAACTTCGTAAGTACGAGAAAAGACCCAAGAATCATCCAAGCTCGCGTTGTGACTGCGGTTTTTCAAAGTCATTAACGGCAGCGACAATTTGTCGGTCTGATCGCACGCTATGCTTGTCAAGTACAAGCGCCTCTCCTTGGCCCAACTGACATTTTCTTGAGTTGATAGTAAGGGCTGCTTGTTCAAGACACGTCAAATGAACATGAAGTCGCTCATTGTGCTCTGCAAGAGTGCTACCGAAAATGAAGAAGTCGTCAAGATAAAGAAATCTACTATTTCCGGTGGCACATTATTGTGGCCATAAACCTTTCAAATATGACAGGGGCGTTGCGTAAATCAAACGGCATGAAGTTGAACTCAAAGACTCTCTCTGGTGTCACAAAAGCGATTTTGTCTTTTTCGGCTGAATGCATGGATATCTAGCAGTAACCAGGTCAGAAGTCCACAGATGAAGATTAGGATACGGAATCCAGACAGTTGGTAACATCATCGATACGGGAAGTGGATGCACATCATTTTTTGGTCAGAGAAGTGAGACGCCTGTATTCGACACAAGGGTTGCTGCGCCATCACTGAACCGCTTCAAAGACAAGCGTACTTGGTCGTCCTCTTCTTCCGTCTTGCTGTCGCTTTAGCGTAACAATATGAATCGCACACACGAAACTTTGTTAAAGAACAAATCGTACCAATGCACTCGCTCTATTTTCAATAAGTAGGGATGGGAGAATATTCGAATGTTCGAGAGCAAATCACATATAACTTTTTAACTGTATATACCGATCGTACACCTTCCTTTTCAACGATAAAGGAAAGCGTTCAGTCAGGAGCTGGGAATGTCTGCTGTATCGGCTCCAACCCATTTTTATGCTGCTGTGAATTTCCCAAGGTCAGTGTTCCCTGTGATTAATTGACCTAGGTATGCTTACTCGTTTACAGACTCCAATGAATGACTGGCGATCCTGAACTCTTGTTCGCTTGCCGGGCTATTGGTCATTATCTTTGCTTTCTACATAATAATCTTAAACCCCATTCTCACATTCTCTATGTTAAGGTCCTCATTCATTTGTTGTAGCTCGTCTGCAGTGCTGCTGAATAGAATAATGTCATCTGCAAACCGAAGGTTGCTGAGATATTCGCCATCGATTCTTACTCCTAAGCCATCCCAGTTTAATAGCATCAGTACTTCTTTCAGGCACGCAGTGATTACCATTCGAGACATTATTGGGAACTTCCTACTTTTGTTGTGTGGAATTTGGGTAGATGTGGAATCTCTGTAGATATTTTCCAAGATATTTACGGAAGCTGTCTGTATTCCTTGATTACTAATGCCTCTATGATTGATGGTGTCCCTACTGAATCAAATGCCTTTTCGTAATAAATGAAAGCCATATAGAGAGGCTGATTGTGCTCCGCGGATTTCTCGATCACCTGATTAATGAAATGGATGTGATCCACTGTAGGGTATCCCTTCCTGAAGCCAGCCTGTTTCCTTTGTGGATCAATACCCAGTGTTGCCCTTATTCTATTCGAAGTTATCTTGATGAATATTTTATTGGAGCCTCTGTGACGTGTTCATTACTACTGCGAATGGCGGTACCATGGCTGCTCTTGGTACTGCGCAGGCCAGTATAGAATTCTTCTGTTGCTTTTGCTATATCTTCGAGATTCCTGATAACATTTCCCGGCTCATATGCCAGTGCGTACATCTTGGTTTGTGCTTTGCCAAGTTTCCTTCTCACTGATTTTATGCAGCGGCCATTTTTTCCCGCTTCCTCAGTCTTAATCACGTTAGAATTTCGATTAATCCTTATTGTCTCCTTGTTGATTTGTTTTGATAGTTCCGCGAATTCCATCTTATCTCTTGAGTTCGCCACTTTCATTCTTTGTTTTCCTAACAGGTTAGTTACTTTGGGGAGCTTACCTATTGTTTGCCTTAGTGCTCTGAACTCCCAGTTTAGCTGTTGCTTATAAAGCCAGCCTAGATACGCCTTCATTAACTCTATGTCATCTTCGTCCCTCTTCTCTAAGGCTGCATATCTGTTTGCAAGTATAAGTGAGAATTGGTCTGCTTTTACCCTTACTGCATCTAGGTTGGCCTACTTCTTCCTGGCCAAATTTTCTCTCTTTCTCTCTTCAAACTGAGTTGAATCCTAGACATCACTAACCTATGATCACTGCACTTCACCTTGCCTAACACGTCTACATCCCACACTATGCTGGGATCGACAGAAAGTACGACTGACCGACCGACCGATCGACCGCCAGACAGACAGAAAGACAAGAAACTTTATTTGCTCCTAAGGCACTACATTGTAGTCGCGGGCCGCACCCGTGCCTGGGGCGGCCCGTGACCTTCAACCCTGTCGAAGGCCCTTCGGACAGCCCGAAGCTGTACTTCAAGGTCGTCGCTCTTGACGGCTTCTTCCCAGTTTTCTTGCGTGTTGAAAGGCCAGTGGCGCAACGCAGAACATTGCCACAGCATGTGGTTCAAGGTGGACCGTTCCTCGCCGCAGTCGGGGTAGCGGGGACCCACAACCGGAGTGTAGTCGCTCAGCCTGGATGGAGACGGAAAGGACCCCTCGGCAGCATTCTCAGCACCGAAGCCTGGGTCTGCCTAGCTTCGGGGCAGGAGCCGGAAACTGCCTGCGTCCCAGCTGGTAATGAGCAGTGATATCGTGGAAACTAAGCAGCGGACCGGACATGCGTCTCGTTGACCTCCCTTACTTTCCTTCTTTCCTTCTCCTCCGTTCCTCCTCCTGAAGAAGGTGTCCATTATTCGCAGCTCATTTCTTCCAGCGAATTTTGCCAGCATCTCTCCTCTAGTGTTCCTAGAAGCGATGCCGTAGTTGCCAATTGCTTGTACAGCAGCCTCCATTTTCCACACGTTTTGCATTGAAGTCACCCATTACTACTGTATAGCGAGTTTGCACTTCTCTCATCGCTAATTTAACTTCTTCATAAAACTGATCTACTTCCTCATCGGCGTGACTGGATGTTAGAGCACAGGCTTGTACTGTCTTTTTTCAATACCTATTATTAAGTTTGATTACGACTACTGCAATCTGCACATTATTGCTGTAGAGCTTGTAAATCTGGCCTGTTATGTCCTTATCGTTAGTAGTCCTACCCCGTAGAGCTTCTGATCTAGGAGTCCCCATAGCAAAGGACATGGCCGTTAGTCTGAACTGTATAACCCTCACCAGTTCTTTTAACCTAACTAATGTTAATGATATCCCAAAGAATGCCTTATAGCTCCTCAAAATGTCCTGCTGAGCTAGCTTCGCTCGATAGCGTTCTTGTGATATTCGTTGTGAAGGTGAGTTTCCAATGGTAGCCGGTACATATTCTTAACACCCTCTGCTGCATAAGGGGTCTAACCGTCGCCTTTGTCAGGTGCTCCGCAGCTGCTGGGGACTGAGGGTTATTGGTTGATCCAATCAGTCATTTAGGAGGGGACCTGCCAGTGCCCTCTTACCAAATCAAGTATGGACATTGTCTTGGCGACGCTCACACGTTCTACCCGCTGCCCTATGTTTGGTATGTGGTAAACTTGGCCCTTCGTTGTAGTAGTAGAAGTAGTAGTAGTAGAAAACATGTTGTTTTGTAGTGAAATCCCAGAGGGTGAAGCCCTGAGTCCATGGCCCTATTTTCTGCGGCTATTCGGCTAGCCCGTTTTGTCAGGCATCTCTTGACCGCGTCCAATTTGCTCTTGGTCGCGTCCAATTAGCAGTAGCCCACGCATGGACTAAGCTGTTTTTCCACTCGCTTCTACGATAATCACGGAGGAAGTATGCTCACTATCCGTAGGCCTAATTACCCCGGAGTTCAAGCATCCGTTTTATTTATTCCTCCATTATTTCTCGCTGATGAGGGAAGACCCGATACGGTTTAGACCTGATTGGCCCGCACATCAGAGTTGAACTAACATCATGGGTTGAGCTCCTGCCCGGCTATTAAAACACTGGCGAAGCACATCAAAGAGCTCCCGAAGGTCTCCTAATTGCTCGGTGCTGAGGGCTAAAAGGTTTACAGACACATCCAATAGGTCATCTACGGGGTGCATCGCGCTTGTCTCCTTGTCCAAAACTGCAATTTCGGCCGTTAATTTCTCTGATGCATTGAGCACTCTTTTCACAACCGCCTACGTGCCGACATAGGGCTTCAATAAGTTGCAGCGGTAAATGGTCACTTTATTCTTCCGTGGAAATTTTAAGGTGTAGTTAGATTGCAAGATCTTCTATGTACCCTTGACAGGCCCCTCCCACTGCACTTCTAGTTTCTTTTTCCGCAAGCGCTTAAGAATCATCACTTTGTCTTCCCCCTGAAAGTTCAGCTACGCACGTTGCTGTCGTATCACTCTTTCTTGCTTTCTTGCGTATCCTTTAGATTTTTTTTACTAGCTCCCGTGACACATTCAAGAGGTCCAGCAAGCTCACCCGTAGCTTACTGCCGACTGGCTTTCGTCCGTTCCTTCCTACATTTCTCGCAACATTTTGAAGGGAGAGCCCAGGGCTTTCCAGTACAAGAACAATGTTTGGGTGAACAATGTTGCTTTCTATGGAGCTGTCCTCAATGGCAACAGTGGTGGGGATAACGAACCTCCCAGTCCTTTTTGTGCCCATAGCACAATACGCGCAATACTTTCTTAACTACCGAGTGCAATTTTTCAGCACTGCTTCACTGCTGATGATAAGCGGATATGTGCATAAGCCGCACCCCACAACTCTCCAAGAGTATTGTTGTTAAGGCACTTGTAAAGACCATCCCCTGATCAGCCTGAATTTTAACCAGAAAGCCAATTCACGCAAATGTGGAAAGCAGAGCGTGAACTATCTCGACAGAGTTAAGATCCTTCAAATGAGTCGCGTCGGGAAACTTTGACGCGGGACAAAACATGGTCGAAAGTTATTTGCACCGGTCCTTGCTCTGCGGCAAAGGCCTCACTCTATTGTTTTGAGCCGGCCGAACGGCTCTACGATCAGGACAACCAGCTTCAAATGGGCTTTTCGTTTATATCGCAGCTTTCCAACTCCTTGACACGCATCACACCATCTTATATAGTTCTCATACCCTTAAAACATCCGCACCATAATTATTGTAAAAGAGTTTTACCTGAGTTTTATTCGTGTATTTTCTCGATTGGAACCTCTCCTATCCCTCTGTTTGATTTTCTCTCACTTGTCGTAAGCTCTATTTCGGGTAGAGCTTCATCATTTTCTGCCATGGCTGCTTTCGAATTCTCCTTAGCTGAGCAGCAATCTGACGGGCTTCAAAGCGGGTTCCCGCATGCACCCTTTTTTCTCCAAGCTCCTGACCATGTTCACAACAAAGGAGCCGAGTGGTTTGAAAAGAGGTACAGATAGTATGTACAGCACATAAGATAGAGACAACGAGACGTTATACCAGCACCGAAGCTCAATCTCAGTTAATTTTTATTTCTTTGGTCCTTAGCGCCAGCTAATCTGCTGTTGTTGCCTCAAAACATGGTTCATGCCCACGAAGGGGATTGGCCACACTGGATATATTGAAACGAACACCCAACAGTATACCAAAAGGGTTAAAGGAGAACATTTAGATCGACCCATTTGGCAAATAACTGATAACAACGTTTTTGTGAGCACCTATTCATGAACTAAATAAATAAAAGTAAGATGACAGTGAGCAACATGAGAAGAATAACAATAAATTAAATGTCCCATGCTCGCTACCCTAGCAGCGTAACACTCCGGATGCTTGAACGAGCTTGTGCAGAGCATTAATCATCGGACCATGGCTTGTGCCTATTTGACAGGCACAAAAAGACAAAATGTATGGTGGTATAAGTGCTAAACCTAGTTTTCTAGTATGAAATATGAGAAACATTTTGCAAAAGGAGGGGAAGTGGCGGCAAGAAAGAAACAAATGGTCAATAGTTTCTGGCTCACTACAAAAAGAGCAGAGGTTAGTTATGGATAAACCATATCTCTGAAGGTAAAACTTTACTCGGGGACCTCGACAACGGAAACTTGTGAGCGTCATCTAGCATTGCCCTGAAAGGCATTTGCCAGTCGTACACTGAAATTTCAGATGTTGAAAATCATCTGCGCAAAGTACGGGTGATTCATTACAAGCCAACAATAAAACGCATTTGAATCTGGCTCCTGGTATAAAAGAGAAATCAGGAAGAACATTTAAGGCCAGTCCATTTAGGGATGACGATGTGAGCGAGTCAGCTAATTCATTTAGAACGATTCCGCTATGTCAAGGGACCAAGGCAACGCGGACTTCAGACATATTGTCTGGGACAAAACTCGAAAATATATTCAACAGGTGTTACCAAATAGTGGAAGTTAAATGTGTACAGACCGAAACCGCGTCTGCAACCACAATTATCATAGATATCTGTGGACCCAATTTTCGCATGGCCAGACTTATCGCAAGGAATTCCGCAAAGAATAGTGGAGTGTAATCGGCGAGACGGAGAACAAAAGATCAATTAAGCTAAATTGACAAGATGCCAACACCGGCCTTCTCCAAATTATGTGATGCGTCCGTTAAAATTATAAAGTGAGACGGAAATTGAATAACATGACCTTGAAGGAGACCCTCAAGTATGCGCACAGGAAGAAGTCTTGCGTGTTTTGGAAAAAATACCGTCAAAGATCAGTTTTATCTTACACGAAGATTTTGGAGAAGTCAGGTTCGGCAGACGAACTTGAAGTTTCGATAACAGCTCCGAAGCTCCCTTGCCGCTCGTGGCCTCGCCTGACCTCGTCTTCATTCCAAAGGCAATCGCATCGATGTTGCTGGCGGTGCATAACTCCCCCACTAGAGAGCAGTATGGTCTGCGAACTATATCAGGAGCTTCATGAAACTCGCTGGACTGAAGTAGCGTGAGCACCGACTGGAATGGAGACGTTGCGGGCTGAATCGAGGGATGCGAGTGTGCCAGTCGCCTTGCAATAGATGGCTTCAGCCGGTCCAGTGCAGTGGTGTCAGGTTTACCATGAACGTACACGATGTATGTCACTCCTGTCTTTCCAGTACGCGAAAGCGTACGATATAGTGTGGGTAGAGAACAGGCCGAACGGGTCCTTTATGAAGTAGGATGGGGGTTGCGTTAGCAAGGACAGTGGAAACGAAAAGTGAGCGTGCTGGAACTGGACGCGGCGGACAGGGTTTTAGATCCTTGAAGAGGTCATGGAGAAGGGGCACATAACCCTCACCATGAATAGACAGAGCAGCCGAAGGTAGTAGTGGTGAAATGAAGTCGTTGGGCCCACAGAGCCTAGCACGATGACTAGGCTCTGTGGGCCCGATGACTAGGCTCTGTGGGCTCTGTGCGCTCGAGCACCCGATGTGCGATATCAAGGCACACCGGTTACCCAGAAGAACCAGTAGTAGACGCTGAACCCACTGCGGCAGTGTTACATGAGCAATCAGCCATGCTTTGAGATGCCCATTAAAGTGTTCCACGAGGCCGTTGGTTTGGGTATGGTAGGCGGACGTCCTCAGACGATCCATGCCAAGCAAGCGCAGGAGCTCTTGAAGGAGCGCGTACTTGAATTGATGCCCTCTGTCAGCAACAATGTTGGTCGGGCATCCGAAGCGGTTAACCGATGCTGTAAAAAGAGCTGCCGTGATCGGTGCATCAGAGCTGTCTTCGAGAGGCGTTCCTTCTGGCCAACGGGTAAACCTCTCGATAGAGGTGAACAGGCAGCGAAATCTCTGACACGGTGTTAGCAGCCCAACTGTGTCAATGTGCACAACGTCAAAACGATTAGGTTGGGGAATCTGCCGTGCTTGGGAAACAGGATACCTAAGAACTTTTGCACGTTGGCAGGGTGCACATGCACGAACCCACTCGCTTACATTGTCATTCGTCCGTGGTCATATAGAGCGCAATGAAATAAAGCGTTGTGTTGCACGAACACAGGGGTGAGCGAGCTGGCGTATTGTGTTGAAAAGCAACTTGTTTAACGTGCTGGGGACAAATGGTCTCGGTGTTCCTGTAGAAGTGTCGCAGATGAGTGTGTCTCCATCAAGCAGGATATTGACCAGCCGTAGTGCAGTTTTCGAAGAGCGCAGTTGATGGAGACCAGAATCATTAGCTTGATACGCCGGCGAGTGTCTGCACATCTACTGGCGTAGGACAGCAGTTGGTGTCACGGCGTTCACAAGGCTAAGGGTGTCAGCAGGTGCATTCTGGTCACCACTGACATGTGAAATGTCGTTGGAGAATTCCGAAATAAACGAGAGATGGCGGATGTCTCATGCTGTATGTGTTGACGATACTCTGTAAAGCGCATACGTCAAGGTCTTGTTACACGTTAAGATGGCAAAGGAATGGCCCTCGACGATATTGCGAAGGGGCCGGAGGGCGAGGTAAATTCCAAGCTACTGTCAACCGAGAGTGTTGTGTAGAGCTTGGGTTGGGGCGAGTTTCTCGGGGAAGAAGGCTAGAGGTTGCCACGAACGGTCGATGCGCTGCTGAAGAACCGCTCCCATGCCTGTGCTGGACACGTCCGTCATGAGGGCGAATGATGCTATGGAGTTCAGATGTGCGAGAAGTACAGCGTTTGCGAGTGCGCCCTTGATCTTGATGAAGGCGTCGTCAGTGGCGGCGTCCCAATGCACCATGGACGTCTTGTTCTTGTTGGTAAGGAGGCGATACAGAGCCGCTGGTATAGCACCACATTTAATAATAAATCGGCGGTAAAATTTGACCATACCGAGGCGCTATTGAAGCTTTGTGATCGTTGTGGTCTTGCGGAACCTCTCTGCTACTTAGACGTTTGGTGAAAGTGGGCGACTACCACTTGCATCGAGGTGAAATTTGGCCACACCAAACTCGTTCTTGGAGACGTCGATGGCAATGCCATCTTCAGGTAGTCGTTGGAGCAAAAGTCATAGAAGCTGTAAATGCTCTTTGACGCATTTTCTCGCTGCGATCAAGTCGTCGACGTAGGCGAAGGGTAGCCCACGCTCTACCGTGTGAATAAAACGTTGGAAAGACTTGGTGGCATTGCTGAGACTAAGGGCCATTCGCAGAAACTCGAAGAGTTCGACTGCCGTTGCCATAGGCGTCTTAGGTATGTCTTGCTCAGCCACAGGAATTCTGTGGGAGGCCAATCTTAAAATTACAGGGTCTCCTAATATCTCTCTTAATAGGTGAAGGGCGTAAGCCTAATCTTCCTCCTGTTATCATTCGCCTCTTTCTCTTTGCCTCTTCTCTTGCTCTTCTTTCTCTTAGTCATTACTTCTCAATACTAAACATTTCTAGTAATTCGTAATCAAATGTGGTCATTGCAATTCGTCGTTAGACGTATTGGTCATTTCGTAGTCATTCCTAGTCATTACAAGTCATTTCACTCATTATTTGTCACTACTTATCATTACTAAGCATTTTTAGTCATTCATGATCAGCTGTGATCGCTACAAGTTGTCGTGAAACCTATTAGCCATTTTACAGTCATTACTAGTGATTACAAGTCATTGCAGTCATTATCAGTCTTTACTGCTCACTAGTAAGCATTTTTCGGCATTTGTAATCAATTGTGGTCATTACAAGGCGTCACATGCCCCAGAAGAGATGGACAATCTCTTCAGGGGCATGAGGCACGTGACGGTGTACTTGGACGACGTCCTGGTTACTAGCAGCGACGACGGCGACCACCTGCAAAACCTGCATAACGTCCTGGCACGGCTGCAGGAAGCCGGTCTCAAGTTTTGCTGGAAAAGTGCATTTTCCTAGCCCGCAGTATTGAGTACTTCGGACATGTAATTTGCCAGGCTGGCCTAGCCCCTGCTCCCCGCAATGTTGATGCTGTGCTCAAGGCGCCTAAGCCCCAGAACAAAAAGGAGCTTCAGAGCTACCTCGGCCTCATCAACTTCTACAGGAGTCTCCTGCCGAACCTGTGGGAGCATCTACAGCCACTCCATCTTCTCTTTCGATATGGTCAGCAATGGCTCTGGAAGAAGGAGCAGCACCGGGCCTTCCAGCGCAGCAAGGAGCTAATCACCAAGGCTCCAGTGCTAGCACACTTTGATCCTGCCAATCATGTCGGCCTTACCGTAACTGCATCGCCACACGGCGTGGGAGCCGTCCTGGCGCACCGGGACAAGGATGACCAGGAACGCCCTGTGTCGTTTGCTTCTCGTCGGCTTCATGCTTCAGAGCAACGCTACAGCCAGCTGGACAAGGAAGGCTTGGCCTTCATGTTCGGTATCGAAGGCTTCCACCAATATCTGCGGGGCCGGAAGTTCGAGGCGATCACGGACCACAAGTTGGGGCTGCTGGGGCCTGACAAGGCAGTTCCTGTACAGGCATCACCTCGAGAGGTACGCTAGGCCCTGAGGCTGGCAGCTGACAGTTACGAGCTGGTTCACCGTCGGGGAAGGAACCTGGGACCCGCTGATGCCATGAGCCGCCTGTCTCTGCCAGAGGTGTCTGATGATGTTTCAGACCTGCTGAAGTGTTGATGCTGGAGCACGCGTACCAGGAGTTGCCCTCCAGATCTGCGGTATGGCAAGCGACCAGCCAGGACCCAGTCCTGTCTCAGGTGGCCAAGGCGGTGTCCAGTGGGGAGGAATCGGTTCAGCAGGCCTATAGCCACAAGGCCGCTGAGCTGAGCTTGGAGCAGGGCTGCCTACTGTGGGGTTCCATGGTGGTGATCCCTCAAAGTGTCCGGTCCAAGGCCCTGCAGTTGCTGTGCGCGGGTCATCCTGGCGTGGAAAAGACTAAGACGGTGGCCCGGTCCCATGTTTTGTGGCCTGGACCAAGACACCGCTCACATGGTGCAGAGATGCCAAATCTGCAGGATCATCAGCGGGCGTCACGTCATGTGGAAATTACCCCCTGGCCGTTCCCACAGAGACCCTGGTCCCGCCTACATGTGGATTTTGGGGGATCTTTCAAGGGCCTTACTTCCTGGTGGTGGTGGACGTGCATCTCTGCATGTGCATCTCTTTCTGTGTCTCCGATTTCTCGTGCAAGTAATATTCACCGCTTCCGGATGTTCAGCTCCACGACTAAAATATGTTACCTGGCACAGGCGATTTTTAAAAATTTTGTAAAGTGTAATAAAAACGCATCGTTTGTGGCGTTCTACAAAAACATGAAGATGGGAGCCACAACCACAGCAGCGCGCTGGACTAGAAGTATGTTTCGAAGATGGAATTTCCGGACTTTGATTGTTACAACTTCAGAAGATAATTATGGATCTGTCCTTTTTTCCTGGCGTAAGAGTGATAGTGGTAGCGTTACACATCCACTACTGGAGGTTCTCTTAACGAATAAACGATTCTGTAAATCACCAACATAAGCGCGTATTAGGCGGGAACAATTACGACGGTTCTGTGTCATGGAGAGCGTTCCTACTGCAGTTCAAGGCCATGGTAGCCATGGGACACGAGTAGCTTTGCTCTGATGTTCATTGTAGGCGCACATACAAGATAACTTGCTCTCGAAATCTTGTCGCCAGACATATTCTCACGTGGTGGTGACGTTAAGAACACAGTAGCAATACTGTGAAAGGCAAAACTAGATTTTATTGGGCGAACCTGTGCCCACAAAACAGGCTACACTTATGGCACAACGAAAGCGGCGAACACAGTCGGCGATCGTCGGAAATCTGATCAGCGGGTCAAGCGCGTCGGCTTTTATAGATCAGTCGTCCAATGTTCCAGATTAACCGATGGGACCCGCGTGTCTTCTACAAAGTTCTACACTATTCGCGTCGCGCATACATGCAAACAGATTACACAAGTTGCGGTGAAAGACAGTGGACGGAACCATTGATAACATTCCAGAAACTTCTTTCACATGCAGGTGCGTCCTGCGCTGCGCGATAACATTTGTTAGGCGGCCAAACGTGGTCGCCCGATAAAGATAAGTACATGTGTCATTACCCCCCCTCTTAAAGAGCATCGACCCGATGCTGCGAACAAACGAAAGTAATAAACAAAAGCACTCGTAGCAAAGACAACAAAAATAAGGAAGTTTGTCAGCGTCCGTAAAAGGGTTTAAGGCGCACCACGTGGACCACTTCAGATCGTGCGTGGCGCCGCTGTGAATGCGAAATGCCGTCTGGCACGACCTCATAGTCCAGAGCGCCAATACGTCGGATGACCTTGTAGGGTCCGAAATAGCGTCGGAGTAGTTCCTCACTGAGTCCTCGTCGGCGTATTGGGGTCCATACCCAAACAAGGTCGCCGGGCTGGTACTCGACGAAGCGTCGTCAGAGGTTGTAGTGTCGGCTGTCGGTCTTCTGTTGGTTCTTGATCCGCAGGCGGGCGAGCTGGCGGGCTTCTTCGGCGCGTTGGAGATAGATAGCGACGTCAAGATTGTCCTCGTCAGTGACGTGCGGCAGCATGGCGTCGAGCGTCGTTGTCGGGTTCCTGCTGTAGACCAGCTTAAATGGTGTTATCTGTGTTGTTTCTTGCACCGCCGTGTTGTAAGCGAATGTTACGTACGGCAGGACCGCATCCCAGGTCTTGTGCTCGACGTCAACGTACATCGCTAGCATGTCGGCGAGGGTCTTATTCAGCCGCTCCGTAAGACCATTCGTCTGCGGATGGTGGGCCGTTGTCCTCCTGTGCCTTGTCTGACTGTATTTCAGAATGGCTTGGGTGAGCTCCGCTGTAAAGGCCGTTCCTCTATCGGTGATGAGGACGTCTGGGGCGCCATGTCGCAGCAGGATGTTTTCGCCACTTCGGCTGCGCTACCTTTCGGCAGTGCTTTAGTTTCAGCGAAGCGGGTGAGGTGGTCCGTCGCCACGACGATCCACTTATTTCCGGCTGTTGACGTCGGAAAGGGTCCCAGCAAGTCCATCCCGATCTGCTGAAATGGTCGGCAAGGAGGCTCGATTGGATGTAGTAATCCGGCTGGCCTTGTCGGCGGTGTCTTGCGTCGCTGACAGTCTCGGCATGTTCTGACATAACGGGTGACGTCGGCGGTCAGGCGCGGCAAATAATACTTTTCTTGTATCCTCGATAGTGTCCGTGAAAATCCGAGGTGTCCAGCGGTCGGATCGTCATGTAGGGCGTGCAATATTTCTGGACGAAGTCCTGACGGGACCACAAGAACGTAGTTGGCGCGGACTGGTGAGAAGTTCTTCTTCACGAGTAGATTGTTTTGAAGCGTGACGAAAGATAATCCGCGCTTAAATGCCCTGGGGACAACGTCGGTGTGCCCTTCCAAATATTCGACAAGGCCTTTTAGCTCTAGGTCTGCCCGTCGCTGTTCAGCGAAGTCTTCCGCGCTTATCATTCCAAGGGAGGCGTCGTCATTCTCGTCGTCTTGCGGCGGCGGGTCAATCGGGGCGCGTGATAGGCAATCGGCATCGGAGTGTTTTCGTCCGGACTTGTAGGTTACAGTGATGTCGTATTCTTGTAGTCTGAGGCTCCACCGCGCCTGTCGTCCTGAAGGATCCTTTATTTTCGCTAGCCAACACAACGCGTGATGGTCACTGACGACGTTGAATGGCCTGCCATAAAGATAAGGGCGAAATTTAGCTGTAGCCCGAACGATGGCGAGGCATTCCTTTTCGGTCGTAGAATAGTTGGCTTCCGCTTTTGACAGCGACCGGCTAGCGTGAGCTATCACCTGTTCGACCCCGTTTCTCCTCTGGACTAGAACGCCACTGAGGCCTAGGCTGCTGGCGTCAGTATGGATTTCTGTATCGGCGTACTCGTCGAAGTGCGCAAGTACCGGCGGCGACTGCATGCGTCGTTTGTGTTCTTCAAATGCGCCGGCTGCGGCGTTTCCCACTTGAACTCAACATCACATTTAGTTAGACGTGTCAATGACTCGGCGATGCGTGAGAAGTCCTTGACAAAGCGTCTGTAGTAGGCACACATGCCAAGGAATCTACGCACTGCCTTCTTGTCGATTGGCTGCGGGAACTTTGCGATGGCAGCTGTCATCTGCGGGTCTGGACGGACACCAGATTTGCTGATTACGTGGCCTAGGAACAGAAGCTCATCGTAAGCGAAGCGGCATTTTTCCGGCTTCAGAGTAAGCCCTGACGACTTGATGGCCTGTAGTACTGTCGCAAGACGCGAAGACGACGACGTCATCCAAGTAAACCAGACAGGTCTGTCACTTCAATCCTGCTAACACCGTGTCCATGACGCACTGGAACGTTGCAAGCGCCGAGCACAGTCCGAATGGCATAACCTTGAACTCGTAGAGGCCGTCTGGGGTGATGAAGGCCGTCTTTTCGCGATCTCTTTCGTCGACTTCTATTTGCCAATAGCCAGACTTGAGGTCCATCGATGAGAAGTATTTAGCGTTGCAGAGCCGATCCAATGCGTCGTGTAGTCGTGGGAGGAGGCGTACGTCCTTCTTCGTAATCTTGTTCAGATGACGATAATCGACGCAGAAACGTAAGGTTCCGTCCTTTTTCTTTACCAGGACAACAGGGGATGCCCACGGGCTTTTCGACGGCTGGATGATGTCGTTGCGCAGCGTTTCGTCGAGTTGTTCTCTTATAGCTGCACGTTCTTGCAGCGAAACTCGGTAAGAGCTCTGGCGGAGTGGTCGAGCGCACTCCTCGGGGATTATGCGATGCTTGGCGACTGGCGTTTGTCGAATCCTCGATGACGTCGAAAAGCAGCCTTTGTATCGTCGGAGCAGACTTCTGAGCTGCTGTTGCTTAATCAAGAGGAGACTTGGATTAATGTCATAGTCTGGTTCGGGAACCATCGTCGTCGGGGTAGACGCGGCGGAATCCGAGATGGCAAACGCATTACTGGTTTCCAGAATTTCCTCGATGTACGCGATCGTCGTGCCCTTGTTGATGTGCTTGAACTCGTGACTGAAGTTTGTCAGCAACACTTCAGTTTTCCCTCCATGCAGTCGAGCGATCCCACTTGCGACGTAAATTTGACGGTCTAGCAGTAGACGTTGGTCGCCTTCGATGACGCCTTCTACGTCAGTGGGTGTTTCGGTGCCGACCGAAATAACAATGCTGGAGCGAGGCGGGATGCTCACTTGATCTTCGAGCGCACTCAAGGCCTGGTGAGTACGAGGGCTCTCTGGCAGTATCGCTTTATCTTCCGACAGCGTTATTGACTTCGACTTCAGGTCGATGATTGCGCCGTGTTGGTTCAGGAAGTCCATACCAAGAATGACGTCTCGTGAACACTGTTGGAGGATAACGAAGGTGGCAGGGTAAGTCCTGTCATGAATGGTTATTCTTGCCGTGCAGATTCCAGTCGGCGTGATGAGGTGTCCTCCAGCGGTTCGAATTTGAGGGCCTTCCCATGCAGTTTTAACTTTCTTCAACTGCGCGGCGATGTGTCCACTCATTACGGAGTAATCGGCCCATGCGTCCACTAAGGCGGTAACTGCGTGGCCGTCGCGAAGCACGTCAGGTCGGTGGTTCTTTGTCTGGCGTTGCAGCTGGGTCTTGGCGTCGGATCACGGCTGAGTCACGTTGAACTGAAGCATGAACGTCGCGTCGTCAAGTCGTCTTTCGTCGGTGTAGTCTTGGCTTCCTGACTTCGTCGGGACGGCGGCATGTCGTGATTAGGTCGTCGAAATGGTTTCTTCGTCGTCTTCGTCGGCGGCGGAGGATCTTCGTCAGTTCGACGAACAGCAACCGCACCTCCATCGGTTGCTGCTTTTATTTTCCGGATATGGGCTCGCAGAGCGGCCCCGGGCTGGGCCGGTGTATGGTCGGCACTGCGGCGACAGGTAGCGGCCTGGTGACGGCGAACGGGACGGTCGTCGAGGGCTCCACTGAGTAGCGGCGAGGTAGTCGACGATGTCACGAGGGCGTTCACCTTCCCGAGAGCGCGGTGCGTCGACGGCGAACCCTCGCAATCCCAGGTCGCGGTATGGGCATCGGCGGTACACATGGCCGGCTTCCCCGCAGTGGAAGCAGAGCGGGCGGTTGTCAGGAGCGCGCCAAACGTCTGTCTTCCTCGGGTAGCTGCGCTGGGCGACGGGTGGGCGCGCTGGCGGCGGCGGCAGTGGTCGACGGAATGGCGGCGTTACAGGGCCCTGGCGCGGTCGTGGAGGGGGGCCTTGACGGCGGGCGACGGCGGCGTAGGTCATCGCTTCTGCCTGGGGTTGCGATGATTGTGATTGTACCTCGGGAATTCCGAGCGATCGGTGGACTTCTTTGACAACTTCGGCGATTGAGGCCACTTGAGGTTGCGATGAAGGGAAGATCTTCTGAAGCTCCTCTCGTACGACTGCCCGGATGGTCTCGCGCAGGTCGTCGGTGGCCACTGATTGAACACCGGCGTAGCTTGTTGGCTTGGTGCGTCGGTCGAATTGCCGGTTCCGCAATTCCAGTGTCTTCTCGATGTTCGTCGCCTCACGAAGAAACTCGTCGACGGTCTTCGGTGGGCTTCTTACCATTCCGGCGAAAAGTTTCTCCTTTACACCACGCATCAGTCGGCGGACTTTCTTCTCCTCCAAGGCGAAATAGACATGACGCAGTTTGTCGTGGCTGTTCCAGCTGTTAAATGCAGCGACCCTCTCACACGTCTCGAGCCAGGTTTCCGGGTCCTCGAATGTTGAACCGCGGAACGTCGGAGGCTCCCTGGGCTGCTGCAGCACGATGGGGGACGCTGGGGCTGCCATTGGAGTTTCCTTGGCCACAATCTTCTTGGTCTTCTCAGGTAGAAGTCCGTGCTCCGGGGGCAGCTGTTGAAGACGGCGGCTTGCTCGATGTTCCAGGACGGCGCTGGTGTTGTCTTTGCGGTCCGGGCTTGGATTACGGCTTGTCGGGGGCGTGCGGTACCTGAACGCAAAGCACCTCCACCAGATGTCACGTGGTGGAGACGGTAAGAACACAGTAACAATACTGTGAAAGGCAAAATTAGATATTATTGGGCGAACCTGTGCCCACAAAACAGGCTACACTTATGGCACAACGAAAGCGGCGAACACAGTCGGCGATCGTCGGAAATCTGATCAGCGGGTCAAGCGCTTTGGCTTTTATAGATCAGTCGTTCAATGTTCCAGATTAACCGATGGGACCCACGTGTCTTCCACAAAGTTCTACACTATTCGCGTCGCGCATACATGCAAACAGATTACACAAGTTGCGGTGAAAGACAGTGGACGGAACCATCGATAACATTCCAGAAACTTCTTTTACATGCAGGTGCGTCCGGCACTGCGCGATAACATTTGTTAGGCGGCCAAACGTGGTCGCCCCATAAAGATAAGTACATAAGTACCTGGCACAGGCGATTTCTAAAATTTTGTATTGTGTAATACAAACGCACCGTATGTGCCGTTCTGGAAAAACATGAAGATGGGAGCCACAACCACAGCAGCGCGCTGGACTAGAAGTATGTGTCAAAGATGGAATTTCCGGAGTTTGATTGTTAGAACTTGAGAAGATAATTGTGGATCTGTCCTTTTTTCCTGACGTAAGAGTGATAGTGGTACATCCACTACTGGAGGTTCTCTTAACGGTTAAACGATTCTGTGAACCACCAACGTGAGCGCGTATTAGGCGGGAACAATTGTGACGGTTCTGTGTCATGGAGAGCGTTCCTTCTGCAGTTCAAGGCCATGATACCCGTGGGACACGAATAGGTGTGCTCTGATGTTCATTGTAGGCCCACATACAAAATAACTTGCTCTCGAAATCTTGTCGCCAGGCATATCCTACAAAAAGCTGACGGAGGCTCTTGTTTTCGTGTTAGGTAATCATCACAAACAAGAGCTGTAGGCTGCTTCTTTAAAGAATTGTCGCCCCAAACAGACTACATTGCGAAAATTGTAGTTTCTCACACAAAGGACGGTGCGCAAAGGTCGCATAGAGCATTTACCAAACGCGGCACACTCCGATCAGTAGTATAGGAGCCATATTTGTACAAGTGTCATAGATAATCTCAAATAGGCAGGAGGAATTGAATTCTGGCACCAAACCGAAATTTCGCGACGTAGATCACTCCGCCCGACAAAAACGCAGCATCATTTTTGCGATAAAAGCTACAGAATTTCTGAGCATTGCCTACTACCGCGTAATCATTGTTTGCCTCGGCTAGCTCTTCGTTTTTGTTACCTTTTGCCTACTTGCTTTTGCTATCTCATGCACGTGCACCCATGGCCTTTCCGTTGGCAAAGCATGCTTTGGCTTTAGTAGAAAATTGTCAGATTTTCACGCCACATCCGTCCCTTTCAATGTAATCGTGCCAATTGAGCCGGAACCCTGGGTACGAGTGCGCCTAGATGGGGCAGAGGGGTTGAAAGGGGACCCCAGCTGACGCAGTAGCACGTGAGGCGTTGCATCAGGGCAGAGCGCGCCACCGCGAAGCCATGTAACCCTCGCCGTCGCTCTCGCAAGCCTGTGTAATGCCGTGTTTCTTCGCCACGTATGCTTTCGCCTGCTTTCTCACTGTGCCTCGGTAAGACCCAAGGAAACTCAATCGTTTGCCCGCGAGGTGTTCATAACTCGAAGTTCACTCCGCAGCGTTCAATTGGGCATTGGGTTACCCCAAGATCAAGTAGGCCCACTCCCAAATTATAAGTTTGCCTACCCCTACAGGAAACTTCATCATGTATCTTCTGAAGAGCCGTATGTAACTCCATCGGTATTCTCTTTTCAAGCGTAGCTTGTATTGCCTCACAAGTTTCGGTAGTGGTCTGGTCAAGCAAAAAGCCCAGCTGCTCCCACAGCAGAGCAGCTGAGTCAACGGGCAGTTTCATGATTTGACAGCTGCGCCAAAGCCAGAGCGTGAGTCGCTGTCAAGGATTTCAGCTGCATAAACACGCGCTCACGTCACGCCCGCAGCCAATCAGAGCCGTTCCGCTTTTTCGAGGGAGTGAAAGGGCAGAAAAGGGTGCCGCGCGCAATGCGCCAGCATTCTTTCCGTTGAGTTCATTATCGAAAAATGCTTGGGAAGGGCACCCATTCTGCATTACCCCGGGGAACTGGCAGCCTTCGACGAGCAGCGGCGGGAACTCGCACGCAAAAGGGCTCAGCGTGCTAAAGGAGCCGGAGCCGGAAGCAATCCGACACCGTCACCTATGGGTTACTTAACCGTGACGAAGATCAGGTGCATGCAGGACAAGCTGCGCTTATTCCCATTTCCGATAGAGGAAGGGTTCGTAACTTTTATTTTTTTATTTTTAGCTTTAGATTACTCATTGCTTAAAAGCTACCAATAATCTACATTTACACTATCATACCGATTGAATGTCTTGCCTTTGCAAATTACGCATTTTTGTGCAGACACAGTGCACTACATATATCGCGTGATAGGGCTGGGGAGCATGTCCAAGAATGCATACGCATTCAAAAGCCCTGCCGTTGGCAGGAGGATGAAAAGTGCTCACCAAGATGCCTGTTTATATATTTGTTGTGCACCTCGTAGTAATCACTAATAGGTCGCAGTCCTTTGTTTGCATGCAGACGGTGGCAAAAATGTGTTACTCTTCTAGAATTGAGATAACCGCTGTCATGTTTATCGCCTTTCTCGACGTGTTCAATGGATAAGTTAAACAGCGTATCAGCGTCTTCTTGTGTTCGCCCCGACTTGTACACTATGGCCACATCGTAAGCGTGGAGACAGAATCATGACCACGCCAGTAGCCCCCAAGGGTCCCTAATGTTTGTAAACCAGTGCAACGTAGGGTAATGTCCTAATATTAAAAAGCAGCATCAAAACAGCTAATACCGCCATTTAGCAATTACCTATGCGACTACCATAGAATCCTATTCAGAGGTAGTCTAGTTCAACTCTGCTGCGACAAACTGCGACTTCCGTAAGCGATTACTCTCTGGACGTAATCATGAATTTACACAAATAGGGCGCAAAGGCTGATGCGGCTTGCATCTGAAGGGGCTTCCGTGTCAGCCTTCTATTTGAAGTAGCCGAGAACTGGAGCTAGGGCAAGCGAATGTCTGAGCTTTCTAAAACCCACCTCTTGCATAGGCACCGGGTGAATGCTTCATTATCACTGATAAAACATTCAAGTGCTTCCTTGACCTTCAAAAAAATTGGCGATAAAGCACCGCTAATGGGCACACAAACCCTGTAAGCGTTGAATAAGTTTTTTTTTTCTCTCCGCAGAATCAAACCCACAGTGATAGCTTTCTACGAAAGGACGCGGACGCCTTCAGCGCTTACCAAATGTTCGCGAGACTTGACCTCTTTGTAGCTGCAACGACCCTTCTGAGGCCTATTTCAGAAATCAGCTGCTCGTGTGGCTGCGAGGGCTTGGCGCCGTAGGAGAATGTGTTCTAAAACATGGTCTAAATTGGAAGCACAAAGTCTTGAGAATGCAAGCGACTGGTCGACATTGTAAAAAATGTCACCGTGAAGCTTTGTTGCCTATCGCTGGATCTGCAGAGAAAATGAGTCGGCATTGCTTCCACCGGCGCGCTGATTGCAACCTTCGCAGCAGTTCTAGTATGTCTTTTTTTTTGTTTTTTCGTAAACTTGCAAGTTGTAGGCTGGATCTACGGATTGACCAACCGGGATGGTGAACTATACTTCCCATTGATTGAGGGGCAGCGTACCTTTTGCTTTGTGGGCATGGCGCAAAGTGCAGCTTAACTTGTCCATCTGCTCAAATATTCGCTTTTGCAAACAGCAATCCACTGTCAATATAACAGCATAGATTAAGCAAAAGAAGCAAGGAATCTCGTCCACCACAGTTTTCTCGTCTCGTGCTCTTTCCAGCTGTTAAGACACGGCGTATGTGGTAGTTAAATATGGCAGCTTGATAACACATCAGCTATTGGGCTCAGCATAAGGGGCATTAGGAACAATTAAAATGCCATTTGTTTTATACATATGCTCTCTGTCTGTGTCCAGGCTCGCTCTGGGCTCGGGCATCCCTGTAGCTATTCATGGGGACCAACAAACGTGTTTTTTTTTAATGTTTACTACGAGATTGTGCTAAAACTAATGACTTATTGGGATCTTGTTTTACCTCTTGTTTTCCAGTTAGAACATACTGCACCTACTGGGTCAAGAAGAGCGATGTGAAGAATCGCCACTGGGCTTGTGACTTCATATTAAACCATTACTGCCGAAGCCTACAAATTGTCATTAAGGATACAAAGGATTGTTGGCCTGAAGGCAATGCATAAAGATAAAAATGAACTACACCAACACAATTGACGATGATGTTCAATGTCAGCCAAAAGCCGAAAGCTTCTAGTTGACAATTCAATTTATTAAAGAATGGCGCGACGAAGGTGCTTATTTGTTGAAATGGGGATGTCGCGGAAACGCTTCTTGCTTCGTTGCGTAATTTGGAACAGAACATCTGCAGCAGTCATTAACTTACAAGCTGAATCGCCACATGTGGGCTAACCTGAGAAGTCTGGCGCTATTTACTGGAACACTTTAGGGAGTACGCCTAAGTGCCTTGTGAGCTTTGAGACCGCCATCACGGTACGCAACTGCTATCCTCCTTTACCATCGCGGTAGCTTTGTAGCACTTAGCTACGTTTGAGTGGATGTCTCATTTTCCCTTTATTAATTACTCCCCTCCACCTTGCGGGCTTCCGCAAAACTATTACGTCAAACTGTTGCCTTTGCTTCTGAGTTGTGGATAAATTCGACTTCGCCTGCCATATGCTAGCCGCCTGGTTAGCTCAGGTGGTCGATCAGTTGCCCCGGAAAGGCGGTCGTCCCAGGTTCGAGTCCCTGACCAGGATGAATTTCTCCTCAACTGCGAAGCTTTTCTTTCGAGGAACCTGTATGGGTTTCCGTAGTAGCACTTAGCTACATTTGGGTGGATGTCTCATTTTCCCTTTATTACTTTTCTCCACCTTGCGGGTTTTCGCAGAAATATTGCGTCAATCTAAACCTCATCCCCTTGTTTCCCTAAACCTTCTCCCTTTGCGCATGTTATTAAATCATAAGCTGTTGCTAATAATGTTCCGCCTCATAAATACGGAGCTAGGTATTGAAACCTTTATCCGTACTGACCTTACTAATAATAGTAACAGAAGGTTTTCCGCACGTCACAATTTGGTCCTTCCTAAAACTCGAATTAACTATGGAAAATTTACTGTCATGTTTTCATTGTGTATTTGGAATGTTTTCATTGTGCATTGTAGAATTCTATTCCGTCCGATATCCAATCATGTGCATTTGAAGCCTTCAATCCCAAAGCTAAGGCGTATTATATTAACTCTTTACCGAACTTCTAGTATATTTTGTGCGATGTAAACGTTATTAAATATATTTGTATGGTACTGTTCCTAATTTTCTTTTTATATATATTTTTTTAATTTTATTCTGTCCCTGTCAACACTTTACAGCATTGCTGGTTCCCCAGGCTACCACCGCCTAATTCTGTATTAAAACACTTTTTTTCTTCCCTAAACCTTCTCCCCTTGCGCATGTTATTCAATCATAACTTGTTGCTAATAATGTTCCGCCTCATAAATACGGAGCTAGGTATTGAAACTTTTGTCCGTACTGACGTTACTAATAATAATAACACAAGGTTTTCGCGTTGCATATTCCACACACTGCTACCACACTTTTGTATTCAAAGCTCTGCTTTTCTTTTCTTCTCCTTTTTATCCAGTCTTTTTTGTTTTTGTTTTTGCTGACAAACACAACCTTTAAGTAAGTAAGTAAGTGTTTTATTTACAGTAAGCAATATACATGTATGATGTAGCCTGCTACTGTTGCCGCAATTGTACTAACCTCCATTTGTTTCCTGTATAGGAGGTCCCCCTCGAGAGTTTTTACTTCGGGACCTCCGATTGTGCAGTTATACTTCACCTGTTTGTACTACTTTTTCTACTGCTGATGAAAATAAATTCAACCTCAACTTCAGATCTTGTTGCATGTATGCGCGACGGGAATGGTGTAGAACTTTGTGGAAGACACGCGGGCACCAGTGATTACTCTGGAACGTTCGATGGCTTGTGTATAAAAGCTGACGCGCTTGAGCGGCAGATGAGATTTCGACGATCCCCGACTGTGTTTGCCGCTATCGTTGTGCGTTAAGCGTAGTTTTGTGGGCACGGGTTCGCGCAATAAAATTTAGTTCTGTCATTCACAGTATTGCTACTGTGTTCTTTACTGTCACTACGACGTGAAAATATTGCACCTACTGGGGTAAGAAGAGCGATGTGACGAATCGGCACTGGGCTTGTGACTTTATAGGAGAACATTTATTGCCGTAGCCCAAAAATTACTTGTAACGCTGCAAAAGATTGTTCGTCTGAAGAGAATACGATTGACGATGATTCATGCAAGCAGAACAGCAGTTGTGTAGGAGCAGCGTAAACGTACCTCCGGCGCCTAACTATGTCGTGCAAATGGGACTAGGGTGCACTTTCTTTCTCATCGCAATTCGTTGTCCGTCATCGTAGTGATTATTTGAAAGCCGATTAATCGCAAACAGAACCCTAGCGCACGTGCAATATCACGTGCTTGGTAATCCACCTATTTTCCTCAGTAAATTCCGCCAGCTTCTTCCACATCATTCATGGAGAACTTTCTTCTATATGCTTGAGGTAGCGATGCCGGTGACTTCAGTGCAGATAAGTATGCCAAGCATTTATTCACTCATGTACCCTAAAGGCCATAACAGGCATTACACAGGGGGGAACGGCAGTGTAAAGAGGCTACGTTCACTAGGTAATCGACAGTAATTAGACAAGCACTAAATGTTCACGTGCAACAACAGCTTGAAGAACGCAATGCAATTAATATATTACAACACAACATAAATCACAATAGTCAGCACAAAGTGTGGAACAAGATATATCGACAACTCTACGTTGGGCAGGTGCTTCCATCTGTTAAGAAATAAATGGCTATCGCGCGGCTAAGATGTCGCTCGCCATTTTGTTAAAATGGTAAGAGGGAAAGTCTGAAGTGAACGTGAGTTAACATGACCAGCAGTATAATTTCATGGTTCAATCGTTGGATAATGAGATGAACTGGTTTGGTATGATAATATGAAAATGACGAATTACTTGGTAAATCCAGTGACAGTAGGGGAGTAGCGCTACCAGCGATGGAGTTAATACCACTAACTCTAGAGAAAAACCTCCCCCATAGCACCTGTGCTTTGACCGCAAGAGCGCCTCCGTGTTGCTGCCCTGTGTAAACGCACCGGCACCAATGACGAGATGCCATTGAGACGAGATGCGCAATCAGAGATCTAGAGCCTCCATCATTTTGGCAACGAAATGTCGTTCAGGTGCCTGCAAACGCACCATTCCATGCACCGTATAATTTACATCAAAATTTTAAAAATAGCCATTGGACCTTCCGGAAAAATATACGGGACGAACTTCACACATTGTCCATACGTACAAGCTATGTGTAAAGGCTTGCTATTGCACCGTAGTTTGAGCATATTTGCTTAGCAAATATTAGCTCTATGGCGGCACCTTTCTGGTTGCAGTTCCTGCGTCTATTTTTTCTTAAAGACATGGTACTCTAAGTTTATGCTGCTATCCTTCGCTTCTCGAGTGTAGACAGTTTAAATGAAGGTTTGATGTATGTTATACTATAGAAGTCTGAATACCTTGCCCTGATAAAATGAGCGGCATTATTTTAAATTCAATGAAGTTTGTAAATTGAATTTAGCCGACATGTTCCAAATAAGCTTGACATATTATATTTTCGCGAGAAATAAGGTTATGTATGTATGTATGTATGTATGTATGTATGTATGTATGTATGTATGTATGTATGTATGTATGTATGTATGTATGTATGTATGTATGTATGTATGTATGTATGTATGTATGTATGTATGTGTAAGTATGTATGTATGTAGTTTAACCTGGACACCCGTGACTCCATACATGTTATTTTAGTTAGTAAGCGAGTGATACCTTTAATTTACACATCCGATAAATCTAATAACCTTACTTCGCACAGCTGTCTAACAATTTGCTATCGCCATCAGATGCTTCGCATTTCGGCCCAAACTTGAGCTATTTTTGATGTAGCGTAAATGTGATTTCAACGTAGACCCATATTATAAAGCCAAGTAATTTGGACTAAGAAATGTAGCGACTGAGGCAGAAAAACACGCACATTACAAATAAGATCACAGTGTATTGATTTTGCTGTGGTTTCGACGAAAGGTGGACTCCTAATTGTCCTAGTGCATTCGTTCCTGTAAATATTCTTTGAAAAATTTTGCATTTTATTCAAGTAAACACTCAGCCGTCTGCAAATATCTTTAAATATTTTATTACAATGTGGTGTCACCCAGTTATATCGATAATTTTCTCTTTTATCTGTAACTTTGGACATATTGTCACGCAGCCCGCATTAAAGCACCACGCTGAACGATATTAATAGGGCAAGCGTAGAAAGAAAGAGAAACACCAACAGCATCTATCGCTACACGTGAAGCCGGAATGCGCTTGACAGACCTGCATGCGCATGAACTCCTACGGAGGAGCTGTATTACCAACGCGAAACCACCGTTTAAAGCTTGGTCAAGGCAAGTAGAAGCCGGCGTTGAAAAACAGTTGCACGCGGCAGATGAGATCTTCGACTGCCTCTGCTGCACAGGGGAGGGAGTGCTCGTTAGTTCTAGGCACTAGTTGGCCCTATATAAATAGATTATTTTATAAAGCGTGTTGGCTAAAGTCACGAAATATCTGGTGGAGGTGCTGTGCATCGTTCGGAGCGCCACACATACGCAGGGGAGCGCAGTCGTGCCCTTTGGCTATAGGAAGCCATGGAACTGACGCCGGTGCACGAATGGAGAAATTGGAGGGCAGAATTCAAACCTATTCTCTTCTGAAAAAGAGAGGCAGCTGACACTGCCACCATGACCAGTCACGTTACACCAGTGCAGCTCCCCTTAAGCCACTCTATCGCAACACGGGGCCTTCCACGGGGGCTCGTGCGAATACCCCGAAGTCTGATTAAGCCGTTTCAAGAAAATGGTAAGGAAGAGCAAACTGAGGGAAGAACGCAACCTGCGCAATGCGAACTTTGCTTTAAAGGTCATTGCGCGAACGTGGCATGAAAACCAGGAGCCCTCTTGGTCCTATAGATAAGAATTTCTGCGACAGCTGTAGTTCACATATGGTAGTAACGAACTCGGGAAGTACCCAGAAACTACCCTTATGTCAAGGCATCACTACACGAACGAGACCATGGCCATGTACATAAACGAAATGTCCTGTCTTGTAAGCCAGCGTCAACTCCAACGTGAGCGGTAATAAAAGGGTACGTCATTTCATGGATGGGCTTTTCATGGAAAAGCAAGCACTTTTCGCGGGACTCGTAGGTAATCCGCCAAACAACGTTCTCGAGTTTCAATCGGAAGCAGTGACGATGAAAATGACGCTCCAGCGATGGGCCTGGCAATATCGCCGCGACATGATCGACGCAACAGCACGTCTTTTCAGTGTGCACTGGGAATAATCTGGAAACACTGCAGGAACTCCAAAGGTGTGTAGTCACAAAATAACTACGCAAACTGCAGTCTCCAGAGGCTCGAACCGAACTGGCTTTCGTGGATCTGCTCAGAAACGAAGTGAAGC
This sequence comes from Dermacentor andersoni, assembly GCF_023375885.2. Lineage (NCBI taxonomy): Eukaryota > Metazoa > Arthropoda > Arachnida > Ixodida > Ixodidae > Dermacentor > Dermacentor andersoni. Next base: position 38,015,076 of record NC_092821.1, on the reverse strand, counting down.
AAGCCACAGGTAAACAACAATGCTAGCCACCAGTGGCGCGACTGACACCAACATGCCGCGAGATGCACAGGTAATCCGCGTTCCCAGTACACCCACCGCGATGCCAAGAAATCGCGCACTGCCAACAGAGAATGAGTCCCGTGTGGCGTGATGCCGATCGTATTCCTTTGTATTTTTACTGCTGAGAGGCTAATAATCGGTATTGGTTTCGTCCATACACCCAAGCTACTCTGAAATGATTTCCCATGAATGATCCGAAGGACGAAGGGCCATCCGAGATCGAAGAGTACTTACGTAGGAGTCGGACCTTCAGCATACTTCGTCATTCCCATTAGTGGTCGCCATAGCTTCGGAGTTGCCGATCGGCTAGCCCACGCGTCTCTTTGCGCTCGCCTAGGCGTCGTTTGCGTAGCCCGAACCAGGAAAATTAAAGGAAGCAATGTCTGGGGCCCAGGCCGCTGACAATCAGACATGCAAAGTTCTTCCACCGCGGTACTAGCGTTAGACGATTTATTTGTTTTATACATGTTTATTTATTTATTCATTCAGCCATTTATCAAATTACTTTCCAGGCCTCAAGTCACGATAGAAAGTAGTGGTATACCCACTGATCAGACACATGCACAGCAATAAAGCTTTTAAACAACGTGTTTTTTACGGCTGTTCTGAAGCTTCCGTTGTCCGGAATAGAGGCTATGGAAGCAGGCAGGCGGTTCCAATTTAGACTAGTACTTGGAGTAAAGGAATACTGGAACAGCTTTGGCTCGACAAGACGGTACACCACCTTTAAGGTTCAGATCAAAACAGGAATAAATGCATCAACGTACGTGGTGCAATGGAGTTGAAATTACACAACTCACACCTAACAAATTACATATTGTGGATTACTTTTAGGTAAATAAATTTTTGGGTTATTTTCTATTTCGCACTTTACGAATTTCAATGTTTACCTCCGTAATGCTCACTGTATTTCAACTGCTTACAATGTCATTTAAGCAGTTACACTAATGAAGAGAAAGGCTGAAACAGCAGACGCAGCTTCAAGAACCCGACTTTCTTGGGAACTACAGCATAGTGCCCGAAATAGTGCTACGGTGCGCATGTACAGACATGCAAACCCGGGAGCATAGTTTTTGATTCCTCTTGTTGATGACTGCGCCAGATATTCGTCGACAAACTGAGCCAGTGCTAGTCTGCCACTATGGCGATGGCCACTGAAGAGGTTATTTCCAAGAAATTACATACTCCCAGAATTGAGAAGGCGGAGCGTTACATAGAGGAGCAAGCTGTTTTGTAACAACAATATTCTGTGCATGATGTCCGCACGTTAGAACACTGCTCTGCTCCCGAGCACGCACATCCAGAAAGTTGTGTCACTGCTGATTTCTTCATTACAGAAACGAGGTGACCGACAAAACATTTGAAAACAATGGTTTGTAAAAGTAAGCATAGTTTGAATGGCTGCTGGGGACGCAGTGAAAGTGTCGAGCCAGTTCCTCCTGTTTACTGAATCTGCGCAAGATGATTAAGAGCTAGGAGGAAAGTAAAGTGTATAAAATCAATTACTTTCCTGGGGCAGTAATTGGTAACGGAAATCAATTACATGTTGAATAAAGTACTTCCATTTGCAAGCAGTTGCTTTCTCCTGTAACGCGTACAAGTTTGACGAAAATGGCACAATCGCACGCATTTGCGCGGGATGAGGGTTCAGGCAGATTAAGGGTAAGGCTTATGGACGTTGCACTGGCGTAAGATTAGCGCAACTTAGGCAAAATGAAACGAGCAGCGCGAGTTTGAACGCTTTGAATAATATGTATTACACTAGATTGCGAAAGATCCGAAATTACCGAAGCATTCTCTAGTTTAGAGGCAACAAGTGTCTTGCAGAAGGTAAGTTTAATTTCGCTCGGTAGAGTTTTAAACTTATGGTGTAGTAATCTAATCCACAATCAGTATTGTTAACCACGTAGTCAAGATGTTCGTTTCATGTAAGTTTATTGTAGCTCAAGTTACTTGTATTAGTCCACAAAGTCTAACCAGGTACCATTCTTGTCATAAAGAAGCGCGCTCTTATGATTGTTTAGTGGACGAGATGCATGCGTTGATTAACATCGGTAATTTTTAGATTGATGCGCCGGGTATACAGCACGAAAAATTTTGTGATGATTACTTTGTAGTTTACAGAGGCATCGCAGCTAAATATTTTGTGGCGCATTACACAATCTCCTTAAAATTTTTGAAGAGAAGAAAATTGAGCCCTCTCAGGAAAGTCGTCAATAAAAATAAAAAAATAGTAGTGGCCCAAGAACGAATCCATGTGGAGCCCCAAATGTTACAGGAGAACATCAGGATAAATAATTCTGCGGGAGAACGTACTCTGGATGACCTTGTAGAAAAATGTGAATAAAATAAATAGCGTTTGGTGAAGCTGTTGCTCATTAAGCTTTAGAGCAAGCAAACGGTAGGAAATGGTGTGAAACGCTTTAGAGAAGTTCAGAAAAAAAAGGAGTCAGTATCGAAACCACAACCGGCATTAGCAGTATGTCGTTAGTAAAATATCGTCGGTAAGTTATCGATGTGTGACTCCACGCTTCAATATGAGTGGCCGGCTCTACAGCGTCCTAGGCGGTGCAATATATGCACATACACATACAGATGGACTTAGGCAAAGCCTCTATGGAGTCATGGCATACTACATACATAAACATAGATAACACCTCGCAAAAGAAGGGGCCCTATAACGTAAAACTATTCCAATATGTTTCTATTACAATCTCCTGACGTCAAATTTGCGTAACCACCAACGCAAGCACCGGGCGCTCACTCGCGGGGTTGTCTGAACAGACCAATCCAATGCTCTCCTCGTTCATAGGAGGTCACTTTTGTTTGCTTGAAAAACGAATAACATTGACTACACTGAGCAGCTTTTCGTATCTAATTGGCTGACAAGAGGCGAGGAGAACGCTCAAGTGGAGAGGGATTCGATGGGGCCGAGCCACTGCCCTGAAACTCGTTAACCGGATGAAGAGGGTGGTGCCGGCGTCTACGATTGGTCGGCTTTCCCTTACTTAGCTTGCGGTGGCTGGTCGAAAATCGCGGCGGCATGCAATGGAAGCTCAAGAATGAAGCTAAAACGGACCCTCAGCAAAGACTATTTGCAGAATGAGGGGGTAAACGTGCCGATAGTGCTCGAAAGTGCTCGAAAGAAGTTTTATTATACGCAAATACACCCATTCTTTCCGGCTGGTGCGAGTAGCGAGCGTCTGAGCGATCGGCGGCTGCCATCTTTTATTCCTTTCGGAACAGGGCAGCCTGCGGCTATTCCGAAGAAAATTCAGTTTTGTTCGGTATATTAATGCATCTTTATCGCGTACACGTCATTTTGACGCGGTGAGTTCTTGTGGTTTTGTGACGTCGCGTGACAGGCAGGTGAAGTGGGTGCAGCCCGAAAACTTTTTACCAATAACCGAGGGCTAATGGCGAAAAGGGGACGACTCACAAATAACTGTTTTTATTTTTTCTGTCAAATCATGCATCAACAGTGTGTACATATCATATCAGATGGGGAGGTATCGCGGTTTTCGTGACGTCGCGTGACAGACAGGTGAAGTGGGGGTGGCTGAAAAAAGTTTTTGACCAATCGTGGAGGGCTGATAGCAGAATTGGAATAGAAAAGTTTGGAATAGTTTTACGTTATAGCGCCCTAGGACTTAAAAGAACAATAATAAAATAGACAAAAAAGAAAGAAGAAAAGCAAAAGCACGGTCACTACAAGGTCCCAATAGACGCATGACGTCTCGCGCGCATAGCCACATAACCTAATAGTAATATTCTTCTCAGTCACATAGATTTTAACTTTTTTCGCTGCGATAGAAATGATCGAAGAGGAGGTAGTGTGCTTACTGCAACTTGTAAAAATTTAATTGCTTAACCTATTCTTTTTTACTCATTTCTTGAAAGCGCGTTTGTGTCCCAGAGGCCCGGTTTCACTCATCTATTTGCTGGTGTTTTTTTTATCGCCCCCCGAGTATGAATGCGTCATCCCAAAGCAAATTTCATCGTGTTGTTGAAATATGAGGGTGGTTTCCTAATTTGGTTCTTATAATCTTCAGAGACTTCAACTACCCAATATTCAATCGTCTACACTTTCTGTTTCAGCCAACAATACCCAGGCACAGGAATGTCTTGATTGTTGCCTTGATTTTTTTGGTGTGCCAGCTTATCGAAAAACAAACACGTTGCTCGACCACATGCGCAAACAATCGTGAACTAATTTTAACTTCTCATCCTGACCTGTTTACTGACATAGCCCTCCTCGACGGTCTTTCTGATCATGACATAATTAGTGGAAGCTTAACTTCTTCACTTAACAAAAAGAGCGCTACTGGAAAGTGTATAATGCGTTGTAAGCGAGCCAAGTTTGATGCGAGTATTGAATTATTCCATTTCACGGGACATTTTTTAGCTGCCCACTTGTCACGTTCCATAAAAGATAACTGGAACCTTTTTAAAAATACTCTTTCAAACTTAATTTACCTATATATTACACCAAAACAAGCACCATTGCTCCATGGTTCAATCACCAATTACGTCGGCTTAATAATTAAGAACGACTGCTCAGAATGCAGACAAAAACAGATTATCGGCTTCGTGGTGTCGCTATAAAGAATGTGACAAGGAATATCAACAGCTTTTAAAAACTACTCGTCGTCGCTATTCATTTGTGATTTGTCATCTTAGCTAATAACTAACCCTCACCGTTTTTGGCAAACCATAAATCCCAGCAACTACCCGGATGTCACTCTTTCTAATACCAATGGTTCTCCTGTTCCCGAATCCGAATGTGCCAAGTTATTAAATGATTCATTCTCATCGGTTTTTACTCTTCAGGATATTACTACATGCCGTAACATTCATGTTGTTTCCAGTATTATTATGACTAAAAAAATAATTGGCGAAGCCGGTATTTCATTTTTACTTGGAAAATTTAAAAGTTCATCTGCATCTGATCACAATGGCTTCCCCTATAAAATACTTTAAAATATTTCTTTTAGTATCTATCGTTGCTTGGTAGCCATCTTTTCTCTATCATTATCATCAGGCACCATTTCTGCTACCGTTTTTTTAAGGTCATTTAGGAGGTGGATATCATAGTGGTCTTCACTGTAGATTCCTCTTATTGGTTTCGCTTGTCCGACAAAAAATTGTTGCTTGCACTGTTAGCAAAAATGATCCGAGATGGGAATAAATGACTTGTCCTCTAGCGCATTCCCTGATGGGAGCTAAATATACTCTGGGTAGGCGGAGTGAATTATTTACTCCGCTGCTGAACGGAGGTTGTGGATGCACTTATGGGAGTATATGTTTACATCCATCGCGGAGTTTGTGCGGGGAACTATGAGAGTATATGTTTACCTCCATCGCGGAGCTTTTGCAGGGAACTATGGGAGTACATGTGTACCTCAATCAAAGAGGTTTTGCAAGGAACTATGGGAGCGCATGTTTACCTCCATCGCGGAGCGTTTGTAGGGAACTATGGGAGTATATGTTTACCTCCATCAAAGAGCTTTTGCAGGGAACTATGGGAGCACGTGTTTACTTCCACCGCGGAGCTTTTGTAGGGAACTATGGGAGTATATGTTTACCTCCGTCAAGGAGCTTTTGCAAGGAACTATGGGAGCGCATGTTTACCTCCATCGCGGAGCTTTTGTAGGGAACTATGGGAGTATATGTTTACCTCCATCAAGGAGCTTTTGCAAGGAACTATGGGAGCGCATGTTTACCTCCATCGCGGAGCTATTGTAGGGAACTATGGGAGTATATGTTTACCTCCATCAAAGAGCTTTTGCAGGGAACTATGGGAGCACGTGTTTACTTCCATCGCGGAGCTTTTGTAGGGAACTATGGGAGTATATGTTTACCTCCATCAAAGAGCTTTTGCAGGGAACTATGGGAGCTTGTGTTTACTTCCATGGCGGAGCTTTTGTAGGGAACTATGGGAGTATATGTTTACCTCCATCAAGCAGCTTTTGCAGGGAACTATGGGAGCACGTGTTTAATTCCATCGCGTAGCTTTTGTAGAGAACTATGGGAGTATATGTTTACCTCCATCAAAGAGCTTTTGCAGGGAACTATAGGAGCACGTGTTTACTTCCATCGCGGAGCTATTGTAGAGAACTATGGGAGTATATGTTTACCTCCATCAAGGAGCTTTTGCAGGGAACTATGGGAGCACGTGTTTACTTCCATCGCGGAGCTTTTGTAGGGAACTATGGGAGTATATGTTTACCTCCATCAAAGAGCTTTTGCAGGGAACTATGGGAGCATGTGTTTACCTCCATTGCGGAGCTTTTGTAGGGAACTATGGGAGTATATGTTTACCTCCATCAAGGAGCTTATGCAGGGAATTATGGGAGCGTGTGTTTACATCCATCACGGAGCTTTTGCAGGAAGCTATGGAAATACATTTTTACATTCGAGGGAGGCTCTTCAAAGTACCATAGTATTTCTTTACATTGATCATGGAGGTTTTACAGGAACATATGGGAGTATCTGTTCACATGACTCGGCTAGTATACCAATTTAAGAATTTTCAATATTAATTTTCCACTCTGAGAAATACACAATATATTGGTTTGCAAGCTAGAAGGTGCAAACAAAAGTAAGCAAAGTAGTGCTTTGTAGAAAATAAATTTATTGCATAAGCAGAGGCAAGGAAGAAATGGACGACACAAGCACAAACTCTCAACTGTTTTTTGATTCTTTGTTGCCCATGTGTTATCTGCACAAACCAAACAGTCAGAATAGAAAACAACTCATCCAGCTGCAGGTTTAAGCCAAGACCTTATGAAGTACATAAAAAATACATGGAAATCAGCCAGAAGTGCCTAAACAAGGTGCAATACAGTCATTGTAGAAATAACATAGCTATACCAGTGCATTCTCTGACAAATCTAAACTGTGGTACTGCAAAAGGTAAAGCAAAGTGTAAAGAGGACATCATTTCTCATTGATATTGACATGTGCAACAGTTAAAGCAGCAAAAAGTTGAGAAGACGCCAAAACACTTATTGCACTTCAAAATTAAATGATTAGGAAAATGAAAGTTCTCATAGGCACTGACAGAGCCATTTTTACTGTGACAAGCTGGCAGAGTGGACTAAACAAAGCAGAGTTCAGCTTTGTTTTGTCCCCCCATATTACGGAAAGGCAAACATAGTGGCTAAGAGAGAGTCGTAAGGGATGTAAAATGCTCATTGTATTGTACCCCGATTTTAAGAGCGGGTGAAAGTGCATGCCCTTAATAGCAGCAACCCATCATAATTCCTTGCACAGACTGACTCTAGGAACTTTGAAGTCGGTGGATCACGCCCTTAGCTCCGAACATACCATCATGCTTAAATTTTCTAACACAATAAGAAAAAGAAAAAGCAGTCTGAAGAAAAGCAACATAAGTGGCAGAATAATGACAAGTGAGCTTCTGATGACCATCATCCAAGCTTCCTTACTGATATTCCACCTGGACAATGCTGCTGGTGCAAGAAGGCTTACAGAGCCTTAGACCCACCGTCTGGGCTCACTTCTGATGATGAAAGGCAAAAAACAGGCAGTGCTGAAGACTGCATCATAAAAGAACATATGGACTAGTTGAGATGACCACTTTTGGAAGCTTCATTCCATAGCATCTTGGCAAGAATAAAAAGTAAAAAAAAATCTTTCAGTGAAGTGTGCCAACCTGACAACACCGTTATAAGGCATTTCTCACACCCTTTAGAGGAATAAGGGAGCTAATTGCTGGCTCGCAGCCTTGCTTGCACACAGCAAGTGCTGCTGCGCTCGAGCATGGTCAAGGCTGGTTGTATTAGTGATAGCCTGCATGCAGGCTAGTAGCATCTTGGCATCTGCTTTTACGGCAGCATCGCCATACAAGGTTCTTGCTGACTTTGAACACAAAGCCAGTATAATAAAATGCGTGAAACAAAAATTATGAATTAGTTATTAAGAAACCGTGGAAACAAGCTATGTATTTAAACAAAATATACGCAGGTTTTTTTTCTTTATAAGTGTTGATAATTACGTTTCAAGACAAATTCAAAGTTCCGAACCAGCGTTGCATTTACATTTATTGTCCCTGGATCCACAGTGTAACTTTTCTTAACAGTATCGCTTAAGATGTTGGAAGCCTCAATGGCACTGCATATATTGCACATAATTAAAAAAAGAATATAGACTGTAACTATTGTGAAACTCCTCGTAACAGTGTCGCTGTAAGACAATGACACTGCAGATATTACGCATAACTAATAAGTAAATAAAAGGTACATATAAGCAACGAAATAAAACGTGAACTAGTAGCAGAGAAGGTAGGCATGTTAAACATCACATTAAAATGGCATGAGGCATTTGAACATAATGCTGAGAACACTTGTGGTTTACGAGAATCATCAAGTGAAGCATGCAGAAAAGTGTTAGCCGTGTTAGCCAATTCACCGGCCTCCAAGATCTACAATGCCATAAACTACAGTGTCTCAAGGTGTACACTTCTGGCCATTTGTGGCTCTGAAGTCAACGGTGCATGCTTCCATTCAAGCCAGGGTACTATCTCTTTTCCGGTTTGCACTGCACTCTTTTCGTATGTTGAATACAAACCACCTTGTCAAGGAACAGTACCAACAAATGATATAAAACAAAAGACAAACACAGTGCTGACTGACAAGTGGATACGTTTACTGCCATGCTTTCCCTTTTCACACTGTCATGAATCACCGGCAGAGCATGTGCGATAATGTGGAGCAGACGACATCGGTCAGTAAAATAGAGAATGGATACATGAGGTGAGGAAGCATGTGAAGTGTCAGAGAAAAACTGAAGGAAAAGGGGAGGAAGGCCAAGGAGCGCGCATTGCTGACATGGATGAGAAGCAAGGCAGTCGCACCTATAGCTGTGCTATGGAGATGGGAAGTAGTAGCTTGGGAACACGGACAAACGAGAATACATCCGAGAGTTGGCCAGCAACAGCTTCCAAGACCCGAGTACATCGCCATGGCTGTGCTCTGCGACCTCGGCCCCACGCCACGCTGCCATAACCGGCCTAGTGCAGTGCCACAATCACCTGACCACGTCAGCAACACAATGCCCGACTAGTACAGACCGCGTCCTGTGCAATGCAAGTCTCGTAAGGGGGCTACAACCTCGTCACTCACAACGAAGGTCTATGTCTACGCCATGTTGGAACTACGCAGGCTGACATCTTGCACCATGCCGTGCGACGTTCACTGCTACTCTGAACGTCAGAACATTCAATTCTTGGGGACTGTGTCACTTGGCCAGTCAGACTATAAACATTATACAGCTAATATCTTATTTGTTTTGATTATGTATATACCTAGTTTTGTGAATATCTCTTTTGTGTACAGGATTTATTTTGTGCGCACTTACTTTGCTGTTCATTTGTTTTGGGTTATAATTGTGTCTTGGGAAAAATATTTACCATATTCACATTGTGTCTCTGTCCATTCCTGGAGCGCGGAAATTCGTGACAGTTGTCGAGCCTGTCAGGATTTGTTCTTCCTGCCGTACTCTTCCACATGAGCAAGGGTCTCGCTTATGCCACAGATATACGCTATCGAAGCCCGATTTTTTGGGGTCCAGGGCGGGTGGGTACTGCGTGATCCAGCTGGCACCCTACTGAGTTAATGAAGTACTCAGGGTATCCCCAAGCTGTCAACTCCTGCAGCACAAGTGCATTGTCCGCAATGCGGTCTCCCGCTGTTATGCCCACATTTTTTGCCCGACGAAGAGCCGACGATACACCTCTCTTGCGAAGCAGGATGCACCGATGTTTAGTTGAGGTAGCGACCAGTATGAGTTTGCTTCCTAAACATGTTGAATAACAGATTCGGCCCTTCGCGCGGCACAAGGGTGACCAAGAATGGCAGTTGACCTTCGCATTCCACTTCTATGGTGAACCTAATTTTGCTGGCATATCGTTTAAGTGAGCCGTGAAGGGGTCGAGGTTTAACTCAAGGTTAACTCGTTTACATCGACACCTAAGGTCTTCTTCAGATATGTCGACTGTTTCAGAGATTTGCAACAACAGAATGATCACCTCTTCACGGCTCACCTAAACAGTAATGCAAGCAGCAATTAAGTTCACCATAGAAGTGGCATCTGAAGGCCAACTGTCATACTTGGACAGCCTCATGCAACGTAAAGGGCCAAACCTGTTATGCGAGGTGTTTAGGAAGCTAACTCACACCGGGCGCTACCTCAACTTCACATTGGTGCACCCTGCTTCGCAAAAGAGGTCTGTTGTCTGCTCTCTCCTTCGTCAGGGGAAAAGTGTGTGCACAACAGCAGAGGACCACATGGCAGACAATGCACTTGTGCGGCGGGAATTGATGGCTTGTGGATACCCTGAGTACTCCATTGACACAGTAGGATGCCAGCTGGCTTGCGCAGTACCCACCCACCCTGAACCCTCCAAAAAATGGGCTTCAATACCATATGTCCCCTGCATAAGCGAGATCCTTGCATGCGTTGTGGTCATATGACGTGCAGGCTGTGCACGTTCCAAAACTTAAACACGAGCTCATGCATGCGAAAGACTGATCGGAAAAGGACAAGTTCCCAGGCGTAGTGTAGGTCCTTTGGTGTGCGAACTGTCGGCATGTCTACATCGGAGAAACCGGCAACTCCAAAAAAAAAAACACTTAAACCGCACAGGAATGATCTCCAGAAACGAAACTTTGCATCGAATACCCTGGGCGAACACTTCCCAAGTACGTTACATACAATTAGCTCAGGAAAATATCGCTTGATTGATAAGGAATGAAATCATTCTACCTGTCTGTATCTTGAATCTCTAATCATCCATGTCCATGCATGCCAAGTACCTTAATCATGATTTAAGCTGCACATAAGAAGGCTACCTACTCTGCTGGTGGTTTCATTGTGAACAAGGCTCCCTTGGGAAGCCGAAACATAAATATATATGTTAAACCATTTTGGTTGCGTTTGCTTAGTCCTGACATTTCGCATGGCCCCGACGACTTCAAATTAACGAGGTTTACTGCATGTACACATGTTTACAATTACACGCATACTTAATTTCTCTCAGCATGTCAGCTAGGCTGCGGTTCATTTTGAGCACCGCGATTTCTCCTCCTCAGGGGCACTACATCTCGAAAGATACGCGTCAAGTGCATCTGGGAAATTCATCATTTCACTGTAATACATGTATTGTTACAAACATTACACAGACAAATTTGAAACAATGTCAATGATACGGTCCACAGCTTCCAATTTATGGAGGCTCAATGCCGGCTTCTCAATGACATTGCGGTCATTCAGGAGGCACCAACAAAAAGCCCCTGTGATGCTCCTGTCCTGAGTGCCAGAACTCCCCACACCAGTTTGACCAGTTCTTTACAGAACAGGGAGTCCTAGCCTTGGCACTAGAGCAGGTCCAACACCTCGTCAATGTATACATTTCCTAGGTTTACCTGCAATAAAAGGGCAGAGACGTGTTAAGACTGCTTACGTGTGGGAACGTGAAAGCATCTTTAGTGAACCAAATGGCTGCAATGTGACGTGCACAATATGACACATACAGTAGGCACACCTTAAAGGGACTGACAACCGATTTTTAAGGACCTAGTGCTTGGCACAACGCAAAGCTCCCCCTCAGTAGCGTTTACATCTGCAACGGTTACTTTCAAAAGCACATGGATATTGTGGCATCACAGAAGTGTCCTTGTTTCACACCCCAGGTTCTATTTCCACCCAGTCCGCCAAACGTTCTCATTAAATCAGCTACATTGCTTTGTTTACAGGAACCTGAGAAATCTGACATCAAGGATTTTTTATGCATTTTTATTGTTTGTGCAATCGGCCTTCGGTTTTATGTCACTAACTGCTGGCAGCAAAAAGAAGCATGTCCCGCGGCATTAGTGTAGGGGCTCCACACAAAATTATATGACTTACCCCTGTTTGAGAGTAATCTTTAAAGAGACTACACAAGCAATACATAACCAGTTTCAGTGAGCCCAAGTTAACTTTCAGCTTTGTGAAACGTCGAAAGTGGTACAGGCTGTACGGCATGGTTTTGTAGCACGAAAAACTGGAAAAAGAAAGATTCTAAAGTACAGAAAGAAGGGAAAGACGGCGCCACACTCACAACTGCTTATTAGGCACAAAATTTGCTACATATATACCGCGCACACTCTCGACATCAGGGGAAGAAAAGAGCAAGTGACAGGTCATCTTGTTTGCGTCAAGCCCAACAATTTTTTTGCATCATATAACAAAACAAATGTTTCGCTAACACATGCTTGACCAGTTATACGAATGTGACATGCCTGTAGCAGTTCGTGCGCAGTTTTATCGCTAGTCTTTCCTAGGATTCTCACCTCAGCAAAACGTGGCTTACAGTACAGCAGCACGGTATACAATACGCAAAAAAATGGGCGTTCATATGCGCTTTTAAATTGTTTCCACGTTCCCTCATTCAGTCGTTCACACAACCGCCAGTCTGCCCGATGTAGCTTTTCCCGTAACTTAGCGGTATCCGGTAAACCACAGCAGTGGAACACTTTTCGACGTAGCATTTTGCATCTTTGACTTTGTACATTTGCACTGCACATCCAATGATTTGGGGACATAGGCAAGACAGCTTGTTCGAGGAAGAAAACAACAGGTACCTCATACCTGTTCGCCACCTTGAGGCTGTGGCTCACCCTGTGGTGATAAGGTGCCACCTGAGCCTGTCTTCGGGAATCGTGCTTACTTCCCTCACTCCCCTTGGGATAATTGCTACATTTGAGTTTCTGCAGCGAGGTTTCTGCCACTAAGTGATGACCGAATGACGAAATCTGGCATTTAAAAGCCGCTGGACATGATGCTTGAAACTAGACAGAAAAGCTATGTGGAAAAGTGGTCCACTGCTGTGGTTTACCAGACACCGCTAAGTTATGCGAAAACCTGTGTCGGGCAGATTGGCCGTTGTGTGAATGACCGAATGAGGGAACAAAAACAATTTAAAAAAGGATATGAACACCCATCTCTCTGCACATTGCAAATCGTGCTCCTGTAAGCCACGCTTTTCTGAGGTGAGAATCCTAGGTAAGAGTAGAGATAAAACCGCGCGGGAACTACTAGAGGCATATCACATTCAGATCAGTGGTCAAGCTTCATCAGAATCGACTGTTGCTAGGCAGACACCTTCAATCGCGAGCTCTATCCGGATCCATTCAATTGCAATGGATGCGTCGCGATCGGTCGCAATGTCTAGAGTGGACTACGAATTTTGTTGTAGATTAACGAAAATTTGTTTGGACATGGTTGTTAAGACCCTGCGCGATTCCCCTCAGCCAGCTCGATTGGGAATGTTGGGCCATGCAGCAGCTATGACGGACAATCGTAATAAAAATTCGATCTTGGTGACGCTCGATCGCGATAGTGTGTGCCCGTCTTATATCGGCCTAAATAACATGAGCATTTGCAAACTTCGGGCGAACTACTGTCATTAAATAAGTAGCTTTATATTGCTCTGAATGATCATCGTAATCATATAAGTTTGCACAGGGGGGCCTCGGAGGCCGTGGCTTGCTTAAGGAGAGCGGGGGGAGGGGCGCAAATCAAGTGCTGTTAGTTGTCCGGTGGGCGCTTTCGATGGTGATTTTACCTGCTGAGCAGTACATTACGCTCTCTCTCAGTTATGCTTTCATCATTGATCTATTTCTTTCTATAGAGGTGATCACAGGATACACAAGCGGTGGAACCATTGCTCAAATTAGTAAACGCCTACTAGAATGTCGCTTGTCATATTTTAGTGTAGGTTGCTTTTATATTTCTAGAGTCATTAGCACATCTTTGCCATCTTTTTGCATGTGCTTTAACGAGCACTGAAAAGAAAACTGTATATTTATGACTGCATTAAATGCACAAGCTATAAACAGCTTGTGCATCTTCTTGCACAAAAAAAAGAAAGCCCTTTTTATTGTTACTTGCGGCAGTCGGCGTCATTTCAATCTGTCAGATAACAGGTTGTTTGAAGTAAGCAACGTAGAAAATAAACATTGTACAGTAGATATAGCGCATTACGATGCCATAAACCACTATTCCATAAGTCGCAAATCTCATGTTCTATTGTTCTCTTTTTAGTTTTCATTGAATATGCTTTTGAAATGACCCGGGGTAAATAGCTTGGACACCACACAACACGCATCAACTAAAGATAAATGTTCATTCGAAAGGTTGGGTTGAAGTAAAAATGAAATAAAGAAAGGCCTTCCACTCACGATTCTATAAGCAGTTAAACTTACTCTACGAAGCATTCTTTGACTGTTATGTATGTTCTATGCGTTAGGTGTATGTGTTGAGCTTGTTTCACGGCATCTCTGTTTATGTAATATCGGTAGCAACGAAAGTTGGCTATAGTCTAATAAATATTTGACAGTAGTCAATCTGTGCAGCACTCATTGGCAGATGCGCATTAGGAATTTTGAGCAGTGATTTGTTGAACACGTACCTTTTACAATTATATGCCAACCTAAATGCAACAAAACCTTGCAGGATTACTACCTTGTAGTTTGTTGTAACCTAAGAATTTCTTAAAGGCTCAACTAATGACAGTTGCGCACAGGTTAAATTTTTGCATTTCGCTTCTTGCATCTGTCTAAACAAACAAGGATGAATGCAGACTGATCTGCAGATACAGTGGAAGTGGATAAGCGCGTTGAATAGCAACTTTTGAGGCCCCATGATGCAAACATCACAGAAAGCTAAAATGAACTTCTGATCCACAGTGATTCGTGGGAATGAGACGATGCATGCATATTGTCCATTAGGAAAATGCTGCCAGGGCAGCACATCGAAATTCCAGAACCGCGAATAATTGGGCAGCTTCAGTAGTATTTAGAGAAACCTGTCATTAATACATTTTTGCAGCTAAGCTGTATAGCTCTACCGTCCAAGGAAATCTTCGTGTCGTAAGCAAAAAGCTGCCCATATGTGGTCTGATCCCGGTGATAGTGCAATGCCGGGCCGACCCGCGGCGGAGGTCAAGCAGACTTTAAGCATTACGCTTACGTGGGCCGATCCCGAAGATTGCGCCATGCCAGGCCAACGCGCGGTACAGGTCAAGCAGGCGTTACACACTCCCCATACGTGGGCCGATTCTGAAGATAGTGCAATGCCGGGCCAACCCATAGCGGAGGTGAAGTAGGCGTTAAGCACACCGCATACATGAGGCGATCCAGAAGACAGTGCAATGCCGGGCCGACCAGCGGCGCAGGTGAAGCAGAAGTGAAGCACTACCCATACGTGTGCCGATTCTGAAGAAGATGAAGGCAGAGCGAAGTCGAATTTATCGACAACACGAAGCAAAGGCAAGTGTTTGACGCCGTAGTTCTGCCGAAACCCGCAAGGTGGAGAGAATTAATTAGTAAAGGAAAAATTGGACATCCACCCTTTCGTAGCAATTGCTACAAAGAAAACCCGTACGGGTTTCTCGAAAGAAAAGCCTCAGTTGAAGAAAAATTCCTCCTGATCCGGGACTCGAAAATTCGTCCTGGTCCGGGACTTGAAAAGCTTACGGCTCTTTATACGAAATATCTCACGATTTCAAGGTTCCAGAAAACTGGAAGACTGCCAGAACTATACGAATCTACAGAAAGGCAGACGTAAAAAAATTGAAAAGTGTAGGCCGAATATGTTACTTCCATGCTGTATAAAATATTCCCCAAGATAATTTCCAATGGAATGAAGGCGACGCCTGCCTTGAGTCAACAAAGAGAGCAGGCTGCCTTATAGAAGGGATACTCAACAATAGATCACATCTTTGTCATCAATCAGGTAATCGAGAAATCCCCTATGTACAATCAGCCTCTCTGTATCGCTTTCTTAGATTACGAAAAGGCATTTGATTCAGTAGAGGTGTCAGCACTTCATAGAGGCATTACGTTATCATGGAGCACAGAGGTTTGCATAAATATCTGAGAAAACATCTGCAGATTCCTCAGCTACCTTAATTCTACACAAAAAAAGTAGAAAGGTACCTATAAAGAAAGGGGTCACGCAAGCAGTCACAATTTCTCCAATGCTAATTTCCCCAATTTCTCACTACATGCTTGAAAAAAGTATTCGAGTTATTCAATTGGGAATCTTTAGGAGTGAGGATCAACGGCGAATATCTCAACAACCTTTGGTTTGCAAATGACATTGTCCTTTTCAGCAACAATGGGGACGAATTACAACAAATGATTGAGGAGCTCAACAGAGAGAGTGGGGTTGAAAATTATTATGCAGAAGACAATGATAATGCTCAATAGCCTGACAAGGGAACAAAAGTTCAGGATGGCCAGTGAGCCGCTGGAGTCTGTGAATGAGTACGTTTGCATTGGTAATTTACTCAAGTCTCTAAGTTGATGCTGCGCTGTATCAAATATTCAAAGTGGCCTTGCGCGGCTGAATAGCTCGTTTGCATAGTGACAAAGCAAAACCTTCCTTCTGTCACGCGGTCATAAAAATTACTGAAAGCAAACCATTTTTAGCCTGCAGCTTGACAATGCCTGCCCCTGCTTGTCGAGCTGGGTGCATTCATTCTATTGACCTGAACGTACAGCAACCGCGTATACCTGTAGATCAAATTCGTCCATTTGGTGTGTATGGCAATGAAGAGTTCCAATGCTGGTTTAGCTTTGACTCTGTAGGCAGCACCCTAATTTGTCTACTCATGCGAGGCTACCATGAGCAACCAACGTGAAAGCATGGCTAGCATCATAGTGCCGACGTGGCTGTATGCGTCCATCGAACTGCAGTCTACGTGGGCAAGTGACTGACAGTGCTTTTGCTGCCTATTAAACATTGTTTCGAAAATATGTATGTAGTAAGGGAAGCGGCGTGGATGACCTAATAGGTAATAATATTGATGCTGCTTTGATGAAGCGTATTATTGGACATATTACTGCAGGAATGTGTCTAGAGCAATGCTTATCTGACCACAATCTATTCTGACTACAATCTATTCAAACCCGCAGTGGTTGCTCAGTGGCTATGGTGTTGGTCTCCTGAGCACGAGGTCGCGGGATCGAATCCCGGCCACGGCGGCCGCATTTCTATGGGGGTGAAATGCGAAAACACCCGTGTACTTAGATTTAGGTGCACGTTAAAGAACACCACGTGGTCTAAATTTCTGGAGTCCCCCACTACGGCGTGCCTCATAATCATAAGGTGGTTTTGGCACGTAAAGCCCCATAATTAAATTTTACAATCAATTCAATGTAATGTTTCCTGTCATATAACTTCTAGGCCGACGAAAACTGCAACTCCTTCAAAGGTCACTAGTGTGCCCGTGATGAGTACAGAATTATTATCGCTACCAGCATATTTATATCCACTGCAGGACCAAGGCCTCTCCCTGCGATCTCAATTATCCCTGTTCTGCAGCACCCGATTCCAACTTGCTTCTGCAAACTTCCTAATTTCATCACCCTACCTACTTTTCTGCCGTCCTCGACTGCGCTTCTCTTCTCTTCGCTTTCATTTTTTAACTCTAATGGTCCACTGGTTACCCATACTACTCATCATATAGCCTACCC
Organism: Dermacentor andersoni; assembly: GCF_023375885.2. Taxonomy (NCBI): domain Eukaryota; kingdom Metazoa; phylum Arthropoda; class Arachnida; order Ixodida; family Ixodidae; genus Dermacentor; species Dermacentor andersoni. Next base: position 37,997,476 of record NC_092821.1, on the reverse strand, counting down.
AACTCCATTATTTCTCTTAATGTGAATTAGAATATCGGCTATCTCCATTTGCTCTCTGATCCACACCGCTATCTTACTGTCTCTTAACGTTAGGCATAATATTTAACATTCCATCGCTCTTTGCGTGCTACAAAAATTGTTCTCGATCTTCTTTGTTAACCTCCAAGTCTTTGCCCCATATGTTAGCAACGGCAGAATGGATTGATTGTACACCTTTCTTTTCAAGGCTAGTGCTAAGCTCACTATAGATGACTTAAAAAGCGGCCTTATTGATTTTAGGGCTACTGGCGCGTCTTCGTGCTTTGGGACAGGTTGAAACGATATTGTCACGTGGAGTGACGTATGAAGAACACAGTAGCAATACTGTGAAAAATGACGCTAACCTTTATTGGGCGAACCTGTGCCCACGAAAACAGGCAATACTTAATAATAATAATAATAATAATAATAATAATAATAATAATAATAACAATAATAATAATAATAATAATAATAATAATATCTTTTATTTCATGAAAATATTACACATTCAAAAATCCGGTCAGCCCAAGCCATGAAGGCTTGTCGGGCTGTACCCGGCAGTCAGCGACAAGAACGATAAAAAATATAAATAAATAAAGCAAGGTTAGCAAGCTCTAAACTAAAGCAATTTACAAAACAAAAGCAAACTACAACTAAAAAGGCGGCTACAACACAAAAGCAAAGTACCCCAAACAAAACGTGAGCTACGAGCAAACGCAAGCTAAAAAGATATAAAGTGAAACAAACAAGGATAAACATCAATCTAGACCAAATGAAACCAATCGAAACTATAGCATGGGCTCTAATGACAACTAAACAGAAGAATAATTGCTTTTGAGGTACAGTTTGAGTGTCCGTTTTGATGAGATAGAGTACAGTTCAGTGGGTAAAGAATTAAAAACGTTAGGAACATATTCTCTAAAGAATGGCGACAACGGTGAACACTGTCGCCGATCGTCAAAATCTGATCAGCGGGTCAAGCGCGTCGGCTTTTATACATCAGTCGTCGAATGTTCCAAAGTAATCGCTGGGACCCGCGTGCCTTCCACAATGTTCTACATTATTTGCGTTGCCCACACACCCGATCAGATTGCACAAGGTTCGGTAACAGACAGCGGATGGAAGCATCGATAACATTCCAGAAACTTCCTATGCATGCAGGCGCGTCCTGCGCTGTGCGATAACGTTTGTTAGGCGGTGAAACGTGTCGCCCGATAAAGACACAGAAGTACGCGTGTCAACATGCGAGAGCTGCATTAACAATTTGGAATTAACAATTTGGCACCGAGTGAGCAGAAAAGAATTCACAAGCAAATGCCTTCATGTGGCACTGCACCATTCAACTTAGTGAAAAATGAAACAATTAAATAAACAGTCCACCTACGACCGGTACGTTCAAACTACAAGAGCGACTCCCACGTGGACTTTATGATTGAAAGAATTACAGATTTCAAAACCTCCTGGCAAACTTCATTGCAAATGACTATGCTAAATTCTGGAACTATATTACATAAGGAGTCTTCTTGCACAGGTAGCAAGCAGAAGTTCAATGGTAACCAATGCGAGAGGATGGCTATACATTTGGATAGTGTTTATTAGAGCGTGTTTTCTAGTGCCAGTATCGGCGCGTCCAGTCAAGAATTGTGCGTTTTGCCATCAGTAAACTTAATTTTGTATGCGGGAGTGCTTTTACTAAACTTAGAAACTAAAGGGTCTTGCGGCCCTAACAATATTTAAAACACTTGCGTGCGGTGCTACGCTCAGCAAATTGGTTAGTTTTTTGTTATAATTTTCCGTAGGTCGCTATCGAACGTAAAACCTTCCTCATGATTACAGCAACACCCGAGTAGTTCCTATTTTCAAAAAAGCAGATCAAATAGGTCTTTGGAATTACCGTACAATTACCTAATTGTCATGTTGGAAACTACACGAAATATAGTATTAGAGCAGTTTATTGAATTTATAAACGAGCATTCAAGCGTGACAAGTTTGGAGTTCGGGTTTCGGAAATGTCATTTAACAGTCGCAAAGTTAATCACAGTAGTCCACACACTAGCATAACCTCTTCACAAAAATCGCCAGATAAGCTTATTTCTAAATTTTTACAGATCATTTCAACTTGTAGCTCACAAACGTTTTATTATATCAACTCAGAAATTTCGGCTGGCCCGTAACATTATTGTACTGGATTACTGCATATGAGAGTAACAAAAAGGTATTTGGCAATGGAAGGGCAATACCCAGGCTGTGTTGCGGTAACATCTGTGATGGGCAAAGAAGCGTCCTGGGCTCCCTAGTCTTCTTGTTGTATATTAAAAACAATTTAACTGATGTATGTTGTCCCACTATAATAAGTTTTTTTGCTGACAATTCTGCTTTTTGCCATGAGATGTGTAGTAGCAACGATCAAGTTGAACCTAAAGGTTGCCTTAGGTATAAACATAATCGGTTCGTGCAAAACATGGGTAACGGTGATTAGCGCAGAAAAAGTGCCGTTATTCGTCTCCCGCGGGAAAAAGTGGCATATCTTAACACTTACACTCCTTATTCTTCACATTTACAGTAACTTTCACGCCAGAAGTACCTGGGAGCTACTATCACTAACATTCTATCTAGAGCATGCACGTTGATCAACTTTGCTGTTCGGCGTTTCAGTAACTTTGCTAACTAGGACATATGCCCTTACATGCAAAAAAACTAATGAGTTATGGTTATAGGATCAGACCTACGCCGAAATACGCATGCGTTGTATGGGACACGTACACTGTACGACAGAATTAGTACTATTGAGCAAATATAGAGAGAAGCCGCCAGATTAACTTACTCCAAATACTAATGGGGAACCCTCCCACGTAATGAAAAAAAAAAACACTATATAGATCCACTCTACTTACGCCAAAAAATCAAAGCACTATCAATTATTTTACCTGCTCCTGAGTGACAAGCTGCCTGTGGACTCTGAGTAGCAACGAAACTACTACGGCATGTCAAGTCACGTTCTTCAACGCCGCTCTTCGCAATAACGACACGTTTAAAAGCTACTTTCCTGGAATACTACCGAGACCTAAGCGAATAAAGCATGCACTAAACATCTACAATGAATAACCTGTAGAAAATAATATGTATGTGTTGCTTGTCTGCTTACCGTACCACAACGTTATGCATTCTCTTTACTTTTTGTCTTCCCTACTTGGCCCCGTCAAGGGCCTTTATTGTGTATTAAATAACTAAATAAATAAATGAGCCTTTTCATTACTTCAAGCTGGCCTATACAAAAATTTGCCTTTGCTGTGAAAAGAGATTGGTATTAGTATTAATACTACTTGATGCTGCTTTTTATGATTATTTCCAGGGAACTACTTCTTCGAGTTCACAGCACTGACACATTACTCGATTGTCCTACTGCAAGACTATCAGCTCCAAACATTCTTGGTAGCTCGCTTATAGTCGACACTGTTCATTTCCTGATTGCACGTGTTAGGCAGTCCTAATGAAGTGTGTGTTGCTTTGATTCTAAGAGAAGCATAGATCGCCCGCGAAGTCGAACTTGGCGCCGCAGAATAGACACAGCGACATTAATACTTAAAGCTGACAGCTGCCCTAGTAGGAAACGTGGATATTTTCAGATTCTTTCGGCATTTCTGCGACCCCTGCTGCACCCTTTCTCCAGCTTTGTCAACAACCTTTACATGTTCTTAATGCCGATTAATGCAATAAATAACAGTGTAGGAACCAGAGATTGTCATTTTTAGGGGACACTCTCAATCTATGCCTACATTAATGTTGTGAGTGCCGTTTTTCCTCAATAATAAGAACATGTGAAAGTTCTGACTTTCAGTATAAACCTACTACAGACTTAGATGTACGTATTTATTAAACAACGTAATCAAACCAGCATGTCGCGCTACCTTCCTCCTGCTGCCATTTTCTGTGATCGCGAGAATTGGCTGTAACTACTGTATACCTAAGCGTGTTCTCATGCATTGGCTGATGCGCTGATTGGTTCATGATTACAGAAAGAAAGAACAGCGTTTCAAGACAGGACACAAAAGAGGAACCTCACACACACTGCGCTAACAACGGCGTGTTATCTTGCCGAGCCTTTTATACAGATCACTAAAGCAGTACCAACAAGACCATGAAAAGAAAGCACACCCTGGTCGAACGCGAAAGAAGTAAAAAGGGGGGAAAACACCTCGCTTCGCGCATTCTTGTAACAAAGCAGTATCAAGAAAATCGATTTCTTTCTCGAACAGCTTCAGAGGCGGGATACTGATGCAATCAAAATTTAAACGGGTAATCTCAAAAGCCTCGAAGATTTTACTGGTGCATTTATCAGGTTGAATATGCAATGCTTCACGCTGCGACAACATAGGCTTTCATCCAAGCTGCCGACAATGCAAGGCAAAGTATCCACTGATTCCAATATTTTTTTTCGCTGCGCTAGTTAATTGGCCTACGCGCTAATGTCGACTCCGACACGTACACTCAAGGAGCGTGTATGACCAGGTACAAAAACCGTTTGGTTGACTGTTTCCAATTCTGTGCCGTTAAAACGCGGAAAACAATACATCGGCGACTCAGGCCGTCATATCAACGATAGGCTTAGAGAGCATAATAACAACGTAAAAAATCTGTATCAAGTAAACATGTGTACCAGATACGGCTCTGTGTGTTTATATTGTTACGCGAACGAAGGATTAAAACTGGAGACTATTTAAAAAATATATCTACAAGGGGTGATGCAGCGCTTTCCAGTTCAGCCGACAGCTGGAGAGCAAACGAGCGTTCTTCCTCCTCTTTTCTCGAGTGATGGCGCCCACGCGCCTCGTTTAAACAGTAAAATACCACACGCATGTAGCATTATCACCCGGCGTCAGAAGTGACGACCCGGAGCGTCTAAATGTCATCACTGGGAGGGTGATACTGCTTCAGTTGTGTAACGTGAACGATATCACTGGACTGCGAAGCAGGTGGGGCGTAGGGGGTGATCTCGTAGGTGACGGAAGTCACGACACGAAGCACTCGGTATGGGCTTGTCTAACGAGACAGCAGTTTTTTCTGACAGGCCGACCTGACGCGATGGAGACCATAGAAGCATCAAAGAACCAGACGGGAACTGCACGTCTGGGCGTAGCCGGTCGTACAAACGCCTTTGACTCTCTTGGGATTTCAGAAGGTGGTCGCGGGCAATTTTCCTTGCCTGGGCACAGCGGGCGATGACGTCAAATGCATCATCACTGGTCGGTGCCTCGTGAAAAGAGAGTGTTGTGTCGACGGGCAGGGCTGGTTCTCGGCTGAACAGAAGGAAACATGGGGGATAACCGGCTGTGTCGTGGCGCGAGGAATTATAAGGATATGTGACAAACGCTAGAGCGGCGTCCCAGTCAGTGTGGTCTGAAGAGACATATTTCTCGAGCATGTCTGTGAGAGTGCGATTGAGACGCTCCGTGAGGCCATTTGTTTGCGGATGGTATGACGTGGATAGCTTGTGCCTCGTGGCACAGCACTGCAGGATGTCCGCGATAACTTTTGATAGGAATGTTCGGCCATGGTCTGTGAGAAGTTGTCGCGGAGCTCCATGTAATAAAATCACGTCGCGTAGGAGAAAATCGGGGACATATGTGGCGCAGCTAGTAGGAAGCGCTCGGGTGATGGCGTAGTGCGTGGCGCAATCCGTGACCACAGCTATCCACTTGTTCCCAGAGGTAGAAATAGGAAAAGGGCGAAGTAAGCCTAAACCAACCTGAAAGAATGGTGCGGCGGGAATGTCGAGTGGTTGAGGGTACCCAGCAGGGAGCGTTGATGGTGTCTTGCGTCGCTGGCATTTCTGCCACGCAGCTACGTATCTTCGAACGGAGCGAGCAAGCCCTGGAGAAAAGAAGTGTCGGTGGATCCGGTCGCAGCTACGTGACAAACACAGGTGACCGGAAGCGGGGAGGTCGTGAAGTTCGTGGAGAAGAACCAATCGAAGGTTTTCAGGGATCACAAGGAGTAATGCAGAGCCGTTGGGGTGAACGTTGTGGTGGTAGAGTACGCCATCTTGAAGTGTGAGTAAGCGAAGGGAACTGTCGGCAAGTGACGATTCCAGGCGGCGAATGATGAAGAATGAGTGGAAAAACAGAGAGAACGCAGGCGTCGGTGTCAGTATCAGACGTAGAGATCACGTCTTCGACTGGGCAGCTAGAGAGGCAATCTGCGCCCTGGTGTTGGCATCCCGACTTGTAAGTCACTGTGTAGTGGTATTCTTGTAGTCGGAGGGCCGGACGACCGAGTCGGACATTAGGATCCGTGAGCGATGAAAGCCAACAGAGGGCATGATTGTCTGTTGTTACTGAGAAGGACTTGCCATATAAATATGGGCGGAACTTTGAAACAGCCCAGACGAGAGCAATACATTTGCGCTCGTAATCGAATAGTTGCGCTCTGCAGTTGTCAGGAGCCGGCTAGCGTAGGCTATAACGCGGTCGTGTCCGTGTTACCATTGCGTTAAGAGGGCGCCGATCCCCTAACCACTGGCATCAGTTCGGACCTCTGTAGGTGCGGACCGGTCAAAGTGGGCGAAGACCGGTGGATTGGTGAGAATCGTGTTAAGGCGTGAAAATGTGGCAGCCTGAGAGAAACCCCACGTAAAAGGCACGTCTTTCTTCTGAAGTTCTGTGAGTGATCGAGCGATTTCTGCGAAATCTTTCACGAACCATCGGAAATAAGAACAGAGCCAGATGAAACTCCGGACGTCTTTGACAGACTGAGGTACAGGAAACGCCGTAACTGCTCGAAACTTTTCCGGGTCGGGTTGTAGTGCGGATGCATCGACAAGATGGCCTAGCACTGCAATCTGTCGGCACCCGAAGTGGTACTTCGATGAGTTTAATTGGAGCCCATTCTTGTGAAAGACGTCAAGGATAGCAGCGACGCGCTCAAGGTACTTCTCAAATGTAGGAGACAACACAAGGACGTCGTTGAGGCAACAAAGGCAAGTGGACCATTTGAAACCTTCAAGCAGTGAGTCGATCATCCGTTCGAACGTGGCGGGGGCATTGCATAAACCGAACGGCATAACCTTCGATTGGTAGAGGCCAGATGGAGTGACGAAATCGGTGTTTTCTGGGTCTTTCTCGTCAACGGAAATCTGCCAATTACCGGATCGAAGTTCGATGGACGAAAAGTATTTGGCAGTGTTAAGACAATCAAGAGCGTCGTCGATTCGTGGTAAAGGGTAAACATCCTTTCTCAGTAATTCGGTTTAGGTGGTGGTAATCAACGCAGAAACACCACGTGCCATCTTTCTTTTTCACGAGCACGACCGGCGGCGCCCAAGGACTCGACGAGGTCTCAACAATGCCTCTGGCGAGCACCTTGTTTACCTCCTGCTGAATAACTTGCCGCTCTGCCGTGTACACGTGATACGGTTGCCGGTGGATGCGAACAGCATCACGAGTGTTTATCTGGTGCTTTACAAGTGACGTCTGACCAAGTGGTCGATTGTCAGTGTCAAATATGTCGCGGTAGGAAAGCAAAAGGCGATATAGGGCGGCTGCTTGGTCCGGTACGAGGTCCGGAGCGACCATGGGACGTAATGGCCGTCAAGGCATTCTGCGCCTAATCAGGAGGATCTGGAGACGCGTCGGCTGCAAAAGCAGTGACCTGCTCGGCTGTCACTGACTGGAGCGCGGCCACCGCTATGCATTCAGCTAACACTTGCTTCGTCAAGCCAAAATTTATAAGAGGGAGGCTACATCCGATTAACTTGAAGGGTTACGACGGAGTGTGGCACAGAGATATCGCGCGTCAGGATGACATCCCGAATAGATGAGACGACATAGTCGCCATCAGGCGCGGTTGCCGTTGAGGCCAATTAGACGAAGGTTAGGACTTCTGAAGGTAAGCGAACAAACGCTGTAGTGCAGAGGGTGTTCGGTTGTTCGGGGCGAACGTCTGAAAGAAGAGGAAGCTGGAGGCACAGCGTACCGGTGGCAAAATCCATGAGAACAGAATGCGTCCGAATTCCGGAAATATAGAGGTAGCGTATGTATTTCGATTTGCAAAATGGTGGATTGCAGGTTAAAATACTCAGTAGCTGCTCTGGCTGCGTCCGTGTCGTGTACATTTATTCCAACATCCATCACCGGCCGCCCTGTTTGAACGATAATTGCTTCTGGCAGAACATAGTGCGTAGTACTTCTCGTGAACATTCGTTTTCAGAGTTTCCAGCAATAATGTAACAATTCCTACCGCTGCAACACCTTTCTAAAGTTGTCAGTCAGATTTTAATTCTATTAGGCTGTATTTTTGAAGGATATCTAGGTTTGTGAGTGCTTTTGGATACTTAATTCTGCAGGCTCGCTGCTACTTATATTGTGGTTCAGACTTTTACCTTGTGCAAACCCCCTTTTAAATTTAGATGAGTCCGCAGATTCCTTATTTACGAAAGAATGCGAAAAATTTTCTTCAGCTAGGATAAGATAAAATATCTTGTAGTTATATGCTAGACGTAATGATCGCCGCTGCGGCTCCTTCATTTGCGTTTTCCATAACGACACGCATGTTTTGCTTTTACAGTGTGCCAGTACCTCGCTAATACAAGGTAAATATTCCTAGTTACCCATCTCTTTTCTGGGTTCTGTGTAATATTACGTATAGTGGAGGTTAGTTTGATTAGAAGAGTCGTGAATAGCGAACCCTATGCTATCGCAGAACCTTTAAAATGAGTATTATATGGCTGTATATGGCTGTATGAGCTGTATATGGCTAGCCGATTAGTCCGTCCGTCCGTCCGTCCATCTGTCGGTCGCCTGTACAACGAAAACTCGTCCGGCGCCACCCCATGCGCATGCGCAAAAAAAGTAAAACGAGAGGCGCGCGAGTAGGGAACATCTCCTAGATAGCAGAAGGCATGTTTACTTCGATCCATGACGTCACGCTAGCTGATCCGAAAGCTCCCTTGACAAGGCTGGCGTGATGAAAGCGGTGACGTCAAAATCAATGTTGCCTACCCGGGAGCATCTCCATTAGATTCTATGCCAGTCGGGCCAGGTAACATGACGTCATGGATAGGAGTAACAAGGACTTGTGTTATCTAGGTGGTGTGGGATTAGGTGCGCCAGTAGTGACGTATTGCTCTCTGTGGCCGACGAGCGCGCGCAGCAGTTTCTCTCCGGCACTAAAATAGGTAGGCCACGTGTCATACGCACTCCATGGGAGGAGTCAGCTTTCGATAAGCAACGCCGCGAGCAGAACCGGGAACGAGCTCGTCTACGCCGTGCCCATGCTGCAGCCCGGGCACAAGATCAGGGTCGTAGAGCCCACACACGCAGCAACTGCATAGCAAGGATCTGGCAGCCTGCCAAGCCGTCGTCTAATGAACCGTCTGGATTAACCCAGTGATAAACACTGGGGTCGCACGTTCCAGCTTCGCTGGTTAACCGTCTGTACGGAGTGCTTGGGCAATGATTTTTTAAGTAGTAACTATGGGGAACTTATTACAAGTGACAATTAGTAGTGAATGAACTCACAAGGCGTATTGTATACATTTGGAAATAATTCTTCGGGTGACACCAGTTTCCAAATAACCATTTCCAACGTGAGCGTCTAGATTGCTTTGGCCTTACAAATATTTTTTTTCTGCTTCAGTACAGGAAATTGTGTTTTTTGTTTAAAAATACGTGGAACTATAGTGAATTTTCACCGCAAGTTTAAATGGGCACATCTGAATACAGGTCACATCCCCTGAATTCTTTCTAAGTTGATATGCTTTGCAACTTCGCTACCTAGACTTCCTAGTTCACAATAGATGTAAGAAAACTAACCACAACCTTAAGTAGTGAATTTTGATGAATGATTTAATGGCACATTTCAATTTATTCAGAAACAATTGCCCCTTTATCCGAGGATTGCATTTCTAGATTGAAATTGGGCTATTTGCCACAAATATTTTTAAAGATGCTCTGTAACTTTGTGCCACTATCACCCCTTCACATCTCGAGAGGATCGAAGGCTAGCAGTTCACGCAGGCACTCTCCTGTTCGCGCGGGCTGGATCCCGCAGCCACCGTTTTGCTCGTTGCTTCGCCTTCGCTTTTCCGCAACAAACATACGGTGTGGTGGTATCCGACAAGGATCCATCACACCGTCCTACAGTTCTGACACAGCAATATTTCGAAGAACGACCCGCTGCCATAGGGTCTTTTCCGGATCTCTTCCCCACAATTTACCCGTTTCAGTCTGCTCGACAACAATTCACTCTGCTCGACGCCATGCTGGAGCTTAATGGTGTGGCGACGCAGTGGGTGATATACGTCATCCTGTCTGACGCCCTCCCGGGTGGAAATCATCAAATGTTTACTGTGCGGTAGACCAGCCCGTGTACCTACTACGATCTCTGCTCGGCTGTGCTGGCGCATCAGGAAGCTTGCTACCGCACGCTCCTGGAAGTCGAATATGAGGAATATGGCTAGTAGAAAGCCGTCTTCGCCACATCCTACGAAGCGCACCGCCTAAATGACAGTCCGGATCGCTTTCTTTCCTGCACCGCTCTGCCAAATTGATCAGGTCCGCCTCTTTCCTTCGACCTGCGATTACTCTACACCATCGATCAGCGAATGCGCTTTTGTGAGTCATCGGTCCCTACCTTTCACTAGCGGCATCCGTTGTGCTAGTTGGCGCATCCTGTCTACCAATGGTCACCACTGGCTCCGCGCCATTCTCTCTATGGACGACGGCCAATGACAGTGGTAGAGACGCGGTCTCAGCGCGGGTTTCCACGCCGCATATTTCAGTCATCTTCAACAGCAGATCCATCGCCTGGATTAACCATCACCGCTGCATTTATCGACCTTCCGCTGTAGAACACATACAAAAAATTATCGGGTTTTACGTACGAGAAAAACGAGCCTATTATGGGGCACGCCGTTGTGATGGACTACAGAATTCTTCTGAGCACCACCTCATCAAAAACTGAATAAGTCGCTGGCTTTTCAGCGGCCGCAGTTGCTAAAAAAGGACATACTGTTTTCCAGTAAGCGGAATATAATTTATCCAGGTATATACAAGACAAATGAATGCAAGTTATGCGGTTCAAGAGCAACGCTTGAGTACATGCTCTGGGAATGCAACGGGCTGACCAGTAGCAACGTGGAGACAATCTCTAACAAAGCCTCGGCGCGCGTTGTTGGGCTGCGCTGCTAAGCCGAGCCCCTGAAGATCAACTGCAGGAAGTCCAGCAGGCCGACGATGCCCCCAGAGCTCAAGGGTTCCTGGCAGACGCCCAAGCCGTTGAATCCCACCCCATTAAGTTGCTGGAAAAAAATAGTTTTCACCACCACCTGCAGGGGTTCATTACTTGGCACCTAAACCTAAATGAATGCGAGTTTGTTCATTTTGCGACAATTGGAATGTGGCTGCCATGATCGAAATCAAACCAGCCACGTGAACCTCAGCAACATTACGCCTGCTGTCCCGCAGGCAAGCCTCAGTATTCACCCACGATGTATCCTTCTGGCTTTTCATATGGCGTCCTTCACTGCCTCTGTCTTCGGCTGTGCCGTTGCCGTTGCACCCAGTGCGGCACAAGACGTTGCGTACTCGGCTAGCTTAGTCTTGAAGAACGCATCATCCTGCAGGTGGTCCTCTGCGCCCTTGGTGCTATGTTACTCGCTGTTGTCGACTCCTCGACTAGATATACTTTTCGAATTTTCCTTTCGGGTCACACATTCCTCCTCGTTTGGCGCCACGCCTTGTGCGACTACTAATCCGGGTGTTTCCCGCTTTCGCAAGGCACGGTGGTTCTCGTTGGGCAGAGAGCTATTATGGTCTCGCCGCTGACGCCTGCATCAAATGTTGTCCATCCACACAGAGAACTTATGCTTTTGCGCGGCGGCAGATGACATCGCACTCCCTTACAGTGCGTCCTGAACGATTCGCATGATACCCCGCCACTTTGATGCACGGTGTTCCTAACGTCGCCGCTATCTACGTAACTGAGACAGCTGACTCCTCAACTGTGAACTGTGAACTGCACACTTAGTCCACATTCCTGCAGTCTGCGTGCACAACAGCCCCGTGACGATGGATGTCTACAGACTGCCTTGTCTGGTGCTGTTAGCCTTCGTGTGAGCACTTAGGTGAACCTGATTGCGTGTGCTCCTCCCTGCCACATTGCGCTGCGATTCCCTCACGCAAGGTGTTGTCAAATGATGACATTGCTACCCACGACACCACGTCTCTCTGCCATTACGTCGCACGCGTAGCCACTCTTCTAGCCATCTCTCGTATAGTGGTCCTCAATGACCTCCTTAATGCATACATAGACCACTCACGACCTGTTCCCTCTCTCCTATTGGGCAAATGGGCTACCTGGATATAGAATCAATAAATAAATAAATAACTCGATCAATCAATCAAGATGCTGTAATAAAACAAAAGCACGCACAAATAATCTATATCACATGACCTACAGAGGGCTGAGTGGTCTGTAGCGCAATCGTCACGAGTGCTTGTTTTCATGAAGTGCCATCATCAGCACATAACCATCTCGCGTGGCTCGAGTTGTGAGGAAATAATTTGCACACGCTCTCTCGTTCTTGGTAGGGATGGAATTAGCAGCCGCAGCTCCGCTTGCCGCTTAGCTTCCACATTCCACAATATATGCACGTACAATTGCATTCTTTGTCGAACACTGTCACTTCTTCCAACAGGTTAAATAAGGAAAAGACAAAAGACCTGGCATACATTGCCAACGTCCTAGCCTGAAGTTATTGTTCACGGGAAGTTTCTTGTTTCCTCCTTTTTCATAACATTTCCTCTTCTCGAGCTCACTCTGTTGCTTCTTTCTGTTCTTATCGAAAGCATGGGGTTTCCGCAACTATAACAATATTCTCACCGCGACGAGTGATTCGAAAGCTGGGCAGGGTGCTAAGCAGAGTAAAACCGCAAGGCTCTGTGGCGGTTGCTCTTAAATATTCAGGTTAATTATTGGATTCCGTTGCGGGTGCTTGCTTTGATGCTCTGCCGTGGTGCGACTTCAAATAGTAATTTGCTAATGTTCATTTACAAGAACAAGCAAGCATTTGCATCTTGCAACTTTCCCAGACTACAGAAAGGCCTCAACCCCCAAGTTATAATTAGACGCGTAAGTATTTCCAAACGAAAGTTATATCTACGTGAGCTCTTTTCATTTAAAAGAATGCATGTCATCGTACCAAAAGTTGTCAGCATAGCACATTCAATAGGACAAAAGTACACAGGGTGATAACGGCTGACCTCCGTTTCTTATATTATTTCTGGTACATCAAAGCAGTATTTCAAACATAGTGAGTTCCAGTTATAGTTTCTACAACAAGCCTTCTTCGATATGTATGGTAGCAGCCTAAGTACTTAAGCTCTTCTTTTTGTGTTACGTAATGATTCATGTGCGATGATGGGCCTGAAAAAAATATATAAATATGCCAGTGCATACAACCTAGCGGAAGTAAATAAAACATTCAATAATGTTATATAAATGCCCATGCGAAGACCATTGGAATATGTTAGACATCCGGAAGCAATCCGCTGTTTATACGTTCTCCATTTATTGACAATTTAATAAGGTCACGAATTTGTAGTATAGGGCACCATCACCGATATTCGCTTACACACATGCGTCAGTGGCGGTAAATAGAACATAACATTATTTTAAGAATGCGGCAAAGTCTTGAAATGGCACAATATTCGCTTCCAGGCTCTCAAATTATTCAGATGCCCTAGGCAACCTTGAACATAGTTCATGCGAGTGCAGCATTTAGCTTTAATGTTAGAGGTGGTCTGGAAGGTGCCGATTCAGATTGTAAAGAAATACACAGCTCCTGTCCTTACAAGTGTGCTGAAACCTATAAGGGTGTTTTTTTTTCAGATGTGTGAGTAAAAACTATCTAAATTTTTCTGCATTCTTTCTTATGGTAAAGTTGCTTTTGTAGGAATTCAACCCTGAATTTCCAGACGAATCAAGCTCGTAATAAATGCATGTATTTTCCTGACTTCCGTCCTCACGTGGTTTTTCTGTCCATTTTTAGCAAGGTTAAGTATTGAATGATTTGAAGCTTAAGTGTTATAATTAAGCGCACGTAGACTGTGTAGCTGCCCGCATACCAGTTTCGATATACATATATTGTCTCTTCATCGTAATAATCTTTATAACGGGATTGTTATTCTTTTTCGTCAGTGTTTTGTAGCTTGAGAAGGTTTTCCGTTGTAGCTGCCCCCAACTACCATTTAAACGTAAGGCCTGAAATAACCATTATCGTTCAGGGTGCACATAATCTCATGACTGGACTCAATTATCTTCGTCTGCTCGGTGCGACCATATTATTAGCAAGCTTCTTAAGAATACTATTTGACCATCCGCCAAAATCTTGAACTTAATATCACGCAATCAATAACCTCAGGTGACGCCCCCGATGACTGGAGAAAAACGATAATAATCCCTATTTTCAAAACAGGTGACTACACTAACGTTAGTTATTACCGCCCTATCTCCCTGGCAAGCATGTCGTCCAAATTATTTGAACACATATTCGCCGCCAGTTTTGTGACTCAGTTAGAATCAATCAATTTCTTTTACCCAACCAGCACGGGCTTCGAAAGCTTTTATCGTGCGAAAGTCATCTCCTTAAGTTCACTGATGACGTTTTATATTACGTGGACCACATTATATGACATGGAAGTAGACGCCATATTTTTAGACTTCTCGAATGCATTTGATCGTGTATTTCATTCTCTATTAGAAAACTCGGTAACCTCAACTTGCCACGGAACCTAATATCTTGGATGGAGGAGTTTCTCAATGGGAACAAGCAATTCACTTAACCTAATAACAATCGCTCGCTACAAACTAACGTCACTTCAGGAGTATCTGAGGGCGCTGGGTTATCACCACTGTTATTTTTGGTACATAATAACGACCTACCGGCTAACATTACAACAAAAGTACGGCGATTTGCTAATGATTGTGTTATTTAGAATCCATATAACTCCTATAGTCTGCTTGCGATTACAACTTAACTTACATATCATTGACGACTGGTTCAAAAAATTGCATATGTCACTAAAACTGACAAACTGCAAATCAGTGACATTTCTTCGCGAGCATACCCTCATTACCAATACCTACACGATGAATGATGTGTCTATTGAAGCCACATCAGCACGCAAATACTTCGGAATATATATGATATCATCGCTATCATGGAAAAGCCACAGTGAAATTATTTGTTCCAATTCTTCACGAACACTGGGTTTCTTACGTCGTAATTTGAGCACTGCATCATCAGTAGTTAAAAGATTGGTATTCCTAACCTTCGTCCGTCGAAAACAAGAATGCGCATCGTCCACCTCGCATCCCTCACAAACGCACCTAAGAGCGCGTTCGGAATCAATCTAGAACCGATCCGCTCGTTTTATCAACCCAAATTATTCGTCTTGCGTCAGTGTTTCGTCACTAAAGCACTCACTGGGTCTGTCATCGCCCGCATCACGCCGCGTCGTAGCTTACCATTGCGTGTTCAACTTTCTTCTATCACCCAAAATCGCGCCACTTGCTACTAAAACCACAATCTAGAGAGCACTCTCGAATCAGCCATATCAAGGCAATAGCGCGTTTAAAGGGCCGCACGGGAACTGTGAACCCATCTTTCTTTTTTTCCTTATGCAATTGTGTTGTGAAATTCCCTCCTAGAACACATAGTGGCATAGAGCAAACGCAAATATTTCTGCAATGAACTAGGAATCCAATATGCAGCCTCAGACGGCCACTCTTCCCTGCGCTAACATATCTTAATAAATATATGCTGCTCTCATTTTTATCTACTCTTTACGTTTATATTTTCAATGTGATCTCAGTTGCATTTCTTACACTTCACTGACTGTATTTCTGGTGTATTTTGTGCAGTTTCGTTCAAATAATAGCAGTTCACATGTCTTATGTAATGCCTTCGGGCCCTTAAGCAGAAATAAATGACTGTTACATTTTCACATAATTCTTCGTTTAGTGTTCATTACGTTTCCTTGGCAATGGAAATATTTTTATTTATTATGCATTGACACATTACGGCATTCTTTCAGATGATTCTGCCTGGAGTGCATTTGACTGTGCGCGTCTTCGTGCGTTAAACCTCGTCACTAAGTAATGACGTACAGCCTCGTCCACTCTTAGGGTGAACACGGCTCACCGTGGCCGCGCTCCGCGGGGCGCCAGTGCGTCCGGACGAGGCTGTACATATTCGGACAACGTTCCTATATCAACAGCTCGTTCCATTATCGCATCATAAAATTCTTCACCTGCATGCAGGAAAATCAAAGATGAACAACTGCAGATATGTTTTTTTTTTTCATTGCAGGGTGTGACAGTTAAAACCTGCGAGTACATTTGCGGAAATGATCAACATGGGAATTGGTTGTTTGCATACTACACTAATAGAACAATGTGCAAGGTAAAACGCCCAGTAGCGACGGCTGAGCAAACTTGTGTTCGATACTGTAGCTGCGTTCAAACTGTTCTGATTTCATTCACTTGGTGTATTTTTCAACCCTACAGGAAACACCGCTGAGGCACGAAATAATGCTCACATTTTATTAAAACGTTGACTAATCATACGAGACATCTTTATTTTAACATCGGAGCTGTTCTAAGTCGAGCCTTTGCCATCCGGCGTCCGGTGTCACGAAGGGGGTGCGCGTTCCGGAGGAGGGGGGGATACCAATCAGAGTGCCGGCCGGGGGAGGGGTATAGGAGCACGTGTTTCAAGAATGCACCCTTACTCCCCATAAATTTTGCTCGGCGCGAGCGGCAGCGGGAGCTCACATGAGAGCGCCAGCGCCGATGTCACGCAAATCCCGAGCTTTGAGAGCGAAAAGCGCAGCAAAGCGGCCAGCGGAGGGAAGCCACTACCGCCGTGAATTGAGAACGGGAAGCGCAAGCCAAGTGCCGGTGGAGGCAGGCCAGCCGCCACAACCCAAGCTAAGCTCCAGTACAGGCAAGCTAACCCCGAATTTCAAGAGTAGGAGGCGGAGAAGACACGTCCATGCAGAGAGATTCCTCCCATGGAGGGTGCCGATGGACGCCTTCTCTCCACCTTGCGGGTTTCCGTAGAACTATTACTTTAAACTCCTGCCTTTGCTTCGAGTTGTTGAGAAATTCCACTTAGCCCTGCCATCTGCTAGCCGCCTGGTTAGCAGAGATGGTAGAGCGGCACCCACGAAAGGCCGTGGTCCCAGGTTCGAGTCCCGGACCAGGTGGAATGTTTCTTCAACCGCTAGACTTTTCTTTCGAGGAACCCGTATAAGTTTCCTTTGTAGCAGTTGCTACGAACGGGTGGATGTCTTATTTTCCCTTTAATAATTACGTCTCTCGACCTTGCGGGTTTCCGCAGAACTATTACACCAAACTCTTGTCTTTGCTTCGAGTAGTTGATGAATTCGACTTCGGCCCGCCGTCTGCTAGCCGCCTGGTTATCTCAGATGGTAGAGCGGCTGCCGCAGAAATGCGGGTGGTCCCGGGTTGGGATCCTGAACCAGGACGAATTTTTCTTCAACTGAGAGGCTTTTCTTCCGAGGAACCCGTATAGGTTTCCTTTATAGCAATCGCTACGATTGGGTAGATGTCTCATTTTCCTTTTCTTAAGTGCTTTTCTCCACCTTGCGCGTTTCCGCAGAACTACTCCGCCAAACCCTGTACTAGGTCGCCAATTTTCTTGACCTGTTCCTCGATACTCTGCCCTCACTTTTCAAGTACAGATGCACTTAAACTGCTCAAGTGCACTTAAGCTGCCCACTTATTTTGATCCCCATTATTGAGTCTTTCTTAACAACTAATCTTGCTCTACACTTCTCTGACTTAAAACGAAGAACAACCTATGTCCCCTTGTACTGCCTCATTTGTGGTTCTGCAGTCGGCTCCCATAGCGAACCGGCAAAACAATCGTTGCTTAACTTAGAACTCCGTCAATACTTTCGATTTTAGGCACAGAACGGCATCTGCGAACATCGGCTCTGGCAACTTGACTCCTTTCCACATTCCAGGTGCCTGCTCATCTTTATTGTTGCCCCCAAGGTGCCCTATGCTTTGTTATTGCAAGATTCCGCTCCCCTTTTATTTTCATATTATTGTATCGGACACGTGTACTGATTATATCAGCGCGGATGCGCATCGGTGATGCGCAGTGTGTAAAGCGCGCTGAATTCATGTCTTTATAGGCCACGCTCTTAATAAACCTTTGTTCTTTCCTGCACTGACCATGCTGCTGTAAGTGTCGTCTCCCTTGGCACGTCACAGGGTGTCAGAAGTTGCTCCACTGCCTGTCGACGCCTGAGGGGAATCGTCCCTGTGAAGAACGCGTTACGGACCTGCTGAAGGCACCACAGCCACTGCGGCTGACGGGTAACGTCACGGAAAACTGGAAGTGTTTCAAGCAGAAATTTTAGTTATTTCGGCAGGCAACGGCGACAAAGGACCAGCCGATAACGGAAGCATCGAAGGCAGCCCTCCTCCTGAGCGTGGCGGGTGACGACGCGCTGGACGTCTTCAACAACTTCCAGTTCGCGCTGGATGAAGACAAGACCGACTACAGTACAGTGGTGAGAAAGTTTGATGCCTATTGTGCCGAAGTGAGCAATGAAGTGCACGAGAGATATGTATTCTGTTGAAGAAAGCAAGCGGAGGGTGGACCATTTGAAAAATTTGTTCGTGACCTGAAAAAGCAAGCAGCGCAGTGTAATTTTGGTGCTTTGCAAGAATCCATGATAAGGGACCAGATCGTATTTGGCACGCACGATCCTAGACTACGGGAGAAAATGCTTTGTGACAGCCAACTGACTTTGCAAAAAGCAGAGCAAATGTGTAAAGCAGCGGAGACGGCAGCACAGCGAAACGAAGTATGGCGTAGCGGGGAAGAGAGAGTCGATGCCGTATCGAGGCGCACGGCGCTACCCTCAAAAGAGCGGAAGCAAGGAAAAGAACGATTTCACGTTCCTAAGTGCAACCGCTGGCATAAACCAAAGCAATGCCCAGCGTTTGGAAAGAGGTGTCGTTTGTGCCACAAGCTGAACCACTTTGCTAGTAGTTGCGCTTCAGCGGTAGTCAGCGAAGTCAAAAAAACAGCAAGACGAGGACTTCGACATTCTCGAGATCACGACATCTAGTCAGGAAAGGGATTGGACGGTTAAAGCCCAAGTTCGCAATCGCGAGATAAGCTTTAAAGTGGACACGGGGTCGCAGGCAAGCCTGTTTCCCATGTCAATGTACCGCCAACTGAGGGGAGCTGAAGAGTTGAAGCCAACGAATTCGGTGCTGAGGCCGTATAACGGCGGTACCATAGCGTGCTATGGAACGTCTACGCAGGAAGTAAGGCTTCGTAATACTTCTGCTACGGTCACATTTTTTGTTGTGAAAAATGGCCGTCAGGGCATACTCGGGCTGGAAGCTAGTGAGGCTTTGGGGCTGGTCCAGCGTAAAGTAGGCGCCGTAGACAAGATTTCCAACGACGGACTTCTCAAGAAATTCAGGCATGTCTTCGAGGGCGTAGGTTGTTTGCAGCAGGCATACAGCATGGTCCTGCAACCTGAAGCGGTGCCAGTCGTGCAACCAGCTCGACGAGTTCCTTTGGCACTGGAAGAGCCTCTAAAGAAGAAACTTGAAAGAATGGTGCGTGCTGGCATAATTGTTAAAGTGAACGAGCCTACTGACTGGGCCAGTCCTTTAGTTCTGGCAAAAAAGAAAGATGGCACGCTACGGGTGAGCATGGACCCCAGAGCTGTTAACAAGTACATCAAGCGGCAGCATTTTCCGTTTCCTAGGCGCGAGGATTTGGAAGCCCGTTTAACCAATGCCACGTACTTCAGCTGTGTTGACGCGAACTCGAAGATCTGCACGAGCGCACATCGAAGATCTGCACTTTCTCTTCACCGTTTGGGAGATACCGTTTTCTGCGTCTGCCTTTCGGCATTTCGTCCGCACCGGAGGCATTTCTACAAACCATGAGTCAAGTATTCGAGGGCCTACCTGGTGTGCTGGTATACATTGACGACATTTTAGTTTGGGGTTCTAGTAAAAAAGAACACGATGAACGGTTGACTGAAGTGCTTAAGGCTGCCGAGAAAGCAGGATCGACTTTCAACGCGCAGAAATGCAAGTTCGGTGTGAAATCAGTCAAGTTCCTTGGTGACGTCATGAGCCGAACGGGCATATCGCCTGACCCAAAGCTTATCGAAAGCTTGGCGAACATGCCGACACCAACGTCCAAGACCACCGTCCAGCGGATGCTCGGAGTGCTGAACTATTTCAGCAAATTCGTGCCACGGTTGTCCAAGCGAACGACTCTTTTGCGAGAACTTATCAAGTCCCGCACAGAGTTCCAATAGACAGCAAACCACGCGAAAGAGTGTCAAATCTTAACGCAAGTTTTGACTACCGCCCCCTGCTTGCAATCTTTGATCCGCAGCGAGAAACTAAGATAACGTGCGACGCATCAAACGAAGGTGTGGGTGCAGTATTATTGCAAGGCTACAATGGTGAATGGCGACCGGTAGCGTATGCAACTCGTGTATTAAACCGAGCCGAGCAAAGCTATGCACAAATTGAAAAGGAGGCGCTCCGAATTTGTTTTGGCTGTGAAAGGTTTCACGAGTTTGTGTACGGAAGAAAAGTGCTTATCGAAACAGACCATAAGCCGCTTATAGCGATCGCGCAAAAGGAAATCGCAGACATGCCACCGCGAGTGCAAAGATTCTTTTTGCGGCTACTAAAATACAACTTTGTCTTGCAGTACATTCTCGGGAAACAGCTGGTTCTCGCTGACATGTTGTCACGCTCAACGGCTGACCAGGGCAAAGATCAAGTTGGCACCACTTCTGGTACCAACGACGACGTGGAGATGCATGCGGTGCAGTCCTTGGGCTACATGGTCACTTCCGAAACGCAGCGCTTACTGCAGCAAGAAACGTCTCGTGACGTATACTTACAGGCCGTGAGGAAGAGCTGAACAAGCGGGCAGCCGGTGAACGGGGAACTCAAGCCCTTTGGGAGAGAGCTGTCAGTCGTTAATGGAATAGTGCTGAAGGGCTCGAAAGTTGTAATACCGAAGAGTATGCGACAAAGCATCCTGAACAGAATACATGCTGGCCACCTCGGGTTGCAAAAGTGCAAAGAGAGGGCCCGAACTCTTGTATTTTGGCCCGGTCTGAACGGCGAAATAGCTGCCCCAGTAGAAAGCTGCGCAACCTGCCGAAAGTACGCGTACAGGCAACCACATGAACCACTTTTAATGCGGCCACTTCCAAAATGTGCTTGGTATAGGGTCGGCGTAGATATCTTTTCTTGTGCTGGAAATTCGTACGTGGTTGCTTACGACGCCTTTTCAAATTTCCCTGAGGTTGAGAAACTTGACGAAACAACTGCAGCAACTACGATCGCAGCCCTTAGCGCCATGTTCGCCAGGTACGGCGTACCTGTAGAAGTTTTCACGGATAACGGACCCCAGTTTTCAAGCCATGAATTTGCCATATTTGCCAAAACATACGACTTCAAGCATGTAACCTCCAGCCCCCGTTATCCTCAGTCAAACGGCTTGGCTGAGAAAGGTGTCCAAATCGTAAAGGGCACCCTGAAAAAGACTCGAGAGGCGAGGGAGGACTTCTGGTTGGGTTTACTAGCCTATCGCTCAACACCACTGGAAGATGCGCATTCTCCGGGTGAGCTTCTGCAAAGAAGGCGACTTCGTTCTAACCTTCCCGACTTCGGTAGGGCGTCCCGGACCCCTGTGAGGAAGCACCACCAAGCCAAGGCCGGGAAGCCTTTGCCAATACTGCGCAGAGGCACGAAGGTGAGGCTTCAGGATGCGACTGCGTGGTCCCCAAAAGCGAAGGTCGTTGGTGAAACTGCTCCACGTTCCTATTTGGTACGAATGCAAGATCACCGTGTTCTGCGGCGCAACCGCCGACATCTACTTAGGACAGGTGAACAGTATAGCGGTGAAAGTGATGACGACTGCGAGGAGATTCCTTGTGAAAGCTCCCGTGCGCCGGCGCCTGCAGCACCAGCTGAACCAACAGCGCAAGCCACCGAGACGTCATCTCTAGAAACAGCCGTAGGGTCAATGCTACCTGCAAGTGACGGCGAGCCTTCGCCTGGCATCCAACCGACGCATTCTACTAGAAAGTCGACTCGAGTCGTCCGGCCTCCCCAGAAGCTTCATTATGATGAACATTTCCAGCAAGTGTCATAAGTTTTGGCAAATGTGTATATGTATCTAAGTCTCTCTTTTGTTTGTTGCCCGAGGGAGGATGTATCGGACACGTGTACGGATTATATCAGCGCGGATGCGCATCGGTGATGCGCAGTGTGTACAGCGCGCTGCATTCATGTCTTTATAAGCCACGCTCTCAATAAACCTTTGTTCTTTCCTGCACTGACCATGCTGCTGTAAGTGTTTTCTCCCTTGGCACGTTACAATTATCATGGTGGGCGCTTGAGTAAGTTTTGCCTTCGATATATATACGCCGAGCTAATGTTGCTTCACTATGGGCGTGTCTTGCTGTTGAATCGACAAGACGTAGATACTCGTCTCTTCATTATAGATCATAATTCCCGATTTATCTGCGTTAAATATCGGGCCTAGATTGGTCGTTGCGTTGCTACAGATATTATCCAGTGCCTGTAAATATCTTGCACTGCCCGCTAGTAACAATATGTCGTCTACAAGCATCAGTACGGGGACCTTGTGTTGCCCCATTTGTCCGTTACTAGCGTATGATAAATCAAAACCTAATTGAGCGTGTTACCATTGCCTTTCTATGCACTTAACATAAACTGTAAACAACAATGCAAGCAGAGGGCCTCCTTGCTTCAGGCCTTGTTGGGCAGTTGGGTGCAACACGGTTCGTGTTGAGTATTTGCGTAGTACGTCGTAATTCAACCGGCTAATTTGTTTTGTAGTTCAAAGTCTCATACCAATGCCAGACATGTCTCCTCGAATGCGTGGCAAATAGTGACATCTGCTCTGGGACTGATGATGATGATGATAATCTAATTGCATCCCCTTTGACATGGGTCGGTGACAAATACTAACATAGCCCCCTTGATTTATTCAGGTATGCTATACATGTTCTTATCTATAATATTTTTATACAACTCCTTAATACTTTTTTCTTCAAAACATAAATCCTACCGCTAACTATGACTGCAAGAGATCCGGTCATATCTGTTTTCCCCCGGCTTTTCTTCCACCAATACTCTAATCGTCTCATCCTTATCTTCACTGCTGGCACTACTGACCAGTTGACGTTTTCGTTCCCTTTAAACCCGAGTGCTTCTGGAAGGCGTACGTAACTTATCGTTCTCACTTGGTGAATTTCTTCATATTCCATTAGGATGTGTTGAGTGGTCTCCGGATTTTGCTGCAGCATACACACGCACCATCTAATTCCGGATATTTGCTCTATTATGTTTTTGTTTTTGATCAAACGGCTCAACCGCAAACAGCAAGGCACTGGCCTTCGTGCTATCGTACAGATTTCCCATTCTAATTTCTTTCTTTCTTCTTCTAAAGCTCCATAGTCCTTTTTGTTCCCATGCCGTGCATCCGATTAACGGTCTCTGTTTCTCTGACTTTCCTTCTGATGATTGCTGGTTGTCTATTTACAGTTTCAATTACCCTGTGCTTGGTTGCAAATTTTCTTGACCTCTTCCTCCATTCTTTGTCCACACTTTTCAAGGACAGATGCATGCGCCCTTTAGCCACCCATGTATATTCAACCATGTTGCTGGGTGTTTCTTCAAAACTAATTTCGGTGTGTGGTTCTCTGACTTCAAAGAGGCCCAACACATACCACCCTGCACTGCCTCATTTTTGGTTTGGGCTCCCAAGTCCAACTGGCCTACTGATTTTGCTTAGCTTCCAAACCTAACACGATATCCGAGTTAAGCGTGGCATAGCACTTGCGAACGTTAGCGCTTGCACCATTACTCCTTTCCAGATTCCACGCACCACCTCAACTTATTGTCGTCCCACAGTGCTATGTGTTTTATTATTGTTGCATTACGCTTTCCCTCTACCTTCAGATTCTCTTGGTGGTTTCTTCAGTAAGTCTTTCTTCGTTTAGGCATACGCCGACGTAATTACATTTCTAGACTATGGGTGTGACTGGCTGTTGAATCGACGGCACGAAATTACTTGTCTCTTCATTGAAGATCATATTTCCCGATTTCTCAGAGCTAGAGTTGACGCCTAGATTTGTCGCTGTGTTGCCACAGATATTTGCAAGTGTCCACGACTATTTTTAATGTCTGCTAGTAGCACTTTCTGTCCGCATAGATCAATCCAAGGAGATTCTCTTGCAGCATTTGACCAATAGGCATAAGTCAAACCCTATATCGCTGTTTTCCACTCGTCTTTCTGTGCCCTAAACAAAGCGTGACGAACAGTGGAGATAGAGGACATCCTTGCTTCACTCCTTGGTGCATTCCCACCACTTCATTACTTTTTCTACCTTCTAATACAGCTTGTATTCGGTTGTCCAAATATATCTCCCTCAGCAGCTCTACAAAATTGTCATCTATACCCTTCGTGCTTAAGATTATCCCATAAAAATTCGCAGTCCACGTTCTCATAGGTTCCTTTATGTTCTAGAAAGGCTAAGGATAAAAGCCTATTCTTAGCTACTGAAGTCTCTACGCATTGAGTTAATACAAACATATTACACTATATGCGTCTGTCTGGCTTGAGTCTTTTCTGCGGTTCCCCCGTATATCAGTTTTCTTCACCCACTACGGAAGTTCAAATTTCATTACTTGCATTGAGATTTTATATATCACCGACGTTACACTAAGTGACCTGTACGAGCTCGCTTTATCGTTATCACTTTTGTCTTTGTGGTTGAGGTTCAGCTTGCTTTCCCGCCATCCAACCAAAATATTATTCGTTCTAATCACTTACTCTTTGGAATTAGTAAGCAGTGCCTTGCTTTTTGTACCGTGATTTTTGATTAGCTGTATTGGGATTCCATCGGGTCCTCCCCTCGTGTTATTTGGGACATTTTCTTCGGCTTTTTTACAATAAAAACTTTCTATGCTAAATTTTCATTTCTCAGGCTTCTCCATTGTTGCTGAATCTCTTTGAGACTGATATGCGCTTTCATTCGTGCCGAAGTTATCCCTGGTAACATCTGTGATGTACCGCAGCGCATCATCTACTTCGTAGATGCTACCATGTTCATTCTTTAGAACCATTTCCGAATTCTTAGTCGGCGCTCCCGGTGCCCTTATGTGGTTCTAGAATCTTTCAGGGATGTCTTTCTCTGCTTTATGAATGTTATGCACCCAGCGTTAACTTGTGCGCTTTATTTTCTTATGCACAAGCTCACTCGGACCCCTCTTCTTTCCTCGGTATTTGTGCCAACTAAGACGCACCTCTTCTTCCTGTAATCGCAACTTTCTGGATTCTTGATAACTCCTAGATGACTGCTTTCGCTCTTCTATAGCTTGCTTTATTTTCTTGTTCCGCTGCTTACGAGCTTTCCTCTTTCTAATCAAACAAGGTTGAATGACGACAATAGTACGACCACAACTGCGTCACGATGATGGTATGGCAACGATGCATGGTGACTATGTGACGAAAATAGCGTGACGGTGACGGCATCAAGAATCTTGTTTCTTGATGCAAAAATAACATGCTAAACGTAAACCCTGCTAAATCAAAGTTTATGTTCTTTCACTCGTCCCAAAAAACGCCTACAAGAACCCCTGAACTATACATTGACAACTACGTCATTACCCCGTCTAATTGTATTACTTTCCTTGGTGTTACGTTAGACCCCCAACTTAAGTTTATCATTCACGTAAACTCTGTCACTAAGAAGACTGCTTTTGGAATCCGCGGGCTTCTTCGAACAAGACATTGTTTTCAACAATATATTCTAAAATCACTTTACTACGCTTTCACTAACAGTCACCTTACTTACTGCATTTCGTCATGGGGCAGCACATATCCCGCACACTTGACATCCCTCATTCACCTTCAGAAAAGGCCAGTGCGAATATTTACCCACAGTTCATACACCACATCAGCAGCGCCCATTTTTCGCACTTTTGGAATTCTACCCTTAACCTGCACGTTTCAACTGAAACTAGGTCTCATATTGTATAGAAGTAGAAACAGTGACATTCCAACTGAGTTACTTCCCCCAACGCAACTTTCCAATACAAATACCACGCGGTTTTCTGAAAATAATAATCTCTTGCTTCCTAAAGGCAACACTAACTACGGCAAAATGATAGCCTTCTTTCCCGCAATTTCATTTTGCAATTCACTGCCATCAAATATTAAGTCATGCTCTTCCCTACACTGTTTCCTCAGGAAGAGGACCTTATTGAGGACCTAAGGTCCTCAGGAAGAGGACCTTAGTGTTGAAGCAACGAATGACAAGCTTGTGGGCATCATTAAGGAGTGTGCAATGGAAGTCGGTGGTAACTGCGTTAGGCAAGCTACCAGTAAACTATCGCAGGAGACGAAAGATCTGATCCAGAAACGCCAATGTATGAAAGCCTCTAACCCTACAGCTAGAATGGAACTGGCAGAACTTTCGAAGTTAATCAACAAGCGTAAGACAGCTGACAAAAGGAAGTATAATATGGATAGAATTGAACATGCTCTCAGGAACGGAGGAAGCCTAAAAACAGTGAAGAAGAAAATAGGAATTGGCAAGAATCAGATGTATGCGTTAAGAGACACAGCCGACAATATCATTACTAATATGGAGGAGATAGTTCAAGTGGCTGAGGAGTTCTATAGAGATTTATACAGTACCAGTGGCACCCACGACGATAATGAAAGAGAAAATATTCTAGAGGAATTCGAAATCCCAAAGGTAACGCCAGAAGAAGTAAAAAAAGTCTTGGGAGATATGCAAAGGGGGAAGGCAGCTGGGGAGGCAGCAGATTTGTTGAAGGATGGTGGGCAGATTGTTCTAGAGAAACTGGCCACGCTGTATACGCAATGCCTCATAACGTCGAGCGTACCGGAATCTTGGAAAAACGCTAACATAATCCTAATCCATAAGAAAGGGGACGCCAAAGACTTGAAAAATTATAGACCGATCAGCTTACTGTCCGTTGCCTCCAAAGTGTTTACTAAGGTAATTGCAAATAGAATCAGGAACACCTTAGACTTCCATCAACCAAAGGACCAGGCAGGATTCCGTAAAGGCTACTCAACAATAGACCATATTCACACTATCAATCAGGTGATAGAAAAATGGGAGGAATATAACCAACCCTTATATATAGCCGTCATTGATTAGGAGAAAGCGTTTGATTCAGTCGAAACCTCAGCAGTCATGGAGGCATTGCGGAATCAGGATGTAGACGAGCCGTATGTAGAAATACTGAAAGATATCTATAGCGGCTCCACAGCCACCGTAGTCCTCCATAAAGAAAGCAACAAAATCCCAATAAAGAAAGGCGTCAGACAGGGAGATACGATATCTCCAATGCTATTCACAGCATGTTTACAGGAGGTATTCAGAGGCCCGGAGTGGGAAGAATTGGGGATAAAAGTGAATGGAGAATACCTTAGTAACTTGCGATTTGCTGATGATATTGCTTTGCTTAGTAACTCAGGGGACCAATTGCAATGCATGCTCACTGACCTGGAGAGGCAAAGCAGAAGAGTGGGTCTAAAAATTATTCTGCAGAAAACTAAAGTAATGTTTAACAGCCTCGGAAGAGAACAGCAATTTACAATAGGCAGCGAGGCACTGGAAGTCGTAAGGGAATACATCTGCTTAGGGCAGGTAGTGACGGCGGATCTGGATCATGAGACGGAAATAATCAGAAGAATAAGAATGGGCTGGGGTGCGTTTGGCAGGCATTTTGAGATTATGAACAGCAGGTTGCCATTATCTCTCAAGAAAAAAGTGTATAATAGCTGTGTCTTACCAGTACTCACCTACAGGGCAGAAACCTGGAGGCTTGCGAAAAGGGTTCTACTCAAATTGAGGACGACGCAACGAGCTATGGAAAGAAGAATGATAGGTGTAACGTTAAGCGATAAGAAAAGAGCAGATTGGGCGAGGGAACAAACGCGAGTTAATGACATCTTAGTTGAAATCAATAAAAAGAAATGGGCATGGGTAGGACATGTAATGAGGAGGGAAGATAACCGATGGTCATTAAGGGTTACGGACGGGATCCCAAGGGAAGGGAAGCGTAGCAGGGGGCGGCAGAAAGTTAGGTGGGTGGATTAGATTAAGAAGTTTGCAGGGACGGCATGGCCACAATTAGTACATGACCGCGGTTGTTGGAGAAGTATGGGAGAGGCCTTTGCCCTGCAGTGGGCGTAACCAGGCTGATGATATATATATATATATATATATATATATATATATGTGTGTGTGTGTGTGTGTGTGTGTGTGTGTGTGTGTGTGTGTGTGTGTGTGTGTGTGCATGTATGCATTCAGTACTGTGTAGCCATGTTTTATTGATTTCTCGGTTTATGTTCAGACATTATCAGCCGTCTGTAAATTAGTTTCGTTGCATTATTAGATTGCGCACTGTTGTTACATAATAATTACTCCTATTCAGTTATTTTAATGTTCGTACCCTCATGTGTATTTCATGATAGAATTATTCTTGCAAATTTTTGTGTAATCTTCAACTACCAGATTCATTCAAAATTCAAAAATCAGTTTATTCAAACGACTAATAAGAAATACATGTGAACCATCTGGGCCCTTAGCCTTCTCGGCTAGACTTGGGCCCATGCAGGAAGTGCGAAAAAAAAATCGTTATAGCGAGACAACTCAGTATTTTACACAGGATTCATGTAACGGCAGTTATAGTGCAATTATACACAAGGCAGGGGAAATGCTCAAGAAATTATACAATAATTCGGAGGACAACATAGAAAAAAAAATAGAGAAAAATAAAAAAATAAAATGAAGAATGCATCAAAGAAAAAACACAGACTTATAGTGGAGTCGAATATTGCTGGCTTCGGAAAAATTTTTTTATATCGGCGATTGAGAATTGACCTACTTTTAAGTTAGCAGGCAGTTGGTTCCAAATTTTAGCAGTGGCATAGGCGATAGTTCTTTTTCCGTACACATTATTAACAGCTGGAAGGTTAAAACGACAACTGAAAAAATTTCTAGTTGGACGAGATGGATATACAAAAACAGATGATGATAGTGGGATGTTATGGTTTAGTATATGTATAACCACACAAGCTAGTTTTAAATCCCGGATAGCAAAGAAAGGTGTAATGTCTAAGTGACTGAAGAGCGGAGCGGATCTATCTGTGTGTTTACTATGTGTTATTATTCGAAATGCTCTTTTTTGCAAGATTACTATTTGATTTAAGTACGTGTTCTACGTAAGTCCCCAGGACTCCACGCAGTAAGTCATATTGCTTTGAAAAAGGCAATAATACAAAATTTTTAATGTGCGAAGCGAGAAGAACTTTCTAGCTTTTATTAGGATAAAGCAAGCCCGTCTCAATTTGCTGCTTACTCGAATTATGTGAGGATTAAAATTGAAGGCTGAATCTAGAGTTATACCAAGATATACCTGTTGATAGACTCGTTCGAGGGGGTTTGCGCCTATTCGTAACTCATTTAAGCTATATGAATTTTTATATGGACTAGAGAACACAATGTATTTAGTCTTTGAGGTGTGTATTGTTAATATATTTTGTAAAGACCACTGGCACATCTGAGAAAGATCACTATTAGCGTGCCTTTCAAGCATATTAGGGTCATGACTAGAGAAGAGAAGGGCTGTGTCATCAGCATACATAATAGTTTGGGCATAATTCAAAGCATCTGGCAGATCATTTATGTACAAGGAAAAGAGTAATGGTCCCAATACCGAGCCCTGAGGCACGCCACAAAGGATGGAATGAACGCTTGATACGGATTTGTCGATTTTAACACATTGCTTGCGACCAGAAAGATAGCTTTCGAAAAACTGCTTCGCTTGACCTCTCAATCCATACCGATGCAGTTTTGATAGTAGTATATCATGGTTCACAGTGTCAAACGCTTTTTTAATATCAACAAAAATGCCAACTACATACTCTTTGTTATTTAATGCTTTGTTAATAAATTCACTTAAACATTGTACAGCCGTGGAAGTAGATCTGTTTTTCCTAAAACCGTGCTGGTTATCTACTAGTACGTTATATTTATCTAGAAAATGGGTAAAACGTTTCATCAATAACTTCTCAAATACTGTGTTAAGGGCACTAAGTATTGATATTGGTCGGTAGTTCTGGATGTCATCCTTACTACCGGACTTGTACATTGGTGTGACTTGCGCTATTTTAAATGCGTCTGGATATGTGGTCATGTAGAAGGATGCATTAAATAATTTTTCTAAATGCCCACTCAGTTCCTCTATGTGCTGTTTAATGACGAGTAAGGGGATCTTATCTTTACCTGGCGTTCTTCCTCCAGTCATTGTTTTAACGGTAGAAATTATTTCATCCTGAGTAATGTCATCAAAAACAAAAGAATTAAGTACAGGAGCTGGGAGCTCGGGGGCTTCGTGCATACTTAGTTGTTTCGCAAGAGCTGGACCTATATTGCAAAAGTATTGATTGAAGTCTTCCGCAAGGCTTTCTGTGGTTCTAGTAGGTGGGATAATTTCTGGCAATATATGATCCTTCTCTCGAAGTGTGATGACCGAGTTTACTATTTCCCACATTTTACGCGGGGCATGTTGGTTGCTTTCTATAAGAGTTGTATGATACTTCTTTTTGGATTTTCTAAGTAAGGCCAGAGCTTTATTTCTATGTATTTTATATTGTATACGATAGTATTCATTAGCTTTGAACTGCTTGTGCTTTCTATACCATTTATCTTTAGTTTGTATAGCAGCTAAGACCTCAGTCGTTACCCAAGGACATATTGGGTCAGAATAATAAAATTTTGCATTAACAATTGTTTCTGTAAAGCAAGATGAGATAACATTTATAAGGTGGTCGAATTCTTTGTTAATATTCTTACTGTTCTCAACATTGATCACTAGAGTGCGTATACGGGAACTTAACAGGTTGTGATCAATAGTTGTTTTCACGCGTTTCTTAATTTCTTTTTTGAGAGGAGAACACGATGCTAGAAAAAACACTGGAAAATGGTCAGAAATATCAGCATCAATAACTCCAGAGAAAGATAGTGAGGTATCAAAATTGCATAGGATATGGTCTATGAGCGTCGCTGTGGAGGGGGTGACTCGAGTTGGTTGTGTTATTTGATTAAGGAACCCGTAAGACTCAATCAGGTTCACGTATGGTGCTGCATTGTCATTAAGAGTGTCGATATTAATATCTCCACATATTATTGCAGGATTATTCATAGAGGCAAGATGTTCTAGAGCAGGTTGAAAGGCTTCCAGAAAAAGACTAATGTGCGAACTTGGGGAACGGTATAAAACACCTACAGTTAACTTGGAACTCAGCTCAAGGAATAAGAAATCATATGCATCGGGAACCTGACATGTTAGTTTGGGACAATGCTTGAAAGGAATATTCTTGTGTACATACAAAGCAACTCCTCCGCCACGCGTCTTTGTTGGTCGCGAGAGATAAACTGAATTAAAATTTGGAATATTAAAGAATTCATCAGGTTTCAACCACGTTTCTGACAACGCGATTATATCATACTCAAAGGAATGGGACTTTAATAAAACCAGCAAAGAGTCAATATTTTTAGTTAAGCTTCTAATATTGCAGTGTAGTATCTTCAGATTATGCGCAGCTGAAAAAGCCGCGTTCAGATGCGACACATTACACATTTCTGGAAATGGCTTACCTACTGCAGAGGCCACAAAATCATGCAATTAAATTCAAGTCCTCCTCACAAGTGATGTGAATGACTGACGAGGTTTCAGTTTTCCGGACAAGAATTTTTCCATTGGAAACCCAGAAAAATTTCCACTGTTTTTCTTTCCTTTTCTGAATGGTCTTGCCGAGCAATATC
This sequence comes from Dermacentor andersoni, assembly GCF_023375885.2. Taxonomy (NCBI): domain Eukaryota; kingdom Metazoa; phylum Arthropoda; class Arachnida; order Ixodida; family Ixodidae; genus Dermacentor; species Dermacentor andersoni. The sequence continues at coordinate 37,965,458 of NC_092821.1, read as the reverse complement.
TTCAACTCCGGACATAAATGTTCATTTATGTAAATAGGATTATCATTTTCTAATTGCAAGTTTAATGTGGAAAGCTTCTTCCTTTTTGCGAGTTGGAGGAAGTTGTCTCTGACTTTGCGAGATGTAAATCGGACAACAACGTTGGATTTTGTTTTATCTTTAGTTGACACGCGATGAACTACATCAATGTCCGATGCGGAGATTTCCGTACCAAGTTTAGCCCCAAGTACCTGCACGGTATTTTCAAGGTTCTCATCAACTGTGAAAGGAAGACCCTTAATTTCCAAATTCGTTGCTCTGCTGTATTGCTTCAAATCAGTCACGTCTTTCTTTGTGGCGGCAAGTTCCTGTTTAAGGTGCAGGTTTTCTTTTTTAAGCTGTTCATTGTCGTCTTTGAGAGTCTTGAGATCCGCGCAGGCACTCTCTAGCTTGGTCTTAAGATCATCAAAGGAATTACTAATATACTGAGTCGCATCCTTGATTTCGTCAAGGTCAGTCCTGATTGCATCAATTTTGTCAAGCTTCAGTGACATGTCCTGAACAATTTTCGCCAATTCTTTGATGGTGGTAGGTGCTTTTTCTCCCATCATAGAGCCAGAGCAGCGAGCGACTTAGAGTAGGTAATAGAAAGAAAGCGTATAAGTCACGCACCTGCAAGAAGGCGAAGGGCGTTTTTAGCAGCGCTGTTCCATGCGAGCTATTCCCACTGAGTCGCCCGCTGCTCTGTGCCGACAGGGTTCCACCACCTTGCTTTTATAGCTGCAGGACCGGCGGTGCGCAGGCGCAATGATGGCTTCTTGTCAGTAGAGTTGAGGGGGCGTGATCCAGGTTCTCCAGGTAATCACCACGTCGATCTTGCTTTTATAGCTGCAGGACCGGCGGTGCGCATGCGCAATGATGGCTTCTTGTCAGTAGAGTTGAGGGGGCGTCATCCAGGTTCTCCAGGTAATCACCACGTCGATCTGCAAGAAGGCGAAGGGCGTTTTTAGCAGCGCTGTTCCATGCGAGCTATCCCACTGAGTCGCCCGCTGCTCTGTGCCGACAGGGTTCCACCACCTTGCTTTTATAGCTGCAGGACCGGCGGTGCGCAGGCGCAATGATGGCTTCTTGTCAGTAGAGTTGAGGGGGCGTGATCCAGGTTCTCCAGGTAATCACCACGTCGATCTTGCTTTTATAGCTGCAGGACCGGCGGTGCGCATGCGCAATGATGGCTTCTTGTCAGTAGAGTTGAGGGGGCGTCATCCAGGTTCTCCAGGTAATCACCACGTCGATCTGCAAGAAGGCGAAGGGCGTTTTTAGCAGCGCTGTTCCATGCGAGCTATTCCCACTGATGTTTCAATAATTACTTCTAATATGTTGATTATATTTTCACGCTGTTCTTACTCTCGTTGCTAATCCTATATTATATATATTATACATGTTGTAACAGGAGGTACCCCTGACAATTTTTACTTTGGGACCTCCGGTTTCCCACTGTCCACGTGGTCTGCCCGTCAAAGGTAGGCCCTGTATTCACGATAACGAGGTTATGTTGTTTACAGAGATCTAGCATTGACTTCCCGTTGTTATTGCCATAACCATGGAGTTCTTGTATGTGGGCATTCATGTCAATAAAAGGATAATTTCCGCCTCATTCCCTAAACCCTTAATCACTTAGGCATTCCAATAAATATTGGTTGCTCTGTGTGCAATTATTTCCCGTCCAAAGATACGGTACCCAGAACCAAGTTTTCTTTAAACTAATTTTACCTGATGACCAAAGATGCTCTTGACATATTGAATGTACTCTTTTCAATTTGGCTCCCTGATGAATCGGCATTCCGACTCCCTTTCCGTTTCATTCCGTCTTAGTTCTGTTGCGCATTTCCAAAACATAATTCTCAATCACCGGGGGCTCTTGCGAGTCTCTAAGGTGCCTCTCTGTAACCGCATACACCCCTGTTTATTCCATTATTACGTGCTCCTCAATGTCTGCCAACCTTTCCGTTCTTCTACCGTTCTCCATGTTTATGTGGCTTACTGCATCGCGAGCTATTCTTTTTGTGTTCTTCCTTTTTTTCTTATTGACAGCGATGCTGTTCTGAGGTTCCCATAGGGGACGTTCTACATTAGTACCAACTCTGGCCTCCTGAGCGCCCGTATGCCAGCTAAAGAGGCAGCCACGTGACCAGCAAGTTGCCAGCACCCTTCTAGTCCAAAGCATTAATTGAAGTTCATGCCGTTTCGTTCAAAACCACAACTTAATAAAGGGAAAATGAGACATCCGCCCGTTCGTGGCAATATTTACAAGGGAAACCCATATGGGTTCCTCGAAAGAAAAGCATCACAGTTAACGAAAAATTCCTGTTGCTCCGGAACTCGATCCTGGGTCCGCCGCCTTTCTCGGGCGGCCACTCTACCATCTGAGCTAACCAGGAGTCTAGCAGATAGCAGGGCGAAGTCGAATTTGTTAATAACACGAAGCAAAGGCATTTGTAGCAATTGCTACGAACGGGTGGATACTGATTTTCTCTTCACTAATTATTTTTCTCCATTTCGCGGATTTTCGCAGGACTACTTTGTCGAACACTGCGCTTTGCTTCGCCTTGTCGACAAATTCGCCTTCGTCCTGCCGATCTGCTAGCCGCCTGTTTAGCTCAGATGGAATGGCGGCTGGCCCGGAAAGGCGGTGGTTCCGGGTTTGAGTCTCGGGCCAGAACAATTTTTTCTGATATTGTGAAGCTTTTCTTTCGAGGAACCCTTATAGGTTTCCCTTGTAGCAATTGCTACGAACGGGTTGATGTCTGATTTTACCTTTATTGATTAATTCTCTCAGGTTTCCGCAGAACTACTGCGTCAAAAACTGCACCTTCTCACTTCCCTGTTGAGTTCGACAAACTCGAAACCTTTCTCTCGGTTCAACAACCATATATAGACTCATTGGTAGCCGCTACGGTTCTTTGTGCATTACTGTCACGTACAGGCACCTCCAGCACCGTTCGCACCACGATCCGCTCCTGGGGGTACAGCTCGCGCAAGTGGTTGAAATATTTGCGCAGCGATACTTTTCCGAAAGAGGAAGAAGTTTATTACAAAACTAAATGCAATGCTTACGATTCCGTTAGCGTCGACAGGGCGCTGTCTCGAGGATTACGTCAATGTCATGTCAACGTATATCAGGTCAATCAAAGAGTCAATATCGAATATTTCAATCGAGGCATATTGTATGCAGACAGCTCTATCTTCTTTCTGTCTGGAACAAGACGCATTGGCTGGTGAAGTCAAGCAAATAAATCTTTCGCAAACATCAGGACTGTGCCCAATTAAAATCTACTAAACTGAGACACGAGCGCATCAAAACCAATCACACTTTCGGGTTCGCCATGAAAGCTACGATTATTCACCCATTTTATTTAGTCATGATATCAATCTAATGTGGAAGTTGTGTCGCATTATTGGTTAAATTGGTGAAAATGCGTCTTCTTTTGCAGCATGGGTCAAATATTTCTGCATCTGGCCCTGTTCACGTCAATAATAATTCTTGAAGGTAGTGTCTCGGCAGAGACGACGTCCTCAAGTAAAGCTTCACAGTATGGATAAATGAACCTCTCGATTGATCAGTAACTTTTCCTCTGTGTCAATACGGCAGCGTCGTTCGAACAATTCCTTAGAAATGTACAGTCATATTGTCATTTCACTTGGTGTGAACGCTACAAGCTACGCATAAAGAAAAATGATGACACTTTTGCTAAGTTAGCAGAATAAGAAAGTAAGGTTGCTCTTTAAACAGCCGGACGTCAACAGAAGCCATATTGTTTACGTGGCATAGATGCTGAAATTGTATTTACCCGCTATACTGATTAATGTCGCGAAGAAGCTTCGTTCAAATTGTCCTGAGTTTGATGGTGCGAGGTGAAATTTTATAAGTTTACGCGTGTTACTCGATCAATGTTGTGCGTTTTTTTTGTGAGCAGTAGTACTTGATTTGTAATAATCTACGAAGCGAGTTTCGTCTGCACAGAAGCCAGATTCTCTCTCCATTAGACAACGCAAGGAACTCAAGTTGGCGGGAAAATGCTTAGAGACTTAGACAAACTGTTTGACGGCGCACAGTGGGTGCAGTATCGGCATAATATTATTCACAACAAAAAGAAAGTACATGTCTTCCACTTATATCAACATATCGAACATGATATTTTAAATTCACGATACCTAAAGGAGGTACCTTTTTCGACTTTAAGTTGACATTTGAGGTCTACGTGACATTTGTATGCGAATGAAGTTGACAACAAATTTCATGATCGTGCAGGAGACAAAAAATAGAACGCCAGATTTGAAACCTACGACACTTCTAAATGTAGCTTTGGCTTTAGGCCGATATTAGAGCTCTATGTGACGTTTCAAAGAGAATGACGTGGACCACAAGTTAAATGATGTTTCAAGAATTCTGACATTGCCCCCGTTAATGTTTCTGTCGTCAGGTTGCAGGAAAGTGGTTTTCCTTGTAAGTCCATCCGTCAGTTCAATCCTTCACGCTTATGACAAACATGTTATAACCGACGTGATTTTGCCTTCGTCAGGCACCCTATACCGCCCAATCTTCGCTATCGCATTTGTTGGAGAAAGGGAAACGTTGCCTACAGCCCCTAGCTATATATATATATATATATATATATATATATATATATATATATATATATATATATATATATATATATATGCGTATGTATATGCGTATGCACATGCGTACACCCGCGCACCAACATTACGCCTACCAGAACAACGCAAGAAATGCACCTAAAACAAGTTGTCACATTATTTTACCAATTAGATGTGTCTAAAAAAGTTTTTTCTTTATTGTGTAATGCGAATCACGCCTGGATTACGCACCTGTTACCACATTTATGGATTAGTTAGGCCTCTGAAACGAGGCGGGCCTTTTCATTTTTGTTTGTCCAGATTATGCGTGTGCGTTGGAAAATGGGCTTGCAACTGAGAGCTGCGTAATGTGTGGCCAAATGTGATAGACCAGCATTCTCTAATCTGGAGGAATGTTCTTGTAAGCCTTTGTTTATACACCTGCCCCTTTGGTCGATGTAACAAGGTCCACTCGAGAGGGAAATCTCGTACACAACATTTTTGCAGCACGCCACGAATTTATGTCTATGCTTTACCTTACATGAATGGTACACAGCCGACTATGACATTTGGTGTCGTGATTGCACAACCTGGCACGAACTGAATAATTTTTTCGGACAAAAAAAAAAAAGAAACGCTAACTCCATAACCGTTCGCGACGTTTTTCAGGCCATGTGCCAGCCTATGTACATAAGAAATTACTGCTGGCCTTGTCCGATGACCAATGTCATTTCCGTCGCTAGCTCCTTCTCTGGGTTTTAACCATTTCGCCAGTTTTTGGGCTGTCGTCCTGATTGTGTGTTCAGGGTAACCAGCCATGGTTAGCCTGCTGAGTTGTTCTTTAGCCCCTTTCAGCAAGCGGTGCTGACAATACATTGTTATGGCCGAACGGAGGCGAGACAGGGTGATACAATTTCTTAAAAATTTGCTTTGTCCCGGGCCGCAAAGTTTCACAGAACGGGGCTTCTACAACCAGCACACATGATTTTGCAAAAACTTAGCCTCAGATCTAGAAAACGAAGTGAATTAGCCTGAGGCAATTCAATTGTAAACTTGAGTCTCATTCCATTTTCGCGAAAAATCTTCAGTATGTAGACATACGCTTGGCTAGGCTCAGTATTTTCCCCCACAACGCATTCAGCATCCACAAAACGACAGATATGCATGGCCGAACCCCACAGTAACACTTCATTTGGACCTAGTTGGTGCATAATTCTTAACATAAACTTACAGCGCAGATACCCAAGACGAACCACAAAAGGAAGGTACGAACACACACTGGCGCTGTCTGTGTCGTGTCTTTCTTTTGTGGTTCGTCTTAGGTGTTTGCGCTGAAAGTTTAAGTTCGAGCCACACAGTTTTGCCAGAATTTTTCTGTCCACAAGACCTAAAATGTGGTACTATGAGCGGGAGCCACGTTTTCCCTAATGCAAACACCATATTTTTGTAAATATAAAGCATTGTTTCAACGCACCACAGTAGAATTCATGCACACACAAATTAATGCAAGCAATGATTCCACGCTGATGCCACACTCTTCAACGAATCTTTTCTTATTATTTAAATCAGCAGATACAGCCTTTCCCCTTTTTAATAATTCTATGTGTGGTACTCACCTACTCATTACTCACGTACGGGGCAGAAACCTGGAGGCTTATGAAAAGGGTTTACTTATATTGAGGAAGACGCAACGAGCTATGGAAAGAAGAATGATAATTGTAACATTAAGGGATAAGAAAAGAGCCGATTGGGTTAGGAAACAAACGCGAGTTAATGACACCTTAGTTGAAATCAAGAAAAAGAAATGGGCATGGGCAGTACATGTAATGAGGAGGGAAGATAACCGATGGACATTAAGGGTTACGGACTGGATTCCAAGGGAAGGGAAGCGTAGCAGGGGGCGGCAGAAAGTTAGGTGGTCGGATGAGATTAAGAATTTTTCAGAAACAACATGGCCATAATTTGTACATGACCGGTGTAGTGGGAGAAGTATGGGAGAGGCCTTTGCCCTGCAGTGGTCGTAGCCAGGCTGATGATTATGATGGTAATGATGATGTGTGACAGTGAGTAGTATAGGTCTTCAATATCTACGCTAAAAGCCTTCCTATTTCCTGGCTTATGGTCTCTCACAAACTCTGCGATTGATTCAGAATTCGGAACCATGAAAGGGTCATCAAACAACAGACTTGACAAATGTTCCTGTAGGTAGACAAAACTATGAACGGCCAAGAATTCCTTTCATATACAATGGTTCGTTAAGGGATAGTGGGCTTATGGGTTTTAGCGTTAAATCAGAGTTGAAGATGGTGTTCTTTTGCCATTTTCACTCTTGATAACAATTTACGAAGACCTAAGTCCTAAAATAAGCTTACAGTTTTCGCAAATAAACTTTATGCCTTTTCCGAAGTTTATGGAAAATTCTTTACTGCCTGTTCCGCCTCATCACACGAAATTCATTTGGCCATCTAATCTCCAATAATCTCCAACAGAATAAATAATCAACAGAATAAGGACAACACTGGGATTTGATCAACCAAGGCAGCAGGCAGGCTTCAGGAAAGGTTACTCTACAATGGATCACATCCATGTCATTTACCAGGTTTTCGAGAAATCCGCATGGTACAATAAACCTCTCTATATAGCTTTCATAGATTACGAAAAAGCATTTGATTCAGTAAAGATACTAGTAGTGATAAAGGCAGTGCGTAATCAAGGAATACAGACCGCTTACATAGATACCCTAGATGATATGTACAGAGATTCCACGGCCACCTTAATTCCACACAAGAAAGTACGAAGATACCTATAAAGAAAGGAGTCAGACAAGGAGACACAATGTCTACAATGCTATTCACTGCGTGCTTAGAAGAAGTATTCAAGCTATTAAACTGGCAAGGCTTAGCAGTAAAGTTCGACGGCGAATACCTCAACAACCTTCGGTTTGCGGATGACATTGTTCTATTCAGCAACAATGCAGACGTGTTGCAACAAATGATTGAGTACCTTAACAGGGAAAGTGTAAGAGTGGGACTGAAGATTATTATGCAGAAGACAAAGATAATGATAAATTATCTGGCAAGGGAAGAAGATTTCAAGTTCGCAGATCAACCTCAAGAGTCTGTGGAAAAGTACGTTCACCTAGGTCAACTAATCACAGGGAACCCGGAGCATGAGAAAGAAAGTCACAGAATAAAAATGGGTTGGATCGTATACGGCAGACATTGTGAGCTCCTGAATGGGAGCTTACCGTTATCATTGTAAAGGAAAGTATACAATAAGTGCATTTTACCGGTGCCGACACACGGCGCAGAGACTTGCAGGCTGACAAAGAAGCTTGAGAACAAGTTAAGGACCGCGCAAAGAGCGATGGAATGAAGAATGCTAAGCAAAAATTTAAGAGACAGAACGAGAGCAGTTTGGATCAGAGAGCAAACGGGAATAGACGATATTCTAATGACATTAAGAGAAAAAATGGCGCTGGGCAGGTCATGTAATGCGCAGACTAGATAATCATTGGACCATTGGGGTAACAGAATGGGTACCAGGAGAAGGGACGTGCAGTAGAGGACGGCCGAAGACTAGATGGAGTGACGAAATTAGGAAATTTGCTGGCACTATTTGGAGTCGGTTGGCGAAGGACAGGGCTAATTGGAGATTGCAGGGAGAGGCCTTCGTCCTGCAGTGGACATGAATAGGATGATGGTGATGATGATGATTGTTTTCCTTGCATATATATACAACACGTTTTATGCTTTTACGAAAACAGAAAAGTAACTGGAATGGTCATTTCATTCGTCCCGGACATTGGGAAATATATTGACGCTGGTGTCTTCCTGGAGATGCATTTCTAAGGGATACGTCGTGCAAACTCGCCGGTCACAATTAGTAAATCCAAGTAAGTGCGCTAATGTAGTTAATAAGGAAGTTATTGAAGTTTCTTATTTAGTTGAGTTTTTTCTTGGTTTATGGAGATAATAATGTCTGATTAACGTCTTTGAATAATCCAGCTCAAAGACAAGAATTATGCGTTCGGCCACAGGCAATTCTTAACGATTTCTGCAAACTTACAAATAATCCCCGCGTCTACACCTATGAGTATTCTCACTGCTTGCGCATCTCCGCAGTCTGGTCTATTTGTATGTTCAGTAGAAAGGATGGTGGCGATATGAAGTCAAGACAAGAGGCACATTTTAAAGCGAAGCTTATTTGCCGATTTCAAGGCAATCGCGCTTCTAACCCGGAACGCATTTACAGGTATTTTGGCGCCTTCTAGCAAATTTACAGCGAAGAAATAGTTTACCGTTTCAAGTCAATAGTCTGATTCATTAAATACTAAAGCGAACTGTGGCGCTAGCCTCCACAGGAGCTTCAAGCAGGGCGATTCAGCCAGCACTGCAATCATGGTTAGTACCTAGATTTGCCTAAAGATAGTCCTCTTGGCTTGAAATGGGCTGGTGGCTATGCGAGCTCATCATTTTCAATGTGCGGCGTTGTAAATAATTTATTAAGTAATAAGAAAATTGTCCGACTGAAGAATTCTAACACGGGACCTCTCGCACACAAACTTAATATAAGAACCATTACGTCACTGACGCGTGCGTCAACCGGTGCTACGGAACAGGCTTTCTCGAGGGTAAGCCATCGCGTGGACATGCTTCGCGCATTCCGGTCCGAAGTTGCATAGAAGACAGCGCCACATAAGAAAGCACACGAGCGCCACACGACACTATGGGTCACCACTGAAAATTTAAAGAAGTAATATATTTGTATAATTGCAAGCCTGCACGTACGATCACAAAGAAAAATGTATATAGAAGAGCATGTAAATAAATGTACATAAAGTCCAACCAGTCTATAATTCAATGCAAGTAAAATCTTTTCATGGTATGCCGTCCTGCTCGACAACCACACATCATACACACACACACACACATGATTCATGAGCCACTCAAACCAATAATGTTTAGCTTTTCGTAGATTTAAACGGAAGTTGACTGTCTGTTTTACAGTGAAACTCTCTATTGCATGGATCCCGGGATTTCTTTGCTTCAGTCGAGAGAAAATTAAACCCATCACAGCGGAAGACGCGCGCCGCGTGAGGCACTGCGTTCCTTGCAGCACTCCTAGACGGCGCTCACCTCGGCGCATTCATGTTGTTATTTTCCTTACAATAAGAACAAGACCGTGGTGGCGCAACTGACTAACCCCGTTGAAAGGGGGTGCTCAAAGCTTCCATAGATGACGGTGACGTTGTTCCTGTGACATTAGTAAAAGATAGGAACCAGAAAACTCCTCTTCCCGCATGGCGTTCGCCACAAGCGTATCCCGTTAAAGATTACGGTTGAATAACCTGCATTTTCCGGGAAGCGATGACACTAGCATTCGAAGTACGGAGCGACGTCACTAGACTTTCATGTGCAGAATCTGCAACTGCCTAGCAACCGATTTCTTTGTTTTTTGCTAACGCTATGGAAAGACCACCCATAGTATGGACACCACAAGAGCACCGCGCACACGGTGAGCGGCGACGAGAACAGAAACACCCAAATTGAAAACAGCGATGTGCTCATCCCAGGCAGGACGCAGCGGTTCCTGCCAAAAGGAAGCCACGCACGGTTAGAACGCCTGGAGAGCGGGGCGAATACGATGTGCGACGAAAGGAACAACAGCGTCAATATGCGCAACGGTGTCGTGCTCAAGCTCGGCAGGACCCACTTCAACATACGTCACATTCCTCTATAGGATCACGTGAAACGACAGCTTCACTTGTCTACCCCAATCATAGCGTTTATTGCAGCTCTTTTTTTTACTAACAATGAAGCCATATCGGCAGATTTACACACAACCACCATCACGAAGAGTTCCACATTAGTTAGGTGGCAAATAATATTGGTGCTACACTGAAACAGAATAAATCCCACCGTCGCGTATTGATTCATCTCGCTACTCACACGGGTATATTTAAGTATTCCCTCAGCACCATCAACTCCATATAATGTTTACTGGAAGGTAAGGCAAGCAACAGCGATATGTGTGTCCTTTGAGTTGAAACTGTTGCAATTCTGCCAAGTGATAATTCACCTCCAAGAAACGAGGATAGCGTTTCCTGGCATGTAACAAGGAGATCGTGTGTAAGCAGGAAGGAGAAACCAGAAGGCGATCCACAGCGGTGCTGTGACATTTTCAAATATGACATTTCCCACGTAGCGGCATTGTAAGTTGTCTTTACGCTCAGCCGCGTGGTGAGTCAGGTTTCGAAGCGGCTGTCCTAGAGGAAATAATTGCTCTCTTGCCGTAGTGCGAACTTCACATGTCCTTTAACATTGGACTTGTGGGAAAAGGTAGTACACCAAGCCACCCCTCTTCTCGACACAACATTGCGGACAGGCCCTCTAACCCGCAGCGTACACGGTGGTTCGCTTATTATTATCACATTTCGACGTTATATGAAACGACATGCCGACTCCTCCGGATAACAATTACCTGTAGTGTCCATATAATTGCCGTCGAAGTAATAAACGGGCTTTTAACTATTGACGTCATGCTGCCTTCACGGACTCTGGCTTGATGTTTCGCAAAGACTCACTGACACCAGGGCGTTGTTGACTATGAATGCATGGATGCTTTCAACGCTGTCTTCCACCACCGGCTGCATCTTCCGCTCTGACTATGCACCATATTTAAGGCTTCTTTTCATCATTATCATTGACGTATTTTTTTTGCTGTTTATGCTCTTATAAAAACCCGGACGACGAAGGTTTTCAGACAACGAACCGCCATCTTCTCAAGAACATATTTTGTGCCCGGAACACAAGTTCTTAATGATTATACACAGCGCGCAATAGAAACTCGGACAAAGAATAGACAAACACGAGCGCTGACTAACGCCTAAAAGCTTATTGCGTTTAAACACATATATATAGGAAAACTCAGACATGCGTACACCCGCACACCAACATTCCGCATACCAAAAACAAAGCAAAAAATGCAGCGAAAATCGAGAAGTCCGATGATTTTAACGATTAGATGTGTCTAAAGAAGCTTTTTCGTTGTTGTGTAGTGCGAGTCACGATTTCTTTACGCACTGGTCACCACATTTATTGATTAGGTAGGCCTCTGAAATGAGGTGGGCCTTTTCGTTTTTGTTTGTCCAGATTACGCGTGTGAGTTCAAAAATGGACTTCCAACTGTAAGCTGCGCAATGGGTGGCCAAATGTGTTAGACCAGCATTCGTTATTCTGGAGGAATGTTCTTGTAACCTTTTGTTTAATCTGAAGGAATGTGCTTGTAAACTTTTGTTATAGATCACCTTGGGTCTCAGGAACATCGTGTCATGATATCTGACAAAGAATGGTACTTTGTGGTGATTCCCAAATGATTTTTTTTTTCTGATAATGCCGAACAGGCAGTGAAGCAGAATTTTCAAATAAACTTTGGAAAAGGCATCCAGTTAATTTGTGAATGCTGTAAGCTTATTCCATGACTTAGGTCTTGGTAAATTGTTGTCAATAGTGAAAGTGGCAAAAGAAAACCAGCTTCAACTCTTCTTTAACGCTAAAACGCATAAGCCTACTATCCCTTTCCGAACCATTGTATCTGAAAGGAATTCTTTGCAGTTGATGGCTTCGTCGTACCTGCAGGAACACTTGTCAAGTTTGTTGTTGGATGATAGTTCCATGATTCCGAACTCTGAATCAATCGACGAGTTTTTGAGAGGCCATAACCCTGAAGATAGGAAGGCTTTTAGAATAGATATTGAAAATGTATACACTCACTGCTACACATAGAATTATTAAAAAGTGTGAAAACCTGCATTTGTGATTTAAATTATAAGAAAAGATGCATTGACCAGAGTGGCATCAGCGTGGAATCAGTGCTTCAATACTTTCTGTGTACTTGAATTGTACTCTGGTGTGTTGGGAGAATGCTTTGTATTTGCAAAAATTTCGTATTTCCATTGGGGCAAAAGTGGCCCCCGTTCTTAGTAACATATATTTAATTTTTGTGGAAGGAAAAATTTGTGGAAGGAAGCTGTGTGGTTTGGCCATGAAAATCTTCCGTTTTGTGGATGATTATTTAGTTGTGGTGGACAATACTAAGCCTAGCCAAGCGTATATAAAAATATTGAAGATTTTTCGCGAGAATGAAATGCGGCTCAAGTTTACATTTGAAGAACCTCAGGATAATTCACTTTATTTCCTAGATCTGAGGCTAAGTTTGTTGCAAAACCATGTGTGCTTGTTGTACGAGCCCCGTTCTGGGAAACTTTTGCTGACGTACAATTCAAGACACAGCAAATTGGTAAAAAATGGTATCGCCCTCTCTTGCCTCCGTTCCGCCATAACAAAGTCTTGTCATTACCGCTTGCGGGAAAGGGCTAAAGATGAAGTCAACAGGCTAACGATGCTGGTTACCCTGAACACGCGGTCAGGACGACCACCCAAAAACTGGCGAAATGGTTAAAACCCAGAGAAGGAGCTAGCGATGGAAATGGCATTGGTCATCGGACAAGGCCAGCGGTAATTTCTTATGTACATAGGCTGGCACATGGCCTGAAAAACGTCGCGAATGGTTATGGAGTTGGTGTTGCTTTTTTTTTGTCCGAAGAAATTATCTAGTTTGTGCCAGTTTGTGCAACCCCGAGCACAAATGTCAGATTCGGCTGTGCACAATTCATGTAAGGTAAAGCATGCACCTAAATTTCTGGCGTGCCACAACAATGTTGTGTACGAGATTCCCCTGTCGTGTGGATCTTGGTGCATCGGCCAAGCGGGCAGGTGCATAAACAAAAGGTTCGACGAACATTCCTCCAGATTAAAGAATGTTGATCTATCACATTTGGCCACCGATTGCGCAGCTCGCAGCTGCAAGCCCATTTTGGAACGCACACACGTAATCAGGACAAACAAATATGAAAAGGTCCTCCTCCTTTCAGAGGCTTAACTAATCAATAAATGCTGTAACAGGTACGTAAGCTAGGCATCACTCACTACACTACATTGTACTTCTTGCTTTGCGCTGCATTTCTTGCTTTGTTTTTGGTATGTGGAATGCTGGTGTGCGAGAGTACGCATGTGTGAGTTTCCTTTATATATATATATATATATATATATATATATATATACATAATGTTTACAGGGCATAAACTTTCAGTGGGAAGTCAGCGCTTCTGTTTGTGTATTCAACGTCCGTGTTTTAGTGCGAGCGGTGTTAGCTAGCTACCTATAATGCACACTAGGAAGCTAGCTATTGTGCTCCGGCACACAAGGTCATTCTCATACGCCACATTATTGCTTCCTACACTATACGGAATACATTCACAGCCGCTTTCACTCACACAGCCTATGTAGCGCAACGCTTCACACTATTCGCCGAGTCATGTTGCTCGTTTGCGCATTACTTAGTGTTTCCCACTAATAAGTGCATACTGCGGCCGAGATATATATTCAGAACAGTGGTAGCGGCTGTGGGCGACGTTTCTGTTTCTGCATCAAAAGCGATTGAAAAGCATAGGCGGTATAGGGTGCCCGACGAGGGCAAAATCACGTCGGTTATGACGTGTTTGTCATCACTGTAAAGCATTCAACTGACGCATAGACTTACGAGCAAAACCAATTTCCTGGAACCTGATGACTGAAGCATTACCGGGGGGCAATGTCGGGATTCTTGGAACATCGTTTAGCTTGTTATCCACGTCATTCGATTTGAAACATCGCACAGAGCTCTAATGTCGGCCTAAAGTCAAACCTACATTTAGAAGTGTCGTAGGTTTCAAATCTGGAATTCTATTTTTGTCCTGCACAATCATGAAATTCGTTGTCAACTTCATTCGCATCTAAATGTCACGTAGAGCTCAAATGTGGACTTGAACTGGAAAAAGGTACTTGCTTTAGGTATCGTGGATTTAAAATATCATGTTCGATATGCTGGTATAAGTGGAAGACATGTACTTTCTTTATATTGTGAATAATGTTATGGGGATACTGCACTCACTGTCTGCCGTCAAATAGTCTGTCCAAGTCTCTAAGCATTTTCCCGCCAACCTGAGTTCCTTGCGTTGACTAATGGAGAGAGAATCTGGCTTCTGTGCAGATGAAACTCGCTTCGTAGATTATTACAAATGTGATGCTACTGCTCACAAAAAAAAAAACGCACAACATTGATCGAGTAACACGCGTGAACTTATAAAATCTGACCTCGCACCATCAAACTCAGGCCAATGTGAATGAAGCTTCTTCGCGAAATTATTCAGTATAGCGGGTAAACACAATTTCAACATTTATACCACGCAAACAATATGGCTTCTGTTGACGTCCGGCTGTTTAAAGAGCAACCTTACATTCTTCTTCTGCTAACTTAGCCAAAGTGCCATGATTTTTCCTAATGCGTAGCTTGTAGCGTTCACACCAAGTGAAATGACAATATGACTGTGCATTTCTAAGAAATTGTTTGAATGACGCTGCTGTATTGACACAGAGGAAAAGTTACTGATCAATCGAGTGGTTCATTTATTCATACCGTGAAGCTTAATTTGAGGACGTCGCCTTTGCCGAGGCACCACCTTCAAGAATTATTTTTGACGTCAACAAGGCCAGATGCAGAAATATTTGACAGATGTTGCAAAAGACGATGCAGTTTGCCAATTTAACCAATAATGCGACACGACTTCCAGAATATATTGATGTCATGACTAAACAAAATGGGTGAAGAGTCCTGGCTTTAACGGTAAACATGAAAGTATCATTGGTTTTGATGAGCTCATGTTTAAGTTTAGCAGATTTTAGTGGGGCACAGCTCTGAAGTTTGCTAAAGATATTTTGCTTGACTTGACCAGCTAATGCGTTTTGATCCAGACAGAAAGAAGATGGAGCTGTCTGCATACAATATGCATCGATTGAAATATTCCATATTGACTCTTTGATTGACCTGATATACGTTGACGTTACATTGAGGTAATCCTCGAGAAAGCGCCCTGTCGACGCTAGCGGAATCGTAAGCATTGCATTTAGTTTTGCAACAAACTTCTTCCTATTTCGGAAAAGTATCGCTGCGCAAATATTGCAACCACTTGCGCGAGCTGTACCCTCAGGAGCAGATTGTGGTGCGCACGGTGCTGGAGGTGCCTGTACGTGACAGTAAATAACAAAGAGCCGTAGTGGCTACCAATGAGCCTATATATGGTCATAGAGCCGAGAGAAAGGTTTCGAGTTTGTCGAAATAAAAGATGAAGGGAGAAGGTGCTCTTTTTTTACCTAGTAGTTCTGCGAAAACCCACAAGGTGGAGAGGAGTAATTAATAAGGGGAAAATCAAACATCCACCCGTCCATAGCAATTGCTACAAAGGAAACCTATAGGGGTTCCTTGAAAAAAAGGGGCTCGCAGTTAAGGAAAAGTTCTTCCTGGTCCGGGACTCGAACCCGGCACCACCCGCCTTTCCAGGGCAGCCGCTCAACCATGTGAGCTAACCAGGCGGGTAGCAGATGGCAGGAGGAAGGCGAATTTGTTGACAACACAAAGCATATCGAACTGTTCGAGGAAGTAGTTCTGTAGAAACCCTCAAAGTGGAAAGAAGTATTTAATGATTGGAAAATCAGACATCCACCCTTTCGTAGCAGTATCTACAAAGGAAACCCAAATGGGTTCCTCGAAAGAAAAGCCTCAACATTCAATAAAAATTGGTCCTGGTCCGGCACTCGAAGCCGGGGCCAACGCCTTGCCGGGGCAGCCGCTCTTCCATCTGCGCTATCCAGGCGGCTAGCAGATGGCAGGGCGAAGTCGAATTTGTCGACAACACGAACCAAAGCCAAGAGTTTGACGTAGTAGTTCTGCGGAAACCCGCAAGGTGGAGAGAAGTCATTTAAAGGGCAGATCAGACATCCACCCGTTCGTAGCAATTACTAAAATTACTCCACCTTCTCTAACTCCGCTTCCTCATCTCTGCGAAGTCGTGCCCAACTACTCACTCATGTCTAAAACCAGCGACGCGCCCGAAAAAGAAAAATATTGCCACAGATGGGCGCCCCCTCCGGATAAGTGGTCGCGGTTGCTTGAACAGGGGGTGAGACATAGGTGTTCATAATGGTTGACGTTGTGATTTTTGCGACAGCAGGTGTATCTTCATACCCATTGTACGTGATGGTGAAATGATGTTCAGAACGTTCGATGACGGGGATAGGATTGTCGAAGCGGGGCTGAAGAGAACGTCGGCAACACACGGACAAAAACGCCTAAAGACGCTTTCAGGTTTGAGGATAGGAAAACATTATGCCTATTCGTGATGTTCAGAGGTTTGCGCTGAACGGAAGTTGTGCATGAAGATGTGTATACGCTGGCCGAAAGAAGATGGATAGAAAACCTTCGGCGTGAAAACAGGATTCACAAGGTCACCGGCAAACGAACAGTGCGACTTAAACCATCTCAGCTACAAAAGATGCGTGTTCAGGTCAGAGTGTTAACAGAAGGCCGAGCAGCACGATTAGAAGGCGCGATACCCAATCGCCGGAGGGAGGCTGATCGGCGACTAGAACTTTCGAGTGTCGATGTAGCCTCTCGACGATGCCGACAGATGAAGGATGGTGAGAGAGAGAGAGAGAGAACAACTTTAGCGAAAATGCCTGCAGAGTCGGTTAGGCTCCCTCCACGCAGGGAGGACAAGCTTTTACCGCGACGCGGCCACTACGTCAATCTCGTCCATTGTGCTCCTCGAGGTCTTGGTTCCTCGCTACTTCCGCGGATCCGAGAGGGCCGCCGCCCCCTTCCTCGGGGTGCTGCCCCCCTTCTCCTCGGTTTCGCGAGGTCGCTGCCTCTCTAGAGCTGCCGAGACCTGCTGGACGACCTTGAGTTGTGTATTTTGGTGATATCTCCTCCTTGCAGCCTCTAGCTGCGGCGGGATCGTCGTTTTCTCGCTGGCTTCTCGTGGATTTATACTACAGTCCCAAAGGATGTGAGCCGCGGTGGCTCTCTCCTTAGCGCACAGTCTACACATTTCACTCGCGTACACGCTCGGACACACGTGTTTAGCTAGCACCGGGGTGAGCAGGGACCCCGTCTGTAATTGCCTGTATAACACTGCCTCCTTCCGGGTAAGCCGCGGGTGAGGTGGCGGCATAGTCTGTCTGTTAAGTCTGTACCACTTCACTATTTCGTTGAAGGTGGTCATCTTGTCCTTGGTACTGCACCACGACCAACACTCCGAGTCGGCCGTGCTTGCAGCTGCGCGGTTGGTTAGTCCTCGCGCGGCCGAGTTGGCCGTCTCGTTGTGGTTCACGTTCCCGCGTTCCGACACGTCACTGCCCATGTGGGCCGGAAACCACTTGATCACCACAGCGCTTGTGCGTCCGATGTCTTCGGCCTTGCGCAGTATGCGCGCAGCCTCACTACATACCCTACCCTTGGCGTAGTTCTTCACTGCCGTTCTAGAGTCACACAACACTGTAGTGCATCCGGGGTCGGAGACGGCCAAGGCGATGGCCACCTCCTCCGCCCGATGCGCCTCTCGAGTCCGGACGCTCGCCGCGGTCTTCGTTGCACCCGTCGATGCCCCGACAGCCACCACCGCGTATGCGTCGCTGCTCCCTCGGTACTCCGCCGCGTCCACGTAGATGGCGCCTTCTCCTCTGGCGTGGAGGTCCACGAGAGCCCTGGCCCTCGCCAACCTCCGCTCCTTGTTGTGCTCGGGGCTCACGTTCCTCGGGATCGGGCAGACCCTGAGCTTTCTGTTGATGCTATCCGGTATAGGTACGTCTTTCTGCTGCTCGCCTTCCCTCGGCTCGAGGCCAAGGTCCCGCAGTATCTTTCTTCCGGTTCTCGTTTCAGAGAGACGCTCGAGTTGCGCCGTTCTCTGTGCTTCGGCTATTTCGTCCAGCGTGTTGTGGACTCCCAGCGCCATGAATGTTTCGGTGCTCGTGCTCCCGAGGAGGCCGAGTGCCGCCTTATACGCCTTGCGTATGGTGGCGTCTATCTTGTTACGTTCGCTCGGCCTCCAGTTGTGGAAAGCGGCCACGTACGTTATGTGGCTAACTGCAAAGGATTGAACGAGCCTAGTCAGGCTCTCCTCCTTCATCCCCGCTCTTCTGTTGGACACTCTCTTGATGAGTCTCATTGCAGCGGCCGCTTTGGCCGCGAGCTTGTTGACCGTTTCATCGTTGACTCGGTTTCGCTGGATGAGCAGCCCGAGCACTCGAATCTTCTCGACCTCCGGTATTACTTGTCCTCCCGCTGTCTTGACTGTGATCTTGGGCCGGTCATACTCGACTTCCATATTCTTTGTTTTCCTGCCCGCTCCTGTCGGTGGAATCACCAGCAGTTCTGACTTGGCCGGAGAGCAAACGAGTCCAGACCCGCCCAGCTGCTCCTCGATGGTGTTGACCGCTTCTTGCAGCGTTGTCTCGATGTGTCCGTCGCTTCCTCCCGGTACCCATAGCGTAACGTCGTCGCCGTAGATGGTGTGTCGGACTCCCGCTACTCTTTCTAGCCGGTTGGCCACCCCGATCATCACGAGGTTTAAGAGAAGCGGGGAGATCACCGAGCCCTGCGGAGTTCCGACGCTGCCCAGCTTCTTCTCTTCGAGCTGCAGGTCTCCCGCGCAGATTTCGGTGGTCCGTTCCGTCAGGAAGTCTTTGATGTACTGGTATGTCCTTCTGCCCATGTTTAGTCTGGATACTTGGGCCAGGATAGCCGAGTGCCTCACTTTATCGAAGGCGCTCTGCAAGTCCAGCCCGAGTATGGCTCTGTTGTCCTTGGTGCCCGTCGTATCGTCGGTCAAGCGCCCCTTGACCTCGTCCTCCCCGTGTTCACAGATTGCCTTGTGTAGGATTCTGGCCAGGTTGTTGTGTTGGTGGCCCTTGGTCGTGGTTTCGTCGAGGAGGTGCCACAGCATGTTCCACGTCTTGCCCTTGTGCATCTGTCCGTCGGCTTCGTTGCAGGCCTCGTTCCACTGTTGGGTGCATAGCACCCTGCAGTGGACCTCGATCTGCCTGTTGAGCTCGGCGATCTTCTTCCTTAGACTTCGGTTGGTTCGTCGCTTTTGCCACCTCGCCTTTATGGACTGCTTGGCTTCTATCAGGTGGGCCAGCCGACTGTCCATCTTGTCTATCCGTTCGTCCGTCTCCAGCTCTTTGGTGGCTCCTTCCATCGTCTCAACGACGTTGGCCGCCCATTGCTCGATGTCCGTAATGTCCAGTTGCACCGCGGGTAGCGCCTTTCGAAAGGCGTCCCAATCCGTAATGCGATGCTTCCTTATGCCGCTGTTGGTATGCACTAGTGCGAATGTGAGCTCAACGCAGAAGGGATGTTACAGACGCAACAAGGGACCACTCATACTGTCTGCCTCGATCAGTGGTCACCGTTGATGGCGCGCGAAAATGGCTAATCCAGGTAGACAGAAAAGTATAAGCAACTGTCTCTGCCGTTATGTATGGCATTGGAGCTGCTTCAGGCCACCGTGTGTACCTATACATGCACGTAAGCAAATGCGTATTACCACGGCATGTTGGTAAATAGCCAACAATGTCAAAAAGAATACTGTAGCAACGTGCATCGGCGAAATAAAGAGCTTGCCGAATGCTTGGTGTGTCGTTGCCCCTTGATACGTTGACACGCAACACAAGTGCGGACCCACTCTCGTGTACCAGCGTATGCGCGGCCAAAAGTAACGTTCAGTGGGAAGGTGCTGCGTGGCACATAAGCCTGGATGGTAAGGTGCTTCGTGGTACGTAAGCGTGCAGTGTATCAAAAACACCACAACGGAGAGCAGGAACATAAATGCGGGCACTGTTGGGTGAAACGTCGTACAAGAGCATGACGTTGCACAATTTTGTGGTAGGTAAAGTTTGCTTACCGCAAGTGGAGGGATCTAGAAGATCAGAGTCGTAGAAGTTCATCTTCGGATGCTCTAGCCGCCGCGAGTGAAAACAAAGAAGTTGGACAGGATTTGTCTTGGCGCTGATGGTAATATGACTGATAGCGTCCGCTGCCCTGTTAAAGCTGACTTTGATGTAGCCTACGTCATTCGTCAATTCGGAAATAAAAGCAAGATGCCGGAGCTCTCCAAGAGTATGAGTAGCACTGCAGCAACATAAAGCCATAAGAAGTGGCTTGTGGTCGGTAAGAATAACAAATTGTCGACCATCAAGGATATACTTGAAATGATTCACTGCGAGATTGGCCACGAGGAGCTCCCGTGCGAAAGTACTCTATTGGCGTTCCGTGTCGCGTAACTTGTGGGAAATGAAGGGGATGGGTTCCATGCACCATCAATGGACCTGTAGAGAGCGGCTCCCGTGGTTTCCGAAGAAGCGTCCACCATAAGTCTAGTGGGAGCAGTCTGTGAAGGGTATTGCAGGAAGGCTGCTTGTGCAAGTTCAGTGTTTACGCAGAGAAGGCTTGGTCAACGGCCGTGTCCCAAAAAATGTGGTAGACCCAGCTTTCGAAATGTAAATGAGTGCTTCAAGAGGCTGAACCAACTTAGAGCATGCCGAGACGAAACGGCGATAAAAATTTATGAGTCCGAGAGAACGTCGCAGTCTACGTGTGGACTGTTAGCGGGTACTCGATGATGGCCTGAACCTTCTGAGGCACCGGAGTGAACATGTTTGGTGATGTGATGTTGGAGAAAATGAATCTTAAGAACCCCGACTGATTTTTGAAGAAATTGATGACGAGATCGTTATCACGATGACGAGTGAAAAGTTGATGTACATGTTCTTTGGGGGTTTCAGCATCGCTCCTGGCGACGAGAACATCATTTATGTAGTCAGAGCAAAATGGTAAGCCTCTGGTGATTTCATTTATAAAACGCTGAAAAGTGTGGCCTGCGTTGCCTTAACCGACAGGCATGCGTAAATAATCAAAAGACCTATGGGGTAGGTATAGCAGTTCTTGGAATGTCGGCTGGCTCAAAGGGGATCTGGTGATAAAGTTTCACAATATCAATTTTCGAATAGATTGTTGTGCCGGTTAAAATGCATTGTAATCCTCAATAATTTATAACCGGTATCGTTTAGGAACAGTGACCGCATTCAACGCGCGATAATCACCACAGGGCCGCCTGTCATTGTTCTCTTTCTGTATCATATATAGTGCTGATGACCACGAGCTTGTTGAGGGACGAATTATTTTTAGCTCCAACATATGCTCGCATTCATTGCGGGCAACTTGAAGTTTAACAGAAACGAGTCGGCAGGATGGCTAGTGAACGGGCGGGCATGTGGTAACAATATAACGGGTTGCAGCGTGTCTAGGGGTTTTATCCATTAGAGAACGCGTAGCACTGTGTAGAAACTCGTTGAATAGAGCTACATATGGTAAGGTAGGAAGTTTGACGAAAGTATGGTTGAGAGCAGTAGCGTGCGACAGAAAACTGTTGACTGGCATAGCCGCGATGTTATCCACCAGCGGACAGCGGCTCAAGTCCACGAGCACATAAACATCAGCCCCTAACATGGTATAGCGGACGTCCGATATCCAAAATAGCAATGACAACCTTCTGTTAAAACTGATATTGAGGGTAAGAGACTTGTGTCCGTAAATTGCGATGACAGAAGAGTTGATAGCTTGTAGGGGAGTTGATTTTGCGGGAAGACGCTGGTCAGATTTGGACGCAAAAAATTACACTGACCTCCGCACCAGCGTCTTCTCACAAACGCAGTCCTGTGGTTCGGTTAGTTAAATGTAGAAGACGGTTTGACATATGGCCATGATCGCCCGCCGCTGTTATTGACACCTGGCCTGAGCGTTTCCAATGCGCCACGACAGGAAGTCCCACGTCGACGCGCCGGCGCGAGAACGTCGGTGGTAGTAGTACAGGTCATGTGCGGAAAACTTACGTTCAAGTTGCTGAAACGGACGTTGCATAGAAGGCGGCGAGAGAAGCTGATGAGTTGGATTGGGTCGGTCATTGAAGGTGCGAGTGTTGCGAAATTACTGACACAAGTCGGCGACTTGAGATACAAGTTCTTTTACTGTTTCTCGAAGAGACTCTCAACTTTCACTTCAGGAAATTGGGAGTTTCGGACAGTTCGGATTTCTGACTGCCCGTGTGACGTCTATCATACCGTCGTCCAGTTCGTCCAGTTTCGACAAGGGATTATTCTTAGCTGTGACGAGAACCATGCGTACGCAGGCTGAAAGACGTAGAAACAGCTCACGTAATGCGGCCGTGTCGAAAGAGCCTAGTCGGTCACCAATGTGCTGCAACGTGACGTAGGAATAGGGTGGTTGCTTGGGCTAGTTGGTAATTCATGATCATGGAAGCTGATTTCATCAGAAAACTTGGTATTATTTGCGGTAGTGCCCCCTCTATTGCGCTGACCCCTAGTGAAGTCACGTGTCTAAACAGATTGAAACAATAATGTTCATTTTTTTTTTCAAGTGACCATGCTCTTAGTACAGTGACTTGCTGTTGGAACAACCATTGTAACTGCCTTTCATTTACTGCGCATGCCCCCTCTTGTATATATGCACATTATGTGGCAACGCAATAAAATATTGTTGGAAGTCAGCGCTGTGTATGCCGTCTCTCGCTGTCCTTGTCCTTCGCGCTGTACGTTATTTTTGATTGTGACATAGAAACTGAGTTCGACGTCGGTCACCGAGCTCGTCGTTCTTCCGGAGCTGCGGAATACACCGGCTGGCAACCGGGATGAGACGGCGAAGAATAACCTCTTTCATTGTCGTATATGGCGTTTCCTCATGTGGCTAGACGAAGATGTCGCGTATCTCGGCCATAGCCTGTAGCGGCAAAGCTTCAGCACGAGTTCATATTTTCGAAACTCCGACGTGACGCGATGATTGCGGAATTTGTTCTCAGCTTCTATAAACTGTAACGTGGGATCGCGATTCATAGCTGTAGTATCCTAATTGTAGCTGTAGTTCCTATAACACTCATAGAAGGTGCCTGACCGGTTGCAGAGATAGTAGGAGCGGGGTTAGGTCGTCGGAAGCCTGGCTTTGATCCATTAAAGGTCATGCTCGTAGTGTGGGTTTCCACTAACTGTGGAACCAGCAAGCACAAGTAAGAGCACAGGGGTTTTATTTGTACGTCCTTTCACATGATCTACTGCATCATTTATAACTGCTCTTCCTCATCTCTGTTAAGCCGTTACCCACTACTCGCTCATGTCTAAAACCAGTGACGCGCCAGAAGAAGAAAAGTTTCCCTGAGCGGCTGTCCCTGTTACATTACAACTGGATCCTTCTTTATTTCCATTGTTAACACCTGGTGTACTAGGGCCTGTTCCCTATTTTTGTCTCGTGAAGGTAAGGACCTACATGAACTACTACTGCATCCCTTATTCGCGGGTTATTTTGTGCCTGCATCAATGCCGTCTGTAGCATTGTGCTATAGCAAGTGTTTTCGATGTACTGAACTGGTAAACATGCTCCAAGTATACATCAATCTGTGACTTAAAACCAGACAGCTCACGTGTTACTTCATATCGCAGAAATAAATTATTATTACTGCATCATGTTTCCAGATACGTTGACTACGCATTCATACATATATTGCACTATATGCACTGATATAAATGCACTGTTTTTCCGCAATAATATTACGACGCTTCGGTTGATGGTTTGCAAAAGAAAACGATGATATTGTCCTGAACTGGGACTTGCTCGTCACCTTGGCCTTCCTCCATCATCTTACACGATCTCACATATATAAATTCGTGTCACAGTATTCGTGAAGGTGGTGGCTAATGTCGCGGAATACCTGATGGACCATCACCAAAGCGCTACATTTGGACCTACGCCGATGCCTCCGACTGGCCGGATTACCACCGCTTTAATTGAAGATGAACCGTGACGGCTACAAGACGCAGTCTTTTTCTGGCGCTACCTGGCAAGGATACATGACGCCGCTGACCTTCGGTTTAAAATTGGGACAAGACGTTGAAGATTAGCAAAACCACTAAAATTGGGTGACCGAAACACTTACTCTGATTCTAACACTCAGGTCAGTTTCTCGCGATCCCCACCCATGACGTGATTTTAGCAGCTGATTATCTAAAATAGCTATTATATACGTATTTTCCTTTGCAGTTATGGCGATGATTTCTTTTTCTATTTTTCAGCAAGGGCAGCTCCGTGAGTAAGCTCGATGATCGCCCTTGCAATTGACACATTGTGCGGGAGCATTTCATTTGTCAGATGGATGGTCGTTGGCACTACACTTCGCGCATGTTTCCTTTCCTCTGCATGACTGTGATGCATGTCGGAACCTCTGGCACTTGAAGCGCCGCCTCGAGTTCGGTGTGTATGGTCGGGCGTTTATTTTCAGGTAGCCTGCGTCGACTGAACTTGGCACAGTACTTGAACCAAATGTGAGTACTACGTGTTTGGTGGGGATCTGTTGGTCGTTTCGTCGAAGTGTTATCCTTTGTACCTTGATTACATTTTGCTCCTGGGATCCCTCAAGGTGCTCTTCGTCACTGCGGTCCAACAAATCTTCTTCTAATATTGCGCCTCTGCTGGTGAAGAGCGAGGGATGTGGGAAATTGTGAAATTTTTTCTTCCAGTACCACCTCGTCATTGCCTCGGAAAGATTGGCCTGTTATTTTTATGACGTAATTTATTGCCGCTTCTCCTTCCAGTCTGTTTTGATCTTCGTCTATGATATGTCGTTGTATTGTTGACTTCCTGCCTAATAACGTTATGTGGTTCCAAAATATTCTATAGTGCGGCCTTCTTTCTCTCACGTATTTCTGACAACCAACCTTCACTTTCACTTTTTAGTTTTGCTTGCAACAGTATTTGCTCCGTAGACTTTTTATCCCCGTGTATTTCCCATTTACAGGTTACTTCATCCTGCGGCAACTGCGCCTTTTTTGCCTGCCTGTGCTCTCGGGATGCTTTCTGTCGTTCGGCGATTGCTTCTCGTATCTCCCTGTTCGAACAGCTTTTCGGTTTCCTTTTTTTCCTTTCCAACGAACATGTTGTTTCTCTTGCCATATTTCTGTCGTTATAACACGTAGAAGCTAACCATATTCCCACACTTGGCCATTCGCCAAGTTCTGCCTCGACTCTAGTGACTATATTTGTTATTTGTTCAGCGTTAAAATTTGAACTGGCCATTTTGCACTCCTTGCTGTGTTTCCTAACTGCATATCCAATTTTCAAAATGATGCGTTTATGGTCAGTTCCTATGCTGCTATGCCCTTCCTCATCAATGAATATTTCTCTCAACTTCTCATGAATTCCTTCTGCCATCAGACAGTAATCAACGGTTGAAAGCCCGTTTCCCACTTTGCACGTGAGCTGCTCTTCACTCTTGGGCCCTGTATTCACGATAACAAGGTCACAAAGGTCACAAAGGTTGCTCACAAAGGTCTAGCATTGACATGAGGGAACCCCGCGCACTGCCTGCTTACCCGGCTTTCTTGCCATGTATTACACGGCTTTTTTT
Source organism: Dermacentor andersoni (assembly GCF_023375885.2). Taxonomy (NCBI): domain Eukaryota; kingdom Metazoa; phylum Arthropoda; class Arachnida; order Ixodida; family Ixodidae; genus Dermacentor; species Dermacentor andersoni. The sequence continues at coordinate 37,939,438 of NC_092821.1, read as the reverse complement.
GATGCAATTACTATAATACTATAATAATGCGGAGCACGTGCCTTTTAGCAAAAACCGATACGCACAGGATCCAAATCCTCGAAATGTCACAAAGCAACTCTCACCACTGTTTCAAAAGCAATCAATGCCGCGGAGACCGAAGGTATCACACGCTATTGCACGCGGTCAACCACGCGGCCACGCTCTCACTTTCCTACCAAAACACGCGCAGTAAAACCACTAATAGCTATTAGTCTTGCCACATCCAAGCTACCATTTAAAGACTGCAAACACTCAACGTGCCACCCGGCTGCACGTGTTGAAGCACGTGGCGCGAAAGAACGCCCTAACCATCCTCCAAAACGAAATGTACACTAAACACACCCGCGCACACAAAATACGAGAGAGGAAAAAAAGAAAGAAAGCCACCCAATTACTAATTAAAGGCAAAAAAATCTGCTAATCACAAACAGAAGCAAGCTCAAAGTATGCACAAAAACTTATGATTTCATCGTCGCCATGAATCCCCGAAAAACAAGTCCATTCGACACAATATTCGTACACTCCAACCTTCTTTTATCTTCCTTCAGCTCACTTGGTGCCATCTAGCGTAGTTCCCGCGTAGTTTAAGCGTGGCCTTCGAAATGCATGGCGAACCACCGGTTCGCGGCGAACGCTGAGAAACGCTTATTGCGGCAACCGAGCTCCTCTCTCGCGCTTTTTTTTTTTTGGACACGGCGCGTCATCTGGTGGCGCTGCCCTGGAATGCATGTCTGGCCTCAGAGACAAACAGCGCGGCGCACCAGTGCCTTCCAAGGCTGGGACTGGTTCATTCGCTTGGCGCATAACTGGCACCATATGCGTACTCCATGACCCAAGTTGACGACATGCTCATTGAACAGTGTAGCAACCCCAGAGCATCCATGGCACAGCTCGCTAGAGCGTTAGTATGAAAAATTTTAATTATGGGGTCTTACGTGCCAAAACCACTTCCTGATTATGAGGTACGCCGTAGTGGAGGACTCAGAAAATTTCGCCCACCTGGGGTTCTTTATCGTGCACCTAAATCTAAGTGCACGGGTGTTTTCGCATTTCGTCCCCATCGAAATGCGGCCGCCGTGGTCGGGATTCGATCCCGCGACTTCGTGCTCAGCAGCCTAACACCATAGCCGTTAGTATGAAGACGTCTATGAAAAGCAGCACATACCTAGTGCAGTTGTGGCACAGCCTGCTAAAGCGTCAGGTTGTTGTTGTTGAGGAGCCCTTGTGACGTTTATGGGATCGCAACCAGCAAAGGAGAAATTTATATTATGTTTCTTTTTTTAATTGTAGAGCGGCACATACCGAGTTGCACATACCTCTTTGCTCAAGTTTGCGTCAGATACGTTCGTTTAAGAGCGGCTCACAACTACATGCGCATATCCAGTGAACCAAGTAAGTATCCAAAAGTTCATTGATTGTACACCTAGCAGACAAAATGGTACATATCCAGTGCTCTATGCCGGCGTCACAGAGTTTCTTCGAACAGTGGTACCTACCTAACCTACATTTAGATTGACCCATGTCTGCCTGAAAGAGGTTCGTTGAAGAGCGGCAGATATATGCACATTGTCGCATACTCAACGACTCAAGTAGGTCCGACGATTGGTTTCAAACCCTCTTCCCTCAGCATAGCAGCATGGTGCCTAACTCATTCTACAACGAACTACCCAGTGGCCAAGACAGCTGGCAAAATTGTTAGATACAAACATTTACAGATAAATACGAGCATACATGCAGACATACAACCACAAATAGCCCCCCAAAACTGTGTGGCACTCCAAGAATGCTAACGCAATAAATTTGGCACTTAGAGACGCTCAAGAACGTCAGCAGTGGATGCGAATAACTGCCCGCCATTAGTTAACGGCATTAGGACACTAATGATAATTCGAGGTATTGGGAAACAGATTAGTAACGCGAAGTCGCCCATCTGCGTCTTCTTGTTATGTGACATTTTCTCAGTCGCACACATTTGCGGATCACTTTCTTTTTTTTAAATAAATTCTTAGGCACACATTGTTTCTTAACCTTAAACATAAACAGACCTTCTTCCGACGAGTGCGTTACCTATTAAAATATTCACCTCAATATTTGCTTGTTTTGTGACGATTTTACTATAACATAACTATATTGAGGCTGGTATATGGCATATCGTATTTACTGTGGCGTATGAATATTTTGTAGGGTTATGCGCAAGAGCGCTTGCGTTTCATAGTTGCTGCATTATATTGGCATGTAAATCATGTCGAAGAGCAGTCTCTCCTACCTCCACCTTTCAAATGCATACTTTTTGGTAAGTATATAAGTAAAAAGTAAAATAAAGTTTTTCGCCCTGAGTTTCGTGCCGTGTGATAATGATATATGAGTAAAAATGGTACACTAAAAACAAAGCTCACATAAACCCACTGCCAACTTGCTACGAATATTACTAAACAATGTCTCGCAAGATATCGCATTGGTTAGCACGCCTGGCTTTTTAATCAAACATATGCACAGCTTTGAGTTCCATTTATGGTGGTGATGAAAGTTTTTAAATTTCAGCCTTCATTGCTTCCTATGCGGCACTTCGCGGTAGATACGTTTCTCGACTAGTAAACTACATCCTTTATAAAAACAAACATTAGGGCGTAACAGACCGCCTACATTTTCATATCAAAGAGTATCTGAGGCATTAAGTGCGTGCGTCACGCACTATAAATTTCCCGCACTTCTTCCTCCTAATGCACAGTGCTGTGAAGTGCTGCGCGAGGCTTAAGTATCACAGGAACGAAGAAAGTCCCCGCTATCAAGCAGCACACGCTTCCCACAATGCACGGGAGCGCACATGTAGTTGGAGATGCAGGAGCTTGCGTCTAAGTACCCACAATTTTGTGGTCTCCCTGTGAGATACAAAATGCCATTGACTAATTGTGCCGTAAATGGGTACCAGCACTACGATGTGGCGGCACGCATGACTATAGCAGCACGCTCAACTCCATGTTACGTGTAAAAGCGTCGTTTCGCTTTTGAGTGCTTAACTTGGCTTGGCTTGAAAACACTCTTGACTGTTTAATGACCAACGAAATTGGAGAGTAAACTACGTAAACACATTGCTATTATTGGAGAAATAAATTAAGACATCGTAAAACATGAATTGCCTGAACATTGGCTTGATAAAGAATACTTTCTCACAGCTGGGGTTGCACTTGTCGTCTGGCCCCGTCCAATGCCGACGTATAATGGCTATCACGCTCAGCTCCCAGTTTTTAGCATGCTTCCAGTGAATGACTACATACTCACTCCAGATAGAAAAATTACGATAAAATTGTTCCACACTATTTTCCGCGTTACCATTCATGATTAGACATTCCGACTAGTAAGCTTCCCATTGCACTAAAAAATTAACACCATAAAAATGAATTCTCAGTCTCTTTAGATGAATCACGCAGAAAGAGCCCAAAAAGGATGAGCGAAGACGTGATACCAATTCAAGAGTAATATCATAAGAAGCCAACAAACACTGACACCAAGGACAACATAGGGGAAATTACTTGTGCCTAATAAATGAAATAAAAAAACGATAAATAAATGGAAATGAAAGTGGATGAAGAAACAACTTGCCGCAGGTGGGAACCGAACCCACAACCTTCGCATTCCGCGTGCGATGCTCTACCAATTGAGCTACCGCGGCGCTGTTTCCCCATCCACTTTCTTGGGTATTTATGTGTACTAGTAGAACCCTGGGAGTGTTAGCCAGCGCCACCACTCACACAACTTGGCGGCGGACGTGAAACGCCCTTTTTGCCGCAGGCGTCACGAGAACGTGATCTTTTTGGGTGAAGGCAACTGGTCAATAAACCCACACATGCTACCTGAAGGCATCAATGTTGCCGGATTCGAGACCCTCGTTATGCGAAATGCGAAGGTTGTGGGTTCGGTTCCCGCCTGCGGCAAGTTGTTTTTTCGTCCACTTTATTTTTCATTAATTTATCGTTTCTTTATTTCATTTATTAAGCACAAGTAATTTCCTCTATGTTGTCCTTGGTGTCAGTGTTTGTTGGCTTCTTATGATATGACTAATAAAATTCGGGACCCTCGGTTAACCCCCTCTCTTCTCGTTTATTACATAACGAGGGTCTCGAATCATATCGTTCATATCGAATATAGCAATCTCGTTCAATTCAACAGTAAGTCATACTCATATTAAAGCAATATAAAGACATTGATTTACAGATATATCCAGTATAAACGTGCTCAAGCATCAACGAAGATAACCTAAGAATAAATGGGAAGCGGAATGCAGTACTAAGAAAGGATCGATTACATTGGGGCCAGAATAGATATGATGTGGTGCGAGGAATCTAGAAAAGAGTCACGTTGCCAGCGATAACGTTCGAAAATTTGAATCTGTGCTGAAAATTAAACGTTGTGTAGGGGTTGGAAGTTAACAAATATTTGGTAGGCCGGTTAGCGTTGGGGTCTACTGTAGACCTGTACCTTTTAAAGAAAGGAAATGTGGCGGTGCAGAATGACATGGTTAATGAATATATTCAAGGTAAAAGCACATAAAAATTAAATTTCAAGCAATGCTTTGGAGCATAGATGAGAATAAATGAGCGGCTAAAGTGTACGAATATCTTTACAACAAAACAGTCTAAAACAAATCGTATATGATTTAAAGTTGGTAACCAGGCACAGGGTAATATAAAGTCCAAACCGGCAACCAGGAGTCAGGAGGAAAAATATTAGAGCAACAGAGACAGAAAATTGAGTGCAACAGATAGAAACAAAAAGGAGTTTGGATATTTACAAGAATGCCATGAAATATATTATGAAGAAAAGTCTGTAGGATAGCAGAGTGGGCAGTGGCTTGCTATGTGATGCGTGGACTGGTTGGTTAACGAAAAACATACCAGCGGAAATATTCTCAGCAGGACGAAGAATATGTGTGCGGCATCAGAAATTCGAAGGCAACTCGGCGCATACTAATAAAATGCGAAAGTATTTACATAGTGAGACCCGTAAGAGACATCCACCTTCCAGAAGCACGGCGATTTAATGTGGACTGCTAAGGCAGAGACACGTCATCTTGGCGATTCTGCGCAGAATATGGTCAGCTGTAAAGAATTTGAACAACGAATAAACCATCTGCTACGCATTGGTGATGCCCGTAAGTGCCCTCATGGAGTTCGCTATTTTTCTTTCATCGAATATTCTTTCCGGTTGCTGGAAGAAGGCTGTAGACAATTTGGACCGTGAAAAGATGATACGTGTTACCTCGGACGGCAGTTGACAAATTATGTTCATTCTCATTTGGTCTTTGCAACACTCTTGTCCTTTTGAATGCTTGTTCAACACGTGTATGCTACTGGGAGGATGTAATTGTATATTACAGAACTATTAAAATGCACAAGACCACTCAGTAATTTTGGACATATTTAGTGGGGCTGGACTATAGCTAAACTCGTCCAAATGTCACCTTGTAGGCCAACAAAACCAAAGTTATTGGCCATGTCATTCGCAATAGTGGCGCGGAACGGGACCCAGGGAAAACCTGCGCCCTCAAGAATTTCGTTGTAACCATACTTCCAGAATGTGCGTACCTTTCTTCAGTTGTGCTGACACATTCACTGCTTCGCGAAGAATTTTGTGGGCGCAGCAAGGCCTCTTACTGAGATTTTGAGCTAAGACGTGCTTTTTTTGATCTAACCCTCAAAGGGCTTCTACGATGACGCACCTCATTAGCCTCCAGACGACTCCTCCGGTCCTTTTCACTTTTACCCTGCTATGACTGCTGTGGTCCCTATTGATGGAAGTGTTCCTGCAGACAGCACAGTACAAACGCACCTTAACTCTCTCTCCAGATTTATCATCGCCTAAGCGAACTGTCTTCTGTAAGTAGCTGACCGCGATTATTCCTCGCAGGGCGCTATTTTATGGCTCTTGTATGGGCGCTTTCGAAATTTAGATAATAATTATAAGGATAACTATTTTCTATAGTTACCGACCACCGCTCTCTCTGCTGGCCGTTCTCCGTAAGACATTCTTCAGTATGGCTGGGTTGCTTGGCCCTGCGGCTAACGATTTTTAATATTCGGTCGTATACGATTTAGGCGGCCTGCACAAGGGTGCACCTTGCTCCCCCTGTATCCTATAGACGAACGCAAATGAGAAAACCACCCACTTTATTTATTTGTTTCGAACTTGACTCACATCGGTGAGGAACAGATTTCTGACCATTCGTTGCAAGAAATTATCCCCCACCTGCAGTCACTGCCTAATGACGCATCGTGCTGCAAATGTGTGCTTCAGGTTTATATCATATACAACCACAATTTTCTTCCTGGTGGATCTCACCTTCTCATTGTCGTGCCCATCGCACTCACATAACCGTGTTTACCGGAATTTCACAATGCATATACTCTGATGCATAATTCATACACCTTATGTACCACGCGCTGGTCCGGACTGGTTTCTTTTGCATAGGCATTGCATGATCACTCCGCGCTTACTTGGCCTCTACGAATCATACGTAAGTTAAACGGCCCCGCTGCTGAGTGCTGTGACCTCCAGTCGTTGTACACGCATGCCTACGGAACCACTTTTCTTTCGCATTGGACGAGAACTCCTCGTTGTTCTTCCCACGTATACCTTACACCTTAGCGCAACAATCTATTCCCATGAATAGCAAATTGATAGATATGACTGCTGATTGGATCACGCGCTATGCATTTACTCGGCTTCTTCAGGCCAGCTGTGTGAATGTTGTCACGGGCTTCATGTTACGTGGTATTGATACTAAATGATGACTCTCTTTAGAGCTATGGGACGGTGCTGCTTCCATCAGGAATGCTCCTCCAGAACATTTATTCCTACTTAATGAGAGCAGCCCCAAAATGTTTCAAAACACTACGATGATTATAGAAAAAATTAGCGCGTTCTCTTAAATATTCTGCGCGCTACACGCATATGAGCTTTTGTATAGCCATTTATGTATTTTTCTTTACAACCTAATAATACAGTATTTGCACTGAACTCGCTTCACAGCAAACCACAGAACTTTGATATTTCCCTTATGACGTTTGCACCTGATCTGCATTCTGTAGACGTTGAAGGTTATTGATAAGGATGTTGTGCGTAGTAGAAGCTTGCTGCCGTCACTCAAAGCTTCTGAGTACCTGGATTAATAAAATGTTAACCATTGTTTTTCTAACCATAATTAATTCAATTGATCTACGAAAAGACACGGAAGATTCTAGACGTGCATGTGAGAGTTAAAAAAATAATAAATTTATTATTTATAAAGAATAACAAGATAAAGACATTTTATGTTCGCTTAGAAGCAATATAAGCAAGTCTAGAGAAGGCTAACGGCCCCACAAGAAGGACGACTCCAGCTGCACTGATCGCTGATAATTTTCGGGGAGCATTGGTGAGTAGATATTCCGGTAACAATTCATTATTTTTTTAAATTGAAAAGTTTAAACGAAGAATTTCGTGACCGTGGCTGCGGCCTGGTGGCTACTTTGTCGACTAGACCAACAAATGACAGTGGAGCACGCGTGCTGTGTGCGTCGCTGCCTTCCTTCAAGCACCACCAGATGGCGGTCGCCTCCGCACAGCTTGGGGGCCAAACGCACCGCCCCGTTCCAAAGGGGACGCTCATAACATCCATCCATCCATCGATGAGAATTGAGAGGAAATCGAGTTAGTCGGCAAACACTGTGATTTCGATGCTAGGATAAATGGAGAATTTTTTTGAATGAGCTTGTGAAACCAGTCGAAGAGCTCGTGGCTCTTGTCAAGTCCGAAGCACATGGAAAGGGTTAACAAAAGAAAGCAGGGACAGGCCTCGCCAGTAGGAGAGATTGAAAGGGTGATTATCGCCGGCGACTGAAACCTGGCTAGGCGGTCAGAAGCAATTACGGAGACGGTGAACGGCGATAAAAGAGCGGCGGTAGAGACATATTCAGAGCGACCATTGGGCGCTGTTACGAAGCGAGCAAAAGCGAAATTCGCGAAAAATGCCCACGGACTCGACCTTCTCGTAGTAGTAGGTGGGCTAAATACCGTCCTAAGCAGAATATCGACAGGACTACTCCCCGCGCCTGGCGCCGTGAGCCGAAAGAAAGGTTTCAACATTGTAGAAATAAAGAGGAAAGTGAGAAGGTGTGGTGGCTTTCAACGAGACGAGATCCACTTCAATCCCAGGCTTGGACAAAGGGCGGTAATGGAGAAGGTAGCGGTGGTTGTAGGTAGTTGGGGTAGTTGTGAAGCTCTCCTAGGAAAACCTGAGAATAGCCTGCAGTGCGACGGAATGCAGTGGGACAGAAAGGAAAATGGGTAGAGATTGAGCATCAGTTAGATATCAAATAAGGGTACATGGGGTTAGAGAAACGCACATTAGAGACTCAGAAGAGCCACCAGTGATTGAGAATTGTGGCTGGGAAGCGTGCAATAGGATTAAATTGTAAACAACTTAAGGGGGACTTTGAATGCTCATCCATAAGGGTGACAAACGAAAAAGAATAAATTAAAGATGTGAAGAGTATCTTCGGTTCTCCTGTACAATGAGTGGAAAGAAAACTCGGCTTGGCGTTACGTATTTGTAAATTCGAAATAATTGCAGAGAGAAGAATTAAGAGTTAGTGAAATACCTAAATTCTATTACGGGTTTCAGGAATGATGCCGAAATTATCCCATTAGGTGATATGAATGCCCACATGCAGGATCTAGATGGTTATAGCGACAACAACGGAAAGTCAATGCCACATCTTTGTGAGCAACATGATTTCGTTATCATGAAAACAGGGCCTAAGTGCGACGGGCAGACCACATGGGAAGTGGGAAACCGCTAATCGACCATTTATCTCTGTCGGATCACAGAAGAAATTCAGAATAAGCTGAGCGAAACGGTCATTGACGAGGAACGGTACAGAAGCACAGGGAGTGCCCATAAACGCATCATTTTGAAAATGGAAGATGTAATTGGGAAAGAAAGCAAGGAGCGCAAAATGGAATTTGCTAATTTGAACACTGAAGAAATGACAGATATAGTCACAAGAGTCGAAGAATAACTTGGCAAATGGCCAAGCAAAGAGTGGGAATATAGCGAGCTTCCAAGTGTAATAACGACAGAAATGTGGAAAGAGAAGCAACATGCTCGTTAGAAAGGAACAAAGAAACCGAAAATCTGGTGGAACAGGGATATAAGAGATGCGTTAGCCGAACAACAGAATGCATCCCAACAGTACAGGAAGGGAAAAAAGCGCAGTTGCAGCAGGATGAACTTACCAGAAAGTGGGAAATATAACAGGAGAAAAAATGTATGGCTGGAATAGTAGTTCAAGCAAAGAGAAAAGGTGAAAGTGAACATTTGTTGCCAGAAATACGTGAGAAAAAGAAGGCCGCACTTAAAATATGCTGGAACCACATAAACTTATTAGGATTCCTACGAATACCTGCAAGCTTGGTCAGAGTAAATTGGCATATTTTGGCGTTTATGAATTGCAAATTAAAAAAAAACGAAATCAGGAAAGAAACATCGTCATAGGCAGCAGAAGCAGCAGCCTACTTTATGTTTCTTGCAGGACGAAGGCCTGTGCCTGCTCCCTCCAATTACCCGTCTTGCAGGAAACGATTCTAACTGGCGCCTGGGAATTTACTAATTTGATCACACCGCTTAGTCCTCTGCTGTCTTCAACTGCGCTTCCCTTATCTTGGCGCCCATTCTGTAACTCTAATGGTCCAAGGGTTGTCTAACCTATGCGCTACATGGCCTGCCCAGCTCCATGTTTTCTCTTATGGTCAGTAAGTATATCGGCTATACACGTTTGCACTCTGATCTACGCCACTCCTTCCTATCCCCTAATGCTACGCCTAACACACATCATTCCATTCCTCTTTGCGCGGTCCTTAACTTGTTCCCGAGCTTCTTCAATCCCAATCGTCAACCTTCAAATTTCTGCCCCATATGTCCGCATCGGTAGAATGCAACTACGTACACCTTTTTTTCAATAGTAATGGCAAGCTTCCAGCCAGGATCTGACAATGTCTGCCATATGCACTCAAACCCATATTTTTCTTCTGTAAATTTCCTTCTCTATGATCACTTGTGAGTAATTGGCCTAGGTAAACGTACTACTTTACAGGGTCTAGAGTCTGACTGGCGATCCTGAGCTGTTGTTTCCTTGCCAGGCTATTTATTATTATCTTTGTCTACTGCACATTAAGCTAAAACCCCACTCTTACACTCTCTCGGTTAAGGCCCTGAATCATTTGCTGTAACTCGTCCCCAGTGTTGCAGAACAGGACAATGTCCTCTGGAAATCGAAGGTTGCTGATATATTAGCCGATTATCTCACTCCTAAGCCTTCCCAGATTAATATGTTGGATATTTCTTCAAGACTGCAGTGAATAACATGGGAGAAATGGTGTCTCCTTGCCTGACTGCTTTCTTTGCAGGTATCTTTCTGCTTCTAATGTGGAGAATTAAGGTTGCTATGAATTTTTGGTAGATGTTTTCCAATATATTTATGATAAGTCTAAAGGAAGCTTCTTATCGAAGCGAGATCAGGATACCTTAGAACGCGTAGTTATAAAGCAAGGTGTCAGAAGGACGAAGACGCATATGCTTGCTGCGGTAAAACTAGGTAAACGATGGAAGATATCTCATTAGAATGTGAAGATAACTGCCCAGCAGCCCGTCGAGGTTCCTCTGGGTTCCTTGAGCGCTTGGGTTCAGGGATAGCGGAGGGAAAGTAAACATGTCCGGATTTAAGATTTCAGTGGAAGAAAAGTAGCAAGAGCACAAACAACGGATGTGTGCAAAGCATAGCTCCCAGTAATGACTCAAAAAGTTTGAATCTAGGAATTCTTTGTGTTTGTGTATTTTCTCGAAAATATAGGTAGTACATCAGGCAAATCAAAAACAAGAGCTTAGTGACACCACGCACCACCCCGTTTCGAAGCGGTGCGCTCACAGCATCCACCAAACCATCAATCTGTCCATCCATCTATCCATTGGCGGCAGCGGCGGCGCCGGCTGTGTGGGGGGAAACAAAACAAAAGAAGCAGAAAGCTCACCTGTGCCCATCCATGGTTTAAAGTAAATGTGGAAGTAAACGCTTCTTGCAGACACAAGGGATTGTAATCGCGCTACCTACGTATGCGCATACTGCTTCTGAAACCATAATGCTTTCAATGTGTTCGTCCTACTCGCTAGTATTCAGCAGCGCAGCTTAACAAAAGCCTTGGTAGAATTTGTGTGTGTACGTGTGTGTGTATGTCTGTGCGAGAGCGTGCGTATATATATTGCAGAGATGTTTACAAAGTTTTAAGACTCGTGGGCCGCCAGAATATCAGCAGCTCTTTCGTGTCGCCTAATGTACAGGTGGTGTTTTGCCATATACAGATAATGTGCTTTGGCGCCAAGCTCGAGTCCTACTGAAGGTGCAGTGTCGCCAGCAAAGACACTTTCTCTCCCTCTGACGCATAGCGGCAGCAGTCGCACAAAACATGTTGCACCTCTTCAGGGACGTTACATTCAAAGCACGTTGGCGACTCCAGCAGTTGAACCTTCGACCTGAAGTAGTTTGTGCAGGGCACGTTGAATCTATGCAGTGAAAGGGGCGCTTGGTCTTGTCTATTAAAGCCTCCCGGGATCTAAAAGATACACAATGTGTAATGCGGTTTATTGAACGGTCAGGAACGCGACCATCTCAGTCGAGCGTTAGACACCGAGAGCGCGAGCCCCTCCTCGTCGGCGGGCCGATGATGATAGTGCGTCCATAGGGTGCGCCAGTCTTCTTCGCTACAACTGCCCCCTGGAGAAGGAGAAGCGAGGACAAGGGGGTCGTTATAGGGTTTAAGCGTCCGCGACTGTCTCGCGTCGGCGACGCCTCAAGTCAGTCAACGGCGTTAGCGGCTCGACGACGTAGTTGACTGGCTGCGTCTGTTTGACGACACGGTAGGGACCGTGGTATTGAGCGAGGAGTTTAGAAGATAGACCAGGGGTGCTTAAAGGTACCAAAAGCCAGACTAGTGAGTCCGGGTGGTAGGTGCGGGGAGGTCGGTCATCATCGCAACGGAATGTTTGGAGACTCTGGTCTTGCGCCGTGAACGAACGGGCCAGCTGACGGCATTCCTCGGCATACTTGGAGGCTTCAGACAGAGGCGTGCCCTCTGATGGGTTAGGCCGGTAGGGGAGAATGGTGGCGAGCGTACAGGTAGGCTCACGGCCATAGACGAGGAAGAATGGCGAAAATGCCGTTGTGGCCTGTGAAGCGGTGTTATAGGCGTACGCAGCATATGGCAAAACAAGGTCCCAGTTGGTATGATCCGATGTAATGTACATGGATAGCATGTCGCCCAAAGTACGATTGAACCGTTCCGTTATGCCGTTGGTTTGCGGATGATAAGCTGTAGTGGTGCGATGGACGGTATGGAACGCGGTCAGAAGGGCGTTAAGAACTCGGAAAGAAACGCACGCCCTCTGTCACTAAGTTCCCGTGGTGCCCCATGGCGCAGTATGAAGTGATGCAGGAGGAAGGACGCAATGTCGCGGGCTGTCGCTGTTTGCAGTGCCGTAGTTTCTGCATTGCGGGTGAGGTGGTCGACGGCGACAATAATCCAGCGGTTGCCAGCTGATGTGCAGGGAAGAGGACTGTAGAGATCGATGCCGACGCGGTCGAATGGTCGGGACGAACAAGGAAAGGCTGTGAAAGACCAGAAGGACGAGGGGCAGGAAGCTTGCGTTGTTGGCACGCTGTGCATGAGCGAATGTACTTTCTCACAAAATTATACATAGCACGCCAATAAAAGCGGGAACAAAGCCTGGCGTAAGGCTTGAATAGGCCGGCATGGGTTCATTGCGGGTCTGAATGGAGAGCGGAGCATATATCTGTCCGCATATGGCGGGGGACGACTAATAACCATTTGCGGCCAACGGAAGCGTAATTTCGACGATAGAGAACACCATCCGTACCTCAATATGAAAAGCTTGGCGGCGGATAGCGCGTGAAGGGCGTGTTGTTGTGTCAGAAACGCAATCCATAAGTACCGCAATCCAGGGATCTTTGCATTGCTCCACAGCCACGTTGACGTGCACAGGCGACGAAAACGCCAATTCGATGACTGAAATGCAAATCATGCCACTTGGTGTGGGCGACCGAGAGAGGGCATCCGCGTCGGTGTGTTTACGGCCAGACCGGTAAGTGACGCGTATATCCAAGTCTTGTAACCGTAGAGCCCATCGCGCAAGGCGGCCAGACGGATCTTTTAAAGTCGATAACCAACGTAGAGCATGGTGATCTGTAACAACGTCGAAGGGGCGGCCGTACAGGTAGGGTCGGAATTTTCTAAAGGCCCAGATGATAGCCAGGCACTCCTTTTCGGTGACGGAGAATTTGGATTCCGCTTTCGTTAGTGTTCCGCTTGCGTAGGCTACTACGTATTCATCATGCCCACTTTTTCGCTGTGCAAGCACGGCACCAAGTCCTACGCCACTGGCGTCGGTGTAGACTTCCGAGGGGGCCGTGGGGTCGGGCGTTGTGAGCAAACACCGCATTGTTTCAAAAGCATCGTCGCAAGCTGCGGCCCAAGTAGAAAGTGGTGCGTCGCCGCGAAGCAGCTGAGTCAACGGAGCAATGATAGAAGCGAAATTTCGGATAAAACGACGAAAGTAAGAGCAGAGCCCGATAAAGCTCCGAAGTCCTTTCAGGGACGTGGGTTTCAGGAATTCGGCGACGGCGCGAAGTATGGAAGGATCAGGTGGTACGCCATCTTTTGATACGACGTGTCCAAGTATTGCAAGCTGCTTGGCTCCAAAGCAACATTTCTTCAAGTTTAGCTGGAGGCCTCCGTCGGTGATGCACTGCAGGACTTGTTCGAGATGGTACAGATGTGTGGGAAAATCTGGAGAACGGACGACGACATCGTCAAGGTAACATAGGCATGTCTTCCACTTTAGTCCACGAAAGAGATTGTCCATCATTCGTTCGAATGTAGCAGGGGCGTTGCAAAGCCCAAACGGCATAACGTTGAATTCATCTAAGCCGTCGGGGGACACGAAGGCTGTCTACGGGCGATCGGCAGGATTCATAGGCACTTGCCAATAGCCTGAGCGTAAATCGAGCGATGAAGAGTACTCTGCGCCTTGCAAACAATCCAGAGCATCGTCGATGCGCGGTAGAGGGTAGACGTCTCTGCGAGTTATGTTATTAATACGGCGTTAGTTAACGCAAAATCTAAATGAGCCATCTTTTTTCTTAACCAGGACTACAGGTGACGCCCCGGGACTATTAGAGGGTTGAACCACTCCACGCTCAAGCATTTCGCTTACTTTATTTTCAATAACACGGTGCTCTGCGGGTGATACACGATAAGGCCTCTGGCGCAGTGGTGCGTGGGTGCCGGTGTCGATCTCGTGACGTACAGTCGATGTGCGGCCCAGTGGGGCTTGTTGGAGTCAAAAGTAGATTGGTATTTCCGTAGAAGGCTGAGAAGATGCGAACGCTGCTCAGGAAGGCATCTACTGAGCTATGGAAGACGTCAGAAGGCAAGCTACAAGTCAACGAGTTCACGTCTGAACTGGTGTTGTCAATAGGTTCGTCAAAGATGGTCACTGAGTCGGCAGGCTGAAGACGTCCAAGCAGTCGCCACGACGTAAGACGAGGGGCGTGGCCTTAGTGTTGGAAACGAGCAGTCGCGTGCAGCCACCGCTGACAGTTGGGGCATCGAAGGGAAGGAGAACACCATCGGCGAACAAAAATGTCCGATGAGACAAACAGGGCAGTGGTGTCCGTGGCGAAAGAAGAGCACGCATTCGCAATCACAGAAGAATGCGGAGGGATCGTGGTGTCTTCTGTAACAGCCAGTTTGTCACCAAAATCGTCAAAGTCATGTAAACGGGTATCGGGAAGTGGAGAAAATTTAACTTCGGCGCGAGAACAATCAATGATGGCCTGATGATCGGAAACGAAGTCCCACCCCAAGATGACGTCGTATGAACAGGATGAGAGGACGACGATCTCGACTGTACAGGTGTATCCTTGAATGACGATGCCGGCGGTACATGCGGCCACAGGGGTAATGCACTAGGAACTTGCTGTCCGGAGTGACAGCGCAGATAAAGGCGTCATTACTTTTCGAAGCTTCGAAGCAAAGTTCTTCCGTAACTACTGAAACGGCGGCGCCTGTGTCGACTAATGCTAGTGTGACGACTCGTTCTACAGATACTTCGATTACGTTCGTCGGAAGAGAGCGAGGCTTTGTGTGGTTTGACTGGAACGCAGTTCTCGCCTCTTGAACTGCGGTAGCTAGTTTTTCTGTTGCGATGCGACCGGACGCCGCCGCATGGGGGAAAGTGAGTGGCGACGAGGGGATGGCGAGCGACGATCACGAGCAGATGGAATGGCGTTGGTCGTAGATGGAAAGTGCGAGTCATTTGGTGGCGAGAAGGACGAAGCTGGCGATGCGTAGGAGCGGACAGGTTGGTCATTACCTTGAAGCCATAAGCGACGGCGACAGTGCCATGCCACGTGACCAGGGATTCCACAGAAGAAGCCCACGGGGCGATTGTCGGGTGTACGCCAGGGTCCCGTGCTAGCCGGTGATCTGGTGGTGTACATTGGAGGGATGGGACGTGCCGGTGTAGCAAACGGTGGTGCTGAAAAATTCGATGGAGCTGGTCGTGCTGCAACCTCGGTGCAGCTTAGAGGTACAGGCAATGGTGGCGCTGCATGAGGGGACTGGATAGATTCGGACACTCGTTCTTGGAGCATCTGACGCAACGTAGGAGCCAAGGACGGCGTAGGCCCTGGGACGGCGGTGAGTAGGGATAGCTGGCGGGCAACTTCGGAGCGTATAAATTCCTTGATTTTGCCGAACAGGTGGTCGTTGTTAGTCACCGCGGCTAAACTTGCAAGGGAAGTAACGGGGACCGAAGAACGTCGAGTGAGTAGACTTTGCCTCCTGAGTTCATCGTAGCTTTGACAAAGTTCAGCGACTTCGACCACGGTCCGCGGGCTTTTCGAGAGGAGCATTTGGAATGCGCCATCTTCGATGCCCTTCATTACGTGACGGATCTTTTCAGACTCAGTCATAGATGGATCGACGCGCTTTCAAAGGCCCACAACGTCTTCTATGTACTTGGTGAAGTTTTCGCCGGGTTGCTGGGAAAGGCTGCGCAAGCGCTCTTCGACACGGAGCTTCCGCACCTCAGGGCGACCGAAGACTTGCGTAATGGACGCCTTGAAATCTGGCCAGGTGCTGAGGTTGGATTCGTGGTTGTGGTACCACACGCTAGCGACACCCGTGAGATAGAAGTTCACGTAACTGAGGTTCACAGCATCGTCCCATTTATTGTGGGCACTCACCCGCTCATATGTGGACAGCCAGTCTTCTACGTCGTATTCGTCGGAACCGCTGAAGATCGGAGGATCGCGTTGACGCACTGAGCCAGGACAAATCAATGTTGGCGATGCCGGAGGTGTTGTTTGTCTGGCGTCGTCAGGCATGATTTCCGGCAGTGTCCGATTGCGTAGTTCCAGGGTGGTTGGGGAAGTACTACCCAGCACAGCTCCATCAAATATGTAATGCGGTTTATTGAACAGTCAGGAACGCTACTGTCTCAGTCGAGCGTCAGACACCGAGAGCGTGAGCCCCTCTTCGTCGGCGGGTCGATGATGATAGTGCGTCCACAGGGCGCGCCAATCTTCTTCGCTACAAATGGACCAATCTTGTATAGGGTCCGTACTGATAGCTTGAATCCATCCAGAGGTATCGCTGGAGACGCCAAGCGTGCGCAGATACCAGTGTCGCCACGTGTTTTCTAGAGGAAGGTATCTGGACCATTTCTCTCGAAGTGTCCTGTCCAGTTTTGGCAGCATGGCGAGCCTGGACATTCCCTGGTATTCCGCAGTGAGCTGGTAAGCACTGCCGAAGAACACTGTGATGCAGTTCGCAGGGTTTATTGCGTAGGCGTTGGATGTTCAGTACAAATTTTTCCTGCATATGTGGCGACTTCAGGGACTGCAGGATCGCTCTTGAGTGAGTGAAGATGACCCATGACAGCGTTATAACTAATACAATGTAACACACTATAAAAGAAACTTAATTTACTCTTCGTGATTTCAGGCTGTTTAGGTGCAATGACAATGCAGTAGTGTTTATGCCTGTGCATGCTTGTGCTAGCCACTGTACCTGTGCAGCCACCGTCGTTTGTTCCGAGTTTAGTGACAGAAGTAGTGCAATTACATTGTGCAACGAGGTGACAAATACACGTGTGGGGTGCCTCGATCACACTGCTTGACGCCATTTAGGAGGGGCACAAACGCCATATAGCTGCACCGTTGCGGGGAAATCTGGAAATCTTTTATAGGCCATGCGTCAAGCGGAAACGCTGCCCTTTCGTAGCTGCAGAATGAATCGAGTGGAGCGTTGGGGTGTTTCCATTGAACTTCTTTGTCATTTCACATGCTAGCTTACAGCGTGTCGCTTGCGTATTTAGCGGACGCGCTCTGGCATATCTGAGCGCGCGAAAGGTCATCGCTGTCTTGAAGCTCTCAGGAAGCAGCAAACAAGCGCTGCCATAAGGCACCCCAAATGCGCGCGATCAGTTTTTGTGGCATCTGCAATAAAATCCGCCAGTTTTAATGCGCAAGTCACCTACAACGAATCGCTATAAATAAATGAGGTATAAAACAAAGTAAATTCGAAAGTAAAATTGTTGTCGGTGGTGAGTTTCGACGCTACGACTGCACGCTCTAAGGCCGAGTGTTGAACCCACTGTGCTAAGCAGCTTTTTTTTTATTTTGTGCTAGTTGCAGTCAAAAACACGTTCGCAAAGAAGAGAAAGGAAAGAAAGTCTGCAACCAAAAATATCAAATCATTTTCCTATTTGAACCATCAGGCGAGCTGTGCTGGCATTGTCGTTTAATATT
Source organism: Dermacentor andersoni (assembly GCF_023375885.2). Lineage (NCBI taxonomy): Eukaryota > Metazoa > Arthropoda > Arachnida > Ixodida > Ixodidae > Dermacentor > Dermacentor andersoni. Next base: position 37,921,496 of record NC_092821.1, on the reverse strand, counting down.
TTCTGAGCACTGTAAAGAGGTCTGCCCTCGACAGCCACTCAGCAGCACAATCGTGCAGTCTTTGCAGTTCTACAAAAAGTGTCGTGCACTCGCGGAACAACAACCAGGCGGGTCACACGCCCAAGTCACAGTGAAACTGCGTCATGCGGGTGTGCCACAGACAGTGCAGGCCAGTCAGCATTATCACGTCGTATGGTACTCCGTTGTCGCTGGTAATGTTGAGAAATCATATGCCATAAGGATCCATGGAAAGTACCCCCTCCCAGCAGTGAAGAAAAACATGATCAATATTCTCCGGTGTCTTAAGATAGTGTGAGCCCCACGGTAAAGAAAAACCCTCTTCTTCTACACTTGTTCTGGCTGACAATGTATGTTTATGTAGTTTAAAGAAAAAGAAAGATATTGCTTCTAAGTTGAGTTGCAATCTCTTAACTCGTTTTAAAACAGCCATGCGCTGGCCTGCACTGCCACTCGCCCTATCATTGGGACAGATAATGCGAGATCACGTGCATCTCGATGCAGCTTCCTCTCAGCAGCACTGAAGAAATATTTGTTCGAAAACCTCGTAGCCGAAACCTGTATGCTGCTTACCACTTCTTTTAGATAACCAGGAATCCGACCATGCATGACATCGATGCTCGCTGCAAGCTCAGGCAGTACTAACTGGAGCCTAACCTGAATCACAGTTCGCCGAAAAGAGTCCGTTACACCTCAGGAAAAAAAAGTTTTAACAATTGTCCAAAGAACAGGTATGTCAAACCCACACCCGAGGTCTTCACACTAGGAAAAAGTCGCCGTTTAGACCGAAATGCGAAGCACTGACTGTGATAGCAAATAATTCGTCAGCTATATGAATTAAGAATAGTAGTTTTATCGGCAGCATTACCTTCTAAACTTGGGCGTAATAAGTTAAATAACAAGCATGCTGTCACGCACGCACACGCTAGCATGAACACATCTCACTCGATGACTGCGCAAACTCGCTGTCAACACGTAGGGGTGAGGAAACGTGGCAGCAGCAGCGAGCGAATTATCCTTCCTGCAGTGTCTCGCATCAACGTTAACTAAGCCTCGGAAACACAGCACGCGGTGGGCTCGCTCCGCGTTGCAGATGACTTTCAAGATCCAGTGGCCTCGACGGGTGCGCACCTGCCCGGAGTAGAACAGGCCCCCCGGCCTACTCTCCCTGTGAACGAAACTTGCGCGCGGTAAAAGACGACGCGCTTTCTCCCCTCGTATCAGAGTGAAAGGTCGAGCAAAAGGTCTACCTTTTGTTCTGTACGTGACCTAACAGAGCAAAAGGTCGAGTACGGGACCTGTTCCGTCAGTACGCGATGGCTCGTGCAAATACTGATAGAAAGTGTTCTGATCTAAAATATCAAAGAAAGCTTAGTATAGGCTCCCTCGAGCAGTATCCCCTGCTTGCCCAGCTGGCCAGTCAATATCGGGAAGGTTAAAGTCGCCCCTAGAAGAAGGCATTCATTGTTAATAGTTCAAGAAAATTGGATAAATGGACTAGTGGTTCTACAGAAGGCCTAGAAGGCCTATAAAATGACCCAAGAACAATTGCTTTCCCATTCTGCAGTCTTATTTTACAAAAAATCGATTCGGTTTCATTATCCGGAAATTCTATTTGCACGCTCGGGATACTATTATGGACAAGAATAAACACCCCTCTGCCACGTGCACAGTGGTCTCGATGGAAAAACTCGTACGTGTCCGGAAATACTTCGGTGCTTGCGATAGTCGGGTTAAGCCAAGATTCTGTTCCCGAAACAATGGTCGGTTGGACGGTATGAAGAAAAAAGTGAAAATCATCAACTTTATTTTTTACACTGCGGCAGTTGACTAACAGAACACTGACGGGGCACATGACAGTATTAACAGTACTTTGTCATTGCTCCCGTGCAACACCGGCTTTACTGTCCCATTGAAAACGCCTGCTCCCCAAATGAAGTGTATCAAACTTCATAACTGGTTTCAAGCCTTCTTTGCTGTTTTGCTTGGCATACGCCCATAATTTCTTTCGCTTATCGCGGACAGTACGGGAAAAGTCTTCAGATATACCAGCGTTCGATCCAGTGAGCTTAAATGGAACCTGAAAGGTTTTCCAGAAATAATGAGCGAACATCTGTACGTAATGGTTTTCAACCCTCCGAATTCGAATATCGTATCGAAATGGAGCGAAAGAAAGCGCAAATATATTTTATTTCGACGAAAATTGCAGCAGCAGACACGCCCAGCTCGCGCGTCTCGTTTCCGCCTGTGATTGGTCGGGCGCCTCGTGACGTCAACACTAGTGTTCGTCCGAACCGCCCGCTGCCGCTACACATGAAGCGCGGTGCCGGGTAGTTTGGTGCTGTTTTTTTGAGACGGTAATGGAAAATTTAGAGAGACTGCGTTTTTCTGAAGATTTCGGCGTTACTCCCTACATGTACGAGCCGATCGCGAAGAGCCGGTCTCTCGAAGAAGCAAACGATGCTGGTGCGAGCAGTGCTTTCGACGCGAACGAAGGCGAAGTCTTGGGATCTCGTGTTGGAAATGCTCTTTGGTGAGCATGTTTTTTGCAAAGCGATCTAGTGATCTCGCCGATCTTTCGCCGATCTAGTGAGCTCATTTCCGGTCAAACAACTGTAGTGTTGTGTTCCTGCATGCCTCCTCGTGGAACGTAAGCGGGGATGCGATCGTCGGCATTTGTGCGCTGTCCAAAGCTGTCGGCAATCTACAAAGACGGTTTAAACGCGTGAAAAGCTTCCCGGTTCATGCAGTACGTGTAGTGACCTTCATCTGTGCGCCATCCGCACACTACTCGTAACCGAAGTCGTAAAGGCGGCGAATTCCGTCGGCTACGTGAGACGGTCGGTTTCTTGCTGTGCGCGAGAGAAGGGGGGAGCGTAGCGTCCTGGCGTGCGCCGGCTTTCCAGTACATGCAAACTCTACATTTGCACTGCGTTACAACACACGTGCAAATAGAAAATTCGCGGCGCTTTGCGACGAAACCTGCGTCAAGGGCGGGAGATCAACATGCACCTTCCGTTCAGCGTGCTAACACGAAGGAGCTCACAGTAAATCAAAATCCAGGTTTGTGCGAGTTCGTGTATTCATAAGGCCTTCCAACACCACTTATCATCAGTCAGTCCGCACTCGTGCCATCTTTGTTTTCGTTGCTCCGATCTTTTCGCGCTGCGTTTAGAAAGCCTGCTAGTGGCAAGTAGTCCTCTCTCATTCTGTGGCCATATACAGCAACTGAGCAGGCCAAATTGCAGGGCTGGCCGTATACGTGTTGCGTGCTTGAACAATGCTTGAACTTAAATAGGACCAAGCGAACGCGTCTCCGTATCACGTCTTCACTCGTACGAGCTTTCTGAGTAGAATTACGCGCGGCGCATAGCGCATAGCGTAATTTCGCATAGCGTAGCCGCAGTCTTGATATGTGATATGATGGGAGAGCTGCGCACGAGCCTAACCCTGAAACGCTTTTTGCTACCGTTCTCGTACAAGCACCGTTTAATTCAGACGTAACGCCTCACTGTTACCAAAATCCGGTACACCAGCTCAAAATCCATTTATCTGAAAAAAGCATTGTAGCAATCACCAGCTTACACGTATTAAACTACACTGAACAATGGTTCGCGCAGTCAGGTTCTTACCTCAAGCTTCCTTTTTTTCGCGAAAGCTGGCCTTGACAGCGGTGACGAGCTCCTTGTGTACGCGAACACTGACGGCACTGCGCCGGGCCTTAGACGAGCCGACTTGACTGGAAAACCCAACGCACGTTTTAAGGATAAATTCTGGTGATAATTGCCGTCACGGAAGTGGTTGGAGCACAGCACTGTTGTTCTTGAGGGCTTGAAATTATTTCGCTTCACAGCAGCCTCCCACTTCGTTAAAAGCTTCTTGTCTTGTGGAAAGTAATGGAAGACAACATCGTCGCGGCCGCTGGTGTTCCTGCATCCGTAGGCTGCACAGAAAGCCGGCATGATCGGCTTCTGTTGACCACTTCAGTTGATGCTGCGCCCGTTGACTACCACTCTACATACACGCAGACGCACCAACAAAGGAATGCAGGGTCGATCGAAGCAGATTACGATGGCACGCACGCAGAAACAAGCACGGTCAGGCACAGTCGCGGAGGCTGCGAAGGAATGGAACACTAGTGTTGACGTCACAACACCGCGGTTTCCGGTCTCCGCTCGCATCGTCAGCGTCAGCAGCAGCGCGCGGCATTCGACGGGAGGCGGAGCTACAGCGCAAATTTAACCGACGATTACGTCGCTCCTAATTGAAAAAAAACCCAAGTTTTACCTATATGTTTTACAAGGTTCCCGCGTCCGTATATGAGCGTCTTATTGAATTCGACAGACTCTTCAGCTTCCCTTTAAATGCTTTTGCAAGAGCGGCTTTGCGGTCTTTAAGAGAATTGAAGCGAACAATGATGCGCCGATTTTTTTCCTTTGCAAAATTTACCCAGCTTGTGTGCACGTTGAAGAGCTAACGAAGGTAATTCAAGCTTCGCAGTGCACTGACTTATATGAGTTCCTCAGACTGGGCGGCCGTCTCATTGGCATTAGAATCGGCCAAGTCATAAAAACGCTAATTATTGCGCCTCTCACGATTTGCCAAGTCGTCTAATTTTTTAGTCATGCCTGCCAAAGCATCATGATCTTGTCGCTGCTGATCTTGAAAGTTAGCTAAGGTTATTTCAATTGTGTCGACCTTTTCTAGCTTAGTTTCTAACGAAAGAAGCCGAGCTTTAACGTCAGTAACGTCTGCGATGAGCTGCAATAACTTGGAAAGTATTGCACTTCGACCATTTAACAGTTCTTGGATTTGCTCAGCAGTTGGTGGACATGGGTTACACTCGATATCTCCGCAACGAAGCAGCAAAATAAGTAGATAAAATGCCGGGCTGCGAAAAAGTGAAAACTTCCTCTTGACATGCACACGTTTCGACAACACAGAACCGCGTCGCCGACAGGTCTACAATTCAGTCTACAGAGTTGTACTTGAGAAAGAAATGTTTATTGTTAGCGAAACTAAAACTGACTGGTCGGAAGTTGTAGCATCTAATGATCCTCAAAAAGCGTTATCTCAGTTTTCGACGACACTTTCATCGTATCTAAGCTCCCACTCTCGTAAACTAAAATGCACAAAAAAGGTGTCATCGCCGCAGAATACATGGCTTACAGATAGACTTCTCAAAGTAATGTGGTCTCGTGAAAATTTGTAAAAAAAAACTAACAGACAACCTTTCAATACTAAACAACTTGCCCTTTACAATTTTTTTTTTAACTCACTTTCTGCACAGCTGAGAAGTGCGAAGAGGAATTATAACGAACTAAACATTATAGAATGCGGTAATAGCACTAGGAAAAACTGGTAAATACTTAACAACTTTTTAAACGGTAACTCTAAGAAAGTCATTTCGAGGATCATTCACAATGAACTGATATACATTATTCACATTTTGTGGTGATTTCTTCAAATACACTTCTGATTCTGCTTCATGCTGTGACATGTCCTTTAACCAATTACCTTATCCATACTTTTCTTTTTTTTCCAACTACACCTGATGTAGTAATTTTAATAATTAGGACCCTTAAAGCCGGTAACACTGGCCTCGATAAAATTAACGCTTTCCACATTAAAATGATCACACGACACATCGCTAACGTGCTCTCAGCTATCATTAACGTGATTTTTGAAACCGATGTTTCCTACGTGAACTCGAACGCGGTCGAGTCATTCCTATTTTCAAAAAGGGTGATCGCACGCTTACACATAACTATAGACCCATTTGTGTTCTTCCATTTTTTTAATAATATGATTGAAAAACCTATCGAAAAGCATCTAACAAAATCTTTAGATAAATTTAGCATATTTTCCTTACCAGTTTGGCATTTGTTTTGGCTTTTCAACTAATCTAGCGCTTATATCTTCTACTGATTATCTCAAAAAAGCGATTGATGAAGGTGCATTTGCAGCCTCGATATTCGTTGACCTATCCAAGGCCTTCGACACAATTAATCAAACTATTCTTCGGGCTAAAGTTGAAGCCATTGGAATAACTGCTCCGTGACTACTTTTCATCCGCAGTTACTTACAAGTTAGAATACAAGTCGGTAATATTTCTGCGTACTGCACTAAAGAAGCTACTACTAATATTGGTGTATCACGCGGGTCCACATTAGGTACCCTACTTTTCCTCATTTGTATTATGCATTTTCTCATCGAAGTGCATTCTGCACGCTGACGAGACTACTGTATTTAGTTCTAACAATTGTGTAACAACGCTAACAAATCAGCTGAACAAAGGTCTCGGGAAAATTCCCACATGGTGCCGACTTAATCAGCTGGAGAATAAGAATAGGACCATTCCACGCCAACTGTCCCAAACTTGGCGCTTGACCATCAGCGATCTTTATGAAAAAAAATTCAGGACAATCTATTTAAAGCAAGAAGTCATTCTGTAAAACATTTTTTGCAAAAAAGAAAATTTTCAGCACCGCTAGGAACAAGTAATTTTTTTAGAAAGCTCGAAAGTATGAGTCGTAAAACGCATTGTCAAAAATTTTTCTCTACTTAAAATAAGGCGAGCACACGATTTTCCCTTGAGAATGAAGACAGGCTTTTCACTTAAGAAAGGTGTTATCGATCCCTACGTTTCCGTGAGTTTTTATACGGCACTAAACATGCAAACCTTGGTGCATATTGTAAGTTTTTTTGCAGAAAGATAACTTTTACCGAAACGTTGTATTTTATAGTAACTAATTGCGAGCAAGTTGCACTGTAAGTGAAAAATAATTTGGGACAAATATAACGTGAAATGGTTTGTACAGCTGGTGACAAAGTTGAAAAAAAGTTAGTTTTAGCCTATGTTTAGTCGTAAATTTATCATTGAGGTGGTCGGGGTAAAAATACGCTAAATAGTGTACTTAATAGAAACATCTATTTTCTACAAACTGAGAAACGTTCATCAATTTTCTTTTTGTTTTAAGCAAAAAAAGAGTTTTTCATTTGTGTTATACCGGTCTCTGTGCGTGCACGTGTTTCCCCTTCGTAGGAAAGCGTCCTAGCGGTAAGTAGAACTTGCGCGGACGCAAAATTTCCTCTTTCGATGGAGGAACATATAGGCAATATGATAAGTTTTTACTTGACTGGTTTATTAAAAATTAGTTGCCTAGCCAATAAAAACGCGAGCCCCTATAGACCGCATTTAACCGGATGTCGCCGTACACCGACGGCCGGCGTAGCGTCGACACGCGGCACCGGAAAGTTACGCCGGTGAGTACAGAGTGCAGTTAGGTACACTATGATTTACACATCGGCGAAAACTTCGTGAATAAGAAAACAATCTGTTGCTTTATTACGGCATATATGTAGCAAATATCAGCCAACACAATCGTGTTTTAGCGACCATGTTGGCAATGATGTTAGAGGAGTGATGCCGACTCGTCATTAAATGCTATTAAATAAAAAAATCGCATTAAATAAAAAATGCATGCGATTGGTTTCGCACACGTTTATTGCATCCGACATGGAGGAAGGAAACCCAGGACAGGCCCCGACCAGCACGAACGTATTGGAGAGAGTGTGGCGGAAGTCACGTGCTCTTTTTCGCAAAGGAGCACTGGGAGGGGTACACCAAATGTCAACATTGCCATAGCAACCACGCTCACGAAACTTTCGCTTCTGCTCTTGGTCTCTGAAAAGTGAGATAAAATTTTTTCGCCGGTGCATTTTTCGCAGACCATTGTGTTCGCGAAAAAAGCTCACTTTAGAGGTGGTGTGTAAGCTTGAAAGTTTTGTTTGGGTCTGTGAGGATGACTGTCAGCCAGCAAATATACACTCAAGCAATCTCGGCGCTGATCATTGTCGTCTTCTTCAACGTGCCACGGAAAGAAACAGGAGCGTGTCTGCTTCACTAAAACTGCGACAGAAGTTTCGTAGGCTTTGTTTTCACGCGCGTCGGCAGCACACGCTTCCGGTGGTTCGTAACAATGCAAGTTCAAACTTCTCGCCCACCAGCTCCGGCGAGCTGCAGAACCGCTTATTGGAGGCGCAACCTTTTTACAGTCGATAGCTCGAACGAGCTTTCCCATTTTTTTCTTCAGTTATCGCAGACTGGATGTTAAATCCTGAGCATCACAATGGTCAGTGGACTGCCTTATGTGGTCTGAATTTAGCATTTAACTACAAGAAAGACAGAGAGGGCGAGCAACTAAACATATTTATTTCTTTCCATCATCTTTTTAAATGCAGTATTTTGAACTTAAGCATGCCAGAACCTTCAATGACGAGTCGACATCACACCTGTAACATCATTGCCAAAATGGTTGCTAAAACACGATTGTGTTGGCTGATATTTGCTAGGTATGGCAAACAAAAAGGTAATGGCATACGGAATATCCGTTTTTCAAAGCAGGACAATATTTCTCATTTTCTATTCTCAGGTGACTTATTTGTGTGTTTAATTTTACGTATAACTAGGAATCATTGGGAAACGCTTATATAAGTAAACTAACTTCGTTGCAAGTCATTCAGAATCGACCTATTCGCATACATTTTCACATCGTAGCATTAGTGCTCAGGTATTACACGAACATAATATTTTGAATGTGACTGATTTTGTTAAATATTACCTCGCCATATTTATCTCTAAGGCCTTAAACAACGATATTCCAGTAACCATCATACCAAAAACATCCCTTATTAATATAAAAAATACTCGATTTGTAGGCAATGTGAACTCCATCTTACTCTACATTCGAACCAACTATGGTAAGCAGTCACTACACTTTTCAGTTTTAACTCTCTTAAACACATTACCATTTCCTTTAACATTGCTCAACGCTCACAGATTTCATACAGAAATTAAGCACTTTCATTTAGCTTCCTCGGACTTTTCTACTTATGCGTAGTAGAAGTTGTGTGTCAACTGGACTTCACCTTTGTTTCTACATTTGTCTACCGCATTTCTCTTGCATTTTTTCCTTAATCTCCCTTTGTAGTTTCACCTAGTGTTGGCGAATTCGAACCCTTGTTATTGTTTAATGCATTCATGTGCTGATTTTCTGTCCATTTATCCCTTGTCTCCTAAAACTTTCATTATGGTAAATGTTGGAGGTCGTCATTGTTTGCACATTGATTCTAGTCATCATGCACAGCAGGTCCCACTCCAGTTTCCAACTAGGGATCTCCTTCTGTATTTATTTATCATCTAATTATCCCCATTTTGGTCCTGCATAAACTGATTCTGATTCTGATTCTCCTTCTAGCCTCTATCGCCTACGTACGTGTACACTGTTGTCATATCTTGCGTATGAGCTGATATAATGTCTTATTCTTATTCCACGCTTACATCCTTGCCATACCATTAAGTCTCAAAGATGCCTAATCAGCTAGGTGCACTTAAACGTCTGAGTCATGTTTGTACGTTGCGTGTGTTTTCAGTTCGCTATCATGATTTGATATCAACGCACCGAGTAGCAAGCGATTTAGGCACGCGAAAGTCGTAAAGTCGTCTGCACTTTGTCGTTAGTAGCAAAATTATTTGCGTTTCCAAACAGCTTGACTAAAGCACTCTCTAACACACGCTATTAGGAAGTATGCGATGGACGTCATCAGGCGTATATGAAAGATAATGCAGAACCGCTTCCTTTGACTTCTAAATGGCGCCTCCTCTTAGATCTAGACAGCTGTGAAACAGCAAGAATGTAGGTGAAGCCATACACAAGTCGTATTTCTGGAAAAAGACACCTACACACTGCACATACCATGTGTTCTTTCACAACACAGCATGCTCTAAAACTTGGAAAGCTTATCTTCCATAGATAGACCTGAGCGATGAGTTCTGCCGATTTTTTGACATCTTCGCAATTTCATTTTAAGATTTGGCATTAGACGTTGATTTGCTATTACCTACGAACCAACTCAGTAAATATTTAATTATACTAACCTAAATATTACGTCAGTAATTCAACAAGGCATTTTCCAAACACTGAGTATCACGTAGCTTTCTTTTGAATCAATAAAATGATTTCGGCTGTAGCTAGCCCTGCATCTTTTCTGAAATATTTCTTGAACTTTTCTGCCTTTCACCCAGTAGAAACGATGGCATGTGATATCACACCGTTGATTTGTGCCTAAGGCCTGAATACCAAGACGTTTCATGCATAAACACTGGATATATATGCAAAGACCGTTTCATTTATAGACCCTGAACAAAAAAATTTTGAATAGCTGTTATAGACAGCGATAAATAACCGATGAGTTATCGTCTGTTTGCCATCTTACTCAGTACGCAGAAACAGCAGCAATACCCTCATCCACCCATGCTTTCGTCGCAGCTTCTTGCATTTCGTGATTCTACGACATGGCCCAACTCACGTGATCATAAAGGATCGCGGAGGGCAGTTCATCACCGACGCTCTAGAAGAGCTGCTTCACCTGTGCGTTGTGCATTTCCGACACTCAATGCAGTATCGTGTACAGACCTAAGGTCTTTTTAAGCGGACGAATCGAAAGCTGACAAACATGCTAGTACGTATCCTCTGACCACAGGAACACAGAGGTTGAAGAAGAGGACGATAAAGGTCCATGCGGCGAGCACCCGTGTTTACACCTCTATCTTCCCGATCAATCATCTATGCCATGTTTAATCTTTCATTAAACACGCGATAATCCGTAACAATGCTGTTGCGGGGGAATAATGCAGTATCACGCCTATAAACTACCCTAACAAGTCTGACACGCACCCGATGAATTTCACATACCAAACGCCCTGGTATGCTCACACTGTGGGGCCACAAATATCCTAAGGACCACAAGTGCGCTGTACATCGTGCGCTATGCCGTGGCGCACACCATGCCAGGGACTACGAGTGTAAGAAACTACTAAAGCCCAAAGATACCACAATAAAAGAACATGTAGGCTTGCCCAGGTGTCAATGTCGCTACGACAGATTAACCATTGCTGTGGCGAGTTGTAAATAGCCAGCACATAAAGATGTTTGTTTAAGCTGCTAGATAAACGTCTGCAGTGACGCTAACTGTCCGTCTGAAATGAAATAATACAGGATTTCTTTCTATAGACGAAACAATTGTGGGACGTGGTTTCCATATGTGCCTTTTCTTTAAAAATGGAATGCAGCCTTATTTGTTGCATCTTTTTGCATGTCAAATTCGTTTCTAGGGTCGACGGCTACGACGCACGCAAAGTAATATGACGATATGGCAGAGTGTGTTGTTGATTGCAACAGCAAGCTATGTGTCGTCTATATGTGACGGTAAGTTAAATATTATAGAACTGCAATTTCCGTAATGTTGTAGACATGATCATATTTTTCTCCTATTCATAGAATTGTCCGGCAAAATAATTTCAATAAAGATTGAATGGCCTGTCAACACTCTTTAGCATTCAAATTTTTAATTGATGTGTGGCTCCGCGCAAGCGTAATCGGCATTATGCGGCATTTTACATATTCGGCATTACTTACGCTTCCAAGACATCGTAGTGCATTTACCTGACGCTGGTATACCTTTTTCTAAGCATATAATTGTGTATTTAGATGTAATTGCCAATGAAGAATTCCGAGATTGATGTGAAATAAGTGTTTACAAAGCTCATACGCATGCACAGCATTCTTCAGAACAATCGAGTGTGCTTTTACTTGCTCTAAATAGATCACGTGCAGATGAAGGCAGTTATGACAACAAGCGGCTTCATGAATTGAAGCTCCAAAAAAGACGGAAGCACGGAATGGTCGAAAGCAACCTTTTGACAGCCCCCCCCCCTCCTCCTTCTTGATAATGTATACTTTTCTGATGCTCAGTGGCTATGGTGTTGGGCGGCGGAGCACGAGGTCGCGGGATCGTATCCCGGCCACGGTGGCCGCAGTTCGATGGGGAAGAAATGCGAGAACAATCGTGCACTTAGATTTAGGTGCACATTAAAGAGCCTCAGGCGGTCTAACTCTCCGGAGTCCTCCACCCCGGCGTGCCTTATAATCAGAAAGTGGCTTTCGCGCGTAAAACCTCATAATTTAATTATTATTTTTTTTTACTTTTATGGACAATAACTGGCATTGCTAGCCAAACACAATGGTTGCATTAGTCGAATACATGAATTTATCAGAAGCAACAAATTCAGGTTTTCTGAATGAGGCATAATCACTTTAGCTGAACGCCTTCTTAATTCGCAAATTGCGAGAGTGTTTTTTAATCATTTCGAAGAAATTGGCTATATTTATAGACATCAAAAGTATGTTTGATAATATTTCATGCAACAGGTACCGGCATAATTTTAGTGAATTGAATCAATCAGATATTCATCTTGCACCATCGAAAAGGGTACGTATACAAAATATTCGGAGCAATGGCCTTTCCGTTTGGTATCTGGTACAATACAAGCACTGTGAGTCCAAACCCATTAATATGTTTATTTCTACGAACGTACTACATATTTCTTCAATAGGAGAACAAAATTTGTCACAGAATTGGTCATATTGTACAACATCCACCCGCCGTTATGTAGAGAGAGAGAGAGAGGAAAGGGGAAAGGCAGGGAGGTTAACCAGAGATGAAGATGCGGTTGGCTACCCTACGCTGGGGAGAGAAGGGAGGGGGAGGTAAAGTGGTAATAAAGTAGTGATAAGGAAAGGAAGGCCTTTAGGCCTCCAAATATGATGCTAATGGCGATGATGATGAGAAACTTGATCAAATATTGTGAATCAAGAAGTCATGGCATGTCATCACACAATATTGTGCACATATACGGAAGCTCAACTTTCTTGGTTGGTAATTTTATATATATTGCCACAAAACTGAAGGTAAACCAAAACAATTCATTAGTCACTGTGGTGAAAGACGACGACGATGGCAACAGCACATGCGACATGACGCGGGAAATAAGAGAGCATGAGGGTTGGATGCAGAAGAACAAGAAAGAGGAAGACACGAGCGAACAGGCAGCGGCAGCCAGGAAGGCCAATCGAACGAGGGCCGAGCGAGGTTCGTAGAAGCAATCCCGAGAGGGCTACCCGGTGTACCACTGGACAGCATCGTGACGGGTTGCGAGCCACCGAACCGAATTCCTGCCTGTGTGCCATGCCTCGCTGGGTCTTGAGTTCTTGCAGTTCCTGTGCGCTGGGGAGTCTGGTGCTCTTGCAGTTATGGCGTCGGAATCTTGAGCCACCAGGCAAGCGGCTGTCGCCGCGTCCCCGTTGCCACCTACCCTAGCAGCCTGCGACGCATCCGGCGTGTCAACGAAAGTTCCTACCACACGCGAGCGATCAGGGGGGGGGGGGGTATTCGGCGACGCCGGGACTTTGCGCGTTGTTACAGTCAACCCATCCCATTGCCGTCTTCGAGTCTTTTCCCAGCGCACCGCGCGTCAACAAACGTGACGGTCCCCGTGATTACAGTCACTCACCGTTCCGAATAAGACAACTGCAAATGTTTAATTTACCATTATATGCTTGTATATCATGCCGACTTCGAAACGTAATTCATCATCATTATCATCATCAGCCTGGTTACGCCCACCGCAGAGCAAAGGCTTCTCCCATACTTCTCCGACTACCCCGGTCATGTACTAATTGTGGCCAAGTTTTCCCTGCAAACTTCTTAACCTCATCCGCCCACCTAACTTTCTGCAGCCCCCTGCTACGCTTCCCTTCCCTTGGAATCCAGTCCGTAACGCTTAATGATCATCGGTTATCTTCCCTCCTCATTACATGTTCTGCCCATGCCCATTTCTTCTTCTTGATTTCAACTAAGATATCATTAGCTCGCGTTTGTTCCCTCCCCCAATCTGCTCTTTCTTATGCTTTAACCTTACACCCATCATTCTTCTTTCCATGGCTCGTTGCATCGTCCACAATTTAAGCAGAACCCTTTTCGTAAGCCTCCAGGTTTTTGCCCCGTGCGTGAGTACGTGAGCACGCATCCAATCGTACATAAAGCATACAGCACGCGGCGATGATGTCGTCACCCTTGGACATTTTACGAGACATCATGGTAACGGCAGAAATGTAACTGGATTCTCCATGCAATTGCTATCGCAATAAAGCGGGCACAAAGTAAAATTGTGATACCTCCAGGATTCTGTCACCAGTGCTCCTTCAGCAACAAACATATGTTCCTCTTTTAGGTACCAGCAAAATTGTGTAAGTAAAACATACGGTTTTGTCCCCTGCTCTTCCTAGAGTCCACACTATATTCCTCCACTGGCTTGTCTGCAGCCTGCTTCTTGCCCACCCGGGCATTGAATCCGCCCATCAGTATAGTATATTTTGTTTAGACTTTACCCATCGCCGATTCCATGTCTTCATAGAAGCTTTCGACTTCCTGGTCATCATGATGGATGTAGGGGCGTAGACCTGTACGACCTTCAATGTGTACCTCACATTAAGTTTCACAACAAGACCTGCCACCCTCTCGTTAGTGGTATAGAATTGCTGTATGTTACACACTATGTCCTTATTCATCAGGAATCCGACTCCTAGTTGTCTCTCCGCGAAGCCCCGGTAGCAGAGGACGTGCACGCTTTTTATCACTGTATATGCTTCTTTTGTCCTCCTAAGTTCACTGAGCCCTATTATATCCCATTTATTGCCCTCTAATTCCTCTAATAGCACGGCTAGACTCGCCTCAGCCGATAACGTTCTAGCGTTAAACGTTGCCAGGTTCAGATTCCAATGGCGGCCTGTCCGGAACCAGGGATTCTTAGCACCCTCTGCTGCGTCGCAGGTGTTACCGCCGCCGTGGTGAGTTGCTTCATAGTTGCTGAGGACTGAGGACCGGGGTTTGATTGTTGTATTCATATAGGAGGTTGCGGCCAAGTAGTGCACCAGGGTGGCCAATCCTGCTCTGGTGAGGGAGTGCGTTACCCGGTTCTGGTCACCGGGATCAGGCCGCACTCCAGGCCTATGTATGCAATTTTATCAACACGAGGTTTTTTATTATTTTGTTTATCCGGTGGACAATTGCGCGGCACCGGGATTCGAACCGCGGTCCTCTTGCACGCGAGGCGGATGCTTCACCTCTACGTCACTGCTGCACACTGGCACGCAATTACTTCATCAGAAATTTCCGAGGTCCTACATTTTATTTTGTGTTCTAAGTATGCAATCCCGTAAAATGAAGCACGTGCAACTAATCGCACATGTTACTTGAAGTTCTACGTGGACAAAGCCTATTATTGTTAACATCGCTCACGAAAACTAAACGAAGCTGTGAATTAGGTTGCATACTGTGGTCCCAATATTTGACAGCATTACGGTAGGTTAGCATGAACGAAGAAGATACCGATCTGAAAGCAAACGGCTTCGAAAATATCAATGGCAACGAACCAAGGGGTTACCAATAAGAGAATTATTATTTCTTCCAAGCAATGTGTGCTTCCTTTTTTTAATCTAAAGGAAAATCCCAACGGACGCCTACTTTTTATGTCATGCAAGCCTATAATTTTACAGCAAAATTTTTAGATGCGTCGGAGAACTATGTAGGGCCCGAAGTATTTGCGTAGGAGCTTTTCAGAGAGCCCACGCTGTCGAATAGGTGTCCAGACCCACACTTTGTCGCAAGATGTATGTTACGGCTTCGTGCCGAAGATTGTAGCGTCTGGCGTCACAGTCCTGTTGTTCGTGAATTCGCAGACGCGCAAGCTGCCTAGCTGCCTCTGCTCGGTGTGTTATCTCTTCAGCACCTGTGTCGTTGTCGTCAAATTCATGATGGAGCATTGCGTCTAATGCTGTTGTAACCTCATGGCCGTATACGAGACTGAAGGGTGTCTTGCGAGTGGTCTCTTGACGAGCCGTATTGTACGCGAAGGTGACATAAGGTAAAACATCGTCCCACTTCCTATGCTCTACATCTACGTACATGCTTATCATATCAGCCAATGTCCTATTGAGTTGTTCTGTCAGTCCGTTCGTTTGAGGGTGATACGCTGTTGTCTTCCGGTGGGCGGTGCCACTTAGACGTAGCACGATATCTAAAAACTGGGCCATGGACGCAGTACCTCTGTCCGTGACGACTACTGCGGGAGCGCCATGCCTTAAAACGATGGATTCCAGAAAAAATCGTGCCGCTTCATCTGCTGTTGCCCGTTGCAGAGCACTTGTCTCGGCATATCTAGCGAGATAATCCGTGGCGACGATTATCCACCTATTACCAGTAGTAGACGTTGGGAAGGGGCCCTGAAAATCCATGCCTACTTGTGCAAATGGTGTGGCCGGTACGTCAACAGGGTGCAGTAAGCCGGCTGGTTTGACGGATGGCCGTTTACGACGTTGCCAATCCAGACATGTCTGAACGTAACGTTTAACGACCGCAGTAAGTCTCGGCCAGTAGTAATTCTGCCGAATCCGTGCCAATGTGCGAGTGTAGCCCAAGGGCCCAGCAGTCGGCTTGTTGTGGCAGGTGTGTAAGATATCACGTCGAAGCGGTGATGGAACAAGTAGTTGCTGCCGCTAGGCGAGAAGTTCTTCTTGTAGAAGACGTTGTGACGCAAGCAGTATGATGCCACCCCTCTAGCAAAGAGCCTCGGCACGCTGTTGGTTCGCCCTTCGAGGTAATGAATAAGCGGCAGCAATTCAATGTCATCTCGTTGCTGGCGTGAAAGATCGGCATTATGCACGAGTCCCAGAAAAACCGTGTCGTCATCGTCTTGTGCTCCCGGCTCAACAGGAGACCGAGAAAGGCAATCGGCGTCTGCGTGCCGTTTTCCCGACTTGTATATAACAAAGTCGAACTCTTGGAGTCGAAGACTCCAGTGTACGAGCCGGCCGGAAGGATCTTTCAAATTAATGAGCCAGCAGAGGGATGGTGATCACTAACGACGGTGAAAGACAGACCTAACAAATACGGACGAAATTTCAGAACTGCCCATACCATTGCGAGGCATTCTTTTTCAGTGGTGGAGTAGTTAGCTTCGGCTCGGGATAGTGTCCTACTGGCGTAAGCAATCACTTTTTCGCTGTAGCCCTGCCATTGTACTAGCACCGCCCCTAGACCGACATTACTAGCGTCTGTATGCAATATCGTCAGGGCTTCCTCATCGAAGTGTGCTAATACGGGAGGCGATTGCATGCGTTGCAGGAGCTCGTGGAATGCCCGCTGCTGGTCTTCGCCCCAAGTAAAATACGTATCTCGCGTGAGCTGTGTTAACGGCCATGCGATACGCGAGAAATTTGGAATAAATCGCCGGTAATATGCACAGAGTCCCAGAAAACGTCCCACGGCTATTTTGTCTGATGGAATCGGGAAATTAGCGACGGCGGCAATTTTATCCGGATCAGGTCGGACTTCTTGGCTACTGACGACGTGACCGAGGAATTGGAGCTCATGAAAACCAAAATGGCCCTTCTCAGGCTTCAAAGTGAGACCGGCAGAGCGTATTGCTTCAAAAACAGTTTTCAGCCTTCGTAAGTGTTCGTCTGACGTTGCGGAAAAGACAATCACGTCATCCATGTACAGCAGGCTTGTTTGCCATTTGAGTCCGGAGAGCACAGTGTCCATTACACGCTGAAATGTTGCTGGCGCCGAACACAAACCGAAAGGAAGTACCTGAAATTCATAAAGTCCGTCAGGCGTCACAATGGCTGTTTTCTTACGGTCTCTCTCATCCACTTCGATCTGCCAATAACCGCTTTTCAAGTCCATTGAGGAAACGTAGCACGCGTTTCGCAACCTATCCAAGAAATCAAGACGTGGCAGTGGATAAACGTCCTTCTTTCTGACCTGATTGAGCTTCCGATAGTCGACGCAGAAGCGCAGGCTACCGTCCTTCTTTTTCACTAAATCTACAGGTGATGCCCAAGGACTATTAGATGGTCGAATAACGCCATCTTCCAGCATCGTCTTCACTTGTTTTTGTATTGCTTCGCGTTCCTTTGGGGCCACACGATAAGGGTTTTGTCGGATGGCTCTGGCGTCGACATCAGTAATGATGCGGTGTTTGGTAAGTGGCGTTTGACCAACTCTTGACGCATAGGAGAAACAGCCCTGGTACTGATTGATGAGCTCAAGAAGACGGTTCCGCTCAACGCCCGTTAACGTCGGGTTAATGTCTACAATAGGCGCAGCTGTGTGGATTGTAGAGGCCGACTCCTGCGCTAAGTGGTAGTCTTGTATATCTGTCACTTCGTCGAAATAGGCGACAGCAGTGCCTCTAACGATGTGTCGGCGCTCTTTACTAAAATTCGTCAGCAAGAGTTCGGCGCTTCCGTAGATTACATTGATAAGTGCTCTAGCAATGGAGACACCGCAATTCAGTGCTAGCGCACTGATGTGTTCAGCTACTCCAGTCCCATTTTGCAGGCTGTCACAGCGCACCTGTACGAGAGAGCAACTCCGCGGCAAAAGTATGACGTCATCCGCGCCAAACGTAAGCGAGGTTGTTGTGGGTTCTCATGGGTGACATTATCCGAACTCGTGGCAAATGTCACGCTTCTGTCACGGATGTTAATCACGGCGCCGTACTCCCGTAGGAAATCCATGCCCAATATAAGTTCTTTACAACACTCAGTAAGGATGACGAGGGTGACGACGAAGGTTGAACCGGCGATTAAGAGTCGGGCCGTGCATTTCCCGAGAGGTGTCATCAACTGACCTCCGGCGGTTCTTATGTTGGGCCCGTGCCATGGTGTCTTCACCTTCCTCAGTTTGTCAGTGACCTGTAATCTAAGGATTGAAAAATGGGAGCCAGTGTTAACCAGAGCGGCTATTTTGTGGCCGTCAATGCAAACAATGAGCTCGGCGCTGACGATGTCAGTTACGTCTTTCGTACTTCTATCCGTCGTGTTCGTCGTTGTGCTGGTCGTCTTTTTCGTCAATGTAGTGTTCACGTAGTCGTTCGTCGATAACGGGGGATGTGGAGCAGTTCGAGTATTGGCAACCTCACCCTCGGAGGTCGCTGCGGCTAGTTTCCCCGTCGAGGGCTAGGCGATCTGCCCCTAGTGACGTCAGCAAAACTGCGACGAGTCGGCGAATTGTAGCGCGCCAGAGATGGAGAAGGAGAACGTGGTCGGGGCGTCGTCGTATTTTGTGGCTGACTGTTCACAGGAGCGTCGTTGTAAGCGCGTCGACCGTCGTACGGAGAATAAGCCTAGTTGGCAGGAAAGCTTGGGTGTTGAGCGGCGCGATAGTTCCATTTGTGGCAAACTCTATAGACGTGTCCAGCTTCACCACAATGGTAGCACACTGGTCGACGGTCGACGGTGCGCCACAAATCGGTTTTCCGACGCTGATAGTTCGGCGGTAACTCTCCATGGAGCCAAGGAGTGGCGTGCGCATGTCGAAAATACGGCTTTGTTTGTGCTGGCATGATCGGCGGGGTCGGTAGAGTCGACGAGGGTGATGATGTCGGCTCTGTTTGTGGCGTAGGTGGTGTTGTAGTTATGGGTGTCAACGGCGTTGAAGTTGCGTTGAGTGGACGGCGAACAGCCTCCGCATAAGTGAGGCGCCGCGGTACGTTCCCACAGTCTGGTGCTGAAAAAGCTTGCCGGACTTCGTCCCGGACTACATCAGCAACAAAAGATAACGCTGGCGTCGGTTCCGTAGGCGCAACCACAAAGCCGAGCTACCGAAGCTCTTCTCGAACCACCTCTCGGACAACTTCACGCAGAGACATGTCGTTACTCGCAGCCAGTACGGAAGTGTTCGCCGCCGAGTTTCTCATGTCAATCTGGCGGTATCGTTGATGCAGGACCCGTTCAACGGCTGTAGCCTTTTTTGTGAACTGTGCCACTGTTGTCGGTGGATTTCTTACAAGGCCGGCAAACAGTTGCTCCTTCACTCCTCGCAAGAGATATCGCAGCTTTCTTTCCTCTGGCATGTCTGGGTCTGCCCTACGGAAAAGACGGGCCATGTCTTCCGAGAATATAGTAACACTCTCATTGGGCTTTTGAACGCGGATTTCAAGGAGACGCTGCGCGTTTTCCCTCATGTCGATGGTTGAAAAGGTATCCAGCAGCTGTGCGCGCAAATCGTCCCACGTGGCAAAGCTCCTCTCCCGGTTTACGTACCACGTACAAGCATTGTACTTCAAATAACAATAGACACTCGAGAGTTTGTCCGCCGAGCTGGTCTTATGGTTATACTGGGCGACGCGCTCGAACTGGTCTAGCCAATCTTGGACGTCTTCAAAGGCATCACCATGAAAGCTCTCCGGGACCATAGGATTCTGTAGTGTTACTTGCGATGGAGCTGCGGTGGCCATGTTATTTGTAGGAGGCAAACGATTTCTCGAAGTTTCTTGCAGGGGACTGGACTCGGGCGCTAAGCCTAGCAGGCGACGACTGAACCGGTGGAGCGGTGTTTCGATGCGCGATGGTGATTCCGGGCTCGATCGTCGGCTCCGCGAAGGGGTGCCAAGCATGAAGAATACCCCGCACCTCCACCAGTGTAACGACGTGGGATCGACGAGTATGCGTAGCAGCACCGCCAAGAAACGCACTTTATCAGTTGTTGTTGTTGTTGTTGTTGTCCTATGTGGCCGTGGCACATACCCACAGTGGGGGATTGGCCAAGAATCGGGCGGTTTAATTAGGTGCCTAAAAATAATAATGAAACAAGGGAGTTAACAATTTGGGCGTGTGAGCTTAAAAGTAAACGTTTTGTGTCTGGAGAAAAAAAAAATAGATAATTAGATGAAAACCGGGTATAAGAAAATAATAATAATAATTACAATAATAATTAATAATAGATAAGAAATAAAAGAAAGCTATGGTAGGGAGGGAGAACGATCAATCTAACATGGAAAACGATTGGTTTCAATTAGGTAATTTTGGATCGCCAAGCAAACATTTCTGTGGCTGAACCCAACAATGGAGGCTCCAAAAGATAGGATCACAGGCACTGATGAAGTTAGACCAATAGAGCGAAGCGGCATTTCGAGTAGTCGTTTTCTTAGAATAGAAAACCGTCTGCAAGACAACAAGAAATGGTCGATTGTCTCCGCTTCGCCACAGAATGAGCATAATGGTGAGGGGACCAGACCAGACCTGTGGAGGTAGAAGTTCAATGCAGGTATACGGCAGCGCAGCTTCGTGATGGACACTTCAATTTTCCGTGTTCGGCAAAAATCTCTGTTCCACGGGTGCAGGAGATGTCCGTAATCCTCAGAGTTAGTAATTGCGGAGCCTGATACGGACTGTATAATGATACTCCTGCGAAATCTAGCTGCAGTAACGTAAGCAGTCAAAGGGCAGCAAGGAAGAATCGGGCCACTTATCGATGCCTTGGCTAGAGAGTCTGCAATTTCATTAATGATTAGTCCTTTATGGCCAGGCACCCAAATCAAACGCACGCTTCTCAAGTAACCAGGTACCAATGATTGAAATGTCCTCATCACGCGAGAATCACTAGAAGCAGTAAGGGATGAGCACAATGATAAAGAATCAGTGACTATCACGGCTGACGTAATTGATGGCCCTAATTTGCGTAATGCCAGCACCACGGCCATGAATTCAGCTAAAAAAATCGGTATGAAATCTGGCAGCCGAAGAGAAAATGTCCAATCGAGAATCGGGGAAAATATTCCTACACCTGACTTTTCTTCACATTGTGAAGCATCTGTAGCAATTACAACGTTTGTTTGGAGGTATTGCAGGTGATCTTGTAATATACCGTCGAGAATACGGTGTGGAAGTAATTTTGCATTATTAGGGAAGATGTCATCAAATTGAATATCCGTGGCAACAGCTCTGTCGGTAATAGGAAGTACATCGCATATGCGCACGCCCAAAGAGTCAAGTAATTGTTGCACGAATATAATTTGCGGTTTATGCAGTCGCGGCCAGATGACACCAAAAAACAACGCAGGTTGTGAAATAAAGATTATTTGGGTATGACGTAGTGGTGATTCGTAAATCCTTAAGAACGTCTGCACCGTCAAAAGCCGGAACCTGCACGAAAGTGGCGGAACACGGGATTCTAGATAAAGAATAGAATTTGCAACAAATTTAGGAAGACCTAAACACAGACGTAATGCCTCTCTTTCTAAGAGGATTAGAGGACGGGACATGTAGGCTGGAGCTCCCGAGAAGAGCACGCAACCAAATTCTAATACAGGGCGAACGTACATACGGTATATCATTAGGAGTGTATCTCTTCTCAATCCTATTCGACGACTGCTCAGCCTACGCAATATGCCAATTGCACGGGTACCTTTCCCAGTCAACAGATCTATGTGTGAGCGCCAGTTGAGAGAGGCGTTATAAATAATTCCGAGGTATTTAACAGATTCCACCTGTGGTATGTCTTGAAGGTGGTAAGACAATGAAATGTGCACTATGTCACGTATCGGAAAAACGAGAACAGCACATTTGCTGGCATTGAGTGTGAAGTGACTAGCATCTAACCACCTCTCCAGATCATAAAGGTAAGTTTGCAGTCGTTGGTATAGCGTGTGGATGTCGTTTGCAGATGCAAAAAACGCAATATCGTCTGCATAAACATAAGTAGTTATTTCTTGATGACAAGGTAGTGTGCTCATGAGAATATTAAAAAGTACCGGGGAAAGCACTGAGCCTTGCGGTGCGCCTCTCGTTTGTTTGTGTTTAGAAGAAGAAACGCCGCTTTCGTAGCAATAGAATTCTCTTTCACCTAAGAATGACTGAATCCACGCTACTATATACCCAGGAACACCACAGGAAGTTAACCGATTGATCAGTATAGTGTGCTCCACAGTGTCGTATGCTTTAGCGATATCGAGCGTCACTAAGGCAGCGTATTGCTTATGACGTCGAGCGAGTTGTATTCGGCTTTCTAAGTCGACGTGGGCATGCCAGATGGAGCAGCCGGCCCTGAAACCAATCTGACAGGGACTAAGAATGGAATTATCATTAATAAATTTCATGATGCGACGGTGAAGAAGCCTCTCAATAAATTTTACTACGTTTGATGTAAGCGCAATGGGCCTAATGTTCTCCAATACATACCTTCCTTCTTGTTTCTTAAGCATCAATATTACCTTGGCAAGCTTCCAGTGCAACGGAATCCAAGCATATTTAATTGAATAATTCACCAGGTCTAAAAGAACGTTAGGTGATTCCTGTAACAATATTTTTAACATTGCATTTGTGACGCCATCAGGGCCAGGGGCTGAAATCGGTAAACATAGTGCAGTCTCATTTAGTTCAGCTAAGGAAATTGGAGTAAAGCCATCCCAAGGACCTAATGTAGAATGAATAGCCGGAAGCCTGGCCGTAAATCGATTTTCTAAGCCTTCGGCAATCTCTTCTAGGGAGGCGCTCAGTTCCTGCGGGGTCAAAACAATTGAATCTAATGTTAAGGGTGTTGGTAGCACCTTCCTAGCACGAAGGAATGCAAATAAAGCACGCTTATTTTTTGAATTAGATAGATAATCGTAATGTCTAATATCATATTCCTCTTTGGCTCTATTAACAGTACGCTTAAATACACCAGCATGAAACTGATAATTTTTCCAATTTGTCGGGCACTGATTATGCAGAAGCATTTTCCAAGCGGCCTTTCTTTTTCTATAGTCCCGCGTACACTCATTATTCCACCAACGACAAGCGGTGCCTTTAGCCGAAGGGATGACAAATTCAGCTTGCTTCCGGGAATCCTCTAGAATTGAGCAAATGGTTGAAGCGATTTCCTTATCATTGGCATTGGCAAGTTTCGAAACGGCAGAACGCAAGAAAGTCTTAAATTTCGTATGGTCCATAAATGTGCATGCCTGGTATTCTAAAGATGTTATTGGACAATTGATTTCAAATGACACAGGAAGATGATCACTGTTGGTTGCTGATTCAACCGCTACCCACGACAAAACCTTGATGCCAGCGCTACAAAATGTCAAATCTAACACTGAACGGAAGGGTCCTCTAACAAACGTTACTTGTCCTGTGTTCTGACATGAAAGGTGGCTATCAATCGTCCACTCCCATAGTCGCTTACCGCACACATCTGTTTTTTGCCCCCACGACACGTGATGCGAATTGAAATCCCCTACAAACAAAATTTCTTTTCTACAGGCAGCCACAGCCCTATCAAGTTGACGTGTACTTTGCACGCCGCTGGGGAAATAAGCATTTATAATTGAAAATGGATGGTATCCTGGGAGGCATAAATCTATGGCCAAAATTTCACAGTCGCAGTCCATGATTTGAAAAGAAATTTTTGCCTTGTGACAAATTTTACTGGAAACAAGTATCATTAATCCTCCACCTCGCGAGTCTCTATCTAATCGGAAGGACCGAAAACCTTTTAAATGAAAATTTTTCTCTGGTGAAAGCCACGTTTCCTGAAGAAGTAAGATATCTGGATTGAATTGAATAGATAGGCAAGATAAATCTGTTGAAGCTGAAAATATAGAACGACAGTTCCACTGCAGCACTTTCAACTGTCCAATGGTGTAGAACGCACAGCAGCGGCAACTGCCGCCTTTAGAATACTTTCTGTGAGAACAGGAGTTGGTTGACTCTTTCTTGATTTTGGTTTCATAGTTTTTGAAATTGGGGACCCCATACGTTTGGGAGCTCGAGTGTCAAGTTCCATGTCTGTGGCAATAACAGTGTCTGAATAAGAGGGCTCATCCTCGCGTGTCTGGACTACTGAAGTAGTGTCTGTCGAATATTCTGCAACTGTGGAAGGCGTCTCTACCTCGTTGCTAGGCGTTCGAGGTGTGGCGTTAGGTACTGGGCACTGCATTGGTGTCTTATTGGGCTGCAATATTTGCATCATGTGGCTGGAAATGATTTGTGCTAAGCAATCAGAGAGACTGGATATCAATTTGTCCATAGCTTTAGCCATTCCTCCAAGGGAAAAACAGCAACGTCTTCTTCGTTTTCCCCGCTTCACCTAAAAACCCGCGCTACTTCAGCGTCGTCCGCACTGGCGCATACTCGCTGCATTATGGTTCTGCCAAATATAGTTGTGTCATTTTGTTGTTCTCCATCTCCGGCGCGCTACAATATCATAAGATGCCAACAAACACTGACACCAAGGACAACATAAGGGAAATTACTTGTGCTTAATAAATGAAATTGCGAAGGTTGTGGATTCGGTTCCCACCTGCGGCAAGTTGTTTTTTCATCCACTTTAATTTCCATGAAGTTATCGTTCCTTAATTTCATTTATTAAGCAGAAGTAATTTTCCCTACGTTGGCCTTGGTGTCAGTGTTTGAGGGCCATGAAAGGATGATGTGGCCCAAAAGTATTAAGCGTATAGGTTAAGTACAAAGTGTAAATGTATTTACTTAATTCTAATATGTCCTCTTTTTTCACATGCCACATACACCTAGGAGCTTTTCCCGATCGCCTCGATTACCTGAATTAGATAGACTTTTTTTTAATTCAATTGAAATAGGGCCACAGACGGTTGTGGATAGTATGCAAAAAAAAAAAAATACTAGACTGCGTATTATATGCGTACGTTTGGTTGGCAATCGCTAATTGCAGAATTCTGGAGCATCGAGCCCAAGCATCAACCAAATAGCCTGAAGGAACTCAATTTACTCCCATTTAGAAACTTTGGGACTATAAGGTACGTTTTATAAGCGGCCTGCTGGAAATTCTGTATAATGTCAGCAAATAACGGGCCTCCCGAAAAATTATTCAAAGCAGTGCTGGAGAGCATACAGCAGAGTTATAGGCAGTGTTTATTGATCCATGGTGTTAAGCATATCCAATCAGTGCTAGCACTATGACATAGCAGAATTACCGCCTACCTGACACTATGACATCGTGTTCAGGTAGGCGGAAATTCTGACAACCTAGGGTTCTTTAACTAAAGCTGGGGCCCTATAACGTAAAACTATTCCAATATGTTTCTATTCCAATCTCCTGACGTCAAATTTGCGTAACCACCGACGCAAGCACCGGGCGGTCACCCGCAGGGTTGTCTGAACAGACCAATCGAATGCTCTCCTGGTTCATAGGAGGTCACTTTTGTTTGCTTGAAAAGCGAATAACATTGCCTACACTGAGCAGCTTGTCGTATCTAATTGGCTGATAAGAGGGGAAGAGAACGCTCAAGCGGAGAGAGATTCGCTGAGGCAGAGCCAGTGCACTGAAAATTGATAACCGGATGAAGAGGGTGGTGCCGCCGTCTGCGATTGGTCGGCTTTCCCTTACCTAGCTTGTGGTGGCTTGTCGAAAATCGCGGCGACATGCAACGGAAGCATAAGAATGACGCTAAAACTGACCCTCAGCAAAGAAGAGTTGGCAGAATGAGGTGGTAACCGTGCCGAAAGTGCTCGAAAACGTTAAACAGCCACGCAAGAAGTTTTATTATACGCAAATACACCCATGCTCTCCGGCAGGTTCGAGTAGCCAGCGTCTCAGCGATTGGCGTCAGCCATCTTTTATTCCTTTTGGAACGGGGCAGCCTGCGGCTATTCCGAAGAAAATTCAGTTTTGTTCGGCATATTAATGCATCTTTATCGCGTGCACGTCACTTTGACGCGGTGAGTTTGTGCGGTTTTGTGACGAGACGTGGCAGGCAGGTGAGGTGGGTGCAGCCCGAAAACTTTTGACCAATAGCCGAGGGCTAATGGCGAAAAGGGGTCGAATCAGAAATAACTGTTTTTCTTTTTTTTATCAAATTATGCATAATCAGTGTGTACACATCATATCAGATGGGGAGCTACCGCCGTTTTCGTGACGTCGCGTGACAGACAGGTGAAGTGGGGGTGGTCGAAAAAGTTTTGACCAATCGTGGGGGCTGATAGCAGAATTGGAATAGAAAAATTTGGAATACTTTTACGTTATAGCGTCCCCGAACGTTACTACAGGGGCGTTTTTGAATTTCCTTTTTTGAAATGCGGCCGCTGCGACTTGGGATTACAACACACTGCTACATGCTCGGAAGCAGAAAGCCATAGTCAAGGCGTCAGAGCAGCGGGTGCACACACAATGCTCCCCGCTCTCTTCAGAAAGCTGTGCGCAAAACTGCGCGACAGAGAGTTCAAATTCCGACGAATGAAGGCCCATGTTATGTTTAATGCATTGAGAGCCTGGCATTTCTGGCCATAATGAAGCCTTTGCAAATATTTGCTGAATACTCGTTTTCTCTTCACGTTTGTGTACAACACTAGGCCCATAGGTAACATTGCCGGTGGCTTCGGTGAAAGAAAGGGGGAAACATGTTCATATTCCGTGAAAATAAGGGGCAGGTCATTTTTTTATGATAAGCAAGTGTAATTCGAACTATTTTCACGTTTGTCTGTGCCGTACTGCATTTGCCGTATTATATGCAAGCGCTGCTGAGGGCCCGAGGTGTGTTCTAGGAAGCGTGTAATCTTCAATTCGCTGCTCCCGAGTAATTATGGGATTGGTAAAGCTTGCGAATCAATATGGCTGATATGCGTCTGAACTTGAAAGTGCTTGGGTAAATTACAGCCTTTGAATGAGAACTTCCATCGCGAGACTACGATACTTATTTGCAATGTTTCACAGTGAACTCGCAAAAGTTTATCTGGCACCTAGTTCGCATTCTGTTGAAACGGGGATGGCGCATATAGTAAGCTAAAGGTACTATGTGGCAAAACTTTTACGCATCTGGCTTAATAATTCTCTTCGAAAATATTGAGTGAACACGCGTCGTTTAACTTATTTTCAGGCGTTGTGCGCAGCGCATGCATTGTCAGCGCGCAATCACGGAAATCACAGGGGCACTGTTTTGGTATTTTGCAAAAATGTTGGAAGTACATAACGACTGCTTGACGCGTGAAGTTTGATGTGGAATCTCTTTAATCGGTTAATGAGGACGTTAGACAACTGTTATATGCATGATTTTGAAGTATCCTTGGAGAACTATTTACACACAGCGTATTACTGCATGAAATGAACTCCATAATATCAACTACGCGTTCTTTCCAGGCGATTCATATCTAAAGGGTTCGACTTGAAACCAACACCTTCGCTCGAAATGTAATCTAGATTGTCTTGATTAAAGCAGTACAGCAACGAGCACGTCCTGCGTCGTATATGCGAAAAACGGCATGTATGAAAAGAAAAAGAATTAAATGTTATTTAAGAGTTTTTTGCGCAGTCACTATAATTTAAAGCGGTTACATTTTAGTTTTTACTCGAATTATAGACTAGAAATCAAGAACGGAAAAAGCCTGCTTTTTTCTTTTAACAAGTTTCTTTTTGCGGTAACAATTTCTTTTGCGGTACAGAAAATTCCTGTAAATTTTCTTTAAATTAACAGCTTTTTTACAGTGTACTTTATCTGGCCTGTACGAGCTTGTCCCAGCCGTGTGACTTTATCCTCTCTAGATGTTAGCTTTGCTTTCACGCCATCCGAACGGAATTTTTCTTCTTTTAATCACGTGCTCAATGGAATTAGTAAGCAGAGCCTTGCACTTTGAAACAAGGTTTTGGATTAGCTGTATTGGGATTTCATCGGGTCGTGCAGCCGAGTTATTAGGGACACTTCATTCTGCTTTCTTCCAGAAAAAGATTTCCATGCTAAATTTTGATCTGTCGGGCTTCTGTTTTGGTCTTACGCTTTCTTTTGTGCCTAAGTTATCACTAATGATGTCTCCCATGTACCGCAGTTCATCGTTTCTTTCGAAGATGTTGCTGTTTTTATCTCTTATAGCCCTGTTCGAGCTCTAAATGCTCTTACATGGTTCCGGAATCTTTCTAGTGCGCTTTTGTATTTTTTGCCCATGTTATGCATCCAACGTTCACTTGTGTATTTAGTTTCCTCCTGCACGGGATCACTCGCCTCCCTTTTCCTGGTATTTGTTCCGTCTTAAAAGCACCTCTTCTTCGCGTAATCCCAACTTTTTAGGCCTCTTTATGATCACCAGACGCCTTGTCGGGCACTTTTATAGCTTGCTTTATTTTCTTGTTGCACCATTTGCATAGTATCCACAGTCTGCTCTAAAATTTTATTGCGTGTCCGTCTCATCTCCTGCTGAATAACATCTGCTAGTTCCGTTGTAAGAAAGGCCTAAATTTTCTTCTCTGTGTTTTTTGCAACAGCTCTTATTTCGCTTTCATTCATCTTTAGAAATTCCAACACTATTGGTTACTTTTTGCATTATTATCTCTCCCAAATTTTACGGTTAACATTTATGATCGCTACTCACGCTGTTTTTTAATGTTCATCTATAGTAATCCAGTCTAGTCGTTCGTAGACCATTTCTTAAACTAAGGCGTAACTTATACATGGCTGCCTATTCCCGCATTGCCACGTTACCTGTCCATGAGACTTATTCTCCCTAGTTCTGTCCACCGCATGTAGGCTTAGGCACCGGCCTAGTGGCACATACCCAGGGACAAAAATCAGCATCAAAATTGTAGATCAAAGACCAGCACAGACCGGTCGGCATGAACCCAGTGATTAAAGTCGGTATCGTCGATGTCGATAGAACAGCAGTACATACCCAGTAGAGCATCTAAAGTAACACACGTTGGCAGGAAAGCAGTTCGTAGAAGACTGGTACATGTACACATTGCCTCCACACTCAGTTACCATAGTTGCTGTGACAGTTGCTTTCGAACCCTGTTGCCTCAGCACAGCAAGCCTTACGGTAAACAATTCAACATCTACTACAGAGTGAAGCAGGTCGTTTGGACAGACAGACAGACAGACAGACAGGCAGACAGACAGACAGACAGACGGACGGACGGACGGACGGACGGACGGACGGACGGACGGACGGACGGACGGACGGACGGACGGACGGACGGACAGACGGACGGACGGACGGACGGACGGACAGACAGACAGACAGACAGACAGACAGACAGACAGACAGACAGACAGACAGACAGACAGACAGACAGACAGATAGATGGTTCCCGGAAAGTTCGCGAAGTACCCTAATAATGTAACGCATTATTAGTACAGTGTTCGGCGACAGCTAAATCATAGATCAAATCGCTGTTACGTTTCAATTGCTATTGCCTATCAAATGCTCATTGATTGTGGCAAATTGGTTACAAATGATAGGGCAGTACCAATTCATCTTTTCCACATTGTAGAACCGCACACAAACGGACAGTGACGGAATTCGCCTTTTGGGTCACTCAATCTTTATGTCAGTTTTCATTAAAAGATTACTTGAAACGTGTATAAAAGGATAGAAAATAGTATTTGCTGCGTGAAAAAAGAGGACGATAGGCCACTCTTAATAACACAGCGCAATCAAAGCTGACAAAGAACGCTCAAGCAAACATTCGAATCTTAGCCCTTCTTTAATGAAAAGATCAACGCGGCCGCCTTCTGTAGGGTATCACTGTATTTTGGGGTAATATAACTTTATATAAACCGTAATGCCCATATTTTTAGCCATACATATATATGTATATATATATATATATATATATATGACCGCGAAATCTAAATGAATAGCATGCTACAAAATGAATGAATGCTTCACCTGGTGCTTCTATGGTTGCATCGATATTTTATATTTCCTAGCAGACCTTGATTTTGCACTCTACGTACGCAAGATTTTCCGTGTATACCAAATCAGTATCCTCATATCCAACTAAAATTCCACCACTTTCTATTTTTTCAAGGGAATAGAGCTTTGCCACGCAGTACCAAGCTGTCCGCACAGGGATTCTCACTGAAAAAAATGGAAGCGTTGTTATTCGAGCACACTGCTACTAAAAAGTACTACAAAAACATTCTACTAAAAATACGCCACCCGGATTCTCTGCATTCATAATTGTGCAGTATGCATATTGCGAGTGGCCGCATGTTCCCATTAAACCAACATAGAAACGAAGGTTGTGCTGTGGTAGCACGTGGCTTGGAACGCATGGGCCCGTGGGTGCCTCATTGCATAGTACTGCTCTTTATTAAGGTACTAAGAGTTAAATACAGTAACAATAATTGCGCAAGAAGTGGGACGGTAAAAACATCATATTTGGTTTATTAAGATGCAGTGCTAGTTTTGCCATCAGATATCACCCGATTAACTAACAAAACCGTATGTTTTACTTACACAATTTTGCTGGTACCTAAAAGAGGAACATATGTTTGTTGCTGAAGCAGCACTGATGACAGAATCCTCGAGGTATCATAATTTTACTTTGTGCCCGCTCTATTGCGATAGCAATTGCATGGAGAATCCAGTTACATTTCTGCCGTTACCGTGATGTCTCGTAAAATGTCCAAGGGTGACGACATCATCGCCGCGTGCTGTATGCTTTATGTACGACTGGATGCGTGCTCACGTACTCACGCACAGGGTAGAAACCTGGAGGCTTACGAAAAGGGTTCTACTTAAATTGAGGACGACAAAACGAGCTATGGAAAGAAGAATGATAGGTTTAAGGTTAAGGGATAAGAAAAGAGTAGATTGGGTGAGGGAGCAAACGCGAGTTAATGACATCTTAGTTGAAATCAAGAAAAAGAAATGGGCATGGGCAGGATATGTAATGAGGAGGGAAGATAACCGATGGTCATTAAGGGTTACGGACTGGATTCCAAGAGAAGGGAAGCGTAGCAGGGGGCGGCAGAAAGTTTGGTGGGCGGATGAGATTAAGAACTTTGCACGTCCATGGCCACAGTTAGCACATGACTGGAGTAGTTGGAGAAGTATGGGAGAGGCCTTTGGCCTGCAGTAGGTGTAACCAGGGTGATGATGATCATGGTGACGATGATTATGCGTGCAAGGGTGAGCCAGTGAAGCCGACTCAATCTCGCTGGAGAGGAGGAACGTCGAGAGAAAGCGTCTCAGGCAAAACACGAAGAGGAGGGGAGGGAGGCGGGTCGTTCTACTTCGGCAGCTGCTCTACATTTGCGGCCGCGCTAGCCCTATCATGAAAGGGATCTGCGAGGGGAAGAGAGTGCACCGAGTGCTGATAGCTTGGTGTGGGCTGTGTTTTCGCCGCTTAGTTCGCGTTGAAGCGAGAGGCAGCACGAAGGACAACTCGCTCTCTGCTGCTGCCGCGCTTCCTCACT
Organism: Dermacentor andersoni; assembly: GCF_023375885.2. Taxonomy (NCBI): domain Eukaryota; kingdom Metazoa; phylum Arthropoda; class Arachnida; order Ixodida; family Ixodidae; genus Dermacentor; species Dermacentor andersoni. The sequence goes on along the minus strand of NC_092821.1, from coordinate 37,889,587 downwards.
CCAGCGTATTGACAGTGAGTGTCCACAATCATTGAGTGAGAGGTGTTTATGTTTGCTTGAGCACTTATGACATCATTGTTCGTAATTTAGTTAGCAAGCAATTGCTTCCATGTTTGTACGGACGATAAACCTACTATCCTTACTTCGTATAGCTGTCTACTAATTTGTTATCCCAATAGATTACTTACTTCGTATAGCTGTCTACTAATTTGTTGTCCCAATAGATGTTTTCCCTTTAGACAGTGAGCTTTTTTCTTTAATAGCGCGTGCAACGTTTCCCGGGACACTAACCCATGTCATATGCACACGCTCATATGAGTTTTGTACAGGTGTGTAAAGCAGCGTAAATAAAAAGAAACACGAAATTTTCAGTTACGAGGAATGTAATGAATTCGTCGTGAACAAGACTAATATAAACTGTTATTTCCTCTATGAACCTATTACCCGTCTATGCATTTGTGTTCTGTAGTCCTTTAACCTCTCTTGTTTCATTCTTCCATGATACGCAGATTTTCTGTTTGAGTCTTTTGCCACATTGTTATGCACTTCTGTATGTGTTTTGTATTTGAACTGTCGTTTTTCTCTTAGTTTTTTCAACTTGTAAAAGTGGGAGAGCCGCTTCTACGCTGTGGTTTAACGCCCCAGACTATACGTTCTCTAAAAAATCAGAAGAAAACGATGGAGGGGAGTTTGCACTGCATTCGTCCACCAGCATGTCAAATATGACAGGTCAATAAAAGAAGAGTTCGGCAGCAGGTTACATTCCTGTAACAGACGAAGCCAAAAGCCTACTGCACACATGATTACACTCATGGTTCTGCATTAATTGATATTATTTGACGGGTCACAATTTTTGTAACACATAACGAGCCGTAGGGTTAAGTTAACCTACGGCGTTCTAGCTCGAGCTCCTCAATTACATATGTGAACGCCCAGTGGAGACCTAAAGGTTATATCTTTCTTTCACTCTTTCTTTCCGTCTTTCGTTCGTTTGTTGTTTCCTTTGTTCTTCCTTTCTTTAGTTTCTTCATTCACATTCATGCATATCATCTTTGCTTGCTTACTTACAGGAGTATGAGCCACTCCTGATAATGACATTATTTCTCTCACAGGACTAGACGTCGTTTCTTTTTAGGGTACAAGTCATTGCTACGAGCCACTTAAGGCTTTTGCCCTGAAAAGGCGGTATGCGCTTCAGCGCGAAAGTCGTAAAAATATATTCTCGTCGGATACGCGTCTACTTGGAAAAACAAAATTAATCATGACCAATAAAAACTGAATAGAAATACATAAAACGGAACACCATGGCCCCAGGCCAAAATACACACAGCTTCCTTCCAGAATTATCTTCATTTTGTTTTGTACAAACTTTCTTAGTCTAACATATCAGGCACCAAAATTTGGTCATTGTAGCAGTAAAGCTGAGGAAATTAGATATTACAAGTGCTGCATAGCAACCTTAATCAAACAATGCTTCCTTTTTATTGTTCTTGGCTAGAATGCTGGCGAGAAAATGAAAGAAAAATTATATGCTCCGATCATGAAGTGCCTGAAGATTTGTGCCCTGGTGTTCCTGCGACATATTGCAGGAAAAAGAAGCATCGATGCGTTTGCGGCTGCAAATATCAAACGTATCGGAGGATGGACTGGGCATGCGTGCCGTATAGAGAATGCGGTGAGTTGACAAGGGGATTAGTACTTTCGATCGCATCTGCTATGGCCTTGCTCACAACTTAGGAAAGAAATGGGCAATGAATCAATCCAAACATATGCCTAAAGCATGAAAAATAGGTGTCATCCGTTTATATAGTATGTTGCACTGTCAATGTACTATCGAAGAAGGCCGGGTGAGTGCCGCTCTAGAATGCCTTCCACGTACTCATGCAGACTCCTTAAGAAGCCACTACGATGTTACATTTTTTTCAGTTTTCAGTTATTTCTTTTTATAACTACACGTTGCTAAAGGTCACATTGGCCCTTAGCAATACTGCTAGTCCTGAGCCCATGTAAATGAATACAAAACACCATTCCAGCTCAGGTTAACAGGTAATGTGATTTGGAAGTACAGATTCCGCTAACGTTGTTAGCGGAAAACCACCAACCACAAAATCTGTTACTATTACAATACACAAACACATTGATTACGAATTATAAACTGCTTAAGAACATACGAAAAATTTTGGACTCTCTTTTATCCTCTTCGTAAAAATTATTCCATATTTTCGTTCCAATGTAGGCTAACCGGCGCCTATCATACAAGTTGCTAACAGTTGACACGTTAAAATGTTTGTTCAATTCTGGCCTAGTGTGTATGTGTGGTGTGATAATAATGCTACTTAAAAAGGGGTTTGTGTGCGAAAGTGTGGCATGAACTGAGCACGCTGTTTTGAGATCTCTAATAATGAGGAATGGCGTAATGTTAGTTTTTTTAATAGCAGCAGTGTGTGTTTCATATAAATAGAGAAGTACATAATTCGAAGCGCTCTTTTGTGCAGTTTGATTACTGGATCTAGATAAGATAAATACCTACGCCCGCATGTCTCAATACAATAGGTTAAATGACTATAAAAAATACTAAAGTAACTCATTCGTAGTGTACATGCGGGAAAATGCTGATGCGCCGGATATAAAGTAAGGCATGCATTACTGACCCTGCTGCAAACATTTGCTATGTGTGCCCTGTAATGAAGGGATGAATCTAACGTTATACCAATGTATTTATATTCTTGAGCTTCTGTAATTGCTGTCATCGCAATCTTTAAAGTTATTGGTGGAATTTCAACTCTAATAGGACGACAAAATAATGTATTCAGTGGTAAAATGTTGTTCATAAACCAGCTTATTATTTTTTTCTAGGTTTCTGTTAGGATTGTTTTCTAAGTGATCGATATCCTTTCCTGAGAGTAAACATGTGGTATCATCGGCATAGATTATTGTCTCATCCTTATCAAGCCTTTAGGGTAGGTAGTTGATGTACAAGGAAAATAATATCAGACATAAAACAGACCCCTGCGGAACGCCGTGTGTACTGGGCAGGGAGTAAGACGAGACACTGTCGAAGTGTACGTTCTACTATATGATCGATGGTGTCGCAAGCTTGTTTAGTGTCTAAATATATGCCAATCACTACTTCGTTAAGTTCTGCAGAAACCTTGCAGGTTTCTGCAATACTACTACGTCAACTACTTCGCTGTTATTCAGATAAGTGTTATTGTAGCTTGTGACACAACTAACGCCGGTTCTGGTCTACTTATTTGGGCGAAATCCGTACTGGTGCGGCGTTTGTATTTTATAGTTTGCACAGAACTTAGTTTATCGCTTGACCACAAATTTCTCGAACACTGCATTATGTTAGAGACGACCATCGCGCGAAGTCTACCGCGATTGCGACGGGGTGCCACGACCAGCTCTTTCGCAGCTGATGCACCCAACTTGCGGGTGGCGCTTTGGCTTCCTGGCTTCTCCTCTGTCACAGTAAGGCTAAACGGGAGACGCGAAGAGCAAGCGCGTCTCCCTCTCTAGACTGGCCATGCTACTGTCTGGCTTCTGGTGCGCTAGCGGAGACGAACAGAGAGAAAAGGCCGTTTATAAGTGTGGAAACTCTACCGATACTTAAAGCATTTGAAAAAAGTTTGCAGCATCAGATTGGCGGCACAACATCAATGAATTGCGAAGCTGTTCTTTGATTAATCAAAGTGTGTACGGCTTCTCTGATACAGTTCTGGAATCCTGCTTCAAGCGCCACGCAAATCAAGACGTCTTGTTAGATACAGTGCCGCACATGTCCCCTAATACATCTATTTTGAAACGACTACCGTACTTGGCTCTTTTAACCGCTTTCGTGGTCAGCGGCTGGAATATTTGTGCTAACCGAATGAAAAAGGTGTAACGCCCATATCACACTCCTGTTTGACTTGAAAATGAGCTTGCATAACACAAATGACGAAGGAAGGGAGCCATAATTTCACATCCGGCACTAGCATTCGTAAAACCTGCGGTAAGCTTGAAATTATTTTGGCGTGTGTGTTTGTGCGCGTATGTGTGTGTGTGAGAGAGAGTTTTCTCGAGCCGGTATACAAGTAGTACGGGTGTTATTACTATGAAATGTGAACGTTACGGATGGTATCTCTTCATTTGTGGCTTGGCGTTGTCCTACTGAGTTCTTCAACCGAACAAGTCCAGCGGTACCACGGTCAGAATGGTCGCCATTCGTTGACACAAGTATTACCATGCAAGAACACGGCCAGCAAAACAGAGGTCACGGGCCAAATAAATTCCAAGTGTTTAGAGTACAGATAAATACTAGTACTAGGTTGGTTTGTTGCTTTCGTTTGTACTTTCCTACTATTTTAATTGATAATATTGCTACGGGGATGTTGGGAGTATACACAGACTGTATTTACAATAGATGTAGAAGCAGAGTCAATGTGGTTAAGATGGCTGACCAGCAAGAACACGCAGCAGGTAGCGTCTAGCGATCTTCTTCTTTCTCTCTTCTTTCATCCTCCCGTAACAGGATCCCAGGGTGGCGAAGCGCCGTCTCGGTGCATGTTAGGCGAAGAACTGCGAGCGAACTATGGCTTCAGCCGCGAAACGTGCACACGATGTCGATAGGCATCGGACTTCAGCATCGATCAATCTGGAACGGCGATATCTCGCAATTGACGTCCTTAACTTGACCTAGGACTTCATAACGCCCTGTGTAGCGAGAGCGAAGCTCCTGAGAGGAGCCAACCTGATGACACGCTGACCAAAGGAGCGCCTAAGCATCTGGAGCAAACTTAACATCGTGATGGCACCGGTCGTACCGCCTTTTTTGTATAGGCTCCGAGGCTAATAAACGAGATCGGGCGACATGACGCGCCTTGTGAGCGCGATCGATGACTTCACGAGCGTACTCAGTTGCAACACGGGCCACATAAGGCAGGACGGTGTCAAACCGCAATGTCTGGTCGCGGCCATACAAAAGACAAAACGGTGAACGACCTGCTGTATCGTGTAGAGACGAGTTATACGCCAATGTCAGGTATGCCAGCGTGGTGTCCCAGTTGGGGTGATCGTTAGAGACGCACATCGACAGCATCTCTGTGAGTGTTTGGTTGAGACGTTCCGTAAGACCGTTCGTTTGCGGGTGGTAGGCGGTGGACAGCTTGTGCTTAGTGGCACAAGAGCGGAGGTCGTCCACAAGAAGAGACAAGAACGAGCGACCGCGGTCTGTAAGTAAATGCCGAGGTGCACCATGGTGGAGGATGAAGTCGTGGAAAATAAAATCGGCGACGTCAGTTACGCAATTAGTCGCGCACACCTTTGCTATCGCATAGCATGTCGCATTATCAGCAGTGACGGCGATCCACTTATTCGCTCTAGTCGTCGTCGGAAAAGGGCCAACCAGGTCAAGGCCTACGCGAAGGCAAGGTTGAGAGAGAACTTCAATTGGATGCAGTCGTCGCAGTGGTGGTAGGGGAGGTTTGTTCCGGCGCTGACACTATTGGCATGTCGCAACATAACGACAGACAGAGCGGTAGGACCCGGCCAGAAGACGACACCGGTCGTATGTACGTAAAACTCCAAGGTGTCCCGCCGTCGGGACATCGTGAGGTTGTTCAAGAAAGCCTGATCGCAGATGACGAGGACGGACAACGAGCAATTCAGGGCCGTCAGGGTTGATTTTGTGGCGCTACAGGATACTGTCGTGCACCACGAACATGCGACACGCGCCGTCCGTGCTGCCAGATTGCCCTCCAGCGATAATGAACTACTATAAGGATTCGTCAGGTTGTGGTTCAGCGCACATGACGGTCGTGTCAGTCAAAGGCATCACGCAGGTCACCGGATCATATGCAGCAGGATCGGGACGATCCACCAGGGGACGAGGGAGACAGTCTGCGTCCTTGTGCAGACGCCTAGTCTTGTAGTTGACTATAAATGAAAATTCCTGGAGCCGCAAAGCCCAACGACCAAGCCGCCCTGTCGGGTCCCGGAGGGAAGACAGCCAGCAGAGGGCGCGGTGTTCTGTAAAGACCGAAAACGTGCGGCTCTACCAATATGACTGGAACTTCACGACAACCCAAACTAACGCCAAGCACTCCTACTCGGTGATGGAGTAATTTCTCTCAGTAGGTGACAGTAAGCGGCTGATGTTAGCGATCACGCACTCGGTACCATTCTGCTTTTGCGCGAAAACAGCGCCGATGCCATGGCCGCTTGCGTCCGTGTGGACTTCGGTCGGTGCAGATGGAAAAAAGTGGGCAAGTATGGTGAGAGGGGTGATGAGAACCCCGATGAGAGCGGCGAACGCGTAAGCCTGCTCAGTGCCCCCTGAGAATGCCGTGTTCTTCTTTAGAAGATTTGTCAAAGGCCGAACAACGTGGGAGAAGTTTTGACGAAACGGAAAAATCAAGAATACAGGCTGACGAAGCAGCACACGTCAGAAGCAGAACGTCGCAAAGGGAAACTGCGATTGGCGCTAACTTTTTCCGGATCTGGTTGTGCACCGGATGCGTCAACTAGGTGTCCCAACTGGTTAAGCTGACGGCGCCTGAATTGACATATTGTGGAGTTCAGTTGGAGGCCGGCTTTTCAGTAGACCGCAACAATAACAGCGAGTCGGGTAAGGTGGCTGCCGAACGTGGGAGAAAAACAATAACGTCGTCAACAGGCGATCCATTTGTAGCCTCGCAGAAGAGAGTCCATCATACGTTCAAATGTCGCAGGAGCAGTGCATAGGCGAAGGACCACGACTGATCACGGCTGTCTTCTCGCGGTCCATTTCAGCAACCGAAATGAGCCGGTAGCCGGATCGAAGATCGAGTGACGAGAAGTACTTAGCTCCGTGCAAATAGTCTACGGTGTCTTCGATGCTTGTCAGTGGGTAGACGACTTTTCGGGCGATCTTGTTGAAAGCTGATCATCGACGCAAGAACGCCGGGTACTGTCTTTTATTTTCACAAGGACAACAGGCGAAGCCTAAGGGCCGGATGATGGTTACATGGCCCCTTTGCGGAGCATGTTGAACACTTCTGATTCGGTGACTCTACATTCAAAATGCAATACACGATAGGGAAGCTGACGAATAGGATTCGTGTCTCCAGTGTTAATGCCGTGGTGAACAAAAGATATTTGGCCTAAGGGCATGTCGACAAAATCAACAATGTTACTGTACGATTAAGAAGGAGATGTATGTCCGTGGCCTGTGCATAGGTGAGGTCAGGTGCAAAAATTTTCGCGAAGTCACCCGTTAAGGAAACAGAGCTGTGAGCTGCAATTAGCGCTAGTGAACCACTCTCAGCACTCAGACTCTAAATTTCAAATTCGAAAGTATTAGAAACGCTGGCCAAGCACATGCGGGCTGGAAGCACTTGGGAGCACACGCTGAAATTCAGGTGTGGAAGAACGACGTTGTTATTTGTAACCGTGACCTGCGTAGGAGGAACCGTAACGTTCCGGTTCAAAAGCACGTTGACGATGGGGTGAAGCACATATTCATCGTCAGGAACTCTGGCTGTGCGGTCAAAGCGACGTAAGTGACTGCCTCGGGCGACAGACGCACATCTTGAAGCGATCACAAGTGCGGTGGGGCGGTGCTCAGAGTATCGGCAAGTTGAGGTAATTCCAACTAAAGAACGTCGGTTACGCAGTCGATCAGAGCAGAATGAATGCTTAAAAAGTAACGTCGTGAGGGCAGTTGTCGATCACAGCAAAGAGAGCCGAAGTAGGGCGGCCGGCTATAATTAAACGCACAGTACATATTCCAAGAACAACCAGCACACCACGGTCGGCCACGCGACGCACTCAGAGAGCTGCTAGGGTGAGAACCTTCTTTAAATGTCTACGTAGGCTAGCCCTCATCACAGATACGTGGGCTCCAGTGTCAACGAGTGCTTGGACAGGTACGCCGTCTATTTTAAGTCATTTATACTTCTCCTTGTGGGCACATACAGAGGATTTGCTGCGGTGGTAAGCAATGCAGCACCACCTCCCAGGCCTGCATTTGTTAGTTTTCCGAATGGGTGCGGCCGAAAGCCACAGGGGACGAAAGGCGACGTGGCTGCTGCGAACGGGAAGATGGGCGACGCGGTTGCGGTGAACGAGACTGTTGTCCGCAAGGCGATGGTGGGCGACCGTACCACGTGTTCCTAGAAGAGTTGTCGGTGCTTTTAGACTCGGCGGTGGACGAAATGTTGCGGGAATTTCCATCATAACGGCTTAGATTGTTCGGCATGCTAGGTGTTCATGCCCACGAGTTGCGACAGTATCAGGTGACATGACCAATGCGGCGACAGGTGACACATATCGGCTGGTCGTCTTAAGTTCTCCACTCAGTTGGGTTGCGATAACATGAAGAGAAGCGTCGGTGGGGAGCACAAATAGTGGAAGGGCGTTCATAGGCTCTGGGGTTCATGACCGCACAGACAGAATGTATACCAATATTTTCAAGTTCCTGGCGAACGATGGCTTGTGCGAGGGCAGCTGAAAAAGGGGTAGCGTAAGGGATACGCGAACAGAAAGCTGCGGCCGGCATCGCGTCAAGTTCACGTCGAATGATTCGCACCACTTCTTTTGATGGTGATGCATGCTGCTGTGCGGGCTGATTCCCACACGTCGACGTTGCGGCAGTACTAGGAAATGTGGTGAATGGTTGCAGGACGCCTCGGCTTTTGGCCTGCTCGAATTGTTGTGCTCTTTCATGATAGCATCATCTGTAGAGCAGTTTTTGCGCATGAGCAGATTAAAAGCGTCGTCAGCAATGCGCTTCAGCCCGTGCCCGACCTTCTCAGCTTCTGGCATGCCTAGATTCGCTTTACTATAAAGCGCCAGCACGTCCTGAATGTATGACACAGAGGATTCCTTGGGGGATTGGGCACGGGAGGCCAGTTCCTGTTTTGCGGCAATTTTACGGCGGTCTGGTTGGCCAAACAACGATGTGAACTATTTGCATTGGTCCCAACTGATTAGCTCCTATTCATGGTTTTCGCACCACACCTTTGCAGGGTATCTTAGGTAGAACAGGTTAGCTAGCATAAGCCTAGCGTCCCATATTTTGATTCTACTCACCCATTCGTACATAGCCCCCCACTCTTCAATGTCGGCGCCATCGGTACCGCAGAAAGTTCCGGGATCTTTATGTTGCACAACCACAACCGAAGGGAACAGCGACATAGCTGGCGACGGTGACGTTGGAGGCGGCAACGACGCTGATCCCGTGTGTTCACCGTCATTCATGGTGGGATGATGATGAGACGTGCACTGCGGAGCTCCGTTTCCAGTCGTGGTACCCGGCAATTCCGACCAAAATGTTACGTGGATGTTGTGAGTATAGACAGAATGTATTTACAATATACATACAAGCAGGGTCCATGTGGTTAAGATGGCTGACCAGCAAGCACACGCAGCTGCCAGCGTCTCGCGATCTTCTTCTTCCTTTGCCTTTTTTCACCCTTCCGGAATAATATAGGCATCAGAAGATACAGAAACCCACTACCCACGAAACACTAAATGAAATTTATTCCATATCTGAGGAGGAAAAAAATCCAGCGATGGAATTGGTGCACCCGCAGGCACGTTCGATACAACCGCTCCCTCAACTCCAAGCATGTGCTACGGCGTGGATAGTACATTGTTTCGCAGTGCCGCACTACTGCCGCAACTAACACTGAAACGAGATGTTATGCGGAGGCACAAGTCTCCTGTGCTAGTTGTACTGTCAAGCCCCGTGTTTCTCCTAAGTGCGCAAGCACTCAACTTTATTAGCATCGTGAGGTTCGTAGCAGCCTTCACTTTGCAAAAACTTGATAAAACGTATTCAAATAATAGATACCTGCGCAATGTATACTCTTGAGCGGATTCTTTCCAATATAGTAAAACAAATCTTCTACCTATATCATAGAGTGCACTTGAGGGCTGTTTGAGATTTTGCTTATAAAATTTTACAGCCCTGTGCAGCCTATGAAGGTAAGTTCTCATGGTCAAACGAGAGATCAAATGAAAAGATGGAAGTTGCCTAGGTGCATAACGGTGGCACATAGAGAGCAGGTAATTGAAGCCACTCATGCGCTTACATGTGCCTGCCTCTCGATTTCTTGCTCTGCTATGCTTGAGCAACAAAAAATATGCATAAATGAGCATACACCATTATCTCCCAACATTATGTATTTACCTTGTTGTTAAGCTTGTGCCTTTATCTTTGTTCCATTGTCTTGTTTTCTATGGTATGACGATACTAATATATGGACTGGAATAACCCTAAAGAGCCCAGGATGATGGAACCAATGCACGTAAGTAGCGGATGACGTGTACTTTTATGCAAATTGCTCTCCTTCCAGCCTAACATTTGCATGGAGTTTTATGGCCATAACCGGAAACATATTTTTGTCGGGCTGCACAGCTACCACAGCGAAGAAACTATTAAACGCACACAGTGCTTTCGTACAGACTACTTTCAATTAAATTGCACAGTAACTTTAGTCAAATAACCAAAATTGTTATGCGACAACGTGTGGATCCTTAGCCAGATGGGTGGTATGGATCCATGCAGCTACACAAAGTAAACGATTCAGACACGGGCACAATCATTTCTTGTTTTGGATCAAACAAACAAACAAGCAAAACAAAAAGAAATAAAAGAAGGAAATGCAGCCAAAGAAAAACCAACAACCTAAGGTGCAGACCACCGCAGGAGCGAGAAATCTACGGACCCCACCGGCTCTGCCGCGCGCCATTCCTCGCATGCCAACGACACATACTTAGCGGAGTATGTCACCAAGTTGTGCAAAAACCGAGTAGACATTTACAATATTCGGGATTTAAAAGCGTTTTTTTTCTTTGAGAGATAGCCGGCATTGTTTATGTCATACTTTTACGTAAGCTGGTGCACAAGAAAACGCAAACTGACCGAGTGGTAAAGACCGCACAGTGGTACACTATGACCCAGCCATTGTACCAGTGTTACCCGTGGCACTGTGCACTGCAGCGTGGTAGTACGAGGAGCATCGAGGCCTGTAAAGTACAGCGTAATTGAAACCGTAAATTTACAACCCGGAGTCATAAATTAAGGTGAGAAACACAATGGTAAATTGTATGCAAAAGGTAGGAACGACAAAAAGACGGGGATTCAGAAAACCAGAAAATCAAAAATCAGTAGGAAGAACTTGTATAATGACTCAAAGACTTGTGTCTTGCTGTTTGAGGCCCGAGCGGGATGTCTTAGAAAAAAACATATGGATATGAATATGCGCCACAGCATGACGCACCTGCGTGCAGCAAGAGCAGCCCCGAAAGGACTCCACACATCGAAATTGAATGCAAAGATATTCCCCCATCATGACGTGTAGGGAATGTTCGTCTTGTAGTAGTCTTGGAATTCAAAGAAGATAGGAGGAATAACTGGTTAGCAGTCGATAAGTAGGATACTCATATTCTACTTAGGACTGGTAGTGACCGCGGATCCGGATCACGAGACTGAAATAATCAGAAGAATAAGAATGGCCAGGGGTGCGTTTGGCAGGCATTCTAAGATCATGAACAGGAGGTTGTCATTATCCCTAAATAGAAAAGTGTATAATAGCTGTGTCTTACGAGTGCTCACCTACAGGGCAGAAACTTGCAGGCTTCCGAAAAGGGTTCTACTTAAATTGAGGGCGACACAACGAGCTATGGAAAGAAGAATGAAGGGTGTAACGTTAAGGGACAAGAAAAGAGCAGATTGGGTGAGGGAACAAATGCGAGTTAATGAAATCTTAGTTGAAATCAAGAAAAAGAAATGGTCATGGGAAGGACATGTAATGAGGCGGTAAGATAACCGATGGTCATTAAGGGTTACGGACTGGATTCCAAGGGAAGGGACGCGTAGCAGGGGGCGGAAGAAAGTTAGGTGGGCGGATCAGATTAAGAAGTTTGCAGGGACAACCTGGCCACAATTAGTATGTGACCGGGGTAGTTGGAGGAGGCGCAGGGGGAAGTTTTTCAGTGGTCTGGCCGGATGTCTTCATCTTCTATTGGTTGATGACGATCTCCGGACTGCATGGTTGGTGTCCCTGTTCCAAAGCACCACTGAGCGTGGCTGCTCATCGGGCATGATCCACCACCCTCCATTGGAGGCTAGGGTTGCAGCTGGAGAGCATGCTCTCCCTTTGCTCCGCACTCGGATTTTCTATTTTGTGGAGTGCCTAATTCGTATTGCACTCCCGTGTGATGCGATAAAGTGTGGGTATTGCGCCACATCATGGACATGTCTCCCTGTATTGAATTGGGAACATTTTGCTTAGTACAGGTAAATTTGGGAAAGTTCCTGCCTGCAGCTTTCGTCAGTACACTGCCTGTTGTTGAGTGAGTGTATTGTGGGGCGGGGAATATCTGATCCTCGTCCCTCTATGGTAATTTAGTATATCAGAGTACGTTGGTGTCACTGTCATGAAATCCTCAGGATCTCTGTTTTGGTTAGTTTAGTCTATGTTTAGTTTGTATGCTCGCGAGCGATCCTATCAACCTTTTGGTTGCCCTCAATCTCAGTGTGCCGCGGTATCCAAAAGATGGTGGGTCTTATGCGTTTATTCTGTCGGCCAGCACGGAGGAAGATTTGGAGCGCGTTTTGACCGATTCTGCCATTAATGCAGTTTCGGCACGTTTCGTTGGAGTCTTAGAATTATAAGGGATCTATTTGTGCGGTAGCACTCAACAGCTGCTAGAGCAACAGCCATTTCCTCTCCCACGATTACCGTACAATTCCCTGCTGATGCGGAAGCAATTTCCCTATAATTAGAGTCTATTACTGCCGCAACGACTCTTTGCTCTGTTTTCCTTCGTTCTCGAGGATATACCGCGGCGTCCGTGTATACCGTGTTCGCCTTGGTTGCTAGGTATTTTTCTACATATTTTGCCCTAGCGTTCCGCCTGCCTGTGTGTAAATTCGCGTCCATGTTTCTGGGCAGGGACCCTACCTTGATAGTGCTGCGATACTCATCGGGTAGGTTTGCCGTTCTTTGTTCTTCCCTTTCAATTTCATTGTGCGCTAGTTTTTTTAGGAGCATTCTGCCCGTGGTAGCCTGCTGTAGTCTGAGTAGCTGTTACATTAATTGTGCTTCTTTGAGCTCCTCGAACGTGTTGTGGAGTCCGAGGGCCAGCAGCTTCTCTGTCGAGGTGTTGGCGTGCAGGTGAAGCGCTGTTTTGTGTGCTTTCCTTATGACGGCGCCGGCCTGGTCCCGTTCGCCTTTGTTTGTGTTGTAATATGGGAGGGCGTTCGTTATCGGGCTGATTATGAGGCTCTTAACCAACTTGACCGTATCTTCCTCCTTCATGTCACTTCTTTTTTTGCGAGACGCGGGTGATCATACGTGCCACCTGTGCCGTCGCTTGCTTGAGTAGGTTTATGGTGTGTGTGCAGCGTTGATTGCTCTGCACGCACATTACTAGAATCCTGACGGCTACTTTTCTGGTATCTTCTGTCATTCTAGGGTGGCGATGGTTTGTTCTTCCGAGCATTTTCCTCTTCTGAATCTCAGGAGCTCGGAATTCTCCGTCGAGCAGGCGAGACCTCTTTCCCTAAACCATTCTTCCACGCATGTTGCTGTGGCTTGTAGTCGTTCTTCTTTTTGGTTGAGGGAGCCTTGGTTAGTCTAGGTGGTGATATCGTCGGCATAAATGGCGTGATGTATGCTGCCGATCTCTTCCAGCTTCCGGGCTATCCCAATCACTGCAATGTTGAAAAGGATCGTTGAGATCACGATTCCCTGTGGGGTTCCTTTGTTTGGCGTGTGGAAGTTGACTGTCCGCAGGTCTCTTAACCCCACCGTAGCTGTTCTGTTTGATAGGAACGCTGTCACGTAGCTGTGGATTCTTCCTCCGCCGTTGAGATCGTCCAGTCCCTTGAGGATGGCCGCGTGGCTGACGTTGTCGAACGCACGTTTGACATCGAGTACCATTATTATGTTTGCTCCGTTGTAGGGGATGCTGCTTACAACCCCCTCTTTAATTTGTAGTAGGACGTCTTGGGTTGATAATTTGGTGCGAAAGCCGAACTTACTATGGGGATACAGATCTTCGTCTTCCATATATTGTTGTAGCCTCCTTGTCATGATTCGCTCGTACAACTTGCCAAGGTACGAAGTGAGTGATATCGGCTAGATTTTATACTAGTAGCTTTTTCCCTGGCTTGGGGATCATAACTACCTCCGCATGTTTCCATTCCTCTGCCAATGTCCCCGCTTCCCAATGTGTGTTGAGGAAGTTCGTCAGATGTGTGACCGCCTCATCACTTAGGTTGCGGATTAGTGCGTTCCTAATCTTGGCTGCACCTGCTCCTATGTTCCGGGTCAATACGTTAACTGCTGCGAAAAGTTCCTCCCTGGTGATGGGTCTGTCTAGGTCGGTGTTTTCTTCGCCTCGGTATCTCTCCGTGTAGGCTTCGGGTTTATCTTGCCCGTAGCACTTTACACGGATTTTTTCCAGTAACTATTCTTCTGTCCCTTCAAAGTGGTGTACTAGTCTTTGAATGGCCTTGTTACTTCCTGAATTGGTCTTGGTTGGGTCCATTAGAGCCTTGAGGATAAGCCAGGTCTTTGCGGTGCTCAGGGTTCTATTCAGCGAGTCGCTAAACTTTTGCCAACTTTGTCGTGTGAGTTGGGCTGCGTATTCCTCGGCCTCCTTGGCAACCTCTGCTACCTTTTTCTTTAATTTCTTATTCAGTCGTCGCTTCAGTCAGCCTGAGGAGTCGCGAGTCCACCTCCGGTGTTTGCTCTGACATTTCCACCTCCTTGGTATATTGTTGTTGTATTTCCTTAAGCTGTTTGCACCATTCCTCTATGGAGGTTATCCCCCTCTCCAGGTGCTTGCATTCTTTGCGAATAGCGTTCCTGTCCATTATTCTTGTTGCTCCTTTCTTGCGCTTGATGTTCTCTACTGACGATTGCGTTCTTATAATGTAATGTTCGCTACCAAGATTTACCAGCACGTTCTCCCACGTCGCTTGCCTAGCTCCTCTGACATATGTCAGCTCTGGGCTTGTGTCAAGACTAACGCTGTTGCCTAGGCGCGTTCGTTGCTTTGAGTCCGTTAAGAGGGTGCACCTTGTGATTTTTGCTGCGCCGCTAACTTGCGTTCCCTTCGTATGGTCTTTTCGATATCCCCAGCTCTACCTCCTGGCATTAAAGTCGCCCATTATAAGCAGGGTGTTGGATTTCGCTAGCTTGCTGGCTCCTATGAAACGTTTCTGAAAATCCCCGCCATTTTGCCGCGGTGGACTGTAAGTTTATGATAAAAGTGCTTTTTTCTTTTCTCTTTTTTTTTGGAATTATCTTTGTAACGATGTATTCTATCGGCGTGTCCGGAATTTCATCGTGTGCTATGGCGACCAGTTTTTTACTAATTAAGGTGGCCGTGCGACCTTTTCGATTGCACGTGTATCCCTTGAGTGTCGGCACGGTGTTTGTCTCCTGCAGTGCGATTATGTCAGGAGGACTTAACTGTGAATTTATGAATTGCTGCAGCGGGCCTTGCTTTTTGCGGTAGCCTCTGCAGTTCCACTACCATATATCTAATGTGTTGCGTCTAGCCATGTTGGTTTATCGTTGGTTGTTGTTATACTTTGGTTTTCGGTGCCGAATCTTTTTTCGGGATAGAGTCTATCTCTAGCCTCATTTGTTATCTTTTGCTTATTTTCATTTTTTATGTAATTGCGAAAACTTTGATCTTGCATTGCGATCTTTTGTTGCATTAAATTCATTTGATCCTGCATTTTTTGCGTAAAGCATAGCATTTGCATTTCTACGGTTCCCTTTTCCGGCTGTTGTGGCTGTTGCTCCATAGCTGGAGGTGGGGTCTGCTGTCGCGGCGGGCTACCCATCCTTTGCTCTCGCAGTTCCCTGATTAGTTATTTGATTCTCTCCTCTAGTTGTTCTGTTTTTTTACTCTGCTCTAGTTCTCGCCTTAGAGCCTTATTTTCTTCCCTTAGTTATTAGGTTCCTTGTCGTTATTGTTATTATCCGAGTGCGGAAGCAGTGATTTGGGAGGGCCTGCCCCGCAGTTTACCTTAACTCCGCCCTTCTTTTGTTCTTGTTGTGGTTGTGACTGCTGTTTCCACTGCCCTTTGGCAGCAGGTGGTGGCCCCAGCGATGGGAAGGAGCTCTCCCTGAACTGGCTCCGGAACTGGTTCCGCATCTGGCTGCGGCCCCGGCTCCACGAGCGGCTCTGCTCTCCTTCCGAGCTCAGCCACCTGGGACGGCGCCTACGGCTCCGGCTCCGCCATCGGCTTTTCTGCGGGGCTCGTCCTCGTAGCTCGACGATGTTCTTGAGGCGCATCCGGCAGTCCCTGGCACCGGTGGCGTGTTCGCCTCCACATACCAGGAACTTTGGTTGGCACTGATGTCCTCAAACTGGGTTGTTCGCTCCGCAATGCCTGCAGGTTCTTACCCCCAGCCTTAAGCAGACGTCCGAGCGATGACATTCCGCGCCACATACGTATCAGAACTGCCTGGATGGTCTCTTGGGGTATGTCTTGCATTCTACTACGCTGAAGATGACCCACTTGGGAATGATGGGGCCGTTGAAGGTGATTAGCGCCGTCTCCGACTTGCCCAGCTTCTTTGCCGCCAGGATCTCCACCCCTTGAGTGCGTAGTCGCAGCTTGGATTCCAGTATTTCAGATGGTATTCCTAACGGTAGCCGCGGATTACCGCCCGCCTTACGTCCCCAAGCATGGCCACGCAAGCGTTTACTTCGTAATTCATTCCGTTCTATGGGAGGTACTTGATCTTGTTGATGACGTCCGCAACTTCTTCCTTGTAGGCGCTTGCGATGACGATGTTGGACCATGGTCGGAGCCTGACCGAAAAGTCTTCTGTATTGAATTTTCCCCCGCAGGCCTCTATGATGGCTTGCGTTACTTGATATGGTTTCATGTCCTCGATTTTCAGCCCCCCCCCCCCCCCCCCTGGGCCGGATGATGATCTTCGCCTCGTCCGTTGGTAGCGGAGGCAGCCTCTGCCTCGGCTGCCGCGGAAATCCCACCTTTTGTTGTTGTTGCGGCGGCGCCCTCGTCGCGCCGTCTTGCGTCATGCCGCCGCCAGCTGTGGCTGCCGGCCCCATGTTGCTATTGTTCACCGTAGCTTGGGGTCGTCTCCTCTTCAAAGAAGCGTCGCTCTGCGTAGCGGGCTTTAGATTCTTTTTCTGGCGCCTGGAATAGTAGATTTGCCTGTTTTTTTGCTCGTCTTGCTGCCGGCTCATCTCGCCGGTGGCGTCCTGCTGCATGAGGTGCTCTACTGCGGCTGCGATGCCCGCTGCCTCCATGGTCGAGTGCGTGGCGGCGGCGCCTTCTCCATATCCTGGGATTCTACCGGACTTTGGGCTGGCCCGGCTATAAAATTGCTTGTCACAGGGTTGGTAGCGCCCGGGGATCCATTTCGGTCGATGCCTTGTCGCTCCGACCTACTTGCCGGCCACCCGGGTGTCGGGTGTGGCTAAGCCTGACGCGAGGCTTAACTCCCCGGCTACGTCGTAGTTGGAAAAGTATGGGAGAGGCATTTGCCCTTGCAGTGGGCGTAACCAGGCGGATTATTATTATTATTATTATTATTATTATTATTATTATTAAGTAGGATACGTTTAGCGTGTAGTAGGAAAAATAAGAGGGAAATATACAATATGTAACGATACAACATAAATAGCGGTTTTAGATACGCAGATAAGTTTAATATAATTACATGACAACATCTGGTAGAAAAAACCTGTTAACATCAAGCATGCAAGGTATCTGTCTACACTCCAGTTCAAAGGGGATGCAAATAAAGGTCATAATCGGTCTCACGTCCTTCCCTCGAGAGAGCAAGCATTGGGAGACCCAGTCCGTGATATGCTACATGCCCTGGGTCGCAGTGCCAGTAACTGGAAGCAGTCCCAGAAGCTGCACGGTGTTCCAAAATAATCTTTGAGGAATTGGCTCTAAAATCAGCAATTGGATCCCGCATAAGGGAAAGGCATGGTGGTAAAGGAGGCGCCACATATTACATTCGGTGCAACATACAGTCAAATATTATCACCTCCGAGCTTTAACGGATTTCTGGATAGCAGTTCAGGTAGATTATTCGTAATTTTATTGTGACCCCAATTATATCAATGCTACAAGAGAATTTTCGCCGTTGTCATCTTTCCCAAATATAGATAAGTATATCTCATTTTAATTAAATGAACATATACGAAGTCCAACGACGAGAGGATTCGAAAAAATGAGCCGTATTATATAAGCACGATGCGCTAACCACCGACAAGAAACATGCGCACGTGGAAGAGCCGTTACATAGCCGCCTTTAAATGAATGCGAACATTGGCGCCTCTCATCACATCACATTAACTTTCGAGCGCATCGCATTCATTTGGACGGGGATAATGTGCTAGGAAAGCGCCTAACTTGATGCACCAGACATTGCTGGAATAATATGTGTAAGTAAAATTCCGGAGTGCATGTAAACGCAACCAGATCGCATTAGGAATTATGGCACGGTAATTAGGTGCACATCTGCTGCGCTCGACAATCGGCGGAATAGCAAGATCGCTGGGAAAATGGCGAATCCGATGGCGACGCCAGAAACGCTGCTTTGCCTTTGATGTGAGACGCCATGCGCCGCCATCTTCGCACCAGAGGTAACGCACCGCACCTACACGCTGGCGCAGTGCATCACTCGTAATGTTCCAGGAAATGTGATGCCCCACTGTCGAATTCTATCGCATTCACGGGAAGGCGGCTAATGTGTCCTGTACGCGTACATCTATAAACCGTTCAAG
Organism: Dermacentor andersoni; assembly: GCF_023375885.2. Taxonomy (NCBI): domain Eukaryota; kingdom Metazoa; phylum Arthropoda; class Arachnida; order Ixodida; family Ixodidae; genus Dermacentor; species Dermacentor andersoni. The sequence goes on along the minus strand of NC_092821.1, from coordinate 37,870,819 downwards.
ACGTTGTTACAATTGCTGCCCATCCAACTATGCGTAATACCCAATGTAGAGTTTCGGTCAAGAGATGGGAGGAATATTACAAGATATAATCACCGAACTTTCGCGACTACTACAGAGTAAGGGCTACATAAAAGTGAAATTCCATGTTAACATGAACACCTTTTAATATTAGGAAGGACAAGAAATTGATTGAAAAGCACAAAAAAAGGCCAAAAAGCCACCTAAACAGCATATTCGATCAGGTTTCTGAAGAAATTGCTGCACTGCGGAACCAATAATTATGTGGCTCAATACCAGAGCACATGATCGAAATGAAAGAGACCAAGCCCATTGCTAACTATTCATTTCCTCATCTTCCAGGCGAAACGGCCAGTTTCTTATGCATCCTCTTCCATTTGATCTTCAAAAATGTAACATGTTGCATTTTCCTCGGTTATATATTCTGTCCCCATTAAAGGGCAACAATCCAGGTTGCCACCATGAATTTGTTTATTACTGCCCGTTAAGGAATTGTGCGACTACAATATCTTTTTATGAATTTTGTAGTAGCCGGGATAGAAGTAAAACATTCTATGGGCACTTAGTTATACCAACGTGGATGAATGCGAAAGCATTGCAACTACCACGCTATGCTTAGACAATATGTCAAAACGCAAGGTCGTGGGTTCAAATGCCACCAAAGGTCGATGTTTCGACTTCGAAGAAAAATCAGCGGTTTAATTCCCTAAGTAATTCTACCTTAATTCACTGTACTTTAACTTCACCTTAATTAACACCGGATGTCGTTGATTCGTGTGCCTTAATTAATTATCATTTATAAATCTCGTGTTACAGCCAAAGATCGTGGATTCGACTCCCAGCAGATGTCTTAATTAACTGTGCATTAATTAACGTAAGAGAAAAGCGCAAGGTAATGGTTTCAAATCCCTAAATAAATATATCCTAATTAAACGTGTGCAAATTACTTTCGCATTAGCAAAAACAGCACATCAAGGCTACGTAGCCTTTAATTAAGACCAAAGGCCGTGAGTTCCAATTCCACCACTACTCTAAGGCTCGCAGCCTTCTTGGGCGATCATTTGATCACGCCGACAACACTGAATTTTGAGCCTCACGAGCCATTTCATCAGTTCCCATTACAAAGTGACATAGTAGGAGATGAGCTTCTCTTCTCCAACAGATGCTCTCTCTCGCTCTTTGTCTGTCCTGAGAAGCCAGAATTATAATTTCTTCATGGCCCCGTCCTCGCAATCACTGTGTGCTTTTATTTGTCCGCCTTGTTCTCTTGCTGTGCCAAGCGTGCCAGGAAGTTGTTCTGGGCGGTCTGCATTTTATGCGTACGCAGTATTTCTTGCACTTCTGATGACCTTTGGTGCCCCGAAGAAGTAGTGCGTGCGACGCGGGAGCGCCGTCGCAACTGACGTCTCTCTCTCTCGCCTAACCGGTAGCATCTTCGACGAGCACAGCAGTTTTGCATGCATTTTCCGTTGTTTTTGCGGGGACTATCAGTGTAGTACATCGCAGACATGACCATCAGCGCGTGAACCACGCACCAGTAGCTTGAGCCATTAGCTTAGACGAAAGAACGGGAAGGTGAGGCGGAATCCACAACCAAATGAGGGAACCGACACGGCAAGTGGTAGTGCTCAGGCCGGTGTCATGCCCATTCCATTGGTGAGTTTGGGCCTCCGTCATGAAAGAGCGGGCAAGTTGGCGGCATTCTTCAGCGTACTTGGCTACTTCTGATATAGGCCTAAGTTCGGAGGCGTCGGTTGGTATGGCAATACTGTATCGAGCGTGCACAAGAGTTCTCGTCCATAGAACCAAAAGAACGGCGAAAAACCTGTGGTCATTGAGCCGCGGGCTTGTAAGCGTAGGTTACAAAGGGGAGAACCTTGTCCCATTTGGAGTAGTCCGACGCGACATGTTTAGTGAGCACGTCGCCAAGAGTACGGTTGAGGCGCTGAGGTAACTGATTGGTCTGATGACGCTAAGCAGTAGATGGGCGGTAAATGATATAGCACTCGGCAAGCAGAGCTTCTACCACTTGGAAAAGAAAGGTACGCCCTCTGTCGCTAAGGGGTTCACGAGGAGCGTCATTTTGAAGCACGAAATTGCGCAAGATGAAGAAAGCAACCTCGCGTGCTGTAGCGGTAGCAAGGGCGGCTTTCTCAGCATATCGGGTGAGATGGACAACACCAATGATTATCCACCGGTTTCCAGACGTAGTTCTCGGCAGTGGCTGTAAAGGTCGATGCCAATGCGACCGAAAGGCCGCGCAGGTCAAGGCAGGGACTGAAGAGCACCGGTCGAGCTTTGCGGAGCAGCCTTGCGTTGTTGGCCGGCTTCGCGAGCACGGATATATTTCAAGACAAAGCTGTACATACCGCGCACTAGAAGCGTTGGCGTAACCTTACGTAAGTTTCAGCACGCTTGCGTGAGTACTCTCTGGGTCGGCATGAAAAGCAGCGCAGATGTCGGAGCGCATGTGACGTGGTATTATGAGAAGCCACTTGTGACCCTCCGGTATATAGTTTTGGCGATAGAGCTGGTTGTCTCGAGAGGTAAAATGAGACTTGACAGCGTGATGGCAGTAGAATCCGACAAAAGGTCGAGCAGGGTAACAATCAACGGGTCCTTTTGTTGCTCCGAATTAATGGACTCGACATTGAGCGCTAAGAGAGAGCGGTAGACTGTGCCGAGAGAGACGCTGTATCATATGGTAGAGGAGAGCAAGAAAGGGCATTCACGTCGGAGTGCTTGTGGCCATACCTGTACACCACGTGGCTATGATACTCTTGTAGTCGCAGGGCGCAGCGACCCAGGTGGCCCGACGGGTCTTTCAAAGTAGACAACCAGCAAAGATGGTGGTGATCCATGATGACGTAAAATGGTCGCTCATAATGAAAGGGTCGGAACTTCCCTAGAGCCCAGACTAAGCCAGGCACTCTTCCTCAGTGTTTGAATAGCTAGTCTCGGTCTTTGTGAGGGTTCGGCGCGCATATGCGAAAGCATACTCATTATAGCCAGGCTTGCGTTGCGCAAACACCGCGCCAAGGCTAACGCCGCTTGCATCTGTGTGTACCTCCATAGGTGCCCGTGGATCGGGGTGCTGCTGTATCGGAGGAGATGTGAGCAGCTGGCGGAGTGTCTGGAATACGCTTTCAAATTCAGGAGACCAGTTATACATATCGGTGCCAAACGTGACAAGGCGCGTCAAAGAGCGGTAACGGTCGCAAAATTGCACAGAAATCGACGAAACTAAAAACAAAAGCCAATGAAGCCCCGGAAGTTCTACGGCGACATCGGTTTAGGGAATTCGTCAACAGCTCAAAATTTCGCAAGATCGGGGAGGACGCGCCAAAACCTCGTGGAGACAAGATACGGGACAGTCGAGTCAGAATCCTGGTGGGCAGCAGGAATGTTTCGATCAACGACGACGTCCGGACGCGCCAGGCGGCACATGTCCGGCGAGAACGCAGCAGAAGCATATAGGCCGATTGTCCGGCTTGCGCCATGGATCTTGCGGCCGGAAATACTGCGGGGACATTTGAGGCACAGGGAGAAGTGCTGGGCATGGTGGTAGTGTGGGGCAGGGAAGGGTCGTTGGTCTTAGACCCGACACGACTTCAGCGTACGTGAGTGGTACGGCAACCGGAGCGCGCTGGTAGCCTGGCGGAATAGCCTCTGCAATCTGCTCGCGGATGGCCTGCTGCACGGCCGAGGACAAAGGCTGGAGAGGCCCCTGGGAGAGAGGGAACAACTGGAGCTGACGGACCACGCCTTCAGTGAGCAACTCCTGCTGTCCCTTCAGGTAGTCATTGCCTTTTTCGGAGGAACGCCATACAATGCGCAGCTGGTTGGCTCACTTTGCCTATTGCAATCATAAACGTAACGAACAAAGATGCAACTACGATTATTTCTGGAAAATGCATTACTTACGATGCAAGAGCACTTAGTTTCTATTCGAGATCTAAGTGCTACATGCGCCATTCTACCAGCACACAACCAGTGATCACTACGGCCACATCATTGATGTTGCCTAGCAGGAAATTTGACGTTCTTCATTTCGACCTACTCCCTTTTAGCTACAATTATTAACTTCGTGTGCTCCTTCCATCTGTCTGCTGTGGGTGTATTAGTGCAAGTGCTTTTGGCATCTCAATCCTTTTTGTACAACCCTTGGCGCCTGTCTCAAAGACAATTTGCGTAGTTACGCTAACCAATAAACGTCTGCGTGTTCGCTCATTTAGCAGTATACTGGGTGACCAACATGGCTGACTTGTGACTATTCGGTTTGACACGATTGTTTTGGACACAATGGATAGAGTAAGTAGTGGGAATCGCATCGAGCTAAATATTCTGGAGGCTACTTTCCAGGCTATTCGCGAATGACACGCAGCGCCAGGTTAAGATCATTTAACCTGTGAACACAATAAATGAAAAATAGATCATATTTTTGCTAAAAACTGTACCTCTCCGTAAAGTGTAATATTGTCTTCATTTCTACGCCATCCAAACACAGCCGAAGCCTGACTTTTTCAAGCTCCACTCTCCCCTGCGCATCTGCTCGGCGAAACTCGCCACAGAGAAACCCAAGACCTCCATCTTACTCAGAGAGTATAATATTTAACATCGATTTCTTTACGCAGCTGCTGACGAGCGAAGAAGACCTTATCATGGTGGGCGTTTCGGGAGACATGTACCGATGGGCTCCTGTCAGCTGCTTCAAATCTAAATTTATTGAGTATAAGAATAATGAACTCCAGCGCACCATTCAATACGAAACAGGTCGCTACGTGAGTACCGCTCCATTTTTCTTATGAGCTACATTCCGAAGCAGTTCAATTGTGAAATATTTATCATGCTGCTGAAACAGGCTGAGTGAAAGTCCTCTGTTCAAGCCAGGGAGGTCAAGAGCCCTTGAAGATAGTGTAATGACAATCTGGTGTTATTTCACGTTTAAGTAAGTTTTTGGTAGTTCAGGCAGGTTGCAATGGTGCGCGTTTACTCGCCATGTGCACAATAAGAGTGCAAGTGTGGGCAATATTTAGCGCATACAGATTACCTTACCTGGTAAGATCATGCTTACTATAGGGTGTTTAAGGGAGTTGTTTTGGTATTGCTAAAGTTGAAAACGCCCTCAGGAATGAAAAAAACAATTTCACACAGAAGCTTCATTTTAGTTGTCTAAATATGTCTGCGCATTGTTCCACTTCATCATCTTCGCGCTGCGCCGTGTAATTATGAATCTTATCAAATTTGATGCGGCCACTATAAATATGTATCAATCCTTGTCGGACTAGATCAATCCCTTATTAACCCGTATCGGCCGTTATCAACCTTACTGCAATCGATCCAATCCTTATCAACACTTATGTGTGCTTCAATCAATCAATTGGTTTCATTTCCACCCAAATAGTCGAGGGACACCCCCAGCGAAAAGCGAAAAAAAAATGCAGATTGAAGGTTCCTAGGAGCCCGTACAACAGATAGATAACATGCAAATAAACATAACATACACAACGAAGAAGCATCGTTAATCTACTATAGAAAAATGTATGACCTAAAATGCCGTGAAACATAACCGATGCATACATTTAACATGAGTCGGTGTAACTACAAGTAGTAAACATGGGAATGATAGGTCGCGGGATCGAATCCCGGCCACGGCGGCCGCATTTCGATGGGGGCGAAATGCGAAAACACGCATGTGCTTAGGTTTAGGTGCACGTTAAAGAACGGCGTGCGTCATTATCAGAAAGTGGTTTGGCACGTAAAGCCCCATATTTAATTTTTTTTAGGATTGATATCGCATAGTTACAGCACAGTAGCATTCGGTAAAGACGACAAAATAATAATAATACAAAACCAAAAACACATATGGTAGGTAAATATGTCATGCGAAAGAAGACATGGCAATAACGTATAATGAAATGAAAATGTAGAGGCAAGAAATTGATGGAAATGTTCTGTACATTTCAAAAATGAAGTATTCGCGCCAAAGTTTTTTAGAAACGTTGGTAAAATTGATCCCGCGCTGCTGATCTTTGTTCAAAAGATATGGGGCATTGAAAGTCAGGGGGCGTTTGCCACAATATGTGTGCCTATCGCGGCACCAAATATATCGCCTATTTCTTTTTTCAACCTGGAATGACTCTTCAAGAAACTGTTATTGTTTTTGTTCCAAAATAAAAACGAGTGAAATATGCAGTACTAATATATCAGCGTGGCGTTTATGATGTGATAGCAGAAAAAGAATTGCCTGGTAGAAAGGGCGTACAAAACGTTTCCAACGCATCGCATCGCTTTCTTCTGTAAGAGAGAAAGAGCGAGTGAACTTTAATGAGCACCAGCAGTTCATTCGGCTGGGCCTAGGCCTCCCACGATTGGACGTCGAGGTCATGCCTCTTCGCCGCTTCGTAGGCCTGCTGGGTCGCCCAGAGTTGGTCGTCAAGATGGGAGCTGCGCAGGGCAGCGTGCCATCTCGACGAGAGGGTCACGGGATTAAGGTCTGGGTATTGATGTTTGCACTCCCATAGCATGCGGGGGAGTGTTGCTGATTCAGTTTTACAGACCTTGCACGTCTGGCTCGGGTAGATGTCGGGGTATATAGTGTGATAGCATGTGAGGGAGGGGTAGGTATTCGTCTGCAACAGGCGAAGGGTGGTTGCCTGTGCTCTGTTTAACTTGCGGTGAGGGGTGGGGAAGGTTCTTCTTACGAGGTAAAATGACTTGACAAGGCCGTTGTATCTTGCAAGGCGGTCGCGTCCTGCGGGTGCACCTGCACCGTCTCCGGCACGGTTGACTAGTCCTCGTGCTACGGAGTGTGTAACCTCGTTGAGGTTGGTGAGATGCGGGTGCACAACGCCGGCGTGTGCTGGGATCCAGACGAGGGTGATTTGATTTTCAGACGAATGCGGGGCTTGTTGTAAGATACGGAGTGATTGCTGAGAACTACGACCCTTGATGTAGACGTTGATTGCTGCGCGAGAATCGCTTAGTATGGTGTGACAGGCTGAGTCAAGAATGGCCAGGGCGATGGCCACTTCCTCTGCCGTCTTGACATTTTGGGGAATGATTCTGGCAGCGCGTCGGAGCGAGCCGCCTGCTGTGGTAACCACCGCAAAGCGCCGTCCATCTTGGTACTGTTACGTTTCGCCTACGACGCGCGGTATAGCCTGCGCGGATGCAACGGACGCCGGGGCTTCGTTCAAAGCGGCGGACATTTTCGCCCGTTCAGCGCCGCCGATACGCCTCCCCGCCAAGCGCGTCCAGGCATGTTTCATTGCCACGTGTCTTCAAGTGTGCGTGTGTGTGTGTGTGCATGTTGGTGCCCACGCTTGTCAAAGCGCGGCAGCCAGGGAGAGGAGCTCCCCAAGTGAGAAGCGAGGAGGTCTGACCAGCGCCGGCCCGGCGGATGCGTCACTACACTCGTCTCAACCTGTCTCTCAGCGTGTCCGTGCCCCGTCACGTGCGCCTCTGACGTGACGTTCCTTCTTGCACTCGACTCCGAGACTATAAAAGCAGCTGCCCCCGGATTTCTTCCGTTGAGTTACGTGCTCTCCCGTCTCTCCACTTCGGTCGACCTGACCGCCCGCTCTTTTGCGATGCTAGAATAAACAAGTTGTTCTGTTACCAGTCGACTCATGCTTTGCCGGGACCTTCGGATGCTTGCAGTTGTGCCCCAGGCCGCCAGGCCAACGCTACCCTTGGGGCTTCCGACCCATTTGCAACAACGGGTGTCAGCGCTGAGATTACAACTGTTTGCCAGCGGTGAGATCGCGACAACGGAGGCCAGCAGCGAAGATATGCGGTTGACTGTATGCTGAGCAGCACAACGACCATCCGGGAGCAGTGCAACGAGCCCTGTGTGATGACTGGTTGCCTGCAGCGGAACGACTGCGCTAAATTCTTGGCAGCGAGGTTTGGTGAGTGTGGGACTTTCTTCTTCTGAGTTTTGCCAGGCTTTTGTTAGTGTCAGAAACAGAGCTGGTAATTGTGGTTGTCGTTGCTGCCGGGTTAGTTTGCGGCAAGACAATAGTAGGCAGTAGAGAAAGCAGCATTCAGAGCAACCATGGATTTGAAGTCGTTGCGCAAACCGAAATTGCTGGAGCTTGCAAGAGAGTTGGGTCTGGATGTCTCAGACAAACTCAGGAAACCAGAACTGCTGAGGGCTATTCTTGAGTTAGAAGCTGAGGATGACGAGCTGTCGGAATGCCTTGAGACCAGTGAGGAGAGGGCAAAAAGACAGGAGCGTGAACTTAAAGAACAGAAAGAGCGAGAGCAACAAGAGAAAGAAAAAGAGCGAGAGCAACAAGAGAAAGAAAAAGAGCGCGACCTTCAACACGCTTTGGAAATGAAGCGTCTCGAGGTAGAGATTGAACGCGCTCGTAATGGAAGTCAGGCACACGGTGCAGGAGAACGAGTATTGTTCAAAATGACTGACCTGATGCGGCCGTTTAAGCTTGGAGAGGACATTGATTTGTTCCTGGTTAACTTTGAGCGAACGTGCGAGAAGCAGGGGTTCTCTCGGGAAATGTGGCCACAGCGCTTGCTCACTTTGTTACCCGGCGAGGCGGCCGACGTAGTCGCTCGCTTGAATAGAGAGGAGGCAGAGTATTTCGACCAAGTGAAATCGAGTCTGCTAAAAAAGTACAGGCTGTCAGCGGAGGCGTTCCGTCGGAAGTTTCGGGAAAATGAGAAAGGCAGAAGCGAGTCATATACAGAGTTTGCCTACAGGCTTATGTCAAACATGCAGGAGTGGCTCTAAGAAGAGAAAGCGTTTGATGACCACGAGAAGGTTCTGCAGTGTTTCGGGCTGGAACAGTTTTATAGTCGGTTACCTGAGAACGTGCGGTACTGGGTCTTGGATAGGCCAGACGTTAGTACAGTGGCTAAAGCCGCCGAGCTAGCCGAGGAGTTTGTGACGCGTCGGGCTCGCGGAGCTAAGGACGGTCAAAAGGGTGAATTTGGCTCCAAGTTTGAGAGGCCGAAGTTCACGCCCATGAGAGCAAAGGGGGACACACGTAGTGCGGATGCGAGTGAAAGCAGTCCGACCGAACGTAAGGAGACGGCGGCAGCCGAAGCCGAACGCAGAAAGCGGTTCGAGACGAGGCAAGCGCGCGTTTGTTATACGTGCCAGAAGCCGGGTCACTTTTCGGCGCAGTGTCCAGAAACAAAAACAAAAGTCGTGTTTTTGTCATTATGCAGCACTGACGAGAACATAAAGCTTCTCGAGCCTTACATGCGAGACCTCCTCGTGAACGGGGAAGAGTGCCGAGTGCCTCGCGATTCCGCAGCTACAATGGACGTAGTTCACCCCCCTTACGTAGAACCCGATATGTTCACGGGCGAGTGTGCATGGATCAAGCAAGCTGTGGAAGCTCATAGCGTGTGTCTGCCCGTAGCAAAAGTGCTTATTGAAGGACCTTTCGGAGCATTTGAGACGGAGGCGGCAGTGTCATATATGCTGCCCCCCCCCCCCCCCCCCAGTACCCGTACCTATTTTCGAACAGGTCCGATCACCTCCTGCGCGAGAAGGGGCTTTTGTTTGGTGAGGCTAGCGTTCAGGCCTTAACCAGATCGAAGGTTCGGGAGCTCGCTGCAAAGGCGGTTTACGGGGCCGACGTTGTCGAACAATGAGAAAGGGTCAGAGGCGCAGCAAGCTGATATTCAGAGCACGCCCGAACTGAATAAAATTGAGCCTGTAGCGTTAAAGGCACCAGATACTGGAGAGGAAATGCCCGACACGGGAAAGTTAGAAGAGCTATCTGCAGATTTGCTCATCGCGCCTACATCAGACGGACTTAATAGGTTGCTAAAAGTCAGCCGGTCGGCTTTGATAGCCGAGCAAAAAAAGGATGCCAGCCTAGAAAACATACGCTGCAATGTCAAGGAAGGTATCGCCAAGAAAAATGCTCGTTTTGTGGAAAGAGGTGGGGTCCTGTACCGGAAGTATCTAGACCGCAGGGGAGTGGAGTTCGATCAGCTGATCGCGCCTCAGTGCTACCGTCAGGATCTGTTGCGCTTGTCGCATGGGGGTTCGTGGTCCGGACACCTAGGAGTTAAGAAAACTAAGGACCGCCTCTTGCAAGAGTACTATTGGCCAGGGTGTTTTCGGGACGCAGACCACTTTGAGAAGACATGCGACACCTGTCAGCGGGTGGGCAAACCAGGGGACAGATCGAGGGCGCCGTTGAAGTTGGTACCTATCATTACGGAGCCTTTTAGACGGCTCGTTATTGATACAGTGGGACCTCTGCCGGTAACAGCCATGGGGTACAGACACATTTTGACTGTGATCTGCCCAGCGACAAAGTTCCCTGAAGCAGTGCCGCTTAAAGAACTCAGCTCAGTTGAGATAGTCAATGCACTACTGTCCATATTTGCGCGAGTTGGTTTTCCTGCGGAAATCCATTCAGATCAGGGCACGGTGTTTACGAGCGCTTTGACGACAGCCTTTCTCGAAAGGGGCGGGGTAAAGCTGTTACACAGCTCAGTGAACCACCCACAGTCGAATTCCGTTGAGAAGCTCCACTCCGTCATGAAGCGCGTGTTGAGAGCATTGTGGTTTGAACAACAAACTGACTGGGAGCTGTGTCTGCCTGGGGTGACGTTGGCATTAAAGACCGCGCCGCATGCGGCTACTGGGTTTTCGCCAGCTGAGCTAGTGTACGGTCGCTCGCTGCGATCTCCGCTTCGCATGCTTCGAGACGGATCACTGCCCTCTCCAATGGCTGCAGACCATCTCTTCCACAAATGGCCGCCTCCTGCGCTGGAGCCTCGCTTTGCAACAACATTCCTTTGAGGTGCGTTACAAAAAGGGGAGTCTCAACGGTAACGCCGATGGCTTAAGTCGAAGCCCCTAACGTAAGAATCAGCCTCAAAGTTATTTGTTACTGATGTTTTTCTCCCTGAGGCAGGATTTTTAACATATTGCTTTTGTTTAGTGTTTCAAAGTGATGACGTGCTTTCTAGTGCAATTTTCCAATTTGTGGACGTGTTCTGGGTGCTGCTAGACTACTTTAAGGAACTAGGCAGTAGTATAAAAGGGGAAAGAGCCTGGCAGGGCTTAGTGAGGGTTGTGTCGTGCTTGCTGACTAAGCGGTTGAGTTTCGGCGTAGTTCTAACGCTTGCTGGGAACGAGAACAAAAATGGCAACTCTCCCGAAGTCACTTTGCAGTGTCCTGTGTGAACCTGAACATGAGAACGAGGCCTTCTCGGTGCGCTGCGCTCAAGAAACGCCGAGGGACGACCGACTTCGGTTATGAGCATCATCGAGCGACATCCCTCCGGACAGCGGATGCAGTCCCCTGACCATCGGGATCTCCTTCCCCCGGCGGGGCGGTCTGTTACGTTTCGCCTACGACGCGCGGTATAGCCGGCGCGGATGCAACGGACGCCGGGGCTTCGTTCAAAGCGGCGGACATTTTCGCCCGTTCAGCGCCGCCGATACGCCTCCCCGCCAAGCGGGTCCAGGCATGTTTCAATGCCACGTGTCTTCAAGTGTGCGTGTGTGTGTGTGTGCATGTTGGTGCCCACGCTTGTCAAAGCGCGGCAGCCGGGGAGAGGAGCTCCCCAAGTGTGAAGCGAGGAGGTCTGACTGGCGCCGGCCCGGCGGATGCGTCACTACACTCGTCTCAACCTGGCTCTCAGCGTGTCCGTGCCCCGTCACGTGCGCCTCTGACGTGACGTTCCTTCTTGCCCTCGACTCCGAGACTATAAAAGCAGCTGCCCCCGGACGCCAAGAGAGAGGCTCCGATTTCTTCCGTTGAGTTACGTGCTCTCCCGTCTCTCCACTTCGGTCGACCTGACCGCCCGCTCTTTTGCGATGCTAGAATAAACAAGTTGTTCTGTTACCAGTCCACTCATGCTTTGCCGGGACCTTCGGATGCTTCCAGTTGTGCCCCAGGCCGCCAGGCCAACGCTACCCTTGGGGCTTGCGACCCATTTGCAACAACGGGTGTCAGCGCTGAGATTACAACAGTACTCAGCTGCGTCGACGAAGGTGACGCTCGCGGTTTTGGCATAAGCTTTGATGAGGGAGGTAGCTCGTGCATTCCTGCGTTCTTTGTTGTGGTCTGGGTGCATGTTTTTGGAATAGGGTCGGCGTGTATCCATTGCTGAATGTCGCGTGGTATTGGGTGTTTGTCTCCATGTTGAGGATGGTAGGTGATATTAAGCTTGGTTAGAATGCTTCGGCCCGTTTCCGTGAGGGTAAGCCGTTCTAGTTGAGATCGACGTTGGGCTTCGATTAACTCGTCTAGCGCGTTGTGTGTACCTAATTGCTGTAGAAGATCCGTGCTGGTGCTTTCTTCTGTAGCAAAAAAAAAAAAAAAAAATCTGCGCAGATTTATCAGGGTAGTTGTTCCCCACACAAGGGTTCCAAAATTTTCGCGAGTGTGAAACAGCACATTAGATCTTTGCATTCTCACATTGGTAGGAAAGAAATGGCGGCATTGCGATTGCACTCCTGTAGCCAAAAAAGTGATTTAGAAACAGTCAATATGAGCTATCCACGTCATTGCACAGCTCATATCAAGCTTATCGGTCATCATCCGACCCTTATCAACCATTATCGATTTTATCAACGTTAGCGGACTCGACCCGACCGTTGTCAACACTTTGTCAACACATTTGAAAGTGTCGACTATTTCAATACTCGTTCAGTTTATTACAATGTCTTGATGGGGAGGCATTTGCTTGTTTTTCGGTCTGAATATAACTGCTTTTGTTTTGTTTGCATTTATCTTCATTGAGTTCACTCTCGACCATTCCTATAAAGATTTCATTGCATTGTTACACTGTTCTATAAGAACATGAATATTTTTACCAGTGAAAAAATACTCTTGTCGTCCGCATAAATAATAAACCTCGCCTTAGAGTTAATATTGACGATATCATTCAGATAGATAATAAAAAGCAAAGGCCCTAATATACTTCCCTGTGGCACTCGACAATGGGCAGCTCTAGGGTTAGAATTAAAGGGGTCGATTCTCATAATTCACAATCACAGTAGGATTTCATAAGAGATAATGCCTGTCCGCGTATTCCATAATAGTTTAATTTCTCCAATAAAATGTTATGATCAACTAAATCAAAGACCTTAGAAAAGCCTACGAAGATACCAACAACTATAAATTTGTTTTCAATCTCTGTTATTATATATTCGTTCTGCTCTACTAATCATAACTTTACGGGTTTTTTCTTACGAAACCCATATTGGTGTGGTGTTAACAGGTTCTGTTTTTCAATGCTAAAACCAAGTAAACTGTTTACCATACGACTCCTTTTACAAAGGTCCACATATCGAAACGTAGGCAACCCTTTTTGATGCAATTCATCTCTGTTTATGTAACTTCTATCCCACAGTGTGTGATTCCATTTGTTGGCCACAGAATTGACTTAGACTATCCTTTCAATGATGAGAACAAATGGAGGGCTATGAAGAACGCTATAGTGGTACCCGAAGTGTAACTTTGGTCACGTGCGGCTCTCTACATGAACCTAAAGCACGTAAATGAGCGTCATAGCATTTTCTTGCACCGAAACGTGGTCGCCACAAATGTGAATCATTATCGCCGACATCGTGCTCAGGATAATGCACATTACCAACTTAGCAATCGCAGATCTGATGAACAAACATCTTGTCATTGGTGAGGATGCAGAGCCAGCTTACATCGAGAAAGGGGCAGAAATAACGAACTGTTCGGTGAGCTACCACGTCCTCTCTGGTGGACGTGATGCAGCCCTTTTCTAGAAAAATTTTTCGCGAGAGTAGAAATATTCGTGTTGTCAATCGTGCTCACTGTGCCGTTGTATGAATCATCTAGATCGCGGAAGTCAGATATATGGTTATCGACAGGTCAGTTGTCTGGCAAGCTGACTTCATGAGGTCGTGCAAAGGTTTCTCTGTGCGAGCTCAATTGAGTGTAAGAAACTGGCATGAAATTGAAGTCTCGTCATTGGCGTCGTGCAAGTGACTGCGGAAAATCTCGGCTGGCCGAAAAATTAAACTGTAGTAGATGGATCGAGGAGAAATCAAGGCTTTATCGCATGAAAGTTAGATATGGCACTTAAATTTGCACTTTCCGCTATTTTCGATGCGTCTTTTATAGACTAGGTGCTGGCGGACAATCGGAATGCTTCAGCGATTTCCTTGCGGCTCGTTATTCCCGTACAGCGCGTCGTCTAGGTAGCTGTTGCAAAAGTGTAGACTGCGCACCACTTTGTTCGTTAAGCGCTGAAAGCGTTGCGCCAAGTTTCGACGGTCGAGAGGAATCCGCGTGAGTTAATAAAGCCGGAATGGGGGATGATCGCTGTCATCTAAAATGTTCGCTGGTCGCCTACGAGGACAACAACCTTCTTCAAAGATGTAGTCTCCCCGCCGTTGCTTCCGATGCGCATAAATGTATGTGTGATGGTAGAGGTGTACATTTTAATTCTATATGCAATGGTTGGGACCAAAAGGTGTTCTAACATAATACGATGCCGAGCGCCAAGTCGTGTTGTAAGTCATTCTGTGTTTCTTTGAATGTGTTATGTCAACGGCGACACATATGACTGTGGGGAGGCTAGTCTTTAGAATGCAGAATATCATCACTGATTGCCTTGCCATTGCATGCTGACAGAGTCAGATTAGGAACCTGGAGATCATCTGTCAATAAAGCTAGACGAGCTAATGGCAGCTGGATTTAGTTAACGAGTACCACCACATAACGCAAGCTTCTTGTACGAAAACCACATGCAACATATCAACGCATTGCAGACGAACCTGAAATAGGATGTTTTAATAACAAAGGATGCCTGCACCGATGCTTGCGTGCTGAACATCGGCGGAAGTAGAAAGGTAATGAAGAGAGGCAAGAAAAGATAGGCTCAGAGTCAGTGAATTATCACCGTCAGTTGCCATACTGCAGCCTTCACAGCTCTGAGTACGAAGTCGGCGAACGTCTCTGGTCGGAAGCCGTGGCCGGTAGGGTGCTTACTTCGCAATCTGTGTCTACCAAGTAGGCTCCAGTAACGAGGCCAGAAACGATTTGGCAGCACGTAGGTGGGACAGAGGCAGTTACCGCTGTCAGTCATCGGACTTACCCTGTTCTCGTGTGACTGCGGGGGAACGCACTGGCGGGTGGTGTCATCGAAACGGAGACGGTACTGGCACAGCCTGGCGGCATGAGAACAGGCCCCAGTGTGGCGTAGGCTACACAAACGGCTCCATTATAAATGAACATACACAGATTGCATAAAGTCAGCAAGGCGGGACACGTCTTAGCCTAGTTCTACCACGGGATCACCGAATCTGTGATCTTTGATGGTCAAAATCGAAGATACCGAAAGGTCGATATGCTTGTGCGTAAGTCTGCAAGACTACAGAGGTCAATATCATCACCTGAAACTAAGATAAAACATGCCTTCAATTATTCGAGAAGCGCTGACGCAGGAGACCTATAAAGGTGGTGTTTGCTCTTTCAGGAAGTAGGCATTGCATACAGCCAAGCAACTGCGGTGTTGTGCGTCACAAAAGCATTCTGCTGCGAATGATTTCTGAAGACGCTTGCGATCGAAACTGAACACAATTAGTCATGGTTTCTTTTAAGTCTTATAGCCTGAAGTATTTGGCCGAGGTAAAACATTCTAATGTCAAATATAAATAATCATATCTAAGGAAAGAATATTATGAAAGCTCTCACGCCGGTCAGAATAATAAAACGGGCAACAATAACAATAACGATTACTATATATTGCCATGTTTTCCCCAGTAAACAAACACATACTGGACATGTTAGCTATGTCAAAAAATGCAAAGCGTGCAAAATAGTGGGTATTCCAGAGATATCGACCTCAAATTTATGCAGCTGGATGGACGCAGCCGTACGAGTCTTTTCGAGCATTCTTTTGTCCTCGTTGAAAGCGCCGTGCACGAAGTGTTGCTCTCTCAGTTAGGAATGGTGACACGCTGAGGCGCGTTTCGCTCCTACCACGCATGACGTAAATATCAGCAATTTTTTTCCTTAGCGCCACATTGTTATTTGACTCAGTTTGGGTATGTCGCCGAATCACCACAACTTGATACAAGTGAGTGAGAGTAGTATAGACGGTGACGAACTGATGGATGACAATAAGGTCACTAATTTGTCCAATGATGTTATTATGTTATTTGGACAGAATGGAGAAATAGTGCACCTCTGCAGAGTGGATGCGCCCGCTGTACAGGAGAACTTGTCCCGACCTGTAGGAACCAGAGGCCAATGTCGAGAAGCCCGAAAGAGGAAATCGAATTTGAAGTATATGTGGCAGCAGCACTGGAGCTGTGTTGACTGTATAACTGGCAGAAGGAGTGTCGTGGGCCATCGCACCTTGTTAACATTAGCGTGTTCGACAGTTTCCTCAGCTTAGCCGCAACCAATAAACTTCCAAAGTTAGATGCTTCCAAGGATACTCAGGCTTTTTCACCGCTTCGCTTTTTGGGAGACATCACGTACAAGTGATAGCGAAAATTCGTTAGATAACCGAGCAGTGAATGTTGTTCGGCCAAGTGAATATGTGTATTTGTGGCATTTGTATTACTGTGCAAAAGATTGGCCAGCCGCGAAAAGTTACAATAACACTTTCCTTGTTTTTCAGGGTGGTGTGTACGTATGCTTGGATACTCACAAAATACCTTTCATTATACTCTTTTGTTTCGTAAGTTAGCGCCAAGAATGAGGAAGGTAATACTCTCACGTTTTTGCCTTGTTCGTGTCCAAAGCTTCTCCGCATAACTAGAGGCGGATGCCTTTAGATCAAGGATCCTACAAAGTGAGCATGCATCAAAATGAGGGAAACAAACAATGTTTTATCTCTTGCGTAGATAATGACAGTTTTTATATACGAAAAAAGTCACGAAATCATTACACAGGCGGCATTACACAGGCATTGTAAGCCTTATGCCTACGGCATCCTGTTATTTTAATTGTGCATTAGTCGTCTCCGGTAATTTCTATTCCCATCATAAGTACACTACGTTGACCTAAGGTTGATGTACTACTAAACAGTTCCCGTCACTTCACCTTACGGCTTTTTTCAGTTGGCCACAGAGAATTACTTGTTATTCTGAAACTAGACCACCATGGCAATGGCAACGATACAGTTGCCATACACCTTAACAAAATGACCTGTTGTCTGGCCTGACCTAGACAAAACGTGTGGCAATTATGAACGGCCAAGTTCGATATCTTTACTAGTACTTCAGCAGTTTAACGTTTTCTTTTTGTGTCATTCTACGCATACCATTTCCTGAAACCGGGTGCAGCTTGCCCGGTATTCCATCGCATATTTGGCATTCTTTCGTTGCCCCAAATTTTCGATGATTTGGGAGTAATAATTGTAACCCCCGAGCTAAATTAGTGGATAAGGCGACAATATTTGTATGAGGAATGGAAACGTGTTATTGAATAAATAATATATTTACACGAATTACTTTTTAGGTAATAATCTAGGGCACAAATATCAATCTAAGAATCGTACGCAGCTAGTGAGTTTGCAAGGCATATTCACTTGGAAATAATTTTGAGGATGGCACCGGTTTAGATATATGCGCCGTCAAATTTGCGGCAGAAATGCACTCTTTTTGAATTTAGCTTTTTCAAGAAAACAACCCTATAAGAATTTCAGCACAAAAGCAACCGGAAGGCCAATGCCTTTCGTTGGGTGTCTTGAAAATATTATCTCGAAACTGGTATAGTCTTGAGAATCTGCTCTACATCGACAAACGTTGTGAACTCACTGGCTACAATTCGTAAGTTGAAACATATGCCGTAAAGTAGTTTATTCAATATGTAATTCGTGCTATCATGTTAATTCTTCATTTTAGCGTTTGCATTTCTCGTAGAAGTAACGCCCACATCATCGAATAATTTCGCTCAACGGCTGGAATTATGCTATCAGCCACAGGAAACTTTTTTTAGTTTCATGTAGCTAAAAAACACCTGGTATGCAAGGCTTAAGGTGCGGTGTTGTGACCTCTGTCAATTTTTCTTCTAACGGTGGTGAAGCGACAGTCTTCATTGAGTGGTACCTCTGTCCACTATGTTTCAGGCAAAGTAATGTTACGTTGGAGGTCCAGAGGCACAAGCAAGGAAAGGCAGCTGATATAATGATCAATCGTAAGTATGAAAGTACGGCCGCATTTCGCACTCCTCTTGATAATTACACAGCGGCACTAAATCTTCTCAGCAATTCCTGAAGCCATATTGTCTTTGGTCTGATGACGCTAAATACTCAATTATTGTTTGCTAAATATGAAAAGTCTGTATCAAGGACCGCGATAATTACCAGGGAAAAGACGAAGAGCTTAAGAAAAAATATATAAAATTAAAGGCAACAATGCCTCTACCTGGCTCGCAAAGTTCCTAAGGAACAACTGTGCCGGAATGGATCGTGCACCGTCATTTCGCTTTGTGCCATTTCTGTAGCTGTTCATTGGCGTAGTAAATTGTAATAGCATAATTTTAGTTCAGCCGGACACGCATTCTACATGCGTTCTACAGTTGGTCGAGTGTCTGTGCCGGGCATGACACTGGCGACTCGGGAACCCGACGTTCAACAGGAGATGGTCGCGCGTAGAATGTTTTCCTTTTTCCCGCTGACTGTTTTTACGGGACTATTAGAATTATGAATTATCCACACGCGCAAATGCGCGCGTGCTATAACCAAAATTTTGTTAATATTGTCACCGATCACATGTCAAAGAGTCTTGTCAAATCAGACTTAGTGCACGACTTAAGAATGTTGGTGTT
Organism: Dermacentor andersoni; assembly: GCF_023375885.2. Classification (NCBI taxonomy): domain Eukaryota; kingdom Metazoa; phylum Arthropoda; class Arachnida; order Ixodida; family Ixodidae; genus Dermacentor; species Dermacentor andersoni. The sequence continues at coordinate 37,852,037 of NC_092821.1, read as the reverse complement.
GCACACTCTGAAATGAACGGGAATAGAAGCGATAACTCTGCAATGTATGGTGAAATTTACATAAATATCGGATGCTCTTCACCCCTCAAGTTTAATTTTAACGAACGGCAACAGTCATCGGCGCTATCGTTGTGATTCGAGTGTTGTCTTTGCTTCACAATTCTGCACGATAGAGAGTCCATTCGAAAAAAAAATTATTGGGTTTGCATGCAAAAACCCTGATATGAGTATGAGGTACGCCGTAGCAGGGGATTCAAGAATAAATTTGACCACCTTAGCTTTCTTAACATGCACCCAAGGACAACTACAAGTGTTTGCATTTCGACTACAATAAAATGCGGCTGCCACACACAGGATTCCATCTTGAGCCTCCATCTTAGCAGCCCAACGCCAAAGCCACTACACCACCATGGCGTGCAGAGATAAATTTCTAAGTGTAACTTTTGGCGATGTTTACTTCTTCGCCGTCAATACAACGTGTCAATCTGTGCATGGTAGATGTACATTTCAGGAGTAGTCTTTGGCTAAAAGATAACTCCCCTTCCTGTTTTGTGTAGAACGCAGGGCTGGTTCTTCTCGACAATTACTACCCAATAAATCAAAGTGCTGGAAACAAAGTATTCGTTTTGTGCAATTATTTTAGTTGATCAGTGACGCTATTAACAGCTGCAAAGTAACTCTGTCTCCTGCCCCGCCTTCCTCTTCCTCCACCCTACAAAGCGGGACGAACACCACCTGTGCACATGAACTCAAAATACGAAGTTTTGTATGCTACGCAACACTGCATTATTGTCGGTGACGTGCCGGAGCCAACACGTAAGTAAACAAGACATCGATGTGTTTATATAAAGTTTCGCACCCGCTCATATATAGATGTTGTAAAGAATCTGTATGTGTCTACCAGAAAAAAAAAATAAAGATAACCAAACTTGAAACAGGAATGGCAGTCACCAATTTGTCTCTAATTTAAAGTTTTTATCATCCAATTTTTAATAAATGATTATTCTCGCACACATGACTACACAGCGCCCTACAAGGAGCATGTAGAATACGATGTGGCGATGTAACGCCCACATCATATTCAACCAGCAACCATCAACCATCTATTCTTAAGAACGTTACAAAGACCATTGAATATTCTGTAGAACACTATTGGAATGCTTCACGATACGTTAAGTTGTGATAAGTTTATGTTATGTTAAGAAACTGTGTGTTCTTTACATAACATACAAATCTCATGTAGGTATTGCTATATAAAAATTCTCTTCAATCAAAGTTATTAGGCCCGCTTGGTGCCATCTATTATGCGCCATGTTGAGCTGTCCATATCATATATCTTCAATGGGGTGGGCTTAACTATGCAGCAAAGGTTGCCGTGCCCACACCGATCTGCTCCAAAAACAAGCGCACTTCGTCCTTTTCTTCGTCCGCCCCTGCTTTCACATTAGCGTAACACTCCTCTCTTCACAGACGGCGACCACTGGGCGACTAACTGTTACGTGCACTGAGAGTTACGGGGATGACAGTGCTTCAGGAGGGTGACAAAAACAAGCTGCGTCTTCTTGGAACAGTGGGAATGAGACACGAGACGAGCCGCAAAGAAACATGCCAAATCACCTAAGCGATCGGTGATGACTAAAGGCCCGGTGTAACGAGTCAGAATCTTTTTGTAAGGGCCGTGCTTGCGAAGTAGTGTCCAAACCCATATTATGTCGCCTTTTTAGTACAACACTTCATATGCCATGAACTATTGCCGATTTAAGGGTGGTCCTTTGACGCCAGCGTACGGAGCTGATCTATGCGACGTCCTTCCTTTGCGTGGCGCGATTCCTGGGAACGTGTGCGCGTGAGAAGTAAAAGGCAGAATGCTGTCAAGGAAGCTGCGGGATGGTCTAACATAAATAAGATACAAGGGGCTGTTGCCGATGGTTTCATGCTTTCCAGTATTGTAGGCATATGCGAGAAAAGGCAAAATGTCAATGCAATTAGTGCCCGGTATTCACAGAGAAAGCATGTTCGTCAAAGTTCTCTTTGTGCGCTCGACGAGACCATTTGTCTGCGGGTGATACGGGGTCGCGAGGCCAAATTGACAAGTAAAGAGACACAACATCTCTTCGACAACGTCGGCCACAAACAGGCGACCACGATCGCTCAGATTCATACGAGGGATCCATGACGCAGTATAACTAAACACGGCAGGAAGCTCGTAACGTCTAACGCAGTGGCCATTGGCATCGCTGCCATTTCAGCCTAACGCGTCAGATGGTTGACGCACATTATCATCCTACGGTTGGCGTTTGTTGAGCGCGGGAAAGCGCCGAGATCTACTTCGAGCATTATGGAAGGGGTTGATGGCGCTGCCACGGGGTGAAAGAGTCCAACCGGAGTAGTATTAAGACGCTTGAATTGCTGGCACTTGTCACAAATAGCCACATATCTTTCTATATTCCACCGCATACTAGGCTAATAGAATAGGCCCGGAATGCCATGTTATGTTCTGCTGAAACCCATGAGCTCCATGGTCGCATCATCGTGGATAGCACGGAGCACGTCTGCGAGAGCTGCACGGGCCGCTTCCTCAGGCCGGGTCCGTCCCGAGGCGCGAAAGAGCTTTGCGGCGGCCCGCCCAAACCCGACTCAGCTGTTTCAAACCCGACCCGAACCGGCCCGATTCGTCCCGTTAGCACTTGAGGGTAAGCAAAGCATGGTCCAATTCTCCGTAGTAGTGAAGATACCATCCGTGGCACAGGACGTTTTCTATGGATAGTTTTGACTGTGTTAGTACTTTGTCTGGCATTGTTGCTGATAAATCAACAGGTAAAATATAAAGAAAGATTATATATTCAAACCATTATACTCATTCCTTAACCTGCGATAGGAAAACCTGTGCTACAATTGCCAAATCGTTGCTCCGTCCTCCAGCGTGCCAGATGCTGCTGGTCAGCTGATCAAAAGATAGCTAAGCGGGAACAGGGGCAAAGTGAGCATGCGCTAAGGGGAGGGAGGGAGAGGTGAGTGTGTTTCTCCTCTTGCGCTGTAGCGCAGGCTTTAAATCGCTATCCACGCGACTGAGCCCACTCTCTGTAGATGCTGTGAGGAACTAGCGACACTGAATCACATAATATGGCACTGCGAGGAGGACCAGCCTTCTCCTAACCTCATGGCCTCAAGCATGGGCTGTTGTGGTGCGCACTTGTGGCCTAGACGCCCAACTTCATGTCATAGAATGAGCTCAGGAGTTAGCCATGAAACATCGATAGACGGCCATCAATCCCGCCTGAATATACCGCGCCTAATCACCCCGCCTTACGGTGACGAAATAAAGTTTTGCTGCCTATAGTAGGCAGCTTTGAAAATTTACCGATGGCATACCGGGCCTATTACAGGCTTGATGGAGAGCCGGGGCCATTACAGGCCTAACCGATGCCCGGTCCCACACTATATACCTAACCCGACCCGAGCCCGGCCAGCGGACCTGGCCGCACACGGGCCTGTTCAGTGCTCTTGCATGTGTGTCCTCAAATTATTAGCAACCATTAAAAGGTGGTGCGAACCATCAGTCACGCAATTCTTTTTGTAGACCAGGCCAGGCGGTTGAGCTACTCTCAACCGAAAGTGCTGTAGCGAGCTTGGGTTGGAGTGAGTTTCTTGGAGAAGGGTAGAGGTTGCCATGAACTGTCGATCCGCTGCTGAAAAACCGCTCCCATAGCTGTGCTGGACACGTCCCTCATGAGCGCCAATGATGTTATTGGGTTAGGATGTGCGAGAAGTACGGCGTTTGCGAGTGCGCCCGTGGTCTTGATGAAGGCATCTTCAGTGGCGGAGTCCGAATGCACCAAAGACGTCTTGTTGTTGGTAAAGAGGTTATCCACAGCCGCTGCTATGCCACCGCAGTTCATGATAATTCGGTTGTAAAATTTACCCATACTGAGGATCTGTTGCAGCTTTGTGATCGTTGTAGTCTTGTGAAATCTCTCTGCTACTTAGATTTATGAAAGTGGGTGAATGCCACTGGCATTGAGGCAATGTTTGACCACACCAAACTCGTTCCTGGAGACGTCGATCACGATGCCATCTTCAGATAATCGTGGGAGCAAAAGTCGTACATGTTGTAAGTGCTCTTTGACGCATTTTCTCACTGCCATCAAGTCGTCGACGTAGGCGAAGGGTAGTGCACGCTGTACCGTGTAATTAAAACATTGGAAAGACTGGGTGGCGTTCCTGAGACGAAACGGCTTTCACAGAAACTCGATCAGTTCGAATGGCGTTGTAATTTGCGTTTTAAGTATGTCTTGCACAGCCACAGGAATTTTGTGGTAGGCCGATCTTTGAATTTACAGGGTCTCTTGATATCTCTCTTAAGAGGTGAACGGCGCAAGCCTAATCTTCCTCCTCTTATCATTCGGCTGGCTCTCAACCCTTACCTCTTTTCTTACACTTCTTTCTTTTAGACATTAGTTCTCACTACTAAGCATATTTAGTAATTTGTAATCAACTGTGGACATTACAGGCCGCCGTTAGACATCGTGATCATTTCATAGTCATTAGTAGTCATTAGCAGTCATTCGTAGTCATTTCAGTCATTACTACTCATTACTAGACATCTTAGTCATTTGTAGTCAATTGTGGTCATTACAAGCCGAAGTTAGACAGATTGGTCAATTAGAAGTAATTAGTAGTCATTACTATTCATTAATAACCTTTACCAATCCCTATTATAACGTTTTCATTCACTAACTGTCCCAATCAATAATTTTTCATTCTTTAATGTGTCTTTAATCTGTCTTCATCTGGCGTGATCACTCTTCGGCGGACACTCCGGCGGTCAGGCCTGCTGGCACAAACTTCGCCATGAGCCTAGAAAGGCTTTTGCCTTAATAAAAAAATATTGGCACCGTGCACGGCGACGGTGAAATCTTGCATGTTCGTTAAAGGGTACCGATACAGTATAGTCTTAGTATTGAGACATCTGTAGTTTCTACATAGCCTTCAGTCGCCCGATTTCTTAGGCAACATATGGAGTGGAGCTGCCCACTTAGAGGTGTACGGCCGAATGATGCCTAATTCGAACATGTCGTCCAACTCTACGCGTCCAACTTCGAGTTCGTACCGCGCAAGTCGACGTGGCCAAAAGAATGCAGGAGGTTCGGAAGTGATTTGGTGTTGCACGTCGTGGCAGAAGATATTTTTTTACTAGGGCGATGCGGTGAGTTCAGGCAGTTCTCGCAGCAAAGCCTAGAAGGGTCCATTGGAAACCGCGATGCTAGAGAGCGCTGAATTTGTGGTTTCCGGCGCAGCAATGTCTTGCAGAATTATGGGTTGTCGCGTCCAGGAGATGTCGCTTGACGTCTACGATAAGGCCATGGTCAGTGAGGAAATCATCACCGATAATGGCAGAAGTAATGTCGGCAACCATGAACAGCCATCGGAAAGCTTTTCGCAGGCCCAGGTTATGTGCGAGCGGACGTTGTCAAAATATCGGAATGCGAGTTCCATTCACAGCTTGTATGTACAGAATGGGAGCAGCTGTGCGATCCGCTCGTGTAGCAGGTAAAATGCTGTCTGTGCTCCCGTGTCCGTCTGGAAGCGTTGCCCTGTGACCTTATCGATGACGTAGAAGAGGCGACTTCGGCTGTTGTCGTGACCATTCACCGCCGTTAGCGGTCCGTCGGGCGGTTTCCCGAACAAGATCAAGGAAGAAGGGAGCGACGTACTTCCACACCAAAACGGTGGTAATAGAAGCAGATGGCTGGCTGATCTGCTGCACGGTAGCGCTGGTGCTTGCTGGACGAACCGCGCTGACGAGCTGGAGAGCGACGATGACGACGGGAATGACGAGAAACTTTTCTACGAGTTGCCGCAACCACCAGCTCGTTCAGTCTGTCGCACAGCTCAGTCACGGGCAATGCTCTCGATGTTGGCTCTCGCCGATTTGGAGGTAAAGAATGCGCAGTGCTCGACGCTGACGCCGACATCACAGCTGCAACCAGCCGAAGGACATTGGCAACTTCCACCTCCTTGACGACCAATGCAGCGAGCTCTGACAGAGGCTGGGTTGAAGCAGTGGCCAGCACCATCTGGACTTGAGTGGGCAAGCGCTGAAAAATAGCTGACGTCAAGAGGCGCTGTCCGGGGTGAAAGCACGAGGCCGAGAAGGTTAAGCATTCGGTGCAGAAACTGACTTGGGCAATGATTGCGCAGCTGTTCGAATGAAAGTAGCTGTTGTATTCGTGTGCATTCTAGTGAAGCTGTAGGATCTAGTATAGCGCCCTTGATTTCATCATGACTCTGGGAGGGTGTGTACGGACGAAAGAAGAGCGGCAATTACGTCTATGATGCCCGCAGGAAGCACGTCGACCACAAGGAGGTACTTGCGGGTCCGTTACGTTATTCGCGAAAGCTCGAAGTGGGCCTCTGCTTGGACAAACTACGCCATCGGGTTCCGCTCCAAAAATTCTGGCCGGCGAATGACGTTCGAGACAAGCACAGTGGTTGAAAAGAGCTCAGCGGCTTCTCTGTTGGCCGAGGCTTGCTGGCGTTTGTTGTCGGTCTTCGACATGCCTCCATTTCCTTTTTCTGTGGAGCGTTATTACCAGGCACAAGTTTCGTGTTGACCCAGACGTCAGCAGTGACCAATTGTACAGCACATGAGAGAGACGGTGAGGCGTTAATCTAGCACCAGAGCTCAAACTCTACTAACCTTTATTTCTTTTGTCCCCGGCGCGAGCTAAGCTCCCTCACCACTCGTGGCCTCTCCTGACTTCGTCATCTTTCCTAAGACGATCGCGTCTATGACGCTTGCGCTACGAGCCATTGGTTAGCGCTTTCGAGACGCCCGGTTATCTCCTTATTTTTCCCCTATTAGCCCACAAGTTTTCCGTTTTTCTGTAGCTCCTGAAGATATGAACGCAGAAGCTCCAAGCGTTCATCGCGAAGAGTGCCCTAGTAGGTGACAACTGTAACACCGTACCAGTTGTCTCTTCTAGATTTTTTTCGTGACAACCTTGTCTGTCACGTGCTCCTTAGGGTGACGAGCACCATTATCTTGGGCACTTGGGTCTTTGATTCGGCTCGTTCCGTGGGCTTCAATTATGACTGCTTTGTTTGGGAGAAATGCCCTCTCGGTTTAGGCTTTCCATATGAAGGCGTGTCCTCGGTAGTAAGTCTTCGCCGCGTCGCGTACTCATCATTTAGCCGAGCCGCCTTTTCTATCGTCTCTACAGCCACTCTATCCCGCAACAAAGGCCTCACTCAGTGCGGAATGCTAGAGTTGTTCGGGACATGCATTATAAAACCTTGTTTCCACTTTGATAAGCCCTTAAGCAACTCAACGAGGTTCACTTTCAGACCATGTGCAAACTCAGAAAATTGGCGTGCGTCACAAAGTGAACCTCGTTGCTTTTTGTTCACCCGTCAGAAACGCTGCCTGAACGCTTGAGGTGTTAGTCAATTTCTCCCCATGAACGTTGTCTTTATTACCGCGAAATTGTATATGCGGACCCTGTGTCGGAATTCGCTAAAGAGGGGCCACGGGACCTAGCGGGAGAAGAAAAGAGGTCGACAGGGGAAAAGGGGTGGTGTGATCCCCCTCCCCCGGTAGGAATGCTATATATACGCGAATATTGGACGGTAGTCACAGGGTGCATTTTCGGGGATCGAACAAGGTCGGCATCGAGTGTATCGACTTATTGATTCCACCTCCTTCCACCACGATTATTCATATTTATTCCCCCCTAATGCAAAAAAGAAACTGGTGCTGGTGGTTTACGGCCAACGACCATTGCCCAGGAATTGAAACGCGACACTAGGAGTGCGTGGCTACCGGCCCTTGTGCCAGCAAGAAGTGCCGGCAGCCAAGCCAACCCAATCTACGCAATCCTAAAAACAATTGCCGTGCCCGCATCTCCAGTGGTGAGTCTTGCGCCCAATACACGGAGCTTCGGATTAGTGGTTCTATACATTCCATCCTAGCTAGAGCTATGGGGAGACCACAAGTAGTATGTCCTACTGTGGAAGAAGCTGCGTACCGCAAAAGCGAAAATTAGGTGAAAGAATGCTGAAACGAAAGATTTATTATATTGCAGCATTATCTTCGTCGTGTCGAAATCCTCCTTTGACACTCCCAACGAACCAGAAACTTGATGTTCACGTCGACGGAGTCTCTTTGACGGCGTTAATAGATACTGGACCCAGGTGTCCATAATGAGCTGTATCCTCCGTCGTCGACTGAGGAAGGTGCCCACGCCCGCTACTACACGAGCCGCATGCATGGCTGATGGCAGCACTGTTGCCGTTACTGGAATTTGTAGTTCCCGTATAATTATCGACGACCACCACGTTCCTGTTCTTTTTACAGTGCTGACCAATTGTCCCCATTTGCTAGACCTCGGACTCGACCCTCTACGGCGCATTCAGCTTTGATCGACTGTTCTATCAGTACCTCGAACTTCCTGTACCTGCGCATATTCGTGCCGAACTGCCGAGTAACCTTAGTACGACCGCCTTCGTCCGCCAGTCGCCTAAAGTCTTGAGTCAATTTGCTGTCACCTTTTCCTCTGCATGATAGTGATTACGTCGCCTCACCTGTTCCAGATGTCCTTTTGATGCGCAATATCACTGTGCCCCACTTCCTCGTCACCGTCGCCGATAAGCGGACATGCCTCCGCGTCATCAATTTTGGTCTGACAATGGAAGTTCTGCCCGAAGGCATATGGGCTGCAACGCTGCGTGCTACTGGAGATCACCACGTCACGACGTTTTCAGTAGACGTCTGCTCAGATTATTCCCCATGTCCAGGGGATTCCATTTGCCCTGACGGCACATTTTGTCCCATGATTGCTGTGCATCTATTGCCTGAACAAACATCAGCTCTATATGGCCTTTTGGTTTCCCACCACGATATATTCGACCTCCACAACCTGCAATTTCGCTAGACTTCAATTGTTAAGCATCACAGTAGCAAGCATGTGACGCCACCTCGGGCATAACCTTCGTTGGCCCGCCAGGCTAGGTGGCCTGCCAGGGTCAGTTAGGCAATATAGGTCACCGCACCAATAAATACCGGTGAGCACAGCTGCTCGGCAGTCAGTCATCATTCGTCACCACCACGCTGCGAAGCGTCCGCCTAACGGAGGGTGCCTCGAGCCCTTCGTTGTTCACAAACCGGGGTGGATTGTGACACTGGCGACGAGGACCCACGAATCATCAAGCGCCGCCGCGAGCGGCGAAACACAGCCCCCCGTTGCTGCCGCCACGCGGGTGTACGAAAGGCTCGAGGCGTTAGTGGGAGATGGGTCCGCCTGGCCAATTTACGAGGAAGAAGTCCACGTTTTTTTCCGGGCAAACGACAGACCCGAGGCCAAACAGCCGGAAATTTTCCTGGCCAGCTGCGGGACCCGCGTATTCAGTCTCCTGCTCGACCTTCTCAAGCCAGCCACGCTGCATGTTAAGACGCTGGGGGAGCGGCTCGCCATACTGCACTGGCATTTCAACCCAGTACCGTCCACACTAATGGAGTGTTTTCGCTTCAACAACCGGAGCCGCCGGGAAGGAGAGACCGTCGGGCAGTTTGTTGCTGCGCTGCGAGGGTTAGCGAGTGCCTGCTCCTTCAGGGACCAACTGGATTCGCTGCTCCGGGACCAAGTCGTCCGCGGCGTCAACAACATCGCCATGCAACGCCACTCCTGGAGCTTCCAGACCTCTCGCTGGACGACGCCGTGAAGCTAGCGCTGGCAACGGAAGCGACATTTCCCGTGCGACTGGCTCACCGTCGGCGGAAGTGGCGGTCAACAAGTTGCCGACAAAGGGCAGTACCTACGATCGCTGTGGTGGTGCCCACTCCCCCTCACAGTGCCAGTTCTCTCACGCACGATGCTTCACGTGCGGGAAAACTAGGCACCTGGCACGCGTATGCCGAAGGGGGAGGACGATAAACGGACAGCAGCAGCAGACTGATTCAAGCCCATGTACCACACAAGCCCGCGGCCAGGGTAGCCACCGCAAGGGTACGCAGCGGGGGCGTGCGGCAGCAGGCTCGAGTTCTGCCGCGGCCAGGCTCCACCTCGTGGCCGAGGACCCACCAATTTTCGACATGTGGCACACAGGCACTGCACTGTCGTCTTTGCCGCCGTACATGCTGGCTGTCGAAATCGGCGGGCACCCTATTTCCACGCCGGGGCGAGCGTGTCAGTAATCTCCGGGAAACTCTTAAATCCTACCTTACCCGGCGTGTCCGTCGAGGCTTCGGGCATGATGCTGCGCAGCTAATCCTGGCAGGTCTCCCAGGTCAAGGGTAAGGCACAGGTCAGCGATCGCTTTGGCGACAGGGAGGCAACCCTTTCCCTGTATTTAACCAAGGGGTCCTCGCCGAAGCTGCTAGGGGGAAACCAGATTCATGCACTGGGAATTCGTCTGCCAGAGTACCAGGAAGCCAGCCGGCATGTGGTGAAAGACCTCCCCAGCCTCCTGACCAAGTTCAAGTCCTTGTTCCAGCCAGGGTGGTCACATTCGCCAGCACGACGGCTGGCATCTACGTACCCGAGAAAGCCCGGCCACGTTTTATCAAGGCTCGCCCACTGCCGTTCGCCTTGAAGGACGGGGTCATCCAGGAGCTGCAACGGTTACAGCGAGAGGGCATCCTAGTGCCCGTCAAGACATCTGAATGGGCCGCTCCCATCGTACCATTCCTCAAGCGAGATGGCAGTGTCAGGATCTGCGGGTATTTCAAGGTTGCCATCAACCCCGTCGCTACCGTTGAGAAGTACACGTTGCCCCGGATTGAAGATCTCTGGACATCATTGTCGGGTGGACGGAAGTTCACCAAGCTAGACCTCAGGGATATTTACCAGTAGCTGGTGCTAGGATGCCTCCCGAAAGTGTGTCACAATATCGTCAAATTTGGGGCTCATCCATACACGCGCTGACCGTTTGGCGTGGCCCCAGCCCCAGCCATATTTCAGAGGAAGATGGACAATCTCTTCGGGGGAATGAGGCACGTGGCGGTGTACTTGGACGACATCCTGGTTACTGGCAGCGACGACAGCGACCACCCGCAAAACCTTGCACAACGTCCTTGCACGGCTGCAGGGCGCCGGTCTCAAGCTTAAGCTGGAAAAGTGCATTTTGCTGGCCCCAGTGTTGAGAACTTGGGACATGTCATTTCACAGGCTGGCCTAGCCCCGGCCCCCCACAAAGTTGAAGCTGTGCTCAAGGCGCCTAAGCCCCAGAACAAGAATGAGCTTCAGAGCAACCTCAGTCTCATCAACTTCTACAGGAGTTTCCTGCCGAACCTGTCGGAGCATCTACAGTCACTCCATCTTCTGCTTCCAGATGGTCAGCAATGGGTCCGGAAGAAGGAGCAGCACCGGGCTTTACAGCGCAGCAAGGAGCTACTTACCATGGCTCCAGTGCTAGTACACTTAGATCCTGCCAATCATGTGGTCCTTACCGTAGATGCATCGCCGTACGGTGTGGGAGCCGTCCTGGTGCACAGGACAAGGATGGCCAGGGACGCCGTGTGTCGTTTGTTTCTCGTCGGCTTCATGCTGCAGAGCAGCGCTACAGCCAGCTGGACAAGGAAGGCTTGGCCTTCATGTTCGGTGTCGAACGCTTCCGCCAATATCTGTGGGGCCGGAAATTCAAGGCGGTCACGGACCACAAGCCGCTGTTGGGGCTGCTGGGGCCTGACAAGGCAGTTCATGTGCAGGCGTCACCTCGAGTGGTACTTTGGGCCTTGAGGCTGGCAGGTTACATTACCAACTGGTTTACTGTCGGGGAAAGGAACTGGGACCTGCTGATGCCCTGAGCCGCCTGCCCCTGCCAGAGGTGCCTGATGCTGTCCCAGAACCTGCTGAAGTGTTCATGCTGCTGAACCTTGAGCTTGAGCACGCGTACCCGGAGGTGCTCTCCAGATCTGCGGTATCGCAAGCGACCAGCCGGGACCCAGTCCTGTCTCAGGTGGTCAAGGCGGTGTCCCGTGGCCGTTGAGCTGAGGCCACAAGGCCGTTGAGCTGAGCTTGGAGAAGGGCTGCCTTGTGTGAGGTTCCAGGGTGGTGATCCCGCAAAGTCTCCCGTCCAGGGTCCTGTAGATGCTGTATGCAGGTTATCCTGGCGTGGAAAAGACCAAGCTCGTGGCCCGGTCCGATGTTTGGGGGCCTGGCCTAGACCAGGACATTGCTCACATGGTGCAGAGCTGCCAAATCTGCCAGGAGCATTAGTGGGCCTCATGCCATGTGGAAATTACCCCCCGGCTGTTCCCACGGAGACCTTAGTCCCGCCTACATGTGGATTTTGGGGGACCTTTCAAGGGCCATTTATTCCTGGTGATGGTGGATGCTTTTTCGAATTGGGTGGAGGTTCTACCTGTCACCTTCCATCAGCACGCGCGACCATTGTGGCGCTACGACAGGTCTTCGCCATCCAGGGGTTGGCGGACGTCATCGTGTCCGCCAATGGTCTCGCCAGCACAGAGTACCTGGCCTGGCTGACGAAGAACGAAATCCGCCTGATGATGGTTCCGCCGTACCACCCTCCTTCGAATGGTGCTGCAGAGTGGGTGGTGCAAACCATCAAGGACAAACTCAAGAAGAGCCAGACTGGGGATTTGCGGACGCAAATTGCCCGAATACTGTTTCATTACCGGACCACACCGCACAATGTGAATGGCCGTGCCCCCTGTAAGCTCCTGCTGCGTCGGATGGTTAAGACACCCTTGGACATTTTGCATCCGGACCTCCGATCCACAGTGCTCCTGACGCAGTTGAAGCAGAAGCTGGCTGCTGACCAAGAGTGCGGTCCCGGGCCTTTGACGGAGTTGGGAGCTCCAGTTTTCGCCAGGAACTTCCGTCCTGGCCCACCCGGGTCCGCCGCACAGGTGGTGTCTCCTCCCAGCGCCTCATCGCTGCTTGTTCGCATGCCAGACAGGGCCACATGGCACAGACATGCCGACCATGTCAGGCCATGCCTCGGGACCTGGCCAGCACCCTCGACGGCCACTTCCGGGTTCCAGCCCGCAGGAGGACTAGCGGCCGCACCAGTCACTTCCAGCGGAGCACCGCCCACCTCGGAGGCGGCAAGCGTTCCCAGTGGTGCAACGCCCGTTGAGCCAGTGTCGGGCCAATCACCACTCACAAGGCCGACCACTACGGACCCTCCGGATGGAGCGAGGCTGTCTCAGGCAGCACCCAGCATTGCAGCACCCGCCATTGCCGCACCCGACCCGTCACCACCGGTGCCCAGGCGGAGTACTCGACGGTGGACGGCACCGGACCGTTACTCGTCTGGATAGAAGGCACCATCGACCCGGCTAGGACGGAGGCAGAGCCTCGTGCATTGAACTTAGAAGTGTTTTTGTTGGCGACAAACAAACTGGGGGTAAGTTAGTGTAGCAAGCATGTGACGCCCCCTCGGGCATAATCTTTGTTGGCCCGCCAGGCTCGGTGGCCTGCTAGGGTCAGTTAGGCAACATTGGTCACCCCACCAATAAACAGCGGAGAGCACAGCTGCTCGGCCGTCAGTCATCATTCGTTTCCACCACGCTGCAGAGCGTCCGTCTAACGGAGGCTGCCTCAAGCCCTCCCTTGTTCACGAAGCCGGGCGGATCGTGAGTCACATAAATACTGGTGGTTCCTGTCCTATTCATCGCCGGCCATATCGAGTTTCTACTTCAGAGCATAAGGTTATTCAAGATGAAGTGAACCAGATATTTGACAAAGGCATTGTTGAACCTTACACGGACCCGCCGTGCTTGCTCAGTGGCTATGGTGTTAGGCTGCTGAGCACGAGGTCGCGGGATCGAATCCCGGTAACGGCAGCCGCATTTCGATGGGGGCGAAATGCGAAAACCCCCGTGTACTTAGATTTAGGTGCACGTTAAAGAACTCCAGGTGGTCGAAATTTGCGGAGTCCTCCACTACGGCGTGCCTCATCATCAGAAAGTGGTTTTGGCACGCAAAACCTCATAATTTTAACCTTAGACGAGTCTGTGGGCATCATCCGTGGTGCTTGTTAGAGACGAAAGATGGCACATGGCGTTTCTGCATAGATTATCGTAATCCAAACCATTTACCAAGGAAGACGTCTACCCCTTGCCACGCATTGACGACGCCCTCTATTCTATCCACGGTGCCAACTACTATTCATCAATAGACCTTCTGTTAGGCTATTGGCAAATTTATCTGGATGTAAAGGACCAAGAGAAGAGCGCGTTCGTAATCCCTGAAGGTGTATATCAATTAAATGTTGTTTCATGTGGTCTATGAAATGCTCCAGCAACGTTCGAACGTATGATGGATTCCTTGCTTCAAAAGGTTCAAATGGTCAACATGCCTCTGCTACATAAACAACGTTGTCACACACCTTGAGCGCTTATCAGCTGTTCTTCAAGTCTTCCGCGAGGCTGGGCTGCAACTAAATTCCTCAAAGTGTCACTTCCGTCGTCAACAGATTACAGTGCTGGGCTACCTCACCGACACTTCCGGTATTCAACCAGACCCGGCGAAAATTTGTGCTCTCACGTCGTTTCATGTACCTCAGTCTACCAAAGACGTCCAAAGTTTTGTAGGACTCTCCTCCTGCTTCCGACGCTTCGTTAAAGACCTCGCAGCGACTGCCCGACCACTTACTGATCTTCTGAAGAACGACGTGCCGTTTACGTGGGGCCCCGCTCAAACTGGCGCGTTTGCCGACCTCACCAACATTCTCACCACGCTACCTATACTGGCCCACATTGACCCGTCGTCTCTTATAAAGGTGCGCACCGATGCCAGTGGTCGCGGAATCGGAGCCGTCTTAGCCCAACACCTACAAGGTCAAGATCGTGTTACCGCCTACGCTAGCCTCCTCCTCACAGCAGCGGAGCGCAACAATTCGATTACAGATTGTCAATGCCTGGCTCTCATCTCGGCGGTTTCCAAATTTCGCCCGAACTTGTAGGCACGCACTCCTTGGTAGTCACGAACCACCAAGTGCCCTGCTGGCTTTCCGTAATTGAGGATCCTACCGGCCGGCTTGGTCGCTGGGCTCTGCGGCTACAAGAATATTCCTATGCAGTGGTGTAGAAGTCGGGAATTACACCAAGACGCACACTGTTTATCACGCTATCCAGTGGACGAGCCTACTGACCACAATGACCCCGATGCCGACGCTTTCATTTTCTCCGTTTCTGAGCTGCTACACGTTGCCGACGAGCAACACCGTGATGCCACCTTGCGCGCCATCATTGATGGCTTGGAACCTTCACCTTCTGATTCGTTCCTTCACCTGTTTGTTCTCCGCGATAGTGTATTATACCGCCACAATGTACGCCTCGACGGTCCTGCCCTCCTCCTCGTTATTCTTAAGCTCCTCCGGGGAGCTATTCTCCAAGAACTTCACTATTTACCAACGGCAGGTCACCATGGCGTCTCCTGCACCTACAACCGGATTCGCCCAAGCTTCTTCTGGCCAGGCCTAGCCCGCTCCGTCCGGAAATACGTAGCGGCGTGTGAAAACTGCAGCGCCGAAAAATACAATGGACACTCCCTGTCGGGTGCCTTCAACTGCTCGAAATTCCTGTGGAGCTGTTCTTTCGCATTGGCTTGGATTTACTTGGCCCTTTTCCCCTATCCACGTCTGGCAACAAGTGAGTTGCTGTGGCCACAGATTACGCCACGCGCCAGGCCATCACCAGAGCACTTCCAACATGCTTCGCCACGGATGCCGCCAATTTTCTTTTACTCGACGTGATTCTGCAGCGCGGTGCTCCACAGCAACCGCTCGCTGAACCTTGGTCAGACATTTGTCTCTATATTCATCGCCGACATCCTGCAGTCCTGCTTAACCAAGCACAAGCTGACTACGTCTTACTGTTCACAGACTAATTGTCTCACAGTGCGTCTGAATCACACCCTAACAGATATACTTGTAAAGTATGTGTCGTCCGACCATACTGATTGGGGCCTTGCCCTGCCGTATCTCCATTTTGCGTATAATTCTTCGCATCACGACAGTCACGACAGTGCCCGATATTCCCCGTTCTTTCTGTTGTTCGGCCGCGAACCCACATTGCCGCTGGACCTATCCCTTCCATCTGCCGCTGCAGAGAGTAATGAGTCTGCACTTGACGTCATCACCAGGGCAGCCCAAGCATGCGAAATTGCCCGTGCTCGCCTCCTGACCTCCCAAGAGAAGCAACGGCGTTTGTACGATCGTCAACACAGAGACGTCCACTTTTCGCCTGGATTTCTGGTACTGCTGTGGTCCCCGACTCGTCACGCTGCCCTGTCAGAAAAACTTCTGTATCAGTACACAGGCCCATATCAAGTGCTTCGTGCCGTGACTCCAGTTACATACGAAATCGACCCAGTCATCACCAGCGCCTCATATGCCCCGAATTCCACTGAGCCGTTGTGCATGTCGCACGCGTCAAAGCGTATTACTCTCCTCTTATCCCCGATATTTAGACGTTGCGGGACGGTGCATATGCCGCCAGGGATAATGATGCATACATATTGCATGTTGCTTGTGGACGATGCACGCGGGCGCCCCGGCGAAGACGACGAACACTCTCTGGTTCTCGAGCGGTCGGCTGAACTGGCCAGCGCTGGAGTTATCCTTTGTAAATATAATTTGTATATAGTCTCCAGTTCTTAATCCTTCGTTCGCGTAATAATATAAACTTATTGCGAAGTTTGACTTGCATGGTGTAACACTCGGTGTAACGCAGCTTCGCTGTTCGACCATCTTCACGGACTGAAAGCGGCGGTGATTTTTTCCTCGTAGTTCTTCGCTTCAGTCGCCTCGAGCTTTGTGACTACACATGTCAACGAAGTCACCAACCCGTGCGACCATGTGTCTGGAGCAAACTTACAACTGTTGCAAGTTCTTTCTAACTAAACTTAGGACAAGGCAACGGCCTCGCCAACCTTGTGTAGTTTAATCCACTAGTCCATATGACATAATTTGAAATCACTTGGTCGACTTCAGTTGTTACTGCACTCGCCTTCTGAATTTCAAGCTGTAGCTTTCTACTCTCTTGGTCTGCCATCACTTGTCCATGTTCTTCCTGGTTCATCTGTTTTTCGCGTTCTTTCAGGCCTCCTGCTTTCAGGGTGGCTCATGTACGGTGAACAGCGGTGTGAGGTCAACGTTCGGATCACTTACCCAAAGACACGCACAGTTATCGGGTTGTCAACCCAACAAACCACACGTGCACAGGTTGCTGACGAACAATGGTCGCAGGCAACGTCGAGTCATTCCTGGCACCAAGCAGTGGAAGCAGGCACCCGGCTGTCACTCGGGTGGCCATGTCGAAAAGCTTCGAGTGCGGTTGCGATGGCGGCAGATTCTTGGCAAGACGTAGTGGCACCAGGCGCTCAGTTTGGAGTATCTTACAGCAACCAAGCTTTACAGATGTTGATAGGCCATTAGCGCTGTTTTTTTTATTGGCGATTAGTGATCTTCTGTTTAAAACTGATAGTAATTGCCCATGTATTCGGCTGCGTATCTTTTAGCCTAGTTAGTTATTTTCTTACTTAGTTCATTATGTATCGCGATTTCTCGTGGGCAGCAGGGAGAATATAGAACACTTACTTTGCCACTGTCCTCAATACAGCGCGCACCGGCCATCCCTAAGTTGGCACGACTTGACGACAGGCCGCTTTCAGAACAGAGTCTTGGAATGCTGACATGAACTGTCGTCGCACCAAAAATCAGTCAAGGCTTTGTTGACCTTTTTACGGGGCAGTAGCCAATTAGAAAGACCATAATGATGCCATGCCGCCCCTTTTTTTACGCCTTTCTTTTTGTCCCCGTTCTTTGTTTCCGTCCTTACTTCCCCTTTCCATTCCCCTAGCCCAGGGCAACTGTGGTCAACCTTCCTGCCTTTCTCTCATTTGCATCTCTTTCTGTATCTCTGATTTCTCGCGCAAGTAATATTGACCGCTTCCAGATGTTTACCTCAACGACTAAAATATGTTACCTGGCACAGGCGATTTTTCTTAATTTTGTATAGTGTAATAAAAACGCACCGTTTGTGCCATTCTGGAAAAACATGAAGATGGCAGCCACAACCACAGCAGCACGCTGGACTAGAAGTTTGTTTCAAAGATGGAATTTCCGGACTTTAATTGTTACAACTTCAGAAGATAATTGTTGATCTGTCCTTTTTCCCTGGCGTAAGAGTGATAGTGATAGCGTTACACAACCACTACTCGATGCTCTCTTAACGGATATACGATTCTGTGAATCACCAACATGAGCACGTACACAGCGGGAACTATTGTAACGGTTCTTTATCATGGAGAGCGTTTCTGCTTCAGTTCAAGGTCATGGTACCCATGGGACACGAGTAGCTGTGCTCTGATGTTCATTGTAGGCCCACATACAAAATAATTTGCTCTCGAAATCTTGTCGCCAGACATATTCTACAAGAAACTGACGGAAGCTCTTGTTTTTGTGTCAGATAATCATCACAAACAAGAGCTGTAGGCTGCTTTTTTTAACGAACTGTCGCCAAAACTGGCTACCTTGCAAAAACTGGCGTTTCTCACGCAAAGGACGATGCGCAAAGGTCGCATAGAGCATTTACCAAACGTGGCAAACTCCGATCAGTAGTATAGCAGTCATATTTGTACAATTGTCATAAATAATCTCAAATAGGCAGCAAGAATTGAATTGTGGCACCAAACCGAAATTCCGCGACGTAGATCACTCGGCCCCACAAAAACGCATCATCATTTTCGCGATAAAAGCTACAGAATTTCTGAGAATTGTCTACTACCGCGTAATCATTGTTTGCCTCGGCTAGGACTTTGTTTTTGTTAACTTTGCCTACTTGCTTTTCCTATGTCATGCACGTGCACCCATGGCCTTTCCGTTGGCAAAGCATGCTTAAACTTTAGTATAATATTGTCAAATTTTCATGCACATACGGCTTTTTCAATGCAATCGTACCAATTGAGCCGGAACGCCAGGAACGAGCACGCCTCGACCGAGTAGAGTGTTTGAAAGGGAACACCAGCTGACGCAGTAGTGCGTGAGGCGTTGCGTCAGGGCAGAGCGCATCATCTCGAAGCCATGTCACCCTCGCCGTGCCTCTCGTTAAGCCTGTGTAATGCCGCGTTCCTCCTCCAGGCATGCTCTTCGCCTGCTTTCTCACTGCGCCTCGGTTAGATCCAAGGAAAACTCACTCGTTTGGCCGCGAGGTGTTCATAACTCGAAGTTCGCTCTGCAGTGTTCAATTAGATATTTGGCCACCCCAAAATCTCAAGTTGGCCGACACACAAATTACATGTACGCCTACGCCTACAGGAAGCTTCACCATGCATTTTCGGAAGAGCCGTATGTATCTCTATTGGCATTCTCTTATCAAGCGGAGCTTGTATTGCCTCACAAGCTTCGGTGGCCGTCTGGTGAAGCAAAAAGCATAGCTGCTCCCACAGCAGAGCAGCTCCATCAAAGGGCAGTTTCATGAGTTGACAGCTGCGCCGACGCCGGAGCGTGAGTCGCTGTCAAGGATTGCAGCTGCATAAGCACGCGCTCACGCCACGCCCGCAGCCAATCAGAGCCGTTTCGCTTCTTCCAGGGCTGAAAGGGCAGAAAAGGGTGTCGCGCGCACTGCGCCGGCATTCTTTCCGTTCAGTTCATTATCAAAAAACGCGTGGGAAGGCCACTCATTCTGTATTATCCCAGGGAACTGGCAGCGTTCGACGAGCAGCGGCGGGAACTCACACGCGAAAGGGCTCCCCGTGCTAAGAGAGCCGGAGCCGCAAGCAATCCGACACCGTCACATATGGGTTACTTAACCGTGAGGAAGATGAGGTGCACGCAGGACAAGCTGCAACGACACTTCTGAGGCCTATTTGAGAAACCAGCTGCTCGCGTGGCTGCGAGGGCTTGGCGCCGTAGCAGAATGTGTTATTAAACGATGGTCTTAAATGGAAGCACGAAGTCATGAAAATGCAAGCCAGTGGTCGACGTCGTAAAAAATGTTGCGGTGAAACTTTGTTGCCTGTCGCTGGATATGCAGGGAAAATGAGTCGGCGTTTCTTCCACCGGGGCTCGGATTGCAACCTTCACAGCAGTTCTAGCATGTTTTTTTTTTGTAAACTTGCAATTTCCAGACTGAATCTATGGATATACCAACCGGGATAGTGAACTATACTTCCCTTTGATTGAGGGGCAGCATACCTTTTGCTTTGTGGGCATGGCGCAAAGTGCAGCTTAACTTGTCCATCTGCCCGAATATTCGCTTCTGGAAACAACAATCCAATTTCAATATAACAGCTTAGATTAAGCAAAAAAGCAAGGAATCTCGTCGGCCACAGTTAAGGCGTCTTGTGCTCTTTGCAGCTGTTAAGACGCGGTGTATGTGGTAGATAAGTATTGCAGCTTGGTAACACATCGGCTATTCGGCTCAACATAAGGGACATTACTAACAATTAAAGGCCGTTTGGTTTACACATATGCTCTCTGTCTGCGTCGAGGCTCGCTGCGGGCACAGGTATCCCTGTAGCAACTCATAGAGGCGAAAAACGTTTGTTTTCTTTGAATGTTTACTACGAGATTGTGCCAAAACTAATGACTTATTTGGATCTTGTTTTACCTCTTGTTTTCCAGTTAGAACATACTGCACCTACTGGGTCAAGAAGAGCAATGTGAAGAATCGGCACTGGGCTTGTGACTTCATATTAAACCATTACTGCCGAAGCCCAGAAATTGTCATTAAGGATACAAAGGATTGTTGGCCTGAATGAAATGCATAAAGATCAAAATGAACTACACCAATACAATTTACGATGATGTTCAATGTCAGCCAAAAGCCGAAAGCTTCTAGTTGACAATTCACTTTATTAAAGAATGGTGCGACGAAGGTGCTTATTTGTTGAAATGGGGACATCTCGGAAACGCTTCTTGCTTCATTGCGCAATTTGGAACAGCACATCTGCCGCAGTCATTAATTTACAAGCTGAATCACCGTATGCGGACTAACCTTAGAGGTCTGGCGCTATTTACTGGAACACTTTAGGGAGCACGCTTAAGTGCTTAGTGAGCTTTGAGACCGCCATCACGGAACGCAACTGCTGTCCTCTTTACCATCGCGGTGGCTTTGTAGCACTTAGCTACGTTTGGGTGGATGTCTCATCTTCCGATTAATAATTACTCCTCTCCAACTTGCGGGCTTCCGCAGAACTATTACGTCAAACTGTTGTCTTTGCTTCTTAGTTGTCGATGAATTTGACTTCGCCTGCCATCTGCTAGCTGCCATGTTAGGCCAACTGGTAGATCAGCTGCCCCGGAAAGGCGGTTGTCCCAAGTTCGATTCCCTGACCAGGACGAATTTCTCCTCAAGAGCGAAGCTTTTCTTTCGAGGAACCCGTATGGGCTTCCTTTCTAGCACTTAGCTGCATTTGGGTGGATTACCCTTCTCCACCTTGCCGGTTTCCGGCGAACTATTGTGTCAATAAACCTTCTCCCCTTGCGTCCCTACGCCTTCTCCCCTTGCGAATGTTATTCAATCACAAGCTGTTGCTGATAATGTTCCGCCTCATAAATACAGAGCTAGGTAGTGAAAGTTTTACCCGTACTGACCTCACTAATACACGAGGTTTTCCGCACGTCACAATTTGCTCCTTCCTAAAATTTGAATTAACTATTGAAAATTTACTGTCATGTTGTCAGGGATATCATTGTGAAATTTGATTCCGTCCGATATGAGATCATACGCATTTGAAGCCTTCAAGCGCAAAGCTAACGCGCATTATAATAAATCTTTACTGAACTCCTAGTATTTTTGCGCGATGTGAACATTATTAAATATATCTGTATTGTACTGTTCCTCATCTTTTTATATATGTTTTGTTTATTTCTGTCCCCGTCAATACATTACAGCATTGCTGGTTCCCCATGCTACCACCACCTAAATCTGTATTGAAACCTTTGTTGAAAGAAATGGCCCAATGTAGAAGAATGTAGAATGTAAAGCTTTCGCACTGATCCTGCCATTTTGTGCATCAATCTGTATTGAAACACTTTTCTTTTTCTTTCCGATGATGACTTTTCCGCGTTCCATGTTCCACACACTACTACCACACTTTGTTATTCAAAGCTCTGTTTTTTCTTTTCTTCTTCTTTCTATCCAGTTTTCTTTTGTTTTCGCTGACAAACACAACCTTTGTATAATGTAGCCTACTACTGTTGCCACAATTGTACTAACTGCCATTTGTTTCTTGTTTAGGAGGTCCCCCCAACAGTTTTTACTTCAGGACCTCTGATTGTGCAATTATACATCACCTGTTTGTGCTACTGTTTTTACTACTAATGAAAATAAATTTAACTGCAACTTGAAATCTGATTGCAAGTATGCGTGACGGGAATGGTGTAGAGCTTTCTGGAAGACAGGTGGGCACCAGCGATTACTCTGGAACGTTCGATGGCTTGTGTATAAAACCCGACGCGCTTGACCGTCAGATGAAATTTTGACTTGATTATTGATTATTTGACAGCATTATTATTGAATATTTGACAGCAGAAAATTGACTTTTGATTATTTGACAGCCGATTAACCGCAAACAGAACACTAGCGCACGTGCAATATCACGTGCTTGTTGATCCACAGTTTTTCCTCAGTTAAGTCCGCCAGCTTCTTCCACTGCATTCATGGAGAACTTTCCTCTATATGCTTGAGGTAGCGATGACGGTTACTTCCGCGCAGATAAGTATGCCAAATACTTATTCATTCATGTACCCTAAAGGCCCTAACAGGCATTACACAGGGGCGAACGACAGTGTGAAGAGGTTACGTTCACTGGGTAATCGACAGTAATTAGACAAACACTAAATATTCACGTGCAGCATCAGCTTGAAGGATGCAATGCAATTAATATATTACAAGACAACATAAATCAGAATAGTCAGCACAAAGTGTTGAACAAGATATATCGACAACTCTACGTTGGGCAGGTGCTTCCATTTTTTAACAAATAAATGGCTATCGCGCGGCTAAGAGGTCGCTCGCCGTTTTGTTAAAATGGTAAGAGAGAAACTCTGAAGTGAGCGTGAGTTAACATGGCCAGCAGTATAATTCCATGGTTCAATCGTTGGATAACGAGATGAACTGGTTTCGTATGATATTATGAAAACGGCGAATTACTTTGTTAAATCCAGTGACAGTAGGAGAGTAGCGCTACCAGCCATGGAGTTAATACCACTAACTCTAGAGGAAAACCTCCCCCTTAGCAACCGTGCCTTGACGCCTCAGTTGGCCTTGGCGCCTCAGTGTTGCTGCCCTGTGTAAACGCACCGGCACCAATGAAGAGATGCCATTGAGACGACATGCGCAATCACAGATCTAAAGCCTCCCACATTTTGGCAACGAAATCTCGTTCAATTGTCTACATAGGCACCATTCAACGCACAGCATATTTTACATCGAAATTTGAAAAAAGCAATTGGATCTTCCGGAAAAATATACATAACGAGCTTCACACATTGTCCATACGTACGAGCTACGCGTAAAGGTTTGCTATTGCAGCAGAGTTCGAGTATTCTTGCTTCGCACCTTCTTGGTTGCAGTTTTCGCGTCTATTTTTCCGTAAAGACATGGTACACTAAGTCTAAGCTGCTATCCTTCGCTTCTCGATTGTAGGCAGTTTAAATGAAAGTGTGATGTCAGTTGTACTATAGAAATGTTAATATCGTGCCCTGATAAAACGAGCGACCTTATTTTCAATTCCATGAATTTTGTAAATTCAATTTAGCCGACATGTTCCACATAAGTGTGGCTTATTTTATTTTCGCGAGAAATAAGGGTATGTATGTATGTATGTATGTATGTATGTATGTATGTATGTATGTATGTATGTATGTATGTATGTATGTATGTATGTATGTATGTATGTATGTATGTATGTATGTATGTAGTTTAGCCTGTACACACGTGACTCCACACGTGTTATTTTAGTTAGTAAGCGAATGATACCTTTATACATCCGAAAAATGGAATCACCTTACTTCGGACAGCTGTCTAATAATTTTCTCTAGCCATCGATGCTTCGCATTTTCACTGAAACTGCAACTATTTTTTGATGTAGCGTAAATGTGGGGACTTCAGCGTAGACCCATATTATAAAACAAAGGAATTTGGATTAAGAAATATAGGAATTTAGGCAGCAAAACGCGCACATTAGAAATAAGATCAGAGTATATTCATTTTCTTGTGGTTTCCACGAAAGATCGAATCGCCATTGTCATAGTGCATTTCTTTCTATAAATAATCCGTTCATTAATTTAGGATATTATTGAAGTAAACATTCCGCCGCCTGAAAATAGTTTTAAATATTATATTAGAAAGTGGTATCGCCGAGTTATATCGATTATTTTCTCTTTTATCTATAACATTGGGCATATTGCCAGGTATCCCGCATTAAAGCACCACACTGATCAATATTAATATACCAAGCGTAGCAAGAAAGAGAAACACCAACAGCATCTATCGCTACACGTGAAGCCCGAAGGCGCTTGACAGACCTGTTTGCGCACTAACTCCTATGGAGGAGCTGCCTTACCGATGGGAAACCACCGCGTGTAGCTTGATCAAGGCAGGTCGAAGCCGGCGTTGAAAGACAGTGGCATGCCGCAGATGAGATCTTCGACTGTCTTTGCTGCACAGGGGAGGGAGTGCTCTTTAGTTCTAGCCACTAGTTCGTCCTATATAAATAGATTATTTCTATGAACTGTGTTGGTGGGCAAATTGGTGGGCAGAATTCAAACCTATACTCTTCGGAACAGCAGAGGCTGCTGACACTGCCACCGTGACCAGTCACGTTACGCCGTAGGAACTCCTTAAAGCCAATCTATCGCAACACGGGGCCTTCCACGGGGGCTTGTTCGAATACACCGAAGTCTGATTGGGCCCTTTCAAGAAAATGGCAAGGAAGAGCAAACTGAGGGAAGAACGCAAGCTGCGCAATGAGAACTTTGCTTTAAAGGTCATTGCGCGAACGTGGCATGACAACCAGGAGCCCTCTTTGTCCTATTGAGAAGAATTTCTGCGGCAGCTGTAGTTCACATATGGTAGTAACGAACTCAGGGAGTACCCAGAAACTACCCTTTTGTCAAGGCATCACTGCACGAATGAGAGCATGGCCATGTACATAAAGGACATGTCCTGTATTGCAAGCCAGCGCCAACTCCAACGTGAGCGGAGATAGAAAGGTACGCTATTTCATGCAATGGCTAAAGCAAGAACTTTTCGCAACAGTCGTTCATAATCCGCGCCAAATACCCTTCTCAAGTTTTGATCGGAAGCAGTAACGATGAAGAGAGAGAGAATGATAAATGAAAGGTAGGGAGATTAACCAGGACTGAGCCTGGTTGGCTACCCTACAGTCGGGAAAGGGAAAGCGGGACGGAGAGATTTGGGAGAAAGTCCACTGGGGATATCAGTCGGTCACTCAGTCCGGATCACAGATGCTGACTCAATCCGGTAGCTTTCAAATATCCCAGCAGCGCTTGTGTGGCCTTTTGTAGCGGCGATACGCGAGGCCATGGTCCTAAGATCTTGTTCAAGGTGAACGGCTTTCCATCTAGCTGATTGAAAGCTATGCACAGGTCCTGCCTTTCATTTTCAAAAGATGTGCAGTAGCACAGTAGGAGTTCTATGGTTTTCTCGACACCGCAGGCATTGCACTCGGTGCTATCAGCCATTCCAATCAAATATGCATATGCATTCGTGAATGCGACGCCCAAACGTAAGCCGCACAGCACTGTTTCCTCATTTCGCAGAAGATCTGGTAACAGCGCAGTTGCATAGAGGGATCGAGGGAATGCAATCTATGTTGAGTGAATTCAGGTGTGTGCCACTTCTCCAATGTCAAAGAGTACGCTAGCTTGCCTAAGTGTTGGCCTGCGTCGGTCCGCGATAACGGTATAGAAACAAGGGTTGCTCCTTCGTGTGCTTTTCTACCAGCTTCGTCAGCGAGGTCGTTGCCGGAGATACCGCAATGACCAGGCAGCCACTGAAACACGACGTCATGTCCTTTAGCGATCATGTGATGGTGCATTTCTCGTATCTCCGACAGGAGTTGTTCGCATGAACCGCGACGAAGAGACGACAGAAGACATTGTAAGGCCGCCTTCGAATCGCGGAATATTGCCAACCGATTAGCCGGTTGGTTATTAATACAATCAACGGCACCTCGGAGGGCAACAAGCGCCAAACCGGTCGATGTTGTCAAATGAGAAATAATGTGAGAGTATTGGAGGGTTAGTGATCGTGATGGTATAGCCACTGCACTGGTGGAGCTGGTTTGAGTGGAATAATCACCCGTATATATGTGAACTCGATCAAAGTAGAAAGTGTGCAAACAATCCAGAGCTGCTTGCTTCAAGGCCAAGGTAGGCAGGTCGGTCTTCTTTCTTATCCCTGGAACCGCAAGACGCACTTGAGGTTCTTTTAAACACCACAAAGCTGAGGTTGAACATGCTGAGGGTGTGAAGCCCTATGGTAAGGAGGCACGATGGATGCTGACCTTGTTGGAGAAGGACGCCTGTGGTCGTCGTTCTGGCAGGTAGGCAAGAGAGCTTGACCGCATCCGTGAAACATGATGAACATGGGCTCTAAGCGTTTCGGTGCTAATGTAAGTCGTGATCGGATGGTCTTGAGCCATTATAATGGTCCCTGCTGTTTAGGCACTCCGCGGAAAGCCTAGGCAAACACGTAGTGCCTGCGCCTGCACGCTCTGAAGTTCTGGAAGATTTGACTTACATGTTTTAGCAAACACGGGAGAACTATAGCGTAGGAATCCGATGAAAAGTGCTCGATATAACTGTAGCATGGAACCCACTGACGATCCCCATGTTTTGCTGGCGATGAACTTGAAGACGTGAACAATAGATGTGAGCTTCTTCTTTAAGTGGACAACCTGAGGGCTCCAAGTGACGTCCCGGTCTACAATGACGCCCAAAAGCGATGATTTCTCTTGTAGGAGATAGGCTCACCATTGATGCATATTGGATAGCGAGTCATCGCTTTTCACGTAAAAGCGACTAACGCACATTTTTCTGTTGAGTTTGTGAAGGTGGTCAGATGCCTGTGTTGCTGCTTTCTGTAGCCATGCGCGAACCTGCAGACGAGTGGCCCCTGATGTCCAGATGCAGATGCCGTCGGCCTAGATTAAGACACTCACTGTTTCTGGTAGGGATTCGGCCAGCCGAAGAAGCGGGAGGTTGAAAAGAATAGGGTTCAGAACACTGCCTTGGGGAACGCCTCGGGATCTGTAGTGGTCGGTAGTCGGACCATGTTCCGTACTTTTGAACAAGGACCTTTGTGTCAAGTAGTTTCTGATCCATTGATATACTCGCCCTCCTAGTTCAATTTTCAAAAGTGCGTCTAGAATGGTTTGATGGGAAACGTTGTCGTAAGTGCCTTTCACGTCAAGAAAGAGTGCTACTGATAATCGCTTCCGAGATTTTTGTTGTTCTACAGATGATACTAGATCGATGACACTGTCAATCGATGAACGACCGCGTCGAAATCCCGCCAAAAAGTCAGGGTAAATATTGTGGTGTTCAAGGTACCATTCGAGACGCATGAGGATCATACGTTCCATGACCTTCCCGACGCAGCTGGCAAGAGCTATAGGCCGATTCGATGTCAGTTCGAGCGGTGACATTCCTACTTTTACAAGCGGTACCAGGCGGCTGCGTTTCCATTCCTGTGGGACGGCACCATCTTGCCATGAACTATTAAAAAGGCGGAGGAGTTCTCTTCGTGCTTCTCGACCTAGGTGGCACAAAGCAGTATATGTTATGCCATCGGGCCCTGGCGAAAACGAACGCCTGCAGAGCGCCATAGCAGCTTCTAACTCTTCCATAGAGAATGGAGCGTCCATACTTGTATCTCGGGGGCCGCGGATGTTGCCTAAAACCATGTCAGGGACTAAAACTGTGCCGCCCGCGACTTTCGCACAAAATTCCTCTCCGACGTCTATCTCACGGCGGTTTTGATAGAGAGCAAGGGCGTTAAAAAGGTGTCGTTGCTGGGGACTTGAGCAAAGACCCGGTAGGGTACGTCACACACGGGACAATAGCTTGCGGTAGTCCAGTGAGTAGCAAAAGCATTTCCATCTTTGATCCGCTAGCTTATCCATTCGGCGTTTGATCTTCTTTTGCATGCGCCGAGCTTCTTTGAGGTCAAGAATTGACTTCATGCGCCTGTACCTCCTTTCAGCTCGGCGATGTAGTGCACGAAGCCTTTCCAATTCAATGTCATTCTCTGTACGCTTTGATGAACGTGTGAAGCAGCGTTTACAATCTTGCATAGCGTCTGCAATTATGTCTTCTAATCTGCGTGCGATATGTGTCTTGCATGTATCTTCCACGCGATCTTGAAAGACTGACCAGTCCATTTGGCGAGAGACAACCGGTTATGCGGCGTCTTGTCCATCAATTCTCACATACGTCGGAATATGATGACTTCCATGGATTTCAATATCAGTGAACCACTGATATTGGCAACGTGACACCAAAGTCAAGTCAAGGCAGCTGCTGTACGTAGTTCCTCGCAGAAATGTCGGGCTTCCCTGCAGACACAGGTTGTGGCCTGATGCGAAGGATATTAGTGACCTTCCCCTCGAATTAATCCTGGAGCTTCCCCATATATGGTGGTGAGCGTTGAAGTCCCCTGTTACTATCCAAGGACCGGGAGTAGCAGCCATAATATCTTCCAGTCTTTTTCTATCAAACTGACTTGTTGGGGGAAGGTAGACGCCTATAAGAGTAAAAGTAACAGTAACACAGACGTATTCACAGTAACACAGACGTATTGGTTACCGTCGTGTGGTGCTACATGTTGGGAAAAATACGTAAGGTCCTTGCGAATGTAAACAAGAACGTTACTAGTACGGACAGATGTGTTTGAAATAAAAGATACATATCCTAATAGTCTTACGGAGGCTGACAAGTTCGGTTCACAGATGGCCAGTATAGGAAAATGGTTTTGAAATACGAACTGTCGAAAATCCGAAATACGTGACCTCAGGCCTCCCGCATTCCATTGGAATATGGAGGCACTTCTGACATCATCCCGGAACGATCGTTGTTGTCGATGAGCCATGGTTCTGCTGTAGAAGTTCTAAAGCACTGGACTTCTGAAGGATCGCCAGAACCGGACTGATGGCATCCAGCACTTGCGATGCACTTCGAGCTGTTTGTGTCTGTAGCTTGTCCAGGAGAACACGAATAGCACTCACCAGAGAGCTGATCATAACAACAATTTGTTGATCTGGGTCCGCCAATTTATCAGGAACAGACGAAGTGTCCCCTGCTGTAGAAGTATCATTTCGCTCAGTAGGGGCATGTAGCCTCGGAAGTGCAGGCCATGCGTCAGCAGCCGTGCGGTTCGATGCACCTTTGTCATTTGAGCTGCCTGCGTTTGGCCTGGGCAGAAGAGTGGGTGGTAATGTACTTGTGTGGTGTTCTGCAGAGGTTTTGGAGGCTCTTGATCGACGTCGGCTACGTGATCGTCGTCCCTTAATAGATGCTGCTGCTTCTCGGTAAGACGGGTGGTCTCTAACCATTTTCTTCAATATTTGCATTTCCTTTCGAATCAAAGGGCATTCCTTCGAAGATGCATCGTGAGGGCCGCTGCAGTTTGTGCACTTCAGCACACTGGCCTCGCACGTGTTTGTGGTGTGGGGCCCAGTGCAGCGAGAACAGACGGTAGTCTTAGTGCACACACTACTCACATGGCCAAGCTTCATGCACTTCCAGCACTGCAGTGGTTTTGGTATAAAGGGGTGAACTGCGTGTCGGAAGTAGCCCACTTTTACATGCGATGGGAGGGATTCGCCCTTAAGTGTGATCTTCACACACCGTGACGTGCCGAGGCGAAACCGGTTTGTGATGATGATGCTTTCTGTAGCTGGCTGGATTAAGATTGACAGATCGGAGTCGACAATGGTCTCACGAACATCGTAAATTACGCCAGTACGGACTTATTTGCCCAGCGGAATATGAGGGCGGACATTCATCCCGCCAAGTTCCGTGACCTTGCGCAAAGAATCCAACGCAGCCGCGTGTTCTACGTCAATCGCTAGCACGTTCTTACGGGTGTTCACTCTGATGTCCTTGATTTCATTTGGAACCAGCGCCTCTAGATGTGAAGACACGGCTTGCCTGCTGAGGCGTCTCAGGTTGCCAGTGGCGATAACTGTGGCGAGAACAGGATGGTGAGCTCCACGGTATCCCGCGAAGATCTCACGGTGGACTCACTCGAATTCGATGATGCGCTGAGAAATCTTCGCTTTGCTTTACGACTCCGCACCAGCTCGAAGGTGTTGTCACAAGAATATTCACTGCTGACATAGTACTGCACGGTGTCGTCGCTGTCAGTGTCGCTCTCGGTGCCGTTGCGCTTCCTGGAGGCAGCCATCGCGGGCACTGCCGAGTCCGGCGGACGCGCGTGAGACTCCATCTCCATCGCAGTTAAGGAGGAAATAGCAGTTCACTGGCAAAGTCTAAGAATTCACAAAATGAGTAGAGCTGGAAGACCCGGCGTTTTGCCTGAATGACACTTCGTCTTCTTCCCAGTAACGATGAAAATGACGCTCCAGCGATGGGCCTGGCAATATCGCCGCGACGTAATCGCCGCAACAGCACATGTCTTTTCAGTGTGCATTGGGAATAACCTGGACTCACTGAAGGAACTCCGCAGGTCTGTAGTCACGAAATAACTATGCAAACTGCAGTCTCCGAGCACTCGAACCAAACTGGCTCTCGTGGATCAGCTCAGAAACGAAGTGAGGCAGGCCATGCAAAAACCACAGTGCTAGGCACCATTGGCGCGAATGACACCAACAAGCCGTGAGGTGTTCAGGTAATCCGCGTTCACAGTGCGCCCATTAAACACAGTGCTCCCATTATACACCGTACGTCCATCGTTCTCAGTGCGCCCATCGCGATGCCAAGAAGTCGCGCAATGCCATGAGAGAATTAGTCCCATGTGGCGTGATGCCAATCGTATTCCTTTGCGTTCTTACCGCGGAGAGGCTAATAATCTCTACTGGTTTCGTCCATAACCCCCAAACTAATCTCAAAATATTTCCCATAAATGCTCCGATGGACGAAGGGCCATCCGAGATCGAAGAGTACTTACGTAGGAGTCGGAGCTTCAGCATACTTTGTCATTCCCATTAGCGGTCACCAAAGCCTCGGAGTTGCCGATCGCCTAGCCCATGCGTCTCTACAAGCTCGCCTAGGCGTTGTTTGCGTAGCCAAAAGCCTGAAAACTAAAGGGAGTGATATCTGGGGGCCAGGCCGCAGACAATCAGAGGTGCAAAGTTCTTCCACCGCGGTACTAGCGTTAGACGATTTATTTCTTTTATACAAGTTTCTTTATTTATTTGTTTACTTATTTATTTATTTAGCCATTTCTCAAATTACTTTCCCGGCCTAAGGTCACGATAGAAAGTAGTGGTATACCCACTGATCCGACACATGCGCAGCAATAAAGTTTTAAAACAACGTGTTTCTTACGGCTGTTTTGAAGCTTCTGTTGTCCGGAATAGTGACGATGGAAGCAGGCAGGCGGTGCCAATTTTGGCTTGTGCTTGGAATAAAGGAATACTGGAACAGCTTTGGTTCGACACGATGGTACACCAGCTTTAAGGTTCGGATCAAAACAGGATTAAATGCATCGACGTACGCGTTACAATGGAGTTGAAATGACACATCTCACACCTTACGAATTGCATGTTGTGGATTACTTTTAGGTAATTAAATTTTTGGGTAATTTTCTAATCTTGCACTATACAAATTTCATTGTTTACCCCGGTAATGCTCACTGTATTTTAACTGCTTACAATGTCGTTTAAGCAGTTAGGCTACTGAAGAGACAGACTGAAACAGCTTCGAGAACCGGAGTTTCGTAATAGTGCCACGATGCACATGTTCAGACATGCAACCCCGGGAGCTTACTCTTTGCTTCCTCTTGCTGATGGCCGCACCAGATACTGGTCGACAAACTGGTTCAGTTTGTCGACCAAACTGTTTCTATGGCGATGAACACTGAAGAGGTTATTGGCAATAAATTACATACTCCCATAATTGAGAAGGCGGAGCGTTACATAGCGGAGCAAGATGTTTTGTAACAACAATATTCTGGGCATGTTGTCCGTACGTTAGAACGCCGTTCTACTCCCGAGCACGCAGTTCCAGAAAGTTGTGTCACTGCTGATTTCTTCATTACAAAAACGAGGTGACTGACACAATTTTTCAATACAATGCTTTGTAAAAGTAAGACTTGTGTGAATGGCTGCAGGGGACGCAGTGAAAGTGTCAAGCCAGTTCCTCCTGCTTACTGAATCTGCGCAAGATGGTTAAGAACTAGGAGGAAAGTAAAGTGTTTTAAATCAATTACTTTTTAGTAACTCGTCAAGTACTTTCCTAGGGCAGTAATTCGTAACGGAAATCAATTACATGTTGAATGAAGTACTTCCATTTTCAAGCAGTTGCTTTCTCCTGTAACACGTAGAAGTTTGGCAAAAATGGCGCAATCGTACGCATTTGCGTGGGAAGAGTGTTCAGGCAGATTAAGCGTAAGGTTTATGGATGGTTGCACTCGGGTAAAGACGATACTCGGGCAAGATGAAACGAGCAGCGCGATTTTCAACACATTGAATTGTATGTATTACACTAGTTTGTGAAAGATCCGAAATTACAGAAGCATACTCTAGTTTAGAGGCAACAAGTGTCTTGCAGAAGGTTAGTTTAATTTCTTTCGGTAGAGTTTTAAACGTATGGCGTAGTACTCTAATGCACGATCGGCATTGTTAACCACGTAGTGAAAATGTGCGCTTCATGTAAGCTTATTGTAACTCAAGTTACTTCTATGAGTCAACAAACTCTAACCTGGTACCATTTATGTCATAAAGAAACGCGTTCTTATAATTGTTTACACGACGAGATGCATGCGTAGATTTACATCGGTAATATTTATATTCATGCGCCGGGTATACAGCACTAAAAATTGTGAAGATTACTTTGTAGTTTACAAGAGCCATCGCAGTTAAACATTTTGTGGTGCATCACACAATCTCCTTACAACTTTTGAAGAGAAGAAAATTGAACACTCTCAGGGAAGTCGTCAATAAAAGAAAAAGAAATAGCAGTGGCCCAAGAACAAATCCATTATCGTCAACATCATCATCAGCCTGGTTATGCCCACTGCAGGGCAAAAGCCTCTCCCATACTTCTCCAACTACCCCGGTCATGTACTAAATGTGGCCATGTTGTCCCTGCAAACTCCTTAATCTCATCCGCCCACCAAACTTTCTGCCGCCCTCTGCTACGCTTTCCTTCGCTTGGAATCCATTCCGTAACTCTTAATGACCATCGGTTATCTTCCCTCCTCATTACGGGCCCTGCCCATGCCCATTTCGTTTTCTTGATTTCAACTAAGATATCATTAACTCGCGTTTGTTGCCTCACCCAATCTGCTCTTTTCTTGTCCCTTAAATTTACACCTATCATTCTTCTTTCCATACCTGGTTGCGTCCTCCTCAATTTAAGTATAACCCTTTTCGTAAGCCTCCAGGTTTCTGCCCCGTACGTGAGTACAGGGCAGACACAGCTGTTATAATCTTTTCTCTTGAGAGAAAGGGCTCCACATGGATTTGTTTTCCTTGTTGTTTCTCAAGAAGAACAAATCCATGTGGAGTCCCAAATGTTACAGGAAAACAGCAGGATAAATAATTCTACGGGATCACGTACTCTGGATGACCTTGTAGAAAAATGTGAATAAAATAAATAGCGTTTGGTGAAGCTGCTGCTCATTAGGCTTTAGAGCAAGCAAACTGTGGGGAAAAGTGTGAAACGCTTCAGAGCAGTTCAGGAAAAAAGCAGTCAGTATCGAAACCACAACCGGCATTAGCAGTATGTCGTTAGTAAAATATCGTAGGTAAGTTATCGATGTGTGACTCCACGATTCGATATGAGTGGCCGGCTCTACAGCGTCCTAGGTGGTGCAATATATGCACATACACATACAGATGCACTTAGGCAGAGCCTCTATGGAGTCATGGCATAATACATACATACGCATAGATAAAACCTCGCAGAAGCTGGACTTAAAAGAACAATAACAAAAATACCTTGAAAAAGAAAGAAGAAAGGCAAGATCTGCTACTGTCCACAGAAAAGCACGGTCACTACAAAGTCCCAATAGATGCATGACGTCTCACGTCCATAGCCACATGGTGTAATAGTAATATTCTGCTCAGTCACATAGATTTTAACTTTTTTCGCTGCGATAGAAGGGATTGAAAAGGCGGTGGCGTGCTTATTGCAACTTGTAAAGATTTCATTTCTTTACCTATTCTTTTTAACTCATTTTTGAAAGCGTGTTTCTGTCCCTGAGGCTTGGTTCCACTCATCTAATTGCTGATGTTCTTTTTATCGCCCCCAGGATATGAATGCGTCGTTCGAAAGCGAATTTCATCATGTTGTTGAAATATGCGGGTGGTTGTCCGATTTGGTTCTTATAATCTTTGGAGATTTCAACTACCCAATATTCAATGGTCTACACTTTCTGTTTCAGCCAAGAATACCCAGGCACAGGAACGTCTTGATTCTTGCCTTGATTTCTTGGTGTGCCAGCTTATCGAAAAACCAACACGTTGCTCGACCACATGCGCAAACATTCGGGAACTAATATTAACTTCTGATCCTGACCTGTTTACTGACATAGCCCATCTCAACGGTCTTTCTGATCATGACATAACTAGTGGAAGCTTAACTTCTTCACTTAACAAAAAGAGCGTTACTGAAAAGTGTATAACATGTTATAAGCGAGCCATGTTTGATGCGAGTATTGAAATATCCCCTTTAGGGAACATTTATTAGATGCCCACTTGTCATGTTCCATAAAAGATAACTGGAAGCTTTTTAAACATACTCTTTCAAACTTTATTGACCAATATATTCCAGTTATGACCACTAAAACAAGCACCATTGCTCCATGGTTCAATCAGCAATTACGTCGACTTAATAATGAAAAACAACGACTGCTCAGAATGCAGACAAAAACAGATTACCGGCTTCGTGGTGTCGCTATAAAGAATGTGACTAGGAATATCCTCACCACCACCATCACCATCAGCCTGGTTACGCCCACTGCAGGGCAAAGGCCTCTCCCATACTTCTCCAACTACCCCGGTCATGTACTAATTGTGGCCATGTTGACCCTCCAAACTTCCTAATCTCATCTGCCCACCTAACTTTCTGTCGCCCCCTGCTACGATTCCCTTCCCACGGAATCCAGTCCGTAACCCTTAATGACCATCGGCTATCTTCCCTCCTCATTACATGTCCTGCCCATGCCCATTTCTTTTTCTTGATTTCAACTAAGATGTCATTAACGCGCGTTTGTTCCCTCACCCAATCTGCTCTTTTCTTATCCCTTAACGTTACACCTATCATTCTTCTTTCCATAGCTCGTTGCGTCGTCCTCAATTTAAGTAGAACACTTTTCGTAAGCCTCCAGGTTTCTGCCCCGTACGTGAGTACTGGTAAGACACAGCTGTTGTACACTTTTCTCTTGAGGGATAATGGCAACCTGCTGTTCATGATCTGCGAATGCCGGCCAAACGCACCCCGGCCCATTCTTATTCTTCTGATTATTTCACTCTCATGATCCGGATCAGCAGTCACTACCTATCCTAAGTAGATGTATTGCCTTACCACTTCCAGTGCCTCCTTACCTATCGTAAACTGCTGTTCCCTTCCGAGACTGTTAAACATTACTTTAGTTTTCTGCAGATTAATCTTTAGTCCCACCCTACTGCACTGTCTCTCCAGGTCAGTGCGCATGCATTTCAGTTGGTCCCCTGAGTTACTAAGCAAGGCAATATCAACAGCGAAGCGCAAGTTACTAAGGTATTCTCCATTAACCTTTATCCCCAGTTCTTCCCAATCCAGGTGTCTGAATAGCTCCTGTAAACACGCGGCGAATAGCATTGAAGAGATCGTATCTCCCTGCCTGACGCCTTTCTTTATTGGGATTTTGTTGCATTCTTTATGGAGGACTACAGTGGCTGTGGAGCCGCTATAGATATCTTTCAGTATTTTTACATACGGCTCGTCTACACCCTGATTCCGCAATGCCTCCATGACTGCTGAGGTTTCGACTGAATCCAACGCTTTCTCATAATCAATGAAAGCTACATATAAGGGTTGGTA
This sequence comes from Dermacentor andersoni, assembly GCF_023375885.2. Lineage (NCBI taxonomy): Eukaryota > Metazoa > Arthropoda > Arachnida > Ixodida > Ixodidae > Dermacentor > Dermacentor andersoni. Next base: position 37,815,824 of record NC_092821.1, on the reverse strand, counting down.
ATATTCCGCACAGTTCTCTATCCCCTAACTGATAGTGTGAATATGATCTATTGTTGAGTAGCCTTTACGGAATCCTGCCTGCTCCTTATGTTGACGGAAGTCTAAGGTGTTCCTGATTCTATTTGCAATTACCTTAGTAAATACTTTGTAGGCAACGGACAGTAAGCTGCTCGCTCTATAATTCTTCAAGTCTTTGGCGTCCCCTTTCTTATGGATTAGGATTATGTTAGCGTTCTTCCAAGATTCCGGAACGCTCGAGGTCATGAGGCATTGTGTATACAGGGTGGCCAGTTTTTCTAGAACGATCTGCCCACCATCGTTCAACAAATCTGCTGTTACCTGATCCTCCCCAGCTGCCTTCCCCCTTTGCATAGCTCCCAAGGCTTTCCTTACTTCTTCCGGCGTTACTTTTGGGATTTCGAATTCCTCTAGGCTATTCTCTCTTCCATTATCATCGTGGGTGCCACTCGTACTGTATAAATCTCTATAGAACTCCTCAGTCACTTGAACTATCTCATCTATATTAGTAATGAAATTGCTGGCTTTGTCTCTTAACGCATACATCTGATTCTTGCCAATTCCTAGTTTCTTCTTCACTGTTTTTAGGCTTCCTCCGTTCCTGAGAGCTTGTTCAATTCTATCCATATTATACTTGCTTATGTCAGCTGTCTTACGCTGGTTGATTAACTTCGAAAGTTCTGCCAGTTCTATTCTAGCTGTAGGGTTAGAGGCTTTCATACATTGGCGTTTCTTGATCAGATCTTTCGTCTCCTGCAATAGCTTACTGGTATCCTGTCTAACGGAGTTACCGCTGACTTCTATGGCACACTCCTTAATGATGCCCACAAGATTGTCGTTCATTGCTTCAACACTAAGGTCCTCTTCCTGAGTTAAAGCCGAATACCTGTTATGTAGCTTGATCTGGAATTCCTCTATTTTTCCTCTTACCGCTAACTCATTGATCGGCTTCTTATGTGCCAGTTTCTTCCGTTCCCTCCTCAGGTCTAGGCTAATTTGAGTTCTTACCATCCTATGGTCACTGCAGCGCACCTTACCGAGCACGTCCACATCTTGTATGATGCCAGAGTTAGCGCAGAGTATGAAGTCATTTCATTTCTAGTCTCGCCGTTCGGGCTCCTCCACGTCCACTTTCGGCTATCCCGCTTGCGGAAGAAGGTATTCATTATCCGCATATTATTCTGTTCCGCAAACTCTACTAATAACTCTCCCCTGCTATTCCTAGTGCCTATACCATATTCCCCCACTGCCTTGTCTCCAGCCTGCTTCTTGCCTACCTTGGCATTAAAGTCGCCCATCAGTATAGCGTATATTGTTTTCACTCTACCCATCGCTGATTCCACGTCTTCATAGAAGCTTTCGACTTCCTGGTCATCATGACTGGATGTAGGGGCGTAGACCTGCACAACCTTCATTTTGTACTTCTTAATAAGTTTCACAACAAGGCATGCCACCCTCTCGTTAATGCTATAGAATTCCTGTATGTTACCAGCTATATTCTTATTAATCAGGAATCTGACTCCTAGTTCTCGTCTCTCCGCTAAGCCCCGGTAGCACAGGACGTGCCCGCTTCTTAGCACTGTATATGCTTCTTTTGGCCTCCTAACTTCACTGAGCCCTATTATGTCCCATTTACTGCCCTCTAATTCTTTCAATAGCACTGCTAGACTCGCCTCACTAGATAACGTTCTAGCGTTAAACGTTGCCAGGTTCATACTCCAATGGTGGCCTGTCCGGTGCCAGGGATTCTTAGCACCCTCTGCTGTGTCGCAGGTCTGACCGCCGCCGTGGTCAGTTGCTTCGCAGCTGCTGGAGACTGAGGGCCGGGGTTTGATTGTTGTGGTTTGATTGTTGTGTTCATATAGGAGGTTGTGGCCAAGTACTGCACCAGGGTGGCCTATCCTGCTCTGGTGAGTCAAGTTAGGAATATCAACAAGGAAGTTAGGAATATCGCAAGTTAGGAATATCAACAACTTTTAAACACTACTCGTTGTTGCTTCTTCAGTCGTGATTTTACTTCTTAGCTAATATTTAACCCTCACCGCTTTTGGCACACTATAAATCTCAGCAACCACCCCGATGTCACTCTTGCTAATACCAATAGTTCTCCTGTTCCTGAATCCGAATGTGCCAAGGTATTAAATTATTCATTCTCATCAGTTTTTACTGTTCAGGATATTACTACATGCCCTAACATTCATGTTGTTTCCGATATTAATATGATTGAAATAATAATTGACGAAGCCGGTGTTTTATTTTTACTTGGAAAATTGAAAACTTCATCTGCATCTGATCATAACGGCTTCCACAACAAAATACTTAAAAATATTTCTTTTAGTATCTATCGTTGCTTGGTAGCCCTCTTTCCTCTATCATTATCATCAGGCACCATTTCTGCTAGCGTTGTTTTAAGGTCATTTAGGTGGTGGATATAATTGTGGTCTTCGCTACAGATTTCTTTTATTCGTTTCGCTTGTCCGACAAAATTTCTTGCTTGCAGTGCCCCGGATGATGACTGTTGTAGCGAAAATATTGCAGGCTACCCGTAGGTGTCTTGTGAAGTGTCGTGCTCAGTTTTCCGTTTTCTATGTAGACCGTCGTGTCGAGGAAGTTGATCTTACTAGGAGAGTGGTGAGCAGTAAATTTAATACTCGGGTGAAAGCGATTGAAATGGCCTATTAAGTAGGTTAACGGGCTTGTGGCGAGTTCCCATATTATAGATATGTCGTCAACGTAACGAAAATAGATGTGGGGTTTTAAAGGGTAGCATTTCAACATGTCTGCTTCAAGCTGTCCCATGAGGATGTTCGAGTACGTCGGATCGAATGGTATTCCCATGCTAGTGCCGAAAGTTTGCTGATGGGGAATAGAATCGAATTCGAAATAGTTCAAGGTGAGAACTATCATAATTAGTGACAGGTAAACTTCAGGAGCGTGCGCTTGGATATTGATTACGAGGGGTTTCAAATCGGCTTCAATTCTTTCACTCATGGGTGTGTTAGTGTAAAGGGAAGAAGCTTCTAAAGTGAATAGAATAGCGCTGTCGAAAAGGATGTGGTTGGCGTTGATCCCGTTGATAATTCCAAAGAAGTGCGGCGTGTCTTGAACAAAAGTTGGGAGGGTGGTGGGGATTTTGAAAGGGGGTGATTTAAGAATTTAGATAGTGACTCGGTAGGTGTGTTGTTATTAGACAAAGTAGGCCGACCTGGGATTTATGCTGTAAATATTTCTTCGACGAGAACTTTATGTATTTTAGGAAAAAGATAAAAGCTGCCTATTTTTTATTCTTGCGCATCATGAAGCGATGTTCAGATTGCGTGTGATTAGTTTCCTGGACAGGAGCTCCGCTATTTTGTCTTTAACAGTGTCGCTGTAGTGTGAAGTTGGGTTAGAGTGGGGTTACTGTAGTGGGTGTGGTTGCTCAGCTGCTTGGAGACGTCATTCTTGTACTTTTATATAGGCCAGATTACGATACTGCCGCTTTTTTCTGCTGGTTCTATTACAATATTATTCCTTTCCGCAAGTTCTTTAACGATTTGATGCTGAGTGGGGGCAAATTTTTGCGTTTTCGTTAATGCCGCGCTGACTCTAGCGTTTCCTTTGAGATCAGCTTTATGTATAAATCCAGGTCTAGCCACTATTCGGTTTCCGGTGACCACGGGCTAGGTGATCTAAGAGAGTCTCTTTCTTGCTTTCCTACGTCTGGCCTATCGAAAAAGAACTCCTTGACGCGCATGCCGCTTGAAATTTCTGTTACATCTTTGTGGAGTTCGTATTCGTTTATTGCGTTGTTCTTGGGACAAAACGTTAGACCACGTTTAAGGAGCTCAACTTCATCGGGGCTTGGACTCTGGGATATGTCTACTACGTTGCTGCAGTGCTCTAGATGCTCACCTGTAGGACTACCGGTGGAGCTGTGTGCTCTAGGGGTTACATTAGTTTTTTGGAGTGGACGTGCAGCTCTAATATTTTTGCGCTGGTATTTGTCTAGTAACTTTTACTTCCTGGTTTGGATGAATTGTTGAAGTTCTCTTTTCTCCGATCCAGATAAATTAATGCTGTCGGGTTGATTAGTAATTACCCTGAGAGCGTTCCTTGCAGTGTTCTTTGAGAACACTGCAAGGAACGCTCTTAGGGCTATAGAAAAATGGTGTGACTAATGAAAAATGAAAATAAATGTGAGTAAAACTGCTGTATTGCGCATAACGAACAAAATAAATCATATTTTTGACTTTAATTACACAGTGAATTCTTCGGTGCTTTCCACGGTTGACGTGCTGAAATACTTAGGCATACATATATCTGCGAATTTAAGCTGGTCAAACCACGTTAAAAAATATGCCAAACTGCGGAAAAAAAGCTTTGGTTCTTGCGACGGAAATTGCAGTTAGCCTCACAGTCAGTAAAACTAACAGCTTATTTAACGTACGTTCGACCCACGTTAGAATATGCCAGCATAATCTGGGACCCTTATCAGTCAGGTTTAATTGAGAGACTGGAAAGAGTTCAACGTCGAGCAGCAAGGTTTATTCTTTCGCGCTTTTCTCGCACAGATTCAGTCTCCGAAATGCTCGGTTTGGTGGACTTGCCTACGCTCGCTGAACACAGGTGCATAGCTTGGTAAAGTTCTTTTTTCTTCTCACAAAAAACACATTCAACATCAGCAGCGAACAGTATTTGATAGCAAGACAAGGTAGAACACTACGGAAAAGCCAATATAATACTTTTCAAATGCCTCAGATGCAGATTAACGCTTACGTATTTTCCTTCTTCCCAAGAACCATTCAAGAATGGAATGAATTACCGGTCTTAACGCGAGAAAGCATCAGTGCGGAAGAATTTGAGAAAAACTTAAAGCAACATTGAAAGATGTACGCACGCATCCTTGCTCTCCCTTTTCTTTTTTTTAGAGGAGGGGGGGTTATAACCTATTTTATTAACACTGTATTTATAGTCATATTGATCGGAGTATCTGCAGAATATTTCGCTTATGTATCTTCTTTGTTCGCTTATGTTCACCTATTAAAACAATATTCATGTACTGCCTTAGTCATGTACTGTACTAATTCCCGAAATACTGCTATTGACTTGTTTTGTTTTTGTGCTATATGTATTATTATAATACCATGTATTCTACTAATTGTTGAAGTGCTGCTTTGACCCACCCTGTAACAGCCGACAGGCCAACAGTATGAGTATGAGTAAATAATAACAATTAAAGAAAGTGATGCATTTTCTAGGACCGCATTCCACTTCAATAATAACCTGGATGGTGAGGAGCCCACGGCACGTCTATTTCATTCTGAGACCTTTTGGGATTAACTCTCTTTAATACAGCTAGTTTAAATTTTAGGTGAAATCTGTTTTTTGTTTGTTTGTCGACGAGTTTTCGGGATTGGAGGAAAGAGCGAGATTTCTTGCTGCGTGTGCTATCCGTAGTGCGCGGTAGTCATTTCTCTTTGGCTCCGGCAAAGCTCCAGGGCGAAACAACTTCAGGTGGTGCCTTTTTACGCTTTATTTTCTTGTCGAGGCGTCAACCGATGTCTGTATGTGTATATGTCTGCTTATTAGTTCCGTTCTATTTCTTGCGTGTATTGTTTTTGTTGTTGCTGTAGCTGTTGGCACCATTCTTCATGTGTTTACTGTTCTTCCGAAAGTGCACCGACATGGACCCACGGCTACTCAAGCTATGGGAGGCGAGACGTGGGCTCACCAAGAGATGGAAAAAACAGAGGCTAAATAAGAAGCTAAAGAATGAGATTGCTGAAGTCACCCAGAAGGCAGAGGAATACGCAGCGCAATTAGCAACACAAGGCTGGCAGCAGTTTAGCATCTCACTAAACGGCACGCTCAGCACAGCAAAAACGTGGCGAATACTCAAGGTACTCATGGACCCAACCAAAACCAAATCTGCGAGCAACAAGGCACTTCAAAAGCTCGTCCACCAATATAAGGGACCAGACGAGGAATTATTAGAGGAGGTCCGGATCAAATGTTATGGCCAGGACAAGCCGCAAGAATACGAAGGGGACTACCAGGGAACGGAAAACCTCGAACTCGACAAGCCACTTAACAAGAGAAGAGGTCTATGCCGCCATCAGAGCAGTCACCAAAAACACGGCAGCAGGAGCCGATAAAATTAAAAACTCTTTGATCCGCAACCTCAGCCATGAAGCGGTGGCCCAACTCACGGACTACCTCAATACACAGTGGGAAGCGGGCACGGTACCAAAAGAATGGAAGCACGCGGAAGGGGTCATGATACCCAAACCCGCAAGAAGCTACAGATAGAAAACTCGCGGCCCATCTCGCCAACCTCGTGTCTCGGCAAGCTTTACGAAAGAGTGATCACCAAAAGAATACAAGCGACACCTAGAAGACAACAAACTGTACCCCCACAGCAAGTTTGGCTTCCGGGCGAACCTGTCAACACAGGATGTCTTGCTACAAATAAAGGAAGAGATCCTTAACAACATCCCCAAAGCAGGCGAAAACATCATCATGGCCCTAGACCTCAAAGGGGCTTTTGACAATGTCAGCCACGGAGCCATCATGGAAGGGCTAAACAAGACCAACTGCGGCAAGAGAGTCCACGATTACGTGCGGGCATTCTTGTCAAATCGCACGGCGACAGTAGGACTCGGAGACCTGCGGAGTGATACTTTTGACACGCCTAGAAAGGGTATCCCGCAGGGCTCGGTCATTTCGCCAATGCTCTATAACATCGCCATGATCGGTATAGCCCAGAAACTGAACGAGATCGAGGGCATCCAGCACGCCGTGTATGCGGATGACATCACGGTCTGGGTAAATCAGGGGTCATTGGGCCAAAAAGAAGAAAAGCTTCCGAAGGTGGCAACATGCGTCCAACAATTCGTCAAGGAGAGAGGCCTCGCGTGCTCAACCGAGAAATCAGAAATTCTAAGGATAGGAAGGAACACAACCAAGGAAAAGATAGAATTGTATCTGGAAGGTCAAGTAATACCAGAGAAGGACATAATACGCATCCTCGGCATGTGGATCCAGAGCAGCAAACGGTGTGGACACACGCTAGGCCTGCTCATGCAATCGACGGAGCAAGTCAGCAGGATGAACACGAGAGTGTCGCAAAGACGGAGCGGCATGAAGGAGGGGAACACGATCAAGCTGGTCAGGAGCCTGGTGGTCAGGAGGGTCACGTACTCACTCCCGTACCACAATATGACCCAACAAGAGAAAGAACAAGCCGAGAGTCTCCTCAGACAAGGATACAAGACGGCGTTGCATCTGCCCAAAAACACGTCGAACGACAAGCAGCTCAAGCTAGTTACCCACAACACATCTGAAAAGATCAAGGAGGCACAACTGGGTGCGCAGCCGTACAGGCTTCAGCAGTCAACCACCGGCAAGGCGCTCCTTAAAAGATTAGGCTATAAAAACATAGAAGCAACGAATGAAAGGATGGTTAACATACCAGTTTCTTTTCTCCAGACACTGAAAGCTAGCCCCCTACCGAGGAATATGGACCCAAATCTGCATGCGGCCAGAAGACAGGCGCGAGCAGAATACGTAGAAAAACACCTGGCCACTAAAAACAATGTGGTATACACGGTTGCAGCCCTATACCCGTGGGACCACAACACCAAAGAACATAGAGTTGCAGCAGTGACCGTGGATCACATGGGAGAGCTGATAAGCAGCGCAACCCTAAGGAGCTGCACGGTAACAGAGGGGGAAGAACCAGCTGTGGCTCTAGCAGCGGCGGAGGGTTACCGTGGAAACAGATCTTTGATAATACTCACAGACTCCAAAGAAGCATGCAGAAATTACATGGCAGGTAGAATCAACAAAGGGGCGCTGCGAATCCTCCTCCAGGCAGGGCTTCCGAACGGAATAGAGGGTAACCAGAGGGCCGACAGTCTAGCTCGCGAGCTCACATACCGAGAGGAACAGTCAATAGACCTGGATACCACTATGACGGTGGAACCAACGTACGCGGAAATACTAAACCATCACAGAGGCAAAAGGATAATATGTCCACCACACCCACCCACCTTTAACACCACACGAAGCAGTCGCCTGGCGAAGGCTGCAGACAGGAACATTCTCCAATCTACACATCCTACATAAAATGTTTCCCAATCAATACAGGGACACATGCCCATGGTATGGGGCGATCCCAACAATATATCACATCACATGGGAGTGCAGAAATAACTTCTCTTTCCACAAAGAAAAAAAACCCAGTGCGGAACGATGGGAGGGCCTGCTCAGCAGAGGCGTGCTCGCAGTCCAAAAAGGATTGGTGCAACGCGCTCTCAAAGTGGCCAGGCTCAGCGGTGCTCTGGAATAGGGGCGCCGACCACTCAAGAAGACGGAGACTTCAGTAAAACATGAAGACATCTGTTAGCCGCTCAAAGCTGTAAATAGAGCAATAAAGTTTTTCCTTCCTTCCTTCCTGCTTATTAGTGTACGTAGCTCTTTGCGCGAAGTCTTCGCGGGTGGTTGAGGGCTTCCGTATTGGTGGGTGTTGTTGTGGTGGTGTTGGTTCCGCGTCCAGCGTCTGTGTAGTTGCTCCTTGGGTTCTAGCTTTGGCGGAACGTGCGTACGAGCTGGTGTTGAAGATTTCAGGCCTGCGTTCCTGTGTTGAAGCTAACCGGGACGCATTCTTTACTGGTGTTGTTGGTTGCGTCGATTTCAAGGAGTGACTGATCTTGTAGTTGATATTGTTAGCAATTACCTTCCCTCCATAAGGATTGGAGTGCAGTCCGTCCCGGGCGAGCAAATGTCGGGGTCCGGGTGCATTTCAGCGGGGTGGATGACATCGACGTTTTTCGTCGGTTTCCAATGTCCATAAGGAAATCATTGAGCTTACGCGTCCCTAGTGTGTGAGCTAAGAGCATCTCTGATTATTGAGTATGTAACCTGTGTTTGTCTGCGATATTGGGAAGTACTGTTGTCAGGGTGATTTATGCGTTTGGTCTGTTGGTGTACAAATTGTTTATGAGCGTCTCCTACGACGACCTCATGATTCAAGGAATCAAAGCTTTGAAAACCTCCTGCCACGCTTCATGACAAATGAACCGGCTGAATTCTGGTACTATTTTACATAAAGAAACTTCTTGCACAGATTGCAAGCGGAAGCTCAGTGTTAACCAATGCGAGAGAAAGGGCTGTATATTTGAATAGTTAATATCATAGCATATTTTCTAGTTCCATTATCAGCGCGTCCTATGAAGAATTGTGCATTTTCCATAGTTCAACTAAATTTGGTACGCCAGCGAGACAAGTTTGGAGTTCGTGTTCAGTAAATGCCATTCAACAGTCTCAATGATTATCACAGTAGTCCACTGACTAGCATCACCCCTTCACAAAAATGTCCAGACAAATTTATATACAAATTTTAGCAGATAATTTGAACTTGTATCTCACGACCCTTATGAAAATGGATTTAGAGTTTCTTTAGGACTCCTAATGAAGTCCTATGGAGTCACAAGCGATCTATAGGAACTGGCGATCTATGTCTGCATAGAATCTCTATAAGAAGGCTATCGAAACATGTCTATAGAAACAAGTCATTTCACACACAATAGATGTGCAATAGAGGGTGTATTGACGTCATCTGTACTGAATTCTATAAAGTAATTTTTATAGAATGTCTTCAAAACTTCCAACGCGACCTGTCTATAGAATGGCTCTCCATTCGCCCTCTATAAATGTTCTATAGAGGGTGTATTGATCTCATATGTACTAAGTTCAATAAAATAATGTCTAAGAAGGTTTTTGACACTTCTAATGCGGCTTCTCTATAGACTGACTCTCCATTCACCCTCTATAAGCGGTCTATAGAGCGTTTATTGTCATCATATGTGCAATATTGTATGAAGTAATGTCTGTAGAAAGCTTTTAACACTTCTAATGCGGCTTGCCTATAGCCTGACTCTCCATTCACCCTCTGTAAGCGGTCTATAGGGGGTTTATTGTAATCATATGTACAACATTCTATAGAACAATGTTTATAGAACGTTTTCAGAACTTCTAATGCGGCCTGTCAATAGAATGGCTCTACATCCACCCTCCTACAGTTCTATAGAGGTCGTATTCACATCTTATGTACCAAATTCTATAGAAAAATGTTTATAGAACGTTTTCAGAAACGCTCGGTAGAGTACGTATTGACTCCTTATGTACCAAATTCTATAAAAAAATGCTTATAGAACGTTTTCAGAAACGTTCAATAGAGGTCGTATTGACATCTTATGTACCAAATTCTATAGAAAGTTTTTTATAGAACATTTTCATAACTTCTAATGTGGCGTGTCTATAGAATGGGTCTACATCCACCCTCCATATAAGTTCTATAGAGGTCGTATTGACATCTTATGTACCAAATTCTATAGAAAAATTTTTATAGAATGTTTTCAGAACTTCTAATGCGGCCTGTCTCTAGACTGGCTCTCCATTCCCGTTCTAAAAATGTGCCAGTATATGACATATGTAGTGAGTTCTATAAAGGAACGTTTATAGGACATTAAAGAAGCTAAAGTGCGACCTGTCTAAGAATGGCTCTATATTTTCACTCCATAAACAGTATCCAGTATCCAGTACATGGCCGATTATGGGCCCAGTGCCGCGCGCTGGATGCATGGGGCGCTGGGAAGGCGCGGCGTACTGGGAGGCGCTGGCTACTGGTGCGAAAAACAGCTCTAGCGCGTTCACCTGCGGCAACCAATTGACCAACAAAATCGCTGAGAAATGCTACATAAGAAGTCTGGGTCACAATCTGTTTACTGAATTGTCCGCAACCTCCGTAGTAACAAATTTGTTTGTTGCAACTAGTTTCAGGCAGCTTATTTCTTGTCAAATCTTCTGCTTGACCTATAGAGCAGTTTTGCAATCAATTTTCAAAGTGACGTATTTAGTATAATTTTTGCTTTCTGTTTTTCACATGCTACGTTGCAAGAAGGACCCCTTTTCAATTAAAACTGAAATAACTTTTCAATTACAATTGGGAAGTCTTATCATTGCGTTTAGGATACATATCAGTGCACATGCCCATTGTATCTGACAGTGACACTGCGACTGTGTTCCAAATACCACAAATTGGCAGTTATCCAACATAATTTGCGAAAACAACTTAAAACATTATTGGTCCTCATACAATGGATACTTGCATGCATCAACATGACAGCTAAATTTCAAGCCCCATGGGAGAAATTTATTATTGGCATATTGTGCATAGTACATACAAACTATGGCTAACAGCGGATGGAATATTCATTTCGCTACCGCTTAACAATAGAAGCCAGTAGGCCATTCCCTTCTTTTAAAAAAAATTTGTTCGCTATGCATAGTGTGACGTCTGTATAGGACTCTTAGCTCATAGGTGTTCCTACTTGCTTATGTTATAAATGGGAATGTTTTGTCATTGCAAGATGAGAATAATGTGTGACTAGGCTGTTGTCGGTTGGAGATACTTTTTGTCATTAGCAATGATATTCTAGTGCCAGGCACATTGGCCCAGTGCTGATGCCACAGAATCTTGGCAAAGTAAAAACATGCTCAAAAGTGATTATCTGAAGAACTGCCGCTGTTTGGCAGAGTGGTGAGGGAGGTGGGGCATTCTGCCACTTTTCTGTCATAATTTTTTTCTGAAATATTGAAATGAAACTTAGCATAGTGCTACAACTATATAGATATTTGTGGCATGTATGTGCCTGTTAATACATTATGGCTGAATGTTCATTACACCTATTGAAAATTAATTTCAATTGTATCTTCCAGGCTCCACCGTCGCCAATTACTAGACTGACCAAATGAGACCAAAAACTAGCCTTTCCTCACTCCTTTCCTGGGAAGTGAAATAGCAGGTGATCATGTAAGAATGAACTTGCAACATCTGAGCAGTGGCCAAAGCTCCATACAGGTCGTGCTGGTGGTGGAATGCTAAGAGAAACCGCAATATTCATTTGTTAACTTATTCACTCAATATTTATTTATTCATATCTCATGAATGCTGTACAGTTTTCCAGCAAGGAATGAGGTAAAATAAAGAAATATCGTTGCATCAAAGTAAACATGTTATTCGAAAAAGCCTAATTCACTTAGCACAGTACCATGATGAAACTTTTTTAGACAACTAGTCTGCTTTTGATACGAATTCATGAAAACTGCTAGTCTTGAAGAAACAAAGCTTAACAAATCTTACTCATAAGTAAATAATGAGGTCACATTTCTATAGGACCTAATACCATAATTCAATCTGGCGCATTTGAGATACCATATGCTCCTCTAATATACATTCACTAATTTGTGAGTAGATGCGCGAAACTATCAAACATTGCAACAATTACATTTAAGCTGTAAATTCATATATCAAATTCGTTGACTTTAGACATAGCAGATAGAGTCTGCAGAACTGCGATATCTGTTTCGGGCACAGAGTCGCGGATTATTAGGCTTCGGGGTGTTATTTTTCTTAAACCTGCCCAATAGTTCTTCCTGCAACGAGTAGAATTTTCAAATGCCACAAACCTCATTCAAACTAGCTCTGTGGTTGTCTCAATAGTATTTCTGTATAGTGGATGGATTTGAGTAAGAAAATTTACCGATTTAACGGACTTGTGCTAGTTCTTTTTTTTTATTTACAGTTGCAAATTGAGTAAGTTCCTTTCCTTCAAGTTTTGCTATTTTCAGCAACTCTAATAAAAATGGATGGCGTTAATTAAAAACTATGATTTAAAAGTTTTAAAAGGTATCAAACCTCATCAAATTTGGTCCCATAGTTGCCGAGAAAAACGATGTTACTGTTCATGTGCATTACATAGGAGCTCCCGAGCCAAATCTCTTTTTTAGGCATTGCGTGTGTTGGTCTTGTTTGTATTTCTCACCCTAATTGTAGAATATTGGCTCTGATCTCAAAATTGTTTCCCTGACAAGCAAATTCAAACTTTTAACGTTGTACGATATATGGTGTACTTCTCAATAAAAACCACTGTTTGCCACATTTCTGCAGGGACTGCCAGTGTTAATTTTACACAAAAACATAGACTAAAATGCTGTGTGGTTTCGGTATATGGTGTACTTATCTATGAAGGTCACTATTTGCCACATTTTTGCAGGGACTGCTAGTGTTATTTTTGCACAGACTAAAATGCTGTGTTGTTTCGTCAGGCTGACACAACATTGCAGTGCACATTCATATCACTCTATTTTCAGGCTTTAGTATTCAACCATTTAATGTGCACTGCTGGAACAGGCACTCCTTTTGCAGTTTTAATCGTAAGGTTTCTTGTCCTAGTCAAGCCTGTTATTGTCAGGTGTCAACTGTAATGAAGTGTGCCACTGATTTTTTTACCTCATGTTTCGTGTGTTTGCACCACCAACTTGACCCGAGAAGCATGTTAGCAGCTACAGTTTCTGCGTTGCAAGTACTAGTCTGAAGCGTGTACGTAACATATATGAAGCATGTATCTAGTCTGGAGTGCAATAAACATCTCAAACTGAATACTTTGTGATTGTAGCACCAATTATTCTTGCCACTGCATTCACTGTAGTCCTTCTTGCCTGCAGTCGAACCTTGGAAAATTGCATGCGCTTTACACACATCGGCCTAACTTCTATAAGCATTTGCTTGTAGGGACTCGAAAGCGACTGCATAGCAATATTCCATAGAAATTTGTCTTTAGCATATCTACAGCCACTCTATAGAAATATTCTATAGAAATTTGTCTTTAACATCTCTAAAGCAACTTGATCGAAATATTCTATAGAAATTTCTCTTTAGCATCTCTAAAGAAAGTCCATCAAAATATTGTATAGAAATTTGTCTTTAGCATCTCTAAAGCAACTCGATAGAAATGTTCTGTAGAAATGTGTCTTTAGATTTCCTATAAGAATGCGGTGGCCAAATCACTTCTGGAACTCTATAGGAAAATTTTATAGGCAATCAAAATAAACACAATAAAGCTGTATAGAAAAAATTCAAAAGGCTTTCTAAAAAACACATTAAAATTTTGTAAGGGGATTGCTTAATATATACACTCAAAACTTTCGGCTTGCCAGGAACACTACTGTCCTGGATTGCTGCATGTTACGTTTCCACAAAAGTATTTGGAAATAGAAGGGCACTACCCGGTCTGTGTTGCAGTAATATCTGCGATAGGCAAATAAATGTCTTCAGCACCCTAGCCTTCTTGGTGTATATTATAGACATTGTAACCAACGTAGATTATCGTACTAGAATAAGTTTATTTGCTGACAATCATGCTTTTTACCATGAGATCTGCAGTAGCAACGATCAAGTTGATCCTAAGGTTGCCATAAGTGTAAACATAATCGGTTGGTGCATAAGATGGCAAATGATCATTAACGCAGAAAAAGGGCCGTTATTCGTTTCCCGCAAAAAAGTAGCTTTTTTAACACTTACATTCCTAATTCTTCACATTTACAGTAAGTTTCATGCCACAAACAGCTCGGAGCTACTATCGCTAACAGTCTATCTTACAACAAGCACATTGATAAACTTTGCACTTCAGCTTTTCGTTAACTTTTCTTACTAAGGCACATGACCTTACATGCAAAACCCTAATCAGTTATGGTTATATGATCAGGCCTACGCTTGAATACGCGTGCGTCGTATGGGACACGCACTGTCGACAGAATTAGCATTATTGAGCAAATATAGAGAGAAGCCGCCAGATTAAATTGCACTAAGTAATTACGGCCTGGTTCCCCTCCCACGTAATAAAAAACGCTATAAATCCACTCTACTTACGCCAAAAAAATCAAAGAACTATAAATTATTTTACCTGCTCCTGAGTTACAAGCTGCCTGTCGACTCCGACGAGTACCTGTTACCAATAGCAACGAAACTAACATGGCATGTCAAGTCACATTCTTCAACACCGTCCTTCGCGAGAACCGACACGTGTAAAAGCTAGTTTCCTGGAACACTAACGAGACCTAATCGAATAAAGCGTGCGCTAAACATCTACAATGAATACCCTATAAAAAATACGTATGTGATTCTTGTCTGCTTACCGCACCACAATGCTATACATTCTCTTTGCTTTCTTTCCTACCCTGTTTGGGTGCGTCAATGGTCTGTATTATGTATAAATAAATAAATAAATAAATAAATAAATACATAAGCCTGTTGGCTACTTCAAGCTAGCCTAACACAAACATTTGCCTTTGCTGTTAAAAGAGATTGGGATTAGTAGTATTAGTAATTTATACTGCTTGTTTATTTCAAGAATTACTTTTTTTGAGTTCGCAGTGCTGGCATATTACTCCATTGTACCATTGCAACCTTACAAGTTCAAAGCATTCTAGTTAGCTCGCTTATGGTCCACAGTGTTCATTTTCTGATTCCACGTGTTAGCCAGTGCTAATGAAGTGCGCGTTCATTTCATATTAAGAGAAGCCTAATTTCAGTCAATAAAGCCTAATATCGCCCCGCTGAAAAGACGCAGCGACATTATTACTTAAAACTGACATCTGGGCTAGATATTTTTTAGATGCTTTCGGAATTTCTGCGACCTCTGCTACGGCCTTTCCCCAGCCTTGTGAACAACCTTTACGTGCTCTTATTGCCTCTGAATGCAATAAATATTAGCGCAGAGAAAAAGTATTGTGATTTTTAGGAGAGACCCTCAAAGCATGGCTACATTCATGTTACTGGTGTTGTTTTTCTTCAAAGGTAAGAGTACATGAAATTTCTGGCTATGGATTATAATTTATACATATAATTCTTTATAAACAATACAATAATATATAAATAATAATAATAATAATAATAATAATAATAATAACAATAATGGTGCATAGCACACTGGCAAAATACGAAGGAAGATTTAGGGAGCGACCACACGCTGCTCGAGATCACGATAGGCACGGACCCGAGCGGTCTTGGAACTAAACCTGGAAGCCAAGGCCGTAAACTCAAACTTGTGAAGTGGAACACGTTCCACAAGAAACGAGAAGAAGCGTGGCGAGGCGACGATCCAATTACGGACACAGACAAGTTGACTGAGGCGCTCAGAAGGGACGTAGACGGGGCAACGAGGGACGTTCCGCCCGAAGCGAACCTCGAAGTAACAGACAGCAGGCTACTACACATGTGGGAAGCAAAGCGAGCCCTCCTAAAGAGATGGAAATGCCAAAGACACAATAAGGCGTTGCGCAAAAGCATAGCGCAATCAGACAGAGACATCGAAGAACACGCAGTCCAGGAGTGCAGGGCACAGTCGGAAGACACGTGCAACAGCCTCAAGAGGCAGATGACTGGGGCGAGCGCTTTGCGCCTCTTTCGACACATATTAGATCCGGAGGAGGCTCGGGCCACCCAAGGCCAGAAGACTCGTAGAGTAGCAAGAGATTATAAATGTGATAACTTCCTCGACGCAATACGTGACCGTTACGTTAAGACGGCCGAAAACATCCGACACGCCGAATACGACGGCGTCGCAAATGAGAAATTGGACGCGGAATTTAGCGAAGGAGAAATTCGGATAGACCTGTTCGAAATAAACACCCGATCAGCGCCCGGCGCGGACCGGGTTACCAACAATACTCTCCGTAACGAAGATGATGAGTCAATCTCTCGCCTCACGACCTACGTCAACGAGTGCTGGCGAGGCGGCTTCCTTCCTGAAGCGTGGAAACGGGCCCGCGTTATCATGATTAAAAAACCCGGCAAGAAAGTTACGCTCGATAATATAAGACGGATTTCGCTTACGTCTTGCGTCGGCAAAGCCATGGACCACGCACTTCTCACCCGCGTAACCGACTTTCTCTAAGACCGTGACGCGTTCCCACACACCATGCTAGGATTCCGCCGCAGCTTCTCCGCACAGACGTATTGCTTCAGCTTAAACACCAGATCGTGGACGACGCTACCAGCTCCACTAAGGCAATTCTCGGCCTATATATTAAAATGTCCTTTGACAACGTTACACAGGCAGCGATCTTAAAAACAATTACAACATTTGGACTAGCCCAAAGAACGTATAATTACGTTAGAGATTTTCTCGTCGGCAGGCGCGCATGCATCGTCGTTGGCAACGAGGAATCGCCGGAAGTTGAGCCGGGTCCGTCCGGCACGCCGCAGGCATCCGTCATACCACCATTACTCCTTAATTTTGTTCTACTCGGTCTACCCGAGAAATTAACAAAGTACAAGGATTGCATCACAATCTCTACGCGGATGACATCACCCTCTGGATTCACGGGGGAGGATGTGACGGTCACGTCGAGCGAACGCTACAGGCGGGAGCAGATGCGGTTCAGAATTACTTGTGTGCAACAGGCCTCGAGTGCTCGGCTACCAAGTCCGAATTCTTAATCTACAAACCCACAAGGAGAAGTCGTATGTGCCGGAAACCATGGTAATGAAACTACCTTTGTTCGGCGGCGCGTCCGAAATCGCGGCCGTTGCAACATTAAGGAAGCCTCGAGCTCGCTTGTTCCCGACGCCGCCCCGGCTGCGAGAGCCGCCGGGGACCTTCTCCATCGGCGTCGCTGCCGCTAAGAGGCGGCTCACAAAAGTTCAGAGTCGGCAGACCAGCTCAGGGCCGTGCGACAAGCCGAAGATGCCGCCCTAGTCCAAGGACTTGGAGCCGCCACCTGAGGCCACCAGAACAAAAACTGCCGAACCATTCATTGATCAACTTTCTTATTCTTCTACAGAGAATTAAATGCAATAGTTTATTAAATGACGTTATCAAACCAGCTGGTAGTACTATTTTCCTCACAGCTGCCATTTGACGTGGTCGAGGTAATTGGCTATAACTACTGCATACATAAGCGTGTTCTGATGGATTGACTGACGGGCTTCTTGGTTCAATATCACAGATAGAACAGCGTTTCAAAACAGGACACACACACACACTGCGCTGACTAAGAGCTACGTGTTATCTACATATATACAAAACACTAAGGCAGTACCAACCAGTCCATGAAAAGAAAACACACCTTGGTCAAAAGGGAAAGAAGGAAAAAGTGCAAAAGAAAGAAAAAGAAAACCTCGACGCCCGTGCATTCTGCTTACAGCGCAGTTTCAAAAAAATCGATTTCTTTCTTGGACAGCTTAAGAGACGTGATGCTGACGCAATCAAAATTTAAGCGGTCAATTTCCAAAGCCTCTAAGATTTCCCTGGTGCGTTTATTAGGTTATCTATGCAATTCTTCCCTCTGGCTTACATGGGTTACATGCACACTGCCGACAATGTAAGGCAAAGTTGAAGCAAGGCAAGAAATGTAGCTGGGCAAGCCGCATATAGGGTAGGATGGATAACTGGTGCACCGTTAGAGAAATGATGCGCTGCTGAAGGCGCCAGAAAACAATGTGGGGTGAAGAAATTAGGAAATTTAGAGGCGCGAGTTGGAATCAGTTGGTGCAGGACAGGGGTTAGAGATCGCAGGGAGAGAACTTCGTCTTGCATTGGACATAGAAGTAGGCTGCTGCTGACGAGGATGATGACTCCCACAGGTAGGCAATCTTAAGTGCCTCGCCAAATTTATTCGTGGAGACAAGCATTTCAGAGCACAATCAGTCTTTTTGTGCCAGTGATGAGTCTCAATTGTCTAGGAATTTCTTTTCGCACAATGGGTGTCATAGCCAAGTGGCAATGTTTTCTTGATAAGGTGGAAGATTGGGCGAGTTAGTGATATATTATCGACATGTGTGCACAGGACAAAAGACAAGGACTGAAGGAAGAACACAACACAGGCGCTGACTTCAACTGGTATTTATTTGTGAAATCGCCAGACCTATGTACATGAGCCAAACGTATGAAAAAACAACTTTTGCATTATGTCACACATGAACCCTTATTGCATCACGGCCACATGATTTCGGTTTTGGGGAGCGCAATAGACGGCTGGCTGATGTAGATGTCACCCAGGCGCTGTATCTTGTCAGCCCCTACGATTTCACGTGTAAGCTGTTCTCTGTGTTGGAAGATTACGACGCAGTTTTGATATACAGGGTCACAATGGCAGTCTCTGAAGTGAATGCAAAAATGTCCTTGCACAGCGGTGTAAACATGGTAAAAATGCTCTTTCAATCACTCGCTTAAACATCTGTCTGTTTGGTCAACTTATTTCTTACCGCAAGTCAGGGGAGTCATGTAAACACCCAGGGCGTATGCTCCAAACTGCTTCCTATGCTTAGTAGTGCTAATATTTCGTCGTGTGGCATGAGCATTCACACGCCTACATAGCACTGATAATTTTTCCCGGGCAGAAAATAGAGCTTCAACATTTACTTTGCTACCTATCTTCGTCAAGTTGCGCGATCTCCTGTGCAAGTAAGGGATCCCCGTGACTGGCTCATTGCCTCTGGCAGCGCAGTCAGCTGGTGCTTTGTCTCCAAGTTTGATTTTCTTTAATAACTTTTCTGCTACGGACACTAACGAAAGCTCGGGGTACCCCGCATATGTTAGGCAGGAGGCCTGCGCAAGGAAATTGCGCGTTAAAGAGTGGAAGCAAGACTTATTTAGGACATTTGTGAAGCAAAGCATTTTAATGCCCATATGAACCAGCTTCTAATGGGCCGACAGATAAGACAAAAGTCGCTTGTTCCCTCTAGGCTCGTACATCCAGCACAAGTGATCTCTAGGGTTACTAAGTCGCAAATCTAAAGACCTTAACGAGTCATGTACTGGTAGTTCATGCGTCAGGACAAGTGGCTACAAACCCTCGTTGAATTGGCGAAGTGCATGTGAAATAGCAGGCTCAAAGCCTTGACCTTCACTCGCAAAAAGTAACAAGAAGTCATCCACAAAACGGAAGTCCTTTACAACCACTGCGTTATCAAGGTGGCTAGCAAGAAGTCGGTCATGGTAAGCGAGGAAAATGTCGCTTAAAATTGGCGCTATGCATGAACCAATGCGCACACGCCTTTTTTTTTATGTAAATGTGTTCCTTCAATGCGCAAACGTTGACCTCAAGTGTAATCCAAGCAGCTCAAGCAAGCTGCTTGGCGAAACAGCAGCAGCATTCTGGAACGCAATTGTGCCGTAGCTGTCAATACACTCCCCTACCCAATGTAGCAGCGTCTCATCCGGTAAAGTGTGGTACAGGTCTTTGATGTCAATGGGGCAGGCATTGAGGCCCTTGTAATTAATTACTTGACATATACGCAATGATATCATTAGAGACGTCTACCAAAAAAGGGTTGTCAAGTGTGAGCAGGTTCAATTTCTCCTGTAAAAAGAAAGCAACCAATTTAGCCATGTCCCCTTGTCAGAGGGAATCCCTCGTAGCGGCCAGTCAACCTTGTGGGTTTTGACAGTGAAAAACAAATCCAAGCTAGGCTTTCTGCATTTGTTAGTTGAACTGGCTAACCGATTGAGACTCAAAAGCCCACGCGGCTATTAATTCTGAGTTCTAATGTGGTGAAGACATATCGCTTTTAAAATTAAGAACGGAAGCCAAAAACTTTGTAACGCACTGATTCTAAATCAGTGTGTTAGACCAATGTGCACTTTGCGCTTTACATTTATTAGAGTATTTGTGTGCTGTCACTTTTTGCAAGATGTTTAGACCTTCCTAAAAGCCTAACCTATGCAGAATTATCCCTCAGCCTGTCATTAGGGCACATTTTAGAGCGTTAACTACCTCCTCCTGCAGCAAGTATTCCTTTGGATAGAACGGGGGCGGGTTCCACGAACATATAATAACAAAAATGATAACAAATTTAGCAACACGTTCTTGTGCGGACTAGGCGCTGTCAAAGAAAAATTTAAGAACGCGTTTTAAATTAGTTATTATCTTCGTTAAATGTTCGTGGAAGCCGCCCCAGGAGTTGCTCTAATGACAGCCTGCAGGAACATCGTTACCAGCCTTAGCTGTTAACACATGTAAACATATCACAAATTATTGTAAAAAAGCGACAAAGCACGGCAAAATTTGGTGATACGCTTGTACTTTGAAAAAAAAAAAAGGCGCATGAAAAGTGCAGATATACTGGGCCTGTTCAACACAAGAAACCACTAACTGCATCAACATGCCTTCTGCGGTGATCTGCAAAAAAAAAATAATTACATGAACAAGTGGAAGTATGATATTTTTCTTTTTTTTTTATTTATAGAATACTGTCAATCCCCCATGGGGATTTTTACAGGGTGAACAACAAGTCCCATCAATGAACACTATAAAGCATTCAATAGATGAGTACATAATGATTGGAGACTATTCAAGAATAGAACCAAGAACCAATACGGTGAATGCGTTCGACTCCCGATATCGTTACGCCAAGTGCATCCTCGAAAATTTCCTTAACTACAGTTGTTTCGAGTATTTGAGTCGACTCGTTGTCCCGTTCCTCGACACCATATACGATCAGATTAGAATGACGGCTCCTGCTTTCGAGGGCATCTAGTTTTTTGTCAGATGTCATGCATTGTGAATATATGCGGCGAATCTGATGCTTTGACGCGTGTAATAACTATGTAGTGAGGTAAGTTGATGTTCAGCACACATTCTCTGCACTTGGTGTTTTGACTTTCTTGCTGCTTTAATCAGGTTTCACGAGACCTTACATACATAGTTAAAGCAATCTTTGGGGCAATTTCGCCTTACCTTCATCCACATTCCTGTCTTGTTTTGGTTTCCCGCACCACGTAGGCATTTTTTCAGGAGCAGTTGTGGCATTTCACTGTGCTCTTACGTTTACTTGACATATGTCTGTGTTTGAAGAGCGCAAACCACTTCGAGCATAACAATATGTTGCATGCTGAAGGCTATGGGTGACTAAGTAGTGAACATATTGCTAAACATTTTTTCATTGAATGAAGCACTTCCGTAACTGTTGAGTTTTCCAGTAATAAAATGAAGGAGAATACTTGATTTCGTTTAATCTAGATGCCGCTTTTAAAGCGAAAGCTTGACTGACCGCGTCGAGCCCGACTTTCGCCGTCGCCAGCAATTTATTCTTCGTTCGACCACAGCTGCGCCGTAGCCTTGGCAACGCATCACGTGAGTCAGCGCGCCGAGCTCCGCCACCATCACCGTCTTGGCGCATGCGCTCTCCGCAGCAGGGTCACCGCCTGACTTGTGAGTCGCCGCGTACCTGGCTAAGATTAGCGCCGCGCTCTCCTAGTCAGTGCGAGCTTGGCCATGGATGAAAGCGAGGCCGTGCCGTCTTCTGTGAGCGTTGCGGGTGAGCGGGAGGCTGTGAGCCGTCGTCGGCAAGCAGCGTCTGACCACCACGGAGATATCTCCCTGCGAGCTGCTTCACTGGAGAGGGCCCGGAATGCAACAGGCGTCGCACCGTGGAGATCAATGCAGTGACCGCGTTCGCACCCTGTTCGTTTGTGCTTCAACGCTGCGCATGCTCACGTTGTCTCTTTGCATATCTAGTATTGGCGCTTTCCCTGTCGCGCAGCAGTCGTTGCATCGTCGAACGATGCGTGTATATCCAACCGCAATCAGTCATGTCTAACCACTGACATAGGCACAGCCGTTATACCAGACTTAAAGATGATTGCACACATAAGTATAATAAGCACAGCTAAATCAAAAGTTAAACAAGCGAAATGAAGACATAACCATGCTGAACCAAGCTTTCGTTTTGCATATTTCTTTGTGCCATCGTTTATCTAACTGCCTGCTATGCCAGTTAGTATGGCATAGCACTTAGCTACACCTTTCACAGGTCCTTGAACATTCTCATGCATATGGTAATATTGACTATTATATACTTTCCAAACATTCATGGGTTCCAAATAGCTCCTGTAACATACTGTCCTGAAATTTTCAGCAAGGTGAAGTAAACCTCGAATTTTCAGTGGAAGGACAGAAATATTAGCTGACCGGGTATAGCACATTTACAGGCAACAAGTAAACCATAATACTCGTTTCATGCCCATTGCTTAAATGTTCCTAAACAATTCAGCACATCTCATTATTTCTTAAATGGGGGCAAGCAAAGAGGCAAAGGTTAATGTGTTATTGAGATGTGCAAATGCTCATGTGATTGGTGTTTGAGCCAATGTGAAAAAAAGCCCCATATGTTGCTATGGTGTTGATCTGTATTGATTATTGTTATGGCGGTAAACTGTGTGTGCACTCCGAAGATATGCATAAGATTGCTGGTGGTGTTGCGTAATTTGGTTGCGTATAAAACAACACATTACATTTATTATGAAGAGAACATTCAGTTTATTAGTCTTTGTAATGTGTGGTCATAATTTCCTTGTATTGTCAGCATTGCTACGCATCCAGTTACTGAATAAAATATGTTCTGCAGACATAAAGAATTGATTGGAAAATTCAGAATCTTTCATTCACTGCAGCCATAGATTGCTTTACTGATAGGCTCTTCAAACAATATCGTGGTCCTTAAGTCTTTTTGCTGGTCCCTATGAACCACCCTAGATGGATTAAAATACTTTCCAGGATTGTTCTGGTATTTGTAATTTCATTCTAGTCAAACAACAGTAACTTTTCCAGATGAGAAATATTAAGGATCCATTATATTTAACAAAACATTCTGGAAATATCTGTAGCCATTCATTAAAAATTGGTAGCTTTCGGAGTACCATGATCAAACCTCAGATAACAACATAATAATGATGCTGACATGACATGAAGTTTTCAAAATATTTTGTGTGTGCAGTCTGCAACTGTAGATATTGGCTATCACTTACCTGAAAACATAAGGTGCCCAAAATATTGACACGTGTACTTATATTCATCGGGCGACCACGTTTCGCCGCCTAACAAATCTTATCGCACAGCGCGGGACGCGCCTGCATGTATCCGAAGTTTCTGGAAAGTTATCGATGCTTCTATCCGCTGTCTGTTGTCGCCGAACCTTGTGTTATCTGATTTCATCGCTTGACGCGAATGGTGTAGAACTTTGTGGAAGGCACGCGGGTCCCAACGATTAGTCTGGAACATTCGATGACTGTTGTATAAAAGCGGACGCGCTGGACCCGCTGATCAGATTTTCGACGATCGCCGACCGTGTTCGGTGCTATCGCTGTGCTATAAGGGCAGCCTGTTTTTGTGGGCACAGGTTCGCCGAATAAAAGTTAGTTTTGTCCTTCACAGTGTTGCTACTGTGTTCTTCAACGTCACCACCACGTGACAATATACTTGGCATTGTGGCATTCAGTGGCCCAGCACTGTCAAATCATTTGTTATGCCACATTTCAACATTTATAAGGTATTCGTTTCCAAGTAGAATAGTATATAGTTGATTAATTTAGTTTCCAGGATGTTCCCTATCAAGCACTGCGATCTCAACGAGCCAAGACCTTTCGCGTGGATTCCATTCTTATTCAAGGCCACAACAGCTTGCGCACCATCAGCCTGCCGCCTTGATTTTCGTGTTCCATGTGGCGGGAGAAAATACAGAATGCCTTCTTTTTGAAATGATTGCTTTGCTCCATGCCGCACCCCGGCCATGAAAGTATTATTGCTTTGATCCGAGAAATTTTTGATAATGATGCCCTATTCGTAGAGCCCTGCGAAAAAGTTTGGACCCCTTTCCCTTTGTGGGAATTTTACACTTGTGGGTATTGATAAGGGTTCCTTTGTTATATTTTCGTTGACATCAAATAGAAATGTCCGTGTTTCAGTATAAAAGCAAAATGATAGTTGAGGTTCTGTTTTGTGTGACATGCAATATTCAGCCGAAGGTGATCAGCAGTAGTCAGACAAGTGTTGTGTAAGGAAGAGATATTTTTACAAGGTGATTGTCTTTTCTAGGCCAACAACTGTTTCCCTTGGAAGCATTTATATAGTTCACTTTTCTCTGCTTCCTCGACATCTAGGAGGATGATCGGGTGCGTGAAGCAGAGTGAGGTGTGTTCCTACGCTCGACAGGGAGTATTAGTGGGGTGGTGAAGGTATGTGGAATAAATAGAGGTTACCTCAAGCTGCTCAGACTGCTAACTGATCAGATTGCTAAGTGTCTCGGTGTTTGTGTCTGCGTCGGTTATATACCGCGATGTACGTTCTGAGAAAATAAATTTTGAAGCAATAGCTCTCCTTACATGTGTGGAAATGTGGTATGTGTCCCTATGGCCGCAATAGGTATGCACCACGGAGGCCACTGGTAATGTCCCCCTGGGGCCCCTGGGTATATGTAGCTCTTCAATGGATCTCTTTGACACGAACTTGCGCATGTGCCACAAGGTGTGTGCCACTGCAAAGGTGTAACACTTTATACGCTACCTTTGATGACAAAATGGGTAAGGGGTATCACAACAAGCACCTAGGTAGTCAAATCGACGTATGCCTTGTAAATATCAACTGGAGTTCTATCTGGTTGAATTTTCTTTCCCTGACACAGAATAGTCCTCTTCAGCCTGAGACATCACCTGCTTGACTACAGTTGTCGCATTATGCGCATCTTGTCTTGAACAAGCCATGTTCTCGAGTTGAGTAGTTTGTCTTGTAGGTACTGCACAGTGCTAAAGAAATTGGTTGAGTTCAGTGTGCGACCGTGGGTTCTCTTTTATTGTAGCGGCATGTTATATGAGAGCGTGACATGTGGCAGGAAGTTGTACTTATATATCAATCTAAGGAAGTGGAGTCGAGGAGGGCAGAAGATTAGACGGGGTGATGAACTTAATAAGTTCGCAGGTGCTACTTAGAATTTCTTGGAACAGAACAGGGGTAATTGGAGCTCGCAGGGAGAGGCCTTCCTCCTGCAGCGAACATAAACTAGGCTAATGATGATGACGATTTAATAATTAAAAATTTCTTAAGTACTCAAAGGCACTTTCACTACATTTATTTTCCTGCGAGTGATCGGTGCTACCTGGCCTACTTTGTATCATTCTCTGTAGTATGATCCATGACTGGCAAAAAGAAGTGTGGCCTGTTCTAATAGATCCAACGACTTCCCATAACTCCTCGTGATGTGTTGAGCTATTCAGTTTTGGTCTTGGTGGCAACTGTGGATTTCCAATTCTACTGAAGCTTGCGAAAAGCTTGAATTTTCTGTCGTACTTATTTACATGCTCATAACCAGTTTATTCGGTTAGGTCTCTTTCATTATGCCAACAATCGTTGGTTCCACTGTCGCACTGGCCCATTTGATCGTGAAGATACAATAAATTTCCAGACATTTTATTGTTTTGTCAAACATCTCGGATCTCCTTGAAGGACCCATTATAATAAACATACACACCAAGGCAAAATAAAGCTCCCTTAAACATCATAAAATTTCAAAAAGTAGCCTAATAATCTCCCGGAGATCCTCATAAGACTTATGAACAGGAGCTTAAATGTCCTCCCTGAAATTCCTATTAATGAACGATAGCTCCCTAGAAAGATAGCTCCATAAAGCTGTCAAAGTACCTCCCAGGCTTTCGCATATATATTCCAATATAAAGCAAAATTTGAAATCGCAAAGCTATACATAAGAGCTCCCTTACGCAAGGCTCCCAAAATATAAGAATAATCGCACCCAGATTTACACCTAGCGCTTACACAGGAAGCAAAAATAATTTTCCAAAGGTCTCCTTAAGAGCTCTCTCAAGAAGGGAAACTGTTCCGAAATTATCTGTGTAACAACTCCCACGTTTCTGTAAATTCCCAAAAGATCCAAAATAAATGAGCCAACCTATAAAAGCTTCTAAGGTGCCTAACAGAGACACCCGGTATAATGAGGTTAAAAGGTGGAATAAATTAGTGCGAATGTACTACAGAAACACCTGCAGTCGGTCTTCAAAGTAGCAATACATTTCTTCCAAAGCTCCTCATAAAAGATCCCACAGTCGCGGCGTTCAAAGGACAAATCAATAACTCCTAACGTTACTCACGAAGAGTGCAATAGGTCTCAATAACGGACGGCCATATTAATGTCACAGTGGATTGTCGTTACGCGGTTCAGTATGGTTTGCCCTTTGTCCACAATTTAGCAATTTCAGTTCCAAAATTGAAAAAAAAAACGACATAATAACGTTTTCCTAAGCACCCGTAAAGCAAATCTATAGCCAGAAGGACGCAATGAAGCAAAAATTTCGATAAATGTGCTGCTGGACCAGCTTAATGTGTTTGCCTCTGCAGCAAGAAGGCGTCCGTGACAACAGCACGCTTATCCACGTAGGCTCTATGGAAATTTCCTGCCCTTGACAAATGCAAAAAAAAAAAAAACACGCCACACTTGTCTCCCGTGCTTCATGTCAAATTATCAGCGGCTATTAAATGAGCAGCCCCCAATTTCCAGCACTCCTTACCGTACTACGAACAGCACGCTACCAGGATTCACGGCAATTGGGCGTATGTAATGCCCACTACATTTTCAATGTAGAAGTAATGGCAAGCGAAGCGAAAGTGAACAAAAAGAATAATTGCAAGGAGCGCATAATCCAAACTACAGAGTCACGTTGCTGGTTCTACATTAGTCTTTGTCATTTTCGTCCATGCAGGTTTCAGAGTAAAATAAGTTCAGGTTACATATTTTTGCCATCTTTATTTACGTTGTGCGACAATGCGTGGTGCTAAGTTATAACCTCGATGGAGCGTCTTTCGATACTTCCCTCTTTTTCTTGCTGTATGTGCGCTTTGATTTCTTGACAATGCCCTCACATACAAAAAAAACGAAGCTCACTGGTTGTCTTCCGCAGCAAATGGAGCACACTTTGCTATCACAACTGCGCAAGACATGGTTTATAGCAAGTGTGATACATAACGTTTGTCCTTGAGGCATCGCTACGTAGACGTCTCATACAGTACTTCCGCGTATTTGACGCTTAGATTTGCGTGTTTTAATTATTATGGATATATATTTATTTTTGTGTAAATTTAAATTTCATTAAATATCGAGAGTGGTACATATATGTATTTCGAGCCAAATGAGAAGTAGTTGAAGACCTTCTCTTGGGCTACTTTAGTCTGGTCTTTTCCCAGTACACTAGAGAGCTCTGTCGACGCGCTTTATATTTCGAGGGCCCAAAGTCGTGAACCCAGGCTGCATTGAATTGGTTCACTTTGGCAGCGTTCATCCATCTGAGAGGAGCAAAATCGCGCCCCATATTTGCTCTTCAGCTCCGTAGCTAGGTACGACGGTCGATATTTGGGCGGGGTTTCTTGCTGAGTACGTAGACTCAAGAAGGCGCTGCGGCTATTTTAGTGTGACAGCTGTTACTGTCGCATTCAGAAGCTCTCACTGCCAGTAGCAGCAATAACGACAACGAGGACATGAGCCGTTCTTGTGGAAAGATGCTTGCCTGGTAATTTGGACAGCCCAGATTTACCTGGAGAAAAAACGACGACAACGCGGTGCTTCATACGCTAAAAATAGATTAGTACTCATAAATAGGCAAAAATGTGCACATTCCAAACTATGATATATGATTCAAGTGGGACTACTGGCTATGGCGACGCAATGCTATACAGCCTGTGATACATGTAGGTGTTCAGCCCTTCAAATGAAAGGAGAGGTGGACAGTCAGAATACGAGAGGAGCACATTGCCGCCGCCTGTCACGTATATATTAGCGATCCTTGTATTCAGGAGTTTTTGTTCGGCAATGCCTAGTGACCTGGCAAGTAAAAATTGGTACGCATTGAGCGTAGTACAGGACTTGCCGATGGCCACAGCTTCAAGGCTGTAATGATTTCCATGCTCTAACACCGTATTGTGAAGAAACATTAAAAACGTGCGGAACTCAAGAGATAAAAGGCAATCATCACAACCAGGTAGCGGACGCCAGTGTTGCTGTCGAAATTTCTTTGCGAGGCTGGAGCGAAGTGCAATCCAGAGAACATGGCACAAGCAACGGGTATTGTGCTCGTGAAGCATTGCCCGCATATTCGCACAATAACTACCATCAAATTTCAGCGCGTCTTTCTTTTGCTATTTCTCGGTGTAAACTATATGCGCGCTTTATTGAAGGCCTCCGTGTAGTATCTGTAAGAAAAATTCAAGTTTAAAGCGAGGGTCAGTAGGCGTGTTACTTTGTTTAATAAAGTCCTCCTTTCGTTCACCTTTAGATAAGCTGCTCTTCCGCGTGTTTTTCCCGGTATTCTATTGTCAGACTACTGCGCAGCTATTCCAGCTGTCCACGAATCGTTCTTTAGTGCTGAGCTCAACACAAAAGAGGCAATAATCACGCTCATATAGGAGACGCCAGTGTTGGTGTCGAAATTTCTTTGCGAATCTGCACGGAAGTGCAATACAGAGCGCATGACATAAAGAGTGGCTCTTGTGCTCGTGAAGCACTGCCCGCAGATTCGCACAATAACTATCTTCAACTTTCAGCGTGTCTTTCTTTTGCTATTGCTTGGTGTAAACTATATGCACGCTTTATTCAATGCCTCCTTCGAGTATCTCTATGACAAATTTCAGTTTAAAGAGCGGGTCAGTACGTGTGTTAGTTTGTTTACTTAAAGTCCTCCTGTCATATACCTTTAGATATGCTGCTCTTACGTGTGTTTTTCTCAGTAGTCTATTGTCAGACTACGGCGCAGCTGTTCCAGCTGTGGACGAATCGTTCTTTGGTGCTGAGCTCAACACCAAAGAGGCAATAATCACAATGATATAGCAGACGCCAGTGTTGGTGTCGAAATGTCTTTGCGAATCTGGACGAAACTGCAATACAGAGCGCATCAGACAAACACTGGGTCTCGTGCTCGTAAAGCACAGCCCGCAGATTCGCACAATAACTATCTTCAACTTTCAGCGTGTCTTTCTTTTGCTATTGCTTGGTGTAAACTATATGCACGCTTTACTGAAGGCCTCCTTCGACTATCTGTAAGACAAATTTCAGTTTAAAGAGCGGGCCAGTACGCGTGTTAGTGTGTTTACACAAAGCCCTCCGGTCCTTTACTTTTAGATATGCTGCTCTTCCGTGTGCTTTATCTCAGTAGTCCATTGTCAGACTACTGCGCAGCTGTTCTAGCTGTGGAGGAATCGTTCTTTGGAATGATCTTGATATGAAAATAAATTTGTCTATTTCGAACATATCAGGAGATGAGCATCAAAAGTAGACAATGCTTCACGCAGGGAAGTGTGATGGCATTCACCACATATTTTATGAACCATTATAATTTTTCTTGTGAAGTACGCAATGAACTCACTAAGAGACGTTGCTGTTTTATTGGCTTTCGAAGACGCGATGCTGAGCCTGATCACCTACTGTGTTATTGGCGACATATTACGAGGAAAAGCGCAATTAAGCGGAAAAATCAAAGGGATGGGCGACACAGTTTTTTCACAGTGGCGGAAGACATAGGAGGCGAAAAACTTTGAAAAAAGCAAAACGCATGCAGGCCAAAGAAATGGTGGTACTATTACCTACAGATTTAAAGCACGCGCTGGGGACGAGGGAGGGGGGGGGGGGGGGGGCAGACCAAAGAGAAAGCTTGGTGATGTAGATACGGCGATCTCCTTGTCATACGATTTAAAGATTTCCGGGCTGACACGGATAGGCTGTGCATGACAATCGTGAAGGCCTCGATTACCTTGTGTACGCTGATCTGTGTGCCTCTTGAGAACAGCGAGTTCTCAGGCTTCGACCTGCACCCACATGACCGGCAGTGCAAAGCCATGCTGCGGCAATACTTCTGTTTCACTTTATTAACATGTTTCTGGAGGTGATATCTAAGGCAACGCTTGGTAAGCCTTTGTAGGGCTGGCCGCAGCTCAGAGCGATGTCATAAACAACTCCCGTGACGGAGATGTTGAAGGGTAACTAATGATGATGCCACATAATTTAGTGCCTGTCTGTTTTTTACTTGACGCTGCTGTCTGCCTATATATTTGAATCATTTGTAACGTTTTCTACTGCTTTCTCATAATACTAAATACGCTTTCACTCAACACTTCTCCTCGACTCAACAAAGTCCAGGAGACAAGCCTTCTTTCACTAAAGGCGCCGTTGCGCTTCATTAACAGTACTGCACGTTTCTTCCAACGAGGAACGCCTTGAAAATGCGCCGCCGTCTCAGGCCAGATGCGCGGAACGAGCAATTTATATGATATAGTGCATATTCCTTCAATATGCACCGCCAAAGTCCAATTCTTTAAGACTGACATGTGTTTCCTTTGATTTGTTTTCCTTATCAAGCGACAATATGGCGAAATGCTCAACTTTTGCTCGCCAACGCTGCAACTGTGATTGTTCCACTGAGAGATCAAGTGGGAGCCATGTTGGAGGTTTGGCGAAAATCTCACCTCAACAGCTTAAAGCATGGCATATGGCTGCAAAAAGAAGAACGAGAAAATGTGTGGCAACTTTGTCTGCTTCGCTTTGATTCCAGGAGCATAAATTGTGGTTTAGTTAGCCTTGTACTGCTGGTTATTATGCGTGGTGCTGCGTCCGTGTATATCTTGTGACCGAGCATGACTGACTTCGAAGAAGACAACGGATGGAACGGCCTATGGACCGCTTTCCTTACCTTCAACATTGAGTGCTACGGCGAGTTTCTGATTTGTTCACTCAGCAGGAAGGAAAATACGCGTGAGGGAACCAGTTTTGCGTGGACGCAAACTGCGTTGGTGCCTTTCTCACAAAGTCAGCGCCGCGCTGTCGATAAAATATTTCCAATGTGTGCCATCATAACTCGCTCCAGTTGAACTGCTCATGCTGCAGACATAGCACCTGAAGCATATTATTTGACGCAGCATACGCTGCATGAAAACTCTTTTTTTTTGCGCAATGCAGCTTGTGGAATATTCGGCACGACAGCCTGTTATTGGTTCCGCAATCTTTAAGCATAAAACATGAAGATACCACTCGGTGCCTATTTCCAATGATTATTCCAGTATCGCGTAAGTCTTTTTGCAGAGGAGAAGCAGTCATAGGATACATGTGGCAGAGTGCACATGGTTCAAGGTTTAGCTCAGGTAGGTTACTGGAAGTAAGCGTTTTTGTTTCGTGTACTTGGCTTTAGGAGGCATGGTTTTTGGATGGTTAGCTCGATTTGTAGCCCATACGGTCCATGAACCAGCACTCATGCCGGAATTTCGAGTTCTTCTTTACTTCACTTACACACAACCTTATGTCCTAATCTACGGGAAAATCTCTAGTAAAGGGTTCATTCGCCCTATCTTTGACTGTGTTGTATGCGGCAGCATTTAATGCACGTTTCATAAACTGTGTTTTTAAGTTCACGCAGTGGCCACATTTTACAGCGAAGCTGCTTATGGCTCGTATATGGAAAAATATGTGTCTGAGATGTTGAAAAAAAAATCCAACCATCATGTGTGCCGATGAAGGTGACAGTGGAGAACGGGTTCAAGCTCAATGGCATATACCTCTGAGGACTTGCTCGTCTATGACCATGCGTATCGAAGCGTCAGTGTACATGTATAAAGTAAGACAATAAAAAGAGAAGAAAATGAAAAAAACAATAATATAGCAAAAAAGAAGGAAATTCAGAGCACATCCACTATGTGATAATGGATGACCAGCGAAGCTGTTTAACACATGACACATAGGTGATCCAAAGTACTGAACAAAGGTACGAACATATTTGTGCCCTAATATGTGATCATCGCAGCGATACAGCTGCGAACACACATTCACGTTCCACCACTTATAAATGTATCCGTCACGTGAAACAATGAGTGGCTCGTGCCTCTTTAACGAATGACTCATACCACCGTAGACGTGTAATAGGTAGGCCACCGTAGACGTGGCCTACCTATTCCTACGGCAGAAGAGAAATTCTACGCTGGAATAATGCGCTGTACAGTGTACTAGAAGGGGGGCAGCGGGTGCACTGCCGTATCCCCTTGCGCCGCGCCGGCGCCGCTCACTCAGCGTCGACTGCTCTGGCGCCCGTCGGGAGTACTGTCGCCTGTTTTCCAGGTATGTTTCCAGGCAAATGACAAAGGGAAGCAGGGAGAGGTAGAAGAGAGGGAAAGGGTGATTATCGCTGGCGGGTGAAACCTGGCTAGGTGCTCAGAAGCAATTGTGAAGAGGGTGAAAGGCGATAAAAGAGCGGCGGCAGGGACATTTTCAGGGCGGACACTGGGTTCTGTCATGGAGCGAGCAAAAGAAAAGCTCCCGGAAAATACCCACGTGCGCAACCTTGTCATAGTAGCAGGTGGGCTAAATGACGTCTTAAACCGGAAAGCGATAGGACTAGCCCAGCGCTTGGTGAAGGGGGTGGACGACTTGCACGAGCAGTCCCCTCATTTGCAAATCGTGGTGTGCACGGTGCCGGAGGTGCCTGTACGTGACAGTCCCGTGCAAAGAGCCGTAGTGGGTGCTAATGAGACGATATGGAAAATAAGCCGAGACAAAGGCTTCGAGGTTGTCGAAATAAACGGGGAAGTGAGAAGGTGTGGTGGTTTTAAACGAGAGGGGATCCGCTTCAATTACACGCTTGTGCGAGTAGCGGGCTGGCGACTTGGTGGTCGCGCTGTTGCTTTCTTAGAGGGCCTACGGGTGCTCAAGAGGCCAGAGTAGGTAGTAATGAAGAAGGTCCCCTAGTGGAACTTCAGAAGAGCATCGCCGTCGTTAACAGAAAAAGGACGAAAGCAAGAAAGAGAGCTCGCCATGCAATAGGCCACATAAACATGCAGGGCGGCAGAAGAAAGGAAAGGTGGGCAGAGATTAAGGAGCAGTTAAATAAAGAACAAATAGGGGTGCATGCGGTTTCAGAAACGCACCTTAGAGACTCGGAAGCGCCGCCAGTGATTGAGAATTATGTTAGGGAAGGATGCAACAGAACTAAGCCGGAAAGAAAGGGAAGGGGAGTCGGAATGCTGATCCATCAGGGAGCCAAATGGAAAAGGGTAAATTCAAAATGTCAAGAGCATCTTTGGTTATCAGGTACAATGAGTGGGAAAAAAACTTGGCTGAGCGTTACGTATTTGTGGACCGGAAATAATTGTACAGAGAAGAATGAACAGTTACTGTAATGCATAAGCGCTGATATTAAGGGTTTCGGGAATGGTGCTGAAGTTATCCTACTAGGTGGCATGAATGCCCACATGCAGGATTCAGATGGCTAGCCGACAACAACGGGAAGTCTATGATAGACCTTTGTGAGAACATAAGCTGGTTATATGGAATAGAGGGCCTAAGTGTGAAGCGCAGATCACGTGTGAAGTGGGAAACCGGCAATGAACCATTGATTACTGTCTGATGACTGAAGGAATTCATGATACGTCGAGAGAAATTCTCATTGATGAGGAAGGCTATAGCAGCATAGGGAGTGACCATAAACGCACCATTTTGAAAATGGCATATGTAGTTGGCAAAGAGGGCAAGGAGTGGAAAATGGCCAGTCCAAATTTGAACGCTGAACAAATAACAAATATAGTCACTAGAGTCAAGGAAGAACTTGACAAATGACCAAATAAAGAGTGGGAATATAGTGAGCTTCTATGTGTGATAAGGACAGAAATACGGAAAGCGAAACAACATATTCTTTGGAAAGAAAAAAAGGAACCGTAAAGCTGGTGGAACAGGGAGATACGAGAAGCGATTGCCGAACGACAGAAAGCACCCTGAGAGCACAGGCAGGCATAAAAAGGGCGCAGTTGCCGCAGGATGAAGTAACCAGTAAATAGGAAATATACCGGGAGAAAAAGTATACGGTTCAAATAGGGGTGCAAGCAAAATTAAAAGGTGAAAGTGAACGTATATTTTCTGGTGCGTACATTCCTTATTTCTTTGCAAATAAGCAATGCTATTGCGTAAATGTAGCTTGAGTTTCA
The DNA here is from genome assembly GCF_023375885.2 of Dermacentor andersoni. NCBI lineage: Eukaryota > Metazoa > Arthropoda > Arachnida > Ixodida > Ixodidae > Dermacentor > Dermacentor andersoni. Next base: position 37,781,186 of record NC_092821.1, on the reverse strand, counting down.
GTCATTTTGACGTCATGGCGCGTTAACGTTAAGAACAATGTATTGTACATAAATAACCAGCTAACCAGCTTAACGTGCGCAGCAGTGATGCCTATATAATAAATTTTGCGCATAGACGGGGCAGCCTGAAAATTGTTGCTTTAGTACAACCAACTTTCGCGCTGCAGGGCCCTCATGCGAAAAAACAAAACAAAATGTTTTGTTTTTTAATTCGGCGTGGTGCTGCTCGAAACCCGGAAGTGCGGTTGTGCCCTAACCGTTGTGGCCTAAGCGTTGTGGCCTAACCACACTGACCATATTATCGATTAGCAGGAGGATATACTCGAGCGGCCCTAGATAGGCTGACTGCAGCGTCCTTATATCAAGCCTTTAACAGGCTTGATCAAAACATCGCCAAACCTACGTAGACCAAGTAGAACCATAATTTATTTCACTGCACACTGCGACAGTACTCCAAAGGAAGGTTCGTTCACAGCACGTCGTGAATGTTGCTTTTATTACCACTGCGCCCTATGAAAGTGCATCAAAAGAAGGTTCGTCCGTTGCACGTCGTGAATCTTGTTTTCATTACCACTGCACACTGCAAAGGTGTACCGAAAGAAGTTGCGTGTGTTGCGCGTCGTGAATGTTGCTGTTATTATGACCGAAACGACAACGAGCGATAGCCGCTTTACCGCCACTAATAGAAAAGTTTCAGGTAACGCTGCAAAACGCGCCACCAGTCGGCGGCGACAGGAAGTGCGTGAAGCTCTGCCGCATTGTGAGCGCACCACACCTCTTCTATCAGCCTACAATGAACGCCGAGGAAGCCAGCTGTGGCAGACGAAGAGGCTCCAGCCAGTGCTCACAGTTTCTTGCACAACAAAGCCAGCTGTCGATGAAGGTGACGACGAACGCGCGAGCAGCGGCACTAGCGCGCTTGCTCGGTTGGCACCGATAAATTTTAGCACTTTTATTTGAAAAAGTTGTACAAAATATCTTTTTTCAGAAACATCTGTTCTTACGTTTGTGTCCGGAACATCTTTGGGTCCCGCGTGTGACACGAGTAGTTCAAGGACGCGTTAAAGGTCCCCGCCGCACAGGCCTATGCACCATTCAGCTAGCTGCTGCACAAGTACTTGACTGATCTGCTAGGTAATTTATCCGTTCTTATTCTCGCAAACTGTTTTTAATACCTTTGTTACCTCTCGGCAGAGTCACAAAATGGCGCCGAGTTAATCGAGTTAGACACCGTGTTAATTAGAACCACAAGCATGAAACAGTTATGCGATTATCAAATCAGTTTCATTTTTTTTCTCTTCAACAGTCATCGATCACTTTTCTGAAGAGCATAGTCATGATTATGATGTGTTAAATCATCACTTGCCCATACTGTGCTCCGGTTCAGACGTGAGCTGTTTTACTGCCCGCAATTTGTAATGTAGCCATTTGGCAGCGTTTGCAGCCAGCCGAGTTAAGTTACTCGGAGTCGGTTTCACGAAGGACGTGTCTCCGAAGGAGCCGATAAATAAACCTACAAATAAAGTTGAGCAAAGCTGCCCGTGTGCTAAGTCGTCGTCGCCACATATATACACTCAGCGGCAGTGGCACGAGCGAGACTCTCTTCTAGCAGCTAACAATAATCCGTTACTGCGCAGGAACTTCGGAAACCTTTGGAAACGCCCACCACCACACTGCAGCGACAAGTGGGACTGTCATTGGCCCTCAAGTCAACACGGACCATACGTCACTGACAAGAAAATATAAAAGGCTGTGCTACCGACGTAGAATCTACGCACACTCAGCGGCAGTGGCCAGGAACGAGACCTTCTTCAAGCAGCTCAAGCTAATCCGTTACTACGCAGGTTGGTTTTTTCACCTTTTCGCATTTATTTTTTTATTTATGTTACATGCCACTGCTGCTGAGTGATTCCAGTGATACCACAACTGATTTACTTTGATCGCACAAGCACAAGAGCACGTGCCTGCCTTTAAGTGTATTGCTGCTTCAGTGCCGCATGCTTTTCCTGCCCGGTTGCAATGGCTAGTTCTGCTTCCCACATACGTCTGGCTTGTAAGCAATCGCTTCTAACAGATGGCTCGTGCCTCGTCTGTTCAGAGTGCAGGTAGGCTTACCACTTGGGTGGATGTTCTGGTACGAGCAAGACTACCTACAAAGAAATGGCAGAGACTGCTAAAAAAGCTGGAGATGTCTAGCATGTGTAATAACAGTTGCTCGAGGCCTCCAAAAGTAACAAAGCATGTGCAGAACGCGCAGTCGTTGACTGAAAAGGGCCTAATAGAAATCAACAAAAGCTTAGTGAATTGGCAGATATTAAACAGAAACTAGATGTCCTTTTCCAGGTCAAAGAGGCTGTAGAAAGTATGGAAACGTATGTCCAGCATCTTTCAGGTCAGTACGATCAAGTACTAGAAGAAATGAAGCGTCAGTCAACTGTAATTGTTGCTGTAAAGAAAAGAGTTGAAAAGATTGAGTCAGTGAACACTGATCAGGAAGTCGTGGAACTGCGACAACAAATGAACAGTTTGGAACAATATGGTAGAACGAATAATATAGAAGTACATGGACTTGTGCAAGACAACAATAAAAATCTGTTCCAAAAGATCAATGCTATCGCCTAGGATTTAGGCTAGGCTCACTTGACTAAACAGGACGTATACTGCCAACTAAACGTGCTAAAACCCAGGCAGTTCTGGCTCGTTTTTTTTTCGCGTGCATCGAAGGATCAATGAATGGCAAAGAAGCAAAGTATAAGGGAAGCTAAGTTCATGGTATACTTTCTTGATAATTTAACCACGCAGAACAAAAAGCTCATGTGGATGATGAGGGCGAAGGCTACAGAGCGGTATGAATATGCATGGCACAGTAATGGGAAAATGTTTCTGCGCAAATGCAACGGTGAACCGGCAATACAAATAGCATGGGATGCAGATCTGAAAAAGATAATCTAACGGACGCCGCTGTTCCTGTGTCTTGTTTATCTGTTCGCCTTCCTTTTCTTTTTTTTCATGGCATACCAAATTAGGCCCTTTTAATACGAAGCTTTATCTTTCATTCTGCTGTGCGCAGTTCGCCTGTTCACGAATGTGACAGGAAGTAGGTTTTTCACGCGAATACTAGAAGCCTAAAAAATAAGCACTTTGAAATACAAATGGCGTTGGGTTGCCTCAATCATAGATTTGATATAGTTGCATACAGAGAAACATGGTTCAGCAGTGAATATGGTGTTGTATTCTTCCCTGGCTAGAAATTTGAATGGGTGTTCAGAGAAAACCGTACAGGCGGTGGCGTAGCATTGTACGTTAAAGAAACTCTTCAGTATGAATTTCTGTCACACTTTTCTTTTGTTCGTATGCACTACGAATAGATTGTTGTGAAATGTTGTGGAACCCTGGATGCCTGTATTTATCAACACCCATCTAGTGAAATTGCCGAATTTGTTCAATTCGTACGTGATCTGCGTGAGTATGCGTGTATCTTAAGTATGCCTGTTGTTTTAGTGGGAGATTTCAAAATCGATATGTTGACAAACAGCTCCCCACGACGTTCTTTTATGACGCCATTGATACATTTCACTCCAGTCACCAACCAGAATAACGTTAGAGAGTGACTAGTTAATAGATTTGTGTGTCACAAACCATGAGTTCTCACATTTGATTTAAGCGACCACCTACCTATTTTCTGCTTTTTCCCCGGATAATAAGAAAACAAAAAAAAAAAATCTGCCAGCTTAACAAATCGTATACCGAAGTTTTAAACAACATAATCTAGATATGTTTACATCTATGATGGAAAGCATTGAATGGAGCGATATTTAAAATGAAAAAAAAAACACCTTAGTACAGCGTACAATATCTTCCTAGAGTTAGTAAAAAGCAAATATGATACTGCATTTCCATTGTTAGTAAAAAAAAGCCAACAAAGTGTCTCGAAAGCCATGGGTAACAAAGGAGTTGTATAAACGAATTGTAGCACGTGACAAACTTTTTGACAAATTCATCCGAATTAAAGACCCTGCCATACTTAAAGAATATAAAAAAATTAGAAACAAGTTAGGTGCTGATATAAAAAAAGCATGGAAAGAATACTAGAAGAATAAATTTGCCGCAGTTTCAAACTATCCTAAAAAAATCTGGAATTGTCCTAGTGACCTTATGGGAAGGCCTACTTGTCATGTTAGTAACACATTAGCACTTAATAATGCTGACTACAGTGGCGTTGCCTTGGCAGACAAATTTAATACGCATTTCTTATCTTCTGGTGAATCGGTTCAAAAAAAGATAGAAAGCATGAAATTAACCAATACATTGCGTCTCCGGTTGCGCAGTAAAGCCCTGCAGTAAACATGAACTGTACACATTCCTTTGAAAACTAGATAAATTTACGGCGGCTGGAGCAGATGAAATCAAGGCCGAACCAATTATTGCTGTTGCCGATCTAATCAGTTCGCCACTACAACATATTTGTAATGATGCTTTAGACCAAGGTGTTTCTCGAGATGGTATGAAAATTGCAAGAGTGGTTGTTTTGCACAAATGCGGCCCCCATGACAACATAAATCCCTATAGGCCTATATCTGTCCTTCCTTTGTTTTCTAAACTACTCGAGTATTTGATAAAACAAAGAATATGTAAGTTTCTTGACACTAGACAAATTCTTGTGAAAGAACAGTTCGGGTTTCGGGAGAGGATGTCAACTGAAATAGCACTACTTAGTATAAAGGAGGAAATACTTTCTAATGTGAATGAGAAACGATTCACAGTTGGACTTTTCTTAGATTTCAAAAAGGCATTTGATTCTATTAAATATATTTTATTTTATAAGCTACAGTTTTGTGGCATTCGAGGAGTTGCCTTAGGTGTGCTTCGTAGTTATCTTCCTGGTCGCGTGCAGTATACATGTTTGAATGACCATGAGTCACAAATGAAACAATTATTACATGGTGTACCATAAGTGTCTATTCTATGTCCAATATTCTTTATTATCAATATCAATCATAGTGGCCATCCCTAGAACTCCTGCAATAATTCTTTATACTGATAATACCAGTGTATTTATTTTGGTATACATCTCGATAATATACATGTCGAGGCTAATGCATGGTTACAAGAATTGTAATTATGGTTGAATATAGATAAACTTGAAATAAATGTCAATAAAACAAAGGGTATTGTATTTAAAGCACGAAACAAACCTGATGATTCTGAACTTCAACTTACATTTGAAAACAATGCAATTGAACGTGTTTCATTCTACAAGTTTTAGGTGTCCTTTTCGAAGAACACTTGAACTGGTCCCAGCATACTAAAAAAATTCATGCCAAAGTAACAAGGTAACTCTGTGTGCTCTACAAGATTAGAAACCTTGTTCGCAAATGGCTGAAATGTCAGTTATATTACAGTATTATACATTCACATCTTCACTATTGTATACTGATATGGGGGTCTACAACCAAAACTAATCTTATGAGATTGATAATTTTACACTATGTCGCTATGTCGAAAATCTCTCTTATAACGACCATACAAGTTTTCACTTTTTCCGACACCCTGTTCTAAAAGTAAATCATTTATATGAGTGGAAATTGCTTTGTTACGTCTATAACGAGATCAAGCTCGATCCTTCTAAATTTCTTGAACTGCGCTCTAGCAGTAATGTACCTTACAAATTAAGGCACGACCATTACAGAGCTTCACTTGTGAGCACCAACTGCGTAACCCAAATGCTTTCATGTTTATATCCCAGTCTTCTCAACAGATATACACAGGTCATAGAAATTATTCAGAAATCCTTGTCCCTGAACTCTTTCAAAAAGAATGATAAAGCTTACCTCCTTTCCTGTCCTAATAATCAATAGGTTGTGTATACAGAATTTTTTGTGATCCTAGGGTTACTTATTTGTACGACTTTTCCTTGAAGATTTTAAAAGCTTGCACCTTGTTCGGTTATTTGCATAAAACTGTGTTGTGTATGTGACGGTAGTGTAATATGTTCTTCCTGTTGGTACATGCTCTGAGTGTGTGTATTCCGGTGCTTGGGTCCCGTCAGGCAGAGCACATTTGCGTTTTTCCCTTGTATCCGACACCTTGTTGTCCGAAATAAAGATTATTATTATTATTGTTAATATTATTCCGGGAAGTGTTAGAAGGACTCCATACTATGCCTTGTTTAAGTCCTACTTGTATTACTGCGCGTCAGTGTTGGGAAACAGCACACTTATAAACCGACATATACTTACAACCATGCAGAAAAGGCACTGCGGTCCATCCATAACACCGGGGGAATAATCCGTAAGAGTCCACCTAGTGGACATATCCATTTCGTATGCTGTTGACATTATGATCTTCTATATAACTCGTAAATGTCGCCCCCCAATGTTGCGCACGACAATGCAAACGTTGCTCGTCGCAAAGCTTGCGAACGGCGGGGCATCAGAGTACCTCCGTCATGTTAGTTTTGAAGGCCACCCACCTCTTGAGATCACGTTCGTGGTGGTGGTGTCACACGCTGGCATCACGCCCTGAAACTTTATATTGTGAAGTTGGCTTGTTGAGGGGTGCCTACCAGGCAATGCCTCAAAGCCACCTCCTCAGCTGTTTAGATGTCCCGAAGTTGACCTCCAGGCTCGAGCTCCGGAGTATTGCTTCCCACGATTTAGGGGAGGAAGTGGCCGGAAGATCTCGTGGCAGTGCGTCTTCCCTATTGTACCGCCGATTATGACTTAAAGAGGCTATGGGCCCATATAGTGAGCAGCATGATTTTATCAAGTCAGGGTGAAAGTGTGTGTATCTTTGTGGACTAGGAAATGAGTGAGTTTGAAGGAGGCGCCACGTGACTTCCTGTCTCTTGTTTAGCTTGAGATCAAGTGGGGGTTTTGTCTGTCGTCCGAGGCGGTAGAGTTGTTCTATGTCGTGGTATTTGCACAGTTGCTCCATGACCATGTTGCCCAAGTCAGAGACGGGACCCAGTGCTTGGGTGACGAATCATTGAGCCCACTGGTGCACCGCCTTGTTCCCCGGGTTCCGTGCGTGAGCCGGGACTTATATCAATGCATTTAGGTTGGGTTCTTCATTATTATTATGTTTTTCGGTGGGGAGCAGGGGAGAGGCGGCAGTATTCGTAGCATGGTTGTGGCCACGATTACACGTGCAAAATTGGATATGGCTCTGTTTGAGTCGATGATTATGGAGGTAAGTCCAGTCGCCGCAGCGAGGGCAATGCCCGCCTCTGCCTAGGCCGAGTCGAGGGCAAGAACCGAACCAGCCGTCCTTATTGTTGTTCTGGGCTCAGAGTGTACTGTCTCATACAGATTTACGCCGATACGATGCATTGTAATGTTGTTGCTGTGATTATTTTGTTGCTCTACGACCCGAAATGGCCCATCACATAAGAGTCCTCGTCCTTTTCGGGTCGTAGAACTACAGCTACAAACGCAGCAGTAGCAGGTAGGGCGCAGCCCGATAGCGAATCGCCTACGAGTGACGCGATGGCAGCGGGGCTTTTCAGCTTGCCGAACTTCTTCCTCACACCTTCGATATTGTAGGGCACTTCAGGTCAAGTACCGCATTTCCGTTAGGTGTTTAAATTCCCTTACGTTTGTTTTCCCGCATAGTGTTCCAAAATTGCTCTGGGTTATTCTTGGGCATGTCTGGTAGCGTGTGGTACAAACACGTTAAGTTTGTTTTCTTTAATACAGCCTAATAGCTGAGGAAACTAGTTGTTTTTCTTTAGACCAACGTGCAGCTAAGTTGCATGCAGCATGAAAAACCCTTTCCTTGTGGTTCGAAGGGCGCTTTGAATGCCCCTTATACCAAGGAACATGTTTTGCCAGGGGGTATATTTCTGACGGGAATACAGTTGTGTGTTAAATCTAAACTATCTTTTTCAACAGGACCCAGTTCTCTTCAACTGTTCGGTTTAGATATTCGCGCTATAAGTAAAGCAATAAGGATAAGAAATTGATGTTAATGGCACTGAGGTCGGCCTTGGTGTAACGTAGGATTGTTTTCAAGCGTTTACAGAAACAGGCAGCGAGAGTTCAGAAAGAATTACTTTGTGATCGCTATGATCTGGAATATAAGTAATGGAAGAAATTACTTTGGCGAAAGTAGTTCAGATAACATAATGAAGCAATCAAGTTGTGGCCGTCTGACGTGCTGGAAAACTGACGATTTGTGTCGATCCAATGTGCATATAAATGCGAATAAAAATGCTGGTATTGCACATAAAGGCGGTTACAATAGTTCCAAAGTTAAAATCCCTAATTAACAGAATTAGCGCTCAAGTAAAAAGGCTGGTGATCTTGTTGAAGCCGTCATGAGGTTTGTCACAGTACCTACTGCAGTTAGGTGGCAGTCAATATCATCTTCCCAATAATTTTTTATTGATGTTCACATTTATGAAGCACAAAACCGTTTCTAACGCTGTTCTACAGACGACAGGGACACGTTAAATTTGATGTGTCATGGCTATTATGACACCACCGCCGAATCTGTCAGGTCTGTGAAGACGAAATGCATTGTACTTCTCTACACAGGCGAAAAGTTCATTGTCATCAACAGTAATAGGGAGCCACGTTTTCGGTAATAAAATATACACATTGCAGTCATTAGTGAGCGTGCATAATTATTTATTTTTTTATATCATGCTGCGAATGAGAGTAAATAATGTGGCCCAATTAAAGAGCCCATAGGGGAGGCTGCCACACCTCGCACTCCCTTTGGTTCTTGCGCAACCGGAGCAGAGATGGCGTGGCGACAGACTGCGTTAGGTACAACTGACAACTTGCCACTTGCGACCGTTGACGCGGCCATTTTAATTTAGGAGACAGTGCCATTAGTGGTATCCTAGCGATAGGATGCGATTGGCGAACCGTCGGTCATTGTGCAGATTTACAGAAAATTTTATAGCCTTGGCATGCTGCGTTAACCTCTGTCGTGCTCGGCGCGTCCCTGCAGACAAGTCTTTCCGCGTTGCGATCCATGCACTTTACAGCATCTTACGTTGAAAAAAAAAACCGTCTTGAAGGAAGCCAACTTGAATTGGATAGGGCGAGTGTTTTTTGCTGAAAATCGGCCAATTGTGCGCGTTCGAGCAATGCTTAGTCTTTAAGGTTATCTCCAGCGAATATTTAGACAGCATTAGAAGTTCTTGTTCTGCTAGCGGTGCTTTATTCGAGCCATTGTCTGGTATCCCAAAGAATAATAAATCTTCTCTTCGAGAATCACTGAGAAATGCCAAGGGTATCAGAGCTTGCATGTCTCAAACCTTGTATGCGAGTACCACTGGTATCTTTGCAGTGAAAGGAAGTCACATTATTACCAGACTTATGAGAGGAACCCATGTTTCACCTGTTTAATATTTTCTTTCTTGTGTTCCTATATGCTTGACTTTTTCAAAAGTAACGGGTGCTTGAAATAAGTACTCTATATTGCTCTTAAATTTATCCTGCACCAGAGGCCGTGTTATGTTACATTTCTTGAACACATTGCAGTGCTGTAGATTATCAAAGGAAGAAAAAATGCAGCAAGTTTGCATTTTAGTCTTCTGTACAACAAGAATTGAGAACCTATCAATTACATCCACAAGTACAAAAGAACTACGACAAACGTGGCATAAAGACAGGTATAGATTATAATAGCAGGAGCTGATGGTGAGAATTCTAATAGAAAGGAACTATTAAAATCTAGGTACTAAAGACACATATGAATTATAATAACAGATGTATTTGCAAAGAATTTGAAGAGACGAATAGAATGTCTGCTCAAATCTCTCCACCCCAACATTCATCCATGGTTCGATAAGTGACCACATCTGGTGATGCTGTTTGGATAGATGACGACTGACGTACATCTGTGAAATAGGTGGAACATGTAGAGGGGTCACCAAGTGTTGCGCGCTGGTTGCCTTGATCTTCGAACTCACTCGACACTGATGCGTTGAGCCTGTTTATACGTCGTTCGCAAGAGGCCTGGCCCGAGTGTGCGGTATGGCTTGGGTAAAATTTCGAGGCAACCTGAAAAATACAGATCCATATATATAAGCACCAAAATATTCTGCACCATAGGGCAAATCTGAAGTTTGCCATCTGCACATAGCAGATGATGAAAACAGACCCAAGTCACCAGACTCAAAGTATATAATTGACATAAAAATTGTAACAGCGCAAACACATGCAACCACAAAGCACCAAGGACCAAGGAGTCCTTGGTACTTGGTGGTTGCATGTGTTTGCGCTGTTACAATTTTTATGTTAAATATGCACCAACTCGCCCAGGAAGAAGTTTTAATGAAGTACCTTTCTTGTTCAGTGGACCCTTCCTTCTGTGTTCTTCCCTCTTTAAAGGCGCTTGTGTCTCGTCCTTGGTACTTTGTGGTTGCATGTGTTTGCACTGTTACAATTTTTATGTCAAGTATGCACCATCTCGCCCAGAAAGAAGTTTTAATCAAGGTATATAAATGTGCAAAAGTGTAAATGAATGTGAAGAGCTGCCTATAGGATGGAATCCTTCATTTTGTCTTTTGTGGATCAACAATAGTATCTTAACATAAAGTCAAGTCTACATGATCCTCCCTATTTGTGTAAGTGGGCTAGACCATGCCAGCTGTTCCAACCTGGCACATGACCACTTCGAATTTCTTTTTGAAAACTGGGGGCCCTTCAATATAGAACAAATCTCAATTTCACGCAATACATAAAGCAAAAAAAAATTTACTGTCGTAAACACTATCTCAAATTTTGTGTAACGCACCAAACTATGCATCATAAAATGGCATAGACGAAAAATTGTTTCCTTCATTAAGAGGGGAAATTTTTAACGACAATGAAGAGAGGCCTTACACCAAAAACTTAACTGCTAATTAGCTACTGTTCAGTTTATTATGGCTGAGTTAAGATGGACAAAATGGCTTATTAACTTTATATTCACAGAAGTGACTTACAGAAAAAGCTCCAAATTTATGTTATCCACGTGCTTAGGACTTTTGCTGTGCGCAAGAGCTGGTTTCAGAAAGATACATTATGAAGCAGTGCAGAGAGAGGAGGATGAACTTGGAAATGAAGTCAGTTTTGGTGTACGTTTATCGGCCTACTTACCAATGAGGCAGCCCTAATAGATTGATGCCAAATACCATGTATGAGAGTACATTGTATTGTTTTTAAATTGGTAAAGCTTTATCAAAGTAGTATTTGTGTTAAGCAAGAAAAAAAATTGTCAGAGTTGTCACTTGTAGTTTCAAAATTGGCATCGCGTTTCGTCTAATAAACATAGCCTCTTGATGGCTAAGAGAAAATGCATGGACTTGAGCATCCCTGCACAGATAGCAGGGAGTCTAAACTGCTTCGAAGTTCCTTCTTTCATTGCTGAGTGGCTACAAGCCACTTCACTCAAAAAGAAGCCGCTTAATTACATCCATTTACCTGAATCTTTAGGTCGGCTGTCAGCCTGCTTGGCATCGTCCCTAAGGCTGCCAACTCCCTAGTGAACGTAGTCGGGATAGGGTAGTGGTAGGACGCAGGGGTAGGAGCCGCCAGAGTGTACCTGCAACAATTTTGTGCAAATGTTTTTAGTCCAACCAAGTCACGATTTACAGTAAAAATTGAGCTGTCTGCGTAACATGGCTACCAATACAAATAAAGGCAAACAGTTAGGTCCTACGACACAAGTAGAACCCCGACAAAAAAGAAACGGTGCTGATGTTCATGAAAATCCCAACAATGAAAAAAAATTTGCAACCGATTTGTGCATGGAAGCTCGGTTGAAACCTGAGCTCATACTGTCGAGTGATCTGCTAGTCAACTGCACGCCTGCCACCATAAGATGTCATTGTAAATTTTTTTACATGCATTACTTTAAGCTGCATTAATACAAGTTCAAGATCTCTAGACATAGGTAAATCACCAAGCTCATTCGATTAACGAATTACACTGGTCGTTAATGCAACAAAGTACAAGCTCAGAATGAAGCTGGCGAAACTGGGCAGTGAAAAATAACAGTGTGGTTCTCTGCGTCTTGTTTTCCTGGCTTTCGCTCTAGCATTGGAATATACAAGAATTCTGACATTGTTGATATTTCACCCTGTTAATTTTTATTCCATAATGCATAATACTTCAGCAAGAGCAATAATACTTTCTTTTAACCGTAACTAGTGATAGAACAAGAAAATTCACTGGAGCCAACATTTTGAAAAGAAAAATCTCTTTCTCTTTGTTGAAACATTGGCTCCAGCGATGCTCCTTGTTCTATGGCTCTTCATCATTTCAAGCCTCCGTCCTCCTGTGTACCTCTGTACTTTCAGTGTTATGCCAATGAAATTGTAATAACGGATCATTAGTAAATGTAGCTTATGAGGAACTTGGGCTTGTTGGTAGATAACGACAGAGTAACTGCGCAACATAGAGATACGGACAAAGGAGGCTTGTGTGTGCTGCCTCCTCCAGCCATGTCTCCCCTTTGAGCGATTACTCTGTCCCAATGTAAAAATATTACCCTTTGCACAATAATACTAAAATACATAAAGACAGGAAAGAGGACACAAAAATTACAACAAATAGCATCATATGCTAATGAGATATGCGAAAGTTCCTGCTACGATTTGTCTCACCCATTACGTGCTGGATAAGATGGCGACTTCTGGCTGTTGCCATTTCTTGAATACCTAAAATAAAATACATTTCAGAATTATAAAAACACACAGGACAACAGCTGTAGCCGAGGACATAACGCATTGTTTAGTACAAGAAGGCAAACTAATCTCTGATACACGGCAGACGAAATTTCCTTTATTAAGTTAGTAGAAAAATACACCAAAATTCATTTCATTCAATGCTGTAAGCGTTTCATGGTACAAGAAAAAAGGTATTTCTACATGAAAGCAGTAAAATAATTAATAGCAGTCTACTTTTACAAAGTATGCTGCAGCGACTAAGCCAACTGCACCTGTATATACTTAAAATTGTTGTATGCACATTAAAATAGCCAAGAGAGGATAAACTTCGATTCATATGCAGCTCACTGGAAGGTACAACTTTGCAATCAACTCATTTCTGCTTCGCAAATATACGCACTAACATAAAACTACAAATAAAAGGACCCTTTTTTCATAAAACACCGGACTCAATATAGAAAATCTAGTAGCAATTTTACGAATTCACCACATAACACGCCCAGGTTTTGTAAGCGTAGTAGGATTTTACTATATAAATGTTGCAGCAAATTCATGCTTTTAAACATGTATAACCGGGAAAATAAAGATTACTTAAACAAATACATTGTATATAGGCTTAGATTGTGAGCTAATGTGTTTTCTACTTACAGCCAAATGCACATGAAATTTGTTCTGTTTCAGCGCTTGTAAAGCGCTGTTTGTTCGCTTGTGCATGCAGCCGCTTTACCGCTCTGAACATATCTGTGCTGCCACATCGCCTGAAACTGCCATACAGCGTTGTAGCGCTTTTATTATTCGCGGTAAAATACCTTAAGCGCTAGTAAATCTTCAGAATACGCAAGCTGTCTTTTCGGCTTCCAGTCTTCGCCAGCGAAAGTCACACTGATGCTAGTGTTGTATCTACACTTCAACTTACGCAGTACTTGATATTCTACGGACTTTTCGATGCGACAGGCTACTAGTCACTAGAGTAGTTAAGAACAGTGTTTCTCCTGGCAGTACAGCTTTGCAACAATTTCAGATGCTCTCCTGAGGCTTCCGTCTGCCAGTAGTATTTTCGCATACATACGCGCACGTATGCCTCAGAAACGTCTGTGAACTGCCAAGAGAAACGTGGCGCAAAATGTAACCACACCGGAAGGGCCGAGTACGCGCCGTTTGTAAACTCGGAACAAAAGCTGATATGCTTACCTGAGACGTTTAGAGTAATATCGCACAGGTCATTCCCCGCTGGTAGTCTTTCGTATGCATCTGATGGTCTATGTGCGTTGCGATCTCTCATATCACAATGAAAGACGCTGTGCAAACCGCAACACTTCGGGCGCTTGTGACGGTCCGGCGAGCACCACTTGCTGGATATCGACAAAGACGAAATGGGCGACACGCTGCTGCTGGCGGCGGTCCCCTCGTCGCAATCACACAGCACGGAAAGAAATTGCCTCCGTAACTTGCCGCGACGCCTGGTTGTAGTGGCGCTTAACGCAGCGCTTTCAGGACCACTCAACAACAACGTACTCGCGCATGATGAAACGCAACTGCAAAATGGCGTCATGCTATAGGCGGCTTCGGCTTTGGATGATTTTGTACCGGCACAACTACCGAAAACCGAAACCCTAGTGACCCTAGTTTCGGTTTCCTTTCCTTGCGTTGGAATAAAAACTGATAATTTTGCGTCACGTAAGTAATGTTCATGGAATGAAGCAGCCATGAATTTAACATGAGTCTTGAAATACCCGCTACGTTCACTTCGCAGCAGCAAAATTTGCTCGTCCGAGGGTGGTTGCGCTTGAAATATCTATTGTAGGGCTGTCGGAGCGTGCTCGAAGTGTGAGGACGCGGCGTAATTGTCCTCAATTTGCTTAGCTTTAACGGTGCGGCTGCCCTTGATTTCTGTCGAGTGCAGGTTGCTCTGATGTAAGGTAGAATTATAAATCCGCCCATGTTACTGAATCATCTAGTGCACATGAAGCTGCCAGAACTCCGGTATTTCCTCCACAAGTTCTTGCGACTGTGTGCCGCTGTCGCCAAATGCGAGCGTAGTCATTTGGCGGAGATTTAGCAACACATTTTCTAGAAACATCGTTCACCGCTCTATCACGACATGGAGAAGCAGCGTGGTTGGTTCTTAGTAACATTTCCTATTTATTGCGAATTTTGCGATAGTAACTATACGGACACAACCGCCGAAATATATCTGTCGGTGTTGCCGTGAGCTTACCTATAAAGTCAAGCGCGATAAGATCCTATCCTGCGCCGTTGGCTGTGCGCGTTAAAGGAAGTGTACGAGGGTGAGCCGAGATGTATAGTGCCTGGATGGGTGCACCCAGTATCTATAGGTCGTCACGTGATAAAACACGCGCAAGCCGGGGAAATGAGGCGCTGATTTAGCACGCTTCTCCTCTGGCCGTTGCTCTAGCCCGGTCTGCCGCCACTCTCGCTCTTTCTTGGAGATAATTTCCGATGGGTGCAAAGTCGGGGAGCGCTTAGATAGCGCCATTTCAAGTTTCCGAGACGCTTTGAAGGACGAGGCAGCAGAAGCGTTCTGTCCGCTCTGTTTGCGTCCTTCATCACGCCGACGCGGTGACAGCGAGTGTTCGCGGTCACTGAGTTAGATATGTTCATGCTTGCACGTGCGCGCGTGACCTCATGCTTGCTAATTTAAGGAGGAAGCGAATGTTTACTACAGTTTATTCAGGCGATGAAACTACGCACCTTGGTTCGTGCAGTTGTTCGTGCAGTGGTTCATGCAACATTGGGAAAAAACTGCTACATTTTTGTTTTTATATTTCTAGGGGGGTTCAAAAGCAGTGCTGCGTACGCTAATGTTTGTTTGTGGTCGCGGAACGCAACGCACTGCGGTAGCCCAGTGGCTTTGGTGTTGCGCTGCTGAGCTCGAGGTCACGGGTCCAATCACAATCACTGCAGTCGCATTCCAATGGGGGCAGAATGCGGAAACGTGCGTATACTGTGCATTCCATGCACGTTAAATAATCCGAGCTGCTGAAATTAAATCTGCAGTTTTCCATTACCGTGCGCCTCATAACAAGATCTTGATTTTGGAACCTAAATACTCAAAAGTTAATTTTACGTAGCGGAATTACATTTACAGTGGACACTGTTGAGTGCGCCTACTGAACTTGTTATCTCGTTGCTGTGCTCTCTTTAGTAGCCAATGCTTTTTTTAGATTTACTTATGGTCAGAATCCAGTGGTCACAAATCCGGGTCTTCCTTAGCATAGGAAACCAGCTATCGCTTAAGCGTGTGAGATATGAACAAACATGGTCAAGGAAAATCGGTATTTACAGTTCGATGTAATTGCAGAGCATGACAAGGACGAAAGAATGATACACCGCATTACAACCAGGACAGCAACCCGAGGGCCTGCCTAAAACAGAAGACGTTATCTGGTATTTATTCTCCTGCATCTTAATCTTTCTCTCGCCAGACTGATCTCGAATATCACAGGAGTCGCGATCTTCCACGACGACTCTTCGCGTACTATTGAGAGTCAAACACAAATGTTGACTCTTGTTTTGTGACTCTACCCGAGCAAAAATGGGTCTTCGGAAGAAAAAAGAGTCAAGTTGCCGTGGCTCACTTTTTACTCTCTTCTTTTTTTCGTAGAGTGTATTAGTGATTCTTGTATTCAGGAGGGTTTTGTTCGGTAATGCCTCGTGACTTGGCAAGTAAAATTTCGAAAGCATTGAGCGTAGTACAAGACTTGCCGATGGCCACAGCTTCAAGGCTGTAATGATTTCCATGCTCTAACACCGTATTGTGAAAAAACATTAAAAACGTCCGGAACTCATCACATAAAAGGCAATCATCACGACGAGATAGCGGACGCCAGTGTTGCTGTCGAAATTTCTTTGCGAGGCTGGACGAAAGTGCTATCCAGAGCACATGACACAAGCACTGGGTATTGTGCTCGGGAAGCATTGCCCGCATATTCGCACAATAACTATCGTCAACATTCAGCGCGTCTTTCTCTTACTATTGCTCGGTGTAAACTCTATGCGCGCTTTATCGAAGGCCTCGTTCGAGTATCTGTAAGGAAAATGTAAGTTTAAAGAGCGGGTCAGTAGGTGTGTTATTTTGTTTAATAAAGTCCTCCTGTCCTTCACCTTTAGATATGCTACCCTTGCGCGTGTTTTTCTCAGTATTCTGTTGTCAGACTACTTCGCAGCTGTTCCAGCTGTCGACGAATCGTTCTTTGGCGCTGAGCTCAACACAAAAGAAGCAATAATCGCGATGATATGGCCTGCGCCAGTGTTGGTGTCGAAATTTCTTTGCGAAGGTGGACAAAATTGCAATACAGAGCGCATGACACAAACACTGGGTCTTGTGCTCGGGAAGCATTGCCCGCATATTCGCACAATAACTATCGTCAATTTTCAGCGCGTACCTGCCGTGGTTGCTCAGTGGCTATGACACGTCGCAGATCAGTTGCAAGACACGGCAGCCGCGCAGCATCGCCGTAAGCACCAGCCGCCTGAGTAGAACGGCTCCCCTCTCCCTCGCACACGTCCCCCGCGTGCTTCGCGCATGATAAAAGATGGCGCGCATCCGCCCCGCCTTCCTCCCTCATGCGCGCGAGAATGAGCCACGGTCACCGGCTGACCTTCGCAAGTTTTGACATGCACATAGAGCGTACGGCGGGAGGTGACGGTGTTATCGCGTTTGGACTGTATACAGAACATCACAGCGACGACAAGACAGCAACGACACAAATGCGCTTGAAGTGTCTATGTAATTGCTATCAGAATAAAAAAATCACGTGAGCTTCTCAGTGGCTTAAGCCCTTATAAAGAATGGCTCATACCTCCATAAGCAAGCAAAAAAGTAATTGCTGATACCCCGTAAGGCTCAAGCAAGAAGCGCTCAGCAAAGTGAAGCGAACAGTGCATACATTCACTGAAATCACCCAGACAACACAGACAAATGGCATACGTTTCAATACATTGCTCAGAAGATGCAACGCACAGTCGAAGAAAAAATGTCAGCCATTCCATTCTGTGAAGATTGAATGGCAGCGAAAGCTGACGGCAGTCAAAGCTCTCAATCAAGAAGCAAATTGCGTTCACTGTCATTCCCTCTTCACAGAGTGGAATGGTTGTCTCTAGCGATTGTCGTTTTCGTAAAGCATAGTGGGAACGTTCTTCGTCGGTGATCGTTTTGCGCCGGCGCCATTTACATTATCGCGGTGGTTCCCTCCGGCGCTCCTCGTACGCAGGTTGTTCTCCGGATGTACGAACTATACGTGTCCACCCCATTGATAACGCAGCTGTTTTTAGCGCCGATACTTCTCCTGCTTATATACTGCGATACCATTGACGTCACGCTATTGTTCATAGCGAGCAAAGTAAGTAGCCATGAACCTTACGGGACTATGAGTCATTACGGGACTATGAGTCATATGAGGCTGCTGAGCACGAGGTCGCGGGATCGAATCCCGGCCAAGGCGGCCGCATTTCGATGGAGGCGAAAACACCCGTGTACTTAGATTTAGGTGCACGTTAAAGAACCCCAGGTGGTCGAAATTTCCGGAGTCCTCCACTGCGGCGTGCCTCATAATCAGAAAGTGGTTTTGGCACGTAAAATCCCATAATTAAACTTTCAGCGCGTCTTTCCTTAACTATTGCTCGGTCTAAACTACATGTGCGCTTTATTGAAGGCCTCCTTTGCGTATCTGTAAGACAAATTTCAGTTTAAAGAGCTAGTCATTACACGTGTTATTTTGTTTACTTAAACTCCTGATGTCCTTCCCCTTGGGATATGCTGCCCTTGCGCGTGTTTTCCGCAGTATTCTACTGTCAGACTACTGCGCAGCTGTTCCAGCTGTGGATGAATCGTTCTTTGGTGCTGAGCTCAACACAATAGACTTTGCGAATCTGCACGGAAGTGCAATACAGAGTGCATGAGGCAAAGACTGGG
The DNA here is from genome assembly GCF_023375885.2 of Dermacentor andersoni. NCBI lineage: Eukaryota > Metazoa > Arthropoda > Arachnida > Ixodida > Ixodidae > Dermacentor > Dermacentor andersoni. The sequence goes on along the minus strand of NC_092821.1, from coordinate 37,762,584 downwards.
TCTTGTGTTCGTAAAGCATTGCCCGCAGATTCGCACAATAACTATCGTCAACTTTCAGCGCGTCTTTCTTTTGCTATTGCTCGGTGTAAACTATATGCATGCTTTATTGAAGGCCTCCTTCGAGTATCTGTAAGACAAATTTCAGTTTAAAGAGCGGGCCAGTACGCGTGTTAGTTTGGTTACGCAAAGCCCTTCTGTCCTTTACTTTTGGATATGCGGCTCTTCCGTGTGCTTTATCTCAGTAGTCCATTGTCAGACTACTGCGCAGCTGTTCTAGCTGTGGAGGAATCGTTCTTTGGAATGATCTTTATATGAAAATAACTTTGTCTATTTCAACCTTATCAGGCGATGAGCATAAAAAGTAGACAATGCTTCACGCAGGGAAGTGTGATGGCACTCGCAGCATATTTTATGAACCGCTATATCTTGAAGTGCGCGATGAACTCACTAAGAGATGTTGCTGTTTTATTGGCTTTCGAAGACGCGATGCTGAGCATGATCACCTACTATGTGATTGGCGAGATATTACGAGGAACAGCGCAATTAAGCGGAAAATTCAAGGGGAGGGGCGACACAGTTCTTTTACAGTGGCGAAAGACATAGGAGGCGAAAAACTTTGAAAAAAGCAAAACGCACGCAGGCCAATGAAATGATGGTACTATTCCTACAGGTTTAAAGCACGCGCTGGGGTCGAGGGGGGCAGACAGAAGAGAAACCTTGGTGATGTAGATACGGCGATCTCCTTGTCATACGATTTAAAGATTTCGGGGCTGACGCGGATAGGCTGTGCATGACAATTACGATGGCCTCAATTATCTTGTGTACGCTGATTTGTGTGCCTCTTGAGAACAGCGAGTTCTCAGGCTTCGACCTGCACCCACATGACCGGCAGTGCAAAGCCATGCTGCGGCAATACTTCTGTTTCACTTTATTAACATGTTTCAGGAGGTGATATCTAAGGCAACGCTTGGTAACCCTCTTGTAGGACTGGCCGCAGCTCAGAGTGATGTTATAAACAACCCCCGTGACGGAGATGTTGAAGGGTAACTAATGATGATGCAACATAATTTAGTGCCTGTCTGTTTTTTACTTGACGCTGCTGTCTGCCTATATATTTGAATCATTTGTAGCGTTTTCTGCTGCTTTCTCGCAATACTAAATGCGCTTTCACTCAACACTTCTCCTCGACTCAACAAAGTCCAGGAGACAAGCCTTCTTTCACTAAAGGCGCCGTTGCGCTTCATGAACAATATTGACGCTACTTGCAAGGAGGAACGCCTTGAATATGCGCCGCCGTCTCAGGCCAGATGCGCGGACCGAGCAATTTATATGATATGGAGCATATTCCTTGAATCTGCCCAGACGAAGTCCAATTCTTTAAGACAGACATGTGTTTCCTTTGATTTGTTTTCCTTATCAAGCGACAACATGGCGAAATGGTAAACTTTTGCTCGCAAACGGTGCAACTGTGAGTCTTCCACTGACAGATCAAGTGGGAGCCGTGTTGGAGGTCTGGCGAAAACCTCACCTCACCAGCTTAAAGCATGGCAAATGGCTGAAAAAGAACAACGAGAAAATGTGTGGCAACTTTGTCTGCTTCGCATTGTTTTCAGGAGCATAATTTGTGGTTCTGTTAGCCTTGTACTCCTGGTTATTATGCGTGGTGCAGCGTCCGTGTATATCTTGTGAGCGAGCCTGACTGACTTCGATGAAGACAACGGATGGAACGGCCGATGGACCGCTTTCGTTACCTTCAACACTGACTGCTGCGGCGAGTTTCTGATTTGTTCACTCAGCAGGAAGGAAAATACGCGTGAGGGAACCAGTTTTGCATGGACGCAAAGTGCGTTGGGGCGTTTCTCACAAAGTCAGTGCCGCGCTGTCGATAAAACATTTCCAATTAGTGCCAGCATGACTTGCTCCAGCTGAACTACTCATGCTGCAGGCGTAGCACCTGAAGCATATTATTCGATATAGCATAGGCTGCATGAAATCATTTTTGCAAAATGCAGCTTGCGGGAGATTCGGCATGGCAGCCTGTTATTGGTTCCGCTTTCTTTAAACAGAAAACAACAAGATACCACTCGGTGCCTATTTCCAATGATTATTCCAGTATCGCATAAGTGTTTTTGCAGAGGAGAAGCAGTCATAGTATACATGTGGCAGAGTGCACATGGTTCAAGGTTTAGCTTAGGAGGTTACTGGAACTAAGCGTTTTGTTTCGTGTACTTGGCTTTAGGAGGCATGGATTTTGAATGGTTAGCTCGATTTGTAGCCCATACGGTCCATGAACCAGCACTCATGCCTGAATTTCAAGTGATTCTTTACTTCACGTACACACAACGCTATGTTCTAATCTACGGGAAAATCTCTAGTAAATGGTTTATGCGCCCTATCTTTGACTGTGATGTACGCGGCAGCATTTAATGCACGTTTCATAAACTGTGTTTTTAAGTTTACGAAATGGATACATATTACAGCGAAGCTGTGTGGGGTTCGTATATGGAAAAATATGTCTGCGATGTTGAAAAAAAATCCAACCATCACGTGTGCCGATGAAGGTGACAGTGGAGAACGGGTTCAAGCTCAATGGCATATATCCCTGTGGACTTGCTCGTCTATGACGATGCGTATCGAAACGTCAGAGTACATGCATAAAGTAAGACAATAAAAAGAGAACAAAATGAAAAAGAAAACAATAATATAGCAAAAGAAAAAAAGAAGGAAATTCAGAGCCCATCAACAATGTGAAAATGGATGACCAGCAAAGCTGTTTAGCGCATGACACAGAGGTGATCCAAAGTACTGAACAAAGGTACGAACATGTTAGTGCCCTAATCTGTGATCATCGTAGCGATACAGCGGCGAACACACATTCGCGTTCCACCATTTAAAAATGTATCCGTCGCGTAAAACAATGAGTGGCTCGTGCCTCTTTAACTAATGACCCATACCACCGCACACGTGGCCTACCTATTCCTACAACAGAAGAGAAATTCTACGCTAGAATAATGCGCTGTACAGTGTACTAGAATGGGTGCAGCGGGTGCAGTGCCGCATCCCCTTGCGCCGCGCCGGCGCCGCTCACTCAGCATCGACTACTCTGGCGCCCGCCAGGGGCGCTGTCGCCTGTTTTATAAGTCTGTTTCCAGGAAAAGGACAAAGGGAAGCAGGGAAAGGTAGAAGAGAGTGAAAGGGTGATTATCGCTGGCGGCTGAAACCTGGCTAGGTGCTCAGAAGCAATTGTGAGGAGTGTGAAAGGCGATAAAAGAGTGACGGTAGGGACATTTTCAGGGCGGACACTGGGTTCTGTCAGGAAGCGAGCAAAAGAAAGGCTCCCGGAAAATGCCCACGTGCGTAACCTTGTCATAGTAACAGGTCGACAGAATGACGTCCTAAACCGGAAAGCGATAGGACTAGTCCAGCGCTTAGAGAAGCGGGTGGATGACTTGCACGAGCAGTCCCCTCATGTGCAGATCGTGGTGTGCACGATGTCTGAAGTACCTGTACGTGACAGTCCCGTGCGAAGAGCCGTAGTGGCTGCTAATGAGGTGATATGGAAAATAAGCAGAAAGAAAGGCTTCGAGGTTATCGAAGTAAACAGTGAAGTGAGAAGGTATGGTGGTTTTAAACAAGAGGGGATCTACTTCAATTACAAGATGGCACGAGTAGTGGGCTGGCGACTTGGTGATCGCGCTGTTGCTTTTTTAGGGGGCCCACGGGCGCTCAAGAGGCCAGAGTAGGTAGTAATGAATAAGGTCCCCTAGTGGAACTTCAGAAGAGCATCACCGTCGATAAAAGAAAAAGGAGGAAAGCAAGACAGAAAGCTCGCCATGCAATAGGCCGCACAAACATGCAGGGCGGCCGAAGAAAGAAAAAGTGGGCAGTGATTAAGGAGCAGTTAAATAAAGAACAAATAGGGGTGTATGCGGTTACAGAAACGCACCTTTGAGACTCGGAAGCGCTGCTAGTGATTGAGAATTATGTTAGGGAAGGGTGCAACAGACCTAAGCCGGAAAAAAGGGAAGGGGAGTCGGAATGCTGATCCATCAGGGAGCCAAATGGAAAAGGGTAAATTCAAAATGTCAAGAGCATCTTTGGTTATCAGGTACAATGAGTGGGAAAAAAACTTGGCTGAGCGTTACGTATTTGTGGACCGGAAGTAATTGTACAGAGAAGAATGAACAGTTAGTGTAATGCATAAGCGCTGATATTAAGGGTTTCGGAAATGGTGCTGAAATTATCCTATTAGGTGGCATGAATGCCCACATACAGGATTCAGATGGCTATACCGACAACAACGGGAAGTCAACGCTAGACCTTTGTGAGCAACATAAGTTCCTTATCTGGAATACAGGGCCTAAGTGTAAGGGCCGATCACGTGGGAAGTGGAAAACTGGCAATCAACCATTGATTACTGTCTGATGACAGAACGAATTCATGATAAGTCGAGAGAAATTGTCATTGATGAGGAAGGGCATAGCAGCATAGGGAGTGACCATAAACGCATCATATTGAAAATGGGATGTGAAGTTGGCAAAGAGAGCAAAGATTGCAAAATGGCGAGTCCAAATTTGAACGCTGAACAAGTAACAAATATAGTCACTAGAGTTGAGGAAGAACTTGACAAATGGCCAAATAAAGAGTGGGAATAGAGTGAGCTTCTATGACAGAAATGCGGAAAGAGAAACAACATATTCTTTGGATAGGAAAAAAGAAACCAAAAAGCTGGTGGAACAGGGAGATACGAGAAGTGATCGCCGAACGACAGAAAGCATTCCGAGAGCACGGGCAGGCAAAAAAGGCGCAGTTGCCGCAGGATGAAGTAGCCAGTAAATAGGACATATACCGGGAGAAAATGTATATGGTTCAAAGAGTGGCGCAAGCAAAATTAAAAGGTGAAAGTGAACGCATGTTTTCTGGTGCGTACATTCCTTATTTCTTTGTAAATACGCAATGCTATTGCATAAATGTAGCTGGAATTTACATCCTTTCGACGTCATGGCGCGTTAACGTTAAGAACGACATAATGTACATAAATAACCAGCTAACCAGCTTAACGTGCGCAGCAGTGATGCCTAAATAATAAATTTTGCGCATAGACAGGGCAGCGTGAAAATAATTGCTTTAGTACAACCAACTTTCGCGCTGCAGGATCCTCATGCGAAAAAGCAAAACAAAATGTTTTTTTTTTTCTTTTAATTCGGCGCGGTGTTGTTAGAAACCCGGAAGTGCAGTTGTGCCCTAACCGTTATGGCCTAAGCGTTGTGGCCTAACCACACTGACCACATCATCGATCAGCAGGAGAATAGACTCGAGCGCCCCTAGATACGCTGACTGCAGCGCCGTTACCAAGCCCTTAACAGGTTTGATCAAAACATCGCCAAACCTACGTAGACCATGTAAAACCATAATTTATTTCACTGCACACTGCGCAAGTGCATCAAAAGAAGGTTTGTCCGTTGCACGTCGTGAATGTTGCTTTTAATACTACTGCGCACTGCGAAGGTGTACCGAAGGAAGTTTCGTGTGTTGCGCGTCGTGAATGTTACTTTTATTATGACCGAAACGGCAGCGAGCGGTAGCCGCTTTACCGCCACTCATAGAAAAGTTTCAGGTAACGCTGCGAAACGCGCCACCAGTCGGCGGCGACACGAAGTGCGTGAAGCTCTGCCGCATTGTGAGCGCACCACACCTCTTCTATCAACCTACAATGAACGCCAAGGAAACCAGCTGTGGCAGACGAAGAGGCTCCAGCCAGTGCTAAGGATTACAGTTTCTTGCACAACAAAGCCAGCTGTCGATGAAGGCGACGACGAACGCGCGAGTAGCGGCACTAGAGCGCTTGCTCGGTTGGCGCCGATAATTTTCAGCACTTTTATTTGTAAAAGTTGTACAAGATATCTTTTTCAGAAAGATCTGTCCTTACCTTTGTGTCCGGAACATCCTTGGGTCCCTCGTGTTACAAGAGTAGTTCAAGGACGCGTTAAAGGTCCCCGGCCCACAGGCCAATGCGCCATTCAGCTAGCTGCTGCACAAGTACTTGACTGATCTGCTAGGTAATTTATCCGTTCTTATACTCGCGAACTGTTTTTAATACCATTGTTACCTCTCGGCAGAGTCACAAAATGGCGCCGAGTTAATCGAGTTAGACACCGTGTTAATTAGAACCACAAGCATGAAACAGTTATGCGATTATCAAATCAGTTTCATTTTTTTTTCTCTTCAACAGTCATCTATCACTTTTCTGAAGGGCATAGTCATGATTATGATGTGTTATATCATCACTTGCCCATACTGTGCTCCGGTTCAGACGTGAGCTATATTACTGCCCGCAATTCATGATGTAGCCATTTGGCAGCGTTTGCAGCAAGCACTTCAGTATTTACAAAAAAAAAATTACTCCGAGTTAAATTACTCGGAGTCGGTTTCACGAAGGACATGTCTCCGAAGGAGCCGATAAATAAACCTACAAACAAAGTTGAGCAAAGCTGCCTGTGTGGTAAGTCGTTTTCGACACATACATACACTCAGCGGCAATGGCACGAGCGAGACTCTCTTCAAGCAGCTAACAATAATCCGTTACTACGCAGGAACTTCGGAAACCTTTGGAAACACCCACCACCACACTGCAGCGACAAGAGGGACTGTCATTGGCCCTCAAGTCAACACGGACCATACGTCACTGACAAGAAAATATAAAAGGCTGTGCTACCGACGTAGAATCTACACACACTCAGCGGCAGCGGCCAGGAACGAGACCTTCTTCAAGCAGCTTAAGGTAATCCGTTACTACGCAGGTTGTTCTTTTCACCTTTTCGCATTTATTTTGTTATTTATGTTACATGCCACTGCTGCTGAGTAATTCCAGTGATACCACAACCAATTTACTTTGATCGCACAATCACAAGAGCGCGTGCCTGGGTTTAAGTCTACTGCTGCTTCAGTGCCGCATGCTTTTCCTTCCCGGTTGCAATGGCTAGTTTTGCTTCCGACATATGTCTGGTTTGTAAGCAATCGCTTCTAACAGATGGCTCGTGCCTCGACTGTTCAGAGTGCAGGTAGGGTTACCACTTGGGTGCATGTTCTGGTACGAGCAAGACTACCTACAAAAAAATGGAAGAGAGTGCTAAAAAAAGCTGGAGATGTCAAGCATGTGTAATTGCAGTTGCTCGAGGCCTCCAAAAGTAACAAAGCAGTTGCAGAACGTGCAGTCGTTGACTGAAAAGATCCTAATAGAAATCAACAAAGCTTAGTGAATTGTCAGACATTAAACAGAAACTAGATGTCCTTTTCCAGGTCAAAGAGGCTGTGGAAAGTATGGAAAAGTATGTCCAGCATCTTTCAGATCAGTACGATCAAGTACTACAAGAAATGAAGCGTCAGTCAACTGTAATTGTTGCTGTAAACAAAAGAGTTGAAAAGATTGAGTCAGTGAACACTGATCAGGAAGTCGTGGAACTGCGACAACAAATGAACAGTTTGGAACAATGTGGTAGAAGGAATAATCTAGAAGTACATGGACTTGTGCAAGACGGCAATAAAAATCTGTTCCAAAATATCAATGCTATTGCCCAGGATTTAGGTCAGGCTCACTTGAATAAACAGGACGTATACTGCCAACTAAACGTGCTAAAACCCTGGCAGTTCTGGCTCGTTTTTCTCCGCCTGCATCGAAGGATCAATGAATGGCAAAGAAGCAAAGTATGAGGGAAGCTAAGTTCATGGTATACTTTCTTGATAATTTAACAACGCAGAACAAAAAACGCATGTGGATGATGAGGGCGAAGGCTACAGAGAAGCAGTATAAATATGCATGGCCCAGTAATGGGAAGATGTTTGTGCGCAAATGCAACGGTGAACCGGCAATACAAATTGCATGGGATGCGGACCTGAAAAAGATAATCTAACAGATGCCGCTGTTCCTGTGTCTTGTTTATCTGTTCGACTTCCTTTTCTTTTTTTTCATGGCATACCAAATTAGGCCCTTTTAATACGATGCTTTATCTTTCATTCTGCTGTGCGCAGTTCGCCTGTTCACGAAAGTGACAGAAAGTAGGTTTTTCACGTGAATGCTAGAAGCCTAAAAAATAAGCACTTTGAAATACGGACGGCGTTGGGTTGCCTCACTCATAGATTTGATATACTTGCATACAGAGGAACATGGTTCAGCAGTGAAAATGGTGTTGTATCCTTCCCTGGCTACAAATTTAAAGGGGTGTTCAGAGAAAACAGTACAGGCGGTGGCGTAGCATTGTACGTTAAAGAAACTCTTCAGTATGAATTTCTGTCACACTTTTCTTTTGTTCGTTTGCACTACGAATCGATTGTTTTGAAATATTGTGGAACCCTGGCTGCCTGTATTTATCAACCCCCATCTAGTGAAATTGCCGAATTTGTTCAATTCGTACGTGATCTGCGTGAATATGCGTGTATCCTAATTATGCCTGTTGCTTTAGTGGGAGATTTCAAAATTGTTATGTTGACAAAGGGCTCCCCACGACGTCTTTTTATGACCCCATTGATACATTTCACTCCAGTCACCAACCAGAATAACGTTAGAGAGCGACAAGTTAATAGATTTGTGTGTCACAAACCATGAGTTCTCACATTTGATTTAAGCGACCACCTACCTATTTTTTGCTTTTTCCCCGGGTAATAAGAAAACGAAAAAAAAAACTGCCAGCTTAACAAATCGTATACCGAAGTTTTAAATAAGATAATCTGGTTATGTTTACATCTATGATGGCAAGCATTGAATGGAGCGGTGTTTACAATGAAAAAACACCCTAGTATAGCGTACAATAGCTTCCTTGAGTTAGTAAAAAGCAAATATGATAGTGTATTTCCATTGTTAGCAAAAAAAGCCAACAATATATCTCGAAAGTCATGGGTAACAAAGGAGTTGTATAAACGAATTGTAGCACGTGACAAAGTTTTTGACAAATTCATCCGATTAAAAGACTCCGCCATACTTAAGGATTATAAAAAATGAGAAACAAGTTAGGTGCTGATATTAAAAAAGCACGGAAAGAATACTACAAGAATAAATTTGCCGCAATTTCAAACTGTCCTAAAAAAAATCTGCAATTGTCTTAGTGAGCTTATGGGCAGGCCTACTTGTCATGTTGGTAACACATTCGCAATCAATAATGTTGACTACAGTGGCGTTGCCTTGGCAGACAAATTCAATGCGCATTTCTTATCTTCTGGTGAACCGGTTCAAAAAAAGATAGAAAGCATGAAATTAACCGATACATTGCCTCTCCGGTTGTAAGTTCTATATTCTTAAAGCTGTGCAGTAAACATGAACTGTACACATTCCTTCGAAAACTAGATAAATTTACGACCACTGGAGCAGATGAAATTAAGGCCGAACCAATTATTGCTGTTGCCGATCTAATCAGTTCGCCACTACAACATATTTGTAATGATGCTTTAGACCAAGGTGTTTCTCCAGATGGTATGAAAATTGCAAGAGTGGTTGTTTTGCACAAATGTGGCCCCTATGACAACATAAATAACTATAGGCCCATATCTGTCCTTCCTTTGTTTTCTAAACTACTCGAGTATTTGATAAAACAAATAATATGTAAGTTTCTCGACACCAGACAAATTCTTGAGAAAGAACAGTTCGGGTTTCGGGAGAGGATGTCAACTAAAATAGCACTACTTAGTATAAAGGAGGAAATACTTTCTAATGTGGATGAGAAACGATTCACACTTGGACTTTTCTTAGATTTCAAAAAGGCATTTGATTCTATTCAACATATTTTATTTTATAAGGTACAGTTTTGTGGCATTCGAGGAGTTGCCTTAGATGTGATTCGTAGTTATCTTCCTGGTCGCGTGCAGTATACATGTTTGAATAACCATGAGTCTCAAATGAAACAATGATTATATGGTGTACCATAAGTGCCTATTCTATGTCCAATATTCTTTATTATCTATATCAATCATATAGTAGCCATCCCTAGAACTCCTGCAATAATTCTTTATACTGATAATACCAGCGTACTTATTTTGGTATGCACCTCGATAATATACATGTCGAGGTTAATGCATGGTTACAAGAATTGTAGTTATGGTTGAAATAAAATAAACTTGAAATAAATGTCAATAAAACAAAGGGTATTGTATTTAAAGCACGCAACAAACCTGATGATTCTCAACTTCAACTTCCATTTGAAAATTATGCAATTGAACGTGTTTCTTTCTACAAGTTTTAGGTAGCCTTTTCGAAGAACACTTGAACTGGTCCCAGCATACTAATAAAATTCATGCCAAAGTAACAAGGTAACTCTGTATGCTCTACAAGATTAGAAACCTTGTTCACAAATGGCTGAAATGTCAGTTATATTACACTATTATACATTCACATCTTCACTATTGTATACTGATATGGGGGTCTACAACCAAAACTAATCTTATGAGATTGATAACATTACAGAAAAAAGCGATACGCTATGTCGAAAATCTCTCTTATAACGACCATACAAGTTTCCACTTTTTCCGGCACTCTGTTCTAAAAGTGAATCAATTATATGAGTGGAAATTGCTTTCTTACGTCTATAACGAAATCAAGCTCGATTCTTATAAATATCTTGAATTGCGCTCTAGTAGTAATGTACCTTACAAATTAAGGCACGACCATTACAGAACTCCACTTGTGAGCACCAAATACGTAACCCAAATGCTTTCATGTTTAATTCCCAGTCTTCTCAACAGATATACACAGGTCATAGAAATTATTCATAAATCCTTGTCCCTGAACTCTTTCAAAAAGAATGTTAAAGCTTACCTCCTTTCCTGTCCTTACAATCAATAGGTTGTGTATACAGAATTTTTTATGATCCTAGGGTTACTTATTTGTACGACTTTTCCTTGAAGAGTGTAAAAGCTTGCACCTTGTTCGGTTATTTGCATAAAACTGTGTTGTGTATGTGACGGTAGTATATTATGTTCTTTCTGCTGGTACATGCTCTGAGTGTGTGTATCCCGGTGCTTGGGTCCCGCCAGGCAGAGCACATGTGCCTTTTGCCCTTGTATCCGAAACCTTGTTGTCTGAAATAAAGATTATTATTATTATCATTATAATTGTTATTATTATTATTATTATTCCTGGAAGTGCTAGAAGGACTCCATACTGTGCCTTGTTTAAGTCCTACTTGTATTACTGCGCGTCAGTCCTGGGAAACAGCACACTTAAAAACCGACATAAACTTACAACCATGCAGAAAAGGCACTGCGGTCCATCCATAACACCGGGGGAAGTAATTCCTAAGAGTCCACCTAGTGGACATATCCATTTCGTATGCTGTTGACATTCTGATCTTCTATAGAACTCGTAAATGTCGCCTCAATGTTGCGCACGACAATGCAAACGATGCTCGTCGCGAAGCTTGCGAACGGCGGGGCGTTATAGTACCTCCGTCATGTTAGTTTTCAAGGCCACCCACTTCTTGAGATCACGTTCGTGGTGGCGGTGCCACGCGCTGGCACCACACCCTGGAACTTTTTTTTGTCAAGTTGATTTGTTGAGGGGTGCCTACCAGGCAATGCCTCAAAGCCGCCTCCTCAGCTGTTTCGATGTCCCGAAGTTGACCTCCAGGCTCGAGCTCCTGAGTATTGCTTCCCACGCTTTAGAGGAAGATGTGGCCGGAAGATCTCGTGGGAGTGGGTCTTCCCTATTGTTACGCGCGAAGGAGACCGTTTATAAACCTTACGGATGAAGGGGACCGTTTACTTTAGGTCGCGAAGGTGCGCGCAAGAGCGGCCAGCTGATTAATCAACTGAGCGTCGTCCTCCTCTTCCTTCCTCCACTCGGAACCGCAAGCACGTTCACTGGTCTTCGTTTTCTTCATGCGTAGCATTCCTCTCGTCGCAGACGAAGCCCGTCGGGCGAGTCAATCCATGTGTCTTGACGTGAACAATTTCAAGCGGGCGACATGGACCACTTGTGTCTTGGCAGCTCTTCTACCACTCGCCGTGAGGCGAGCTATGTTATAAGTGACTTCCGCGAGTCTGTTCATAATAACAAACGGTCCATCGTAGGTGGCCAAAAGCTTTTGGCATAACCCCCGTTTCCGTACCGGAGTCCACAACCAGACTAGATCACCAGGGCGATAGGTTACCGGACGGTGGCGAATGTCGTAGCGTGCTTTTGATCTGTCCTGCGATGCCAAAGTGCGCAAACGAGCAATACGACGAGCTTCTTTGCCGAGGCAGAGAGTCTCGGCGACAGTGGGATTTTCGTGACTGCAGAAGGGGAAAATAGTGTCGATCGTGTACCGGGGTGGCCGCGCGTACAGCAGGAAGAAAGGGCTATAGCCGGTGGTCTCGTGCTTGGCGGTGTTGAACGCGTACGTGATAAAAGGCAGTACGTCATCCCAGTTCTTTTGGTCGGACGAAACATACATAGATAGCATGTTTACCATTGTTCGGTTGGTGCGCTTTGTAAGCCCATTCGTTTGTGGATGGTATAGTGTCGAGTGACGCAAGTTGGATTCACACAAACGAAGCAGCTCCTCTACAACGTCCGCTGTGAATTGTCGCCCACGGTCGCTGATGATCACGCGAGGCAGACCATGTCGCAAGATCACATATTGCAGCAGGAATGTTGAAACGTCAGTGGCAGTTGCGCAGGGCACGGCCGCCGTCTCACAGTAGCGTGTCAGGTAGTCGACGCAAACAACTATCCAACGGTTTCCCTTGGCTAATTTTGGAAATGGGCCTACGAAGTCAATGCCCACTTGTTGGAAAGGCGTGCTCGGAGGCGGGATCGGCTGCAGGAGACCAGCTGGAGCAGTAGATGACCGTTTGTGGCGCTGACACTGCATGCAGCTGGCCACATACGTCTCAACAGAGTGTCGCATTCCAGGCCAAGAAAAGCGTTCCTGAATCCTGTAGAGCGTCCTCGCCGAACCTAAATGGCCAGACGTAGGGTCGTCGTGCATAGCACTCAGAATCACTGTGCGAAGTCTCTCCGGTACCACTAGAGAAAACGTGCGCCAGTGCCGGAAAAGTTCTTCTTATACAGGAGTCCATCACGTACACAGAAATGGTTTGCTGTCGTCGAAGCGAAGAGCGGTGTTAATTTATCGTCTTTTCGCTGTTCGGCTTTGAAGCAGTCCAAGTCTGGAAAACGCGGCGACACCGAAGCCACGAGGTGATCGAAGTCGTCGGCGTCACAGTCCGTAGTGCTAAGTGGCATGCGCGAGAGGCAGTCTTCATCAGCGTGTCGTCGACCGCTCTTATAAGAGACGGTGAAGCTGTATTCTTGCAGTCGGAGCACCCAGCGCGCAAGGCGGCCACAAGGGTCACGAAGATTCACAAGCCAACACAATGAGTGGTGGTCGGTGACCACTGCAAAGGGGCGTCCATACAGGTAAGAACGAAACCGCTGAACCGCAAATATTACCGCGAGGCATTCTTGTTCCGTGACAGTGTAATTCTGCTCGGGCCTACTTATTGAGCGGCTTGCATATGCGATCACGTGTTCGCGGTCACCGTAGCGTTGAAATAGGACGGCACCAATAACTATGCCACTGGCATCCGTATGGAGTTCCGTCGGAGCTGAAGGACTGAAGCGTTGAAGAGCCGGTCGTGACGTCAGCAGAAACTTCAACTGACGAAAAGAAGAGTCGCACTCCGGAGTCCACTCAAAGGGGGCGTCTTTTCGTAGCAGGCATGTCAGCGGATACGCGACGTCGGCGAATTTAGGAATAAATCGGCGGAAATAGGAACAAAGCCCCGGAAAACTGCGGAGCTCCTTGACAGAGCGCAGTGCACTGAACACTTCAGCAGCTGCTGTTTTCTGGGGATCAGGGCGGATGCCATCCTTGTCGACCAGGTGCCCAAGCACAAGGGTTTGGCGTTCACCGAAGTGGCATTTCTTAGAGTTGAAAACTAGACCAGCGTTTCTGATGCATTTCAGGACAGTATCCAGACGCGAGTTGTGTTCGCTGAAGGTGCGGCCAAAGATGACGACGTCGTCGAGGTAGCACATGCAGATGTTCCACTTCAAGTCGCGCAGAACAGTGTCCATAAATCTCTCGAAAGTTGCCGGAGCGTCGCACAATCCAAATGGCATCACATTAAATTCGAAGAGCCCGTCAGGGGTTACAAAGGCAGTCTTCTCCTTGTCGTCAGGATGTATCGGAATTTGCCAATAGCCGGATCGTAAATCTACTGAGGAAAAGTAAGAGGCGGAATGAAGGCAGTCCATTGCGTCATCAATACATGGGAGTGGGTACACGTCCTTTTTTGTTACAGCATTAAAACGGCGATAGTCGGCGCAAAATCTCCAAGATCCATCTTTTTTTTAACAAGAATCACTGGAGCTGCCCACGGACTCGCTGACTCTTGTACGACCCCTTTTTCATCATTTCGTGCACCTGTTCGTTGATAATCTGGCGCTCTGATGGCGAAACATGATATGGCTTTTGTCTAATCGGATTTGCCGAACCCGTGTTGTTGGTATGGCGCGTTCGAGACGCAGGGATTTCTGGTATTTTGTCCTTCTGCGCAAAGTCGAAAACCGAAATGTGCTTCGAAAGCACACGCACTAACGTTCGGCGTTCACTCGTGCTGAGCGATTTATTTACCATCGACAAAAGGGCTGTTTCTGAACTGTGGCCATCAGGTTCTTCCGGCACATCTGTAAGTTCAGCCACTGATAAGGATGCGTGTTCCCTGGCGAAGGCTAGTTTCATGCCGTCTGGTAGCATAACAGGCTCCTTAGAACAATTTACGGTCCATAAGCCAGTGCGTCCGCCTTTGATCAACACCACACAATGTGGCACCAACACATTCTTCTTCACACAGTTAAAGTGTATCGGTTCTACGGTAGCTTCGAAGCTGTCGGAATCGGCGCCGCAACAGACAACGGGAAGGCAAAGGGTAGATGATGCAGGCATGACCGTATCACCACAAACACAGTGTAGCTTCGCGATCTACAGGGTTCTCCAGGAGTCCTGATGGAATCCTACCACTTATATATACCTTCCCTGTGCGGCAGTCGACAATAGCACCACACTCCCGCAAGAAGTCCATGCCAAGAATAACATCATTGGTCGACCGAGGAATAATTACAAACTCTTTCGTAATAACATAGCCTCCCAAAAACACGTCAGCACTACACACACCAATAGGTCGCAACGGCTTACCACTCACTCCACAGAACTTTGAATCTTCGTCCCATTTAAACAAAACCTTTCGCCCTAACACGTGTTTAAAAAAGACACTCATGACCGAAATTGTTGCGCCTGTGTCCACCAGAGCCATCACAGGGACATTATCTACAAGAACGCGCACTTTGTTTTTCAGCATCAACACAGGAGGTATTTCTGTCAGTAGCACGTCTCCAGCGACCTCACCTCCATCGGCCGCGCTAGCTAGTTTTCCGGTGACGAAGGGGACGCGGTGCGACGCAGCGGTGAGGGAGAACGGGGAGCACGACGTTGCGGTGGGGGTGTCAAACTTCTGTCAGATGCTGGGGAGCGATTCCGGGAGCTGCTCGGCCAATACTCGTCGCCAGACGATACGTGTGCTGGCCACGGGGCACCGTGTGGCCGTTCGGAGGGCCGAGAAAACTCTGACGGCTGGCCATACCACGTGGTCATACGCTGGTTGCAAAACCGCGATATATGACCCGGCACACCGCAGGAATAACACACCGGGAGAGGTCGAAACCTTGGCTGTTCGTCGATGAAGCGGATATTATTTTCCCGCGTGTAGTGGGTTGGTTCGTGGCGTGTGTCACGATGATACACCGGGCGTCAAGAAGGCGTGCGCTGAGCGCGTTGGTCATAGCGCGGAGTCGGAGGGCATGTTGTCATCCTCGACTGTGGGGCTGCGCTGTACTCTACGGCTGCTGCGGTAACTATCGGTTGCCAAGGGGCCGAATGTGGTGCCGTCATAACCTCACGTGACGTGTACACACCATGGTGGTCAGCAGTTGAATGCAACAACTCTTCGCGGAGGGAAAGTTCCTCGCGGACAATCTGTCGGATCGTCGAAGGAAGGCCGAGGCAAGGACTCGTGTCCACACTGGCAACCGTCGTAACGTTTGCCAACCGACCAAACTCTGGCGCAATTCGACGCATCTTGAGCGTTTCAAAAGTTCTGCAGTGCCGGATGACGTCGGACGCAGAACTGAGGCTCTCCTTTCCAATTAGCAAATTGTACACATCCTCAGCCACTCCTTTCAGCAAATGTCCAACTTTATCTTCTTCTGACATGCGAGCACTGACCACCTTCCACAGCTTTAACACTTCTTCAATGTATGTTGTGCATGTCTCACCTGGTAGCTGTGCCCATTGCGACAGTGTCCTATCCGCACGCTTCTTTTTGGCGACTGAGTCCCCAAAACACGCCTTTAACTCGTCAACAAAATGTTCCCACGTCGTAAGCGCGTCCTCGTCGTTCTCATAACACACGAGGGCGGTATCGGTCAGGGAGAATACCACATTGGTGAGCTGAGCGGTTGCATCCCACCCGTTGGACTTGCTCACTCGTTTGTAGTGGGCGAGCCACTCGTCGGCATCTTCCCCCGCTTTGCCTCCGAAGGTGGGTGGAACTCGGCAGCATGGCAGTGGACTGCTAGGCGCTGCCCTCGGAGTGGCTACTTCTTCTGGCATATCGAAGATGGTCACGGCTGATGGCGGGAGGCTGGCAAGTCGACGGCTTCGACGAAGCTGCGGCAGTGATGGTTCCGTTGTTATGAGCGTTACCCCGCACCTCCACCACTTTGTTACGCGCGAAGGAGACCGTTTATAACCCTTAGGAATGAAGGGGACCGCTTACTTTAGGTCGCGAAGGTGAGCGCAAGAGCGGCCAGCTGGTTAATCAACTGAGCGTTGTCCTCCTCTTCCTTCCTCCACTCGGGACCGCAAGCACGTTCACTGGTCCTTCATGCGTAACACTATTGTACCGCAGATTATGACTTAAAGAGGCTATGGGCCTATATAGTTAGCAGCGTGATTTTATCAAGTCAGGGTGAAAGTGTGTGTAACTTTGTGGACTAGGAAATGAGTGCGTTTGAAGGAGGCGCCAGGTGACTTCCTGTCTCTTGTTGAGCTTGAGATCAAGTGGGGGTTTTGTCTGTCGTCCGAGGCGGTTTGTCTGTCGTCCCTCTTTCCTTTTGTTTCCCCCCACCTTTCCGTCTGTGAAGTGTCTCCCCACCTCCCGTGCTCCCCCCTCCTTTCTTCAAAAAAGACGCTTTAAAAGCGGCACACCGCCACCCCCCGAAGAACAACCCCTGAAGAAGGAGCCGAATGGGCTCCGAAACGTCGGGCTAATAAAATTCAGTTATTTGGTTGGAGTCAGTCTCAAGTCCTAATCGATTTCCCAACCAGACAGGCAATTCTGTCGAAATGTTCAGCTTCAAGTATTAGATCTTGCAGTTGAGTGCGGGAGTTGGTCGACGTTGAGGAGGATTTTGAGAACTGAAGGTTTACTTACATTATTTGCAGAAATAACACAAAGCAATGAAAAGTCATGAAGTTATCGACGACCGGCAGCAAATCGGACGCTGCGGCCGGAGGCAAGAACGAAAAAAAAAACTCTGATCCCTGTCTCTCGCTTTTAACCCCTTCGGTCTCTAGGGGTCACGTCCTTTTCGGCCAATCGTCGAGCCAGCTCAGGTGTCGTCATTTTCCTCCAGTGGTAGGCGCCAGTGCAAGTGCCGTTCCATTCGGCCAATGGGGACGCTCCAAGGGCTGCATTGGACGAGGCTTGGCTTGGGGTCGCCTCCTCACCTGGAAGCACTCAGCTGGAGGAGACAGGTTGCTCTCAAACGACCTTCCAGAGCCGCAAAACAGCTTGGCTCGGGACCAAAATCAACTACCTCGATCCGTGGCAGCCTCCCATTGCAATTTCGGGAAGAGTCAAGCGGGGGGGGGGGGGGGGGGGACCATAGCTCGACGTGCGGGGCATGAGGTCGGGGTTGACAGCCTTTCTGACGGGTCCGGTAACGTGGTAGACGCGCCCCGGTGTACGATAATTGGAATGCGATGGCGATTGGATGTGGTGGGGGAACTTGAGTGATGCCAGGAAAATGGTCCGCATCCAACAGCTCCTCCTCGCCCCGGAAGTTCGGAATATCCGGTGAACTCAATTCGCTAGCCATGAGGAACGCTGATCGAACATGTAATGTGCTGGTTACGAGCCTCGTGTGACGAATTTCTGGATCTCGGGCCCTAGAGAACGTACGTAAAATAAGCAAAACAACATAGTTCTGCACCGCGTGCAAGCGCAGGCTTTTCACCCCTGACCCACCAGGCTGTTGCTACGTCAAAATCAACCTTCGCTTTTTTTCGTTTCACAGTTTTGATAAAGCAGATCCAACCGCCTTTCTAAACAGCTTTCAATATCTCCCTGAATGTCGACAACGCCAGAGTGATATTGTCGTTGGAAAAAAAACGGGAGACAGTTAAACAATTAAAGAAAACAACTTTGATAACTATACACGAGCAAAGTTTTGAAACTACAAGTATGACTTCCAGCCCATAATAACACTTCTTACCTCGTTAGCCAAAGGAAAGAAGGTAATACGTCGGTTTAGCAAAATAACCGGCTTAAACCAGCTGCGTTCCCATTTAACTTGCCCCTTTTGTAAAGGACGGTGAAATTATATTCCTGGAGAATTAGACTCCATCTGAGCAAGCGTCCGTTCTTAGGGGACATGTGTCTGAGCCAGGTCAGAGGAGAGTGGCCGGTCTAGAAGGTGAATTTCGCTGCGTACAGATAACAAGGTAATTTCTGGACCGCCCAAACTAAGCAGGCGCATTCTTTTTCGGACCCGCTGTACGCCTCCTCTCTGCACGTTAATTTTCGGGCTAGCATACCGTACCGGATGCTCCTCCGCGTCTTCGCCCACCTGGCTGAGGTCGACTCCGAACATTATATCACTAGTGTCGTACTGCACGATAAATTCCTTATGTAATGGGTGTACTGAACAGTTCCGATGGTAACGTCTGTTCGTAACCGAGAAGGCAGGTGACGCTGAGCAGGAACAGCTGGTTACCCGAACGGCTCACACTCGTGCTAAGCACTGGCGATCCGGCTGGCCCACTGGTTGCACAGCAGGCATGGAAGAGACGATCTGGCGGGCCTTGTTCTTGTGCTCTTCTTCCTCATTGCAATTACCCCCGGTGGAAAAGCGGAGACATCTTGGCGACTTACGACGTGGAGACGAGCGGGTCATAGAATTGTTTCAGGCGGCGAACGTGAACAACATGCCGTCCATGGCGGCGCTTGTCGGATGTCGATGTAAGCGGCTCTATGACATAGTTGACCGCAGAGATGCGTTCGACGATGCGGTATGGCCCATCATACTGCGAGTGAAGTTTTGTCGAAAGTGCAGGCGTGGTAGAAGGCACGGACAACAAGACAAGTGTGCCGGGAGCGAAGTGCGAATTCATAGCGTCACCATCACGATTGGCTTTTCGTCGTTGTTGGTCGGCGGAGGTGAACTTTCGGGCTAATTGACGGCATTCCTCTGCGTATCGGGCGACGGCTGAAAGGGGAGCACACTCTAACGTGTCTGGTGTACACTGCAAAACCGTAACGATAGTATGTGAAGGATAGCGACCGTAGAGAAGTATGGAAAAAATCTTGTATTACTCTTTGTAGCCGTATTGTATGCGTACGTGACAAATGGGAGGATGATGTCCCAGTTTGTATGCTCCGATGAAACGTACATGGTGAGCATATGACCAAGGGTGCGATATAAACGCTCCGTAAGCCCGTTAGTTCGAGGATGGTACGCCGTGGTGGTCCGGTGAACTACGGGGCATTGAGCAAGCAGAGCTTCAACCACCTGCGACAGAAACACATGTCCTCTATCACTGAGCAGCTCCCGAGGAGGGCCATCACGAAGAATGAAACGATGGAGCAGAAAGGATGCAGCGTCACGTGCGGTCGCTGCAGGTAGAGCAGCCGTTTCAGCATAGCGTGTAAGGTGATCATCATCATCATCATCATCATCACCATAATCATCATCATCAGCCTGGTTACGCCCACTGCAGGGCAACCCTTATGAAAATGACTGTTGAAAAGTTGTTGGCATATTGTTGACGAATTGTTGACTCAATAGCCTTTCAACAATACCTCAACAATTATTGAAACCACAGGCAATAATTCAAGAGTAAAATTGTTGGGCAGTTCACAACAAAAAAGTCGTTGACTAAATTCTGTTGGTATATTGTTGAATAGTATTGAGTATTATTGAGCCATTGTTGAGCAGTTTTCAACAATAAAGTCATTGACTAAATTCTCTTGATATATTGTTGAATAGTATTGAGTATTATTGAGCCATTGTTGAGTAGTTTCCAACAATAAAGTCGTTGACTAAATTCTGTTGATATATTGTTGAATAGTATTGAGTATTATTGAGCCAATATTGAGTAATTTTCAACAATGAAGTCGTTTACTGAATTCTCTTGACATATTGTTGAATAGTATTGACTATTGAACCATTGTTGAGTAGTTTCCAACAATAAAGTCGTTGACTAAATGCTGTTAACTTATTGTTGAATAAAATTGAGTCACGAGCAATATTGAGTTTCAAAGTACATGTGAAAAACACACGCACATATATATGTGTGCGTCTTTTGCACATATATGTTGCTTTACTGATCACTTGATCACCATTGCATATATACAGGGTGTTGTTTCACGTTACTTGAACCATAGACGTATATACACGTGTTTCAGCTAACTTTACTGAGAGTTTAAAAATATGCCGATGCACCATAAGACGATGCGACCAAATGCATGTTGCTCACTCTTGTACGTGTCACGCTATTCTTGTATTTTTCCTAAGTAGTTAATTAGTCAAGAAAATTAGCCATTCTGAAGGAACAAAGTTAGGCGAAAAATTCTAATTAGAAAGCTCTAGAGCACTTTGCAAAACGTCCTATTAGGCAATTTCTCACTTTCTATCTATTAAGTGTTAGTGTTTTTCAGCTTACTGCGGATGCCCGTGAAATAGAAAAAATATCACCTGACATATCCGCTTGCGCGCCGTGCTTGCAGCGCTCCCAAACGAGCATACCATCTAGCAGGGTGTGTTGCCGCTTAAAAGGCAACAGGGCAGTGACGAAGGCGTTGGCTGTGGTATTGACGCCAGCGACGTGCTTCCCTCGCTGCGGTTCATGATGGCGATAAGCAGACGGGTGTTCACACCGGTTAAATGGCATGTTTTCGTTTGTGCGCAGAAGGCTTAGGAGCAGTGCAATCACGACTCGCAGGCGGGCATATGTCACGTGGGGCTTTTTCTATTTCGCGAGCGTCCGCAGTAAGCTGAAAAACAATAATACTTAACAGATAGAAAGACAGAAACTGTTTATTCGGACGTGTTGCCAACAGCTCTGCAACTTTCTAATTGGAATTTCTTTCCTAACTTCCTTGCTTCAGAAGTTGGTTAATTATGCTTGCCTAATTAGCTAATTAAGCAAAAATACACAAATAGCGCGACACGCTACATACCAAAGGGAGCAACATGCATTTAGTCGCGTCGTCATAGAGTTTACACTCGGCCTAAAGTTAGCAGAAACACCCTGCATATATATATATATATATATATATATATGCAGTTTCAGAAGACAAACGTCCCTACAACCGATGATTGGACGCATCCTGCATTTCCATCGGCGTCCATTATAAGGGGCCAGTGCCCTGGCTGTGTGTTAGGAAACGGCATTGCATGCCTCCATGTTAAATATGATCAAGGTGGCGGAGAACGTTAACAAAATTCAAGTCTGGGGTTTGACGTGCCAAAACCACGCTTTGATTATGAGCCGCACCGTAGTAAGAAACGCCATATTTATTTTTGCCATCTGGGGTCCTTTAACCTGCACCGAACGCACAGTACACGGTAGTTTTTGCATTTCACCCCAATCGAAATGCAGCCGCCGCGGCCGGCATTAGATCCCAAGCACTCGGGTTAGTAGAGCAACAGCTCAGCCACTATGCCACCACGGCGGGTGCGGCGGAGAAAGGAGTGAACATCGTTTTTACAGAGTGCGTTTCGCTTACCCGTTAGCGCGCTAAACAGAACGAAACGAAAAGCTTGGCCGATATGTACGACATGGTGCTCATATTTCACATGGAGGCCAAATTCTTTTCTGTGACCTAGACGGGGTGCTGGCGAATGTGTTCGGAATCTGCTCGGCCACCAAGCACAATCTGCGCTGCTATACGTTCTCGGTGACAAATCGCACAGCGCAGGAGCACACGCACAAATGTTTAAAGAATGGGACGACAGACCGCCCGCAGTTTGCCATGACGTCGAAATAAGAAGCACAAACAGCGACGTTTCTGTACTTTTCTGGTCAATAGTTCAGTTCGCATGGTTGCGGCACGCATTACTTTTTTTTTTTTTTTAAATCCAAACGACGAAAACTTTGCGCGCACAAATTAGCGCGGCGTTTGTGACGTTTGAATTTGGCGCCTTTTCCCGCGCATGCCATTAGCTCCGGCCGGTGCACAGCGTTACTGCGCTAAAGAAAGTAGTTCATCAAAAAAGCGAAGCAAAAAACTTTTATACACTTGCAAATCGCCACAATTGTTCAGTAATAACATGAGATTACATAATTTGTTATCCAATGGTACAATTTATGATAATATAAGCGTGTATTTGTATGAGTGTACATGTATGATTGCGCGTTTGCGATGTTGCTGCTTGGCGCATTCCGGCGAGTTCGTGCACGCCGTTAGCTTGAGAGTTTCCTGCGTTTTCTGTGTTCTTTGTGTGCTTCGCTGTGACATCCTTGGAATATTCCTGCGTGTTGCTCGCTTTTTATGGACTTGTTGCCTCGAAGATCGCCATGATCGCCTCCGACTCAGCGACATCAAGGGTGAGTGAGTGTTTCGAATTCCCCTTGTTCGTCCATTGCGACGCGGTGAACGGAAGCGGGGAAATGATTTCAGCGCTTGTGCGTGTCTTCCGCGCGCGTCTTTTCTAGTTTTCATTCCTAGTACTATCCTTCCGTTGCGAGAATGGGTTGTACAGCACTAGATTTGTGGTAGATAACGTGGAGTTTTGTACTGGTTTAACATTACACTCCGCTTGTGGTGACGTAAGGCAGCTATGTGGTGCCACCTAAAACAGGGCATGTTGTACGCCATGATTTCTGATACGGTGTTCGAGCACCGATTGAGTTAGCCTTATTAATGAGCGCAAAACAATGCGACGTGAAACCATCCGATCTGTACTGTAATCGAAGATATTTCGTTTGCGCCACGCTAGTACAAGGCGTGTGAGCGAGCTTTCAGCAAAAGGGGGGGGGGGGGGTGCGGTGGGATTGGCGAAAGTGTATTCTGTTGCGCTGTTCCCTTCAGGATCGAGTGACTCCGCGGTGCTTCAAGGCCACTATCTGACACGCCGTGCGGCCGATGTTCGCGCGATCGGAAAACACAGAGGAGGCTGTCGCGCAATAATAATAAAGAATTTCAAGGGTGTACGTGCGATACGTGAGATACAATAGGGTTGATGCCACAGAGTGCTGCGAAATCATCGACTTATACGCCTTGCCAACCGCGTGCGTTTTGTTTACCCCCAGGTCGCGCGCATTCAACTTTATTTTTTCATCTCCGTTCGTCGCCATCGAGTGCTTCGCCCAAACGGCTTCGCGTAGGCGCTCTTTGCATTCACGGAAAGGCAGATTTCATGGCACTCCAGGTCCTACAACATTCAAAATAATGTAATTTCGTGAAATTGCAGCTTTTCGCACTTCAGTAACTGATTTAACAATAGTTTCAAAATCAGTAAAGGAACGAGATGCCTGGCATATCTGCGTTGTCGTCCCACTGTGTTTCGAGGCGGCATGTATACGTTATCGGCAACATAAACATCAATAATTAGCATTGTTTCTTGTGACTATAGAAGTAGCTAGTTATGTCGAAAAGCAATTTTTGCTTTGAATCAGAGCACTATAGAGTGAACAGATTGAAAGGGGAGCGCATCGTTGTGAACTAAATCACGACGCTTTGCCACAAGCTTGGAATAATGCTTTGTCGAAAGAGCAGTTCTGTGAAATTCTTTCTTTGAGAGTAAGCAAAACTTCAGTAGCATCAGGTAGACGGGGAGTAAAAGAATGTAACACTGGTTTTATATGAAGGAGCTGCCTTTAATATGTGGCCATAACAGTTAAGTAGATGCGTGGAAATAATGGTTAAAGTAACTAGAGGAATGTGAAATAAATTTTTTGACAAGCTCACACTGCCATTGGCAAGAGCGGCCACACTTTAGTGTATTCAATGACTAGTCATTTGTATCCGTCCATTTATGTCAGCCTAATGGTCCATGTAGCTCTTTTGATTGTCGCTTTTGCTGCATCGTGGCTTCACGTTTTAATAGTGACATCTTTTTTCAGATTCAAAATGAGCTGGGAGAGGCCCCAGCTGGAACGGTATAAGTGAATTCTTTGGCCATCCATTCTGTAGCGTCACGATGATCAAATACAGTGATACCGTGAAAATGTATTGCAGGAAGCAGAAAAAACAACAACATTGCTGATGCAACTGCAACGCATTTGCTCCAGTGATCAATTGGTGCAGAGTGCCTTCATTAGGAGACATGGTGCCTTTAAGCACTCAGCTTAAAGACTTTGCAACTGCACTGGGACTGGGAGTGAATTTCATTGTCACTTGTGAACATATTAAACGCGGAATGTGCCGTTTTCAGTGTATATGCCTGATATGAGAGGGGCGTTCAGAAACTTAGTGTGGACATTAGTGCGCACTAAGTTTCTGAACGCCCCTCTAACTAACTAGAGTGCACATCTTTCTAGTTCTACCAGAACGAAGGTATTATGACCTACGTCATACAGCAGTGCACAG
Organism: Dermacentor andersoni; assembly: GCF_023375885.2. NCBI lineage: Eukaryota > Metazoa > Arthropoda > Arachnida > Ixodida > Ixodidae > Dermacentor > Dermacentor andersoni. The sequence continues at coordinate 37,737,738 of NC_092821.1, read as the reverse complement.
CTAGAGGTATCAAACCAGAACAGCAGCACCCTTTGAGAAAGTTGGCTGAAGAACGAGCAGCGATCGGGGCTTTCTGCATTTCAAGGGCCAAATTCCAAAAAGATTGATGCCGAGCTGGACGGTGTGAAGTGCCGGTCACCACATGCTGTAGCCAGCATGGCATTTTTAATCTCCTTGGCATTATGTCTCGTTAAGATACAGAAATTGCATCACTGCTCATAAAGAAATTGGAAATTGGGAGGTTGAGGGGAAGTGGAAGGGCTCCCCTCTGGAGCAGCCTGTGCATGCCCTTTGCTATACTGATAATCCTACCTTAATGAGAACCAGTGATGCATGTTAACCTATTACGCAGCCAAGTGCATTCCTTGTTTTGTATTAAGGGGACACTAATGACACCTTAAATGAATTTAAAATAAAGCATCGTCTTAAATAACTACTTCTGTAACTTTCTTGGTAGTTGTTTGATTATTAGAGAAAATAAAGCTCAAAGTTCAATTTTCTGAGTATCGCCCCAAAATCTTTGTGCTGACACCTCATTGTCACATCATGGATTCCAAGTATTTTTTCAAACTTGGGCTGTATTGGTTCTGTAAAAGTTCCTGACGCTTTTTATTTTGGGTTTTTGGAATACGATGAAGAACATCTTTATTTGTAAAAAAAATTGCTACACCTCAACAGACGTCATCAAAATCCATGACGTCACAGCAAGCGGGTGTGGTAACTTCAAGGCAGCACTGCCACCAATCTTTCCTCTTGCTGCTTTTACAGTTTACTCAGCCTCTTGTCACGGTATGAGTGAATCTCTTGAATTGTAGGAAGGTCATGTACAGATACATCTAAAATAATTTTTCTGCTTTCATGCCGTAGTTGCTTAGGGGTGTTGGCACAGCTCCGCTAAGCACGAGGTCACAGGATCAAACAGCCGCATTTTGATGGAGGTGAAGTACAAAACTGCCCAGGTACCTTGCAGCCTGATTTGGTAAAAATTAGTCCAGAGTTCCCCACTAAGGCGTGCCTAAACATCAGATTATCGTTTTGGCACTTAATACGCCAGAATTTAATTAATTTAATTTTGCTTTAGTGCACCTTTAAGCTGTAGAATTCATAATGTTTGCAAAAACTCATGCTCAAAGTATTCTCCATAAAGATTAAATAAAGAGTAGATATAAGTGTCTATTTATATTTTGAATTGTGGTGATACATGATGACTATTAGAACGGTGGTACGAGACAGACAGAATTGTAATACAATGTATGACGGCACGATGATGCACATCGAGGAAATGACTGAGTTTCCCTAGAGGTCCCTGACGTGGACATCAACTGACTGTCCACAAACTTCTGAGTTCACTCCGTGATCTTGTGCAGCCTGTGCTTTGCGAGTCGATTAATTTAATTCAGGTGGTGGTTGGCACATACTGTCCTTGCAGCTTATGTACATTTCATACAGTGGAGTGGAATCTCGCATATTACTTCTGCAGCACAGCAAGCTAACGTGACGTGTAGTGGTAATCTTAGTAATGATCGACAATCATGTCCCTCTTTGAGCTCCTAATGCTGCTTGCCAACACAAGCAGCAGCAGTTGCCCAAGATAGCGGGAAGGAGATTCATTGAAAAGTGGCATATGCCCAGGGTCGCATACCCAGTCACCCAAGCTGTTCCAACGGTTGATTTTGAACTCTTCCCTTAACATAGCAGCCCAATCTCCCCATTAGACCATGGACTACCTATTGACACAATTGGATGGGAAAATAGAGACAAACACCTGAAAATATGAAGTATCCTAAAAATGGTAATCACAATAAATAGTACTAGATGTGCATTAGCGCAAGCTCTTGGGCCAGTTGGTGCGTGATGAACTTGAAAAAGGGGGGTACCAGCAAAACAAAGGACGCGCACACACGTAAAAGGCGTTAGACAGGGACGGACGCTGGTCCGTCCCAACGTCCGTCCGTGTCTAATGCCGTTTCCTTGTGTGCGTGTCATTTGTGTTTCGCTGGTACTCCCCTTTTTCAAGTACTATATGTTTGGATACTTTGGCTTATTATTCTTGTTTGTGCTGGATTGTTTTTCTGAAACATGTGGCGTCCAGACAGCATAAGAAGCTTGTAAGAAGTCAAGTTTAGCAATCTAGATTTGCAACAGGTACTTTTGTAATTTATTTGCAGTAGGGCTGTTGTGTGAATGTGCTTGAAATGCTTAAAACTGTTTTGCTAACATTTACTTAAACATGCAGGTTCACATAGGTTGAAGGAGTGCACATTGAGAAGGTTATCCTGGCACAGTTTACCATGGCCTGCCATGGTAGACCAGGAAAGTTTGCAAGGGCCTTGCTTCACCATGTGTTCACAGAGGAGGAGCTCATGGGCCATTTGGGCTTTGGAAATAACACCAAGGGGCAAAAAAGGCTCTTGACCCCACCAGGGTCAGTGCTGTTATAGGCAAGTACCATATATCCTGTCTGGTTGCATTTTTACATTCACATTTTTTTCTAAAATTATGAACTTGCCATTGGCATAACAAACGACTTTCAAGTAGCCCATGTGTGCAATTGTATGCGACAATAGCCTACTATTTGGATTGACTGTTCGTACGATCTTAAGTGCGTAATGCCGCCATACTCAAATGCTTCTAAAATTTAAAAGCTGCCTTCACTGCTGAAAGTTTTTAGAGGCTCCACCACATAAAATGAGCTGCATTTGCGCATTAGCAGTGTTACTTGGCTGTCATTGCAAGGAATAGTTGTCTGTGAAGCACGCTCCAAATCTATTGGCATGGAGGACATGTTAGCCTGAAAAGTTATTCTAATACGCGAATTGCGGAGAAGGTATGCTCTAGTGTGGTTACTGCTCAGCTCGAGCAGGAGCATGTTCACCAAATTGCAGAAGTTAAAACAGCTCTCCAGGTTCTGAGATGTGAAACAGTAGTTTCACCAATTTTAACAGACCACATTGAATTAAGGTTGCTCCTATATTGAAGGAGGTCCATGTGATGCCAGACAGCAGCCTTTTAGCAGAGGGAACCTGAGTGGTGTGGCAATTTTCTTTTGGTTGTTTCAATCAAAGAAACAACAGGGACAGAGTTGCAAGCATTGCTGTCAACAGTACTACGTTTAGTGGGCGCTTACTCATTCTAAGCACTTAACCTATGACTCGTATTTATTAACGCACACTTTATCACTTTGTATTCTAAGATATGAAAAAAATATTTATGTGTATTCTAAGATATGAAAAAAATATTTAGGTGGCTTTTCCCCATATACTTCAATAAATTGAGAATAGGCTCTTGGGGCCTAATGTATAAAGCTTCTTACAGACCATCGGACATGTCCACTACTCCCATTCTGAAATTGTTAGAATTGATTCCTGCTCCCTTACTTCACCTACCTGTTAACAGGGTTATTATGAACCATTGCCAAGTAGATTATGGGCTTAAATTAATCAAAAAGATGAATGGGCTTTTCTGTCACTCTTGTTTTGCCCGTTGAGGATCACATTTTGGGGAGAAATATGCCTCTCTAATTTAGGAGTTATGTATTTTTTGTGGTGTGCAAATGCTCAAAACTTTCGAATTGAATAGTGTCCTATTCAATTTAGTCTTTGAATGGTCACTATTTGTAAATGCGAGTATTCTAATATTTCGAAACACCAATAAAACATGAAATTTGAGCCAAAGTACGGTAAATTCTCGCCTCCAATAACATAGTGTAGACAAAACGTAACAACTTCTAATAGCAGACCAGGCTACGTTACTTCAGTAGCTGTACTTTAGAGGCTGTACAGCAATCATTTATGCTTACTGAAGAGTCCTGTGCATGTGACGAAACTTTCTGCTGCTCCATTTGTGCTTTTAATAAACAGCTTTTCATAACATAACAATGACAGAAACTTGCTAACTTTAATAATACTAGGATGTGAGCCTCATCTTACATTAATTGTGATATCAGCTGTTCATTATTCAGAAACTATCCATTATTTGATTTGCTTCTAGCATTATTCGGTTCAGCCTCAAAAATCACTTTTCGCGCACCCTTAATATTTTTATTGCAGATTTAAGTTCTTCAGAGTGACATTCCGAGAAAATAAACTGGTAAATAATATTTTTAAATAACAATAAAGTGGCAATACCATTTCAGTATTTGCAGTTTTACATGTTTTATTTTTTTATGCAGGATAAAGCAGCATAATTTTTTTGTGTAATGAAACTTACAAAAAACTTGTGGCAACACTCCCAAATTACTGCAATGACAGACACCAAGGAGCTAGGTGAAAAATCAGTTTTGGAGAAACCCAAGGAGCGACAGCACTATAAGAATATTTTCTAGAAGTCTCAGAAGGTTGCAGCACCTCCAGTGGGATGCTAGGCAACACTTTGTTCTGAAAAGGCAAATTTTTTTCAGAACGTTCCATCACAGCCACAGATGTACGGCAGTGAACCCTAAAAGGGTTAAAGAAGTCAGTCCTATCGCATATGGCTCTTAAAAGACGGCATTTCTTCGTCTCTGTCACATTCTGCATGTGTCATGCTAAGCAGCTTGGTGCACTACACGGAATCCTCATTAGAACAGTAATTGAGTCGTCGAGGCAGAAAACATACTTCACTATAAGCAGTGTCTTCTTTAATGTAGAAAGTCTTAAGTCATTGTAAGGCGAGAAGTACATTCCGATTGCATGTGAACTCAGGAAACCTAACATCAAATGAAGCTACACTCAGTTGTAGTGACATGACAGTATCGTATTTGGAGCATGGAAAAGCACAGTGAAGTGCAGCAAATTTTAATTATGAAAGTTACAACAAATAATTTTAGTTGTCAGTTCAGGTTTATTTATGAACGACATGAATTTGTTTCACCATTTCGTTTCTCAGCAAGCAAAGCTCACATCTTTCACATTGAGGATATTCATAAAGTTATTTTGCTACAGTGTTTTGTTCCTCTTTGCCCTTTCCTGCATTTGACACTTAGTGGAGTCCTGTGCCGCACTGAATAAATTTAAATGGTCATGCTGTAAAGCTGTACCCGTGGAAAGTTGGACTAAAGCAACACAAATACATAAATCAATTTCGTTATAACGAGGGCAGATTGCATGCCATTCTTTTGCATTTGAAGGTGCTTTTTAAAACTTGTTCTGGCTTCTTGTTTTTGCAGGCTTCACGTGTCGCAAATTGCCTGGTACCAACATGCCCTATGTAAAGAACTGTGGCCTCGCTTCTCGCATGGGACCAATAACCTCTCAAGAGCCCAAGTTGGACAGCTCAAACCAAAACACAAGTGTTGTGCTTTTGTAACTCTCGACATTTTTATGTTCTGTGTTAGTCTCCTGAAGGGCCCAATTTGGATTTCTCAAATGAGCTTACAAATGTTGTGCCTTTCTATGCCTTCACATTTTTATGTTAATTTTATTTATGTTAATTATGCTAGTCTCCTGAGAGGTCCACATTGGATTGCTCAATCCAGAATACAAGTGCTGTGCTTTGTTATAGTTCACTACATTTTTATGTTAGTTTTTGGTATGGTTCTAGTAAGGAAAGTGTTTCCTTATTAGTATATTTTTTAAGTATCTTAAGCCATTTCATGCCAAACCACCCAATTTTGTCAAGAACTGTTCCATTATGGCAAACCATTTCAAGTTTGCTTGATTTTGAGTAGGTACAATGAGAAAATTTGCTTTCGCACATACACTTGAGTCGTTCTAGGGCAACCAACCAACGTTCTTTTGACCATCACAGATATAGTTGAAGCTCCAAACTCTTGCTCCCCATTTATTTTCATTCGCAAAAATTTTTTTGAACTTTGGCAAAAATTTATTGTTCTTGCCCAGCTAAGCTAGAAGGCACTGATACACGTTTCTTCTGAAAGGGAAATTGTATGATCCAAATATTCAGATGGTGTTCATGTCAAGAGACTGAAGTGGTGTGAGTGCCAAAATTTGCAAAGTTTGAATTTTCTTCTAACAGGGAAATACAGAAGGCACAAAATAAATATAAAATCAGACTGGTTGACTTGGGATAGCTGCAAAATATTTCAAGCCTTAGAGGTTCAGATGATCAGCTAAAGAACTGTAAAGTTCAAATTTTTTGCAAGAAGCTTCGTGTTGAAGGTAAAAAAAATTAGCTTTGGTGGTTGGCACAAAAGTATATGTCGCCCATCGTTACACAGCCCTACATGTCTGCTATACATGTGACAAGTAACAAAAAGGTATTATTGTTTAAGTGCGATAAATTATTTTTTATAATGTTGATTTGTGGATCACACATACAGCATAAATATAGCATAAATATATGAAGCCATGTCATCTAGTAAGGAAATATTGTTAATATAATTAGCCACAAGAACTATTCAACAAACTGACTGCCTTTTTTATCATTGCGAAGGCAGGTGACGTCTAGCGCTGCAGCTGCAGTCTCAATTCGTATTTTTTTAACATGAACACAAGAAGTGGTTGCCAATGGTGTCTGACCACATCATACTAAACATGGCACATATGACTTATAGATGAGCATGTTCCGGCTTTAAAACAGTGGTAGCAAACAACACCACAAGAATTTGTTCGTACTCATGTAGGTTTTCAGTCCTAATTATGAAGGTGTTTTCTACTTGCATCGTCATTGGGCTTCAGGGAGCAGGGCACAAAGTGTCCTGCTCCCTCTATGTTGCATTGCACTGCGACATGCCCTTTTAAAGGCTTTGTATAAACAATATCAGTGCTCTTTCTGGATTTACTGTCTACATAATAGCTGATATTTCTTTTTGTAAACTGCACGAACCATATCTTTTAGCACTGTAGGATTCCCTCACGTATTTAATACGTACGAGGTCTGTTAGAAAAGTATTTGACCTTTTTTTACGAACACCTGATGAATATGTAACAAGTGCATTTTCATCAGCCGCCCTTGAACCTTTGTGCGCATGCACGAATTTTTTCCTGCCTGCCAATAGCGTGACTTGCTGGGACGCAGCATTTGAATGAGGTAGTACACAGTGCTCTCGTCGGTTTTTTATTGCAAGAAAAATGGCGGAGTGACTGGAGCAGTGCTACTGCATCAAATTTTGCCAGAAACTGGGCGACAGCCAAGTGGAAACCATTCCGAACATTCAGACTGCTTTTGGTGACTATGCTATGAGCAGCACACAGATTAAGGAGTGGTACAACCAGTTTAAAGACGGCCACGCATCGGTGGAGAGCGAGCCATGCTCCAGTCGGCCATCAACATGCCGAAATGACCAGGTCATTGCCGAAGTGAACCCCGTGGTGATGCGGGGCTGTCGTGTGACTATCCAAGAAATTGTGGTAGAGGTGGGCATCAGCACATTTTATCCACATTCCATTATCACTGAAGATTTGGCCATGAAGAGAGTTGCACCGAAATTCGTTCCCAAACTGCTCATGATGGAGCTAAAGCAACTTCGTGTTGAAGTCTCACAGACATGCTGGATTCCACAAACAGTGACCCCAACTTCATGAACACCGTAATCACTGGTGACAAGTCTTGGGGGTATGTTTACGACCCGGAAACCAAATCCCAGTCATTACAGTGGAAGTATTACACGTCACTAACCAAAGACCGCTAAGTGCGCATCAACGTTAAAGTGTTGCTGACTGCTTTCTTTGACTTCCGCAGTGTGGTACACCACGGGTACACACCACAGGGTCAAACAATCACTAAAGACTACTACAGGGATGTCCTCCATGGCCTCTGTGATGCTGTGTGGCGCAAGATACCGAAGTTGTCAACAGGAAATTGGCGCATCCATGACGACAATGCTTTTCTCGCGCTTGATTCAGACTTTTTTGGCGAATAACCAGACTCCTGTAGTTCGACAGGCTCCTTACTCTCCTGATGTGGCCCCCTGCGACTTCTGGCTGCTTCCCAAAATCGAGAGGCCATTGAAAGAAGCGCGGTTTCAGACAAGAGAAGACATTATGGCTGCAACGACAGCTGAGCTAAACTCCGTTCTGAAAGAGGCCTTCTCGGAATGCTTCTAACAATGGCAGCACTGCTGGGAGAAGTGACTGGAGTCCCAAGGAGACTACTTTGAGGGTGATTAGGTTTCCAACGCTCCAGTTATGCCAGTTTTTTTTTCTTCAGCCAAAGGTCAGATACTTTTCTAACAGACCTTGTATTGATAGTTTATGTGCAATGGCTGTATGGTTTACCTGGCCCACACCAAACACAAGCCTCGTTGCGTTAGAGCATGTGGCCCTTGGCAATAAAATGCAGACCCTAACACCGCTTCTCTGTCATCTGTGTGGAGACAAAGCCAGCTTTGTCGTGTGCATTCCCAGCCGGCAAGCTGTGCGCACATCCGAGAAAAGTCGGTGCTGACAAAATTTCAAAAAAGAATTTCTCGCATTTAAAAATAATGCCTTCTTTAACTTCACACATGCATAGTAGACATGTAGAGCTATCCAATAATGTATCACATATTTTTTGGCCAACTACGAAAGCTGTTTTTTCCTTCAACATGAAGCTTCTTGCAAAAGATTAGAATTTGTTTTTTTTTTACAGGCGATCAGCTGAACCTTCAAAGCTGCACATATTTTTTTGCTATACTATGTCACTTGGGCTACCATTCTGTATTTAAGTTCTGTCCTGTGAATTTTTCGTTACGAAAAAAAATCTAACGGATTGCAATTTGACTCATTTTTGCCGGTGCCAAAAGCAATTGAAGTATTCAAATATTTGAAAAATTGGCTATTTTGGCAGTTGCATCACTTCACCGTATTTGCACGCACACCATTTGAAGGCCTCGATCAATACAATGTGCATTTGAAAAAGAATGTTGATTGATGTCCTCTAGCTCAGCTGAGCAGGAAAACTAAACTGTCACCAAAATGCTACAAAATATCTGGCAAAAATTAATAAAAGTGGGCAACGAGTTTTGAACTCTAGTAAACACATGGCAATGTTTCAGCTATATGTGTGGTGTCAAAAAACACTGGTCGATTCGGCATGGAATTGCACACCTGCAAGTGCATCTGCGCCATTGTCAGAGTTCAGTAAAAACTGCATTTTACATAGCTTTGTAAACATGGTTTATTGCTATCTAAAATACATGAGTAAAAATTATTAGGTATAAGTCGGCTTAAATTTAAAATGCAACAAAAAATCTCCGGTCATGGCAATGATGTGCCTTTCATGTTTGCATGAAACCATATCTTTTCTGAATTCTTTCGTTATTTTTTGTGACAGTGAATAAAATTGAACTCACAAAAGGAGTAACTTTGTTTTATTCCAGCACATCACTAATAGTTTTTTTTTCATATAAAAATCTGAAGTAGTTAATATGAATAAGTCGCTTGATATGGAATGACCTGCGCAGGAACGTTATCATGGCAGAAAACGCAACTGTATCATGCAACAGCAATGCAGCATAATAAACTGCTCCCATAAGCATCACTTATTGTGATTGCCATATTTCAGAAGTATGTAAGGTTTACTGAAATTGGCACACACTATTCAACCAACAAATAAGGATTGTACAGTGGTCCTTTTTCAGTTTTACAGATTTTTTTTAAAGTTGTCTGTGCCAGGTAGCATAATTTTTCTTCTTGAGCTGGATTATTCAGAGGTGGACATTACTAGCACAAGAAATGGAAACATTAAACTGATTCTCATAAATTTATTAATTCACTTAAACATCACGGCACATATTTCAGTTTGCAAATTGTAGCCAGTGAGGTTGAAAGACATATTCACTTGAAATTAATTTCCAGGGTGTTACCAGTTGCGAGATTTTTTCATAAATGTGAGAGAAATACATGGGCATTCCGGTTACTTTTGTGCTTCAATGCATAACAGTGCGTTTTGTTAACAAAAAAGTGCTACAGCAGTGCATTTCTACAGCCAGTTTGATGGCATGTGTCTCGTTACTGGTGTCATTCTGGAAGTTCGTTCTTAGTGCATACACCTTGTAAAATTACCGTCTACAATTCGTAAAAACTTTATTAGGAACTGAGTTTTTCTTAATCAGCTGACTATGGTGTCTTGATTTCTCATGCAAGTAATGTTTGGCACTCTGTATCTAGAATTATGTTAGCTGCAACAGTCCGTGTTTAATTAATTCCATGAAACTTAAAGATAACCACCCTGCATATCAGGTCTCATTTGAGTGCGGTGGGCTCAAGCAAATCGTGCCATGGTAATAGTACCACTGGCTCCCTAATAGAGAAAGCAAGTACCTTTTTGAGTGTTCTTATTGACAGTCATGTCAGTCTGCTTCTACATTTATTTATTTAGGTATTTATTTTTTTAAATTTATTTCTTTTGGGAAATGTGTTTTACTTGAAGGCCACACATACTACACCTTCAGTATTCAATTTCGTTATGGTGTCAAGCTGCAGGAAGTTTGTACTGTGCAATAGTTTTTAAGTTTCTGGTGTTCTCAAACTACAAATGGTTGTACATTTACACAGATGTTTGGTTACAAATAAACAGTTCACCTAGAAAAATGGTTTTTGTCTGCATCAGTTCAGCACTCTTAGTTTTGTGGAGGACCATTCACTCTGACAATTGAAAAAAGTGGCATAATAGTACTGCTAGCAGTTTTGCAATACGTCTTATTACAGCCAATCTAGGAGCATGTTTTGAGCCCAGGGTGACAGAGGCCTGCGATACAAAACGGCTGTATTTAAATTTTATCCCTATCCTCTCACAGCAAACATACCAACGTGACATCAAAGGTAATTATATGCAACATAGCTCAGCAGTATCTTAAGGTAAGTGCAGGTTTAAACTGCTAAATACCCAGTGGGGCATAAAGGGATTTCAACATAATTTGTGTTGATGTTCAACAGATCTGCAACAATTCTTCCATGGGCTTTCAATATTGACGAACAACACATTTCAACAATACGTCAATGGGCTTTCAATTTTGAGACTGAACACATCTTCAACAATGCTTCAATGGGCTTTCAACATTGACAAACAACACATTTCAACAATACCTCAATGGGCTTTCAATTTTGAGCTTCAACAATGCTTCAATGGGCTTTCAACATTGACAAACAACACATTTCAACAATACCTCAATGGGCTTTCAATTTTGAGCTTCAACAATGCTTCAATGGGCTTTCAACATTGACAAACAACACATTTCAACAATACGTCAATTGGGTTTCAACATTGACAAACAACACATCTTCAACAATGCTTCAATGGGCTTTCAGCATTGAAGTACACCATAGTTTCAACGATATGCCAATGATCTTTCAAATTGAGAGGCCACAATGATGTTTCTGGTGAATGTCGTGGGCCAATTATCAACACTTGTCAACAATTTCCTCAATGATGTTTCAACAATTCCTCGATGATCTTTCAAGGTCATTTGTTGACGTTGAACAATGATACGTCAATAACCTTTCAACAATTTTTTTTGTAAGGGAAAGGCCTCTCCCATACTCCTCCAACAGCCCCGGTCATGTACTAATTGTGGCCATGTTGACCCTCCAAATATCCTGATCTCATCTGCCCACCTAACTTTCGGTCGCCCCCTGCTACGCTTCCCTTCCCTCGGAATCCAGTCCGTAACCCTTAATGACCATCGGTTATCTTCCCTCCTCATTACATGTCCTGCCCATGCCCATTTCTTTTTCTTGATTTCAACTAAGATGTCAATAACGCGCGTTTGTTCCCTCACCGAATCTGCTCTTTTCTTATCCCTTAACGTTACACCTATCATTCTTCTTTCCATAGCTCGTTGCGTCGTCCTCAATTTAAGTAGAACCCTTTTCGTAAGCCTCCAGGTTTCTGCCCCGTACGTGAGTACTGGTAAGACACAGCTGTTATACACTTTTCTCTTGAGGGATAATGGCAACCTGCTGTTCATGATCTGCGAATGCCTGCCAAACTCACCCCAGCCCATTCTTATTCTTCTGATTATTTCACTCTCATGATCTGGATGAGCAGTCACTACCTGTCCTAAGTAGATGTATTCGCTTACCACTTCCAGTGCCTCGCTACCTATCTTAAACTGCTCTTCCCGTCCGAGACTGTTAAACATGACTTTAGTTTTCTGCAGATTAATTTTTAGTCCCACCCTTCTGCTCTGCCTCTCCAGGTCAGTGAGCATGCATTGCAGTTGGTCCCCTGAGTTACTAAACAAGGCAATATCATCAGCGAAGCGCAAGTTACTAAGGTATTCTCCATTTACTCTTATCCCGAATTCTTCCCAATCTAGGTATCTGAGTACCTCCTGTAAACACGTTGTGAATAGCATTGGAGAGATCGTATCTCCCTGCCTGACGCCTTTCTTTACTGGGATTTTGCTGCTTTCTTTATGGAGGACTACAGTGGCTGTGGAGCCGCTATAGATATATTTCAGTATTTTTACATACGGCTCGTCTACACCCTGATTCCGCAATGCCTCCATGACTGCTGACGTTTCGACTGAATCAAACGCTTTCTCGTAATCAATGAAAGCTATATATAATGGTTGGTTATATTCCGCACATTTCTCTATCACCTGATTGATAGTGTGAATATGATCTATTGTTGAGTAGCCTTTACGGAATCCTGCCTGGTCCTTTGGTTGACAGAAGTCTAAGGTGTTCCTGATTCTATTTGGAATTACCTTAGTAAATACTTTGTAGGCAACGGAAAGTAAGCTGATCGCTCTATAATTTTTCAAGCCTTTGGCGTCCCCTTTCTTATGGATTAGGATTATGTTAGCGTTCTTCCAAGATTCCGGTACGCTCGAGGTCATGAGGCATTGTGTATACAGGGTGGCCAGTTTTTCTAGGACAATCTGCCCACCGTCCTTCAACAAATCTGCTGTTACCTGATCCTCCCCAGCTGCCTTCCCCCTTTGCATAGCTCCCAAGGCTTTCCTTACTTCTTCCGGCGTTACTTGTGGGATTTCGAATTCCTGTAGACTACTCTCTCTTCCATTATCATTGTGGGTGCCACTCGTACTGTATAAATCTCCATAGAACTCCTCAGCCACTTGAACTATCTCATCCATATTAGTAATGATATTGCCGGCTTTGTCTCTTAACGCATACATCTGATTTTTGCCAATTCCTAGTTTCTTCTTCACTGCTTTTAGGCTTCCTCCGTTCCTGAGAGCTTGTTCAATTCTATCCATATTATACTTCCTTATGTCAGCTGTCTTACGCTTGTTGATTAACTTCGAAAGTTCTGCCAGTTCTATTCTAGCTGTAGGGTTAGAGGCTTTCCTACATTGGCGTTTCTTGATCAGATCTTTTGTCTCCTGCGATAGCTTACCGGTATCCTGTCTAACGGAGTTACCGCCGACTTCTATTGCACACTGCTTAATGATGCCCACAAGATTGTCGTTCATTGCTTCAACACTAAGGTCCTCTTCCTGAGTTAAAGCCGAATACCTGTTCTGTAGCTCGATCTGGAATTCCTCTATTTTCCCTATTACCGCTAGCTCATTGATCGACTTCTTATGTACCAGTTTCTTCCGTTCCCTCCTCAGGTCTAGGCTAATTCGAGTTCGTACCATCCTGTGGTCACTGCAGCGCACCTTACCGAGCACGTCCGCATCTTGTATGATGCCAGGGTTACCGCAGAGTATGAGGTCTATTTCATTTCTAGTCTCGCCGTTCGGGCTCCTCCACGTCCACTTTCGGCTATCCCGTTTGCGGAAGAAGGTATTCATTATCCGCATATTATTCTGTTCCGCGAACTCTACTAATAACTCTCCCCTGCTATTCCTAGTGCCTATGCCATATTCCCCCACTGCCTTGTCTCCAGCCTACTTCTTGCCTACCTTGGCATTGAAATCGCCCATCAGTATAGTGTATTTTGTTTTCACTCTACCCATCGCCGTTTCCACGTCTTCATAGAAGCTTTTGACTTCCTGGTCATCATGACTGGATAGCACTGCTAGACTCGCCTCACTAGATAACGTTCTAGCGTTAAACGTTGCCAGGTTCATATTCCAATGGCGGCCTGTCCAGAGCCAGGGATTCTTAGCACCCTCTGCAGCGTCGCAGGTGTGACCGCCGCCGTGGTCAGTTGCTTCGCAGCTGCTGGGGACTGAGGGCCGGGGTTTGATTGTTGTCTTCATATAGGAGGTTGTGGCCAAGTACTGCACCAGGGTGGCCAATCCTGCTCTGGTGAGGGAGTGCGTTACCGGTTCTGGTCACCGGGATCAGGCCACACTCCAGGCCTGTTTATGCAATTTTATCAACACGCGGATTTTTTCTTTTTACTGTGGTGGAAAATTGCGCGGCACCGGGATTCGAACCACGGACCTCTTGCACGCGAAGCGGGTGTTCTACCTCTACGCCACCGCTGCGACAGTAAGGTGATCAGCTGCGACAATAATCCATCGTTTTGCAGCCGGTGTTAGCGGTAGCGGCCCGTACAGGTCAATTCCCACGCGGTCGAAGGCACGAGCAGGGCACGGAAGCGCCTGTAATAAACCGTGGGCCGGGTGAGGCGGAGATTTGCGGCGTTGGCATTGTGGGCACGAGCGGACAAACTTTTGGACAAAAGTAAACGCTCCTCGCCAGCAGTGACGTTGCCGCAGGCGCTCATACGTCTTCAAAACGCCTGCGTGTGCACATTGTGGGTCAGTATGGAACAACGCGCACATGTCGGAACGCAAAGTCCTAGGGATAACCACGAGCCACTTGCGACCACCGGGCTGGTAGTTGCGTCGATACAAGAGGTCTTTCCGGACAGCAAAATTGACAGCCTGGCGACGCGGGGAGCGGGAGATGAGAGATGCAGGCGAGCCAGAAAGGAGATCCAAAAGAGAGGCCACCGAAGAATCCTTGCGCTGTTCTGATGCCAAGGCGTCGATGTCTACCGAGGACACCACCTTCATGGTGGAGAGGGAGGCCGTGTCGGCTGGCAGCGGAGAGCGGGACAGAGCGTCAGCGTCAATGTGCTTGCGACTTGCGCGGTATATGACGAGTATATCATATTCTTGAATGCGCAGAGCCCTGCGGGCAAGGCATCCAGACGGGTCTTTTAAAGAGGATAACCAACAAAGGGCATGATGGTCAGTAACCACATCGAAATGCCTGCCGTATAAATAAAGGCGAAACTTCCCGAGTGCCCAAACGATGGCCAGGCATTCTTTTTCTATGACGCTGTAATTGCGTTCCGCTTGCGTCAGCGCACGACTGGCGTAAGCTACGACGTACTCGGAGTAGCCAGACTTGCGCTGCGCAAGGACGGCGCCAAGCCCAATACCACTGGCATGGAATAATCGGGGACCCGAAGCACTGCTCCTGATATCAGAACCTCTTTCAGGTGCTGAAATGCGCTTTCATTGGCCTTACTTAACCGAGTTTTTCCGGCCCTCCCTTTCGGAGGGTGTCAGTCAGGGGACTTCCTACTTGTGAGAAATTTGGAATGTACTGCTGGTAATGTCCCACGAGCCCCATAAAGGCTCTGACATCCATTTTAGTTCACGGTTATAGAAAGCTACTGATAGACCCTACCTTTAGTTTGGAGGGCCACCGCGTTCCTTGTCCTACGACATTCCCTAAGGAGGTAACTTGCGAGCACCCGAAGTTGCACTTTTCGGCCGTTCCCGTGAGACCCGCACCTCGTAGACGTGCCAGCACCTTCCTTAAGTAGTCTATGTGTTCGTTCCAGCTGTTAGAAAAGATAGACACATCATCTAAGAAGGGGATCGCTTAATCTTGTGGGTCTTTCAAAACAATATCCATCAGCTTGGAAAAGCTAAGCGGTGCGTTCGTAAGCCCGAAACTTAACATTAGCGGTCAAAGTGTGTCAAACGGGAAAGTGAATGCGGCGTAGCGACTTGAGCTTTCTGAAATGGGCACCTGTCAGTGCCCCCTAACTAAGTCGATTGTTGAAATTTACTGGGCTCGGCCCACCCGTTCAGCTCGTTCTTCTATGTTAGGTGTGGGGTAAAGTTGTTCGCTTGTAATCGCATTCAATTTTCTATAGTCCACACCTGGCCGCCGCTCTTTCCGGCTCGCCTGTACGAGAATAATCGGGGAAGTGTAATCACTGTCTTCTGGCTGAAATATTCGCCACTCAAGCATTCGTTTGATCGCTACTTCCATTATTTCTCATTGACGAGATGAGGCCCGTTACGGTTTGGACTGGACGGGCTCGTCCTATGTCAACTGAATCTCATGACTAATGAGCGTCGTTCTCCCCGGCCGGCTACTGAAGTATTGGCGAAATTCCTCAAAGAGTTTCCGGAGGGCGCTTACTTGATCGGTTTCGAGACCCAACCGCTTTGCAGACAGATTCAGGTTGTCCTGTATAGAGCGCTCCGCATCTGTCACTGTCTCTAAAACTGGAAGTTCGACCGCTACTTCTTCAGACTCTTTGACCCCCATGTTCACAACCTCGGCCCTTCCACAATAGGGTTTAAATAAATTTCAGTGGTAAGTGATCCCTTTATTCCTTTTCCAGGAAAATTCTAGCTTGCAGTTAGTCTCAGATATCTTCTGGGTAGAACTTACGGGTACGTCCCACTGTATCTCAAGTTAGTTTTTTCGTGAAGGCCTTAGGATCATGACCCTGTCGCCTACCTTAAGTGTTCGCCTACGCGCATTTCTGTCATAGTACGCCTTCGTAGTTTCCTGGGCCTCTTTTAGGTTTTTTTCAACCAGTTCTCGCGGGACACTTAAGCGATCCAGCAACTTTAAAACGGTAACTCACCACCGTCTGGCTTTCAGTTGTGCCTTCCCACATTTCTTTAACATTTTGAGGGGGGAACGGATCATCCGATCGTACGCCAGATCAGAAGGAGTGAACCCCGTTGCCTTACGTGATACCGTTCTCAACGCGAACAGGGTTGCGGTAAACAGCCCTCCCAGTCAGCTTTGTGTTCATGGCACAATGCACGTAACACTCTCTTAAGCACCGAGTGCATCTTCTCAACGCTGTTTAATTGTGGATGGTACACGGAGCTGTCCTTCAGCCGCTCACCACACCTTTCAAGGAAGGTCGTGGTTAAAGCACTTGTAAATACCGCCCCCTGGGCAGCCTGAATCTCTGCAAGAAAACCTATTCCCGCAAACGCGGAAAACAGAGCATCGACTGTCTCTGTGGAGCTCAGTTCCTTCAAAGGAATCAAAGGAATCGCTTGAAGAAACTTTGTCGCGGGACAGAGGATGGTCAAAAGGTACTTGCATCATGATCAGCTCGGCGGCAAAGGCCCGACTGTGTCGACAACCAGCCGACGGAATAGCTCCATGATTAAGAGAACCAACTTTAAAGGTGCCTTGTGTTTATTCCCCGGCTTTCCAACTCGCTGAGAAGCGTCCCAGGACCTCACATAATTTTCCACATCCTTAAAGCATCTTGGCCAGTAATATTGTAAGAGAAGCCTCTCCTTCATTTTGTTGATTCCTAGATGGCCCGACCAGCTATTTCCTTGACACAAAGTCAGGAGATCCGCCCAATACGTCTCCGGAACGATTAACTGATCGAGGATATGGCCCCTACGATTGCGGCAGTGTCTATACAGCAGTCCTCCGTTTTCGTGGATGGTAACGTTGCACCTAGCTATGCCCTCTTTCTCGTTGTAGTGTAAACGTGTTAGAGTCTGGTCCCTTTGTTGCTCCACGCTGAGCGACTCCCTGGCCACCTGCACAAGCCTGTCAAAGCCGCCAGATGCAGGCAGGTGCAAGGTGCATGTGCAGAGCTGCTCTCCCATTCTGTTACTTCCACTGACGACCTCTCTTCACTACGCGAATTTTCTACGGGGATCATTTTAATTGGCACCTCTGCTTTCACACTGTTTTCTTTTTCCTCCGTTGTCCGAGGTTCTACTAGGAAATGCGCTTCCTCGCCTTCCGCCACCGCTGCGCTGGCATCCTTGGTCAGCTGAGCGGTAATTTTGCGTGCTCTCGAGCGGGTTAATGCCTGCACCCTTCCTTCTCCAAACTCCTGACCGCGCTCCCGTAACAGTTAAGCATGACCACAAAATAGCTTTTCACACTACTTATGGTTGCCTGGATGTTTTCGTCATCAATGCAACATACAGCTACATCGTCTGCATACGCCAGAAGCTTTACTTCAGTGCCTTGTGCATGAAACCGAAGAATGGTTTAATTTTCAATAAGACCGTTACACAATGTTATCGATACACAGGGTGTCGCAGGTAAATTTAGCCAAACCTTAAAAATATGCGAATGGCATGTAGCCGGATAGAACCAAGCTACTATTCGTTGACGTCGCTTGGAGATATCGCAATTATTTTTTTCATTCCGCCTAATTAGTTTGTTTGTTTTATTTATTTATTTATGTACAGCATACTGCAGACCCTAAATGGGTCCTAGCAGGAGGGGCAAAACAAAAAGACAACAAAAATAACAACTACAGAAGCACAGCAATTTGCATTGCAAGCAGAACATATAAAGAATAACGCATAGCAGGAACAAGAAACAATACATCTGCAACTTACAATAAGCAATTTTATCAAGGGCATCAACACTGGTTAGTAAATCAGTCGGTAGTAAATTGCATTGAGTGATTGTATGCGGAAAGAAAGAGTATTTAAAGATATTGACTCTAGCGTTGTACGCTGTTAGGGTTTCCACGTAATGCTTTCTTGTTCGGGATGTTCTGGTGGACTTATTAAGTGGATTAGGACTCATGTAGTGTGTTATTTTTTATTAGAAAAAGTGACTTCAATCTTTGAATTTTTTTAGTATTTCGAATGTCTGTATGTTATACTATGCCTGAGAGTGGGAAGAGTCGGTAGAGCGGTATTTGTTAAAGATAAATCGAACAGATTAGACAATTAGAGATTACACAGTTAGTCATGAGAAATAATCCACTTCTCATATAATATAATTAGATGAAAGGTGTCAATGAGAAAATTGTAGAAAAGCATGCAAAATTCCCGATTCAGCATTGTGTTGCTCGATACGTGCTACATAAAAGTGTGTTTCTAAGCGTGAAAAAAGCAGCCCAATACACACACTGGCTCGAGCGGCCAGTCGCGCGACAACTTCACGTGCATTAGCGTGCTTCTTTCACGAACGGAAAGGCACTTTTATGTTGCACGTATTGAGCTAAAGAAATCTGTATCTTTAGTTTTCAATGTCGCTGTACAATTTTCTCGTTGACACTTCTTATCTAATCATAATATGTAAGAAGTTGAATAATAATTTAATGGTAATTATTTAATTAGGCAAAATGAAAAAAAAATTCTGCATCCCCAAGCTAAGACAAACAGCATTATCTTGGTTGTGTTCCGCTACGTGCCATTCACATATTATTAAACTCTGACTAAAGTAAGTGGGGACAAGCTGCATAGTAAGCAATAGTGAGCGCGATAGGACATCCCTGGCGAGCAAAACGCTTCAGTTAATGGGGGCCCAGAAGCCTGATTGACTTTTAATATCGTATTACAGTTTCAATACGCCTTCAACACCGCTTAGGCTATGATAGTGCCCAGATTAACATGATTCAGCATATTGAACAAGATACTGTGATCAATACAGCGTAGGGCATTTTTTGAGGTCTAGTTGAAAGACAGCGACTCCAACTTGCACGGTGTCACAGCACTCCAGCACACTCCGCCCTTTGTGCATGTTCGCAGCAATGGGACGATTATGTATGCCGCACGTCTGTTGTGGTCCAAATACGCCTGTTATCTGTTATCTTCTTCTGAACACGTGGGTGGACGTTGAGAAAAAAATTATTCGCAGTTTGTTGCAGATATTGACCTGTAAGATGAGATTGATTTAAGTTTGTCATTGTCTTCCGTCTTTCGAATCTAAACTGTGTATGCTTCACTAACTGACGGACGTAGTCAATTTAACTTATGCGCCTCATTAAATATTGCCACCAGAACTCTGGGGTATGCTTACTTTAAATGTTTTATTGAATATAGGCCATCCTGACCTTGACACTTTCCGGGATTGAAGTTTTCCATGGCCTTTTGCACTTCAAGTTCTGTTGGTTCTGCGTCAAGTTCAGTCTTCCTCTGAGAGCCTCGAAATTTTTTCAAACAACAGTCTAATAAATTATTCACATATGAAGAACTTAAAGGCAAAACGCAACTCATAGCATCGAGTGAACGCGTCCTGTCCTCATTATGTGTGGCTTCGACTCCTTCATGCATGGTAAATTGAAAGTTCCTTCCTTAGATATGCTTTCAGTCCTGACTCACAGCCGTTCTAGTGGGCGTCTCTTCACCTGCGAAAGCTTCTGCGCTTACTCCCACCGGCGCTCCTCGAAAACGTTCTTTTTCGCACAGTCCAAACTTCCGCTTTGTCACCAACATATCTTCAGCATCAACCCCGTGCCGTTTGCAATCTAGTGCAGTTAAGTTTTCGTAAATTTCCTTGAGCCCTATTTTATCACTTCTTTGATAAACTATAATACTGTATCTTTCGATAGCTTTCTTTTTTATTCTCTGTTTAAAATGATCCCATTGTTTCCTCAGCCCATCTTCAAATATGACAGCTTTTAAACCGTCAACAAGTATTTGGTGAAATGTTGGCTCTTGCAGCAATGTTGAGTTATTTTTCGAAACATCCAATGAGAATGCAGCGGATTTTTTCTTGGGGCCTACTTGACAAGTTACCCGGGAGTGATCAGAAAAATGAACAGGAGTTATTGCGTAACCGTTACATTTATTCATCAGTTCAAACGACGAGTAGATTCGATCTAAACGCGCTTGACTGTGCTCCCAAGAATGCGGAAGTTTTCCCCTGGTGACACCTCAAAACATTCCCCTACATCACCAAGGTCAATGTGTCATATGATCTGTAGTGCGGTTTCATTGCGACTGTCGCCAGAAAACGCACAAGAAGTTCTATATTTAGCTTTGAGCAGGCGATAGAAATCCTGAAGATAATCATTTTTTTTTCCTTGCAAAAAAATCGTTCAGCACTAGCGAAAAAAAAAACTTCACTCATTCGTCTCTGCCGTTTGGTGCAAATACACAAATGATGCGCCAATGTGTTTTGTGGTAATAACCACAAGACACATTGTCAAATACAATAAATCATCCTAAACTGCAATAAATTACTTTTGCTACCTTCCAAATGACATGACTCATTCCATTTCTAAGTTCACTTTCCCGTTCTAAACGTCAATCGCCTTCTTGCATGATATTTAGTATTGCCCGACCTAAGCCAAAGATACTCGCCGTGGTAATGCCAAATCATAAAATGCGGTTTCCACATTTCTATGACTTACGTCGCGAAAACGAAGCAATCATCGCTGCCGTGCGAACCAACTAGCAAAACAAAGAAATGGTGGCATGGCATGAAGTGATCTGCCTTTGTCTGTCTTCATGATGGCAATGGTGACTTAGGCAATTATAGCGTTTCATCCTGCGGACACGCCATAGTGCAATTATTTAGCAACACTCCCAAAAGAAAATAATCTGGTATTGTTTCCGTCGAGACAATACTCATGGCACAGACCAGACCTGCGCGGAGTTTATTACCTCAAGTGTTCGAAAGTCACCCCCAGCACGTCGTTTTCAAAGGATTGAAGTAGCACATTGATTTTAAAAAAAATTTGCGGCCCTTGGTTCACTACATTTCAAATTCAATGGTTTTGAAGGATTGAGAGGACGTTTACAAAACTTGAGGAGGCGCTGCAATGTAACTATGAAATGCGCTGGTCAATAAGCTGTCAAGTAATCTCAGTAACGTTAGTACCTGTCGCGAAGAGGTGCGAGAAAACATATATCATCTACTATTGTCTTCTGTACTCAGAGCGAGGACTGTGCTGCGGTATTGGAGACAGTTGGCGGAAAAATTGGATGTTCCGCGACTTCCTCTGATATCGATGTTCTTCATCGACTCTCTACTAAAGATAAGGGCAAGAAAAACTTAATTGCTAGAGTCTGTTCTTAAACGAAAAAGAATGATTTTATCAGCAAACCACGAAAGGCAAGGCTCTGCCTCAGTGACATCGGCAAATATGACAACTTTACTATGTTTGTTAATAACCACTTGAACCCACGAAATAAGGCACTTTTTCTAAAGCAATGGTGCTAAAAAAAGGTAACAACTGGAAGCCCTTGTGGATGGATTAAGGCTAGAAAGACAAGTGTGAACCGTATGTGCCGCTTTGCTGATGAGTGTGACCTTTCTTATTTTAACTGACTGCCTGTATTCTGACCCTTCAATGTCATTACCATCCACCACGGATTCTTACTTGTCAACATCTGTACTGAATAAATTCATGAGCTGCGACTACCTTTCAATCATTCACACTAGTGCTAGAGATCTCCACAAGAATTTTACCCGCCGTGGTTGCTCAGTGGCTATGGCGTTGGGCTGCTGAGCACGAGGTCGCGGGATCGAATCCCGGCCAAGGCGGCCGCATTTCGATGGGGGCGAAATGCGAAAACACCCGTGTACTTAGATTTAGGTGCACGTTAAAGAACCCCAGGTGGTCGAAATTTCCGGAGTCCTCCACTACGGCGTGCCTCATAATCAGAAAGTGGTTTTGGCACGTAAAACCCCATAATTTTTTTTTCCACAAGAATTTTAATGATTTTCAGCAGCTGTTTTCGACACCTTACAACACCTTTCTAATTGTATGTGTGTCTGAAACCTGGCTTAGTAAAGCTGGCAAAAATCTATTCTGCTTTAACTCATACATTTTGAGTATTCTTATAGAGAAACGAGTATTCACGGTGGTGCAGCCATATTTGGCTCATATAACATTACGTACAAACGCCGCCATGACTTGGAGTTCAATGTTACTAACTGTGAATCTGTATTTGCTGAATTTAATTCCCCGTCTTCTGTATAGACAACAAGACATGTTTGGATGAATTTATCGCTCACCTTCTTTAGTTAGTGACTTCTGTAGTGCCTTTGATCAAGCCATGGAACAATATCATGCGCTAATTGTACCTCAATATTCACGGGCAGGATCAACATTAACCACATGGATACCACTTCATCTAATTATTCTAGTTATTCAAACATCTTCCATAGTTTTGGGTATACATGTTTCATTACTCTCCCTACTGGATGTCCTAACATTGCCGCTGGCGCCTTAATTGATCATGAATTATCGAACCTAACAGTCCCGCCTGAAGCTGGCATTGTCACCACCGATATTACCGATCACTATCCTAACGTTCTATGACTGCTCAATCCCTCATACATATCTAACACTCCATTCTAAAGAGTTGTACTTGACAAAGGAATGTTCCTTGCTAGCGTAAATAAAACGGACTGGTCGGAAGTTCTATCAACTAATGATCCTCAAAAAGCTTCTTCGCTGTTTTCAACTACATTTTCATCGTATTTCAACTCACACTCTCATAAAATAAAACAGAAAAAAGGTGTAGTCTTCACAAAATCTATGGCTTATAGGATGCCTTCTGAAAGTAATGCGTTCTCGTGAAAATTCGTGTAAAAAAGCTAAGTAGCAACCTTTCAATACTAAACTACTTGTCGGTTACAAAAACTCCCTTCCTCCACAACTGATAAGTGCGAAGAGGAATTATAACGAACAATAATGATAGAATGTGGTAATAGCATTAGGAAAAAGTCGGAAATAGTTAACGCCTTTTTAAACCGTAACTCTCAGAACGTCCTTTCTAGAGCCTTTCACTGTGAAATGGCGCACAATATTCGCATTTTGTGATGCTTCCTTCAAATACACTTCTGATTCTGCTTCATGCTGTAAAATGTCCTTTAAACGCTTACCATATTAATATTTCGTTTTTCCAACGACACCTTATGAAATAATTTTAATAATTACGACCCTTGAAGCCACTAGTGCCGGCGTCGATAACATTCACGCTTACCACAATAAAATTATCGCACAAGATATCGCTGACCTTCTCTCAGCTACCATTAACCTGATTTTCACCGCCGATGTTTTCCCACGTGAACTCAAACGCGGTCGAGTCATTCCTCTTTTCAAAAAAGGTGAACGCACGCTTACAAGGTATAATAGACCCATTTGTGTCCTTCCATTTTTAATAAAGTTATGAAACAACTTATCGAAAAGCATCTTGCCAAATATATAGATCAATTTAACATTTTTCCCCTTATCGGTATGGCTTTCGTTTTGGCGTTTCAGCTAATCTAGCACCTGTATCTCCTACTGATTACCTCAAAAAAGCGATTGATGAAGGCACATATGTAGCCTCGATATTCGTTGACCTAAACGAGGCCTTCGACACAATTAATCACACTATTCTTTCTGTTAAATTTGAAGTCATTGGAATAACTGGTACGCCACTACTTTTAATGCGCAGTTACTTACCAGAAAGAAAACAAGTCATTAACATTTCTGGGTACTATGCTAAAAAAGCTACTGCTAACATTGGTGTATCACAGGGGTCGCTATTTGGTCCCCTACTTTTCATAATTTATATTATTTATCTGCCTAGTTGCCTTTCCTCATCGAAGTGCATTCTGCACGTTGAAGACGCTACTATATTTAGTCCACCCAATTGTGTAACAACACTATCAAAAGAGCTAAACGCAGATCTCTGGAAAATTCCCACATGGTGTGAACTTAATAGGCTACACATTAGCAATAATAAGACCAATTTTGTCGTCTTTGCCTCGCATCTGTGATCGCTTGAGCTGCTTCAGTCTATTTCCATCAACAATCACCTAATCACTGCAGTGGATCATTGCAGCTATTTACATACGGAATTTTATTACCACCTTAAATTTCACTTTCACATAGCTAATGTAAAAAAAGAAATCTGGATATGGAATACGCGTTTTAATTAAAGTACAGCCATATTTCTCATTTTGTACTCTCAGATCGATTTATTATTCTTTCGTTCATATTAATATTAACCATAACAATGAATCATAGGGAAACACTTATAACAGTCACCTAACTTCGTTGCAAGTCATTCAGAATCGAGCTATTCACCTAATAGCATCTTCACCTCGTAGCAATAGCGCAAGACTGTTATTGCATGCACATAATACTTTGAATGTGTCTGATTAGTTTTCGGCCCACTACTTTCTGTAATGCCTTTTGGCCTAGAAAGTACGTTAAATAAATAAATAAATAAATAAATAAATAAATAAATAAATAAAACCTCCCCATATTTATCTTTAGGGCATTCAACAATGATATGCCAGTAACCATCATACCAAACACATCCCTTACTAATATAAACAATACTAGATTTGCAGTAAATATGAAATTCATTTTACCCTACATTCGCACCAACTATGGTAAGCAGTCATTACATCTTCAGCTTTAGCTGTCTGGAAGACATTTCCTTTAATATTGCTCGAAGCCCACAGATTTCATACAGAACTTAAGCACTTTCTTTTAGCTTCCTCCGACTTTCCTATTCTAGTGTAGTATGTGTTGTGATCTTTACATTAACTGGACTGGACTTTAACTTTGTTTCTATATTTGTCTACCGCATTTTTAAATTTTTTTCTTAAGGTCCCTCTATAGTTTCACCTATTGTTGGCTAATCCGAAGCCTTGTTATTGTTTAATGCATTCATCTGCTGCTTCTGTTCATTTATGCCTTGTCTCCTAAAAATCTTCATTAAGGTAAATTTTACATGCTGTAATTGTTGTTTGTATTATTAATTCTAGTCACCATGCACAGGAGGTCCTATTCACGTTTTTAACCATGGGACCTTCTTCTGTATTTATTTATTATGATTTATCCCCATTTTTGTCATGAATAAACTGATTCTCATTATGAGTTTGATTCTCCTTCGAACCTCTATCGTCGGCATAGGTGCACACTGACGTCATATATCGTGTATGAGCGTATATGATGTCTAATTCTGATTCTACTCTTCAATCTTCCCCACACCATTAACTCTCAAGGCTGCCTAATCCGCCAGGTGCACTTAGACGTTTGAGTCATTCTTGTGCGCTACATGTGTTTTCATTTCGCTAGCATGTTTTGCGATGTATGCGCCGAGTAGCGAGTGATCGAAACACGCGATAGTCAGTAGCAAAATGGTTTGCGTTTCCAAGTACCTTCACTAATGCACTTTGTACAGCAAATAGGAAACGCAATTGAAGTGATCAGGCGTATATGAAAGGGAATACTTAAGGCCTTTTTTTTGAGTTCTAAATGACGCCCCCTCTTAGACCTAGGCAGCTGCGAAACAGGAAGAAAGTACCTAAAACCATAGACAAGTCGTAAGGGAACACATACCATATGTTGCCTCACAATATAGCATTCTCTAATACTTCGAAAGCTCAGCGTCCTTAGATAGACATGAGCGATGAGTTCTGACAGTTTCTTGACATCATGACAATTTAATTTTAAGCATTGACATTCGACGTTGATTTGCTGTTACCTACGAACCAACTCAATAAATATTTCATTGTGCTTAGCTAAACATTACGTTGGCACTTCAACAAGGCATTTCCCAAATATTGAGTATCATGTCGCTTTCTATTGAATTTATAAAATGATTTTGGCTGTAGCTAGTCCTGTATCTTTTATCACATATTTGTTGAGCTTCTCTGCCTTTGACCTACTAGAACCGATGGTTTGTGACATCACACCATCGATTTGTGCCTAAGGCCTGAATATCAAGACGTTTCGTGCATATACACTTAATATAAATGCCAAGATCGCATCATTATTGGACACTGAGCAACAAAAAGGATGAATAGCTGTTATAGACTAGCGATAAACAACCTATGAGTCATCGTCTGTGTTCGCCATCTTACTCAGTACGCAGAAACAGTAGCAACCCCCTCAACCACCCCTGCTTGCTTCGCAGTTTCTTGCATTTCGTGATTCTGCGACATGGCCCACCTCGCGTGTTCTTAAGGGATCGCGGAGGGCAGCTCATCACCGACGCTGCAGAAGAGCTGCTTCGTCTGTGCGGTGTGCATTTCCGATACTCATTGCCGTATTGTCCACAGACCTATAGTGTTGTTCAGCGGACGAATCGAACGCTGACAAGCATGCTAGTCTTGTACGTATCCTCTGACCACATGAATACAGAGGTTGAAGAAGAGGACGATGATGGTCCGTGCGGCGAGCAGCAGTGTTTTAACAGCTATCTTACCGATCAATTGTCTATGCCAGCATTAATCTGGAAATAAACAAACGATACTCCGTAACAATTCTATTACGGGGCCGAAAGGCAATATCACGCTTATAGATTCTCCTAGCAAGTTTGACACACATCCGATGTATGTCACATACCAAACGCCCTTGTGTGCTGACTGTGTGCGACTACAGATGAAGACCCTGAAGACCGCGACTGTGCTGTGCCTTGTGCCCTATGCGTTGACACACAGCACACCTGGGACCACGTGTGTAAGAAACTACTCAAGCCCAAATATACCCCAATAAAAACATGCAGGCTTGCCCCGGTGTGAATGCCGCTACGAGAGAGTAAACATTGCTGTGACGAGATGTAAATAGCCAGACTTAAAGTTGTTTGTTTTGGCTGCTAGATAATCGTGTACAGTGACGCTAACTATCCGTCTGAAATGAAATAATATAGGATTTTTTTT
The DNA here is from genome assembly GCF_023375885.2 of Dermacentor andersoni. Lineage (NCBI taxonomy): Eukaryota > Metazoa > Arthropoda > Arachnida > Ixodida > Ixodidae > Dermacentor > Dermacentor andersoni. Next base: position 37,710,352 of record NC_092821.1, on the reverse strand, counting down.
ATCGGCCAAACAATTGTGGGCTACGATTTTCTATATGTGCGTTTTCTTCAACAGCAGAATGCACCCTTATTCATTGCATCTTCTTCCAGGTGAAACCATTTTCTAGAGTCAACGGCTACGACGCGCGCAAAGAAATAAAATGACAATATGGCAGTGTGCGTTGTTAATTGCCATGGTAAGCTCTGTGTCATCTATTTGCGATGGTAAGTTAAACATTTGCTATAGAACTGCACTTTGCGTAATCTTGTAGGCTAGGTCATATCTTTTTCCTATTCGTAGAATTGCCCCAAAAATTACTTTTATATTTAATAGATAAACTGTCAGAACTCTTTAGCATTCAAATTTTCAATTAATGTGACTCCGCGCAACCGTAATCGGCATTATGCGGGATTATGCATAGGCGGCATTAGTTACGCTTCCAAGACGTCGTAGTGCATTTGCCTGACGCTGGTATGGATTTCTCTAAATATCTAATTATGTATTTGAATCTTATTGCCAATGAGAATCTGGAGATTCGGGTGAAATAAGTGCTTACAAAACCCATACGCTTGCAAAACATGCTTTGAAACAAGCGAGAGTGCTTTTACTTGGTCTAAATAGATCTAAAGCAGACGAAAACAGTTATGACAACAAGCAGCTTCATGAATGGAAGCTCCAAAAAGACGGAAGCACAGAATGGTCGAAAGCAAGCTCTCGACACCCCCCCCCCCATTTCCTCTTCATAGTGTATACTTTTCTGATGCTCAGTGGCCATGGTGTTGGGCTGCTAAGCACGAAGTCGCGGGATCGTATCTCGGCCACGGCGACCGCGTTTCGATGGGTGCGAAATGCGAAAACACCCGTGTACATAGATTTAGGCGCACGTTACAGAACCCCAGGCGGTCTAACTTTCCGGAGTCCTCCGCTCCGGCGTGCCTTATAATCAAAAAGTGGTTTTCGCACGTAAAACATCAGAATTTAATTATTATTTACTTTTATGGACACTAATTTGCATTGCAAGCCAAATACACAGGTTGCATTAGTCGAATACATCAATTTATCAGAAGCAACTAATTCAGATTTTGTGAATGAAGCATAATCACTTTTGCTGAACGCCTTCTTAATTCAAGAACTGCGAGAGTGTGTTCTAATAATTTCGGAAGGAACTGGCCATTTTCATGGACATTAAAAGTATGTTTGATAATATAACATGCAACAGGTAACGGCATATACTTAGTCAATTGAATCAATCAGATATTTATCTTGCGCAGTCGGACAGGGCACGTATATAAAATATTCAGACCAATGGCCTTTCCGGTTGGTATCTGGTACAATACAATCACTGTAGGTGAGTCAAACCAATTAAAAGTTTTATTTCTACGACTGTATTACACATATCTTCAATAAGAGAATAAAATTTCTCACAGAATCGGTCGTATTGTACAACACTCACCCGCCGTTATGTAATGCGCCATGGAGGCCTTTAGACCAAGCAAGCGGCTGTCGCCGCCGAGCCAAGCCACCTCAGACGCATCCGGCGTGTCAAGGAACGTTCCTACCACACATGAGTGACCACTAGGGGGGGCGGGGGGAGGCGTATGCAGCGACGCCCGCACTTCTCGCGTTATTGGACGACAGACTGAACTCCGTAGTATGCCACTTTGTAAGACTTTATACGCTAGAAGATAATCTGTGCTAGAGAATATTACTGGTGTATGTGTAAGATAATAGTGTGAATTATATGTCCGCCTGTGGGCAACCTGTCCCATTACCGCCTTAGGCTCTTTTCTCACCGCTGCGCACATCAACAAACGTGATGGTCCACGTTTTCTGGCGTCCGCGACAGGACTCAACTCTCGTAACACCTTTGAGATAATCACTTTGTTCGAGTGCCGTGGTTGAGGATGAATGCCGAAGTATTGATATGTCCCGGTAAAGAGTTAGGACTCACAGGCGAGGCATACCAGCAATGGATGGATGAGAAGCGGAGCAAGGAAAAAGAACGCCGTTCACAAGAGCGTGAGGCTGCCAAAGAGGACCATACACGAGAGTTAGAGCGGCAAGCTGGAGAACGCCAGTTGTTGGAACTGCCGCTGCGCGTGTAAGAATTGCATCAGACAAGTCATACAGTCTCAGCCGACTCAAGTGATCGGTAAGTGAATAATCAAGGTTTCTGAAACCCGCACAAATTAATTCCTGTGTTCAATGAAGCTCGGGATGAGCTCGACGCATAACATCCAAAGGTTTGATTGAGTGGCCAGAGGCCAAGGGTGGCCTAGAGAGAAGTGGGCCCTGTGTCTTTGTGCTTAACCGGGGAGTCTCTCACTGTCGTCGTGCGCATGTCCACTGAAGACGTGGCTGATTTTGCTAAGCTTAATGCTACAGCGGCTTCGATTTACGGAAGAGCGCTATCAAATCAAGTTCCGAGAGGCTAAACGCGACAATGGCGCCAACACGTCGCCAATTTGCAGGCAGGCTGCACGGGTATTTTGATCACTGGCAAGAGTTGGCCAAAAGTGAAAGGACGTAAGACGCCTTGAGAAACAATGTTGTCTCCGAGCAATTTTTGCGACGATGTGACCAGAACGTTGCCATCTTTCTGAAGGAGCGAGCTTGCAAAGGGGATGGCAGTTTGGCGAAAACAGCACATCGCTATATGGAAGCGCAACGCCTCACAAGTCTGGCTAGGTGTCGAGAAGAAAAGGTGTATGTGAAGAGTGCGACGCAAACTAATGAGCCATCAAGCGGTCAAGCGAAGCCCCATTACTTCATATGCAACAAGCGAGGACACAAGCCATCAGACTGCAGGACTAGGATTGGGGGTCTAACGCTGGGACCGGTAGGAAAGGTAAAATCATAGGCATGGATCGAAAAGCTTTACCAAAGAAATCCGAAAGAAAGCAACCAGGCTTCGTGTTGTGTCCCTGAACCTGACCGAACAACTGAAGAAGATAGGCGGCCAAAACAGCGCACACATGCTGTAAACACCGCGGTTCTGAAAAGATTCGTTCAGGTGCGCAAAGCACCGTTGGGCCAAAACTACGAACAGAAGGAATGCCGACAGCAAAAGGGCGTCTAAAAGGACAGCCCGTAACTGTGTTGAGAGATACCGGTTGCGACAGTGTCGTAGTAAAACGCTCTCTTGTGCCAGCCAACAAGTTTATTGGGGAAACGCGCACTCTTTAATTATTAGATACTTCTGCACAATACCTTCCCGAAGCTAAAGTCCCAGTTGACTGTCCGTTCGTTAAAGGCACTGTGCGTGCCATATGCATGCTGGCGTCCATTGTATGATGTTGTTCTGGGCAATGTTAACGGTGCTTGCCGCTCTCTTGCGTCACCTGGAGGCCCAGTTGCGAAGATGGAGCGTACCGCACTATATTGCCAAGAAAATACTGAGGGTAAGCCGCACGACAAGGAGAAAACCTTCCCAGTTCTGCATGCTACTGTAGTTGCTGCGTCTCGTCACATTCCCTTGCATCAAGGCTGCCAGCAGCCCTTGTAAACCCGCTAGACGTCACTGCCGATGCACTGGCAAAGTTGCAGATGGACGATAGAAGTCTCAGTGGTTGCTTCGCGGACCTGGGCAAGACCAAAACCACGCGATCTGACACCGTCACATTTATACTACTGAATGATATCCTCTTACGGCGTTATAAATCTGCGACAAAACAGAAATCGCGCAGCTTGTTGCTTCGAGAGACCTTCGGTGTTGCGTCCTGAAGATAGCGCATGAAAGAATCCTATCTGGTCATGAAGGGACGAAGAGAACGGCCGACAGCGTCTCAGAAGATTTCTACTGGCCTGGCGTCCAAGCAGATGTCAGCCGGTTCGTGAAATCATGCGACATTGATCAGAGGGCTATCCCAAAACACCTGGTAGGACGCGCACCTCTTCGAAACATGCGGATAATCAATACTCCGTTCCAGCGAGTCACTATTGATATTATCGGACCACTTTCCCTACTTCCGCTAATGGTAACCGATTTCTTCTTACCATGGTAGACTTCGCAACACGTTACCCAGACGCAAGCGCTTTACCAAGCATTGACTCCGAAAGGAACTCCAAGCCATTGCCGGTGATGTTTTCCCGCGTTAGAATCCAACTGGAAACAGTTACCGACCGAGGTACACAATTCACCTCACAACTCATGAAGAGCTAAGCCGGCTGCTTTCCTTTAAACAATTACCTACTATTCCATACCATCCAATGACAAATGGCTTAGTGGAACGTTTTATCTGAACGTTGAAATAAATGACTCAGCGAATGTGTCAAGAAAGTCCCAAAAACTGGGATCGATACTTGGCCCCACTGCTTTTCGCGTACAGACACGTCCCACAGACAAGCTTGGGCTTCTCACTTTTTCATCTCCTTTATGACCGTTACGTACAGGGACCGATGACCATCCTGAAGAGCTTTGGTCGAGGAAACATTTGGACGAAGAGACCACAACGATGTATGGCTACGTAGTAGAGCTGCAAGAACGGCTGCAGCAGACATATCAACTAGCCTACGAGGAGCTTCGACAAGCGAAGGTTGCACAAAAATAATATGATCGCAAGACAAAAGCGCGCCACATTGCCGTGGCAGACATCGTATTATTGTTGCTGCCATCCGAAAACAACAAGTCAATCCTAACGTGGAAGGGACTGTTTACCGTTCTGGAGAAGAAAAGCGACCTTGATTACGTCGTTGACGTTGGCACGCGAATAACTGCTTTTCATATAAATTTGCTTAAACAGTATGAGGAAGAATGTCCCTTTCCGTCGGCTGATTACCAAGCCGCAGTAGCTGTCAACACTCGTGAAAGGAAGGGAACGACCCGCCACGTATTGCAATGAAGCCGAAAGAAACTTTCCAGGACGTAAACATTGCCACGGATTTGATTGCTGAGCACGCCGTAGAAGCAACGGAAACACTGTCTACGTTCCAAGATATATTCTCGGACATACCTGAAAAATTCCACCTTGTAAATTGCCAACTAAGTGAGACAACGGACACACCGATGCATTTCCGGCAAGATTCGGTACCTTTTGTAATCGAAAAGATCGTTGAAGATGAAGTGCAAGAAATACTAAAGCAAGGGATTATTTAACCGTCGAACTCGGCATACATGTCCCCGGTGGTGGTAGTGAAGAAAAAAGAATGCAGCATGCGCTTCTGCATTGATTTTAGACAAATAAATCACGTGTTCGTCATGGGTAACGAGCCTATACCACGAGTAGACAGGATGTTCGCCAAGCTGGGCAGCAGTCGGTACTTTTCTAAGTTCGACTTTACGAAGGGGTATTGGCAAGTGCCCATGCATCTCGAGTGAAAGCACATGACAGGCTTCCAATTTTCGTCGTGTCTCCATCAGTTCTGCTTTATGCCTTATGATTTTAAAAAATCTCCAGCTGTTTTCACAAGGCTGATGAGAAAAGTAATGGACGGTATCCCCAATATCTACCACTAATTCGACGACGTCTTAATTGCCACCAAAACATGGAAACAACATGTTCACACCCTTCGACGTTTCTTCCAGCAAGACAAAAACGCCTGTCTAACTATCAATCCCTCCAAAAGTGAAGTTGGCTTAGTTTCTCAGGGGCCCATTCTACGATCTCCAGATTTAGAACAACCATTTATCACACGTACAGATGTGTCATCGACATGCCTCGGAGCTGTCCTCCTACAACACCACGGAGGTGTTGTGTACCCGGTTGCATATGCAAGTAGGAAACTGCTGCCCAGAGAAGTACACTACTCCACCATGCAATGGGAAGGCCTCGCCCTTGTCTGCGCGAGGCCTTCATGTTTATCTTTGTGGAAAGCACTTCCTTCCTGCGCTGGAGTTTACTGATTATGGCATATGCCCACTCTCGTATACAACAAAGGCAGTGACAATTTCGGAGCCAACTACCTAAGCATTGTGTCTTAGTTATCCAAGTTTATATGTGTGTACATAACTTCTGTTACTGTTTATATGCAAGTGCGTGTTTTTCTTTTTAATACTGTGGCAAATGTGTGCAACCTTTGAACTCTGTCCGTGCAACAAGATCTCCTGCTTCAAGCCCCCTCTGCATGGCAAAGTTGTTTAAAGCGAAACGACTTTCTTGTATGATGGGTAGTGCGGTGAAAGGCGACGACAATGGCAACTGCACATGCGGCACGACGCGGGAAGTAAGAGAGGAGGAAGGTTGGTTGCAGAAGAAAAAGAAAGAGGAAGACACGCGAACGGGCAGCGGCAGCCAGGAGGGCCGATCGAACGAGGGCCGGGCGAGGTTCGTGGAAGGAGTCCCGTGAGGGCTACCGGGATGTACCGCTGGACAGCGTCGGGATGGGTCGCGAGCCACCAAAACAAGGTCCTGCCCTTGTGACGTGCCTGGCCGGGTGCTGAGATCTTGCAGTTCGTGTGCGCTCCGAAGTCTCGTACTCTCGGAGTTCCGACGTCGGAATCTTTAGCCACTAACCAAACGGCTGTCGCCGCATCCCCGTCGCCGCCTATCCAAGCGGCCTCTGGCGCATTCGGCATGTCAACGAAAGTTCCTACCACACGTGAGCGACCACTGCGGGTGGAGGGGGGGGAGGGGGTATTCGGCGACGCCCGGACTTCACGCGTTGTATGGCGAGTGAATGAATTCCGTATTAGGCCACGTCGTAAGACTTTGTACGCTAGATGATACTCAGTGCTAGAGGATATTACTTGTTTATGTGTAAGAGTATAGTGTGAATTAAATGTCCGCCTGTGGCAACCCGTCCCATTACCGCCTTGGAGTCTTTTCTCACCACACTGCACGTTAACCAACGTGATGGTCCACGTGATTAGTCACTCACCGTTCCGAATCAGACAACTGGAAATATTTAATTTACCATGAGATGCTTGTATAGCATGCCGACTTCGGAACGTAACTGCTTCATCAGAAATGAGCGAGCTCCTATATTTTATGTTATGTGCTAAATATGCGATCCCGTAAATTGAAGCACGTGCAACTCATCGCACATGTCACTTGAAGTTCTACGTGTGAAAATCCTATTATTGCTTACATCGCTCGCGAAAACAAAACGAAGCTGTGAATTAAATTCTGTACTATAGTCCCAATATTTAAGAGCATTACGGTAAGTAAACGGCTTCGAAAATATCAATGGGCACGAGCCAAAGTGTTACCAATAAGAGAATTTTTTTTGCAAGCAATGTGTGCTTCCTTTGTTTCATCTAAAATGAAATCCCAACGGACGCCTACTTTTTATGAGATGCAAAGCTATTATTTTACAGCAAATATTTTAGTGCAACTTGACATGGTTGATAACGTTATGTTTGTTTTATCCTGTTAAATGAAGTTTGTTGTTCAGCAAGTTTATATTTAAAGAAAAGGTGGGAGACGTTATGTAGGTTGCACAGGCAATATTTTAGGAGTCTTGGAGGTAAATAGCACCTAACCGAGCATTGATAAGCACTGGTCTTCTGGTGGTGTAGAGGTGTGAAAAATAATTAATGGACACTAAATAGAAACATTATTTCTTCTGCGTCAGTAAATTACCCTTCTACAACACCAAAAACACCACGCTTACCACGATAAGCCTCTTGGTAAGCCAGAAAAAGTGCCAGAACGAATAGCAGGTCGGAGATGCCTCCTTGAAGTTCCTGCACCTGGTCACTGCGACGTCATGGATATCGATGGCATCTTCTAGGGCCTACTTAATTATATAGCGGTACAGACTGACTACATTGTGTTCTACAGGAACCGAATATAAAACATGGCAAGTTTTGGAAACCTTTACTCAGCCACTGCGGCCCAAATGCGAGAACATATACCTTGGAATCCCTGACCTCACACTGACGTACCGGCATCGGGGTTGCGGCGCGAAATTCAAATGCTGATGCTTCGACTTTCATTTTCTCACCTAATAATCGAAATAATATTTTGAAATGACTGCCTGCAGGGTTCTCAAACAATAGTTTATTAGACTAAACTGATTTATTGTTTAGCTTTAGTGTCCCTTTAAGCACCTACAAAACCGCCACCCTATCATTGGAAAGTGAAATGTGGCAAAAGTTTATATTTCAAAAGACTGGGTGCCACGTAGGGAATATATGGCCCAAAATTATTAAGCGTAGGGCTTAAATACGAATTGCAAATGTATTTACTTAATTCTCATATGTCCATCTTTTTTCACATGCTACATACACGTAGTAGCTTTTCCCGATCCCCTCGGTTACCTGAATGAGATATGCTTTTTTTATATTCAATTTAAATTGGGCCAGAGACGGTTGTGGATAATATACAAAAAATATTGGACTGCGTAAGATTTGCATACATTTAGTTAACAATTGCAAATTGCAGAATTCTGGAGCATCGGGCCCAAGATATTTACCAAATATCCTGAAACTACTGAATCTACTCCCATTTAGAAATTTTGGGTCTACAAGGTACGTTTTGTGAGCGATCTGCCGGATATTTTTTATAATCGCCGCAAATAACGGGCCTTCTGAAATATTGTTCAAAACAGCGCTTGAAATTATACAGGGGAGTTGTAAGCACTGTTTATCGATCCATGGTGTTAAGCATCCCAAATCAGCGCTAGCACTATGACAGATAGTCTAGTGTTCAAATTGGCGGTAATTCTGGCAGTCTAGGGTTCTTTAACGAAACCTGAACCTTACTACAAGAGCGTTCATAAACTTCCTATTTTTACAAATGTGGCCGCTGCGATTTGTGATAACAAAACGCTGCTGCGTGCTCAAAAACAAACAGCCATAGTCACGGCGCCACAACGACGGGTGCACACACAATGCTCCCCGCTCTCTCGAGACAGCTGTGCACGATTTGAAATTCCGACGAGTGAAAGCCCATGTTAGGGTTAATGCATTGAGAGCCTAGCATTTCTAGCCATAATGAAGCCTTTGTAAATATTTACTGAATACTCGTTTTCTCCTCACGTTTGTGTACAACACTAAGTCCATAGGTTGATTTACCGGTGGCTTCGGTGAAATAAATGAGAAAACATGTTTATATTCGGTGAAAATAAGGGGCAGGGCATTTGTTTATTATGAGTAGGTGTATTTCTAACTATTATGATGTTTGTCTGTACCTTACTGCATTTGCCGTAACATATGCATGCGCTGCTGTGCGTTCCAGGTGTGTTCTACGACGGTTGTAGGCTTTAATTCGCTGTTCTAGAATAATTATGGGATTTCTTCATATCAGAGATGGTAAACCTTGTTGATCAACATGGCTGATGTGCGTCCGAAGTAAAAGCGCCTGGTTAACTTACCGCTTTTGAAAGACAACTCTTCAGCCTGAGACTATGACACTTATTCGCAATGTTTCCCAGTGAACTCCGAGAAATTTATCTGACACCGAGTTCACGTATTGTTGAAATGGGAACGGCGGAAATAGGAAGTTAAAGGTACTGTGTCGCAAAACATTTACGCATCTGGCTTAATAATTATCTTCGAAAATAGGGAGTGCATCACAAAAATCAGAGTGGCACTGATTTGTTGTTTTGCAACAATACGGGAAGTACATAAAGACTGCTCGTCGCATGAAGTTTAATGTGGAGTCTTTTTAATGGGTTAATGAGGACGTTAGACAAGTATCATGTGCATGCTTTTTGGGTATTCTTGGAGAACAGGTTACGACACCGTGTTACTGCATGAAATGGAGTCCGTAATATCAACTGCAATTCGTTTACAGCCAATTGATATCGAAAGGGTTCAGGTTGAAAATAACATCCTCGCTGGAAATACGGCAGCCAGCTTGCAAGGTAGCACGGGTCTTCTTTGTTGCTTTTCTGCAGAAATGAAATTTCGCCTTTTTCATTTCACCATTGGTTATCACCAATCAATTACCTAAAAGTCAGCTACTGAGAGTGCTGGATATTGTCCACTACACCAGCCAGACAGAGCTCTGTTTCCTGCATAAAATATGAAGATTCTTGATGGAAGGGCAAAGTAAACATTAATTATATACAGGCGAAGATATTGTGCTTAATATAGACCATGTCGTGTAAGCCTTGAATGAATAAATGGCAAAATGTAGTATATCAAGTCTCTATATCGCTTTTCATCCCTTGCGCCCCACATGTACAAAAACAGTTTATAGTTACTTTTGCCGCACTACCTTCCATTTTTTAGATATGCCATGCAGATTGAAATAAATATCCACCATGCTCCTATTTGTAGCAGGGACAGCGTTCATTGAGCATTGCCTCACACTAGTTTTCATCAGTTTTTATAAAGTATACGTTAAAACATCTGCATGCACGAAATATTGAGTATTTCGTCTTTCTTTCCGTAGAGACTAACTTCGTATTCTAGTATTTACTACAATTGCTTCCAATCTTCATCATGAGGAATAAATATGTTAGTGCATGTAACAGCGTTTTTTATGAGTCAGGCCAATATTACTAAATAATTTGGAGCTGCATTGATTGTAGTTGTTTATTTTCGTTTGAACAAGAGCTATTGAATCCAATTTTAGTATGGAAAGCATGAAATCAGTGATGCAATTTTAGTATGGAAAGCATGGAATCAGTGATTCCAGTACGCAATGTGATGTTATAGGTGTGCTGAGAGCATTCACGTCATCACTAATTTATTCTCTGCGTGATACACTTATTAGTGGTCTCACATACAGCATGCACATCTTAACAGTGAAGGTTTCAAAATTCGCCGATGCTAGAATGAAATTCATTCGTGAATAATTCACACGCGCAATGTGGAAAAGCATCTGATGGCATGAAGCGCGCCCCCGTCCCTCAAACGCGTCCAGAAATAAACTAAAGAGAACTTTACTGGAACCCATCTCACGATGACTGCCGATGGTAATGCGCTTGGCATTCAGTCAATACAGCGAGAAGTTTTGCCACCGTCGGAACGATTGTCGCGTGAGGGTGTATTGCAGCGAGACTGCTTTTTCGTCTCGATGATGATAATGATTATTTATTGGCATTACCTGTGAAACGGGGCGGTTAGGAATTGTCGCTTAGCCTACTTGAGCTACCCAAGTATGTTATACATGCCTTTCATTCAAGCCCATCTCTTATATCTTTTTCCTCTTCTACAAAACTTATATATATAATTTGTACAACTATCTAAGCCTGCAACGGATCCGGTCGTGTTTGCACCGACAGTGTAAATGTCTCTTTTCTATGTCGACTGGTGACAGGTTGATGCTTCCGTCCACTTTTCTTCTCATTCGTTTAAATTTCATGGTCATTTCTATTCTTTCTGCGCATCCAGTTCACTGTTTATCTTTCTCTCACTTACTCTTTGATGACTCCTGGTTGTCTGCTTACCCTTTCAATTGCCCCGCACTTGCTCGCCAAATTTCTGGACTTCTTCCTCCATTCTCTCTGCACGCTTCCTAGGTACAGAGACTTGTGAACTTCAGCTGCCCACTTATCTTGGTCTATGCTCCTAACTCTTTCTTCGAAACTAATTTATTTTGCGTTTCTCTGACTTCAAACGAGGCCCAACGCATGTTGTCCTTGGCTGCCTCATTTGTGGTTTCGTCGTGGGCTGCCGAAGCCAACTGGCCTACCGATCTACGGTTAATTTGCAACCGCAACAGGATATTCGATTTTCAGAACAGAATGGAATTTGCGAACGTTAGCGCTGCCGAGATAACTCCTTTCGTGATTCCACGTACCAGCTCATATTTAGTGCTGCCCCAAAGTTGTATGTTTTGTTTTTGCGCATTCCGCTTCTCCTTGTTCTTCAGACTATCTTGGTGGGTGCTTCAGTCAGTCTTTCTTTCGTTTATGTATACGCCGAAGCATTTATATTGCTTAACTATGGGTATGAATTGCTGTTGAGTTAGCACCACGTTATAACTCGTCTCTTCATTTAAGATCAAAATCACCCATTTCTCTGTGTTACACTGAATGCCTAGATTTGAGGATCCCTTGCCACACACGTGTCGGTATATCTCTTGCAGTTTCCGCTGGTAGCACTATGCGGTCCGCATACATCAGTCCGAAAACCTTCTGTTGCACCGTTTGTGCATTTCCCATGTATGATAAAGAATAATTCACTGCTTTCCGGTCGTCTTTCGATGTCCTTAACATAAAGCGTGAACAGCAATGAAGGCAGACTGCATCTTTGGTTCAATCCTTGTTGAATTTGCAAAACTCTGGTAAGTTTACGCCTTTCCCGTAGAATTTGTTCTCGGTTGATTTTATACGTCTTCCTCCGCAGCTCCACGAAATCGTCATCTATGACTTCATGCGTGAGAATATTTCCTTTTATTTGTAAAATAGCTTACAAGGGGGCCCCTGCATGGTGCATTGAGTTTGGTGGGCATAGAATCAAGCAAGAACATACAATATCGTAAGAATATGGGTGTAGAGAAAAAAAACGCACTAGCCCAGTGCACAGCCTGAAAATTAGAGAAACATATTAGCTACATACATCTCTTAGCAATCCCCTGTCTTATTTCTCGTAGGCTCTCCTAATACCTAGCAATTATTTCCATAAAGGTCCATACTGAGCTAGTGAAATCACTAAGCACACCGTTAATGCAAACATATCCTCTAATCGTGTGTCTGGTCCAAGCCCATTCTGTTGTTTTCCCAGTACATCATTTTGTCCACCCTATTCGGCATTTCTAATTTTATGGCTTGCATTGCCATTCTATAAATCACCTATGTTACTTTATCTGTACTGTCCGAGCTTCTCCCAGCCTTGTCACCTTACCCTTTGTAGATGCTCGTTTGTCTTTCCCGCCATCCAATCGATTTTTTCTTCTTTAAATCACGTGCTCAATGGCATTAGTCAGCTGCACCTTGCCCTTTGAAACGACGTTTTTGACAAGCTGCATTGAGATATCATCGGCTCCTGCAGCCGTGCTATTAGGGACACTTCCTTCTGCTTTTTCCAGAAAAAGATTTTCATGCTAAATTTTGATCTCTCAGGCGTCTGTTTTGGTCCCATGCTTTCTTTTGCGCTTAAGTTATCACTAATAAAGTATTTCGAAGATGTTACTGTTTTTATCTCTTATAGCACTGTGCCAACTATGTTCAAGCTCCAACTGCTCTTACATGGTTCCGCAATCTTTCTAGTGCACTTTTGTGTCTTTTGCGCATCCAACGTTCACTTGTGTATTTGTCTCATGCATGCGCTCACTCGCCTCCCTTTTCTTTTCTTGCTATTTGTTCCATTAAGGGCACCTGTTCTTCGCGTACTTCCAACTTTTGGGCTTCTTGATGATCCCTAGACACAGATGAGGCACTGGTACTGACTGGGGCGATTTCGTAGGCAACTGGAGTCATGGCCCGCAGCATGCGATATGGGCCAGTGTATCGAGAAAGGAGTTTTTCTGACAGGCCAACGTGGCCTATCTTTGTGCCTAGCATAATAAATACTCTATTTGAAAAGGTGATCGCGCACCAAATGAAGCGCTACCTAAACGAAAACAAACTTCTAACAGAATCGCAACATGGATTTAGGGCCAACAGATCAACGTCATCAGCAGTGTTAAAACTAACCCAGAGTGTATACACTGTTCTACACAAAAACGAGTTTGCCGTAGGACTATTTTTAGATTTAAAGAAAGCATTTGACACGGTCTGTCATTCCATACTTCTAAAAACATTACTAACCTATGGTTTTAGCGAAATTACAATGAACCTCTTTTCAAGCTACCTGAATCGTCGAAAAGAATATGTAAAATTTGGCTCCTTTGCTTCCCAGTATACTACTATGGTTACAGCAGTTCCGCAGGGATCAGTTTAGGGGCCATACTGTTCTCGTTATATATCAATGACCTCCCATCAATACTAAAGTCATCAAAATGTGTTGTGTACGCGGACGATACCACGCTATTATTTTCAGCCAAATCCCTTGGCGTATTGCAGAACACTATAAACAGCGAGTTATCAAACATATCAACTTGGTTTGACGTAGTAGTTCTGCGGAAACCCGCAAGGTGGAGAGCAGTAATTAATAAAGAAAAAATCAGACATCCACCTGTTCGTAACAATTGCTACAACGGAAACCCATACGGGTTCCTCGAAAGAAAAGCCTCAGAGTTGAAGAAAAAAATTCGTCCTGGACCAGGACGAATTTTTCTTCAACTCTGAGGCTTTTCTTTCGAGGAACCCGTATGGGTTTCCTTTGTAGCAATTGCTACGAACAGGTGGATGTTTCATTTTCCCTTTAATAATCAACTTGGTTTGCATGTAAAAAGGTAACACTAAACAGAGATAAGACAAAATACGTAGTATTCAACTCCCATTATTCCAGGGGTGACATAATAGGCATGCAAATTCAGCTTCTAGGTAGAACTATAGAACAGCTCGACCACATAGAATATTTACGGGTATTATTGGACTGCAACTTGAATTGGAGACCACATATATCCAGTATATGCGCGAAATAAGCTTCGGCTTGCTATTCATTAATAAAATGCAGAGAATATCTTCACCTTAGCGTATTTAAAGTTGTTTACTTTCCATATTTCACTGTCACATCATATACTGTTCTCAATCATGGTCTAGCCCATATGAAACATACGTAGATCCCGTCTTTCGGTTACAGAAACAGGCCTTGCGCATTATGACATACACAAGCCCACATGGTAATAGTGACATGGTGTTCGGTCGTCGCGGTATATTACCATTACCTCTGGCATGCGAAATGAATGTTGCCATTTTGATTAACAATATTTTACGTGGGAATCACTCATCACCAAGCCTGCTTATTACACCTAATCACAATACAAGGGTTGCAACAAATATAAATTTCAACCTTGCAATCACTCGTAACACGTATGGCCAACGACTACTTGAGTTTCATGGTGCCAGAATTTGGAACACAGTACCTCTTGAGGTAAAAATGGCCAACCATTTCGTGTCTGCTGTAAAAAAGCTATACCTATCAAAATGTACGTGATTTTCCGTCGGTCTGGTTATCCACTTGTTTCATACTGTGCAAGATCATTCCTTCTTGGATCTATTCAGAAAGCCTAAACACTCGAGTACAGACCTTCGCAAATATGTTACTTCTACGTATAATACGCTATTTCTTTTTTTGTGTGTGTATGTATTCTCCTGAAAGTTCTGTTTTGTTACTAGCGATTGATATGCACTGTTTTCTTTTTTAAGGGTTTTAATTGTGTGTATCCACCTAACTGTATTAGGTTGTGTCACTAATAACTAGATGTGCGCATGACATTGTAGCTACGGCTACATATATGAATATGGGCCTACACTATCATTTGGCTCCTGGCCCAACAGTTCCTTTGCACAAATTATTGTCAATGAAAAATAAACGAATTAAAAAAAGGACAACTCTCTCGTTGCTGCCGCCACGTTTCCTCACTCCAGCGTACTAACAGTGAGTTTTCACTGTCATCGAGCGGGATGTGTTCATGTTTGCTTGAGTGCGAATGACACTGTTGTGGGTAATTTACTTCGTAAGCGATTGTTTCCATGTTTATACGGACGATAAGTCAACGATACTTACTTGGTTTAGTTGTCTACTAATTTGTTATCCCAATAGATGTTTCGCCTTTCGACACACTGTCTTCTTTCTTTAGCAGTGCGTGGCACGTTTCATGTGACACTTGACACATGACAGGTGTACACGATCATATGAGTTTTGTATAGGTGCAGCTAGCAGCATATGTAAAAAGAAACACGAACTTTTTAGTTACGTGGGCTTTAATGAATTGATCTTGAACAAAGTAAATATAAATTGCAATTTCCTCTATGTTCCTATTACCCGTCTATGTAATTGTGCTTTGTAGTCTCTTAACCTCTCTTATTTCATTCTTCCATGATACATAGATTTGATTTCTTAGCATTTTACGAAATTGTTATGCACTTCTGTATGTGTATTGTATCTTAACTCTCCTTTTGTACTTTGTTTTGTCGACCTCTGTGAGTGGGAGAGGCGCCTGTAGCTGCGGTTTAACGTCCCACATTTTGTATTCAATGAAAATGAGAAGAAAAGGATGGAAAGGAGCCTGCGCTGCATTTGTCCGCCAGAATCTCCATTTTATTAGGACAATCAAAAAAGAGTTCGGTAGTATGTTACACTCGTGTAATAAGTACGTGAAGCCGAAAGCCTGCTGCGCGCATGGTTAAGTATTAATTTATATTATCGGAGGGGTCAGAATTTTTGTAACACATAACGAGGCTTAGTGTGAAGTAAGCCTATGGCGCTCCAGATTGACCTGCTCAACTACATATGCAAGCACCCAATGCACTGTCATTGTGTTACTTCTTTCTTTCACTTCTTCTGTCCGTCTTCCGTTCCTTGTTTCCTTCGTTCTTCCTTTCTTTAGTTTCTTCATTCACGTTCATGCATGGTATCTTTGCTTGCTTGCTTGCTTGCTTACTTACAGGAGTATGAGAGACTCCTGATAATGGCATTATTTCTCTCACAGAACTACACGTCGATGTTTCGGGTATGAATCATTGCCGCGAGCAACTTAAAGCTTTTTCCCGGAAAAGGTGGTATGCGCTTCAGCACGAAATCCGTAAAAGGTATTTTCGTCGAATAAGCGTCTGCTTGCAATGACAAAATTAATCATGACCAACAAAAACTGCGTATAACGCACGTCAATCCGAGTACCAAACACAAGGCCAAACGCACAAAGCTTCCTTCCATAATTATCTTCATTGTATTTGTCAGACTTTCCTAATCTAGCGTATTAGTTACCAAAATTCGGCCATTCTAGCAGTAAATCTGAGGAAATTAGATATCACAAGGGATGCAAGGCAACCTTATTCACACATTGCTGCCTTTTTCATTCTTCTTTGGCTAGAATGCTGGCGAGAGAATGAATGGAAAATTATATGCTCCGAGTATCACGTGCCGGAAGATTTGTGCCCTGGAGTTCCTGCGACGTATTGCGATAAAAGAAGGCATCGATGCGTTTGCGGCTGCGTATATGGAACGTTTCGGACGTGGGGCAGGGAATGCGTGCAGCGTAGAGATTGCGGTGAGTAGACAAGCGGATTAGTAATCTCGATCGCGTCTGCTGTGGCCTTGATGAGAACATAGGAAAGAAATGAGCAATGAATCAGTCCCAAACTATGCCTCAAGTGTGAGAAATAAGTGTCCTCCGTGTAGATAGTATGCCGCACTGGCCATGTAATTTCCAAGAAGCTTGGGTGAGTGCCGCTCTAGAATGCTTTCCTCGTACTCATGCATACTCCTTAAGAAGCAACCACGATGCTACATATTTTATCAGTTTTGATTTTATTTCTTTTTATGATTACAAACGTTACTGAAAATCACCTGAGCCCTTAGCAATACCGCAAGTTCTATGCCCATGCAAACGAATACAAAATACCATTGCAGCTAAGGTTAACCGGTGATGTGATTTGCAAGTACAGATTCCGCTAACATTGTTGTTAGCGGAAAGCAACCCCCCCCCCCCCAATAGCAAAATATGTTACTATTACAATACAGACACATTCATTACGAATTAGAAATTGCTGAAGAGCATAAAAAAAACCTTGGACTTTCTTTTGTCCTCTTCGGAAGATTATTCCATATTTCCGTTCTAATGAAGGCTAACCTGCACCTACCGCACATGTTGCTAACACTTGGCACGTTAAAATTTTTGTCCAATTTTCTCATCGTGTGCCTGTGGTGTGATGATAATGATACTTGGAAGGGGGTTATTTTCCAAAAGTATGGCATGAACTGAATACGCTGTTTTGAAATTCCTAATGACGTGGATTGGAATAATGTTAGTTTCTTTAATAATCATTCTTTGTGTTCTTTGTATAACCAGAGGACATAATTCGAACCACTCTTTTGTGAAGTTCGTTTACTGGATCTAGGTAAGATGAATACGTATCTCCCATATCTCAATACAAGAGCTTAAATGTCTATAAAAAATACTAAATAAATCGTTCGTAGTTTGCATGTGGGAAAGGCTTACGCACCTGATATAAAGCATGGATGACTGAGCCGGCTGCAAACATTTGCTGTGTGCCCTGTAATGAAGGGATTACTCTAACGTTATACCTAGATATTGTTACAGGGATGTTGGGAGTATATAACGAGTGTATTTACAAGATATATATAGAGGAAGAGCCAGAGAGATAATATGGCTGACCACCACCAGTAGCCAGCGTCTCGCGATCTTCTTTTTCCTCTCTCTCTCTTCTTTCATCCTTCCGTAACAGGACCCCCGGGTGGTGAAGCGCCGTCTCCGCGCATGGTAAGCGAAGAACTGCGAGCAAAGTATGGCTTCAGTTGCGAAACGTGCACGACGTCATCAGGTGGCGGACTTGAGGATGGATGAAACTGTAACGGCGCGATCTCGTAACTGACGTCGTTAGCTTGACGTAGGACTTCACAAGGCCCTGTGTAGCGAGATAGAAGCTTCTGGGAGAGGCCGACCCGACGACATTGTGGCGGAAGCAGCACCCAAGCACCTGGGGCGAACTGAACCTCGCGATGGCAGCGCTCTTTTTGCAGATGCTAATAAGCGAGATCGGGCGACTTGATGCGCTATGTGAACGCGATCGATGACTTAACGAGCGTACTCAGTGGTAACGCGGGGCACAGAAGGTAGGATGGTGTCAAAGAGCAAAGTGGGGCCGCGACCTTATAAATAACAAAAGGGTGAGTATCCTGCGGGTGTCATGTCGGGACGAGTTATACGCGAATGTCTCGTAAGCCAGCGTGGCGTCCCAGTCGCCGTGATCGTTGGAAACGTGCGTCGACAGCACCTCTGTGAGTGTTCGGTTGGGATGTTCCGTAAGACCCTTCGTTTATGGGTGGTGGGCGATGGTCATATTGTGCTCAGTGGCACAAGAGCGGAGGAGGTCGTCCAGAACTCGAGACAAGAAAGAGCGGCCGCAGTCTGTAAGTAACTGTCGAGGTGCACTGTGTTGGAGAATTACGTCGTGGAGGAGAAAATCGGCGACGTCAGTTGCGCAACTATATATAGTAAATACCGCGTTTATATACCGCATACTTCCACCAATATTTTACGGGGATGTCGTGAGTATGTAAAGACTGTATATACAATATATATGCTGGAAGAGTCAGAGTAGATAAGATGGCTGACCACCAACAAGACGCAGCAGCCAGCGTCTCGCGATCTGCTTCTTCCTCTCTCTCTTCTTTCATCCTTCCGTAACAATATATTTTTGAGCTTTTGTAATTGTTGCCATCGCAATGTTTAAGTTTATTGCTTGTATTTTAACTCTATTGGAGAAAAACAACGTATTTACAGTTAATTTGGTGTCTATAAACCTGTTTCTTAATTTTTCTAGTTCTCTATTAGCAGTGTTTTCAAAGTGATTGATATCCTTTCGTAAGAATAAAATTAAGGTATCATAAGCGTACACAATTTTCTCGCCCTTATCAAGCCCTTGGGGTTGGTCGTTGATGCAAGAGGACAATAGTATCGGGCCCAGAACTCGCCCCTGCGGAACGCCGTGCGTAATGGGCAGGAAGTTAGACGAGACACGTCCAAGAAGTCAGTCCAAGTGTACGCTCTATCTTTCTTCTAGACAATTCTCAAAGGAAAATAAGCTGTCTGCTTGAAATTCATAACATTGCAGTTTCTTTTTAACCTAATCTGATGATCGACGGTGTCGTACGCTTTTTTAATGCCTAAAATATGCCAATTACTACTTAATTGTTATTCATACAAGTGTTAATATAATTTGTAACACAAGTAACTGCGGTTCTGGTCGACTTGTTCGGGCGAAATCCGTGCTGATGCGGTGTTAGTATTTTAGAGTTTGCCAAGAACTTAGTTATTCGCTTGACTATAGGCTTCTCGAACACTGTGTTAATGGTAGAGACGACCATCGCGCGCAGTCTACCGCGGCCGCCATGGGTGCCTCGACGAACCCTTTCGCAGCTGATGCACTGGACTGCTGGGCGGTGGTTTGCATTCTTGCCTTCTCCCCCGTCACAGCAGGGCTAAAGGGGAGACGGGAAGAGCGTGCGTGTCTCTATCTCTAGCCCGGCAACGCTCAAGTCTCGCTTCTCGCGCGCTGACGGAGACGAACAGAGAGAAAAGGCCGCTTGTAGATGTGGTAACTCTATCAATACTCGAAGGATTTGAAAAACGCTTGCAGCATCAGATTGGCGGGACAACAACAATTAATTGTGAAGCTTTTCTTTCGTTAGTTAGAAAATTGTTTCAGGGCCCCCTTAAGAGGGTTGCTTTAGCTCGGGTCCAACTGGTACGCGGGCTATTCAAAGACATGTACAACGCAAAAAAACTTGTCTGAGGTAATCCCTGGACCGATCCTAATGACATTTGCTGCATTTCAGAGATTAAGGTGCATTCCAGTGTCTGTTTAAGGGGAATGTTGAATTAGCACTTGAATTTATTAAAAAAAATTTCAAGGATTCTAAAGTTTGAAAAAAATGGAAGCACAGTGTTTACAAATTTATAGCTCTCCATCAAAAACAGATATCGCGGTTCTGTAAACGGCATGCATTACATCATTTAAAGCGGACAAGTTTGATGTGCCAATTTGCAAAGTGTGGGAATTTTTTACGCTGTGCACAAGGATTCTGCAAAAGCTGTATTTCCATATTCTTATTTTTTTATGATTTATGTATAACATAATAATTTTCTCCGCTTTACATGCGCTATTAGATGCAATTCACAGAATTGTAATACCACTTGGTATTGCCGAGTTACACAGTTGTAAACTTGATAGTTTTGTTTCCCTAAAATTGTTGATATTTCCCCATTTTTAATAAAAATTGACAAAAATCAAAAATTCGCAACCAAAGGTCGCTAGATTTTAAGTTTTCTGTTAAATACAACAAACCTCGTCAAAATTGGAGCAGTGGTTGGCTAGAAAAATAAATTATCCTTCTACGTGTATTTAAATTGAAGCACCCGAGCTAAAGCTGCCTCTTGGTGCCGACAGGTGTGTACTGCTTCTCTGATTCAGTTCTGCAATCCTGCTTCGAGCGCCACGCAAAACAAGACGTCTTGTTTACGTGGTGCCGCACAGGTCTCCTAATAGATTTGTTTTGAAGCGAATACCTCATTTGGCTCTTTCAACCGTTTTTATGGCCAGTGGCCGGAATATTTGTGCGCTATCAGAATGAGAAAAGGGTACATCCCACATCACAATCCTGTCAGACGAAAAAAGAAGCTTCCATAACCTAAATCACAAAGGAAGCGAGCCATCATTGCACACATTCCCTTGCATTAGTAAAACCTGCGGTAACCTTGAAATCATTTTGGTGTGTGTGTGTGTGTGTATGTGTGTGTGCGTGTGTGTGTGTGTGTGTGCGTGTGTGCGCGTGTGTGCGTGTGTGCGTGTGTGTGTGTGTGTGTGCGTGTGTGTGTGTGTGTGTGCGTGTGCGTGCGTGTGTGTGTGCGTGTGCGTGTGTGTGTGTGTGTGTGCGCGTGTGTGTGTGTCTGTGTGTGCGCGTGTGCGTGCGTGTGTGTGTGTGTGTGTTTTCTCGTGCCGGCGCATACGAAATACGCGTGTTGTTACTAAGAAATGTGAACGTTATGGGAGCCAGTTCTTCACTTGTGGCTTGGCGTAGTCCTAGTGAGCTTTAAACTGAACAAGCCTAGTGGCACCACTGTACGAATTGTCGCCATTCGTTTACAGAAGCATTACCATGAAAAAAGACGGCCAACAAAACGGATGTCACAGTACGAATACATTCCGAGTGTTTAAAGTACAAATAAACACTACTGCTAAGTTGGTTTGTTACGTTCTTTTGCCAGTTGCCTGCCATGCTAATTGATAATATTGTTACGCGGGTGTTGGGCGCATTGACAGTATATTTTGAATATATATACAAGCGCAGTCAATGTTGTTAAGATGGCTGACCAGCAACAACACGCAGCAGCCAGCGTCTCGCGATCTTTTTCTTTCTCTTCTTTGATCCTTCCCTAACAGGATCCTCAGGTGCTGAACCGCCGTCTCGGCGCATGTTAGGCGAAGAACTGCGAGCGAAGTATGGCTTCAGCCGCGAAACGTAAACGACGTCATCAGGCGGTGGACTTGAGGATGGATGAAACTCCAACGGCGCGATCTCGTAATTGATGTCGTTAACTTGACGTAGGACTTCATAAGGCCCTGTGTAGCGAGAGAGGAGCTTCTGGGAGAGGTCGACCCGACGGCATGGTGACCAAAGCAGCACCCAAGCACCTGGGGCGAACTGAACATCGCGATGGCACCGGTGATATCACTCTTTTTGCAGATGCTGCTAATAAGCGAGATCGGGCGACTTGACGCGCCATGTGAGTGCGATCGATGACTTCACGAACGTATATACTCAGTTGCAACACAGGGCACAGAAGGCAGGATGGTATCATCGGGCACGGTGTGGTCACGACCACACAAAAGACAAAATCGTGAATATCCTGCGGAGTCCTGTCTGGACTGATTATGCGCGAATGTCTAGTAGGCGAGCATGGCATCCCAGTCGCGGTGATCGATAGACGTACATCGGCAGCATCTCTTTGGGTGTTCGGTTGAGGCGTTCCATAAAACTGTTCGCTTGTGGGCGGTGGGTGGTGGACAACTTGCGCTCTGTGGCACAAGAACGGAGATCGTCGACAACTCGAGACAAGAACGAGCGCCGTGGTCTGTAAGTAAATGCCGAGGTGCACCATGGTAGAGGATGACGTCATGGAGGAGAAAATCAGCGACTAGTCGCACACGCCTTTCTTATCGCGTAGCGTGTAGCATAATCAGCAATGACAGCTATTTATCTATTGCCTCTAGTCGTCGTCGGAAATGGGGTAAGCAGGTCAAGGCCAACGCGAAAGAAAGGTTCAGAGGGAAGTTGAATTAGATGCAGGCGTCCGAGAGGGGGCAGGGTCGGTTACTTCCGGCGCTAACACAATTCGCAAGTTGCGACATAACGACGCAAAGAGATGTAGAGACCCTGCTAGAAGACGCGGCGTCGTATGCAGTCATATGTACGCAAAATTGCAAGGTTTCCCAACGTCGGGACATCACGAGGTTGTTCGAGAACGACAGATCGCAGCTGTCGAGGAAGGACGAGGAGCAACTCAGGGCCCTCAGGGTTGATTTTGTGGTGGTAGAGAATGCTGTCGTGTAGCACGAACATGGGGCACGTGCCCTCGGTGCTGCCAGATTGCATTCCGGCATTGATGGGCGGTAACGATTCGTCGCGTTGTTGTTCAGCGTACATGTCGGTCATTTCAGTAAAAGCCATTACGCAGGTCACTGGATCATGCACAACAGGATCAAGAGAATCCACGGGGTGACGAGGTAAACAGTCTGCGTCCTTTTGCAGAAGACTAGTCTTGTAGTTGACTATAAATGAAAATTCCTTTAGCCGCAAACCCAGCGGCCATGCCGTCTTGTGGGGTCCCGGAGGGAAGACAGCCAGCAGAGGGCGTGGTGGTCTGTAAGGACCAAAAACGTGCGGCCATACAGATATGGCCGGAACTTCCTGACAGCACAAAGTAAAGCCAAGCACTACCGCTCGGTGGTGTAGTAATTTCTCTCAGGAGGTAACAGCAGGCGACTGGTGTAATTGATCACGCACTCGGTACCATTGCGCTGTTGGGCAAGAACAGCGCCGATGCCATGGCCGATTGCGTCAGTCTCGCAAGTATGGGAGGGGTGGACAGAAACTCGATGAGAGCGGCGAACGCGTAAGCCTGCTCCTGGCCCCATTAGAATGGCGAGTTCTTCTTTCGATGATCTGTCAAAGGCCGAGAAACATCGGCGAAGTTTTTGACGAAACGGCTGAAGTAAGAATGCAGGATAACGAAGCAGCGCACGTCAGAAGCAGAACGTGCCACAGGGAAACTTCGAACGACGCGAAATTTTCCGGATCTGGTTCACTGGATGCGTCGACTAGGTGTCCAAACACGGTAATCTGACGGCGCCCGAATTCACATTTTGTGGAGTTCAATTGGAGGCCGCCTTTTCGGAAGACCTCAACAACTGCAGCGAGTCGGGTAAGGTGGCTGCCGAACGTGAGAAATGATACGTTCTCCGTGACACGTTCAAATGTTGTACGAGCATTGCATCGGCGAAGGGGCAAGACTTTGAGCTGATCACGTCTCGCCGATTAAATAACCACTTAGGTTTTGCGCGCATGCATGGTACGACACAAGATTTTAACTTTTACACACTCCCTACGGCCATTCGCTTGTGGAACAATCTTCCTGAACACATTGCTTCCGAGTCAGATCAAGAAAAATTTCGTCATCTCCTACACGATCACTTTTCATAATTGCACTTACAAATCCCTTTATCTTGTTTCTTGTACTTGACAATGTGCTTCGAACTTCTTGCGATGTTTTTATTTCTGTTGATGCATTGCTCTCTCGCTCTTATGATTTGTTATTTTATGTTGCGTCACGTCTTCACTTGTATGTGCTCTAAATATTATTGCTTTTTTGCGTCTTTCTCCCGAAATATCCCTTGAAGCCTTGTACTCTGTACTCCTTCATCTGTTCATTTTTCCGGTACTTTACTTTCTAGTATTAGTGCCTTAAGTTAAATTTTAGTCGTGTTGTTTCCTTGAAGTGTACCTTTGTGGCATTTTTACTTCAGTTCTTCCTTTCTCATGTTTTGATCTTCGTAGTTATGTTGATGAGCCCTGCATTGAGGCGTATCTTTTGTACTAGACTTCAGAAGGCTGCTTACTCTTTTTTTTATTTTGTGCCTTGATTTTGTAACCCCCCTTACACAATGCCCCCATAGGGCCTGTAAGATATTTTATATAAATCAATAAATAAAAATAAACCATTACGCGTGATGAAGGCGGTCTTCCCGCGGTCCATTTCTTCAACTGAAATGCGCCAGTAGCCTGATCGAAGATCAATGGACAAGAAGTATTTAGCTCCGTGTAAATTTTTGAAGCCGTCATCGATGCCTGGTAGGGGTTAGAGCTATTTTCGCGTTATCTTGTTTAAGCGTCGATAATTGACGCGAGAACACCAGATACCATCTTTTTTTTTTCAGCAGAAGAATGGGTGACGCACAAGGGCTGGCGGATAGATCGATGACCCCTTTGTGAAGTATTATATCGACTTCTGATTCGGTAATTCTAGATTCAGCATGCAATACACGATAGGGACGCCAACGAATAGGATTTGGGTCTCCCCAGATGTTTCGCCTAAAGGCCTGTCGCCGAAATCAAAGATGTCACTCTATGTTTCGAGCAGGCGACGTATGTCCGTGGCCTGTGCAGATGTGAGGACAGGTGCGGTCATTTTCGCGAAGCCACTCGTTAAGGAAACAAAGCTGTGAGCTGCAATTGCCGCTAATGAACCACCCTCGGCATTCAGACTCTGAATGTCAAATTCGGAAGTGCTAGAAACGCTGGCCAAGAACATGCGGGACGGTAGCACTTGAGGGCACAGGCTGAAATTCGGAAGCGGAAGAACGACGTTGTTATTAGTAACCGAGACGAGCGTATGCGGAGCAGTAACGTTCCGGTTCAAAAGCATGTCGACGATGGCGCGAAGCACATATTCATCGTCAGGAACCTGTGGCTGTTTGTTCAAAGCGACGTATATGACTGCTTCGGGTGACAGACGCACATACTGAAGCGATCACAAGTACGGTGGGGCGGTGGTCGGAGCATCGGCGAGTTGAGGCAGTTACAACTGAAGAACGCCGGTTACGCAGCCGATGCGAGCAGAGTGCTTAGCTAAAAAGTCCAATCCAAGGATAACGTCGTGAGGGCAGTTGTCGATCACAGCATATGGGAAAGAAATAGGGTGGCCGACTATACTTAAAGGCGCAGTACACATTCCAAGAACAACGAGCACGCCGCCGTTGATCACAGGAAGCATTTGTGCAGCTACTGGGGTGAGGCCCTTTGTAAACGTCTACGTAGCCTAGCACCCTTCACAGAAACGTGGGCTCCAGTGTCGACGAGTGCGTGAACAGGTACACCGTCTATTTTATCATCAATTACCTTTCTCTTTGTGGGCACAGACAGTTGATTTGCTGCATTAGTAGGCAATGCAGCATCACCTCCGAGGGCGGCATTTCTTAGTTTCCGGAAAGGGTGCGGCCGAAAGCCACAGAGGACGAAAGGCAACGCGGCTACGGGAACATGGGCGACGTGTTTGCGGTGAACGAGACTGGTGTCCGCGTGCCGATGGTGAGTGGCTGTAGCGCGTGTTAGACAGGGCGGTGGACGAAACATTGTAGGTACTTCCATTAAAACGCTCAGGTTGGTCGACGTGCGAGGTGTTGAGGGCCACGAATTGCAACAGTATCGGGCGACATGACCAATGCAACGATAGGTGAAACGTATCGGCTGGTCGTCCGAAGTTTTGCACTCGGTCTGGGTTAGATAACGCGATGAGAAGTGGCGGTGTGGAACGGAAATAGTAAAAGGGCGTTCGTTGGGGGGGGGGGGGGGGAGGCTCTGGGGTTTGTGACAGCACAGACAGAATGTATACCCATGTTTCTAAGTTCCTGGCGAAAGATGGATTGTACGAGGGGAACTGAAAGATGGGTAGCATCAGGAGTACGCGAACAGAAATCTGCGGGCACCATCGCGTCCAGTTCACGTCGAACGATTCGCACCGTGTCGTTTGATGGCGATGCATGCTGCTGTGTGGGCTGATCTTCACACGTCGAGGTTGCGGCAGTATTCAGAAATCTGGTGAATAGTTGAAGACGCGTCGGCTTTTGGCCTGCTGGAATTGTCGCTCTCTTTGATGATAGCACCAAGTGTAGAGCAGCTTTTGCTCATGAGCAGATTAATAACGTCGTCGGCAATTCATTCAGCACGTGCCCGACCTTCTCAGCTTCTGTTATGTCGTGATCGGCTTTACTATAAAGCGTCAGCACATCCTGGATGTGAGACAGAGGACTCCTTGGGGGATTGGGCACGGGAGGCCAGTTCCTGCTTTGCGGCAATTTTACGGCCTGCTGGTTGGCCAAACAACTCCGTTCACTTTTCTTTGCATTGGTTCCAGCTGGTTAGCTCCTCTTCGTGGTTTTTCTATCACACTTTTGCAGCGCCCCATAGGTAGAACAAAAAATTAGCTAGCATAAGCCTAGCGTCCCGTCTGTTGATTCCACTCACGCGTTCGTACATAGCCACCCACTCTTCAACGTCAGCGCCATCGGCCGGACGTTGAAGAGTGAGAACGTCCCCGTCCCCATCCGGCCATCGGCCGGACTGGGACGTTGAAGGCGGCAACGACTCCGATCCCGCGTGCTCACTGTCATTCATGGTGGGGACGGTGATGCGACGTCTTCCGCGGAGCTCATTTTCCAGCCGTGGCAGCCGGCACCTCCCACCCATATATTACGGGGATGTTGGGAGTACAGACAGATTAACTGCATGATATATATATATATATATATATATATATAAGCAGAGTCAGTGAGGTAAAGATGGCTGACCAGAAACAACACGCAGCAGCCTGCGACTGGCGATTTTCCTCCTTTGTCTTCTTTCAACATTCCCCAGCAATATAGGCATCACAAAATACCGAAATCCACGACCCAAGAAAAACCGTATGAAATTTGTTCCTATACTGAACAGCAAAAGAAAATCCAGCTATAGACTTGATGCACCCGCTGGCGCATGCTACACAGCCGCTCCCTCAACTCCACGCATGTGCTACGGCGTAGATAGTACATTGTTTCGCAGCACCGCACTACTGCCGCAACGAACCCTTACATGAAATGTTACGCGGAGGCACAAGTCTCATGTGCGAGTTTTAATGTCAAGCCCCGTGTGTGTCGAAGCTGCGCAAGCACTTTATTAGCATCAGGAGGTTCGTAGCTGCCCTGACCTTGCAAAAACTTGATAAAATGCATTCAAACAATAGATAGCTGCGCAAAGCATACTGTTGACCGGATTACTTTCAATAAAGTATAACAAATCTTCTACCGATATCACAGAGAACACTAGACGGCTGTTTTTGATTATACTTAAAAAATTTGACCGCCCTGTACAGTCTATGAAAGTAAGTTCTCATGGTCAAAGGACACCAGATGGACAGGTGGAAGTTGCCTAGGTGCACTACGGTGACACATTGAGAACAGGTAATTGAAGCCACTAATGCGCTTTCATGTGCCTGCCTCTCGATCTCTTCCTCTCCTACGCTTGAGGGACAAAAAAATATGCATAAATGGCCATACACCATTACCTAGAACAGCATTTAGTGCAGAGCATCCTCATGTATTTACCTTGTTGTTAAGCTTATGCCTTTATTTTTTCTATTGTCTTCTTTTCTATGGTGTGACCATACTAATACATGGACTGCAATAACGCTAAAGTACCCAGGACGATGGAACCAATGCACGTAAGTGGCGTATCACGTGTACTTTCATGCAAAATGCTCTCCTTGGTGCCTACCATATGCATCATGTTTTTAATGCCATAACCGCTAAGATATTTTGGTGGGCCACACAGCTAGAGCAGCGATGAAACTATTAGACGCGTACAGTGCTTCCACACAGATTACTTATACTGGGTTTCATACATCACGTGCAACGCTGTGGAAGCTGCGCAAGTAGTGCGGTCTCCAGATTTTATCATTCCGCGCGTGCCGTGTAGGCTTCGCTGGGCGCCAGCGGCGTCTGGTCGGGCGAGCATGTAATACGTGAGGTTGCCACGACGAGATGCCAATAAAAAACAACGAAAAGCAAATTCATATAAAACAACGTGTTAGCAGCCGAATGAGCGCATGGTTTTTCTGCTTCTGAGGGTAAACTGTTATTTTCATTCAGAACTGACCTAATATAAAGAACCTTTTGACAAAAATCGGTCAAATGACACCAAACTGTTTCTAAGTGCGAAAGCAGCCACACCAAAAAGTACGTCTAGCCTCCACAGCGTTGCACCTGATGTATGAAACGGAGTATATTGGCGTCTGTCACTGACCTCTAGAAAAGCCTAGTAGACATATTCAATATTCGAGATTTGAAAGCGTTTTCTTTCTTTGAGTGGTAACTCGTATTTTTTATGTCAGACTTTTTAAGTGAGCTGGCCCACAAGAATGTGGACTCTAACCGAGTGGTAAAGACCACACGGTGTTACACTACCACCGAGCCGTTGTACCAGCGTAACCCTTGGTACCATGCGGCCCCGATGGTGGTAAGAGGAGCATCGAGGCCTCTAGAGGAAAGGGTAATTGAAAGTGTAACCCGGAGTCATAAAAAGAAGGTGAGAAACAGAGACGGTCAATCGTACGTGAAAGGTGGAAACGATAAAGAACCGGGATTCAGAAAAGCAAGACAACAGAAATCAGTATGGAAAACTTGTATAATGACGCAAAGAGCTGTGTATTGCTGTTTGTGGCCCGAGCGGGCTGCCTGAGAAAAAAAACATATCGAAGCAAATATGCGCCACCGCATGTTGCATGTGCGTGCAGCAAGAGACGCCCGAGAAGGACTCCGCACGTCGAAATTGAATACAAAGATATTCGCCCATCATAACGCCTAGCGATTTTCCCCCTTGCAGAAGTTTTGGGATTCAAAGAAGATAGAAGGCATCACTGGTTAGCAGTCGATGAGTAGGATACCTTTGGCTTGTTAGTGATGTAACAATGCAATATAAATAGCGGTCTGATACAAAAAATTGTTTTATATATAATAATAATGTTTATATTAGATAAAACGACGTTCGAAATGAAAGAGAGCAACCCCAGTGCTAACCATTGCTCTCACATTGATAGCTTCACCTTCCAGGAGAAACGGCCAGCTTTTTACGCATCTTCTTCCATTTTATCTTCAAAAATGTAACATGTTACATTTTCTAACGTACATTTCATGTCCCCACTAAGGGCAACGACCCAGGTTATCACCATGAATTTATTTTATACTGCTTATAAGGAATTGTCCTACTACAATATCTTTTTTATGAATTCTGTAGTAGTCCAGATAGAAGTAAAACATTCAATGGGCGCTTAGTTGCACCAACGCGGGTGAATGCGAAAGCATTGCGACCGCCACGCCATGCGTAGACATTATGCCGAAACACAAGGTCGTTGATTCGACTCCCACCACAGTTCGATGGACCGACTCCGAACAGTAATCGTGGGTTCAAGTGCGCCAATCGTGGGTTCAACTTCACATTAATTAACACCAAATGCCCTTGGTACGGGTGCCCTATTTAACTGTGTTTTAATTAACCTCGTCTTAAAGACAAACATCGTGGCTTCGACTCCCATCAAATGTCGTTCGTTCGACTACCTTATCTATATCTTATTGAACTCTGCATTAATCAACGTCCTCTGAAAGCGAAATGTCATGGGTTCTAATTCCTTAATTAAATATAGCTTAATTAACTGTGCCTTAATTATCTTCGCCTTAACTAAGACGGCAGGTCCATTATTCTAAGGTTCGTAGCCTTTTTGGGCCATCGTTTGGTCACGCCGACAACACCGAATTTCCCGCCTTATGAGCCATTGAACCATTTCCCTCTATAAAGTGACATCGGCGGAGATGAGCTTCTCTTCTCCAACAAATGGTCTCTCTCGGTCTTTGTCTGTCCTGAGAAACGAGAATTATAATTTCTTCATGGCCCGGTCCTCGCAATCACCGTGTGCTTTTATTTGTTGGCCTTGTACTCTTGCTGCGCCAAGCGTCCCAACAAGCTGGCCTGAACGCTCTGCATTTTATGCGTACGCACTCTTTCTTGCGTTCTGCAGGCCTTTGGTGTCCCGAAGGAGTAGTGCGTGCAACGCGGAAGTGCCGTCGCAACTGACCTCTCCCTCTCGCCTAACCAGTGGCTTCTTCGACGAGCCCACTGGTTTTTCTTGCGTTTTCCGTTGTTTTTGCAGGGGCAATCAGTGCAGTACATTGCAGACACGACTGCCAGCGCGTGAACCACGCAGCATTCTTTTCTCTTTGGATCGCCCAAACCTAGAATTCAGGAAAAGATGACGATCACTAGACCAGAGCTCTGTTTTGGGCAAGTTTCGAGAGAATGGTAGGATTTCTAGGCAGTAGGGTGCGCAAGTACCAAGCTAACAAACAGTTAGTGCAAGCACTAAAATTTCATTCGGTATAGTTGGCCCGAATGAGTGCTGTTACATCGCGGACGGCGTGACTGAAGTTCTCATGACCAACTGTAGCACACTTTATTGGCGACAGCCTTTTCTGTGGGGATCGCAACTTGCTCAATATTGGCGGGCGTCATACACACAAATGGTCCTCAGACTACGTGGACAGGGCGACGTCATTAATCGCAATATGGCAACACAGAGAGTAGGAAAACATACCGCGAGAAACGTGCTTGGGGAGATGATCTGGGATATAAATTCCGCAGAGAAATGCGCACAACTTTAGCACGTGCTTTTCTGTCAGCTTTGAACGGATGTAATGTAATACATGCGAACTCTATCAGCTCCCATCGGCCAGGAGAACTAATAAGACCAAGCACAATGATAACTCTTTAGCATTAGTGAGGTTAGTAATTAGTCATTAGTCAGCAAGGCTATGAATAGCTTCAGTTGTTAGACATGGTATCGTGAAATTTCTGTAGCCACAGCAACAAGTTCGATTAGCTAGGGCAGCCATATTGGTGACTAAATTTGGGCCATCGATGTGCTAAAGCGTACCGAACCCTCAACGTCCTTAAACGCCTCCTAATCCACCGATCATATTATTATGAGTGCTATCTCGCGTTAGCGTCTTGAATGAGAAGCAATTTATCTTAACTGCATATGTCTGCACACTGATGTGTTGTCCTGGCTTTGCAAGGTGCAGCTAGCGATGTTGGTCCATAGAGGCCGCGCAGCTTGTTTAAAGCAGCGCCCTTTCTGGTTCTCACGGCTACAAGCCACAAAGACCCAAGGTCAGTGCGTTCAAATACAGACAACATATCTCGTAGTTAGAAAATGTTTCTTGCCCAACGTGCAATGATGATCATTATTGATTTAACTACAAGCTCAGCATGAGATGAATATGCAAAACACGCACAAACGGCAGAGCAAATGCTTATATACGCTGCTATGACGTTTATCGACGGTTAGCGGGTGGCGGGTCCAGCACAGAGAGCAGCCGAGCAGAACCGGCCAAACGACAGCGCGAGCCAAAGCAGCGACACCGACCTTTTGGTCTTTATCCTGCTCACTTCAAGAGCCATGTTGCCGCAGTAACGTTTGTGTGATCTTCGTCATTTCAGTGGATAACTAGGCGCGACGCCCAGTAAATGTGCAGAATGTTCGGTCGGGATATGAAAGCACTTGTCGGTCCTGAGGGTAACACAGCGTACAACCTGCTAAAGGCACCGGCAGTGGCCGGATATCGTAGTCACGGTCACCGTTGAAAGCTTGGCTGACGTAGTGTGAGATGCCAGCCGAAGCTTGGTTGGACGCACTAACGGCGTCCGCCAACACAGTCTATGAAAAAGGATCGAATTGATGAAGCACCTGTGTCTATGTGGCAGCCTTCTGGGAACAAAATCTCGCAGCTCATATGGGGAGTAGTAGCAGAACACTAAATTGTAGAAAATAGGATGAGCGGTCTTCATGCTGGTCCGGACCCCTATTCTAGGGCTCCAATGGCTTGAGCTCTGCGGCTTATCTGACGGTCGCTTTCCGCGATATCAATTTCAGCGCTTGCTTATTCACTGGTTCAGCAAAATCGCATGAGTTGATTGGCTGGTAGAGCACGACATCATGCGAATGCGTTAGCATCGCCGAAAGTGATCGTCCGAGATTACGTCACATGGTCGCTAATCCAGCGCTGCCTGTTAGACCTGTTAGGTCAATTAGTTAGAGTTATTTAGTTATAAAGTACTTTCGCCGTTTGCTCGCCGAATGTCTCTCGTCACTGTTGCATTTTCTCAAACACTGCTTTAGCGCTGTAGCATTCTTCAGCTGCTTCATCCATTATTCATGGCTGACCCTTTCCTTCTTCTATAGGTATAGATGGTGACATGATGTATGTAGGAGAGAAAGGATTCGGGGTGGAGGCGCAGTCATGGACATGCAAAGAACAGATCGCTTGATTTGAGAGCACTCGATGCCAACGGCATCACTTAGATAAGGGAGGAGGAATGAAAGGAATTCACATGTGAAACGCAAACTCCTGACATGACGTCATCGCGAAGAAGTGCACAAGGCCTGAACACGACGCCTGCGGTTATGACGTCACCTTCGGCATTTGCACTGATTTGCATACAGCGTGAACATTGCGTGCGCTTGGTTTGTTTTCAAAACTTTCTTGACGTTATCGCAAAAACACCTACACAGGGCGTACAACCTACTTACACCGGATCGCGTTTCGAAAACTCACGCGATTTGACGTCGGACAATGACGTCATTATCAAGCACATTGTGCGCGTGCGCAAAATTGTGTCTCATATACACCAACACTCCCGCATCTTGCAGTAAACATGCATTGCGTTGGAGCTTAGTGCACGCGCAAATGTGGGTAGATCTACTGTGGGCAATGGGATGGCATGGAGGCAGGCAGCAGGGTCACACAAAAAATCTATTCCTCAGTTTGAGAATCATCTCTGCTGGCTTTTCATCTATCTTTTATATGCGAAAGCAGCAAATGGCAAATTGAGCAAAAAAGGCGGCGTCTGTAGCAGAGAAACGGCACCTAAATTCTCACTGACTGCGACGCCGCATCACGTATGCGCCTCTACGAAGCAGGGCGGGCGAAAGGGTAATCCTGCTACTGCGTTAGCCCGTCCGACGTGGCGTCAGGGGAGAGGACATCGTGACAACGCCGCGTCACATGGGCGCCTCGATGGAGCAGATTAGGCAATGGGACGCCTCGGGGCGAGAGGGGGTTATCTTAGCCAAGGCGGTCGCGTGACGCACGCGGGCGGGCACGCCGTGTCGCTCTTGGAAGCCGTTGCGCGGTGCGCTTATCTGCTGCGCTCGCAGGCGACCTTGTTGGCCGCTGCTACTTCCGTGGATGCGGTGTCCGTGGTTTCTGAGCAATATCGCCCGAAATGCAGCCAACAGGCTAACTTAGAAACTGTACAAAAAGATAATCCACGGGAAATGATTCTAAAACCTGATAACATACACCGCAACGAAACTCGAGAACATTACTCGCAATCCAAAACACGATTGAGCGCCGCTCAGCGGCGTTCTATTTGACAGTAATGCTTTTGATGCAGAAATTCATAGGAAGAGCTTAGGTGCCCTCGAATTTTTTCGGCACTGAAGCTTGCGCATTAATCCAGCTCTTCGTCCTTTCTTTTCACATACAGCGTCGGGTCGCAGCCGTATATTATCTTCATTTATGAGAGGTTTTCAGTGAGCAACTCCTACCGTGCCTTCAGGTAGTCATCGCTATTTTCAGAGGAACACCATACAATACGTATTTGGTTTGCTCACTTCGCTTAGCCATGATAAACGTAACGAACAAAGATGCTGCTATGATCGTTTAAGGAAAATGCCTTATTTACGATGGAAGAGCAATTAGTTTCTCTTCGACATCTAAGTGCTGCATGCGCCCTTCTCTCAGCACTAAGCCAGTGACCACTAACGTGACTTCATTGACGTTGCCTAGCAGGACATTTCATTTATTCACTTTAACCTACTCCTTTTTAGCTCCAATTATTTACTTCGTGTACTCCTTTCAGCTGTCTGCTATGGGAATATATGTGGATGCGCTTTTGTCATCTCAATCCTTCTTTCAGTGCCCTTGACCCCTGTCTCAAAGCCAATCTATCTAGTTACGCGCGCCAATAAACTTCTGCGTGTTCGCGCATTTAGCAGTATATTGGGCGACCTGCATAGCTTGCTTGCCACTATTTAGTTTGGCATAATTATTTTGTACCCAATAGATTGAGTAAGTAGTGGGAATCACATCACTCTAATTATTAGGAAGGCTACTTTCCGAGGCTATTGGCGAATGACGCGCAGCGCCAGTGTTCGGACCATTTTACCTATGAACACAAGGAGCGAAAAAGAAATTATATTTTAGCTAAAAACTGTATCTCGCAGTAAAGTGTCATATTGTCTTGATTTATATGGCATCGAAACTCATTCGAAGCCTGACTTTTTTTAGCTCCACGCTCCCCTGCGCATCTGCTCGGCGAAACCCGCCACCCACAAACCTAAGACATCTACCGTGCTGAGAGAGTATAATATTAAACATCGATTTCTTTACGCAGCTGCTGACGAGCAAAGAAGACCTAATCATGGTGGGCGTTTCGGGAGAAATGTACCGATGGGCTCCGGTCAGCTGCTTC
Source organism: Dermacentor andersoni (assembly GCF_023375885.2). NCBI lineage: Eukaryota > Metazoa > Arthropoda > Arachnida > Ixodida > Ixodidae > Dermacentor > Dermacentor andersoni. Next base: position 37,675,293 of record NC_092821.1, on the reverse strand, counting down.
AAATCTGAATTTATTAAATATGAAAATGACAAACTCCAGCGCACCATACAATACGAAACAGGTCGCTACGTGAGTACCGCTAAATTTTTCTTTTGAGCTACATTCCGAAGCAGTTCAGTTCTGCAATATTTATTATGCTACTGAAACAGGTTGAGTGAAAGTCCTCTGTTCAAACCAGTGAGGTCAACAGCCCTTGAAGACAGTGTAATAATTATCAGGTGTTATCTGGCGTTTAGGTAAATTTTAGATAGTTCGGGCAGGTTGAAATGATGTGCGTGTACTCGCCGTGTGCACAATAAGACTGCAAATGCAGTCAATGTTTAACGTGCACAGACTACCTGCCCTGCTAAGATCATGCTGACTATAGGGTGTTTAAGTGAATTCCTGTGTTACTGTACAAGATGGAAATGCCCTCAAGAATGAAAAATAATTATCGCAGAAGCACCACTGGAGTTTTCTAAGTATGTGTAAGCATTCTTCTACTTCGTCGTTTTCGCGCTGCGCGGTGTCATCATGAATCTTATAAAACTTGAGCCGACCATCATAAATATGTATCAATTCTTTCTCGGACCAGACCCATGCCTTAGCAACCCTTATATGCTGATATCAACCTTACTGCAATTGATCCAATCTTTATCAACCCTTATGTTTGCTTCAATCAATCATTCAATAAAAGGATTTTTTTCTACGAAAATAGTCGAGCGACACCCCAGGCAAAATGGGGAAAAAATGCAGCCAGAAGGTGCTTGGTAGCCCGTACACAAGGTATCACACAAAAAAGAATTTAGAGATAACATGCAACAAGTATAAAATAACGAACAAGCATGTTTATTCTACTATAGAAAAATTTATAACCTAATATGCCGACAAACATAACCGATACATGCCTTTAACATGAGTCGGTGTAAGTAGAGGTAGTAAACATAGGAATGATATCACATACTTACAACACAGTAGCAATTGGTACAGGCGACAATATTTATAATAATAATAATAACAACGAAAGCAAGAACATAGGGTAGTTAATTATGCTATGCAAAAAAAAAAAAACATGGCCATGAGGTAGAACGAAATGAAAGTGTAGAGGCAAGAAATGGTTGGAATGCTCCGTACGGTTCCGAAATAAAGTATTCGCGCAACTGTTTTTTTTTTTTAATGTTCGTAAAACAGATCACATGCTGTTGATATTTCTTCAAAACATATGGGACATTGAAAGAAAGTGGATGTTTGTCCCATGTGTGCCATCGCGTTACCAAATATATTTCGTTGCCTCTAGTTCGATGATGGCCTATGTTCTTTTCCCAGCCTGGAATGGCACTTCAAAAAACTGTCCGTGTTGTTGTTTGAAAAGAAAAACGAGTGAATTAGGCTGTACTGATATATCAGCGTGGCTCACATGATTTGATAGCTGAAAAAAGATTCCCTGGAGGAATGGGCGTACAAAATGTCTGCAACGCATCCTATCGCTTTCCTCTGTAGCAAAAAATTCTGCGCAGATTTCTCAGCCTAGTTGTTTCCCACACAAGTGTGCAAAAGTTTACGCCAGCGTGCAATGGTGCATTATATGTTTGCATTTTCACCTTGCTAGGAAAGAAATGGGCGCATTGCGATTGCACTCCTGTAGCCAAAAAACGTGATTTAGAAATAGTCAATGTGAGCTATCCACGTCATTGCACAGCTCATATCAAGCTTATCGGTCATTACCCGACCCTTATCAACCACTATCACTTTCATCAACCTTAGCGGACTCGACCCGACCGTTGTCAACACTTTTCGGTTCATATCAACGTTATTAGAATTCCTTCGCTCCTGATCAGCCAAAATCCTACTTTAGCACCTAATCCATCCGCATTCAATTATTATCAACAGTGATGAGACCCATATTACCTTCATCACCCCTTATCCTAAACGCAGCGGTGGCGTAGAGGTAGAGCATCCGCGTCGCATGCAAGAGGACCGTGGTTGGAAACCCGGTGCCACGCAATTTTCCACCGGATTAATAAAAAAGAATCCGCGTGTTCATAATATTGCATAAGCAGACCTGAAATGCGACCTGATCCCGGAGGCCAGAACCGGTAACGTACTCCCTCACCAGAGCAGGATTGGCCACCCTGGTGCAGTACTTGGCTACAACCTCTTACATCAATACAAGAATCAAACCACGGCCCTCAGTCCCCAGCAGCTGCGAAGCAACTGACCACGGCGGCGGTCAGACCTGTGACGCAACAGAGGGTGCTAAGAATGTTTGGGACCGGACAGGCCGCCATTAGAATCTGAACCTGGCAACGTTAAACGCTAGAAAGTTATCTAGTGAGGCGAGTCTAGGAGTGCTATTGGAGTAATTAGCGGGCAGTAAATGGGATATAATAGAGCTCAGTGCGGTTAGGAGGACAAAACAAGCAAATACAGTGGCGAAAAGTGGGCACGTCCTGTGCTACCGGGGCTTAGCGGAGAGACGTGATCTAAGAGTAGGATTCCCGATTGATAAGGATATAGCTAGTAACATACAGGAATTCTATAGCATTAACGAGAGCGCAGCAGGCCTTGTTGTGAAAGTTCATAAGAGGTACAAATTGAAGATCGTACAGGTCCACGCCCCTACATCCAGTCATGATGACCAGGAAGTCAGAAGCTTCTACGAAGACGTGGAAATGGTGATGGATAAAGTGAAAATAAAATACACTATACTGATGGGAGACTTAAATGCCAGGGTAGACAAGAAGCAGGCTGGAGACAAGTCAGTGCGGGAATATGACATAGGTTCTAGGAATAGCAGGCGGGAGATATTAGTATAGCTTGCAGAACGGAATAATATGCGGATAATGAATACCTTCTTCCGCAAGCAAGATTGCCGAAGGTGGAGGTGGAGGAGCCCGAATGGCGAGACTAGAACTGAAATAAACATCATACTCTGCGCTAACCCTGGCATCATACAAGATGTGGACGGGCTCGGCAAGGCGCGCTGCACGGACCATAGGATAGTAACAAATCGAATTAGCCTAGACTTGAGGAGAAAACGGAAGAAACTGGTACATGAGAAGCCGATCAATGAGTTAGCGGCAGAGGGAAAATAGAAGAATTCCGGATCAAGCTACCGCATCGGTATTCGGCTTTACCTCAAGGAAGAGGAGCGTAATATGGAAGCAGTTATCGACAATCTTATGGGCATCATTAGGAAATGTTGAATAGAAGCCGGTGGTAACTTCGTTAAAAACGATACCGCTAAGCTATCGCAGGATACGAAAGATCTGAATGACAAACGCCAATGTAGGAAAGCCTGTAACCCTACAGCTAGAATAGAACTGGCAGAACTTTCGAAGTTAATCAACAAGCGTAAGACAGCTGACAAGGAACAATAATACGGATAGAATTGAACATGCTCTCAGGAATGGAGGAACCTTAAAGCAGTGAAGAAGAAACTAGGAATAGGCAAGAATCAGATGTATGCGTTAAGAGACAAAGCTGGCGATACCAATTCTAATATGGCTGAGATGGTTCTAGTTGCTGAAAATTTCTATAGAGATTTATACAGTAGCAGTGGCACCCACGACGATAATGGAAGAGAGAATAGTCTAGAGGAATTCGACATCCCTCAAGTAACGCCGAAAGAAGTAATGAAAGCCTTCGTAGCTGTGCAAATGAGGAAGGCAGCTGGGAAGGATCAGATAACAGCAGATTTGTTGAGGGATGGTGGCCAGAGTGTTCTAGAAAAACTAGCCACACTGTATATGCCATAACTCATGACCTCGAGCGAAACCGAAATCTTGGAAGAACGGCAACATAATCTTAATCCATAAGAAAGGGGACGCCAATGACTTAAAAAATTACAAGCCAATCAATTTCCTTTCCGTTGCCTACAAAGTATTTAGTAAGGTAGTCGCAAATAGAATCAGGAACACCTTAGACTTCTCTCAACCAAACGACCAAGCAGGATTTCGTAAAGGCTACTCAACAATAGACAATATTTGTACTATCAATCAGGTGACAGAGAAATGTGCAGAATATAACCAACCCTTACGTATAGCTTTCATTGATTACGACAAAGTGTTTCTTTCAAGCAGTCTTGGAGGCATTACAGGATCAGGGTGCAGACGAAAGACATCTATAGCGCCTCCACAGCGACCGTAGTCCTCCATAAAAAAGCAACAAAATCCCAATAAAGAGAGGTGTCAGGCAAGGAGATACGATGTCTCCACAGCTATTGACAGCGTGTTTACAGGAGGTATTCGGAGACCTCGCTTGGGAACAATTGGGGATAACAGTAATGGAGTATACCTTAGTAACTTGCGATTCGCTGATGATATTGCCTTGCTTAGTAACTCAGGGGGCCAATTGCAATGCATGCTCACTGACCTGGAGAAGCAAAGCAGAAGGGTGGGTCTAAAAACTAATCTGCAGAAAACTAAAGTAATGTTTAACAGTCTCGGAAGAGAACAGCAGTTTACGATAGGTGGCGAGGCACTGGAAGTGGTAAGGGAATACATCTACTTAGGGCTGGTATTGACCGCGGATCAGGATCACGAGACTGAAATAATTAGAAGAATAAGAATGGGCTGGGGTGCGTTTAGCAGGCATTCTCAGATCATCAACAGCAGGTTGCCATTATTGATCAAGAGAAAAGTGTATAATAGCTATGTCTTACCAGTACTCACGTACGGGGCAGAAACCTGGAGGCTTACGAAAAAGGTTCTACTTAAATTGAGGACGACGCAATGAGTTATGGAAAGAAGATTGATAGATGTAACGTTACGGGATAAGAAAAGAGCAGATGGGGTGAGGGAACAAACGCGAGTTAATGACATCTTAGTTGAAATCAAGAAAAAGAAATGGGGCATGGGCAGGACATGTAATGAGGAGGGAAGATAACCGATGGTCATTGAGGGTTACGGACTGGATTCCAAGAGAATAGAGGCGTAGTAGGGGGCGGCAGAATGTTAGGTGGGCGGATGAGAATAAGACGTTAGCAGGGACTACATGGCCGCAATTAGTACATGACCGGGGTTGTTGGAGAAGCATGGGAGAGGCCTTTGCCCTGCAGTGGGCGTAACCAGGCTGATGATGATTATGATGAATACATTAGGGAATTAGCAGGCACGAGCTGGGTTAACCTAGCGCAGGACAAATATAATTGGAAATCGCTTGTAAATGACTTTGTCTTGTAGTGGAAATAAAAATAGGCTAATGATGCTGGTGATGACTACAGAGTCAGTTACTTGAACAACGAGATGTTCACAGTAAATTGTAGGCCTGAATCGGTGAACAGTGGTCCGCTGGCGCTTAGATTTTCACCAATTATATTTGATTTTGAGCGCAGTACAATAGGACGGCACCTGAAATACAACACCACAGGAAAAAACGGTAAACCCCCAAATAAAGTTCTTCAGCAATCCTAAATCAATGGCTTTCGAAGGACCGGCAACCTGAGCGCAAGTACACTGCACAAAGGGCTTTTTCTTGGCATGGAAAGCGGACGGCCGAAACGAAGACAGAGCCTTGACGAAGACAATTTCCCGTGTTGAAATGTTGGTTGCTGACAAATGCAGCGGTGGCCAAAAGTACACAGTTTGACTACAGCTGACCACTACAAGCAAATACTGCCCAAAAAATTGTGACTTTCGAAGGGACATTTTAAAAGGAAGCTTTAGCTAGGGGCCAAGGTTAGTTTCGCTATCCAAATACGTAAAACACAGACATTATCTTATGAGACAACCATTTCCTCGAATTGAATGAACTTGGTTGCATTCCAACGAATATGTTATCTTACAAGCAACTATAAAAAGTAGAATGTGCATGAATTGCTTGGAGTATTTTGTTTATTTCGCGAAAATGGCCAATATAAAAAAAACGAAGTTTATAAATTCTGCTCCAAAATGTATATCGCAGGTCTGTAAAGTGCGCATGTAATCGACGTAAACATAAAAATATTGGTACGAGAATTTGCCGCTTTATGTAGTCACATGCCTTAAGGGATTACGCCAGTCACAGTCATAAATTATGCTAGATTTGCGAGCCTGTCTAATGCATCAATTGAATATCTATTTTGAGACATTTCGCCTGTTTTTCTGGGCAGTGGCTGGCCGTCAGCGTTAGGCGATAAAAGATAAGGGCTCAGAGATTGGTTGTCGGTGGTTACCACAGAAGAGCTGTACAAACATTATACAAAAACAACACTGCAGTTCCCTAAGTATGCGTGAGCATGATGTCGCTTCCTGATCTCCACTCAGCCCAGTGTTATCAATTTTATAGAATTTGATCTGAACAGTATAAGCACTTAAACACCCTTATCGCTCTTCATTAGCCGCATCGGACTCGGTCTGACTGTTATCAACCCTCACCGATTGTTATCAACCTTAGCGGACTCGATCTGATTCTTATGAGCCCTTATCAATCTTTATAAACTTTATCGCAGTTTATGTTATCATTAACAACCCTTACTTCTTCTTCTCGACCTTATTAGACATAATCTGGTCTTTATCATCCATAATTGCTTCTTATCAAGATTATCAGACTTGACCGACATTTATCCACCCTTATCAGTGTTACAGAATTCTTCTGACCATTATGAGCCCTTCTCGATGTTAATTATTTATTTATTGATAGATACTGCAACGTGATAGCAGATAATAGCAGAGTTTGTGTACATAGACGTTTACGAAAATGTAAACATACAGATTCACAAGAATTGCAGCCATTTTCCAAGATTGTTAAGCAATTAGAGACACATTGGTAACTTAGCGACTGGATCTGATTCGAGCAGACCTTAGCGGAGTTTACCTGATTCTTATGAACCATTATTGGCCGTCACAGTAAAAGCCTTATCGCAGTTGATGCGAACCGTATCAATCCTTCATCATCATCATCATCATCAGCCTGGTTACGCCCACTGCAGGGCAAAGGCCTCTCCCATACTTCTCCAACTGCCCCGGTCATGTACTAATTGCGGCCATGTTGGCCCTCCAAACTTCCTAATCTCATCCACCCACCTAACTTTCTGTCGCCCCCTGCTACGCTTCCCTGCCCTCGGAATCCAGTCCGTAACCCTTAATGACCATCGGTTATCTTCCCTCCTCATTACATGTCCTGCCCATGCCCATTTCTTTTTCTTGATTTCAACTAAGATGTGATTAACGCGCGTTTGTTCCCTCACCCAATCTGCTCTTTTCTTATCCCTTAACGTTACACCCATCATTCTTCTTTCCATAGCTCGTTGCGTCGTCCTCAATTTAAGTAGAACCCTTTTCGTAAGCCTCCAGGTTTGTGCCCCGTACGTGAGTACTGGTAAGACACGGCCGTTATAAACTTTTCTCTTGAGGGATAATGGCAACCTCCTGTTCATGAGCTGAGAATGCCTGCCAAACGCACCCCAGCCCGTTCTTCTGATTATTTCACTCTCATGATCCGGATCAGCAGTCACTACCTGTCCTAAGTAGATGTATTCCCTTACCACTTCCAATGCCTCGCTACCTATCGTAAACTGCTGTTCCCTTCCGAGACTGCTAAACATTACTTTAGTTTTCTGCAGATTAATTTTTAGTCCCACTCTCCTGCTCTGCCTCTCTAGGTCAGTGAGCATGCATTGCAGTTGGTCCCCTGAGTTACTAAGCAAGGCAATATCATCAGCGAAGCGCAAGTTACTAAGGTATTCTCCATTTACTCTTATTCCCAATTCTTCCCAATCCAGGTCTCCGAATACCTCCTGTAAACACGCTGTGAATAGCATTGGAGAGATCGTATCTCCCTGTCTGACGGCTTTCTTTATTGGGATTTATTTGCTTTCTCTATGGAAGACTACGGGGGCTGTGGAGCCGCTATAGATATCTTTCAGTATTTTTACATGCGGCTCGTCTACACCCTGATTCCGTAATGCCTCCATGACTGAATCACTGAATCCACTGAATCAAACGCTTTCTCGTAATCATTGAGAGCTATATATACGGGTTAGATATGTACGCACATTTCTCTATCACCTGATTGATAGTATGAATATGATCTATTGTTGAGTAGCCTTTACGAAATCGTGCCTGGTCCTTTCGTTGACAGAAGTCTAAGGTGTTCCAGATACCATTTGCAATTACCTTAGTATATACTTTGTAGGCAACGGACAGTAGGCTGATCGGTCTATCATTTTTCAAGTCTTTGGCGTCCCCTTCCTTATGGATTGGGATTATCTTAACGTTCTTCCAAGATTCTGGTACGCTCAAAGTTATGAGGCATTGCGTATAGAGGGTGGCCAGTTTTTCTAGAACAATCTGCCCACCATCCTTCAACAAATCTGCTGTTACCTGATCCTGCCCAGCTGCCTTACCCTTTTTTATAGCTCCCAAGGCTTTCTTTACTTGTTCCGGCGTTACTTGCGGGATTTCAAATTCTTCTACACTATTCTCTCTTCCATTATACCACTAACATTATACCATTATACCATTGTCCCATCATACCATTATGCCACTGGTACTGTATAAATCTCTATAGAACTCATCAGCCACTTGAACTATCTCATCCACATTAGTAATGATATTGCTAGCTTTGTCTCTTAACGCATACATCTGATTCTTGCCTATTCCTAGTTTCTTCTTCACGGCTTTTAGGCTTCCTCCGTTCCTGAGAGCATGTTGACTTCTGTCCATATTATACTTCCTTATGTCAGCTGTCTTACGCTTGTTGATTATCTTGGAAAGCTCTGCCAGTTCTATTCTAGGTGTAGCGTTAGGTGCTTTCATACGCTGGCGTTTCTTGATCAGATCTTTCGTCTCCTGCGATTGCTTACTGGCATCCTTTCTAACGGAGTTACTACCGGCTTCCATTGCACACTCCATAATGATGCCCATAAGATTGTCGTTCATGTCTTCAACACTAAGGTCCTCTTCCTGAGTTGAAGCCGAATACCTGTTCTTTAGCTTGATCCGGAATTGCTCTATTTTCCCTCAAGCCGCTAATTGATTGATGGGCTTCCTATGTACCAGTTTCTTCCATTCCCTCATCAAGTTTTGGCTAATTCGAGTTCTTGCCATTGTATGGCCACTGCAGAGCACCTTGCCACGGCCTTAATTATCATGGATAAATGAGCACTTTATCCATCCGCATGAAGCGATTATCTACCGTGATGAGACCCATACAACCCCTCATAACTCCTCATCATCCTTATCAACTCATTGACTCCTGATCTGTATTTGTTAAGCTAGACGAAGCGCATGAACCTACGGAGAGCGGTGGTATTTCGGTTGGGGAAGGAACGCTCCTATGGAAGCCGCATACCGTGTCCAGAAAAAGGCGCCGTTGATGTGGCGTGTTGGCGAATAAGTGTTAGCAAAACTGAAATTCGCCTGATGTTCTCCAGGCTCTAAATTGGCTCTACATGCTATCCTAGAGGTGGCTTTTATGCCACCGTCACCAAACGTTTCCGGAAAGCCTTCATAAAAGCCGTTCTCCTTACAAATTCGTTTTGTACCACCGGGAAGATACATTCATATGGTTAAGCTATATTCACCTTCTGCAAGCGTAGGTATTTGGCGTAGTATCTCTATAAAGTGGGCTAAACATCCACACTTTGCAGAAGGTGAAAATATCGGAGTAAAACACTCGGTTTGTGTGCATGGAAGGTCGAAGGTTCGTAGGTTCTTAAGTACGAATCTCACCAGCGCCCAAGTTTTTCCTTTCGAAGTTATTCGTTTTTCTTTTTTTTTTTGTTATGGAGCGCCTTATTTTACGCGTTACGTTCGGACAACAGAAAGATGGACAGATTTTTTTAAGGTCGCATACAGATTAAAGAACGCGCACGCTCGCTTAGAGGGGCTGGTTTGTTGTCGAATGCCAACTGTCATAGCTCTAACGGAGGCACGTGCTGTCCAATCGTGCAACCGCCGGGGATGTTCTGGGTAATGGCTATGTTCTCTATGAAATTGTGGAATTAGACAATAAACGAGAGGTGTTTATTGCCAGTGTCAGAAATATGTCGTCCAGCATGGCATTCCTTTATTAATGCGAAAAGTTTGCTTGAATCATTCAGCTAATCACTTTCTTTGATGATTATTGTGGATGGTTTCTCACACGTTTCTTTTTCAATTCTCCTAACTTGAGCAAGTATGAAAAACTTTGAACGCCTTAATAAAACCACTCTTCCAACAGTCCCTTGATTTTACCGTACATATGCAAGAAACCTCATCAGGAACGGTGCTGTGATTGCCAGCAAAACAAATTTCTCTATTCTCATGTGTGAAGACAATAGCTACCGTGATTCACCGTTCTTTAATGTAAAATTAGTTCAGCATTAAATAAGAAAGAATAAATTGAGAGCGTTAAAGAGTCCTACAATTTTTCACGTCCTACTGAGATAAAGGTAGAGTGAACTTCTGCACACCACAAAAAAAGAGAGAGAGAACTAAACAATGCCGGCTGGATGTCTGTCTATTGGGTAGCCTATTGAGTATAACAGAACATATACACGATTTAAATATACTTATTGTTCGAAGTCTCGAATACGAACCGAAGATTGCACACTCGTTATTGGTATTCGCAATTTCTTGCTGTCGCTCGGAGTGCAAAAAAACAAAAAAACTATCAATAGAAACCATAATTATCGCTTTGTAAGTGCTTAAAAAGCAGCACATTGCGTGCATTCTGCTGGAGGCCAATTAACTCTTTTGGGAGATATGGAATTATAAAACTGCATTTTTATGGACACGGCATTCATGCATTTTTTGCTTGATATGTTTTTCTTGAAAAAAACTTGCCCGATTACTCGTAAACTGTCTCAACTTTTGTGCACTGTATTCATATTAATCGGAACAAAAGTTATTACACATTCTTTTTATTCGCAAGCAAAGACCTGAAGTTACTTTTCTAGGTATGAAAAGTGTGACCAACACTTTCCCTAAGTGTGGCCTGTACAAACACAATTACATGAAGCCGTTTAGCGACATCAATATCAATGTAAATTAACTTGCCAGTTTGCACGATCGTTGCTCATTCCTTTCCTAAACAAGGTTTGCTGAAAAAGAAAGCTCCATCTATGATTTCGTACAGAACTACATAAACTATACGAAGCAACACCGACCGACGAACAAATAAATATTAATCTAAACAATCACACGCATCAGCACTAAAAACTTCGCGCCAACTGCCCTATTTATTTACAATGCTAAAACAGCGTCAACTATTAACCGTGTGACTCCTTTTACAAAGAGAGGTCCACATATCGAAACGTAGGCTACCCTTTGTGAGGCATTTCATCTCCGTTCATGTAACTTCTATCCCGCTGTGTTCACCATCTGTTCATTCCATCTGTTAGCCCCATAATTGAATTTGAGCCTCCTTTCAACTGCGACAATAAATGGAGGGTTATGACGGCTGCCATAGTGGTACCCGCAGTATAACTATGGTGAGGTGGCGCTCTCTGCAGGAACCTAGAGCAGGGAAAACTAGTGTCATAGCATTCTTCTTGCGCCAAAACACGGTCACCGCCATCGTGAATCACTATCGACCAATGCGTGCTCAGGATAACACACCTTACCAACTCAGCCACCATAGATCTCATGAACAAACATCAATGACTGATTACTGGTGAGGATGCAGAACCAGCTTACGTCGAGAAAGGGGCGGAGATAAGGAACTCTTTGGTAGACTGCCAAGCCCTTATTCCTGAACGTGATGAAGCCGATTTCCGGGAAAATTATTCGCGAGAGGAGAGCTCCTGGTGCTGTCAATCGTGTTCACTGTGCTGTTGTAGGAATCATCGAGATCGCGGACGTCAGTTATATGGTTACCTACAAGTTAACTGTCTGGGCAGCTGACGCCTGCAGGTCGTCCAAAGTTTTCTCTTTGCGAGCTCAATTAAGTGCAACAAAGTGGCATCAAACTAAAGCCTCGTAGTTGGCGTCATGCAGGTGGCTAAGGAAAATCTCTGCTGGCCGGAAAATTTAACGGATCAAGGATCGCAAGAAAGTTAGATGTGGCATCTGAATTTGCGCTATGAGATTTTTGCAGTGCGTTCTTTATAATCTAGGCGCTGTGAGACAGTGGGAATGCGTCGACGATTGGCATGTGGCTCATAATTCTCACACACCGCGTCGTTGAGGTAGGTGTTGCAAAAGTGTAGACTGCACAGAAATTTGTTAGCTAAGCGCTGAAAGCGTTGCACCGAGTTTCGAAGGCCGAAAGGAATCCGTAGAAGTTCATAAAGCCGAAACGGGGGACGATCATTGCCATGTAAAATGTTCGCATGCTATTGTAGTTTGGTGGCCTACGAGGACAACATCCGTCTTCAAGGATAGTATTACGATATTATCGGGAGATACTCAAGGGACGAGCCGCCGCGAGACAGACGAAGTTGGTCTGTGCTTTTGCACAGGCTAGTGTCGGCCTGGCTGTCTGACTCAAGTGTAAATAGCATGTAAATAGCCTCTTTCGTCTGTGTCTTTCTACACGTTGTTACATGTAACATTCTGGTGGAGGATAGCGATCCCCATCCTCACCCTGGAACTCCGAAGTGGTCGGTACATCGAGCTTGTCACCATGCCTCTCGGTGACGAGACCGCCTCTGCAACGGATTCGGCTTGTCCAACTGCTCCAATCATCACGGTTGCCCAACATCGCGACCTTAGTGTGTTCTCTGGTCTAGAGGGACAGGACGTTGGCGACTGGATCAAGTTCGATGAACACGCCACTGCTAATAACACGTGGGACCCAACGATTATGCTCACCGATGTCATCTTTTATCTCAGTGGCACCCCACGCGTGTGGCTCCAGACGCATGGCGACAAGATAACCAGTTGGGACAGTTTCAAAGAAAAGCTACGGGTACTTTCCTGCGACCACATTGGCCGCAAGGTTACCGCGAGAAAGGCTCTTGCGTTTCGTGTTCAGACATCTACACAGCCATACCTTTCATACGTCCTCGATGTCTTGGCTCTATGTCGCAAAGCTGACGACGCTATGTCTGAACCATATAGTGTCACATGTTCTAAAAGGCATCGCCGACGATGCTTTTAATTTGCTTGTTTTCGGCAAGGTCTCGACTATCGACGTCATCATAAAAGAATGCCGTCGCTTTGAACAAGCTAAGAGCCGCTGTATAACACACACCACATCACGCGGCTACCCAACACTGCTGCTACGTCGACAAGTGAGGGTTGACCGCGTGAGACCACCACCTGTGACGACGTCACCCGCACTGTTCGCCGCGAGCTCGAGGTCATCTGTTCGCCAGCTTTCTCCGTGACGGCTCCCCCCGAACCGCCAGCAACCACGATTGGGATTATTCAGGCCGTAGTCATACAGGCATTTGAGAACATGGGTCTGAACTCCGTGTGCTCAACATCTCAACCCAGCGTTCCACAGTTCTCTACCGGCCGTCCTCGTCCCCGGCAGTCCTTTTCTGCCACATCTCACCGCAACCCGTCCGAATGACATACCCCTTATGACAGGCCGATCTGCTTCCACTGCTGTCGGATCGGCCACGTCGCTCGTCACTGCCGCAACCGATGGCCACCACCTCCTCGGAGAAACGCCGCCACTTATTCCCGCACCTTCGGACCTTCTGTTTTCTATGCCACCCGCCATGAACCCACTGCCGCTGATGCCCCTGCTCCGAACCTTCGCTACAGCCGCTCGCCCTCACCTCGACGCCATCAGTCTCGTTCGCCCCAACCCTGCCGCTTCTCTTCGCCGCCTATCGCCTCCCGGACGCAGCCGCAAAACTAGGCAATGCAGCTTCTGGAGGTCAAGCTGCGTTGTCGACCCTGCCCTCAAATCCTCTGCTCACGTTACCTACCAACCAAAACCTTCTTGACGTTGACGTTGACGGCTATCCTGTCGCTGCACTCATTGATACAGGAGCACATCATTCTGAGTGCTGCCTTCCGACGACGACTCAAAAAGCTACTCACCCCAGCGTCGACAGGCGTCGTCCGCGTTGCGGATGGCGGTACTGCGCCTATCGTCGGCATGTGTACGGCACGTGTCATCATCGCCGGCCGCCACACTCCTGTCGTCTTCACCGTGATTGATCATTGGCCTCACGACCTAATTCTCGGCCTCGACTTTCTCTCTGCGCATTCTGCTCTTATTGACTGCTCTGGCAGTACCCTTCGCCTTGAGTTGTCGATTCTCGCAGAACCTTCTAACGCACCCGAGCGCCGCTTACGCCCCACCGGCTTGCTTCGCCGGACGCCAAAGTTAAAAGACTTTGTTGAACTGGTTGTCTTCCCCACCAGTTCCTGACGACGAGTATCTCGTCACTCCTCTGCCGGACATTCCACTACATTTTGACGTTACCGTGCCTCACACTATACTAACTATTACTGCGAACCGCACTCGCATACCTATCTTTAACTTTGGATTGGCAAAGCAAATTCTACCGCCAGGTATTTGTCTTGCCAACGTTGATAGTCTTGGCGACCACCACGTGGCAGCGTTATCAACCGATGGTTCTTGCGAGCTTAGCTGGCCCCTCACGCCAGCCTCGGGCGCCGATCCCAACATAAAGAAAATGATTGCGACGGACCTGTCCTCTGTGCAGGGTGGAGACCTTTCCCAAGTATTATAGTCCTACCGAGATACTTTCGACTTCGGCGATCGCCCTTAAGGCCGGACGCTCGCGGTCAAGCATCGGATTCTTACTGGTGATGCTATGCCTATTCACCGATGACCGTATCGAGTTTCTGCATCGGAACGCCGAGTAATTTAATGTGAAATTAAGGAAATGGTAGATAAAAACATCTTTGAGCCTTCTTCTAGTCTCTGGGCGCCACCTGTGGTGTTGGTTAAAAAGGACTGCACATGGCGCTGTTGTGCAGACTACCGTCATCTGAACAACATTCCTAAGAAGGATCTTCCACGCATAGACGGTGCCCTTGACTGCCTCCATGTCTCCAGCTATTTCTCGTCTATTGATCTTCGTTTTGGATACTGGCAGGTTTCTGTTGACGATATGAACAGAGAACAAAGCGCGTTCATCACACCTGATGCATATACCAATTTAAATTAATGCCGCTTGGATTATACAACGTCCCTGCCACCTATGAGCGTATGATGGACTCCTTGCTCTAAAGTTTCAAATAGTCCACATGCGTCTGCTGCTTCTACGAGAGAGAGAGAGAATAAACTTTTTTATTCGGTGAATGAAGCTTTGGAGAGGCGTCCTCATTCCAGGATGCCTTGAGCTCGGGCCGCGTCCTGGGCCCTCGCAATCAGCCGTTGCTGATCCTCGAGGTCGGAGCTGGCCAAGGCTCTCTCCCAAAGCTCGTTAGTGGGGTAAGGGTCCGGAGGATTTAATGGAGCCGCTCTGCAACCCCCTACTATGTGCCTGAGGGACCCGGGCTCTGCGCAGAAGCGGCATTGCGGAGAGAATTTTGTAGGGTCTATGAGGTGATTTCTGGTTGGGTGGGGGAATGTATTAACCTGTAGAGCTAGGAGGCATCGCCCCTGCTCTCTAGGTAGTGACTTGTGTGGGGGTGCGTATGTTCTGCGGGTGAGCTTGTAGTGTTGTGTGATGTCTTGGTAAGAGACTAGAGGGTGCATGCGCTCGGGTTCAGATTCCTCGGCGTCGGCTCGGTGGGTCAGATCTCGAGCCACGTGGTTGGCGACCTCGTTGCCAGGAAGGCCTTGATGAGCTGGCGCCCAGATGATCATGACTGATCTCGTTGGCGGCTTTTGATTGATGATCCGGAGCGTAGTGGTATGAATTCTGCCGCTAGCAAAGTTGCGGCACGCCTGTTGGGAGTCGGTCACTATGACTTCAACCTCTGTTTGGGAGAGCGCGAGGGCTATGGCCGCTTCCTCGGCTTGGAGGGGATTGTTTCGTGTGAGTGAAATGCTGCTCCGATGTTCTTTGTTGACGACTACGGTGGCTGTTGTGGCTGCGTGTCTGGAGTAAGAAGCCGCGTCCGTGTAGGCTGTAGAGGGTAAAGTCCCGTATCGCTTGTGTATGGCCAGGGCGCGGGCCTCCCTTCGCTCTGCGTGGTGCACTGGGTGCATATTGCGAGGTAGAGGACGTACGGTGATGTTTCTCCGGATGGCATGGGGTAAGCTCACAGTCTCAGGCGGCGGATGGCTCAGAGGGGCAGAGAGCCCCAGGCGTAAGAGAATAGACCTCCCTGCTTCCGTAACCGCCAGCCTTGTTCGTTGACTGGATAAATGTGCCTCGATCAGCTCCTCGGCCGTGTTGTGCACACCTAGTCGTAGTAGGCGTTCTGTGGAAGTACTGGTTGGCAGGCCCATCGCCTGCTTATATGCCTTTCTGATCATTGTGTTGATTTTCTTCAGTTCCGTCTCGTTGAGTAGTGCGTATGGAATAGCGTAAGTTATTCGAGACACGACGAAGGCTTGGACAAGCCGAAGCGTGTCCGCCTCCCCCATGCCTCTTGTCTTGGTTGTTATTCGCCGGATCATGTGCGTAACTTGGGCTGTTGTATTCTTAAGCTTTTGAATTAATATTGTATTGGTGCGATCCGACTGGAAAACCATTCCCAATATCTTTACGCTCTGAGACGGAACGATGGTGTGTCCCTCCAGTTGTATGTTGATAGTGGGCGAGTCGGATGTGTGCTTCTTTCGAGGTGAGACCAGGAGTAGCTCCGACTTTTGGGGGGCGCAGCTGAGCCCGCATGACTTAGCATAGTCGCTCACCACGTCTGCAGCTTCCTGCAAGCGGTTCTCCATTTCCCCTATGGACCCTGTGGACGACCAGATGGTAATGTCGTCGGCATATAGGCCATGCCGGATCCCTGGGATGTTATCGAGGAGCGGCGGTAGGCCTATTAGGGCGATATTGAAAAGGAGAGGGGATAACACCGCGCCCTGTGGTGTGCCGCGCCCGCCCAGTAGGAAGGGGTTTGTGGCTTTGTCCCCGACCTTTAGGATGGCTTTTCTATCTGAGAGGAAATCTCTGATATAGGAGTACGTCCTGGCCCCACAGCCCAGCGCGTTTAGCCTCTGTAAGATTGCTGTGTGCTTGACGTTATCGAACGCCCCTTTAAGATCTAAGGCGAGGATAGCCGTGGGGGAGTTGCGTGTCGCTGGTACAATCACCTCCTCTTTCAGCTGAAGTAGGATGTCTTGAGTTGAGAGGTGTGGACGGAATCCTATCATCGTTGTTGGAAGTTTCCCCGAATCCTCCAGGAATGGCTGTAGCCGGTTGAGAACGATGTGCTCTAGGAGCTTTCCTACACATGAAGTGAGGGAGATCGGTCGTAGGTTCTCAATGGCTGGTGGCTTGCCTGGCTTCGGTATCAGACGAACCTCGGCTATTTTCCAGTCCTCGGGAAGGTTTCCTGTCCTCCATACTTCGTTAAGATGAGCGGTAAGCTCTACTAGCGAGGGGCTGTACGACGTCATCGTCTTCTCGCCAACGTTCGACACTCACCTTGAGTGTCTAACAACTATACTTCAAGTATTTCGAAAGGCAAAGCTGCAACTTAACTCGTCCAAAGGTGGTTTTGGCCACCGTCAAATTACTCTTCTGGGCCATCTCGTTGATGCTTCCGGAGTACAGCCTGATCCCGACAAAACTCGCGCTGTCCGAGACTTTCCGGCTCCGAATACAGCCACAGACGTCGGAAGTTTTGTAGGACTCTGCTCGTACTTTCGTCGTTTTGTTCCAGATTTTGCGACAATTGCTAGACCCCTCAGTAATATTTTGAAGAAAGTCGTACAATTTTCGTGGGGCACCTCAGAAGCCGTCACTCTACTAACCTCACCACCCAATCTCGCTAACATCGACCGTGATGACCCTACAGAATTGCGTACAGATGCCAGCGGTCATGGCGTAGGTGCCGCCTTAGCCCAGCATCAGCGTGGACATGAGCGCGTTATTGCTTATGCGAGCCACCTACTAGCACCATCGGAGCGCAACTATTCTATTAAGGAACGAGAATGCCTCGCTGTTTTCTGGCCGGTTGCGAAGTTCCGTCCTTACCTTTACGGTCGCCCTTTTTTCCGTAGTCACTGACCATCATGCTCTCTGCTGGCTCTCATCGCTAAAGGATCCAACGGGCCGGCTTGGTCGATGGGCTTTGAGGCTACAAGAATTTTCGTATTCCGTGCTCTACACGTCTGGCCGCCTGCACCAAGACGCTGACAGCTTGTCTCGTTACCCTGTTGACGACTCCGACTCCTCCAATATTACAAGTGCTGCTTACGTATTATCTGTATCACAGCTGCTTCATTTCGTCGACGAGCAACGTCGTGACGCCTTCATCACAGCACTCATCGACCGTTTTGAAAACTCTCCGGCCGATGCCACTCTACGCCTGTTCGTCCTCCACGACGGTACTCTGTACCGTCGTAACCTTCATCCGGACGGCTCTGAGTTCCTAGTTCTCATACCTGAACACCTGCGCTCAACCGTTCTAGAAGAGCTTCACTAAGCACCAACGGCAGGACACCTCGGCGTATCTCGAACCTATGACGGTGCACGTCGCCGTGTTTTCTGGATGGGCCTTGCCCGTTCGGCACGACGTTCCGTCGCAGCTTGTGAACTTTCCCAACAACGCAAAAAGCCTTCCCAGCTCCCCGCTGGTGACCTGCAGCCGCTCGAAATTCCTGCCGAGTCCTTCCATCGTGTTGACCTAGACCTTCTTGCCTCATTCCCGGAATCTACATCAGGAAACAAGTGGATAGCAGTCGCGGCTGACTACGCGACATTAACGTCATAACCCGCGCTCTTCCGACCAGTTGCGAAACTGATGTTGCGGACTTCCTTCTACATGATTTCATTTTGATGCATGGTGCTCCGCGTCAGTTGCTAACAGACCATGGCCGTACGTTTCTGGCCAAAGTCATTGACGATATCATGCGTGCTTGCTCAATACAACATCAATTTACCACCTCCTACCACCCTCAAACGAACGGCCTCACTGAGCTTTTGAACAGCACCCTTACAAACATGCTATCGAAATACGTTGCAGACGACCACCGTGACTGAGACCTGGCTCTGCCGTACATTACCTTTGCGTACAACTCTTCCCGTCTCGAAACTGCTGACGTTTCCCCGTTTTACCTCTTGTATGGCCGAGAACCGACGCTACTACTAGAAACTGTGCTTCAGTCCACCACAGCTTCAACTAGCGCTTATGCCCGTGATGCAATCGCTCGTGCTGACCATGCTAGCCAACTTGCACGCGTTTGTCTACAAGTGCCTCAAGACAAACAGAAGCTACGCTATGGCCTCCGTCACCGTGATGTCCATTTTGCGCCCGGCACCCTCGTGTTACTTTGGTCACCATCACGTAAAGTTGGCCTTTGTGAGAAACTGCTTTCCTGTTATACAGGCACATATCGTGTGCTCTGCCAAGTGACCGATGTCACCTATGAAATCGTTCTAGCCACCCCCACTACGTCCTCCGCTGTGACAACCAGTGACATTGTCCACATCGCCCGACTCAAGCCCTACAACTCTCCACGCGCCTTGTATATCTAACAGCACCGTGACAACGCTTTTGCCGCTGGGGGTAGTATTACGATATTATCGGGAGATGCTCAAGAGACGAGCCACCGAGAAAAAGACGGTGAAGTTGGTCTGCGCTTTGACGCGGGCGACTGTCGGCCTGGCTGTCTAACTACAGTGTAAATAGCCTGTTGACAGGAGTGACAAGCATAAACAAGAAAAGAAGACGAGGAAGAAGGAGTGGAGTGAGCGCATGGAGCCGCCATCTTGGAGAAGAGGCGCGCTCAGAGAAGGACGTGGTTGCCAGGGCGCAGCGTTCCAGGAGACGACGGCCGGAGATTGCCTCTCTGGGTCCTGCCCCAGTTCATAGGCGACACATCGACGTCCCGCCCGAGTACCAGGCTCGGCGAGCAGATGTCCGACGTCCCCGGAACTACCGTTGGCCCGGACCTACCTGCCAGGACAAGTCAGCGTTTACGCCGCTGAACGCAGACGCGCGGAGGCTGGCTACAGCCAGTCACCATCCCGTCGAGAGAACTAAGATCGGCCGGCGCGCACCGGGAGCGCCAGCCGGCACGAGCCCCGCTCTGCCGGAGCGCGACAGCTCCTCAGCGACCGTGCCTTCGTCACGTCGGCCGGGGCATCGGTGACGTCGGACACCAGCAAACACTGAAGACGACCAGATTACAATGATGGACCACAGACCGGGGGACGCCGATACCCGCCTCGAACATAACCGGTACTGTAAGCGCCCCTACTATAGCGTATAGACGATCGTTAGTAAACGCGGTAGTGTGATCGGAAAGCTTATCAAGGGAGGACGCACTCCGTGTGTAATAAGTGTTGGATCTTACCGTGTGTTCCTGTTGCTAAAAACGCCTATTGAATTAATGTTACGTGTGTGCTGCATCTTGCGTTCGTGTGTTCCTTCCGCCCGCTCAAGCTAGCGTACCAGGCGTTAACGTATGCGTGACAACATTGGCGAGCCTGCCAGGATCCCTTTGACTTCGTCACGTGCCTCGGGGTGTCTTGAGCAGCGGAATGGACCTTGAACGTTTGATGACGGCTGGGAGTGCCGCGGGCATGTCGGCCGAAGCCATAATGGCGCTGCATCACGAGGAACAGAAGCGATTAAGAGAAGAACGCGCAGAGGTGCGAGAGGCTGCAAAGGAAGCGGAAGAGAGAGCGAAAGTTGCGCACGAGCGTGCATATAGGAACTTGATGTAAGAAAAAGAGCTTACGGAAAAGAAATTGCAGCTGCGCATGAGTAACAGTAGAGAAGAGGTAGGAAATAGGAGCTCAGACGTGGTACCTCAGAGAATAGCGACAGTGTGTCCCCAAAAGCTAATCGCCCCCTTTGACGAAAGGCGAGATGACTTAGATGCCTATATACAGCGTTTCGAGCGAATAGCAACTGGACAAGGCTGGCAGAACAGTGACTGGGCGACGGGATTGAGTATGTGTCTTGAAGGGGAAGCGTTGGCCGTGTACAGCCGGATGTCAGCGACGGACGCACTAGATTACGACAAGGTGAAGAAGGCTCTCCTACAACGCTTCAGACTAACGGCGAAGGTTTCATGGATAAATTCCAAAACTCCAAGCCCCACGAAAATGAGACGGGCCAGCAATTCGCCGCTCGAATCTACAACTACTTTGATCGTTGGTTGGAGATGGCTAAAATAGTGAAGACATTTGAAGGCTTGAGGGACAACATGATCGCAGAACAGTTCCTAGCATCATGTCATCAGGGCGTGGGAATATTCCTGAAAGACCGCAACTTGAGGACGGTGGCTGAACTATCTGAACACGCCGACCGGTATTTAGCAGCCCAAGGCCAATGGAACTTGGGAAAGGGGAAAGAAGATAAGAAGATACCAGATGAGAGAGAAAATACTCGGAGCACAATCAAATGTTTTATGTGTGACAGGATAGGGCATCGGGCTGTGAATTGTCCCATGGGTCGCACTCGCAGTTCGACGTTCAAGTGCGAGGGGTGCGGGCGGCATGGACATACAATACAAACCTGCCGAGCTAAGCCAGAAAATAAGACTGCCTGCATTGTTGCGAGCGAAAGTCACGTTGATGTCGAGAGGACGCAAATGGAACAGAAGGAGGCCAGTCACAAGGCAAGCTCTGTCACGACGGCTCCGAGGACGGAAGACCCGGAAACCTCGATGCCAGTAGTAGTGGGAATGCTGCAGGGACGAAAAGTGTCTGTACTCAGAGACACTGGGTTCAACGTTTTTCTGGTAAGACAATCCATGGTGCCGGAAAGAGACATCACCGGTACAGAAACGCCAGTTCGATTGGCGGATGGTACAGTACGGCGAATGTCTATGGCTCGTGTGTTGCTTTTGACGCCTTATTATTGCGGTTGGACTGAAGCCCGGTGCGTCAAAGAACCGCTTTACGACGTCATTCTTGGGAATGTGCCAGGAGTCAGAAGAGTAGATGATCCAGATCCCCTCTGGAGTTTTCGCAATATCCAGAATACAAGTAGGACGGAGCATGAATCCACCGAAGCCGGTGGCAGAGATAACGAAAGAAGTTCGGATGCGTATACCGGAGAAGCTAGCATATTGTCAGTAGAGAAAAGCACAAGGAACCAGGATAGGAAAGATGTCCGTATAAAGAATACTTCAGGCACCGCCATCGATATAACCGCGACGGAAATGAAGAAAAGGCAAGAAGCGGACAGTACGCTGCGACATTATTTTGAAATGTTAGGGAAATGTATTCAGAATAAGAAGAGCCGAGTCGTACATATGTTTGAGAAGGTTGCAGAATTACTGTACCGAATAGCCAGAACCCACGATGGAAGAGAAACACGACAGCTAGTAGTGCCAGTGAGTTTACGAAGAGCATTCCTCGAGTTGGCGCACGATACTATAATGGCTGGCCATTAAGGAGTAAGAAAGACGACCAGCCGAATATCAGAAGAACTCCTTTGGCCATGCATGCAAAGTGACATTATACGGTTTGTGCGATCTTGCGACACACGTCAGAGAATCACACCAAAAGGATTGGTATCAAAGGTACCTGTAGGGACTACGCCTATTATTGAGCAACCGTTTCAAAAGGACACAGGAATGGTCATCACAGAGTTGTCTGTTGAAAGTCCATACCAAGCAGACATCCCAACAACAGAAATTATCCCTCAGAAGGTGAAGATGACAAGCATGGTGTCTAAACTGAGCGTATGTGAGAAAAGAGGGGCTCAAGAATTGAAGAGCAATGGACGTGTCATCGCTGGGTCCGACAACTTTCGCAATCCCTCGGCATGCAGGTCTGGGTCCCGAACCAACTCCTGGTGTCAACCAAATCATTCTGCCCGAGGTCATGTCTCGATGAGGCGCGGGCGTCGAGAGGCAGGGCCAGTGCACAACTTCATGTCTTGCTGTACCCAGATCAGAGAAGAACCGGTAGGCAGGAGTTCGCGGACCACGTGAGTGAACGTGCCACGAAGGACATCACTGACTTGGTTGAATATGTTCGTTTTAGTTAATAACATTGAAGAAATATACAATCATACTGAGCAACAGGTTGCTGCGCATGCATATAGTGTTTAGAGCTTCCGAGGAGTCTTCCTTAAACACTCGCGGAATACGATGGCTTGTGAATGCTGCTGTCGTTGACATTGACGTATTGTTAGGACTTGGCAGAAACTTACGTGATGTGCGCGTGGGTGTAGTGAAGTGCAGTGGAGTGCAGTGAGGTGTGAAGGAGGAAACGGCGAAGAGAAGCTATATGTGGTGTGGTGAAGTGAAGTGCAGTGTCCGTGTCAACCCAAGAGGTGACGAAGAGTGAGTAAAATTTTCGTGGAGCGAAAACTCGGAAAACAGGGGCGCCGTTGTCGGGAGTGACAAGCATAAACAAGGAAAGAAGACGATGAAGAAGGAGTGGAGCGAGCGCGTGGAGCCGCCATCTTGGAGAAGAGGCGCGCGCAGAGACGGACGTGGTGGCCAGGGCGCAGCGTTCCAGGTGAAGACGGCCGGTGATCGCCTCTCTGCGTCCTGCCCCAGTTCTTAGGCGACACATCGACGTCCCGCCCGAGTGCCAGGCTCGGCGAGCAGATGTCCGACGTCCCAGGGACTACCGCTGGCCCGAACCTACCTGCCAGGAGAAGTCAGCGTTTACGCCGCTGCACGTAGACCCGCGGAGGCTGGCTACAGCCAGTCACCGTCCCGTCTAGAGAACTAAGCTGGGCCGGCGCGCACCCCGGAGCACCAGCCGGCACGAGCCCCGCTCTGCCGGAGCGCGACAGCTCTTCAGCGACCGTGCCTTCGTCACGTCGGCCGGGGCATCGGTGACGCCGGCCACCAGCAAAGACTGAAGGCGACCAGAATACAACGACGGACCACAAACCTGGGGATGCCAATACCCGCCTCGAACAGAACCGCTACTGTAAGCGCCCCTACTATAGGATGTAGACGATCGTTGCACAGACGTTAGTAAACGCGGTAGTGCGAGCGGAAAGCTTAGCAAGGGAGGACGCATTCCGTGTGTAATAAGTGTTGAATATTACCGTGTGTTCCTGTTGCTAAATTAGCCTATTGATTGAATGTTACGTATGTGCTCCATCTTGCGTTCGTGTGTTCCTTCTGGCCGCTCAAGCTAGCGTACCAGGCAGTAACGTATGCGTGACACCTGTAAATAGCCTCTTTCGTCTGTGTCTTTCTACACGTAACCATATAGTCGCCCGCAGTCACGTGCAATTAATTTAAATACCTCTGCGATGGTACAGGTGTCACGTAAGGTGACATGGGTGAAATCTCCTTAATTGGCATTCTCAAAGAGTACATTTTGATTCTATATGCAATGGTAAGGACCAATGGTGCTGTAATTCATTCGGTGTTTTTTTTTATGTTTTATGTCAACAGCGGCACACATGTTCGTGGACAGGGCGGTCTTTCGAAAGGAGAACATTGCCACTGATTGCCTCGCCATTGCACGTTGACAGAATCAGATTGGGAAACTGGAGAAGAAGATGTGCCAATAAAGCTAGACGAGGTGGAGCTGGCTGGATTTAGTTAATGGGTACCACGACATAACCCAAGCCTCTTGTACGATAACGACATGCACTGTTGCGAAGCATTGCTGATGAACGCGAAAGAGGATGTTATAATAACCAAGGATACCTGCACGGACGGTTGAGCGCTGAACGTCGGTGGCTGTAAAATGGTAATGAGCACAGGGAAGAAAGAATAGCCTCAGACTCAGTAACTTATCACTGTCAGTTACCATACTGCTGCCTTGACAACTTTGAGTACAAAGTCGACGAACGTCTGTGCTCGGCTGCCGTGACCTGTAGGACGCTTACTTCGCACTCTGTGTCTACCAAGAAGTAGGCTCCAGTGACGAATCCAGAAACGATTTGGCGGCGCGTAGGTGGGGCAGAAGAAGTAATCGCTGTGAGTCATGGAACATACCCTGTTCTCGCATGATTTCCGGGGTACGCATGGGCGGGGTAGTGTTATCGAAACGGAGCTTGTAACGGCACAGTCTGGCGGCGAGATAACATCCCCAGTGCGACGTAGGTTACACAAACGGCTTCATTCTAAGTCAACATATACAAAATTGCATAAAGTCAGCAAGGTGGAACACGTTTTAGCCCAGATCTACCGCTGAATCCCCGAATCGGTGAGCTTCGATGGCCAAGGTGGAAGATACAGAAAGGGCGATAAGCTCGTGCGTAAGTCTACAAGATTACAGAGGTCAGTATCATCACCTGCAGCTAGGATAAAGCATGCCTTCAAATTATTCGGGAAGAACTGACGCAGAAGAGATATATCGGTGGTGTTTGCTCTTTCAGGAAGTAGGCATTGCATACAGACATGTGTGTGTGTGTGTGAAGTGATTTTAAGATGAAAGGAAGAGAAAAGTGCAGTGCCGTAACTGTCTCTCAAGGGAGGGCACCTCAACAGCACTGCACGGGGTAAGGGGAGTGGGGAGAAAAAGATTAGAGAGAGAATTAAAGAGAGCGGAAAGAAAAAACAATAAGGTTAACGAAGAAGCAAAGCGGGGCTTACAGCCGCGCTCTCAGCTGAGTCTCGTCACAAAAGCCAAGGAGGGCAGCAAGCGCTCTCTTGGCGATGGAGGCGGGGGCTGTGGGAAATAGATCACCCTCCGTGCTGCACGGTAGTCCGACTCGGCGATATGAAGCACAGAGCGCGGTGCGCTCAACGTCGAAGGATGGGCAACGCAGGAGAAGGTGTTGCAGTGTCTCATCCTCGCCGCATTCCGTACACGCGGGGCTGCCTGTTCCGTGCAGTCTGTGCAATCGGGCGGCCGTGCTGTAGCAGCCGACGCGCAGCCGCAGGAGAAAGGAGCGATCCCAGCGGGAGAGGCCGGCGCGGGGGAGGAGGCGAGGGGGCGTCCCCGCAGCAACACGTGAGTCAGGATGATGCGCGCGGAGGGTGCGCAGTATGGCCGTCTTGGCCACGTCGAAGCGAGTGACGGAGATGGCGAGGGGGAAGCGAGCCGCGAGAGCTTGCTTCGCAAGGGCGTCGGCTGCTTCGTTTCCGGGCAGGCCAATGTGCGCGGGGACCCACTGCAAAACCAAGTCGCAGCCCTGATTTACGACGTGGCGCAGTTTCGATCCCACGCGCTGCACAAGTGGGACACCGGCATAGTCTTTCCGCAGCATGCACAGAGCCGCGCGCGAGTCACTCAGGATCGCAGCAGACGAGACACCGCACTGGTGAAGAAGGTCAGCCGCAAGGTCGATGGCCGCGAGTTCGGCGACTGTCGATGAGGCAGGGAAATTGAGACGGCACTGCCGGGACGCAGAAATGTCCGGTGCCGTGCACGCAGCAGCAGCGGAGCCGTCACTGGAGACAGAGCCGTCAGTGTAGACTAGGGGGCGGTCGCGTAGGTGTTCGTGAAGCAGTGCAGCCGTCTCCTGCTGCATGGCACATAGTGCTGTTCGGCGCTTGCTCGTGACGCCCGGGACGCTGATGTTAACGTCAAGCAGCGGGGAAGCGTGCGGCGATGGCGGCAAGGGAAGGAGTTGCGGCAGAGACGCGATGCGGGCGCTGAAGTCGGTGGCATGCTGACCCATGCCCGAGCCCTCGAGGGTGTGGAGGCGGCACACGAGAGACTGGCCCTGTGGCGACCGTTGCAGGCGCTCGGTGCCCATATGGGTTACATAAGGCGGAAAATAAAATAATGCCAAATAGCGTCCATCATCAGACCTTGCAATAACTGCCAAAAACAATAAACATATGATTGTCACCCGTTACCTTGTCTGACTTTTCCCTAATTGTACAGCACTTTTCGTGCAAAATTGGCAACTGCAAGGAAGTGTCGCCAAAGAGTGGAGAAATTAAGCGATCTACTAAGGGAGAGTGCCAGGCAATAGCCAAACAGGAAGGAAAGCGGAAAATTAACAAATTTAAGTTGTTTGTGAAAATATTTATGGGTCAACCTCTCTTTATTTAAAAAGCAAGTGGAGAAAAGGCTGCCGGAAGTGGAAAAATATTTCTGTGTGTTTTGAATCACGCTTCTGTAGATATCAGTGGAGCCACCTGATGTAGCCACTTCTCTGCTGCGCTAATGTGAGTGCTTTTATAACCTTCCGCGGGGGCGCAGTACGTCTTGAACCACAGCGTCCTCCGCTCTACCCGGTTCTACGGGACTGGTGACCAGGCATGGTTACGCAACTTCCCAAATAGCAACACGGGTGGGTTTTGACACTTAAATTGGTAAAGAAGTAAACGAGGGATCCGAAAGCACGCTGATTGTTCCGGAAAGATGTATATTTATCTATAATTCTTCCAGGGCTAATTCAAAAAACACTACTATAAATCCTTATTTTTTACTTTCGCTTCTTTACTTCTTCGTGGCAGCGTTCTCCCTGTGCTTTTGTCATGCGCGATTCCATTTGATGTGCTTCCTTGTTTGCCAAGTAAAGGAGTGGTGTATCTCACAGGCCTACCTGTGAGGTACACGTTATTTCAGTTCTCTTTTGCAGATTTGCGCATCTTTATGGTGAATCGTGGGCATTATTCACATTTGTACTAGTAAAGCTACCTCCCTCCCCCTTCACTTGCATAGGAAGAGGTACTTTGGGTTGCCCCCACCCCCCCCCCCCCCGAAAAAAAATCTTGCGTACGTGCCTGATTCGAGAGATGTCGACTTCAAACTTATGCACCTGGATGGAAGTAGCCGTACGAGTTTTTTCGAGCATTCGTTTGCCCTCGTTGAAAGTGCCGTGCACAAAGTGTTGTTCTCTGAGTTAGGAATGGCGACACGCTAAGGTGTCTTTCGCTCGTACCACGCAGGACGTAAATATCAGCACTTTTTCCCCCTTATGGGCCACATTTTTATTTGCCACAGATTGGGTATGTCGCAGAACAGCCACAACACGATACAAGTGAGTGAGCGTGGCCACGGACAGACGGATGGCAACAAGGCTACTAATTTGTGCTATGATGTTATTAAGTTACTTGGACAGAATGTAGAAATTGCGCATATCCGCAGAGTGGATCCGCTCTACAGGAGAACTTGTCCCGGCCTGTAGGAACCAGAGGCCAGGGTCGTGATGCCCAAAAGAGGAAATCTAATTTAAAGTATATGTCGCCACACCACAGGAGCAGTGTTGACTGTATAACTGGCAGAAGTCGTGTCGTGGCCCATCGCCCCATGTTAGTGTCCTCAGCTTAGCAGTAACCAATAAATTTCAAAAGGTACCTGCTTCCAAGGGCACTCGACCATTTTCACCGCTTCGCTTTTTGTGAGACATCACGTACAACTGATAGTACAAATTCGTTAGATGACCGAGCAGTGAATCTTGTTCGGCCAAGTGAATATGCGTGTTTGCGGCATTTGTATTACTCTGCAATAGGTTGGTAGCCGCGAAGAGTAACCATAACACTTTTCTTGTTTTTCAGGGTCGTCTGTACGTATGCTTGTATACTTACACAGAACCTTTCATTATATTCTTGCTTTTGTTCTCGCAAATTAGCGTGAAGAATGAGAAAGGTAATGCTCTCACTTTTTTTTTTTTACCTATTTCGTGTCCAGATCTTCACAGCATAATTAGAGGCGCATGCCTTTACAAAAAGGATCCTACAGAGTGAGCATGTATTAAAATGGGGGAAAGAAGCATTGTTTGATCTCTTCCGTAGATAATGACAGCTCTTAAATATACAAAAAAGTCACAATATCAATACGCAGGCTGAAAAGATTGTAAGCAGTATGCCTACGGCATCCTGTTATTTTAACTCTGCATTAATCGCCTCCGGCAATTTCTATTCTCATCGTAATTACACTGCGTTGACCTCAGACTGACGTACTTCTAAACAGTTAGTCGAAAATTAGTCGATAAGGCGAGGAATATTAGTATTAGAAATTAAAACGCCCAATTTAACAAATCATATACTTAGACGAATTGCTTTTTAGGTAATTATTTAGGGCACATATATCGATTTAAAAATCGTACGCAGCTAGTGAGTTTGCAAGGCATATCCACTTGTAACAAACTTTGAGGATGGCACCCGCTTGCGGTAAAAATGCACTACTGTTGTATTAAATTTTTTTCAACAAAACAAACCTTTATGCATTTCAGCGCAAAAGTAACCGGAACGCCAATGCATTTTGTCGGACATTTTGAAAATAGCATCTCGAAACTGGTGTTCTCTTGAGATTATGCTCTACATCGAAATTTCGAAACACGTTGCGAACTCACTGGCCCCAATTCGTAAATTGAAGCATGTGCCGTAAAGTAGTTTATTCAACAGTTAATTAGTGCAATTATGTTAATACTTCAATCTAGCATATGCATTTCTCGTAGAAGTAATCACTACATCATCGAATAATTTTGCTCACGGGCTGGAATTATGCTACCAGCCACAGGGAACTTCATTTTCGTTTCATGCAGCTAAATAACACCTGGTAATCAAGGCTTAAGGTGTGGAGTTGTGACCTCTGTCGATTTTTGTTTTAAGGGTGGTGAAGCGACAGTCTTCACTAACTGGTACCTCTGTCCAATATGTTTTAGGAAAAGTAATGTTACGTTGGAGGTTGCGAAGTACAAAGAAGGAAAGGCCGTTGATATAAAGATCAATCGTAAGTATAAAAGTACCGCAGCATTTTGCTCTGCTGTTGATAATTACAGACCGGGAGTAAATCTCAGAAATTCCTGATGCCATGTTGTCTTTAGTCTGATGACGCTAAATACTAAATTATTGTTTGATAAATATTTAAAGCCTTTATCAAAGACCGCGATAATTACGACGGAAAAGACGAACAGCTTACCAGAAAATATATAACATTAAAGGCGATAATGCCTTCACCTGGATCACATAGTTCCTACGGAACAGCTGTTTCGAAATGTATCCTGCACCGTTATTTCGCGTTGTGCCATTTCTGTAGTTGTTCATTTTCGCAGTAAAGTATAACGGCATAATTTTACTGAAGCCAGGTGCTCCTACAACACGCGTTGTACAGTTGGTCGCGTGTCTGTGCCGGGAATGATACTCGTTACCTGGGCAGCCGACGTTCAGCAGGAGATTGTAGCGCGTACAATGCTTTTTTTTTCTTTGTCCAGGTGGCTCTTTTTACGGGATTATTACATTTATCAACATATCGACAGGCGCAAATGCGTGCGTGCTATATCCGAAATTTCTTTAACGTTGTCGCCGAATATTTTTCAAAGAGCCTTGTCAAATCACACTTAGCGCTTGACTTGAAGAATCTTGATATTGCACACTCTCGAATGAACGGAAACTGCAACAATAGCTATGTAGTGTATGTATGTACTTGCATAAATAATGGATTCTCTTCACCTCTCACGTTTAGTTACGATGAACGGCAACGGTCCTTGGCGCTGTCGTTGTGATTCGAGTGTTGTCTTTGCTTAGCTTCGCAATTCCGCCCGATAAAGAGTTCATTTGAGAAAAAAAATAACATTGGGGTTTTGCATGCGAGAACCCTGATATATGAGTATGAGGCATGCCGTAGCAGGGGACTCCAGAATAAATTTCACCACCTTGGCTTCCCTAACGTGCACTCAAGGCACACTGCAAGTATTTGCATTTCGACCACAATCAAAATGCGGCTCCCACGCACGGGATCGCTCCGTCAGCCTCCGTCTTAGCAGGGCAATATCAAAGCCGCTACACGACCATGGCAGGCAGAGCTAAATTCCTAACAGCCACTTTCGGCCATGTTAACTTCTTTGCCGTCAATTGAACTTACCACTTTGTGCTTAGTAGATGTAGATTTCAGGAGCAGTCCTCGGCTAAAAGATCACTTCCTGTTTTCTGTAGAACGCAGGGCTGCTTCCTTTCTACAATTACTACCCGTGACATGCGAACGCTGGTAACAATGTATTAGTTTTGCGCAATTATTTCAGTGCATAAAGGATGCCACTAGCAGCTGCAAAATAACTCTGTCTCTTTCCCCGCCCCCTCTTTCTTCACCATTCAAAGCGGGAGGAAAACCACCTAAACACGTGAACCCAAAATACGAAGTTTTGTATGCTACGAAACACTGCATTATTACCGGTAACGTGCCGCAGCCAACGCGTAAGTAAACAAGACATTGATGTGTTTGTATAACGCTTAGCACGCGCTCATTTTGTGCAGATTAGCTGCCGTTGTAATTCGTCCCATATCGATAGGGCTGCCTCACGCTTCTCAAACCATGTCCGCGCATTGTCCTCGAGGGCAAAGTAGGCATTGCGTAGCTTGCACTCTGGAGTCCAGCCGTTGAATTCTGCGACACGCTCAAAGTGATAAAGCCAGTCCTCAACACCCTTTAAGGTGTTGAGGACTGACGGAACAGCACCTCGGTCGGTGCTGTTGAGGAAGACGGAACCTATGTACTCATCCTTCTGACTCGATTGGGTAGAGGCTCGTGCTCAGGTGGCAGTCCTTGAAGTCGACGGCTTGTCCGTACGTGAACAGGAGTCACCTCGACCGGACTTTGTTGACTGTGTTGGATCTGGGAGTGGTCTCAGGTAGCCAGCTCCTATACCAGAAAAATGTTACGTAGATTGAAGACTGAGTCTTGCAAAATAGACGCTTCTCTTTGTTGGCGGGCCAGAGGAAGAGCGTGCAGCTTACGCGCTCTATCTTCTTTCATGGCGTCGACCTTCGCCTGCGTCGTCCCGCGGTGCGGGAGCCCCACATCACTCTGTCAAAACATGAATGGTGTAAATATATATGTTTTAAACATATATATGTTGCATGTGCATACTGCAAAAAAAACAAAGATAATCAAACTTGAAACTACAGGGATGGCAGCCACACATGTGTTTCAACTTTAAGGTTATTATCATCTACCTTTTAACAAATCATTGCCCTGGCACACAGTAGCCACAAACATGACTACAGAGCGCAGTACAAGGAACATGCAGAAAAAGATGAAGCACGCATCTAAATTTAGGAAGTTTACAAAACACATTGAAAAATCGGAACACTATTGCAAATGATCCACAATAGTTTAGGTTGTGATTACTCCATGTTATATGAGGACACTGCGTGTTCCTTACGTAACACACATCAAGTATGTAGTCCATTATAACACTTCTCTACTATTAAAGTTATTAGGCCTGCTAGGTGTCATCTGTTATGCGCCTTTTGTGCTGTCTATATGATATTGTTACAATGGGGTGGGCTTATCTAACGTAGATACAAGGGTTGCCGCGCCCACACCAAGCCGCTCCCAAGACAAGCGCACTTCGTCTTTTTCTTCCTCCGTCCCTGCTGTCACATTAGCGTAACACTCCTCTCTTCACAGACGGAGCCCACCGGGCGACTAACAGTTACGTGCACTGAGAGTCACGGGGATGACAGCGCTTCAGGAGGGTGACATAAATAAGCTGAGTATTATTAGAACGGTAGCAATGAGAAATAAGACGAGCCCCAAAGGAATACGTCACATCACTTACGAGATCGGTGATGATGAAAGGCCTGGTGCAACTGGCGAGAAACTTGTGGTACGGGCCGCGCTTGCGAAGTGGTGTCCAAAGCTATATTACGTCCCCTTTCTCGTACAACACATTCATATGCCATGGACTGTGGCTGATTTTGGAGCGGTCCTGCGACGCCATTGTACGGAGCTGAGCTATGCGACGTCATTCGTCAGCGCGGCGGAAATTCTGGGCGATATAAGAGTCCGCGTGAGGAAAAAAATGCAGAATGATGTCAAAGAAGCTGCGGGAACGTCCAACATAAATAAGATGGAAGGGGCTGTTGCCGGTGGTTTCATGCATTGCGGTATTGTAAGCGGATGTGATAAAACGAAATATGTTAATTCAATTTTCGTGCCTGCTATTGACATAGAAAGAAAGAATGTTCCTCAAAGTTCTCTTCGTGCGCTCGACGAAGAACATTTGTCTGCAGGTGACACGGGGTCGCGTGGCGAAACTGCCAAGAACTAAGACACAGCATCGCTTCGACAACGTCGGCCACGAACAGGCGACCACGATCGCTCACAATCGTACGAGGGGGTCTATGACGCAAAATAATGACAAACAGAAGGAAGCTCGAAACATCGATAGGCTTGGCCCTAGGCATTGCAGATTTTTCAGCCTAACGCGTCAGATGGTTGACGCATCCTACCGTTGTCGTTTGTTGAGCGTGGGAATGGGCCGAGAAGATCTACTTCAATTATTTTGGAAGGAGTTGAGGGTAGTGCCACGGCGTGAAGGAGTTCAACCGGAGCAGTATTAGGACGCTTGAATTGCTGGCACTTGTCACAAATGGCCACATACTTTTCTATATTCCATTGCATACTAGTTCAGTAGAATCGGCCCTGAATGCGGGGGTATGTTCTGCTGAAACCCATGAGTCCCGTGGTTGAGTCATGGTGCATAGCACGGAGCATGTCTTAGAGCACTGCACGGGTGACTTCATCAGGCCCCGGCCGTGCCCGAGCCCGTCTCTTTAGTTTCAAACCTGACCCGCACGTGACCCGGGTCCAAAAGGCTTGGGCTCGGCCCGACCCGACCCTGCCCGCTTCGGCCCGTTAGCCCTTGAACGCAAGCAAAGCATTATGCAATTCTTCGTAATTGTGAAGATACTATCCGCTGCACAGGACATTTTCTAGAGATGGTTTTGACTGTGTCAGTACTCTGTCTGACATTGTTGGATATTAATCAAAAGGTAAGATGGAAAGGACGATTATATATTCAACCCATAAACTCGTGCGTTAACCTGCGATAGGAACGCATGCGCTACGTTTCCCAAATTGTTGCGCCATCATCCAGCGTGCCAGGTGTTGGAGGTCAGGTAATCAAAACATAGCTAAGGTGGAGCAGGGGCAAACTGAGCGCGCGCTAGGGAGAGGCAGGAAGACGTAAGCGCGCTTCTCGTCCTGGGCCGTAGCACAGGCTCTGGATCACTGTCCAGGTGACTGAGCCCACTCTGTAGATGCGGTGGGGAACTAGCAACACTGAATCACATAATACGGTACGGCGAGGAGAGCAAGCCTCCTCCTAACTGATGGCCTCTGTCTTACCTTGCGCATGCGATGTGCTGCGAAGTTCTGGTGTGGGCACCCAACTCCAGGCCATAGAATGAGCTGAGGGGGTCGCCATGAAACATCGATTCACGGCCATTTCTCCCGCCTGAAGAAACCACGCATAATCACCCCGCCTGATGCTGACAAGATAAAGTTTTGCTACCTATAGTGGGCAGTTTTCAAAAGTTAGGGATG
This sequence comes from Dermacentor andersoni, assembly GCF_023375885.2. NCBI lineage: Eukaryota > Metazoa > Arthropoda > Arachnida > Ixodida > Ixodidae > Dermacentor > Dermacentor andersoni. The sequence continues at coordinate 37,641,251 of NC_092821.1, read as the reverse complement.
GCAAACCCAGCCTGTTACAGGCGTGATGGAGACCCTGGCCTATTATGAGCCTGACCGAGGCCCCGGCCGGACCCGTTTGACCGAGTTTACCCGACCCGAGCCCGGCCTGCGGGCCAGGGTAGCCCCGGGCCTATGCAGTGCTCTAGCACGTGTGTTCTCAAATTCTTAGGAACTACTAAGAGGAGCTGGGCACCATCAGCCGCGTAATTCTTTTTGTGGACCAGGTCATCTTGTATAACAAAGCCATTGTTACCGGTCAGCTGAGCAGCTGGCGTGAAGAGGGCATCCATGATGCGGTCGTTGCCCTGATCTTTCCGGAAGGTGGCCACGTCGGGAAAAAGAATTTCGTAGATGGGAGTCAGAACCTCATCGAAATTGTCGGCTTCAAGTGCAGTTGTTGAAAGAGGGATCTTCGAAACACAGTCAGACTCCGCATCATAGGGGCCGATTTTGCGAATGACTGCAAAGTGGAATTCCTGCAAACGTAGTGCCCATCGAGCAAGGTGGCGAGACGGGTAGCGCAGGCCAACCAGTGAACATAGTGAGCGGTGATCAGTAACGATCGTAAAGCGGCGCTCGTAGAGATATGGGCGCAACTAATTGACAGCGAAAACGCCAAAGATGCACTCCTGCTCGGTGATGGTGAAGTTCTGTTCGGCCTTGCTCAGTGAACAGCTGACGTAGGCAATGGTATGCCCAGCGGGATCAAAACGCTGTATGAGGATAGCGCCGAGGCCGATACGACTCGCGTCGGTGTGAAATTCTGTTGTGACGACGGCGTCAAAGCGACGAAGTATGGGTCCGCAAGAAAGCAGGAACTTAAGCTGAAGAAACGAGGAATCACAATCTGTTGTACAGGTAAAAGGCTTATCCTTGCGCAGCAACAAAGCTAAGGGGTAGGCGGTATGGGCAATGTCAGGCAAGAAATTTCGCAGTTACGAACAAAGACCGAAAAGGCTCCTTCATTCGCGGTGGGACTGTGGTTGTTTAAGTTCCCTAACTGCAGCGACCATTTGTGGGTCTGGTCGCACGCCGGGCTTGTCAACTAGCGTACTAGCGCCTCTCGTTGACCCAATTGACATTTCTTTGTGTTGAGAGTAAGGGCAGCTTGTTCAAGACGCGTCAAAACAACGTGAAGTCGATTATTGTGCTCTGCGAGAGTGCGACCAAAAGTGACGATGCCTAGAGGATAACAAAAAAAAATCTGCCATTTCAGTCAGCGCAGTATTGCGCCCATAAACCTTCCAAATGTGACAGGCGCGTTGTGCATTTAAAACGGCACGAGGTTGAACTCAAACAACCCTCTGGTGTCACAAAAGCGATTTTGTCTTTTTCTGCTGAATGCATGAATGCCAGTAAGCCACTCGGAGGTGACCGATGAAAATACTGGATGCGGAATGAAGACAGTCGATAACATCATCGATATCGGGAAGTGGACACGCATCCTTTTTCGTCACAAAATTGAGACGCCAACAGTCGACACAAGGGTAGAAAGTTTATTGTTGTGCTAGTATGTCGTCCATAATTGAAGCAGTAACTTAGCGCGATAAAAACACGGAAACAAGAAAGGTGGACAAGGAAAAGCGCTACTCACAACCATTTAATGGAAGGAAGGCACAAGGGTAGCCACGCCGAGACTGAGCCACTTCAAAGACAAGTGTGCTTCGTCGTCCTCTCCTTCCACCCGTTCTGTCACTTTAGCGTAACAATATCAACCATACACATGAAACCTTGTTACAGAACAAATCGTGGCAATACAGTCGCTTTATTTTCAATTAGTAAGGATGGTCGAATATTCGAATACGAATCACGTATAATGCCCTAACTCTTCGTATTCGTATTCGAAAATGAACAACTCGGTACTTTCCAATATAAAAACTGCCCAAATATTTCCTAATGATCGGCCGTTAAAGTCGCGTTATTGTTCTCCGTCTGCTAAACAAAATCTCGCAAATTATCAGATGTGAAACAGACGTAACGTTTTTTGAAGCAAAGCCGGTACAAAAGGAGTAATGGAAGCTGTCTTGGCTGTTTCTCGAGCATGAAACCTGTGCTTTTTGGCTTCTTGACTGTAATTTTGTGTTGCTTACAGGCTAGGCATGTCGCAATTTCATCTCTTAAGTTGCAGCCAATGATGTGTTTCTTGGAATTGGCATCATTACATGTGTTTACAGCGCACTAAACTTCAGCAGCTTTTTTCTTCCTTTTTTCCTCACAACAGATCATCTTTTTTGAACAACCCATTATCTAGCGTTTTCGAAAAGCTAGTCGTGCAGTAGCCTCTCATTTTTGAGAAATGGTTTCACGTTTCCAACCAGGACCTTCCTCTGCCAGCTGGTTGTCCGGGAAACTCTAACGTTATCCGGTCGGAAATGTTGCGTGATGAAGAGTGGTGATCCTTGGCGAAGGAACGAATAACTTGGTTTATTCCAAATTTTCGTGGGTATTAAGCCAATAATAAAAATGAATATGAAGAGAAACATGCGGCGACAGCAAAACGAGTGCTGGCTTCAAAAGCCCCAGGAATTTCCTCTTCACACCTCCACGCTGCGGGTTTTCGTGGCGTTTTCTACCGCTTGCGAGAAAGGCGCTTTTCCTCCTAGGCGTCTAGAACCCTCCCCCTCGTTGTCCCGTGACATCAGCCCCGAAAATACGACAGCCTCAAGCTTTCTGGGTGGTTCTTGGAAGGTAAACAGCGAACTAGGGTCAACGTTCGGGACACTTATCCAAGGGTTGCAATGTGGGCTTGTTGGCAACGTATCTTGAATAGTTTTAAGGCAGTGCGATTAAAAGACAGCACCAAAAGCAGATACACTGGGACATGCACGGCGCTTACTTCCAACAATGTTTATTATAGAAAACCAGGCCGTATATAGCCACGTAAACAGTTAAACTTACCAAGCGAAAATTTTTATAGTGATATCTTAAGGCATGCGCAAATAATTTCAATTCTTTATCAGGTTATCATGGTTTACCGATACAGGATTTTCCCGGGGCAGGAATCTGCTCAACTTCTTTTATAAGTCTAGTCAGTTAGCTACTTATAATGAAGGCAGCGAGACCCATGTGGTGCAAACATATCGACATTATTATTGCGTTCGCGCAACCTATCATTAAGGCATCTTCCCGACGGCCCGACGTAATGTTTTCCACACGATAAGAGGATACGATATATATTCGAAGTCTTGCAATCTCTTAACTTTTACAGCGAAGCTATATACCTCTACGGTTCAAGGAAATTTTCAGGTCGTTGTGAGCAAAAAACTCCCCATACTTGGCCGATGCCGGAGATAGTGCAATACCGGCCCGACTCGCGGCGGAGGTGAAGCAGGCGTTAAGCACTCCTCATAGATGGGCCGATCGCGAAGATAGTACAATGACGGGCCGACCCGTAGCGGAGGTAAAGTTCTCCATTAAGGGACCCACATACTCAGCTTCGCTGGTCATCCTTCTTCACAGAGTGGAAGGGCACTGAGCTTTTTCGTGTTTTACTGGGCAGCTAAGACCACTTTCTTTCTTCTCTGCTCTTGTCTACCTGCACAAATGGTTTAATTTGTTAAGTGCTGAAAAAATTATATCCGTATTACATCGGCATGCAGTCTTCTTTAGGTCGCCCAAGGGCACGCGCACTTAGGGGGACGTGAACCCGAGAAACCACACGTCAACAGGTTGCAGACGAAGAATGGTGGGCATTGCGACGTCGAGTCATTCGGGGCACCAAGCAGCGGCAGCAGGCACGAGCCTGTCGATTCGCCGGCCGTGCCGAATAGGTGGGAATGGGTTTGTGACAGCGGGTGACTTGTGGCAAAATGCACCGGCAACAAATGCTCGGCTTGCCGTACTTGAAAGCTTATCCGCGGCCAGGAAGTCTTGAATGGCAGGTGAATACGAATCGCTGGCAATGAGCAATGCGGTGGTAGCCTGTGGTACACAGGAGACGATCTTCTTAGGCAAACTCACGGGCGCCCTTTCCTGGGGAACAAACGTCGCGACGTTTGTTCGACGTTATCCACGGCCGTGCGCAGATGATCTGTGCCAAGCAAGCGCAAAAGCTCTTGAAACAGAGCATACTTGAACTGCTGCCTTCTGTCAGTAAGAATTTTTTTAGGGCATCCGAAGCAGGTGAACGATGTTGTGAAAAAAGTGCCGCGACGATTGCAGCAGCGCTGTCTTTAAGTTGCGTTGCTTCTGGTCAACGGGTAAACATCTCAATAGAGGGGATCAGGAAGCGAAATCCCTGACACCGTGTTAGTGGTCCAACTATATCAATGTGCACAACGTAATTCCTAACTCCAACATGTGCACGAACTCAGAACGCGCAACCTTGAGCTTGTACGGAGCAACTCGACGAGGCCGGAAGAATGCAGGAGGTAGGGAAGTGATGGGGTGTCGCACATCGTGGCAGACAATTTTTTTCACTTGGGCGGTGCGTGGAGTTAAGGAAATTTTCGCAACAATACCGTGAACGCTCCATTGGAAACCGCAACGCAAGAGAACGCTATATCTATGCTTTCTGGTGCCGCAGCATCTCGCACAGAGAGATAGGTTGTCGCGTCTAATGTTGTTTGAGGTCTACAATGAGGCCATGGTTGGTGAGGAAATCTTCATCGATAATGGAAGAAATAGCGTCGGCAACTGTGAAGAACTATCGTAACACTCTTCGCAGGCCCAAGTTAAGTTTGAGCGAGCGCTGTCGAATTATCGGAATGCCAGTTGAATTCACGGCTTGTACGTACCGAATGGGAGCAGCTGTGAGATCCGCTGGTGCAGAATTCTTACCTGCGCCCCTGTGTGGGCAAGAAAACGTTGCTCAGTTACTTTATCATTGATGTAGAAGAGACGGCTTTGGATGGGGCCATGACATTTCGTCGCCGTTAGCGGCCGGTCGGACGGTTTCCCGACCACGAGCAAGGAAAAAAGCAACGACGTCTTCCGCACCAAAACGGTGGCGATATCTGCTGCATGGTAGCGCTGGCGCTCGCTGGACGGACTGCGCTGACGAGATGGAGATCGACGATGACGATGGGAACGAGAAGAAATGTTCTTACGAATGATCGCATCCTAAATCTTGTCCCGTCTATGGCACAGCTCAGACACTAGGAATGTTGTAGATGCTGTCTCTCGCCGGTTTGGAGGTAAGGAGCTCGCAGTGCGCGACGCTGACGGCAGCATCACAGCCGCCACTGAAGTTGGATTCATCACAGCCTAAGTGGATTGGCAACTTCCATCTCTTTGTGCGCCAATGCAGCGAGCTCTCACAGATGCCGAGCTGAAGCAGTGGCCAGCATCGTCTGGACTTGGGTGGGCAAGCGCCGCAGGAATAGCTCACGTACAAAGGCGTTGTACGTGATGAAAGCGCGTGGGCCGAGAAGGTTAAGCATTGGCGCAGTAACTGACTTCGGCATTGATTGCCCAGTTGTTCGAATTAGAGTAGCTGTTGTAATCGTGTGCATTCCGGCGTAGCTGTACGATCCAGTATAGCGCCCTTGATTGCATTCTAAGGCGCCGCTGGTAGGGTGGGCGAGAACCAAAGGAGAAATCAGGCAATCTCGTCGATGACGGCCGTAGGAAGCGCGTCGACCACAAGGAGGTAATTGTGGGTCTGTGAGGTTATCTGCGAGAGCGCGAAACGGGCCTCTGCTTGGACGAACCACGCCAATGGGTTCCGCTCCCAAAATTCTGGCTGGCGGATGACGTGTGAGACAAGCGCAGCGGTTGAAGCGAGATCAGCGGCTTTCCCGTTGCTCGAGCCTTGCTGGCGTTCGTTCTCGGTGTTCGACGTGCCTCCACTTCCTTTTTGTGTGGCGCGTTATTACCAGGTGCTAATTTCTCGTTGATTCAGACGTCCGCGGTCACCAATTGTACAGCACGTCAGAGAGAGACGACGAGACGTTATTCCAGTACTGGAGCTCAAACTCTACTAAGTTTTATTCCTTCGGTCTCCAGCGCCATTGTTGGCCTCTGCTGACTTCGTCATCTTTCCTAAGATCATCGCGTCGATGACGCTGGCGCTACAAGTCAATGGGTAGCGCTTTCGAGACGCCCGCTTATGTACGTAACTCTCCCTTAATATCCTACAGGTTCCGCGTTTGCCTGCAGCTCCTGAATATATGGATACAGAAGCTCCAATCATGTGTCCCAAAGAGTGCCCTAATAGGTGCCAAATTTAACACCGTAACGGTTGTCTCTTCTAGATTTCTTTCGTAACAACCTTGTCTGTCACATCCTGCTTAGAGTGACTAGCACCATTATCTTGGGCTCTTGGGTCCTTGATTAGGCTCGTTCCGTAGGATCCACCTATGGCTCTCTTTTTTCTGGGAGAAATGCCGTCTCGGTTTATCCTTTCCATCTGGATGCGCGTCCTGGGCAGTGAGTTTTCGCCGCGTAGCGTACTCATCATTTGACCGAGCCGCCTTTTCTATCGTGTCTACAGCCTATCAATCCGGCACCCAAGGCCTCACTCGCTGCGGAGTGCTCGAGTTGTTCGAGACATGCATTCTAAAACCATGTCTCCGCTTTCGTAAACTAAGGCGCCCGTAAGACCCTCAACGATGTTCCCTTTCATACCTCACGCAGACTCAAAAAAGTCGCTTGCGATCTCAAAGCGAACCTAGGTGTCTTTTGTTCGTCCCTCTGAAACGCAGCCTGAACGCTTCCGGTGTAAGTTAATTTCTGCTCAAGGGTTTTGACTTTATTACAGCGAAACTGTTTATGCGGACCGTGTGTGGTCGTTGTTGGACTTCGCTAAAGAGCGGCCACGTGTCCTAGCGGGAGAGGAAAGGAAGACCTCGACAGGTCGAAAGCGGTTGGAGTGATGACTGTCCCCCTGTGAGAATGCGATCTATGCGCGAACCTTGTACGGTTGTCACAGGGTGCATTTTCTTTGATCGAAACAAATCGGCATGGAATTTAGTGACGGTTGATTCCACCCTATCGCGAAAAAAAAAAACATAATAATGCTGACGGTTTACGGCAAACAAAGAGTACCCAGAGATTGAAGCGCGAGACCAGGAGCGCGTGCCGGCAGCCATGTCATTACAATTCAACCAATCGTCAAAGCGACGGCAACGCCCGCATATCCAGCGGTGGGCCTTGCGCCCATTACACGGATCTTTGGATTAGTGGTTCCGCACATACCATCCTAGCTACAACTACGGGAAGACCACGAGTAGTGCGTACTCTGAGGAAGGAGCAGTCTATTGGAAAAGCAAACATGAGGCGAAAGAATGGTGAAAAAAACAAGATTTACTATATCGTCTGCTTGCGAAGTTTGACATGCGTGGTGTAACAGGCGGTGTAACTAACACAGCAGTCCGTATAGATATACGGAGTAAAAGCGGTGGTGATTTTTCCTGGTAGTTCCCCGCTTCGATCGCTTTCAGTTTTGTGACTGCACATGTCAACGAAGTCACCAACCCCTGTCACCATGTGCCCGGAGCGAAGTTACACCTCGGGGAAGTTCTTTCTAAATGAACTGAGGACAAGGCAATCTCCTCGCCAACCTTGTGTAGTTTAATCCACTAGTCCACACGACATAGTTTGAAATCACCTGTCTACTTGAGTTCTTACCGTACTCGCTTTCTGAATTTCAAGCTACAGCTTTCTAATCTCTTGGTCTGCCATCCCTTGTTCATGTTATTGCTGCTTCATCTCTTTTTATTACTGTTCTTTCTGGCCTCCAGCCATCTGGGTGGCTCATGGAAGGCGAACAGCGGAGTGGAGTCCATGTTCGGGTCACTTATCCAAAGACACGCACGGTTAGGGGGTGGTCAACCCAACAAACCCCACCTGCACGGGTTGCTGAAGAACTATGTTGGGCAGTGCAACGTCGAGTCGTTCCTGGCACCAAGCAATGGCAGCAGGCACTTGGCTGTCACTCGGCTGGCCGTGTCGAAAAGCTGAGTATCCGGTTGCGATGGCGACTGGTTCTTGGCGATAAGTAGCGGAAACAGGCGCTCAGTTTGCGTGTCTAACAGCAACCAAGCTTTACAGATATTATTAGGCTATTCATGCTGTTTTCTTATTACCGATTAGAGATCTTGTGTTTAAAGCCGATGATAATTGCCCTTATATTCGGCTGTGTATATTTTCATTAGCCAGTGTAAGCGGTGTACTTATTTTTACCTAAGTAAATATTCCCGTTCAAAATATGCGTATTTCCGTTTTACTATGCCATAATCGATTCGACGTGCAATTCAAGCTACTTCTATTCCATTTGTGCTCAAAAGTTTTGATACTTGCCTACTTCTACTAGTCAGTTATTATTGCCGCATCGGCCGGAAGGTATAAGTGCGCAAGAACAAGGTATTCAGTCGTTATGGATTGTTTAAGTTATCTTTTAACAACAATTATTCTGAGTCATGCTAACGTTAAAGAAGTACCCTCGTGTATGAGGCTTCATGCATAGTGGGTTTTGTTTTAGAATTTACAAAAGTATTTCCGACGCCTGTGGAAGATAGCTTTCTAGTCTTTTTACTATATTTGTCAAAGAGGCAGAAATACTTGCACGATAAGTACAAATTCATGATCAAAGAATTACAAAAAGATATATTATTTACAATTTATTCCGTAGTGAACCGCGAACATGCCGTGAAAGGGCTTGACTCCGTTGTCGTCTGACATGGCGCCGCTTGAAGCAGTTAGTGCAACTTCCCTCGAATATATAAGAAAACGGCTGCTTCTGACACCATGTGGTGCTACGACCCTCGCCGTTTGGCGAGCGCAGCCGGACTAGCCGCAGGAAAGAACTGAGCGGTGACTCCGATGGCGGGCGTGATAACAACCCTTTATTTCGTGCCAGCATCCTACATTATAGCGAACACTCACACGACAGGCGACGTCACTTGCAGGCAACCTTTTCCAGATTAGGCCCAAAGGGCAACATAAGGTGTACGCATGACACGCTGTGTAGGTGCTATCGTGACATAATTTAATATCTTATGGCACATATTCAAGTTTACGAATTTTGCGTGTCGAGCTTGGAAGTATCCCCTCGGAATCAATTTTTAGGATGACAGAATTTTTTGAGATATTCATTCCCAAAGCGCTGCGACAAAAGAGAACGGCCCACTATTACTTTTGGCTTCTAGCATAAGATGGCGTTTGGGTAAAAAATTACGAGATAGCTAGACATTTATACTGCACGTTTGATAGTAATATATTGAGACCAGTGGCCTCCTCATATTACCTCCCAAGCGCATATTCCTTGCGATTTCTCCGGCTGCCATTCGAGTATCGAATTATAAGTGTCATAAACTGATTAGCTAAAAAGCTAGTTCGTTATTTTGTTACTTGGTCAATTATGCATCCTGATTTCTCGTGCGAGTTATATCCACCGCTTCTCGATGTCGAGCTCAAGACAAGGACTAAAATATATTATCTGACGCAAGCGATATTTAAAATTTTGTATACTACAACAAAAACACACCGTATGGGCCGTTCTGGACAAACATGAAGATGAAAGCCACAACCAAAGCAGCAGGCTGGATTAGAAGCATCTTTCGAACACAGAATTTCCAGACTTTGTTACAACTGGAGATGGTAATTGTGGAACTGTGTCCTTTTTCCTCGGTATAAGATTGATTAGTCACAGCGCAACACATCCGCTACTGGACGTTCTCTTAACGGACAAACGATTCTGTGAATCACCAACATCAGCCCGTACTAGACGGCAACTATTGTTGCAGTTCGCTGTCATGGAGAGCGTTTCTACTGCAGTTCAAGGCCATGGAACCATAGGACACGAGCAGCTGTACTCGGACGTTCAGTGTAGGACCGCATACCAAGGAACTCGCTCTCCTCGAAATCTTGCCGCCAGACATGTCGTACGAGAAACTAACGGAAGCTCTTGTTTTCGTGTTGGCTAATGATCACAAACTATAGCTTCCTGAAAGAACTGTCGCCAGAGACAGACGACTTTCCAGAAATTGGCGTTTCTCACACAAATGACGATGCGCAAAGGTCACAAATATCATTTACCACACGTGGCCAACGCCGATCAGTACTATAGGCGTGATTTGTACAAGTGGCGAAGATAATCTCAAATAATCAGGCGGAATTTCATTCTGTCACCGAACAAAATTTCGTATCGTAGATCACTCCGCGCGACAAGAAGGTATCTTCCACTCCTGTCAACGTCATTTTTGCAACAAAAGCTACAGAAATTCTGAGAATTGTCTACTAATGCGAAAGCATTGTTTCGCTCGGCAGTTACTTTGTTGTTGCTTGTTGTTGCTTTGTTATTGTTTAGCCTACTTGCTATTTCTAGCTCATGCTCGTCTACCCATGGTCTTTCCTATGGCAAAGCATGCTTTGGCTTTAGTAGACAAATGTCAGATTTTCACGCCTCATCCGGCCCCTTCAATGCAATCGTGCTAATTGAGCCTGGACACCGGGCACGAGCGCGCCTCGACCGAGCGGAGCGGTTGAAAGGGAACAGCAGCTGCTGCAGTACCGCGTGAGGCGTTGCGTGAGATCAGAGTGCATCGCCACGAAGCCACGTCACCCAATTGAACGCTGCTGAGCGCCCTTCGAGCTATAAGCACCTCGCGGGCAAACGTGCGCGCTTTCCTTGGGCCTTACTGAGGCCCAGTCACAAAGCAGGGGAGAGCATGCGTGGACAAGGAGCGCGCGCATACCGCATGCTGATGAGAGTGACGGCGACAGTGTGATTGTGTTGCGCCTCTTCCTCTTTACAATCACACTATCGCTGTCGCTTTCACACATGCTCTCCTTGTCCACGCATGCTCTCCCCTCCTTTCTGACTGCGCCTCGGTAAGGCCCGAGGAAAGCGCGTTCGTTTGCCAGCGAGGTGCTCATAACTCGAAGGGCGCTCAGCGGCGTTCATTTAGACATGGGGCCCCCGCAGAATCTCAAGTTGGCCGACACCGAAATTGCAAGTTCACCCACCCCTACATGAAGCTTGATCATATATATATTCTGAAGAGCTATATGTATCTCTGTTGGCATTCTGTTTTCAAGGTGAGCTTGTATAGGTTCACAAGTTTTGGTAGCGGTCTGATCACACCAAAACCCAACTGCTCCCAGAGCAGAGCAGATACGGGAAAGGGCGGTTTCATTAGTTCGCAGCTGCACCTACGCCGGAGCGTGAATCGTTGTAGAGGATTTCAGCTGCCTAAGCTCGTGCTCGCGCCACGCAGGCAGCCAATCAGAGCCGTTGCACTTATTCCAGGGAGCGAAAGGCCAGAAAAGGGTGTCGAGCGCGCCGAATTCGTTGCCGTTCCGTTCATTCTCAGAAGACGGATAGTACGGCCACCGATCGTGCATTACCCCGCGGAACTGGCAGCGTTCGACGAGCGGCGGTGAGAACACGCACGTGAAAGGGTACGCCGTGTTGAGGGAGCAGGACGCCGAAGCAATCCGACAACGTAACCTATGACTTACTTAACCGTTAAGAAAATCAGGTGTACGCACGACAAGCTGCGCTTACCCCCAATTTCCGGTAGTGGAAGGGTTCGCAACTTTTCATTTTTTACCTTTAGATTGGTCCTTATCGCTTAAAAGCTGCTAGTCATCTGCATTTAAACTATCATACCGACTGACTGCCTTACCTTTCCAAATTAAGCATTATTGTGCAGATACAAGGCATAACACATTCCGCATGATAGGGCTGGGGAGAACGTCCAAGTATGCCTACGGCAGCGCTTTTTAAAACGTAGGCATGAAAGCGTAGGAGGAAGAAAATTCCTGACCAAAATGCTTGTTTATAGGTTCGTTGTGGACCTCGTAGCAATGAGTAATAGGTCGCACTGCATTGTTCGCATGCAGACGGGGGTAAAAATCTGTCACTCTTCTTGCATAGAGATAACCGTTGTCGTGTTTATTGCCTTTCTCGAATGGTTCGACGGAGAACTGAAACAGCGTATCAGCGTCTTCTTGTGTACAGCGTATCAGCGTCCGACTTGTGCACCATGGTCACATCGTAAACGTGCAGTCAGAAGCATCGCCACGCCAGTCGTCCCCAAGGGTCGTTCATGTTTGTAAAGCAGTGCAACAAATGGAAATGACCTAATATTGAAAAGCACCATCAAAACAGCTTATACCGCCATTTAGCAAATACCTATACGACTACAATAGAATTCTTTTCAGAAATAGCCTAGTTCACCTCTGCTGCGACAAACTGGGATTTGCGTTAGTGATTACTCTCTGGACGTAATCTTGCCTTTACACAAATAAGGCGCAATGGCTTAAGCGGCTGCCATCTGAATGGGCTTCCGTGTCAGCCTTCTTTTCGAAGTAGGCGAGAACTGGAGCTAGGGCGAGTGAATGTCTGAGCTTTCTGAAGTCCACCTCTTGCCATGAGCACCGGGTCGATGCATCATTATCACTGATAAAATAAGCCAGTGCTTACGCGATCTTCAAAAAATTGGCTATAAAGCGCCGTTAATAGGCACACACGCCCTGTAAGCGTTGCATATGCTTTTTTTCCTCCACAGCATTAAAGAGCCCACAGTAATACCTTTCTCCGGATGGACGCCGACGCCTTCAGCGCTGACCAAATGTTCGCGAGACTTGACCTCTCTGTAGCTGCAACGACAGTTCTTAGGACTATTTGAGAAATCAGCCACTCGTGTTGCTGCGAGGGCTTGGCGCCGTAGCATAATGTGTTATTCAAACATGGTCTAAAATGGAAGCACGAAGTCATGAAAATGCAAGCCAGTGGTCGACGTCATCAAAAATGTCACGGTGAAAGTTTGTTGCCTATCGGTCGATCTGTAGGGCAAAATGAGTCGGCGTTGCTCCACCGGGGCGCTGATTGCAACCTTCATAGCAGACGTAGTAGGTTTTCTTTTGTGTTCATTTTTCGTGAACTTCCAAGTTCTTCGTAAACTTCCACCCGCCGTCGGCGGCGGCGGTGGGAACGAGCTCGAGCGAGCGATAGAGCGAGTACTACGACAACGCCTAAAACCATTAGAATCGATGATTGCTGAGCTTAAACGTGAAAATGCGCTCCTTAGAGAGGAAAATTTCAAATTGAAAGGCGAGGCTCCACAACCGCAGCAACGACAGCAACGTCACACGACGATGCCACCGTCCTCGGTGCCTCGATCACCGACTCCATCTCGGCCAGAGCCGGCCGGGTTGGACACGGATGACGAGGGCAGCTCGGTGGAGACGGTGGATGAACGGGATAATCGTCCAGTTACCGCGAAAAGGATCGCACTAGATCCCGCAAGACCCGACACCAAACAGCGATGCGGCTGTTACGAGAAATTAGAGAAACGAGTAGACAGCATCGAGAAGAGCGTCGAGGAACGTTTCGCCAAACAGATGGCACATATGAACGAAATGTTTAATAACGTGGTAGCTAAGCTCTGTGAGCAAATAACACAAATGTTCGCCGCGCACTTGGCGCGCAAAGACGACCTAGAAGCGAGGCTGCCGCCAGCTGCGGGTAGACCAATAAGAACGATGAGCAAGCCGTACTCTAGACAGCAACAACACAATCAGCCGCAGCAAAACACGCTCACAGACATAGAGGCGCAACCGCAGCAGCAACCAAGTCGCCTCGATGGCGACGGGTTAAATTAAACACAGGCATCATCATGGCTACACACGCAACGAACCACATTAACACTGGGAAACAACAACAATACACAATCTGGCAGTGGAACTGCCGGGGCTACAGGAGGAAGCGTGCTAATCTCCAGCAATTCAACGCAGCCGCGAGACGAAACCGGACGTGATCCTTTTACAGGAGACAAACCATCCGGTCAAAGTAGCTGGCTACAAAGCCATAGACGCGACCGCGACGGACAGCAGACAAAGAAGGAAACGGTCTACACCCCGCATGGCAGATGGCGCGGGGCCGGGGGCGGTGGTGGCGCACCGGCCGTCGCCCCCACCCCGCCCGTTGCCGGTCGCCGCCGTGCTCGTTCGGCGCAACGTCAATGTAGCGCAGCGCGAACTTCCCTGCGTAAAGCGGGAGACACACGGTCCGATTCGGTGTCCGATTCGGCGTCCGACGCGCCGGAACGGCAGCCGGAATCGAGGTGTTTTGCCGTGCCGAAGCGCCGGATCGGACGTCCGGCGTGCGACAAGCCGGGCAGATTTTCATCGTCCGACGCGTCCGACAACCGCACCGTCGTCTGGCCGCAGCCAATGACAGCGCGGCTGGCATGTGACGTTCTCTGACGTTCCCTGCACGGAGGCGGCGCTGGCTGGCCGGTTTCTCGCAGTGTTTTTTTTTTTTTTTCCTTGCCTGCTGCAGTTTGTTTCCGACACGAAATAGTTACCCGTTCAGTAAACTTATCTCGAATGTGTGCCTGTTATGCAAAGCAGCGCCTAGTACGCTAGCACTAAGCTACTGGCGCGATCGGGAGCCGCGACGCGAGGGCATTTCGCGGGCAGACATCACACACCGACCGTCTGAGCGAGGCTGCTCGCTTCGCTTGCACGTTTGCCCTTCGCAACGACTGCGTCGAGTAAACCAATTGTATTTAATTACGGGCGACCTAAGTGTACAGTGTTAATTGTTTTGGCAAACATAAGCGCTCTTCGACGAGCTCGGGTTGGATCGTAAGCGCCGTCGGCCGCGGCGTCGGCCTAGCTAGGCCTACCGGCCCTATCGCTGGCTGTTAGCGGAGTCGTGAGTGGACAACGCGCCGTCGTGAAGTGTTTTGTCACTCGCAGGGTCATAATTTTATTGACAGTGTTCGCTTAAAGCGAAGCAGTGCTGTGCAGAGTTGTTTATATTGCGTTTCTCGACGTGGCTATGAAGTCAAGCTGGGGGGCTGGATCTGGGCGGAGCTTACGCGCCGCTCAATCTTTCGGATGCACGCACCGTGTGCCCCGAACCGTCGTATGCCGCACGCCGGAGCATGCGGCGCCGCACGTCGGATCGGACACGGAATCGTACCGTGTGTCTCCTGCTTAAAGATACCTCACGTATTCGTAGAATTAATTCCTAGGAGTGGCAGCGGACTCTTCGTCTTTAACGTGTATAGTAAACCCACGCTGCAGCACCGCTTCGGGGACCTGCTTCGGGGCGCGCGCGCGGCTTCCGGCGGCGAGCCTCTACTTGTTGCGGGTGACTTTAATGCGCCCCAGGGAGCCTGGGGCTACGCCCGAGAAACACCCAAAGGCAAACACCTTTGGGAAGACTCGCAAGACCAAAGGCTTGAAGTGATCGCGAATCCCGCCGATCCTACACGCAGAGGGAACAGCGTGAGTGTCGACACGCTACCAGACCTCACGTTCGTTTCGAATGTAACCACAGCGCACTGGCAAAATACGCAAGAAGATTTAAGAAGTGACCACATGCTGATCGAGATGACGATAGGCACGGGCTCGAGCGGTCGTGCGACTAACCCTGTAAGCAAAGGCCGTAAACTCAAACTTGTGAAGTGGGACACGTTTCGCAAGAAACGAGAAGTGGGCCGAGGCGACGAGTCGATTACGGACATAGACGAGTGGACCGAGACGCTGAGAAGGGATGTAGACGCGGCAACGAGCGAAGTTCCGCCCGAGGCGAACCTCGAAAAAATTGACAGCAGGCTGCTACACATGTGGGAAGCAAAGCGAGCACTTCTAAAGAGATGGAAATGTCAATGACATAAAAAGGCTTTGCGGAAACGCATAGCACAATTAGACAGAGAGATCGAAGAACGCGCACTCCAGGTATCCAGGGCACAATGGGAAGACACGTGCGACGGCCTCGAGAGGCAGACGGCCGGGAGCGCTTGGCGCCTCTTTCGACACCTATTAGATCCGGAGGAGACTAGGGCCGCTCAAGGCCACAAGACTCGTAGACTAGTAAGATATTACAAAGGTGATAATTTCTTCGACGCCATACGCGATCGTTACTTTAAGAAGGCCGAAAGCATCCAACATGCCGAATACGACGGCGTCGCAAGCGAGAAATTGGACGCGGAATTTACCGAAGCAGAAATTCGGATGCTCCTGTTCGAACTAAACACCCGATCAGCGCCCGGCCCGGACCGGGTTACCAACAAGACTCTCCGTAACCTAGACGACGAGTCGATCTCCCGCCTTGCGACCTACGTCAACGAGTGCTCGCGAGGGGGCTTTCTTCCCGAAGCGTGGAAACGGGCCCGCGTTATCATGATTCCAAAACCTGGCAAGCAAGTTACGCTCGATAATCTAAGACCGATTTCGCTTACGTCTTGCGTCGGCAAAGTCATGGAACACGCAGTTCTCACCCGCGTGACCGACTTTCTCGAAGACCATGACGCGTTCCCGCACACCAAGCTAGGATTCCGCCGCAACCTCTAATCACAGGACGTATTGCTTCAGCTTAAATACCAGATCGTAGACGACACTACCAGCACCACTATGGCAATCCTCGGCCTAGATATTAAAAAGGCCTTTGACAACTTTAAACACGAAGCAATCTTAAAAACAATTAGAACGCTAGGACTAGGCCAAAGAACGCAGAGTAACGATAAGGATTTCCTCGCGTGCAGGCGTGCATGTATCATCGTCGGCGACGAGGAATCGCCCGGAATTTGAGACGGGTCCGTCCGGCACGCCGCAAGGATCCGTCATATCACCATTACTCTTTAATTTATATCTGCTCGGTCTACCCGAGAAATTAACAGAAGTAGAAGGATTGCATCACAGTCTATACGCGGATGACATCACCCTCTGGGTTCCCGGGGAGGATGTGACGGTCACGTCGAGCGAACACTATAGGCAGGAGTAGATGCGGTCCAGAATTACTTGCGTGCAACAGACCTCGAGTGCTCGGCTACCAAGTCCGAACTGTTAATCTACAAACCCACAAGGAGAGGTCGTAAAACCCTGCGCGACGAAGAACGGGAATGCTCAAAAATACGTATTATATTGGCAGATGGTACTCCCGTACCGCACGTAGACAAAATTAGAATCCTGGGGTCACACGTGCAGGCAAATGGCCATAACGGAGAGACGGTGTGGAGACTTTGTCGTTCGGTAGATGACACGATCCCACTCTTGCGTCGCATTACGAATAGACGCAATGGTATGCGTGAAAACTGCGCGATCCGTCTCGTGCAGGCGTACGCGATAAGCCACATAACGTATGTTGCCCCCTACCTTAAGTGGACAGGGTGCGAGAAAAACAAGGTCGAATGCATGATACGAAAGGCTTTTAAGAGGGCGGTCGGCGTTCCACTCAACGCGAGCACCGACAAGTTTCTGGAGCTCGGGCTTCGTAACTCACTTGACGAGTTAATCGAGGCGCACGACATTGCGCAATACGAACGATTATCTAATTCAAAGACAGGTCGATGCATCCTCGAGTCACTCGGCATCGCGTACCACACTAAGCATGGAGAAAAGATGGCGGTTCAGGCCTCGGTCCGCGACTGCCTGATCATCCCGCCGCTTCCCAAAAACATGCACCCGACGCACCACGGCGCGAGACGCAACAAACGAGCAAGAGACCTCCGGAAGAAGTTTGGCAACAGCAGCGAGGCGGTGTACGTAGACGCTGCGCGATACGAAGGAGAGATAAGCGCACACGTGATCGCGGTTGTAGACCGCACGGGTAAGTGCCTCGTAAGCGCCACGGTGACCACGGGACACACGGAGGCGGCCGAAGAAGCCGCAATAGCCCTAGCACTGGCCACGGTGCCTAGCGCTGCGATCGTGATCAGCGACTCGCAGGCGGTCGCGTCTCGCGCGAAGCAGTCCGCATACTCCAAATTTGTGGCGGCAGCGATTCGTCATCGCCCTCGCAACCCCAACATTCTACAGTCTTCCTCTTCTGGACCACGGCACACACCAATGTCCCGCTCGCGGGCAACGAGGAGGCCCACGCCACGGCTCGAGGTCTCACACGCCGAGCCGCCGCAGATTATGTGGCCGCCGCCCCCGAGAGCGGGGCATCGGATCTGCCTGATCGGGACACTACAACAGAAATGCGGCAACAAGAATCACAATGTGCTCGGGGCGATCGCCTGACCACGTTCAGAGACCTCACCCAACACTACAGACTACAAAGACGCACATTCCCGCCACCACACGACAGGAATGAGGCCGTAACTTTACGCTTGCTCCAGACACACACCTACCCTAGCCCCGCGTTCCTACATCACTGCTACCCGGGTTTATATCCAACAGATGCCTGTAAAGCTTGCGGACAGCGAGCCACGCTGCGAGACATGCTCTGGGAATGTGCAGGCAACCACGGTAATGGTACCACATCCGTTAGCGACGCGCCCGTAATCGCGGCCGTTACCACAGTACGGGAAGCCTTAAGCTCGCTCCTTCCCGACGCCGCCCCGGCTGCGGGGGCCGCCGGAGACCTTCTCCATCGGCGTCGCCGCCGCTGGGAGGCGGCTCTCAAAAGTTCAGAGTTGGCAGACCAGCTCTGGGCCGTCCGGCAAGCCAAAGATGCCGCCCGAGTTCAAGGACTTCGAGCCGCCACCTGAGGCCACTACAACGAAACTGTCGGACCATTCAATAATAAAGTTTCTTCTCTCTCTCTCCAAGTTCTAGGCTGAATCCAGGTATTCACCAACTGGGATGGCAAACTATAGTTCCCGTGGAAGGAGGGGCAGCGTACCTTCGGCTTTGTGCTGCATGGTGCAAAGTACAGCTTAACTTGTCCAACTGCCAAAATATTTGCCTCTGCAAACAGCAATAGAATTTCAATATAATAGCTTAGATTAAGCAAAAGAAGCAAGGAATCTCGTCAGCCACAGTTTTGTCGTCTTGTATTATTTCCTGAAGTTGAGACACACGTATGTGGAAGTTGCATACGGCCGCTTGATAATAACACATCAGATATTGGGCTCAACATAAGGGACATTAGGAAAAATTAGAATGGCGTTTCGATTATAGATATGCTTTTGGCCTGTGTCCAGGGTCGCTGCGCGCACGGGACTTCGTGTAGCAAATCATAGGAACCAAAAATCGCTTTTTGATTTCAATGCTTACTGCTTGATTGGGCTAAAACTAATGCCTTATTGTGATATTGTATCATCCCTTTTTTTCAGTCAGAACATACTGCACCTACTGGGTCAAAAAGAGCAATGTGAAGAATCGGTACTGGGCTTGTGACTTCATATTAGACCATTTTTGCCGAAGCCCAGAAATTGTCATTAGGGATACAAACAAGTGTTGGCCTGAAGGCAACGCATAAAGATAAGAATGAACTACACCAATAAAATGAACGATGTTGTTCATTGTTAGCGAAAAGCCGAAAGCGTCCAGATAACTCGCTTTATTAAAGAATGGTACGACGAAGGTGTTTGTTTGTTGAAAGGGAGACATTTAGGAAACGCTCCTTTTTTCATTGCGTAATATCGAAGAGAACAGAGTCGTTAAACAGCACATCTACAGCACTCATTAACTTATAAGCTGAATCGCCATACGTGGGCTAATCTGAGAGGGAGTGATTGTGAAGAGGGTCTGGTGCTATTTACTGCAGCACTTTAGGGAGCACGGCTAATCGCCTAGTGAGCTTTGAGACCACCATCACGGAACGCAACTGCTATCCTCCATTACCATCGTGGAAGCTTCCGCAGCCGCAGTGGTGAGGTTGGCATGAGTATAGCGTCTAAACAACGTCTGCCACAGCGTCTAAAGGACGCGTGCCTCAAAGTTGGCATACGCTGAGAACTCCCATTCCCCCCTCCCCCCCTTGATTGTCAAAACCACGCAACCGTTCGATCGGTGCCTTTGTATTGGCGGTGAGACATCGGCGAACAGCTTTGAGGTCGCGCAGCACATTAGAACAAACTGAGCTATAACTAAGAAATAGGCTAAAGATGCAGCGAAAGCCATTCTTTTTAAATACTGAAAATCAGTTATTGAGTTGCATTTATACTAGACATTCATGGAAAGCTTTACTTTGGCAATGTTTATCACAAAGCTATAGCTCACAAGGAAACCTTGCTGGGACATTCAATACAGTTTCTTTAAGCATCTCCTGTGAGGTATGAAGAATGTTCATTAAATAACGGTGATGCCTAACAGCATATTGCTAAATACGATTAGATGTCTTTCGGCATTAAAAGAATTGCAGCAGGAGGACTTTCTTGCTTACAATGAGGAATTAGGTTGAGCATGTACGGTAAAACACAAAATACTCCAGGAATGCTGCGAAACGTTTAATTAAGGAATCTACGCGAATAATTCTTGTCTAGCGAATTGGGTAAAAAAAAAATTTTTCCAGTGTAGACATGTTGGTAGCGTGCGTTTAAGACTGCAAAAGTTACAACGTCTGCAATGCAATTGCAATGCCTGAATTTTTCGTGCTCACGATTGCGCTTCTTCTTGCTTAGAATTACGTTTTGTGCTGAAACCAGGCACTAACTATCAACAGAAGAGAATGCAGTGTTTTTTTTTACAGCGTAAGGTGTTAGTCGCTCATTCCACTGCTAGTTTCGGTTGACTATGTTGTCCGTTACCGGTGTCCGTCGCAGCTGTCGGCGGGAATGAGAAAAAAAAAAAACTAGTTCCCGCCGGGATCATACCTGGGCCCGCTGCCCGGCAGTCAGCTACTCTGCCAGTGAGCCACGCGAGCGCTTTCTTTAACATAGTACTTGTCACGATCAATGAAATGATGTACGTACAGGAACTATTTCCAATAATGTGAGTACCATATGGTCACGACCAATGAAAGGTCACCGAGCAGTACATACAAAGAAAACGTCACACAAAACAACGCCTTCCATCACAGCAAAAACTTGAAAGGAAAAATTAAACACCTAATCAAAAGTTGACAACAATTCGGCTGACATTCTACTTTAAGTGAGTAATCATTTGAGCGGAGTGCGATCCTGAGAAAATTTTCTTGCTGCGTTTCAGTCTTTCATATGAGTTTTCCATAGGCTATATCGGTCTTTCACTAAAGGCATATCCTATGGTACATCATCACATGAATTAACAATACATCGGATGCTGTGAAAATTTAGCTCAAAACGCTTTTGAAAATTTCTGAGAAGGATATCCCAGAATAAAACAGCACCTTTAGAGTCAATAAACGGGTGTTCAATAGGTTGAGACCTATCACAAAAGCCGCAGTTATTTTACAAAACGACAATATGCTTTTTTCCGCAACCTTGTTCTAAATACCATGGTTTCAATGTGTAATTTGTAATAACAAGAATAAGAAGTTGTTGTAGATTGGGGAACTGGCCACGCCAGTACATTCTAGGTTGGAGCGTAAACATTCACCTGAAACGCGCCCTAGCGCGCGAGAAGGCACTAGATATCGGATGTGCGCAGCGTAGCGTCCATAATTCCACATTTCACATTGGAGTTGCATATTGTTACACCAGGTGGTACGCCATGTAGCAGCTGCATATGTAGCGGTACAAGGTAGATGGAGAAGTTTTAAGGAAGGAGAAGAAGGTTAAGTATACGTTTACAGAAATGGCAGAATAAAAAAAATGAATAAATCAAGCTGCTGACATGACTATGTCACTGCTTCGGTTCAAAGTGAGCGCCATAAAATATTTTGGGCGTTATCATTAGCGTCATATCGTCCAATTTGTATTGCGATGTGAGATGCCTTCCGTTCAGCGTCGATACGTGCATATCTTGTATTGCAATTGCGTGTTATTACACCAGGTGGCACGCAATGTAACAGTCGCATAAGTAGCAGTATAAGGCAGATCGAAGAGACTTGAGGAAGAAAAAAATAGAATATGGAGATGCACAAAAATTTATATAATTTAAAGCAATATAGCATGTTTGATGAAATCAAGCAGGTTTGGTGACAATTTCCCACTGCAGCATTTGAAAGGGATGCCAATAAATCTTCGTCTGCCTCATCATCAGCATCGTATCGTACCACTAGCCTTGCGATGCGAGATGCCCACAGCGCACTGCCCATATGTGCACACTTTGTACTGCAGTTGCATAACACTGCATCAGACCCCACGCCATGTAGCATTTGCATAGGTAGTGGCACAAGGTAGCCAGTAAAGGATTGAGGACGATGTCACTAAGAGTTATACAAAAATAGTACAATGAAAAACCAGTATTTACCTACCGTTATAAGTAGGCAAGTGGCTGATTCTAACCTGTCCCGTTTCAAAGAGAATGGCAATAAATCATCATCATCATAATCCTTCGCATCATACCGTACATTGTGTCACGCGATGCAGCAAGCGCGCCGCGTATCGACGAAACGCGCAAGCTTTGCATTGCGGTTGCTTTCTATTCGACCAGGTGTGCCCACATGTAGCAGTTGCATGCTGCATGTAGCTCATGCTCATGCATGTAGCGTGTAACTCAAGCAGCCTAGGTGACTACTTGTCACGGCCCAATTTCAAAGGGAATGTTAATAATTCACCGTCATGAGCAGAATTGTACCTTGAGATGGGTCAAGGGATGTGACATGTACGCCACGCAGTCTGAATATATGTTTTTGCCCTTTGGTACGCGTTATGGTGTCTCCGTGAAATATACGAACCACTGTGGAAGAACCGAATCATACAGCTACGCGCGCGGCTGCAACCAGGCAACGTCGCGCTCCACAGACCTCTGTGCAGAAAGCAGTACCAGCCGGAGCTCTCCGTCCTCGCCAGGAAGACAGTTCATATAGTTCTCTCGCAAAAATCTTCGCCAGTTGTGCTCTCCCAGGGCACCACTGTGACTTGCATAACTGACACCGACACTATTTCGCTGGTACCACTTCACACCGAATGAGCACCTTTGTCTACCACAACTGATGATCATACCGCTGCCGCTGCTTCAATGGCTGCGATAAATCCCGATCTGACGGCTGCGTAGAAAGAAGACTTTTTCACTTCACTTTTATTTCCTCAAAGACCCCTCAATGGGGGTATTACATAAGGGGTGGGGTTCACAAATGTTGTTTATTTCTATTAGTGGCCGCATGAGTTCAATGAAGAATATCAGTATTAAGCTTATGAGCAAACGTCGATAAACAGGAGATTTCAGCTATGTGACGGGGCAGGCCGTTCCAGTCGGTTGATGATGGGCAAAAGAAAGATGCAGAGAAGGTTGTAGTATGGCGACATGGACGGGTTACTTGCATGAAATGCCCTGTACGCAGGGAATGGCGAGGGCGTGGGGACCACCAATGTTGCGCGATGGAGCGAGCAGTACTAAAGCTTATGAAAGAGGATTAGCGCCTCAATGGAACGCCGGGATGATAGCGTGCTTAAGGCGGACTGTGCTTTTAGTAGTGATACGCTAGTCTTGTAAGAATAGGAAGAATGAATTAATCTTGCCGCACGATTCTGAATTCTTTCAAGCGCATTGAAAAGGTAAGTTTGACGTCGTGACCAGATGAGTTTCCAACTTTCTTACGTAGGAGCGTCTTGAATGCACTGCTGCAAAAAGACAGCGGCTTATTTCGCCAGTTGTGCCCTCCCAGGTCACCACTGTGACTTGCTTTACTGACGCCGAACCTCTTGTCTTGGGCCACCTTATCAGTAACGATGGTGTTCGACCAGATCCCAACAAGGTTGCTGCCGTGCTTTGCTTCCCTCGCCCTGAAAATCAAAAACAATTAAGAAGTCCTTTAGTCCTGGCATCCTACTTCCGCCTCCTCTTTAGTCATTTTGCTCCCATGGCGTCGCCGCTGCACAAGTGGCTTACGTCGGGCACTGCTTTCCCTTGGACAGACCACTGTGAACTTTCTTTCCAAGCCCTCAAGCAAGTATTAACCACAGACCCTGTCCTCTGTCACTTCGATGAGAACGCACCAACTTGTTTGCACACTGATGCTAGTGGTCATCGAATTGGTGCTGTCCTTCTACAGCGTGATACCACCTAACGAAGGAGAGTTGTTGGCTATACCACTCGCGTCTTAACGGCTGCCGATAAGAACTACTCCATCACAGAGCAGGAATAGCTCGCAGTGGTTTGGGCCATACACAAATTTCGACTATATCTTTATGGACGCCACTTCACGGTCATAACCAACCACCATGCCTTATGCTGGTTGTCGTCAATGAAAAATTTGTCTGAACCCCTTGTCGCTGGGTGGTCCGCTTACAAGAGTGCAATTTTGACGGTGTCTACAAGTCTGAGAAAAAGCATCAAGATGCTGACGCTCTTTCTCGCTGCCCCCTACCGCTATTAGGTTCGAGTACATCTCTCAATTGCACGTCGCTTAAAATTGAGACTAACTCTCCACTCCCGTTATTAGGTGTAGTGGTTACTGGCGCGTTATCTGTCAATCGCGTCACTCAGCTCGTATCGCGTCAACGTTCTGATCCCTACTGCAACAGCATTATCCAACGACAGTGCGGAGCTACTTCTGGACCAAATGCCAGATTACGTCGACAATTGCGACTTTTTAAGCTTGACACGGATGTGTTGCACCGCTACATTTAGAACTCCGATGGACACCGCTGGGTACCTGTTCTTCCACGTTCGCTGCGCACACAAGTCCTTGACGCCTTCACGACGATCCATCTCCTGGCCATTTGGGTTTCCACAAAACATACCTCCGCATTAGGAGCCGTTTCTTTTGGCCAGGCATGTCTACCTTTGGCGGCCAAGTACGTCGCTCCTTGCGTCCAGTGTCAACAGCGGAAACGACCGACTTCCCCTCCTGCTGTGCTTTTACAGCATATCCCATGTCCCGAGGCACCCTTTGCCATCTTTGGGATAGACCTAGTCGGCGCTCTGCCCATAAAACCGACAGTTCGTCGATGGATCATGACAGCTGTTGACCAGGTCACACGTTACGCAGAGACCGCTTCTCAACGCTCTAGTTCGGCATCAGACGTTGCCACCGTCTTGCTGGATGCCATTTTGCTGCCTCATGGTGCACCTCGCGTACTGTTAAGTGACCGTGGCAGGTGTTTAATGTCCACAATGATCAAAGAAGTACTCCGAGCTTGCGGCACAGTTCATAAGACGACATCCGCATATCGCCCTCAAGCAAATGGCTTAACTGAGCGATTTCATCGCACAATAACGCATAGGATATCAATGTATATCGGGCCAAACCACGACAACTGGGACAAACTTTTACCCTTTGTGACGTTATATATATATATATATATATATATATATATATATATATATATATATATATATATATATATATTGGAAATTGATGTTTGGAGTTAGTGGCACCTGGGATCGCTCTGCCACCGTTACTCTGCCCGCACTGGCGCCCCGCCAGCAAAGGCAGCTGCAGTACGCTGCATATGATTTCCCCTTTGACTTCTCTGCACTACATGTTCGTATTTCGTATGCTTCACCACAATGCCCGACACGAAGGGCTCCTTCCAAGGGGAGCGGAGCGAGCCATCGTGTAGCGCGGGTGGGAGGGGGGTTAGGTAGATGTCGCGTTAGCGGCCACAGACCAATAAACGAAGACACGTTCTTTTACTTAAGATGTTAATTACATCTTGATTTGTTGTAAAATACTTATTGGAGATTATACGGAAGTTAATGTTCCCGACTGGGCCGAGAATGCATACTCAGAGTGGGCCCGGGTGGCACGCATACTGTAAAGTTCGCCTCCCTTGCAGATTACCGGATTGCCATCAATAAAGAAGGCTGGAAAATGCGTCAGTGAAATTCATCTTTGTCATCGACAGATCTAGTTTTCAATCTTACATTATGAATCATCACAATCTGGTGTTGGCAACATTTTAGGAGGCGTGTCACTGATATGAGACAAAAATGTTACTAAAGTTATCGCTATAGCTGTGAAGTGAATATTAGGAACGTAGGTGTTTTGAAACACTCTAACTGAAGCTAGCGTGAAGTAAATAATTTAGCTAGACGTCTCATGTTGGTCTAATGTTCGTGCAGCTCAAGGGAAACAGTGAATTTACCGAAAGAATATAAAGGGCTCTAGGTTTAGCAATGCATTCACTATAGGATAGGCGAAACTCGAATATTGCAATTCGTATAGTTGGTGTGTAATATTTTATTCGTATTCCAAAATGAACTATTCGGTATTTTCGATTATCAAAACTAACCGAAAATTTCACAACTGACTGTACAAATCAGATTGCTGTTCTCCGCCTGCTGAACAAAGTATCGCAACTTTTTATTATCAGAAGTAAAGGACGGACAAAATTTTCAAAGCGATGCAGAAACGAATCGGCGATTCAAGCTTCGTTTTCGGTTCTGTGGTGGAAGTGTGGCGCTGGTTTACACTCCTTGGGTTAGATGTTGTGCACATACATAAATACCCAATGATATATGGACGAAGTAACTGCCGTCACCTTAGCGCAACTTTTAGTGCAACGCGCGCGCATGCAAAAGTCGTGGATTAGGCTCTCAGCGTCAGCCCCCCCCCCCCCCCTACCCCAAGTTGAGTTTCCCTCCATTTCCCATTATCATATCATTTTTGCACTTCAGTTAGAAACTACAAATAATTTCTCCTATGCTTTCCGTTTCTTCATTACCTGTTGGTTTCATGTGGTTCTGACTAACAAATGCGTGCGAGTGCCCTCACAAAAACGCTGCCCTTACGAAACTGGGTGCCGTGGTTCCCCTCTTTTCTTCTAATACTTGGTAATCCGCTATATTGTGTTTATGGCCTGCCAATTAGTCTTTATTGCTGCCTAGTTATGAAGGAGTTTTACCTCTTACCTTACAACCAGTCACATTATTATTTTGTAAAAGGCCCTGTATTCTGTCTAGGGCACACAAATACCTCCTAAGGATTTATTTTGCTTTTCCGTAAATTCTGATGCTTTTTTCAACCGTTTACTGCGTTATTGAAAAGTTAGCCACTTTCAAATGCATGTCACTCTTGGAAAGCTTGTTTGCCTCTAGGCTTAAAGGCGTCAAGCGGATATTCTTGCAGTTCTTTTCATGACTGTCGTGATGTGTTTAAAACGATCTTTATTGTGCGTGATAGTTGAGAATCTATTCAGTGTAAGCGTGTTCCTAATTATATTGAAACAAATATTGCTACTGTAGATATGTGCGTCTGCCTTTGTCTATTTGATATTATATACTTACTATTCGTTTTCAAATGGTATTTGAAAAAGTCAATATTTAATCACCTACCCCTAATATATACATACTGGATTATGACAGCTTAAATTTTTCATAAGCTTCCGATTGGAAGGTAACAAATAAAGCACAATTCAAAAGAACACAAGCAAGATAGTTTTCCTAGCGTGAAAATGTATTTATTCTGCATATTATTCCTAAATTTTGTGCTTCTCGACATTCGTGGTAGCAGAATTATATTCTGTGCAACACGCTTTGCCGCATGTTGTTAACATAGCAATGGCAATAACCCGAGCATTGTGCATGTTAAATACCATATTCTCGCCCTTGATCTAGCAGAAAGCCGCGGTGAAGTACTGATTGGTCTGAAAGGTGTGAGAAACGGAAGCGATTTGTTCAGTCGTGCGTGAACGAGCTAAACCGTTCCGATATTTACGCCTTTTTTACGCAGTCGATATATCTTATTCTGCTGCTGTGTTCTAAATCTGAACATAAAATTTATTCCACTAGGTATTGGCAAATTAATAATCTGAAACGCATTCAAATACGTTTTGTAAGTAATAAAGAAACTTCAATTTTGTGACCATAATGTCAAGGCTATGATGACCACGGCGCTGTGAACTACAATCACAATGTGAAGACTACCAAGATGAAGGCAACCGTTGGGTCATCGTGGTCACGAAGCCAATGCATCGCACCATATGATCGTACTGCGAGTTTCGGTCACTGACATGTGACTTTTGAATATCAAAGCGCTTTCCTGAAGGCCATTTTCCAAGCAACCTTTCTAACTTATAACTCGTTAAAATATCGCCATCTGTTCATTGAAGTCACTAAAAGCGTCACTGATTGCTAAATAGCAAACTTTGCCGTAAACAGAAAAAAAGGTCACTAAACCTAGCGTCAAAATTGTTAAAATGGCAACACTGTTAAAATACCGGTAAATTATAAAAATAAATTTCATTTTGTGTTTTAAAAGATAGTTAGTTTAAAAGGCCCCAACAAACACGGGATTATGCAAGTGATGGTATATTAAACTTGTTTTGGACATCCTAGCGATAGCTTTATTCGCAATACACGTGCAGCACTTCTACATCCGCTACAGCACGTGGACGCGGTGAGCGAAAGCAAGGGATACGTAATAAATAACTCATACCTATGTGGGTCGAATTCTGAGAGAAAACTTGGCCTCAGCTGTTCTTTTGTTGCATTTGTGCAGTGTGCAACCGACAGCGCCCGCTTTCAAAAGTGTTTCTGCATAGTATTGGGGGGGGGGACGGGAATGGCCTACTTTTCCTTTTCAATTCTGACTTTGGCGGGAGGGGCATGCCTCCGCTCGAACCGGTAGGCACACCTATGACAAGCATAGTGTCATGCACCTACAGGGAAATATAAACCCTTCACACTCAACGACCAGGAGTACTTGCTGTCACAACGCTGACGTGAGGAAGAGCGCCGGCAGCGAGAAGCGAATGCTTAGTGCTGCCTCAGTTTCCCCGCGACAACACCTTTCGCGACCAAATAAATGAAAGCAGTCTTCAAAGCTCCGGGAACCTCAATTGCACTGTTGACAAACGATGTAGCCCGCAGCAAAGTCTAGATAAAGACTTGAAAGACTACTGCAGACTTGCAGAGGTGGGGAAATTTACCAACTGTTACCGAATAGTCTGTGTGTGCTATATAAATACCAGTGATGAGTGGGCTGAAGAACCAATGTGGCTGAGACCCACGTAGAGCTGGTGGAGAGGTCAGACCCCCATTATCAGGGCTTCAAGCCGCTTTCTGTAGATGCAAGTGATCTTGGCTGGGATTCTAGGCGTATATATTCCCGGGTTTCAAAAGAGGGAGAGCGGGAGAGGGTCAAATGGCCTACTTTACCATCCTTTCTTGAGTGTTGGGGGCAAGTGTCCCCCTTCCTACCCCCCCCCCCCCCCGGTAGATACACCTATGACTGCAAACCATACAAACCTTACCATGCATATCCTACCACGCAGAACGTGCGCCTAGCGCAAGGAAGCTACTGAAATAATTGAATTTATCAAGCTAAAATATGTGGAAAAATCATACGCTACGACTTAGACACAGCCTACAGACATGATGGTTGTCAGATTGTAATTTGACTATACGAGAAAAGAATACTGTTACACGAAATCTTAAAGAAACCTCTTTTCCTACGTTTCTACCATTCACAGGCTGGCCGTGGCAGCCGCTAATTGCCCGCGCCGGCGCGCGGGTGTCTTGGGGGCCACGGAGCGGCGCACCCGGTTCCTTGCAACACCTCTAGATGGCGCTCGCCTCCATCACATCGTCTCCAACACAAGAGGCCGCGTTTCTACCAGAAAGCTCGCCGCCACGCATAGTGTTCGCCGCCAGCGTTTCCCGGTAAACATTGCGGTTACATACGCTGCAATTTTTGGGAAGCATGGGACGCAGTCAGGGATCGTTGAATGTTACCGCATTCCACTCTTAAGAGGATGCTTTAGCTCCGGCCCAACTCCGACACCGCCTATTCAAATACATGTAAAACGCAAAAACCTTTTTCTGAGAAAACCCCTGGAGCGATTTTAATCAAAGTTGTTGCATTTGAGAGAGAAAGTTAAATTCTAGTGACTGTTGGAAGCGGAATTTCGATTTAGGGCTTGAATTTTGTTGAAATGATTTTCAAATATTCGACCGTTCTATAAGCATAGACGCAATTAGTTCACAAATTCATAGCTCTTCATCAAGAAAGGATATCGTGGTTATAAGAATGGCATCCATTAGATCAATGAAAGCGGACAAATTCCGATATGTCATTTTACATCTTACGTGGATTTGTTACGTTGTTTACAAGGGTTCTGCAAAAGCTGTATTTCCATGTTATTTATTTTTTTGAAATTGATGTGTAACATATCAATTTTGTCTGCTTTAAATGTACTATTACATGTAATTCACTGAATTGTATTATCATTTTTCGTTGATGAGTTACAGAGTTGTAAACTTGATAGTTTCGTTGTTTGAAAATTTTTGATTTTCCCCAATCTTTAATAAATAATTCGCAACCTAAATCAAAAATTTAAAACGAACCGTCATTGGAATTTAGGTTTTTCTTTTAAATGCAACAAACTTCGTCAAATTTGGTGGTTGCCGAGAAAAACGAATTCTCCTTTTACATGTATTTAGATAGGAGCACCCGAGCTTCCTCTTAAAGGCGAAGCTTAAGCGTCCTTAAAATTTTTATTTTAGAGACAAAATTACCTGGGCCTGGTTCCGTCTTTAGGTAGACTATTGACAAAGGCAGGCAGTACTTGCATGATAGATCACAGTGATCAGCTAAATCTGTGTTCATATTGTGGCCCCAAGAAACTGAGCACAATTGCACATTCTACTTGCAGGGCTTTAAACTGGAAAGTGAAATGCATTTAACGCTTTCCCTTCTGAAGAAAAGGCAGGCTTGTCGTTGAAATATGTACCTGTCCTAGTGAGCGCAAGCTGGGCCCGTCAGTACTAATACCTGCAAATAGAAATTTGGCTTCAATGCACGCTTTTTAGCGCAGGATTTATTGTACCAAAGCGCCGCATGTTTTCGTACTAGCAGCCATCTTTACAAATTCATGTCAATGTCTTGTAGAGGCTCTGATTGACAAGTAGCGATCTCCTCTCACAAAAAAGGAGGATGAATATTGTTGACAGCTTAAGTCATGGCTTAAACAATAAAGTAAATTCTGTGGTTTTGCGTGCCAAAAACACGATTTGATTATGAGGTTGGCCGTATTCAGGGACTCCGGAATAATTTTGACCACCTGGAGTTCTTTTCCATGTGCGTAATGCACGGTACATGTACATGGGCGTGTTTGCATTTCACCCTCAACGAAATGCGGCCACCATAGCCGGGACTCAATCCCGCGCCACCAGGCTTAGCAGTGGAATGTCAAAGCCACTACACCACAAGGGCGGGTATTCACGGTTTGTCACTTGCCACTTTTGCAAGTGCATTCCGCCTAGTGCTGCAAGTCAAAAGTCAAGAGGCAGATACTTTTTGTGCTTAGAACGTTCTTCTGGTGATCGAAACAGAAGCGCTTGAAAGGAAATGAAGGCACAGTGTAACGTCTGCGGCGTTGCATTGCGTACTATTTTTGCTTTGAAGTCTTTAAAACCCTCGATGTCCAGTCGTAAGTGCGTTCATAAAAGTGAGAGTATTACCGTTGTAGAGCAAAGAACACGTCTTTGCAGCTACCCTTAGAAATGTGAAACTGTGCAGTAAAGTTGTTATTTTTTTTTATTTTTTTTTTATTTAACATACTGTTAGTCCCACTGGGACTGTTACAGGAGTGGATTTATCAGCAAGATACAGGAATACAGTGCAGTACAGTAATACGCCAGTTACACATCAAGCGGGCAATAATACAAACAGTATACAGTATAGTAATATGCCAGTTACGCACCGAGTGGGCAACAACACAAAATCAATACAGTCTGAACGTGATCATCAGGTCTGGATTGTTGTCAAGACTGACAAGGCAGCGAGCTCAGCGAGCTTTTTCAAGGAATCCTGCGCAGTTATAGATTTATCTAGGCCGTTCCATTCTCTTATGGCTCGAGGGAAAAGAGAAAAGTAATATGTGTTGTTAGCACAAGAGTATTCATTAATCGTAAAGTCATGCTTGTGACGTGTTTCTCTAGAACGATTAAAACTAATGTAAGTAGCAGGATCCATGTTAAATGCGTTATGAATTAATTGATAAAGAAACTTGAGCCTATGGAGCGTGACGCGGCTTGATAAGGTGTCTAGGCTTGCGTTGGAAAGCAGCTCTGTGGGAGAATCAGTGCGCCGGTATCTATGGTAGATAAAACGAACAGCTTTTCGTTGAACTGATTCGAGCATGTGTACATCTTTTTGCATATATGGAAACCAGACGACGTTTGCATATTCCAAGATTGGACGGATAAGGACTTTATATGCGAGTAACTTGGTATCTGAAGCCGCAAAGCGCAAGGTGCGCTAAATTGCCACCGTAGTTAAGGAAAGTGTCACTTATTTCGTAATATTATATTCAGTCTTCTTCTCAAATAAATATTTCAAAGAGCCTATTTTATGTTATTTCTTCAGATTTGCGTTTCTTTAAACGACTAAATACAGTCTTAGATGGTCGGGTCATTGTTTCAGAGTGTGTTCGGTATGGGAGGGTTAACATGTCTTCAGAGCAGCTGGTAATGAGATATATTGCCCCAAAGTATCCTGAAAATGCAGTAGCATTCCTGGTAGGGTTCAGCTATTGTTTTCTCGATGTGCATATGAAAAGGTTTTGAAACATTATCAACTGAACCAATCAAGTAATTTGTGTCACATATTTTGGTCAGATATCTTGACATGTACTAATCTCAATCCACAATTGCAAATTGGGGCATAATGTAAATATTCCAAACGTAAAGATCGGAAGCTTGCGAAATATATCTGAAAAAGTGATTTGTCGCATTACAGGAGCAATGTCTTCCACTTCTAGTAGCGCTCCTGAACACGTAAAATTGCAGTATATGCCACAATGAAAAAATATGTCACATGCAAAATCTGGTATGTCCACTTTATAGCTCACGTTGCATTGCTACCTGTCTGCGTTACTAAAATTACAATGGATAACACATACTGTAGCACAGCTTCTGTTTAAGCTACTTGATAAGACATACTGGTATACATTAGAGGCACGAAGAAACGACTACAAGGAAGGAAATTGAAACCACTGGCACCATGTACCGTGTGAACTGCTCCTGCGGCGGCGGCGGCGGCAGCAGCAGCAGCAGCAGCAGCAGCAGCAGCAGCAGCAGCGGCAGCAGCAGTAGCGGCAGCGGCAGTGGCAGCAGCAGCAGCGGCAGCAGCGGCAGCGGCAGCGGCAGCAGCAGCAGCGGCAGCGGCAGGCGTGCGTCTATTTGTCGTACAAAAATCCCTCACGTGACCTGATCCTAGGTGCCTAGGGACAGCATCGTTTAGGGATTTTTGAGAAGGCGCGATGCTGGCGCCGAACGACGCCGTGGCGTGTTCGTCCTCGGCATGATCGTTCTCTGGACCGCGCGTTGTTCAACATTGCACATGTGATTGTGCTTGCGTTGCTTGTGTGTTGGTTGTAGGTTCTGTGTTACTTGGCGGAAAGCCGTGAGTAGTGGCGGTGCGGCAGTGCGGCTTTGGCCTCGGTGAGCTCTGGTAGTACAGAATCTGCGTTGTGTGACCCGTGCTTTCTTGAGAACCGGCGGTGGTGACGATTGAAATATCGAAGTGGCCTAGCGCCTCGGCAGCGAAGTTCTGCGAACCGCGATGTGGCGTCGCCGTGTCCGACTTTGCTTAACGGACATCGAGGCATGTGCTGCTCGCTGCAAGTCATGTAAATGCAACTGCGTCGACCGCCCACTGTTCAGCGCTGAATGTGTGTTTGGTGTGCTGTGCTTGAAACGATTGATGCAGCCGTGCAGAGGGGGTGACGAAGGAGCAGAGTGGCTTAGGGGCTCCGTTTGCGTGTTCACAGACATGTGCTCCCGTCTTGGTCTCATTAGCGGCTGTCGCGGGATTGTGGTGTGCTAGCTCCTTGCCTAGTATGAAGTTAACGACGTTAACACACAGCATGTTCACGTTTTTCCGCGCTATATGTCATTTGCGTGACGGCCGAGTTGAAAACGAGACGTATGTCTGTGTTCTTTGCGTTTGTGTGTTGTAAATTACTTTCTATTGTGGAAGTTCTGGGAGTCTTGTTACGCAAGGAGTGCAAACGTAAACATAAACACATGTCTGTGTGAATCAGCTACCGTGTGTTGCGACGCTCTTCCGTGTGGTAGACTGATGCATGGTGCGCGTTTATTGCTGTACTGTTGTAAAAACCATTTGTTTATTCACTCAATAAAAATGTACGGCTTCTTCGCCGCAGTACATTTTAATTACGCGGTGAAGCATACTAAAAGTTGGAGGGGGCCGCTATCAGCCAGCATAGTATGTCCACTTAGGCGACCTGAGAGGCGGCGGGTGCGCGAGTGTATAATTAAAGAACTCTTATTATGTCCGGTGACAGTGGCCCCTTTTCACTTTTAGTATGTTTCACCGCAGTACATTGCTTAGGCTTCACCGCGAAATATTAGTGTATTGCGAGAAAGATAATCGTAAAAAGCCTAATTATGCAACGTTTCTTTTGTACCTTGCTACACCGCAATACAGGGGTGTAAATAAGCATCATGCAGTAAAGCATAGTAAGAGTGGAAAGGCCACATAGGTTTACACTGTGCTCATTATTTTCAATTGTGACATAATTTGCAAGTGCATCTGTGCTCGTGGTAAGCTTCATTGACAAATCTTTGTACATTACAAATTAATATTGCAGGGAAGCTTACTAAAGCACATTCGCCATTATGGTATGTGTTATTCACCTTCAATGCAGGAGCACAATGTGGATTCTTGCCCCTGCTTTTGGCTGGACTGCACATGCTCTTTGAGAAATGATTCATTTCATTGATTCATTCTTTGATTAAGCGCGAGACCTAGCAATGGGTAGCCCAAATATAGATTTGAGAACACCAAAACGAATTCAGCAGTAAGAAGCTAAAGGGTTGTTTCGGTGTAGAGCAGTGGCCAAGTCTGGATATGAAAGAGGAGGAAGAAAAGCCGAGTCTTTCCACTTCAACACTGGGAGGCACAACTCCCACAAATAAATACAACTCTTACTTATTTTACTTTTGTGATGAAGTGATGAGACAGTTTGACAATTTCAATCGCTGAAAGCCTTAACGAAGCCTTTTTCAGGTTGCTTATTCTTGGTTTCAGACTCTGCACATTGCATGTTTTCTGTGTTTGTTGCTTTTTCTTTGTGGGTAGGGCATGTCAACATTTTTTACACCATGTCAAGTATGTGGTGCCATAGACTGTTCTTAGATGAAGTCTTGCCCTTTCATTCTGTACAATATGATGTCGTTTTTTGTTGTGTCCAAGGCCGTTTTACAGCGTGATTGTAGCATTTTGCTAAGTTTTGCCTCTGTCACCCAAGCTTGAAAGATTGCTACCCACTGCTGGTGGCATGACACATGTGACATTTCTTGAAAAGAATATTAGGTAAATTTTGGTGTGGGTGGGAATCATACCCGGGCCTCCGGAGTGCGAGACAAGCACACTTCCCCAATGCCACGGTTGCTCCACGGTTCTGATGGGCTAAATGAGCGCCCAGTGTGTGCATCCTTGTGCACGTCGCAGCGCTAGTGCGTGCGTCGTTGTGCACGTGGCAGTGCAGCCAATGGGTAGGAGGTGACGCCACGTCACGAGTGTATAAAGTGAGTGCGTATAATAAAAAGCATTAATGTCCAATTAAATGTCGCTGAGTGGTCTATTGAATTATGAACTCCTTGTGGGCATATGAGGACACTAAGATGCTTGGCACATTTTCATGTGGTCTCACCAAGGCACAGAAAAGCGGCCGAGAGCTTGCACAGACAAGGAATGTGGACAAAAAAAAGCATTTCAGCAAAAGGACTAATGCTTTCGCATTCCCACACATAAGCAGTCATAAGTGTCCCTGCCGAATTTATTATATCAGTATTGCCTTGCGTGGGGCAATTCTAACTCTCCAATTATTGTAATGGCAATTCACTGCTGAATCCTGTGATTGAACCCTTCACTGATATATAGGGTGTCCCAGCTAACTTTGGACAGAGCTTAAATATATGTGAATGCCACACAGCTGGACAGAACCAAGGTAATGTTGTTTGCCGACACTTGGAGATACTTCTTTTTCGTTCTACCTAAATACATAATTAGTCCTAATTAATTAATCAGCTTCTCAAATATTGTTAGATTAAAAGTGTCAATGAGAAAATTGCCATAAAAGGAAGTGTGTCACTTATCCTGTGCACTGGTTCTCTCTTTGAATTGCAATTTGTTGCCCATATTTGCTCTTTTGTTGCATTTCAGATTAGGAATGGCTATCATAATTGACATTTAACCATATTGCACACAATGTGGATGATATGTAATTGCTATATATGGCCACCATAAATATAATAGAAGTTAATAATTCAAGAATAGTGCCTTTGCATGGTGATGCAGCCATGAATTGTGGCTATAAAGTACCAGCACTGCAGGTAGCACTGTTTGTGCAGAATATAGTTCAACTCTGATACTTTCAAACATCATTGTTTTTATCTGCATTTATATAGCTCCAGTTTCTATGAACAACACACATCTGGTGGAAGAGTGGCTTGCACCTGCAGTTGGGTCCAATTAATAGCCAAATTTCTGCCCGTTTTCATGTTATTAGCATATTAGTAAATGCAGTCGTTTTTATAGTAGCCTGGTTGCCCAGTGTAGAAGCCACTGCAGGGTGTCAGGATCTCATACACATCTTCAGCTTTGCAGGGGACACAGCATCTGGCAC
This sequence comes from Dermacentor andersoni, assembly GCF_023375885.2. Taxonomy (NCBI): domain Eukaryota; kingdom Metazoa; phylum Arthropoda; class Arachnida; order Ixodida; family Ixodidae; genus Dermacentor; species Dermacentor andersoni. Next base: position 37,604,994 of record NC_092821.1, on the reverse strand, counting down.
ATAGTTTGTCACAGGCCATGTATTCGGGGCAAGTTGAGTTTACTCACTAGCAAAGGTAAAACCAAGCTTGTTGGATATGAAGTAAACCACCTATATACTCAGTGGCCTTCTTCATTTCGTGTGACATATGTGGTTATAGCGACCCTTGTTTTAAGCACTTCTTGTCCAGCAGCGGTCGTTTGCTTTTGAAACACTCAGGATAGCTTTCAGCAAGCTGGACAGGAATAACACTGAAAAACCAGCAGATGTTAATTGTCGCACTTATCATGCGAAGCTTCGTACAGTATGATGAGGGCGTAAATAAATGAGGGTGTTCCTCAAGGCCTTGTAGCACATGTCACGAGTTTGGAGGAACATGATTTATAGCACTTTTTTGATCGCATGCCATAGGTTTAGCAGGTGTGGCCATGGTTGAAGTGCGGTGCAAGGTCAAGAAAACAGATATCTATGAGCAGCACCCTGGTAAAGGAGACTCTGGGAAAACTAGTGGGAAGCCTGTTAAACATCTGGTTGACGCGCTTGCTGACTTCATCAGGCAAAGTATGATAAAGAGAAGGAACTCATCAACACATCAGGTTTTTACATATAAACAGTGCTAAGGTCATAACACACCAACAAGTCTTAGTGCGCAGGCTATGCATGACCAACTACATATGCCTTCTGTTCGGACATTGCTCATTGTAACTAACAAGGATGGAGTGGACAAAAAAAGAACAGCAGCTCCATTAATTTGGTTTCACTGGTATCAACAGTTTTTTGTAAGTGTACATCGCCATACTCCGCAATGTCTTCTTGGGTGACATCAACAAGGACCAGCTTGCGGCAAAGGGTAATAGACATCTTTACAAGCTAAATATGCATGCATGCATGGAGAGCACTTTGTGTCCAAAAAGTAGGCACTTCCACAGGGGCACTGGAAAAGGAACATATTATTGACAGTGGGCAAAGACAAGCTTCTCTGCTACTATACACCCAGCATTGTTGCCATGTAACGACATCTGAAACAATCCCTCTCAAAGAGTAAATCATCTTTGTGCATCCATAAAGAGGGCAGCAGGCAAAACCCCTTCAGCAATGATGCCAGCTTCAAATGGCCCACTTGCACATCCTGAATGCTTCCTTCTTAGACTTTGCTGGGTGCAAGCATTCTACTGTCCAAAAGTTGTCATTGAGAGCACTGTTCGTTTGGTTGCAATACAGTTCTGAAGTGATTGCAACAAATTTCCCTTCCTAGTTGGTCTGGAGGCTCACGGTGCTCATGAAGCAACACCATGAGATAAGCAAGGTGACTGGATGCCTCCAAGCCCTTGTTTGTTTATCACACTGTTTTGTTAGTAACAACCATGAGATCTGAGACCAACAAGCTCACGTTCAGCACTCTAATGGTTACTGTGGAGGATCCATAATAAAAAGCACAAAACAGAAAACGCCACATCGCGGTTCGCTGCCAAGGCGCTAGGCCACTTCATTATTTCAATTGTCACCACCGCCGGGTTCTCAAGAAAGCACGGGTCACACAACACAGATTCTGTACTGCCAGAGCTCACCCAGGCCAAAGCCGCCCTGCCGCACCACCACTACTCACGGCTTTCCGCCAAGTAACACAGAACCTACAACCAACACACAAGCAACGCACGTACAGTGCTCACGGAATGAAATAGGACACGGAGCATTTAGTAGAACCCTACATATGTGCAAAGTGCGCGAGAGCACCATGTCATGTCGCTAGGAATTTGGTCACCAAAGGTGAAGAGGACTCCGATGTAAGTGTACGCGCCACAATTACGTCGATGTGGCACGAACTGCAGCCGGTTGAAACGAAAGTATGTGCATTACTTAGCCCTAAATTGACGCGTTTCATTCCGTGAGCACTGTACAATCACATGTGCAATGTTGAACAACGCGCGGTCCAGAGAACGATCATGCCGAGGACGAACACGCCACGGCGTCGTTCGGCGCCAGCATCGCGCTTTCTCAAAAATCCCTAAACGATGCTGTCCCTAGGCACCTAGGATCAGGTCACGTGAGGGATTTTTGTACGACAAATAGACGCACGCCAGCGGCAGCAGCAGCGGCAGCGGCAGCGGCAGCAGCGGCAGTGGCAGCAGCAGCGGCAGCAGCAGCAGCGGCAGCAGCAGCAGCAGCAGCAGCAGCGGCAGCGGCAGCAGCAGCAGCGGCAGCAGCAGCAGCGGCAGCAGCAGCAGCAGCAGCGGCAGCAGCAGCAGCGGCAGCAGCAGCAGCAGCGGCGGCAGCAGCAGCAGCAGCGGCGGCAGCAGCAGCAGCGGCAGCGGCAGCAGCGGCAGCGGCAGCGGCAGCAGCGGCAGCGGCAGCAGCAGCAGCGGCAGCGGCAGGGGCAGCGGCAGCAGCGGCAGCAGCAGCGGCAGCAGCGGCAGCAGCGGCAGCAGCAGCAGCAGCAGCGGCAGCGGCAGCGGCAGCGGAGGCGGCAGCAGCAGCAGCAGCAGCAGCAGCAGCAGCAGCAGCGGCAGCAGCAGCGGCAGCGGCAGCAGCAGCAGCAGCAGCAGCAGCAGCGGCAGCGGCAGCGGCGGCAGCGGCAGCGGCAGCGGCAGCAGCGGCAGCGGCAGCAGCAGCAGCAGCAGCAGCAGCAATAACGGCCGATTACATCAAGACGCAGACGGTTTATCACGCTATCCAGTGGATGAACCACCCACCGACCCTGATCCCGATGCCGACGCTTGCGTTTTCTCCGTCTCTAAGGTGCTACACTTCGCCGACGAGCAACGCCGTGATGCTACCATGCGCACCATCATTGATGGTTTGGAATCTTCGCCCTCAAATTCGTGCCTTCACATGTTTGTTTTCCGCAATGGTGTATAATACTTCACGATGCACGCCCCGATGGTCCTGCCCTACTTCTCGTCATTGCTAAGCACCTACAGTCAGCTGTTCTCCAAGAACTGCACGATTTACCAGCGGCAGGTCACCTTGGCGTCTCCCGCACCTACGACCGGATTCGCCGACGCTTCTTCTGGCCAGGCCTTGCCCGCTCCGTCCGGAAATACGTTGCGGCGTGTGAGAAATGCCAGCGCCAAAAACACCATCGACGCTCCCTGCCGGGTGCCTTCGTCGGCTCGACATTCCTTTGGAGCCATTCTTTCGCGTTATCTTGGACTTACTCGGTCCTTTCCCTCTATTCACGTCTGGCAGAAGTGGGTCGCTGTGGCTACAGATTACACCACGCGCTACGTCATCACCAGAGCGCTTCCAATAAGCTGCGCTACAGATGTCACCGATTTTCTTTTACGCGACGTAATTCTGCAGCATGGTGCTCCACACCATGGTCGGACATTCCTTTCTAAAGTCATTGCCGACGTCCTGCAGTCCTGCTCAACCAAGCACAAGCTGACTACCTCTTACCATCCACAGACGAATGGTCTCACACAGCGTCTGAATCGCACCCATACAGACATGACTGCAAAGTGTGTATCGTCCGACTATAATTATTGGGACCTTGCTCTACCCTGTCACTTTTGCCTATAGTTATTGGTGTCACGACACTGCCGGTTATTCACCGTTTTTTCTGTTGTTCGGCCGCGAACCCACATTGCCACTGGACGCACCCCTTTCATCCTCCGGAGCAAGGACCAGCGAGTGTGCACTTGACGCCATCACCAGGGCTGCCCAAGCACGCGAAATTGCACGCGCTCGCTTCCTGACATCTCAAGACAAGCAACGGCACTTGTACGATCGCCTACATAGAGAGGTCGACTTTTCACCTGGATCTCTGGTACTCCTTTGGTCCCCGGCTCGTCACGGTGGCCTGTCAGAAAACTCCTGTCTCTGTACACAGGCCCATATTAAGTGCTGCGTGCCGTGACTCCAGTTACGTACGAAATGGCCCCAGTCAGTAGCAGTGCCTCATCTGAACCGAATTCCACTGACGTTGTACATTTCGCACGCATCATACCATAGTACTCTCCTGTTCTCTGCGATATTTAAACGCACCGGGACAGTGCTTTCGCCGCCGGGGATAATGATACATGCATATTGCGTGTTTCTTGTGGGTGATGCACGCGGGTGCCGCGACGAAGACAACGAACGCGCTCTGGCTCTCGAGCTGTCGGCTGAAGTGCCCAGCACTGCAGTTATCCTTTGTAAATATGCTTTGTAGATACTCTCCAGTTCTTAATCCTTCATTCGCGTACCCACATTATTCAAAGGAGCATAAGCTGCGTGAAACCTTTTTTTGCGAAGGCACCTTGTGGGAGATTCGGCACGACAGCCTGTTATACGTTCCGCTTTTTAAAACACAAAACAAGAAGATACCACTCGGTGCCTGTTTCAATGATTATTTAACAATCGCGTAAATCTTTTTGCAGAGGAGAAGCAGTCATAGTATAAATATGGCAGAATATACAGATGGTTTAGGGCTTAACTCAGGTAGGTTAGAGGAAATACGTCGTTTTAGTAGGCGTGGTTGTTGGTCGGTTAGCTCGATTTGTAGCCCGTAGGGTCTGTAACATTCATGCCTTCATTTTGAGTGCTTCGTTATTTTACGTACGCACAACGCTATGTTTTAACCTACGGGGAAATTTCTAGTAAGTAGTTCATTGTTTCTATCTTTGACTGCTTTATGCGGCAGCATTTGATGCATGTTTCATAAACTGTGCTTTTAAGTTCACGCAATGGCCGCATTTTCGAAGGAAGCTGTTTATGGTTAGGACCTGGAAAAAACTGTGTCTGGGATGTTGAAAGAAGAAAGTCAACCGTCACGTGTGCCGATCAAGGTGATAGTGCAGAACGGGTCCAAGCTCAATGGCACATATTCTTGTGGGCTTGCTCGTCTATGACGACGCGTGTCGAAACGTCAGTGTAATTATATAAAGTAAAAAAGTACTTAGTAAAAATTAAGAGCAAAAAAATGAAAATTTTAGAGCACTACGAGTATGTGAAGAGGGATGACCAGCGAAGCTGTTTAGCGCATGCCGCAGAGGTGATCCAGAATATTGAACAAAGGTGAGTCAGTGAATGAGACAACTTTATTTGGTCCACAATAGAAGCCAGCGGACTCAACGTCACCTGGCTGGGCCCACTCGGGGACCATCAGGTGAAACCTGACGGCGCTCTCGCGAGCCCTTCGGACTGCCAGGATTTACTGTTCTGGTCCTGGGCCAACATATTGTTGTCATAATCTGTGGCCATCGTAGCGATACAGGTACGCACACGCATTCGTGTATCACCTATTATTAAATGTAGTTGCGTAAGACAATGAATGGCTCATACTCCGTTAACTATTGGCTCATCCCGCCATAAACGCGGCCTACCCATTACTACGACAGAAGGGAAATTCTACGCAGGAACGATGAGCGGTAGTGGCATGGAATGTGGGAAGTGGGCTCACTGCCGTATCCCTGCGCCGCGCAGCCGTGGTTTACTCAGCGTCGCCTACTCTGGCGCCGGCCAGGGGCACTGTCGCCTGTTTTCTTGAAAACTTCCTTTGCTTGGTGTGCAGTGCGTTCTTCTGGATCGACGTGGTCGGCTCTCGGCTTGAAGTCACGCTGGCGCTTTGAGTAGTATCTTCGCCGCTTCTTCTGTGGTTGACGTTTTGCTCAATGTGGTATATGAGTGAGTGAGCATGACTAGCGGCAACAACTTGTGGAGTCAGGTGGATGCTCTCAATGCTTCGGGCAGATTATCTGGCGCCTAAGTGGCGTTGTCTATCTAGGGCAAATCAGACAATGCTTCAGCAAGAGGCAACTGCATATCGAAAATATCTTGGATATGCTAAGCCTGGTGAAGACAAATAGCACATGCAAAATTGGCTGCGGCGAACATGCAGCTGAGCTCACTAGGAATGTGATCAACTTTTATATTACAACGTGGCTGCATTTCTTCACAAAGGGTATCAACTCTGAAAAATAAGAGAGAAGGAAGAGATTTGTGCACCGAATTATCGCTAAGACTTTGTAAGGACAGTACGCATGGTACCTGTTCATGACAGTGCGCGACCATGTTTTCTGGCGCGTACATTCTCTATTTCATTGTAAATAAGCATTCTTATTGCATAAATGTACCTGAAATTTCCGGCCTTTCGGTGTCAGCAGCGATAACGTTAAGAACGATGTAATGTACATAAATAACCAGCTAACCAGCTTAACGTGTGCAGCAGTGATGGCTAAATAACAAATTTCGTGCATAGACGAGGCAACGTGAAAACTTTTGCTTTAGTACAACACACTTTCGCGCTGCAGGCCTTACATGAGAAAAAAAAAACGACGTGAGTGACAGAGCTCCAGGACCCTAATAGCATCCTGTATTCGAGCCACCAGCTCTCCGTCGCTGCCCCCAGCGCTCCATGGAGTAACATCGTCAGTATAAATGGTTTGTTCAACACTCTTAATGCCCAACAATATTTTGGCCAGCTTGGTCATGACCATATTGAACAGGAAGGGAGACAACACCGAGTGATGTGTGGTGCTCTTGTCACCTAGCTCATAAAGTTCTGATTTAAGTCGCCAATGTGTAAGGAAGCAGTTCTTCCGCTCAGAAAACATGGAATGTAGCGGAAAACGCGTTCACCAAGATTAAGATCCAAAATGACCTGCAGAATTCCCGTGTGGCGTACGATGTCAAAAGCCTTCGCTACATCAAGACGTAGTATGACCCTTGTATCGCGAGTGACCTTTTCTATGAGCCTCTTCTTAATTCTAAGCATAACACCCTGCGTCGAAAGTCTTGGCCTCAATCCGATAATGGTGTGCGGAAAAAGTTCGTTCTCCTGCGCATGGTTCGAGAGCCGACTGAGCAGGACATGTTCCGCGACCTTACCGAGGGATGACGTCAGAGAGATCGGCCTGAGGTTTGCAAGCCGAAGAGGTTTGCCCGGCTTGGGAATTAGTACCGTACGTGCATGCTTCCATTCTTTCTAAACGCGACCCTCTTTCCAGATTCTATTGATTTGCCTGGTGAGGTCACTGACAAAATTATCTTCGAGGTTGTGCAGAACCCTGCGGGAGATACCATCGGGGCGAGCGGCACGTCTACTGCTAAATTCCTGAATCGCAAGGCCAATTTCACCCTCCGAGAAACTCCCACAAGGGCGTGATTGGGAGACTCCGAGCATCCGACTGAAAGGGGGCGAGCCATTGCTTACTCTTGAGTGGGAGGTACCGACTAGCTAGGTCATCCAATAGCTTGTCATCCGCCTTTTTTCTTTCTCACCCTGTGAACAATTTTGTATAGTAGCGAACGTGGGCGTTTATCCCTTTAGGTACCAACCTCCTTCTGAAATTCCTCTCTCCCATGCCCATTATGGCACAGAAAGTATTGAACTGAATTGAATCGAATTGAATATTTATTCTCCTTGAACAAATACACAAGTAAGGAGTGGCCACAAAAAGCTACTGAGATTAGTAGCTTGACGAGGTGGCTGCCCCTTTACACAGCTGCAGCAGCAGCAGTTATTAAAAATTTTCATACAAATGACTGCTTTCATACATATGCACGGACAATGATTGCACAAGGTAAAATAAGCATTTTGCAAAATACAAAGGAAAGCTTCACATTAATGAACAAAATATAAGCAAATAGATAAATAAATGCATCATAGTTCACAGCAACTGATCTCGCATTGTTTTTTGGACAACTGTGACAAATCTACAGATTTGTTGGCAAGATTATTGAGATTATTGATTCGACACAGAATGTAACTTACACTGGAAGAATACTGTTCTGGAGATATAGATATACTAACACAAACGAAAAAGGGACCATTAGATTTTGGTATAGTATAAAGAAAAACCTATTATCTTGAATAGCACTTTTTTGATTTAATGATGCTATAATGTGCACCCGCCGCGGTAGCTTAGTGGCTTTGGTGCCGCCCTGATAAGCATTACGTGACGGGATCGACTCCCGGCAACGGCGACCACACTTAGATGGGGGCGAAATGGCAAAATACGCCTGTACTTACATTAAAGTGCACGTTAAAGAGCCCAAGGTGGTCAAAGCTAATCTGGAGTCCCCCACTACTGCAGGCCTCATAATGAGATCGTGGTTCTGGCTCGTTAAATTCCATAGTTTTTTCCATTGTTACGCTAAGTTGTTTGAATAACGTCTACGGTAATACGCAATACATGTCTCGAAGTAGTTTCTATATGTGTTGCGAAATGTTTATATTGTTTTCAGTACTGATCATTATGCTACTCATGCATTCTGTGAGACAGTTGACCTGAATGTGAAGCTGTAGAGAGAGAGAGAGAACAACTTTAGTGAAAATGCCTGCAGAGTCGGTTAGGCTCCCTCCACGCAGGGAGGACAAGCTTTTACCGCGACGCGGCCACTACGTCAGTCTCGTGCATTGTGCTCCTCGAGGTCTTGGTTCCTCGCTACTTCCGCGGATCCGAGAGGGCCGCCGCCCCCTTCCTCGGGGTTCTGCCCCCCTTCTCCTCGGTTTCGCGAGGTCACTGCCTCTCAACAGCTGCCGAGACCTGCTGGACGGCCTTGAGTTTTGTATCTTGGTCATAGCTCCTCGTTGCATCCTCTAGCTGCGGCGGGATCGTCGTCTTCTCGCTGGCTTCTCGTGGATTTATACTACAGTCCCAAAGGATGTGAGCCGCGGTGGCTCTCTCCTTAGCGCACAGTCTACACACGTCACTCGCGTAGACGCTCGGACACACGTGCTTAGCTAGCACCGGGGTGAGCAGGGACCCCGTCTGTAATTGCCTGTATAACACTGCCTCCTTCCGGGTAAGCCCCGGGTGAGGTGGCGGCATAGTCTGTCTGTTGTCTGTACCACTTCACTATTTCGTTGAAGGTGGTCATCTTGTCCTTGGCACTGCACTGCGACCAACACTCCGAGTCGGCCGTGCTTGCAGCTGCGCGGTTGGTTAGTCCTCGCGCGGCCGAGTTGGCTGTCTCGTTGTGGTTCACGTTCCCGCGTTCCGACACGTCACTGCCCATGTGTGCCGGAAACCACTTGATCAGCACAGCGCTTTTGCGTCCGATGTCTTCGGCCTTCCGCAGTATGCGCGCAGCCTCACTACATACCCTACCCTTGGCGTAGTTCTTCACTGCCGTTCTAGAGTCACACAACACTGTAGTGCATCCGGGGTTGGAGACGGCCAAGGCGATGGCCACCTCCTCCGCCCGGTGCGCCTCTCGAGTCCGGACGCTCGCCGCGGTCTTCGTTGCACCCGTCGATGCCCCGACAGCCACCACCGCGTATGCGTCGCTGCTCCCTCGATACTCCGCCGCGTCCACGTAGATGGCGCCTTCTTCTCTGGCGTGGAGGTCCACGAGAGCCCTGGCCCTCGCCAACATCCGCTCCTTGTTGTGCTCGGGGTTCACGTTCCTAGGGATCGGGCAGACCCTGAGCTTTCTGTAGATGCTATCCGGTATAGGTACGCCTTTCTGCTGCTCGCCTTCCCTCGGCTCGAGGCCAAGGTCCCGCAGTATCTTTCTTCCGGTTCTTGTTTCAGAGAGACGCTCGAGTTGCGCCGTTCTCTGTGCTTCGGCTATTTCGTCCAGCGTGTTGTGGACTCCCAGCGCCATGAATTTTTCGGGGCTCGTGCTCCCGAGGAGGCCAAGTGCCGCCTTATACGCCTTGCGTATGGTGGCGTCTATCTTGTTACGTTCGCTCGGCCTCCAGTTCTGGAAAGTGGCCACGTACGTTATGTGGCTAACTTCGAAGGATTGAACGAGCCTAGTCAGGCTCTCCTCCTTCATGCCCGCTCTTCTGTTGGACACCCTCTTGATGAGTCTCATTGCCGCGGCCGCTTTGGCCGTGAGCTTGTTGACCGTTTCACCGTTGACTCGGTTTCGCTGGATGAGGACCCCGAGCACTCGAATCTTCTCGATTTCCGGTATTACTTGTCCTCCCGCTGTCTCGACCGTGATCTTGAGCCGCTCGTACTTGACTTCCATATTCTTTCTTTTCCTGCCCGCTCCTGTCGGTGGAATCACCAGCAGTTCTGACTTGGCCGGAGAGCAAACGAGTCCAGACCCGCCCAGCTGCTCCTCGATGGCGTTGACCGCTTCTTGCAGCGTTGTCTCGATGTGTCCGTCGCTTCCTCCCGGTACCCATAGCGTAACGTCGTCGGCGTAGATGGTGTGTCGGACTCCCGCTACTCTTTCTAGCCGGTTGGCCACCCCGATCATCACGAGGTTGAAGAGAAGCGGGGAGATCACCGAGGCCTGCGGAGTTCCGACGCTGCCCAGCTTCTTCTCTTCGAGCTGCAGGTCTCCCGCGCAGATTTCGGTGGTCCGTTTCGTCAGGAAGTCTTTGATGTACTGGTATGTCCTTCTGCCCATGTTTAGTCTGGATACTTGGGCCAGGATAGCAGAGTGCCTCACTTTATCGAAGGCGCTCTGCAAGTCCAGCCCGAGTATGGCTCTGTTGTCTTTGGTGCCCGTCGTATCGTCGATGATCTCATTCTTCAGTAAGATCATGGCGTCTTGCGTCCCGAGCTTCTTCCGAAACCCCATGATGGAATTTGGGTAAAGCTCCGATTCTTCCAGGTAACGCTGCCACCTGTTCATGAGAACGTGCTCGAGGACCTTTCCCACGCACGAAGTGAGCGAGATCGGCCTGAGGTTCTCAATGTTGGGCGGCTTGCCACGCTTGGGGATGAGGATCGTCTTGGCTGCTTTCCATTGCTTGGGCAGCCTTCCTTCTTGCCAGCACTTGTTGTAGAAGTTCGTGAGCGTTTCGATGGCCGCTTCGTTGAGGTTCTTGAGCGCTCTGTTGGTCACTCGATCGGGACCCGCGGCGGACCTGCCATTGAGATCCTGCAGGGCAACTCTGACTTCCCATGCCTGGATGTCTCGATCTAGCGTCTCGTTCTCGTTGCCTTGGTAATCCGGGTGTCTTTCCGTGGGGGTGGTCGGTAGGTACTTGGCGTCCAAGCGCCCCTTGACCTCGTCCTCCCCGTGTTCACAGATTGCCTTGTGTAGGATTCTGGCCAGGTTGTTGTGTTGGTGGCCCTTGGTCTTGGTTTCGTCGACGAGGTGCCGCAGCATGTTCCACGTCTTGCCCTTGTGCATCTGTCCGTCGGCTTCGTTGCACGCCTCGTTCCACTGTTGGGTGCATAGCACCCTGCAGTGGACCTCGATCTGCCTGTTGGGCTCGGCGATTTTCTTCCTTAGACTTCGGTTGGTTCGTCGCTTCTGCCATCTCGCCTTTATGGACTGCTTGGCTTCTATCAGGTGGGCCAGCCCACTGTCCATCTTATCTATCCGTTCGTCCGTCTCCAGCTCTATGGTGGCTCCTTCCATCGTCTCAACGACGTTGGCCGCCCATTGCTCGATGTCCGTAATGTCCAGTTGCACCGCGGGTAGCGCCTTTCGAAAGGCGTCCCAATCCGTAATGCGATGCTTCCTTATGCCGCTGTTGCCTCGGCCTTCGAGCGGTACGACGACCTCCACGATGTAGTGATCGCTGCCCAGCTCTTGGCCCGTGTTTCTCCATTTTCCTTCTCTCGATCCTCCGTCGGTTTTGACGAAGGTAAGGTCCGGAGTGGTGTCTCTCGTAACCGATGTGCCGATCCTGGTGGGAAAGGCCGGATCCGTGATTATGTTCAGTCCCACGTCGGTGGCGTCTTGCATGAGCTCTCTCCCCTTGACCGTCGTTCTGTGGTAGCCCCAGTCTTGGCTCGGAGCGTTAAAGTCTTCGCACACTACGAGCATATTGCTCCCCGCGACTGAACTCGCTTTGTGGAAGAGTGCCTTGAATTTCTGTTGTCCGTGGGACGGATTGCTGTAGACCTTCACAAGGAAAGTGCTCTCCTTCCTCCTCTTGCCCGTGATTACTTCCACCGTGTAGTGTTCGATGGCGCTTCTGCCGATCATTTCGTGTTCCATGAAGGTGATCCCTTTCCTAACGAAGGTGCAGACCCCTCTGCCCTTGCCCTTGGACGTGTCCCTTTTGCTCGGCGGGCTGTCGTGTGACTGGTAGCCAGGAAGTCTCGGCGTCTCTTTGCTGTGTGTTTCTTGAATCATTATGACGTCTGGTTTCCTCGTTAGTTGCTGCAAGTGTTGCTGCAGCACCGCTCTCTTGCCGGTAAAGCCGTTGCAGTTCCAGTGCCAGACCAAGAGGTCTCTCACTGGCGGTGTGGATGCTGCTGTACGTGCTGTCCCGTCCATGATGGCTGCAGTTTGGCGATGATCTGTGCTTCCATACCTTGTATTTGTGCTTTTATCTGCGTCTGCAGCTGTGCTTGCATCTGCGCCATCATGTTCTGGATCGTGCTCTGTATGTTCGTTGTCATCTGCTGAACTGTTTGCGCGAGTGTAGTGAGGCGTTCGTTGGTTACCTTGCTGGTCGCCTCAAGACGGTCGAGTCTGTCGTCGTGTTTTTCGATTCTCTCCATTATCTTTCGTTCCTTGGCGCCCTCTATGGCTCTCCTCATGGGGGTCGGTCCCGCCTCTTTCGTGGCTCTCGGGTCCACCTCGACCTCTGGTTCGTCCTCGGTTATCTCTTCTTGTTTCCTCTCTTGTGCGGGCTTCGGCAGTAGCTGCTGCTGTTGCTGCAACCCATTTAATGTCATTAGCTTCTCGTTGATTTCCTTGATGGTTGCGTCCTGTTGGGCGATTCTCCGCTTTAGCATCTCGTTCTCGTCTCTCAGGGCTTTTACCACCCCGTTCTCTTCTTGGATCTTCTTCGCGGCGTTTTGCGCTGGTGGTTGTCTCTTCTCTGCCATGTTTGCCTTGACTGCAGCGGCCCAGGCGACTCTCTCCCTCGACTGCGACGGTCTGTGGCGGCTGGCGCTCCTGCCTCCCTTGCTGTTGTCCCTCTTGCGGCTGCTGTCGCGCTGCCTCGATTCCCCGCGGGGTCTCTCGGCAGACGGCGCTCGCAGCGGCGGAAAGCTTTCCGGATCCGGTTGTTGCTGCATGGCTTCCATCTTGCGTTCCCATTGCCGTTCTTTGACCACGTACGGCATCTTGTACTTGTTTTTGCATTCTCTCTCGCCCGTAGGATGCTGTCCCCCGCAGAGCTTGCACTTGGGCTTGCATTCGTGTTTGTGATCCTCGCTGGGGTTCACGATTCCGCAGCCGAAGCACACTCTGGTGTTGGGATTCGGGCATACGTCTCTTCTATGGCCGACCTTGCCACATTGCCTGCACACGTCAAAGTGCTTGCGGTAAAGCCCGCACCTGACTAATATCGAGCCATACTTGACGTAGTTAGGTACTTTCTGTCCTGCGAAGAGTACTATCACCGTGGTTGTATTGCCGATTCTATGCGCCTCCACCGCTAGGGGGTTGTACGCGTTCACGATGTTTTCGGCTACCTCCTCTGGAGAGTCGTCTACGGCTATGCCTCGGATGACTCCCTTGACCGTGCCGTCCGGTGCCATTCGGTAAGCGCTGACTTCGTATGTCCTGCCTCCTATGTTAAGGGCTTTGACCTTAGCGTGTAGCGTGGCACGCCTCTCGTCCGGGGTGCTGACCACGATGACGTTTTGCTGCGCGTTCGTGCAGATGGTGTCTGCTTTGCCTTCTTCCTTCGTTACTCGAGCCGCCGTCATGACGGCCGACATATTTATTGAAACCTCAGTTCTCGCTACGTTGAAACCTCCACGTGGCCTCATGACTATCTTGGTGTCTTCTTTCGGCATGTCTGTCGGCATCCTCGCCGCTTTCGTTACCGAGGCTGCAATTCTCTTAGCAAAGCTGGCCCTAGTCTTGGGTCTAGACTGGCGAGTAATGGCGGCGGACTCACCGTTTTCGTTGCCGGCCATGATCTGCTTGATGCGCTTGCCGGAGGCCGACCAGCCTTCGGCTTCTTCCGGTGTAATGTCCTCTCCTTGAACTTCAATGCACGTGCGCCCGCCGAGACTGCCGATGCTCGGTGCTGACGCCATGTTGTCTCCCATTGACGTGGCCACTTCCATTTCGGACGCCATCTTGGTCGTACTCGTCGCCGAGTCAGCCCTAGCGGCCGGGCCCGTCGCCACCGGTGGCCGTACTCGTGGGAGGCCTACGTTAGGCTTGGCGAAAAGTCCGCACCGCAACAGAAAAAGTCCTCGTAAATCGAGAGAATCACGTACCGCTTGGTCAAAACTGGTGCTGGTCGACGCCCCGCACCTTCGCGCACACTTTGGTACCAATTATATTGCGGTAACTGCAAATTAACACTGCGTTAATTGGCATAAAAGCAGGAGCCGATGAGAAGCGCGGCTCTTACGCAGTCGTCTTCCTCTTCTTCCTGTGAAGCTATAAAAATAAAAAAAAACTCTGTGTGCTCTTTTTCTGCACGTGTATCTGCTGCTGTACGGGTGGCAAATGCCCAGTCAAGCTGCAACAAAGTAGCTTTTCTCTTCTCAGATATTTTCTTTATATCGTGTACACGAAAGACGGAAATAAACAGATTGATTGTTTGTTTGATTGATTGATTTATTGATTGATTGATTTTTCTGCTGAACTTACTTTAACATGGGCAAGAATGGGCAACATGGGCATTAGGTTGGGTTCTTTACTATCTCGCCTTTTGGCGGAGAGTAGGGGGACGGGGAGTACTCGTAGCGTGGTTGGAGCCATAATTCCACGTGCAAAGTTGAATATGGCGGTCTTTGAGTCGCTGATTATGGTGATAAGGGCAAGATAAAACAATTGGTACAATACTTATGCACACTCACTGCAGTTTGTGCGTGAATTTTTTTTCTTCTTCTCGCGTGTAATGCGACGCTCTGTTGTCCGGTCTCGTGATGATCGATTCGTTATTGAGGTTGCAATTATTTACTTCATTTGGAATAAAGTTTAGCTTTAAATCTATTTTTACATACGACACGGTCGTCTTGAAAACCATGCTTAAGATAGCACATATACGTTTCGCTACTTTCTAATCGATTGCCAGGGCCATCAATTCTAAAGGACATTTCTTCTCAGATAGCAGCGCGTTGCCAAAGAGACACTCAGTAGGCGCAAGAGCTCTTGGTGTAAGTGACGCTAAGTTTACCCATGTGATACGCATAGAACTTCCAGACGTTCTCTAACTTATTGTTTACAAGGGACAGAAAGGCGCCCGCACTGCACTTTTTACAGATTATGATCGATTGACATTCACCATGTTTTGTGTTTTAACTTGATGTTGAAATAGAAGGAGGAAAGTCCACAACTTATACGCTCTCCCTTGCTGCCGACTCCAGTCGTCGAATGGTATCAAAATGTTACAGCATTCGATTCATGGCCAGTTTTACATAGCTTCGTCTGATGTGGGAGCTCTGCTCGAAGCTACAAAAGGGCAACAACCAGTTCAACATAACGTGACTAGTCTGTACCGCAGCTTGGTCTACGTTCTCCTAGTTGCCCATAACCTTTGGCTCAGACAAGCTAAGTACATCAACCTGTGTCGCTCGGTTATTGCAGCTGATATGTGCTTCTATTCCATCTGAACACGTATTGTGATTTCTGCGCTATTTCAATACAACTGCTCATCAAGCGAAGCACTCAGGAGAATATCAGGGAATATCATGGCCTCCAAGTCCAGTGACTCAGCGATATGATGGTGCACTAAGGTGCCTGGATGTGGGCGCCTCAGATGGGTCACATTGGAGACACAATAACAACTATTACATTAGGTTGTGATTAGAATGAAACCTGCAATTTCCGGTTTGCTGAGGAAACATGCTACGTCTCTTCGCACAAGCTCCACCAAGCAGAGAGAGAGTAATTTCGGCTTAGCCATTGAGCTGAAGATGAGTATTAGTGAAATCACTCGCTTCCGTGATTTAGAACGCCGTGCTCTATGTGTGTTGGTAAGTGTGCTCCAGCCTTCCGCTTTCCTTAGAAATACACAAATTTTGAGCGTCATTTCATGCTTTAGAAGTTCACGTTATTGTAACGGAGAACTTCAATAATATTGTTCGCATCACGAACTCGCATCTAAAGGTGTTACATTGTATTTTTGCTACATCGTACTTAAGATTTACGCCAGAAAATTGAAAAAAGGAATTTATTCATACCTAATAATGTCTGCCTTGATACAGACGCAAACTCAACAGATGTCTATTGCTACTGCACTGGTGAAAGAACAAGGCCAACGTTGTAATTTATGTCGACCATTCTTGTCAGCAGCAGCAGTTCGTGCGCAACCTCCCGCATTTCTTTCTGGTTGTGCAGGTTGGTTCAGACAGCATCTGGCATTTTCTTTTTTATTCTGTTGCTCTTACTCCCGCCACAAACTGTTCTTGCGCTACTTGTGTCCAGGCATTAAGTCTTTAGTGTTTTGTTTTTTTATAGTTGAGTGCTGCTGGATATGCCTACTTGTGCGGAGCTCACTAAGAGAATTGATGAACTGTAGTCAAGACATTTTATTGAATCTGATCGCATGAATGATGGCATTGTTGACAAGATTATAGTTAACACGAAGACCTCTGGAATTGACGTGCAAGAGCTAAAGAAGCCCGTGGACAGCATTGAGTTCTGTATAAAGTTTCTGAATGATCTCGTGGACAAGCTGCACAGTGAAAAGGCCTCACTTGTGGCAGGAAACAAAGCTCTGAAAACTGTTCCCTTCTCCTGAAGGTATCCGATCTCCAGCAGTACTATAGCATTAACAACTACAAAAGAAGGCGTATATTCTGTACTAAGAGCGAGGAATGTGTTGCGGTATTGGAGACAGTTGGCGGGAAAATCTGATGTCCCGCGACTTCCTCTGATATCGCTTTTGTTCATTGACTCTCTACTAAAGATAAGGACAAAAAAACTTAATTGCTAGATTCTGTTCCCAAAAGGAACAGAATTTTGGCCTTTGGTAGACCTAGAGCCGCGCTTCGCGACGCTGCGTGCACAATCACATATCAAGAAAAAAGTAATTGGACGCGAGCGAGTTCAGTCTGCATGACCATTAAGAAAAGCATAAACATTGAGCAAGACTTTTTTTACTAACTTCCTTCTTCATTTTGTTATTAACATCTGCCGTAGAGTTAGCAATCAAGGAGGTCTTAGATTTATATGGTTTGTTTAGTGAATGAATTATTTCGATTTTTCTTGGAGGTGATACTTGCCTGAGTGGGGATATAATCTGTAAAGGCATATTTCGAGTGAGCTTTTTAGGCTCTATGAAAAAAAAAAGACTTCTTACAAACAATGCGCATCTTACAGACATCGATCGTCTCTACCAAGTTTTCCTAGCCATGCGACACGTGATTGAAGGGGCAGGTGTCACGGTATTATCGGTGCTCCACAGAGAAAAGTGCAGGACGCCGAGTCCTGCCCTTTAAGTGAAGTCAACAAAGACCTACAGCGCATATGTCACATCGTCCGATATCTACCTTTAGGACATGACACAAGCGGCACCAGACAACCATATAACGACCTTATAACGTTGTTCGGTCATTATTAAAGAGGAGATCGCTTACATTTCCACGCCTTCTGCAATAATGGTGTGTTTGTGACAACTGTATTAAATATCCTGCAAATTGATGGCCTGGGTCTAGGCCATGTCGGGGGTAGCAGAAAGACCCTATCTCTCGGTAGCTTTCCGGGTTTGCTGGATGGGCAAAAGTTGGTCCTTAAGATCTGACCTAGTCAGTGCGGCTCTCCGCCGCGCCTCTGTTCATCTGGGGAGACTGCTATTCCCTTCTGAACTATTTCACTATCCCAGAGTGTATGCTCTGGGATGGCTCCTCTATCATCACATAATTTACATTTGGCATCAGACTATAATACCGGAAATATGCGGTTAAGTTGTACCGGGCTCCTGTAAGTTCTATTTCGAAGGCTCCTCCAGCCAATTACTGCGACCGACTCGAGATCCAGCGACTGAACCGCAGGATTTATCCTTCGCCTCACAGAAAACTCAGCACTGAAGGCTCCTCCAGCCAATTACTGCGACCGACACGAGATCCAGCGACTCAACCGCAGGATTTATCCTCCGCCTCACAGAAAGCTCAGCACTGAAGGCTCCTCCAGCCAATTACTGCGACCAACTCGAGATCCAGCGACTGAACCGCAGGATTTATCCTTCGCCTCACAGAAAGCTCAGCACTGAAGGCTCCTCCAGCCAATTACTGCGACCGACACGAGATCCAGCGACTCAGCCGCAGGATTTATCCTCCGCCTCACAGAAAGCTCAGCACTGAAGGCTCCTCCAGCCAATTACTGCGACCGACTCGAGATCCAGCGACTGAACCGCAGGATTTATCCTTCGCCTCACAGAAAGCTCAGCACTGAAGGCTCCTCCAGCCAATTACTGCGACCGACTCGATATCCAGCGACTCAACCGCAGGATTTATCCTTCGCCTCACAGAAAGCTCAGCACTGAAGGCTCCTCCAGCTAATTACTGCGACCGACTCGAGATCCAGCGACTGAACCGCAGGATTTATCCTTCGCCTCACAGAAAGCTCAGCACTGAAGGCTCCTCCAGCCAATTACTGCGACCGACTCGAGATCCAGCGACTGAACCGCAGGATTTATCCTTCGCCTCACAGAAAGCTCAGCACTGAAGGCTCCTCCAGCCAATTACTGCGACCGACTCGAGATCCAGCGACTGAACCGCAGGATTTATCCTTCGCCTCACAGAAAGCTCAGCACTGAAGGCTCCTCCAGCCAATTACTGCGACCGACTCGAGATCCAGCGACTGAACCGCAGGATTTATCCTTCGCCTCACAGAAAGCTCAGCACTGAAGGCTCCTCCAGCCAATTACTGCGACCGACTCGAGATCCAGCGACTGAACCGCAGGATTTATCCTTCGCCTCACAGAAAGCTCAGCACTGAAGGCTCCTCCAGCCAATTACTGCGACCGCCACGAGATCCAGCGACTCAACCGCAGGATTTATCCTCCGCCTCACAGAAAGCTCAGCACTGAAGATGCCGTAGCTCTCCGACTTATTCAGACAAACACATTTCCAAACCTACGCAGATACAGTAAAATGTTCCCACATACATATCGCGGCATCTGCCCCTGGTGCGGCGACACACGCCCTACACTCTTTCACATCTCGTGGGGGTGCGGGGGCAAACCTCAACACTTAAAGACGCCTAGCACGTCATTTGAGCGGTGGGAGGTACAGCTGACCGGCGATACCCTGGCGGGACAACAAGCTCTCGTCCAGCAAGTACGTCGAGCAGCCATGGCCAGTGGAGTCCTGGAATGAGGACACCACCCACTCGACCTCAAACTCAACCACCTCGATGGTTCGAATAAATCTCTTTCTCTTTCTCTCTCTCCAGCCAACCGCATGAGACCTATCCAATTTTGGGCTAGGATGTGGATATATACACGTCGACTTTCTATAAAATTGAGTAAGGTGACCAAATGAGAAGAGTCTATCCCCATCCTTCCGTTCTAGCTCCAACTCGGTTAAAGCCCCCCGCCGCCTAATCGGGTGCGGTTAATAAATCCTCGCGAACACAATGGGCAGTTCGTTAAGGCTTGGGGTGGGGGTAAATGAGTAAATTAGGAGTCTGCGTTTTAAACCAGCAGATTTGCTTGCCGTGAAATTCCTGAGATCATATGAGTTTCGCTTTACTGTTTAGAATTCCTGCAACTGCAACTCATATCCATCCTCTGCCGTAATTCCTTATAGCCGATTGAGAGTCGCTAATAATGTATCTATATTTGCAAGAAGCGACAGCCAGAGTGATGGGAACCTCCTCCGCAACCTCATATGCCGTGGTTTTGATTGAGCACGTGTGGACGCTTTCTTGCTTTGCATTTTTTTGCTACTGCTGCTAACGCTTGGTGATTTTAATACTCCGCGGCATCGAAGAATAGCGCTTCCTCATTATTGCCATAGGGTTTGAGTAGAGATTTAGCTCCTGCCCTGATTAAATTGCTAGTACATATTTTTGGGTAAACTTATGATTAGAATTCTGCTCCTTATCTCTCTTGCCAACGAAACCTTGGGTCCTTGCTGGTTAAGGTAACTTATTCGTAATTTATTAAGTACACTTCTTCCAGTCGGGGTGCTGGCTAGTCTTTCCAACTGAGTTATCTGTTGCGCTTCAATCAATTCTTCTAAGGTGCTATGCATGCCGAGCTGCATTCATCTCTGAGTACTGGTGCTTTTGGCAAGCTTATGGCCTGCTTAAAAGCTTTCGTTATGAGTGCATTGATTTTGTCGTTTTCTGCCTTGTACCAGTTAAGGTAGGTAGCTACGTGAACGATGTGGCTTATAGCAAAAGAGTGAATGAGCCTAAGAATGCTAGCCTCCTTCATTCCGTCAGACTTGTTCATCGTTCTCCTGATCAGCCTAATGGCGTTAGTGACCTCCGTAACGAACATTCTAAGAGTTTCGCCGTTAGTTCCCTTCGACTCAATGCTAAGTCCGAGGACCTAAGTTTTTAACGATGGTGATGGCACCGCCATTCTTCATACGAATCTGTATCTCCTCGTACTCTCTCTTCTTGATATGTCCCTTGAACAGCCGGTCCTTGGCGGTGAATCTCTAAACGAGAAGCTCTGATTTCTCTGGGGAGCATTCAACCCCCATGCCTGTAACATAATCCTCTACTTTATCTACTGCTTCCTGTACTTTCTGCTCTATCTTTCCATAACTGCCTCGCGAGATCCATATGGTAATAACATCCGTGTATAAGGAGTGATTATAACGTCGATGTCCTCGAGCTTTTCCGACAATTCTATCCTCTTAAGGGGAATATTCATGGCCGATATCACGGACCTCTGTTTGAAATTTTATCCAAAAATACGTTTCCTGCGTAGAAGCTCAAATTATGCAAAAAAAATTTTGCCATATTACCGGCATGAATCTTTATACTGCCGCAAATACCACATGGTAAAGTTGCTAAAACCTTTGATTATTCTGACCAAAGCAATCTCTCATCGCCAACAATGGTGGTTTTTGACTCCTTCAAGCGCATTCCTTAGTGTTTTTTTGCTAGGATCCTATATTGTTGATGCGTATACTAGTTGAGAGCGTATGTGTTATCAAGTAACCTTTTTATTGAAGTTCGTGCCACAAAGAAATTCTTTCTAAAGAGACGAAGCTTTTTATTATCTTTCACCTAGATCAATCAAACATGTTTCCAAGAAGGGTTATTAGAAATGTAAAATATTAGGTATCGGAAAGACGAAGCTGATTCCAATACGGTGTTAATGAGGAACTATTCTGGCCTGGTTAATGAGAGTCGTCAAACTCACATAGATTTACACTGAGGGCGCCTAAACCACCCCGAATATTTTTTTATATTTTTTTTTACATTTCAAGTAAACACACGCCTCGAGTCCAGAATGCCGTCACGATCAAGGAAGCCAAAAGCTACAACGCTACATGTCACGGGCGCACCACAAAATGAAAAAAAGAAAACCATACCGTGCTCCTCTCTGGGCCTTTCCGGTATTCTCAGCTCTCCTCGTAACGTGACCAGCGTGCTAGGGGGCGTCTGGTAACGTCACTAGGAGCAGACGCTGTCGACTGGCCGAACAAGGAGTAGGTACGTGCGCTCCGTGATCTTATTCGTCCTACTGCTTGCTTGTGCGCTTTTGCGAATCGGTAACTACAGTCCGCAGCGCAACTGCCCAGGCTCGCATTTCAAGAGGGTCCTGGTAACAGTCTGATTAGCTGCGCGAACCGATTCCGACAGTGTTTTGCGTTGGCTAGAAGGTGTCCACATGCAGTGCTTGACTGCAAGAGCGCCGACTTGGAAGACGAAACGACGCGACACCGGCTGCCTCATGATGACACCCTGCACAATGCCTCGCATGAGCGCATTCGATTACGGCAGAATGAAAGCGCAAGGCCGGTTTACGTGTTTGTGGGCGCCACTTCGGTTCCGCGCGCACACATGCATTGGCGATGCCATTAGCGCGGAACGGGCTAACAGCCAGTGGGCGGAAACACCGGAACGTCCCACGCCATATCGTCACCGCGATCTGTGAAACGCGGCGATGGCGGCTGCACACCTCCAGAGGAGGCGCTTCGGCACGGCGTGTCACCGTGCGGATCCATTATACTGGCGAGCCTTTCTAGATGGGCGTGCAACACATAGTCCACAGCGGATAGGTGTTCGTTGCAGATTCGTGCACAACCGCAAAACCACGACTAAATTTTGACCTCTGGGTGTTTTAGGGGCCCTTTAGGTAACGATTAATTCCATCTTCCAAGAATGAAATCAAGTAAGAACTACACTCTGGTCGCGCTGAAAAGCAGAAATATTAATCAGGAGTGAAAGACATTCCCATAAATGACGCAGCCATCAGCAAATAAGGAAATATTTGATGAAATATTACTTCGTAACTCGTTAATGAAGGTCAGAAATATTAACTCCTAGTACCGAGCCCCGCGTTGCACCTGATAAAGCAGGTTGAATTGATGATCCAAAATTGTTAGCAGAGACGAAATGAGTACGGTCGGCCAGAACATATTTGATCGAGTTAAAGGCGTTGTGGTCGAGATTAAAGAGGCTAAGTTGAAAAAAATAGCAAGGCATAGGGGGGGGGGGGGGGGGGCTTTCTTTATAAAATACATTAGTGAACGCAAGGCAAATGCAGTGTTATGATAAGGTAATCGAGAACCTTATACAAGGCGTTAGTGAAAATTAGTTGCGCAGATTCCCAGGAATTATTTTAATGGAAATCATGTAGTGCCGCTATGAACGAAAGCTAGTAAACGCTCGTCCTGTTATCTTTTAGACTGTGTGTTTGTCCCTTCGCGCTACAAACCGTACCAACTCACTTAGATTTCTATAATTTTGCTATGAAAAGCTCATTATGTTCCGGTAAATTTATTAAATGTCAGATAAAACTTGCTCCACCGTTTTGCGTGGTAGCGATGTGAGAGTACTAGGACGATAATTACGAGGATCAAGAGATAATTTGTGTTTGTGGACTGGCGTTAACTTATCACTTAGCCAATCGCTCGGAGCACCTGCAGATTCAAGTGACTGTGAAAAAATGCAGCTTAGATGAAAGAGTGCTGTTCTAGTGCAGTTTTCAGAAATTCACATTTTATTCAGCCAGTACCACTAGAAGATATCTCGTAGCGCGAACTCTCTACGAAGTAACAACTATGTAGTCCATATACCCCAGGTAATTTATGTGAACGGACGTGACCCTGTATTATTCGATGGATCAGAAAATACTTTGATAAACGTTTCCTTTGAAAAAGGGGTATATTTGGGTCGTAGACCAGTAGCCAGAAATGCCACAACAGCAGGTAGGGCGCATCCATAGTCTCTCGCTCGCCACGACAGAAGTTGGAAAGTGGCGATACGGATTCGGGGGGGGGGGGAGAGGGGGTAGCCTGTAATTAATTGGTGGTCGGCGCAACCACATGAGAGGGCCCGGGACACTTCGGAAGGAGCTTGGACAAAATGCCAGAAGCAGCAACAGGCGGGACTTAAAAAACCACACGATGGCGTCGAAGGGGAAGGTGTCAGGAGTTGGTTTGAGGTCATGACGCTGTTATTGGCGTCGCTGTTGAGCAGGCGTCAAGGAACGGGCCAGTTGTCGGCATTACTCGGCGTGATGAGCGAGCGTAGAAATAGGTGAGCAGCCGGCAGGGTACGGCCGGTACGGGAGAACCGTATCAATGGTACTGGAGTGCTGGTGGCCATAAACAAGATATGGTGGTGAGAATCAGGTAGCGTCTTAAGAGGCAGTGTAATATGCGTATGTGGCAAAGGGTAGTACAATATCCCAGTTGGAGTGGTCTCCCGCAACATACGTTGATGGAATGTCACCGAGACTTCTGTTGAATTCTTCTGTTGAGCCATTGGTCTGTGGGTGATAACTAGTAGTGGCGTGGTGAATAAGACATCAAAATAGGAGTGACAGCCGAACGTCCGAGAGGGGTACGCGACCCGGATTACTCAGCAGTTCACGAAGTGTGCAATGGTGGAGAACAAATTTGTTTAGCATGAAGGAGGCGACGCCTTTTGCTGATGTGGAAGGCCAGGTGCTGGTTTCAGCACACCTTGTGAAATAATCCACGACGACGATAATTCATCGGTTGCCAGCGCTAGTCGCTGGTAGAGGTCCGTATAAATCAAAGCCGACACGGTAAAACGGGCGTGCTGGGCAAGGAAGTGGCTGGAGAGGTGCAGTGGAGAGATGCGGGGCACATTTGCTTTGTTGGTAGGCAATGCAAGAACATAAGTGTTTGCGGATGAAATTCTACATCCCACGCCAATAATATTGTAGGCAAAGCCGTGTGTAGGTCTTCTGAACTCCGCCGTGACCACACAGGGGGTCAGAATGAAAAGCGGAGCATCAATCTTTTCGAAGAAGGCAGGGCGCTACTAAGGACCATATGCCGCCGTCCTTGTAGTAGTTTCGGTGGTATGAAAGTCGGTCGCCAATGGTGAATTGTTGCGCTTGTCGGAGTAACACTCCAGGTGCCGAAGCTGCCGGAAGATTTGACAAAACTTCGAATAATATGACGATCCATGCATCTTTGCGTTACTCCAAGGCCATGCCCAGGATGTCAAGTGATGAGATATCATGACTGTAGCTGCGGTACATAAATGGGAAGCGCGAGAGGGCATCTACGTTGCAGTGTCTCCTTCCAGAGCGACAGGCGACACGGATACCATATTCCGGAATTAAGAGGGCCCACCGATTGAGGCAGCTCGACAGGTCTGTGAGGTTAGACCACCAGCAAAGAGCGCTGTTATCCGTCCCCATGCCAAAGGGTTGACGGTAGAGATATGGGCGAAATGTTGAACAATCCATACGATGGGCAACCACTCTTTTTTTTGGTTACTGAGTAATTAGTTTCCGGGTCTGTGAGGGCACGACTGGCACACGCGGCGATGTATTCGGCGTTAGTGTTCTTACATTGTGTAAGAACGGCACGGAGCCCGACATCACTGGTGCCAGTGTGAAGTTCGGTAGGTTAGCTTTGATCAAATTGGCGCAAGATCGGCGCAGCCCCAAGTAGGCGGCGAAGAGTCGTAAAGGCATATTCAGAGGCCTCCATCCAAATAGAAAGCTCAGTGGCGCCTTGCAGAAATTGTTTATAGGGTGCGACAACCGTAGAGAACTTGTGAACTAATCGTGGAAAATAGGAGCATAGGCCAATTAAACTGCGTAGTGCTCTAAAGTTAGCGGAATTCGCAGGATGAGGAAAAATGCCTTCTTTGGTGAAAACAAGAGCTAATAGAGTCAGTTTTCGAGATGCAAATAGGCACTTCTTCATGTTAAGGTGGAGACCAGCAGTCCGGGCACAAGTCAAAACTTCATGCAAATGGCGAAGATTGGTTGGAAAATCTGGGGAAAATACGACAGCGTCATGGAGGTAGCAGAGACCGGCATGTCACTTCAGGCCACGCAGGATGCCGTCCTTCATGCATTAAAAGGTGGAGATTGTGTTGCAGAGACCGAACAGCAATATATTGAATTCGCACTAGCTGTCTTCTGTTACCAACGCGGTTTCAGAACAGTCAGCATCAGCCATAGGCACTTGCCCTCAGCCAGACCGTAGATCTAAGGAGGAAAAAACTCCGCTCCTTGCAAACAGTCTAGTGCGTCGTTGATACATGGTAACGGTGGTACATGCTTTTGGGTAATCTTGTTAAGCCTTCGATAATCAACGCAAAATCGTAAGGTGCAATCTTTTTTTTCAATAGGACGACTGGTGATGCCCAGGGACTACTAGACGACTGCGTGACACGCCGTTTGAGCATATCGTTAACCTGGTCATCGATAACGCACCTTTCGCTCACCGATAGTCGGTACTGTCGTATGGGTGCATGGCTCCCAGTGTGGATAGTTTGCGAAATAGTCGCTGTACGGCCGGGTGACGTTGCTTGGCAGTCAAAAAAAGAAAGAGAAACCTTGCAGCAAATGAAAAAGTTCGTCTCGATGCGTCGTTGTAAGGTCGTTGTAAAGTCACTGGTTATAGCTGGCGTAAAAGAACGCGGCAGTGACTGATATGTCAACGCCTCAAGAGTGGAAAGGCAAGCGGAGTCATCCATCATGTCAAAAATCAAACGTAAGGCCAGTGGATCTGCGGTCCCAATGCTTTCACGGCAGCGTAAAGTAATTGGATTGGCCGATGGGTTTGACACGTACATAAGAGAGGGGCCAGTTTTAAACTCGAGGACAGCGAACGGCAGTGGTAGTGATCTTCGGCGAACTAATAGTTAAGACGCTGCGAAGAGTACTCTGCCGTCATTCACATAGTCACAAGAGACATAGAGAAGCGCAGAAAGCAAGGCAAGTATAAGGGTGTCTTTTCAAACGGTGATTTTGCAACAAGCGTGCTAGTCGTCAGTGATAGCTGCCTAACACGGAAGCACCTCCATTTCGGCTCCAGCGCAGTCGATGATCGCATGATGTGTGGAGAGAAACCACACCTAATATGACCAGGTGAGAGCGAATGGAAGCACGATGACATCCTGGAAGCAGGACCTCCTGAATGACGACACGAGCGGTGCAGGCGCAGGCGGCGGATCGCTCGGCGTGCTGCGCGTTGGTAGTCCGGAGGGATTGTCCACAAAACAACGTCGTCACTTTTCCAATTTTGTAGCGAATACGGGCATCTATCGCTGTAAGTGAAGCGCGGATGTCGACAAACGGTAGCGCCAATATCCGTTTTATTGCGACTTGAATAACATTTCTCGGGAAACTGTATGGGCTTGTACGTTCCGCTGACGTCACAGTTCTTGCACCCTAAACTTTGACATTTAGCTTTCCTGGCGCAGAGGGCTCCGCCGATGGTGCAAGGGGGAAAGGGAGCGACGGTGAGGAGAAGGTGAACGGCGAGCGAAGAATGCGGACTTGGCGGCAGGAGCAGATTGAAACCTGTGCGTATATTCGCGGCGTTATTGGAAACGTGGCGCATATGGACGCACATTGTTCAAGACGTTATGTGTAAGTAGGCAACAGTGATGTGCCACGTGTCTAGCACTGCCGTAATAAAAACAAGTCGGGCGGTTGTTTTCCGTGCGCCAATGGCCTTGACGTCATGCATACTGGACTAGTGGCCGGGCCGGAGGACATACGGGCAGGCGCAAAGCGGGCGAAGTGGACCGTAGGTCTGCCGTCCACGCCTCGTAGCGACTTCATCGTACGTCTGGGGACCAGTTATCGGAGCCTGATGGAGAGAAGGCGGAACGTGGTCGGTTACCTGCTCCTTGATGACACATTGAACAGCAAGCACCAATGGAGAACTCGACTGGCCCGGCGTAAGCGGCATCAGCGAAAACTGACGAGCAACCTCTTCATGTACGAACTTCTTGACCTGTAGCAGCAGCGAAGTGCTATCCGGGGCAACAGTCAAGCTCGACATTAAAGCGTACTGAAGAAGAGATTGGAAGTGGCTACGCGTTCTTTGCGTAGTTCATGGAAGCTTTCACAGAGGCAGATGGGTTCAGACATTGGTGCAGGACTTTTTGACTAAGCGTCTAGAATTCATTTTAAGCTGGTGCCTAATATCAGCACCAGCCATCGTGACGTCAACGTGGTTAGAGTGGTCGACAACATCTTCTATATAACTTGTAAATGTCGCCCTCCGCTGTTGCGAACGACCACGCAAAGGTTACTCGGCACGAAGCTTGCGAAGGGCGGGGCGTCAGAATACCTGCGTCACGTTAGTTTTGAAGGCCACCCACGCTGGGAGATCATGTTCGTCGTTGCGGTGCCACAGGCTGGCACCACGCACTGGAACTTTATTTTGTCATTTTGGTTTAGTGAGGGGTGGCTATCATGTAACGCCTTACAGCCACCTCCTCGGCTCTTTCAATGTCCCGAAGTTCAACCACCAGGCTCGAGCACCGGAGTATTGCTTCCCACGCTTGAGGGGAGGGAGCGGCCGGAAGATCTCGTGGGGGTGGGTCTTCCCTACTGTACCATAGAATATGATATAAAGAGGCTATGAGCCCATATAGTGAGCAGCGTGTGTTTACCAAGTCAGGGTGAAAGTGTGTGTATAATTGTGGACTGGGAAAGGAGTGCGTTAGGAGTCGGCGCCAGGTGACTCCTTGTGTCTTGGTGAGCTTGGGATGTGTCCATCATACGAGGCTGTAGTGTTGTGCTATGTAGTGGTATGTACACAGTGGCTCGGTGACCAGGTCCCCCGGGCCAAAGACGGGACCCACTGCTCTGTTGACGACTCCTCGAGCTCATTGGTGCGGCGCCTTGTTCCTCGGATTCCCTGCGCGAGTCGGGATCCATATCCATTCAATTAGGTTGGGTTCTTCAGTATCTTGTCTTTTGGCGGAGAGTAGGGGGACGGGGAGTACTCGTAGAGTGGTTGGAGCCATAATTCCACGTGCAAAGTTGAATATGGCGGTCTTTGAGTCGCTGATTATGGTGATAAGGGCTAGATAAAAGCAATTGGTACAATACTTGTGCACACTCACTGCAGTTTGTGCGTCAATTTGTTTTCCTCTTCTCGCGTTTAATGCGACGCTCTGTTGCCCGGTCTCGTGATGATCGATTCGTTATTGTGGTTGCAATTATTTACTTCAATTGGAATAAAGTTTAGCTTTAAATCTATTTTTACATACGACACGGTCGTCTTGAAAACCATGCTTAAGATAGCACATATACGTTTCGCTACTTTCTAATCCATTGCCAGGGCCATCAATTCTAAAGGACATTTCTTCTCGGATAGCAGCGCGTCGCCAAAGATACACTCAGTAGGCGCAAGAGCTCTTGGTGTAAGTTACGCTAAGTTTACCCATGTGATACGGATAGAACTTCCAGACGTTCTCTAACTTATTGTTTACAAGGGACAGAAAGGCGCCCGCGCTGCACTTTTTACAGATTATGATCGATTGACATTCACCATGTTTTGTGTTTTAACTTGACGTTGAGATAGAAGGAGGAAAGTCCACAACTTATACGCTCTCCCTTGCTGCCGACTCAATCGTCGAATGCTATCAAAATATTACAGCATTCGATTCATGGCCAGTTTTACAAAGCTTCGTCTGATGTGGCAGCTCTGCTCGAAGCTACAAAAGGGCAACAACCAGTTCAACATAACGTGACTAGTCTGTACCGCAGCTTGGTCTACGTTCTCCTAGTTGCCCATAACCTTTGGCTCAGACAAGCTAAGTACATCAACCTGTGTCGCTGGGTTATTGCAGCTGATATGTGCTTCTATTCCATCTGAACACGTATTGTGATTTCTGCGCTATTTCAATACAACTGCTCATCAAGCGAAGCACTCAGGAGAATATCAGGGAATATCATGGCCTCCAAGTCCAGTGACTCAGCGAAATGATGGTGCACTAAGGTGCCTGGATGTGGGCGCCTCAGATGGGTCACATTGGAGACACAATAACCACTATTACATTAGGTTGTGATTAGAATGAAACCTGCAATTTCCGGTTTGCTGAGGAAACATGCTACGTCTCTTCGCACAAGCGAGTTATTTAAAGCGAGTGATCTTCGCACAAGCGAGTAATCACGGAAGCACTCGCTTCCGTGATTTAGAACGCCCTGCTCTATGTGTGTTGGTAGGTGTGCTCCAGCCTTTCGCTTTCCTTAGAAATACACAAATTTTGAGCGTCCTATCATGCTTTAGAAGTTCACGTTATTGTAACGCAGAACTTCTTCAATAATATTGTTCGCATCACGAACTCGCATGTAACGGTGTTAGATTGTATTTTTGCTGCATCGTACTTATTATTTAGGCTAGAGAATTAAAAAAAAGAATTTATTCATACCTAATAATGTCTGCCTTGATATAGACACAAACTCAGCAGATGCCTATTGCTACTGCACTGGTGAAATAACAAGGCCAACTTTGTAATTTAAAACATAACGCGAAATAAGTCAGGCTATAAAATGTGTGCAAGGAACTTCATTTTCTCTATCTATTCGGTGTAATTATTATCACTAGAAAGGCAGGTACAATCGAAGGCAATGTTAGTACCGAGCATTGGACCCGAAATTTCAGGACACTCAAAGATTTCAAGGATTCCAAAGGCCAAAATTCAAGGAAGGAAACAAAACCTTTCATATACCTAAACTGAAAAATAGTGGGCTCTGTAGCTGCTTTGTTGTACAGATATTCATGCTCATCAAATTGCTTTTTCTAAGTTCACTTTCCGTTGTATATGTCAATCTCCTTATTGCATGATATTTAGAATTGTCCGACTTATGGCAAAGATACTCGTCGTGTTCATGGCAAATCATAAAATGTAGTGCCCACATTTCTGGAGCCTATGTTGCGAAAACGGAGCAATCATGGCTGCCGTGTGAACCAGCAAGCAAAACAACAAAATGTTCGCATGGTTTAGTTATCTGCCTTTGTCTATCTTCACAATTACAAAGGCGATTTAAACAATCATGGCGATACTTACTGTGAACTCGGTACAATGCAAAAGTTTAGCAACACTCCCAAAAGAAAATAATCCGGTACTGTTTCCGTCGAGACAGCACTCATAAGACAGACAGCACTTGCGCGGAGTTTGTTACATTTAATGTTCGAAAGTCGCCCCAGACCCTGTTTTCCAGGAATTGTAGGAGCACATTGATTTTTAGGAAATTTTAGTGGCCCTCGGTTCCCTATATTTCAAATTCAAAGGTTTTCAAGGATTTCGAGGACATTTACAGAACCTGAGAAGGCGCTGCAAATTAACTGTGAAATACGCTCTTCAGTAATCTATCAAGCAATCTCTCTAACGCTGGTACCTCTTGCGAAGAGGTGCAAAGCATTATATAGCATCTACTTTTGTTGTGGTGGACTGAGTTCAGTGGGGGCGTGTGTCTTATTCCGGCGAGTATTACACAGGAGAAAGGAGATTTGCATTCAAAAGTATAACGGAATTCTGCTGGATAAGAAGGCGTAATGTGCCGGAAACATTCTGCTCAGCATAAAAATTCCGAAACAAGCGCGTGCTTATCAACTTTTTTATGATCTATGTTTCAAACATGACACACAATATTGGCTCTTGCAAAACAGTGCTCCAGAGTGGGAAATGATTGGAGAAGAGGCTGATGCAAACAATATTCTCATTTATACGCCTTTTTATTATTGTAACGTAGCAGTAATGCGGCGGTCTGCATTTTTTACATGATGCACGCAATATATCAAACGTTTTTTCAGCGTGCATGGAGATGTTTGTTCTCCTGAGGCACAGTTGCCCCTCAAGCAAATTTTGTGCCTCTCGCGTCTTGCTGTACTGCATTGTTTATGCATTTACAGCTGGTATATTGCGTACATGTGCAACGTTCTGCAAGTAGCATGTCGTATAAATGAGGACCAAGTTTATGATGGCTTCTACTAGTAACCTTAGATAATAGTGGGTGCCAGGTGGTTGCTGACCTCTATACCGGAACCTTTCTAGGCCCCACGCGTCTTGTCGAATAGTGATAGACGTCAAGCACAGATATCTCAGCAGGTTCTGTAGTGATTAGTACAATCAATAGTTTCTTGCTAGCAGAAGTATAAAAAGAAACATTTATGCACGCAAATACCGCGGCAGACATGTACACGTGACACGCCGGTTATCATCCATTTCTATTGTTGCACCCAGTACTGCGAGTACTTCAAACCTCCTGGGCGCCTTTTTTCGTGATTTATTGTTTTTCCGATGCTAGGGCAATTGTTCATTTGTGTCATTGATCCCACGTGAAATGAGGCGCTAACATCTCCGATACTTCGAGTTGGCAGCTTCTGCACATACTAACATTTATTTACAGAAATATATTACATTCGTTTACTTTTAATTGCATCGACATCTATGTTTATGTCAGGTGAGGTTTAAGCATCAATTTGCATTTTAAGCTTTGCTTATCAAAACAAAGGTTTCTCAGCACTATTCCCGCATTTTGGGGTTCCTTTCTTTTTTGGGGTCCCAAGTAAGCTATCTTGACTAGCAAGATCTTCACAGAAGACCAGACCACCAGGTGCTGCTCGCTTGTCCCGGCATCGCTACTTAAAGGCCGTCTTCATCTAATGTGGACCATTCTTGTCAGCAGCAGCAGTTCGTGCGCAAACTCACGCATTTCTTTCTGCTTGTGCAGATTGGTTAAGACAGCATCTGTCATTTTCTTTTTTATTCTGTTACTCTTACTCCCGCCACAAACTGTTATTGCGCTATTGTGTCCTGGCATTAAGTTTTCAGTGTTTTTTTTATAGTTGAGTGCTGTTGGATATGCCTACTTGTGCGGAGCTCACTAAGAGAATTGATGAACTGTAGTCAAGACATTTTATTGAATCTGATCGCATGAATGATCGCATTGTTGACAAGATTATGGTTAACACGAAGACCTCTGGAATTGACGTGCAAGAGCTAAAGAAGCACATGGACAGCATTGAGTTCAGTATAAAGTTTCTGAATGATCTGGTTGACAAGCTGTACAGTGAAAATGCCTCACTTGTGGCAGGAAAAGCTCTGAAAACTGTTCACTTCCTCTGAAGGTCTCCGAGCTCCAGCAGTACCATAGCATTAACAACTACAAAAGAAGGCGTATATTCTGTACGCAGAGCGAGGACTGTGTTGCGGTATTGGAGACAGTTGGCAGGAAAATCGGATGTCCCGCGACTTCCTCTGATGTCGCTTTTGTTCTTTGACTCTCTACTAAAAATAAGGACAAAAAAACTTAATTCCTAGATTCTGTTCCCAAACGAAAAAGAATGATTTTATCAGCAAGGCACGAAACGCAGGGCTCTGCCTCCGTGACATCGGCAAATAACAACTTTCCTATGTTTATTAGTGGCCACTTGCCCACTGACATGAAATGAGGCATTTTGTTCCAATCCACTGGTGCTAAATAAAGCTAACAACTGCAAGCATTTGTGGACGGATATTTCTCAGATTAAGGCTACAAAAACAAGAGCCGTGCTTGTCGCATAGCTGATCAGTCTGATCTCTCTGTTTTCAACTGACTGCCTCTATTCTGACCCTTAAATGTCAGTACCTTCCACCATGGATTATTACTAGTCAACATCTGCACAGCATGCATTCATGACGCGGGTGTGCCATTAGTCATTCACTTCAATGCTAGAACTCTCCACAAGCATTTTGATGTTTTTCAGCAGCTGTTTCCGACACTTTAGAACATCCTTTCACTAATATATGTGTCTGAAACTTGGCTTAGTAATGATGAAAAGAACCTATTCTGCTTTGACTCATACATTTCGAGTATTCTAATAGGGAGACGAGTAGTCACGATGGCGCCGCCATATTTGTCTCATATAACATTCCATACAAACGCCGCCATGACTTGGAGTTGAATATTACTTACTGTGAACCTGTATTTGTTTTTTTATTCCCCCGCCTTCTGTGTAGACAAGAACGTCATGTTTGGCTGCATTTATCGCTCACCTTCTTCTTGAGTTACTGATTTCTGTAGTGCCCTTGATCAAGTCATGGAACAAATATCTTGCGCTAATTGTACCGCAATAATCATGGGCAATATCAACATTAATCTCATCGATGCCACTTCATCTAATTATTCTAGTTACCCAAGCATATTCCATAGTTTTGGCAGAGTGCTTCCATGTTTTTCTGGTCACGAAACTCCGCCGTCACGCTACGGGAGAGGATCATATGCCGCCCAAAGCTGCCGCGACGCAGCGCCACTGTGCCGCAGAGGGCATCGTTCGCGTACCGAAACGCTTGCGCAGTGCGAGGCGAGCTGAGTGATTGGTGCATTTGCTGCGCTATTTTTCAAGTGCAGCATGGGCTGTTTAGTTGATGTGGCGGGGTGGGTCAGCGATGCTGAACACGTGTTGCGTGCCGGGGTGCCGTTACGACTACAAGGGCACGACCGAAAAAGTGTCGTTGTTCTCTTTACCTATTGCCAAGGAGCAGTGCGAGCAATGGACGCAGACCATACTGCCGCAGGAAAGTTGCGGGTTTAACTTCGAATCGAAGTATAGGAGCGTGTGCATTCTGTAATTATTGCCATTCGTTTGCTGGTGTTTGTTTCCTGCCCCCCGATGCATATCTCTCACGTTTGATGTTCTTTCTTTATTATTATTATATCAGTGTCATGCTTTTAACAAACTTCTTGCATTGTGAATGGTGGACCATTCATGACCGGACGCTTCTTCGTGGTTTGTATTTCGCTTCGCTTATTTTACATGATAAATAAATGATCGTGCTTGTATGTTGTTTTTGCACCAAGACGTTTTATTCCCTAATAGAGTTATAAAGTTTTTTTTCATTTTTCGGCCCTGATAAGAATGTCAGAACCGGTGATTACAACTTTTTTACAGTTTGTAAGTAGTTGCGCATTAAGAACCAAAATACCTAATCTCGTCGTTTCTGCGTCCAAACCACGAGCAGCGTGAATAAGTGCTGGGCTTACTGACGCTTCAAAACGACTGCTTGCAGAGGCAATTTCCTAATTACAATACAGCTAGTTTCGACTGGGCAGGTCTTAACACTTCGCGTTCGCCTTAATCCGTTGCCAAAAACCGCACCGAAGACATTTAGTAGCGAAGTTTGTCTTGCATCATTCCTACCTAAATCTCATTCAGAAATGGCATCGCTTTGCAGAGAAATCTTAAAGCGCACGGAGCAGCTCAATTTCCTTTTCTTTGTCATTAAGTATTCTACTGTAGCAGCCCTTTGCAATAAAAAATTCATTCTTTTGATTTCCTGATAAGCTACTGCCCACAGTTTAGCAGAAAGTTAACAGCTGGTGCTCAGCAAGCAATCTGGCGCTATGCTCAACGGAGAGTTGGCGCTTACTTAGGGCAGAGTCCTTACGGGTAAGCGGGGGTGCCACAGCCCATATGTTTGCATCCGGTGATAAGTGGGACCACTGGTGCTTTGTTGCGAATGCGCGGTGTTTAATTTCAGGCAAATATTAAAAAGCGGAGAGCGCCGAAGTGTTGAGGCGAACGGTGATGATGAAGAAATCTGGACCGAGACCGTCCGGCCGTGTACAGCGGACGGATTTTGACGGGGCCGAAATGTAAAAGACCCGTCTACTTAACGTTAGGTGCATTTTAAAGGATCCTTGGTGGTCAAAATTATTCCTGAGTCTCACACTAAGGCGTGCCTCATAATCGCATCGCGGTTCTGGTTCTTAAAATTCCAGAATTTCGCTTGGACTGAGACCGCCGAAAGCTCCATGTTATGAGCGGCTTTCTTTTTTTTTTTTCGTCTCGGGCGCTCGTATCATGACAGAAGACGCACTCACGCAGTTATTTAAGCATGTTGAATGTTACAAACGGTTGCGGGAAAGGAAAGCGACGGTTGTGGAAGTTTA
Source organism: Dermacentor andersoni (assembly GCF_023375885.2). Taxonomy (NCBI): domain Eukaryota; kingdom Metazoa; phylum Arthropoda; class Arachnida; order Ixodida; family Ixodidae; genus Dermacentor; species Dermacentor andersoni. The sequence continues at coordinate 37,569,950 of NC_092821.1, read as the reverse complement.
GAAAGCTAGAATACCGAGGCTGCCCCACACACAACCACAGCGGTAGCGGCGTTCGCATGCCCTCTCATGCATGGTTGCGTCTCTAGCGGCGGGCGCCGGCTCTACATGAAACTGAGGCGGCAGTTTCGTGACCAGAAAAAAAAATGGAAGGACTATGGTTTTGGGTAGGAATGTTTAATTACTCTCCCTATTCGCTGTAGTACCATTGCCGATGGCACCTAAATTGATCACGCATTATCGAACTTAATAGACCCACCTTTTACTGGCATTGTTACCACCGACATTACTGATCACTACCCTATCGTTATACGCCTGCGCACTCAATCCACCTCATCAAACACTTCATTCTACAGAGTTCTACTTGACAAAAAAATGTTCGTTGCTAGCCTAACTAGAACTGACTGGTCGGAAGTTGTACTATCTAATGATCCTCAAAAAGCTTTCTCACAGTTTTAACGACAATTTCACCGTACTTCAACTCCCACTCTAATAAACTAAAATGCAGAAAAAAGCTATCATCGCCTCAAAATCCATGGCTTACAGATAACCTTCTGAAAACAGGGCGGTCTCGTAAAAACTAAGAACAAAGCATTCAATACTAAACTTCTTGCCCCTTACAAAAAATTTTCTAACTCACTTTCTGCACAGCTGATAAGTGCGAGGAGGAATTATAGCAAACAAAAAATTATAGATTATCGTAATAACACTAGGGTAATAACAACTTTTTAAACCGTAACTCTCATAACGTCATCTCGAGAATCATTCATAATGCCATGGTATACACTAATCAACTTTTGTAAGGATTACTTCAAATACAATTCTGATTCTGCTTCATGCTGCAATATGCCCTTTAAGCGCTTACCTCACTAACCTTTTTTTTCTTTTTCCAACGATACCTGGTGAAGTAATTTTAATAATTAGGACCCTTAAAGGCAGTAGTGCTGGACTCGATAACATAAACGCTTACCACATTAAAATTTTCATATATCGCTAACGTTCTTTCAGCTATCACTAACCCGATTTTTGAAACTTGGTATTTTCCCACATGAACTCAAATGCGGTCGAGTGATTCCTGTTTTCAAGAAAAGGTGAAAGCCCGATTACACAGAATTTTAGACCTATTTATGTTTTTTTTTTCATTTTTGATAAACTAATTGAAAAACTTATCGAGCAGCATCTAACAAAATAGGTAAATTTAGCATTTTCCCCCTTATCAATTTGGCTTTCGTTTTGCTTTTTTCAAGTAATCTAGCACTTGTATTTCCTACTGATTATCTCAAAAGGCGATTGATGAAGGTACATTTGCAGCCTCGATATTCTTTGATCTATACAAGGTCGTCCACACAATCACACAATTTTTTGTGCTAAACTTGAAGCCATTGGAAAAACTCGTCCGTCACTAATTCTAATCCGTAGTTACTTAGAAGACAGAAAACAATACGTTTTCTACCTTGGTACAACTCAAAAGAAGCTACTGCTAACATGTGTGCATCACAGTGGTCCATATTAGGTTCCTTACTTTTCCCAATTTGAATAATGATTGGCCTAGTTGCATTTCCTCATCAAATTGCATTCTGCATGCTGACGACACTACTATTTTTCGTTCTAACAGTTGTGTAACAACGCTAACAGATAAGGTAAACGAAAATATCTGGAAAATACCCACATGGTGTGAACTTAATAAGCTGCAGATTAACAATAATAAGACTAATTTTGTTGTCTTTGCCTCGCATCAGCGATCACGTGAGCTCATTCAGTCTAGTTTCATCAACAAAAACCTAATCACTGCAGTTGATCATTGAAGATATTTAGGTACGGAATTTGATTGCTACCTTAAATTTCACCATAACACAGCTAAAATAAAAAAATGGCACATGGAATACGCGTTTTAGTCAAAGCACGACCATATTTTTCGTTTTGTACTCTCAGGTCGCTTTAATATGCTTTTGTTCATTCACATATTAAGTATAACAATGAATCATGGGGAAACGCTTATAACCAATCAATCAATCAATCAATCAATCAATCAATCAATCAATCAATCAATCAATCAATTCTTTATTCAACATCAACATGAGGATGTCACCCGAAGTTCCTTGCAAGTCATTCTGAATCGAGCTATTCGCCTAATAACAATTTCGCCTCGTAGAATTAGCGCTCAGTTATTACATAAATATAATATTTCGAATGTTGCTATTTTGTTAAATCTAACCTCGTCATATTTATCTCTAGGTCATTAAACAACGATATCCAAGAAACGATCATACCAAAGGTATCCCTTATTATTATAAACAATACTATATTTGTTCACAATTTGAACTTCATTTTACCCTACATTCGCACCAACTATGGTACGCAGTCATTACACTTTTTAACTTTGTCCCTCTGGAACACATTACCATTCCCTTTATAATAGCTCAATGCTCAAAGATTTCATACAGAATTTGAGCATGAATTTCTTTGAGCTTTTTCCGACCTTTCCATTTTAGTGTAGTGTGTGTTGTATTTCTCACTTTAACTGGACTGGAATTAAACTTTGTTTCTATATTTGTCTACCACAGTTTTTTACATCGACATCATTTATCGTGTATGAGTTTTTATAATGTCTAATTGTGATTACACTCTTCCATCCTTTTACCAACATTAGGTCTCAGGGATGTCTAATCAGCCAGGTGCACTTAGACGTATCAGTAACGTTTGTGCACTGCATGTGCTTTCATTTCACTCACATGTTTTGCAATGTATGCGCCGAGTACAGGCAATCTAACACGCGAAATTCGTCTGTGCTTTGCCATCAGTAGCAAAATGATTTGCGTTTCCAAATACCTTGACTAACGCACTCAGTGCTACTCACTTGTAGGAAGTATGTGATTGACGTCATGGGGCGTATATGAAAGATAATGCAGAACCGCTTTCTTTGAGTTCTAAATGGCGCCTCCTCTTAGATCTATACAGCTGCGAAACAGGAAGAATGTACGTGAAGCCATACACAAGTCGTATTTCTGGAAAAGGAAACCTACACATTGCACGTACCATGTGTTGCCTTACAATAGAGCATTGTCTAAAACTTGGAAAGCTTAGCTTCCTTACATACACATGAGCGATGAGTTCTGCCGATTTCCTTAAATCTTCGCAATCTTATTTTTATAGTTGTTATTAGACGTTCATTTTCTCTTACCTACGAACAACTCAATAACTATTTCATTATGGTACCGAAGTAATTCAACAAGGCATTTTCCAGATATTGAGTATCACGTCGCTTTTTTTTAATCTCTTAAATGATTTCGGCTGTAGCTAGTCCTGTATTTTTTCTGACATATTTTTTGAACTTCTCTGCCTTTGACCTAGAATAAGCGATGGCATGTGATATCACACCATTTTTTTGTATCTAACGCTTGAACACCAAGACGTTTCGTGCATAAACACTCAATATAAAATGCCAAGATGGTTTTATTCATAGACCCTGGACAAGAAAAACGGTGAATAGCTGTTAGATAGTAACGATAAACATCAACCGATGAGCCATCACCTGTGTTTGCCATCTTACTCAGTACATAGGAACCGCAGCAACACCATCATCCACCTATACTTGCGTAGCAGCTTCTTCCGTTTCGTGATTCTGCGGCATCGCTCACCACGCGTGGTCATAAGTGATCGCAGATGGCAGTTCATCACCAACGCTGTAGACGAGCTGCTTCGCCTGTGGGATATGCATTTCCTACACTCAACGCCGTATCCTCCACAGACCTATAGTCTTGTTGAACAGACGAACCGAACGCTGACAAGCATGCTGCCCACGTACGTGTGCTCTGACCACAGGAACTAGGGTGATGCCTTACCACTCATCAAGCATGCCTACAACACAGCAGAGAATGAATCATCTGACAACAGCCCTTTCTACCTCGTTTCGGCCTGATCGCCGCAGAGCTTCCTCGACACAATCCTATCGTTTTTCTCACATACCAAATATTCAAGTTCAAGTTCAAGTTCAGTTTATTTGAACATCAACTTATGCAGACAGCATGCTGCCGATAGGGGAAAAAAGCCTCAAGAGAGGGCTTGACTGCGTCCACTGACAATTTACTTGACAGCAGTGCTAATAAAGACTGCATACAAGAGTGTCAAATGGAAGAACACAAGACATAAAGACAGACACTTAAAATTGTAGAAGAAAAAGCAATATCATTATTACAAGACGGCATATCTAAACAAACGACAAATAAATATATAAAAGGAACATGTGTATAAATAGCAAACAAATTTGATCGCCGATACACTCTGCCTTGCCGAAGAAGCCCAAAGAATAGCACGTCTTCACATGCTGGCACCGCAAAACCGCTCAAAGCAGGAGTACTACCGCACTCAGTAAGGCTTTGGATCGCACAGCGCTGGCGCGGCTTATGCCGCAAGTTTCCGTCACACTATGTTGGCTCGTTCGCCGTTTTAGACCGTTTGAGTGACCTAACTTACGTGGTCACACGCCTCCAGTGTATGGTGCGCGTTTTGAGCACTATTATAGTATCACTCAACAATGACTCTCCCAGCGGGCTTCGTCTGTGAAACGGAAATTAAAACGCTGCGAGATCAATAGGTTCAAGAAGAAGAGGACGATGACAGTCCGTGCGGCGAGCAGCAGTGTTTACACGGCTATCATCCCGATCAATCGTCTATGCCAGCTTTAATCTCTAAACAAACACATGATAATCCGTAACAATACTATTTCCGGGGCCCGAAAGGCAATGTCACGCCTATAAACCATCCGAAGAAGTCTGACACACATCCGATGCATGTCTCATACCAAAGGCCCTGGGATGCTGGCCCTGTGGGTCCACCCCTACCCTGAGGACCACAACTGCGCTGTACCTTGTGCCCTATGCGGTGGCGCACACCACACCAGGGACCACGCGAGTAAGAAACTACTCAAGCCCAAACATATCGCAATAAAAAACATGTAGGCTTACCTAGGTGTCAATGCCGCTACGACAGAGTAGACATTGTTGTGGTGAGATGTAAATAGCCATCACTTAAAGATATTTGTTTTGGTCGCTAGATAAACGTGTACAGTGACGCTAACTATCTGTCTGAAATGAAATAATAGGGTTTTCTTTTTCTATAGAGCAAACAATTCTAGGCTATAATTTTGAATATGTGCGTTTTCTTCAAGAACGGAATGCACCCTAATTCGTTGCAGCTTCTTGCAAGTTAAACCCATTTGTAGAGTCAACAGCTACAACGCACGCCAAGACGCAAAATGAAGATATGGCAGAGTGCGTTGTTCATTGCGACGGCGAGCTGTGTGTCATCTATTTGCGATGGTAAGTAAAATATTTATTATAGAACAGCACCTTGCCTAATCTTGTAGGCTAGATTTCCTTGCTATTCATAGAACGGCCCCGTGAAATAATTTGAATAAAAATCAGTGACCTGTCACAAGTCTTTAGCTTTAAAATTTTTAATGCTAAACCGTTGTGTGAAATCTTTCACTCCGCGAAAACGTAGCCGGCATTATGCGGCATTTTATATACCTAGGCAGCATTAGTTACGCCTCCAAGACGTCGCAGTGCACTTAACTGACACTGGTATACATTTTTCTAAGTATCTACTTACTGATTTGGTTGTTATTGCAAATCAGGAATAGGGAGATTCGTATGAAATAAGAGTTTACAGAGCACATACGAATGCAAAAAAATGCTTTGCAAGAGCCGAATGTCCTTTTAGTAGGTTTAAATAGATCACGTGCAGACGAAGTGAGTTATGACAAGAAGCAGCTTCATGAATAGAAGCTCCAATAAGAATGGAAGCACAGAATGGTCGAAAGCAAGCTTTCGACGTGCCCCCCTTCTCTCTCTCTCTCTCTTGATAGTCTATACTTTTCTGGACATCCATTTACCTTGCTGATCGAATGCAACTGTTCCATTAGTCGAATACATCCGTTTATCAGAAGCAAAAAAATCACATTTTCTGAATGAAGCATAATCGCTTTAGCTGAACGCCTTCTTAATTCAAGAACTGCGACAGTGTTTTTTAATCATTTTGGAAAGAAGTGGCTATTTTCTTAGAGTGGAAAAGTATCCTTGATAAGATATCATGCAACAAACGGCATAATCTTAGTCAATTCAATCAAACAGATATTTAAGTTGCGCCGTCAAAAGGGGCACGTTTACAAAATAATCGCACCAATAGCCTTTCGTGTTGGTATCCGGTACAATATAAAAAAATAACTATAGGCCAGTAAAAACCCGTTAAATATGTACATTTCTACGAACGTACTACATATTATCTCAAAAAGCGAATACAATTTGTCACAGGATTGGTCTTAATTTCGAACATCCCTGCCCCCTCATGTAATGCCCCAAGGGGGCCTTTAAGGCTCCAATAAATTATGATGACGATGAGAAAATTGATGAATTATCGCGAATAAAGAAGTAATGACATGTGATTTCACTATATTGAGCATATACAGGGAAGCGCATTCTCTGGCTGGTAATTTTATACATACTGCCACAAAATCCAAGGTAAATAGTGAGAAATGTTCAGTAGTCATTGGCCGTTCGAAATAAGCCAGCTGGAAAGATTTAATTTACCATTGAATACTTGTATAGCGTGCCGACTTTGGAACGTAATTACGTCATGAGGAAAGAGCGACCTCCAATATTATATGTTGCGTGCTAATAATGCAATCCCAGAAATTGAAGCACGTGAAGCTCATCCCACATGTTACCTGAATTTCTACGTGAGAAAAGCCTATAATTGTTTACATCACAAGATTAAGAATTAGGTTGCATGCTGTTTTCCTCATATTTTACAGCATTACGGTAGGGTAACATGAACAAAGATCATACCGATCTGAATGTAAACGGCTTGGAAAATATCAATGGGCACGAACGAAAGCATTACTCCATCGCATGTAAGCTTAGGCGCCGGCCTAGTCGTACATACCGAGTGACCCAAATCGGCATCAAAAGTGTACATCAAAGACCAGCACAGACTGCTCGGAATGTGCCCAGTGATTGAAGTCGGTGTCGTAGACGTTGAGAGAAGAGTGGTACGTACCCAGTAGAGCATCTACAGTGACCCATGTCGGCGGGAGAGAAGTTCGTAGAAGAGTGGTACATGTAAACATCATCCAATACTCAGTTTCCAAAGTTGTTGCAATGGTTGCTTTCGAACCCTGTTTCCTAAGCACAGCCAGCCCTATGGTCAACCATTCTACATGTACTACAGAGTGAAGCAGGTTGTTGGGAAAATATAAACACACAAACGTAGACAGACAGACAGACAGAGCCCGGAAAGTTCGCGAAGTAGCCTAAGCATGCTGACACATTATTAGTACAGAGTTCTGCGACAGATAAATCAGAGCAAGTCGCTGTTACGTTCCAATCACTGCCACCTATCAAGTGGTCGAGGATTGTGGCATGTTGTTTACAAAAGAAAGTGCAGGACCAATTGATTCTTTTGACATTGTAGAATTGCACAAAAACATAGCTTCGGGATTTGTCTTCAGGGCAAGTAAGTTATTATGTCAGCGTTTGTTAAAAATAACTTGAAACGTGTACATAAGCACAGAAAATACACTCTATAGTGGTTTAAAAAATTTGCTCCTTGAATGAGGAGGACGATAGCCCATGCTTATTAACACACCGCAATCAAGGTAGACAAAGAACGCTTGAATTCATTCTTTCCTGCAAGAACACTTAAGCAAGCATTCGAATCTCAGCCCTTCTTTGATGAAAGGAGCAACGCTGCCACCTTCTGTAGGCTATCACTTTATTTGGTTTTATAGATCGTAACTTCAACCGTAATGCCCATCGTTTTGGTCATATATTCATTAGCGCGAAATCTCAATCTCCATGCTACAAAACGTATGCGAGAAATTAGTTTGTGTTTTTCCTTATGTTTCCGTGGTTGCAACGATATTTTCTATTTCCCAACAAACCTTCATCTCACACTCTACGTAAGCAAGATCTTCCGCGTATGCCACATGAGTAATCTTCTATGTCATATACAACTAAAATTCCAGCGCTTTCTTTCTCTCTAGGGAAGAGTGCTTTGTCACGCAGTACCTAGCTGTCCGCACAAAGATTCTCACTGAAAGTAACGAGAGCGTTGCTATTCCAGCCTACCGCTACTAAACAGTACTACTAAACGTACCCTATTAAACAAAGCACGTGCCGGATGCTCACCATTCATAATAGGGCAACATACAGATTATAAGGGGCCGCGTGTTTCCATAAAACGAACATCAACATGAAGTCTGTGTTGTGGTAGCACGTGGGTTGGAGCGCATGGGTCAATGGGTGCCCAATTACGTAGTACTGCTCTTTATTAAGGTATTAAGAGTAAAATACATAAATAATAATTGCGCAAGAAGTGGTGTGGTTAAAAACACCCTGTGGGATATTTTAAGACGCAGTGCTAGTTTTACCATGAGATACCACCCCATTAACTGGCAAAAACATGTTTCTTTTCCGCAATATTGCTTTTACTTAAAACGCAAAAATACGTTGGTTGCTAGAGGAACACTGATGCCGGAATCCTGCAGGTACCATAATTTTACGTTGTGCCCGCTTTATTGCGATAGCAATTAGATGGAAAATTCAGGCGCATTTCTGCCGCTACCGTGACCAGCGCTGGATTAAGGCGGGAGGGGGCGGGGGGGCTAAGGGGACTGCAGCCCAGGGCCTCACCTCGGACAGTAGAAGGGGATCCATTTATTCTAACCTGCTTAGTATATAGAACCATGTGCAACGGAACATCGAGCGACATGTATGAAGCGAGAAAACCATAATGAGCAGACGGGGCCCCCCGCCTAATGTAACAGCATGCGTTTAGCCTGATGACTTGTGGTGAGCTTGTCGAGCTGCGAAAACAGGAATCCCCCGCCACCTCAGCGGGGCCCTGTTTCTTAAGAAGCGACATGCGTTTGCTTGGAAGAGTTTTCGTGGTTTCCTGTCAGTCCGTCTGTACAGTGCTGTCCGGAGAGGAGGGGCAAGGGGGAAACACCTAAACCTTTTAATGTGGGATGAGGACCCAAATCGCCCTTGCCCGCCGTCACCACCACGCCACCCTCCACCTCTCAAATAGTTTCGCCGCTGTTCTCATAGAAAGGATATGCTGCAGTACCTAACAGTGCCTCCCATTCGACTTTTCTTTGCCGTGATGGTAATTTGGGCAGGGCAGGATGAGTTCGATAGCAGATGATGATGAGTCTGATGGCAGTGTCTAGGCAGGAAAGGAAAGAAGACACCAGACGTGCTTTTGTCCGCGTGCCGTGGGGCATGGAATGTTCATTGTTCGGGCTAAGGTTGTGGAAGAGTGAAGGGGGAAGTTGGGGAGCTGGACACAAAGGCCTGTCTCCAGGGCCCATTCCTGCCTAGTGGCTGCACGCATTCGCGCGTGCTCAACGGAAAAAGTAAGTTAGACTGGCCGCCGAACATTCCAGAAAGAAGTAGAAAAATATGACTCAGAGGCGACGGAGGGTGCGTAACTTCGCCCGCGCTACGCGTCGCCCTCTCCCCTTCGTTCTCGCGCTCGGCGTCGGCGGGGTGAAGAAGAAATCGAGAACCACACAGAACAGACGATTGCTCCTAGCCGATTGGAAGACGAGACCGCAACGGGAGAAGGAGTGAGTTTTTACGGAGAAGGAAGGAATTTGTACAAGCAACTCTATGCGTATGTGAACGCCCGCTTTGGCGCTAGTAACAGACAGACGAGGCGCGCGTCTATAAAAGGAAGTTGATCGTGGGCTGCGATTCAGCCCCGAGCCGCCGGTTAAGCCCGCCCGCTGAGGAGCTCCCGGCGGACGTACCACTCTCGGCCAGCCACGGACCATCCAGGCAGCGTGCGCCAGTCATCGGAACGGCCACCATTGGACACCTGTGGTCGCGTCGGACTGACGAAGTGCCCGGCGAACAATTAGCACCCATCCATGTGATAATGCTGGGTCTGAAGCATCAAAGTTGTGTGTCTAAACAAAAGGCGAAGCTAGAAAGAGAAGAGCATGAAAAGAGGCTACCAAAGATGACAAAAAACCTACTGAATACAGCTTCCGCGGAACAGTATGATAGCTCTACCCAGACTCCATGTGAAACTCACAATAGTACCGACTGTGCTTCAGTGGAGGACTTGCCAACTCCAGCGCCATGGTTTCCCGTCAAGAAGCAAGGTTTGACTCATCTTGGTTGTCTCGATCCTGTGAAAACGGTGCCAACCTCGGTCGTCCATATTTCTGAGCATCCGACGCTAACCAAACCCCGTTGTGTTCCTGAGTCAGCAACGTCTATGCTACTCGTCCGGACCCCTGCCACAGAGCTCCAGGTGTCCGGTCCGCCACGCCCGATTTCTATTACTGCTGATCAACAAGTGACAAACCTCCCCGATGAGCCTCCTTCTACTGACGAGCACCAGGAAACAACACTTCAAGAACCGACTCATTTATTTCCTGTTAGTTTGGCTTCAAATAATCATGTTCCCACCCACAAAGTGTGCCTCGAGAGGACGAGTGAGACGGCTTTTCGTTGCGGCAACAGAGAAGTACAGACACCCCCACAGCAATAGCAACGTTGCGACATTCTTCGAAGTGACCCTGCCAAGTGGCCGGACGTTATTACTGACAGCTTCCGGAGTGTATGCCTTGAGAAAGGGCCATTGTATTTTCAAAATCGGGCAGAAAATTTTCGGTCTAACGAAAGGCAATACGAAACTCAGAAACGCTATATGTCACCTCATCTTTTCGTGCGAAAGCCTGTAAATGGAGAGGCGTACGAGTGACACTGGTGACACTGACACAGTCCAAAGGTTCCATTTACTGTTTCATTGCAAACAATTTTTGATTTCGAGCAACCCCAGTGCTTTCACCACGCACGTCTTTTCTGATTGGAAAAGAGCAGAAGAAAATGTTTGCGCACATGAAAATAGCGTCAAGCACCGAAACTACGTGGCAGCATGGCTCACGCGCTCTAACTCGAGCAGCACAATTGACAAGGAGCTCATTAAGCATCTTGTCACTAAAATCACCTACTGGACAGAGGTGTTGAAGGGTGTAATCGTTGTAGTTAAGCTTCTAGCTGAGCGCAACCTAGCGATTAGGGGAAGTGAGGATATTTTTGGTTCACTGAGACATGGCAAGTATATGAGAGTGCTTGAGGCCATTGCCAAGTATGATCCCTTTCTAGAGGAGCACATCAAACGCTACGGGAAGAAAGGAAAAGGTCACCCATCGTATCTGTCAAAAACCATTTCATATGGCAAAGGCTGTCAAGCTACGTCTCGTTGACGAAGTGATACGCGCAAAATACTTCTCTTTCATTGTTGATTCGACTCCACACCTTACTCAGGTTGATCAGCTGTCAGTTGATCTACGATACTATTTCAATGGGAAAGTGTACGAAGGCTTTCTTGGATTTGTTCCAATTGGATCGCATGCAGGCTTTTATATTTTCGATACTGTGATATCCCTCTTGACGACCAATGGTATCTCATTTGATGATTGTAGGGTCCAAGCTTATGATAATGCGAGTAATATGTCAGGAAAATACAAAGGACTGCAAGTTCAAATCAAACACCTGAACGTATTGGCAGTCTACGTCCCGTGTTCTGGTCATTCACTGAACTTAGTTGGCGCGTGTAGCATTGACAGATGCCTTGAGGCAGTCAAATTTTTCACTGTAATTCAGAGACTGTAGCGATGGAGGTATCTTTTGGACAACATGGGCGGAATTGACTAGCAGCTTGTTTTGAAAAGTCTCTCTGAAACCAGGTGGTCAAGACACGCTGAATCATGTAAGGCCATTCTGAAAAATTTCAATGCAGTCTTGTGTTGCGTTGAAGCTATATCAAAGAACGAGGAAGAAAACGGGGACACTAGGAACGAAGCGCACTCTCTCTTCAAGAAAATGACAAAACTAGAGACTGCATCCATGGCCATTTTCGGGAGCGAAATCTTGGAGCGCTTTGACAAAACGAGCGTAGCACTTCGGAAACCGGGCCTATACATTTCAACTGCTGTAGACCTGCAGAGCTTTCTAGAAGGCTTTGTTAATTCTTTGCGACCTCTCTTTGATACCTTCGAAGAGAGAGCACGCACGCAAAGCACCAATCAATGTTATCAGGATGAGGGCAAACGCATCGTTTTGAGTAACTACCCGGAGGGAAAAAGAGATAGCGCGCTACAAGGTACAAAAAAGTTTATCGTAGAGACCTGCAATGTTGTACTTGACAGTCTCGGCTCTGCTTTGCGAGTGCGAAAAGCTGCCTACACTGAACTCTGTGAAAGGTTCGGATTCTTAAAATTGCTGACAGAAGATGGGAGTGAGGCCTCTCTGACACAGCACGCTGAGAAGTTGGTGAAAACCTTAAAATGATTTCGAGCCAGCATTTTCACCTGAAATCGTTCAGTTTGCGAACTTTCTGCACAACTCTGTGTGCCAGGACACTAGTCCCCTTGGAATAATGAAGTTGCTGCATGAAAGAAAGCTTACTGATGTGTTTCCGAACCTTTCTATTGCTTTTCAAATGTACTTAAGCATACCCGTGGCAAACTGTGAGACCGAACGATCGTTTTCCAAGTAGTCGCTGATAAAAAATCGCCTTCGTTCGAGCCTCCTTGATGAGAAGGTGAACTCGCTTGCTATCATGTAAATTGAAAGTGACTTCCTCCGCGATATATCCTTCGAGCAGACTATCTGATTTCGCCAAAGCGAAGGCGCGAAAGATGCCATGGTAAAAGAGGACTGTTTGCGCTATACATGAACAGTTCCAATAATTTCGTTGTGTAGCCTCCCAGCCTCAATAATGCCAATGAAACACTGAGCAGTGTAATTTAAGATATGCAAATCTTCGTTGTTCGTCTTTTGTTTCTTATCCTTGTGATATTTAGCGTGCTTATGGAGAACTGTATTTTTGTTGTTTTTGGTAGTAACACATTTATTTGGTGTCGTCCTTGCTTGTTTCACCTTTAACGAAAATATTTTCAAATAAAGTTTTGTAATTACAGTTGGTAATTTCATCTCTATTCTAGTCTATTATTATGGTGTTTGTATTGTCTTAAGTATTGTATATATCTATTGCCTATTTATATACTAACGTGTATAACGATTACTGCAGTCTGATGCTTGAATTTTAATAATGTTTTGGATACAACCGTGCCTCTCCTCACCGGATTAAACTTAGTGATGCAAACAAAGCCTAGCTTCATAAGGATCGACATCTGAGCTGTGTTGTCTTTTCTATGTTCTTGTTTGCCTTTAGTGCACTAAACTTTTCCTTAAAGCCTAGCTTTTGCGTAAAAAAGAATGCAGATTAATCACAAAGTGAACATATGTGCTGGTGTTTACAACAGCACGCGTTTCAAGCAAGTGTTGTTGTTTTCCTGATAATAATAATAATAACAATAATAATAATCCCACTGACCGCACTTTGTTCATTTTAATTTGGTGGAATTAGAATGAAACATGGCATATTTCCAGTAGTGTAGCAGGCGACAGGGGGGGGGGGGGGAGGGTTCATTATAGGGAAAGGATGCCTGCATGCGCATTATCCCAGTGCTCCCATTTTTCTTAATCCGGCCCTGAGCGTGACGTTACGTAAAAAGTCCAAGGGCGATAACATCGTCGCCGCGTAGCATAGGCTTTATGTACAACTGAAAGCGTGCAAGGGTGAGCCGGCAATGCCGCCACAGTCACGCCGGAGAGGAGGCAAGTAGAAAGGCAGCGTTACGTGCAAAGCACCAAGGGGAGGGGAGAGAGGGGGGTCGTTCTTCTTCGGCAGCTGCTGCGCATTAGGCGGCCATGCTGCTCTATCATGAAAGGGATGAGAGATGGGGAGAGAGTGCACCGAGTGCTGATAGCTTTGTTTGCGCTGTGTTTCTGCCGCTTATTTCGCGATGAAGCGAAAGGCAGCACGAAGGACAACTCACTCGCTGCTGCTGCCGCGTTTCCTCACTCCAGCGTACTAACAATGAGTTTCAACAGTCATCGAGGGAGATGTGTTCATGTTCGCTTGCGCGCGCATGGCACCGTTAGCGTCATTTAGTTAGCAAGCGAATGTTTCTGTTTTTAGGGACACTAAATCTAGTAGCCTTACTTAGTATAGCTGTCAACTAATTTGTTATAGCATTGGATGATTCGCCTTTCGATACACTGTCTTTGTTCTTTAATAGCGCTTGCAACGTTTCCTGGAACATTTGGCACATGGCAGGTGTACACGATCATATGAGTTTTGTATAGGTGCGGAAAGCAGCATATGTAAAAAGAAACACGAAGTATTTAGTTACCAGAACTGTAATGAACTACTTGTGAACAAACTTAATATAAATTGTTATTTCCTCTATGTTCCTATTACCCGTTTGCGTAATTGTGTTCTGTAGTAATTTAACCTTTCTTGCTTCATTATTTCATGATACGTAGATATCCTTTGTTAGTCTTTTCCCAAATTGTTATGCACTTCTGTATGTGCTTTGCATCTTAACAATCCTTTTTTTTCCTTTGTTATGTCAACCTCTGAGGGTGGGAGAGCCGGCTGTAGTGGCGGTTTAACGTCTCAAATATTGTATTCACTAAAAATGAGAAAAAAAAGTGGGAGAGGAGCCTGCGCTGCATTCTTCCCGCAGAATCTCAATTTTGTGAGGACAATAAAAAGAAGTTTGGTAGCAGGTTACACTCCTGTAACAGGTGAAGCGGAAAGGTTACTGCGCATGTAGTGTAGTGCACATATACATGGTAGTGCATTAATTTTTATTATCGGAGGAGTCAGAATTCCTGTAACACATAACGAGCCGTAGTGTTCCGTAAACCTATGGCGCTCTAGCTCGACCTCCTCAATTACACATGCGAGCATCCACTGCACTACCTTAACGTTAGTTCTTTCTTTCACTTTTTCTCTCCGTCTTCCGTTCCATGTTTCCTTTGTTCTTCTTTTCTTTAGTTCCTTCATTCATATTCATCCATGGCATCTTTGCTTGCTTAGTTACGGTTGTATTAGCCACTCCAGATAATGACATTATTTCCCTCACAGGACTAGACGTCGCTTTTCTCATGTATCAGCCATTGCCACGAGTCACTTGAGTGTTTTGCCTGCGGTATGCCCTTCAGCGCGAAAACAGTAAAAAGGTATTCCCATCGGATACGTGCCTACTTGGAACAACAAATGAAATCATGATCAATTAAAGCTGCGTATAAAGCACATAACTCCGAATACCAAGGAACCAGGCGAAGCGCACACAGCTTCCTTCCAAAATTATCATCATTGTATTTTGTCCGGCCTTTCTTAGTCTAGCATATCAGCCACCGAAATTTGGCGATTCTAGCAGTAAAGCTGAAGAAATGAAATATTACAAGAGGTGCAAGGCAACCTTAATCACCAATTGGTTCCTTTTTTATTGTTTCTTGCTAGAATGCTGGCGAGAACATGAATGGAAAGTGATATGCTACGATTATAACGTGCCGGAAGATTTGTGCCCTGGAGTTCCTTCGACATATTGCAGGAAAAAGAGGCAGCGATGTGTTTGCGGCTGCAAATATGGAACGTATCGGAGGATGGACTGGGCATGCGTGCCGTATAGAGAGAATGCGGTGAGTTGACAAGCGGATTAGTACTTTCGATCGCGTCTGCTATCGCCTTGCTCACAAATTAGGAAAGAAATGGACAATGAATCAATCCAAACATATGCTTAAAGCGTCAAAAATAAGTGTCATCCGTTTATATAGTATGTTGCACTGTCAATGTACTATCGAAGAAGGCCGGGTGAGTGCCGCTATAGAATGCCTTCCACGTACTCATGCAGACTCCTTAAGAAGCCACCACGATGTCACATTTTTTTTCAGTTTTCAGTTATTTCTTTTTATAACTACACGTTGCTGAAAATCACATGGGCCCTTAGCAATACTGCTAGTTCTGAGCCCATGTAAATGAATACAAACCACCATTGCAGCTCGGGTTAACAGGTAATGTGATTTGGAAGTGCAGATTCCGCTGACGTTGTTAGCGAGAAACCACCAAGCGGAAAATCTGTTACTATTACAATACACAAACATATTGATTACGAATCATAAATTGCTTAAGAGCATACGAAAAATTTTCGACTCTCTTTTATCCTCTTCGGAAAATTATTCCATACTTTCGTTCCAATGTACGCTAACCTGCGCCTACCATACAAGTTGCTAACAGTTGATACGTTAAAATGTTTGTTCAATTCTGTCCTAGTGTGTATGTGTGGTGTGATAATAATGCTACTTGAAATGGGGCTTGTGTGCGAAAGTGTGGCATGAACTGAGCACGCTGTTTTGGGATCCCTAATAATGAGGAATGGCGTAATGTTAGTTTTTTTTTTTTTTTTTTTAATAGCGGCACTGTGTGTTCCATATAAATAGAGAAGTAAATAACTCGAAGCGCTCTTTTGTAAAGTTTGATAACTGGATCTACGTAAGATGAATACGTATGTCCCCATGTCTCAATAACATAGTTTAAATGACTGTAACAAATACTAAAGTAAATCATTCGTAGTGTACATGCGGGAAAATGCTGACGCGCCTGATATAAAGTAGAGCATGCATGACTGACCCGGCTGCAAACATTTGCTTTGTGTGCCCTGTAATGAAGGGATGAATCTAACGTTATACCAAGATATTTAAATTTTTGAGCTTCTGTAATTGTTGTCATCGCAATCTTTAAAATTATCAGTGGTATTCCGACTCTACTAGGACGAAAACATAATGCATTTAGGGTTAATTTGTTGTTTAGAAACCAGTTTCTTAGTCTTTTCTAGTTCTCTATTAGCAGTGTTTTGTAAGTGATGGATATCGTTTCCTGAGATTAAACCTGTGGTATCGTCGGCATAGATTATTGTCTCACCCTTATCAAGCCTTTAGGGTAGGTCCTTGATGTACAAGGAAAATAATATCACAACTAAAACAGACCCCTGCGGAAGGCCGTGTGTACTGGGCAGGAAGTAAGACGAGACACTGTCCAAGTGTACGCTCTGCTATTTGATCGATGGTGTCGCAAGCTTTTTCAATGTCTAAATATATGCCAATCAGTACTTCGTTGTTAAGTTCTGCAGAAACCTTGCCGGTTTCTGCAGAACTACTAAGTCAACTACTTTGCCGTTATTCAGATAAGTGTTATTATAGGTTGTAACACAACTAACTGTGGTTCTGGTCTACTTGTTTTGGCGAAATCCGTACTGGTGCGTGTTGGTATCTTATAGTTTGCTCAGAACTTAGTTTATCGCTTGACCACAAGCTTCTCGAACACTGTGTTAATGGTAGAGACGACCATCGCGCGAAGTCTACCGCGGCTGCGACGGGGTGCCACGACCAGCTCTTACGCAGCTGATGCACCCGAATTCTGGGTGGCGTTTTGGCTTCTTGGCTTCTCCCCTATCACGGCAAGGCTAAAAGGGAGACGGGAAGAGCAAGCGCGTCTCCCTCTCTAGTTAGGCCATGCTACTGTCTGGCTTCTAGTGCGCTAGCGGAGACGAACAGAGAGAAAAGGCCGCTTATAAGTGTGGTAACTCTACCAATAGTTAAAGCATTTGAAAAAGGTTTGCAGCATCAGATTGGTGGCACAACATCAATGAATTGTGAAGTCGTTCTTTGATTAGTCAAACAATTGTTTCAGGGCCCTCATAAATGCGGACAGGTGTGTATGCTTCTCTGATACAGTTCTGGAATCCTGCTTCAAGCGCCACGCAAAACAAGTTATCTTGCTAGATACAGTGCCGCACATGTCCCCTAATAGATCTATTTTGAAACGAATACCGTATTTGGCTCTTTAAACCGCTTTCGTGGCCAGCGGCTCGAATATTTGTGCTAGCCGAATGAGAAAGGTGTAACGCCCACATCACACTCCTGTTAGACGAGAAAAGGAGCTTCCATAACTCAAATGACGAAGGAAGGGAGCCATCATTTCACATCAGGCACTAGCATTCGTAATACCAGCGGTAAGCTTGAAATTATTTTGGCGTGCGCGTTTTTGCGCGTATGTGTGTGTGAGAGAGAGTTTTCTCGAGCCAGTGTATAAGAAGTGCGGGTGTTATTACTATGAAATGTGAACGTTACGGGTGGTGTCTCTTCATTTGTGGCTTGGCGTTGTCCTACTGAGTTCTTGAACCGAAGAAGTCCAGCGGTACCACGGTCAGAATGGCCGCCATTCGTTGACACAAGTATTACCATGCAAGAACACGGCCAACAAAACTGAGGTCATGGGCCAAATAAATTCCAAGTGTTTATAGTACAGATAAATACTAGTACTAAGTTGGTTTGTTACTTTCGTTTGTAGTTTCCTACTATATTAATTGATAATATTGCTATGGGGATGCTGGCAGTATACAAAGACTCTATTTACAATACATGTAGAAGCAGAGTCATTGTGGTTAAGATGGCTGACCAGCAAGAACCCGCAGCAGCTAGCGTCTCGCGATCTTCTTCCTTCTCTCTTCTTTCGTCCTTCCGTAACAGGATCCCACGGTGGCGAATCGCCGTCTCGGTGCATGTTAAGCGAAGAACTGCGAGCGAACTATGGCTTCAGCCGCGAAACGTGCACGATGTCGATAGGCATCGCACTTCAGCATCGATCAAAGTGTAACGGCGACATCTCGCAATTGACGTCCTCAACTTGACCTAGGACTTCATAAGGCCCCGTGTAGCGAGAGCGAAGCTTCTGATAGGGGCCTACCCGACGACATGGTGACCAAAGGAGCGCCTAAGCATCTGGAGCGAACTTAACATCGTGATGGCACCGGTCCTAACGCCCTTTTTGTATAGGCTACGAGGCTGATAAACGAGATCGGGCGACATGACGCGCCATGTGAGCGCGAACGATGACTTGACGACCGTACTCAGTTGCAACACGGGCCACATAAGGCGGGACGGTGTCAAACGGCAATGTGTGGTTGTGGCCTTACAAAAGACAAAAGGGTGAATGTCCTGCTGTATCGTGTAGAGACGAGTTATACGCCAATGTCACGTAGGCCAGCATCCCAGTTGGGGTGATCGTTAGAAACGCACATCGACAGTATCTCTCTGAGTGTTCGGTTGAGACGTTCCGCAAGACAGTTCGTTTATGGGTGGTAGGCGGTGGACAGCTTGTGCTCATGCAGTGGCACAAGAGCGGAGGTCGTCGACAAGAAGAGACAACGACGAGCGACCGCGGTCTGTAAGTAAATGCCGAGGGGCACCGTGGTGGAGGATGATGTCGTGGAGAATAAAATCGGCGACGTCAGTTACGCAATTAGTCGCGCACACCTTTGTTATCGCATAGCGTGTCGCATAATCAGTAGTGACGGCGATCCACTTATTCCCTCTAGTCATCGTCGGAAAAGGGCCAACCAGGTCAAGGCCTACGCGAAAGAAAGGTTGAGAGAACTTCAATTAGATGCAGTCGTCCTAGAGGTAGTAGGGGAGGTTTCTTCGGGCGCTGCCGTTATTCGCATATTGCAATATAAGGACAGACAGAGTGGTAGGACCCGACCAGAAGACGACGCCGGTCGTATGTATGTAGAACTCCAAGGTGTCCCGCCGTCGGGACATCGTGAGGTTGTTCAAGAACGATGGATCGCAGATGACGAGGACGGACAACGAGCAATTCAGGGCCGTCAGGGTTGATTTTGCGGGGTTAGAGGATACTGCCGTGCGCCACGAACATGGGGCACGTGCCTTCGGTGCTGCCAGATTGCACTCCGGTGATAATGAACTACTATAAGGATTCGTCACGTTGTGGTTAAGCGCACATGACGGTCGTGTCAGTCAAAGCCATCACGCAGGTCACCGGATCATGTGCAGCAGGATTGGGAGGATGCATCAGGGGACGAGGGAGACAGTCTGCGTCCTTGTGCAGACGTCAAGACTTGTAGTTGACTATAAATGAAAATTCCTGGAGCCACAAAGCCCAGCGACCAATCCGTCCCGTCGGGTCCCGGCGCGAAGAAAGCCAGCAAAGGGCGTGGTGTTCTGTAACGACCACAAAGTTGCGGCTCTACAAATGTGACCGGAACTTCACAACAACCCAAACTAAAGTCCAGCACTCCTACTCGGTGATGGAGTAATTTCTCTCAGTAGGTGACAGCAGGCGGCTGATGTTGGCGATCACGCACTTGGTACCATTCTGCTGTTGGGCGAGAACAGCGCCGATGCCGTGGCCACTTGCGTCCGTGTGGACTTCGGTCGGTGCAGATGGAACAAAGTGGGCAAGTATGGTGGAAGGGGTAGTCAGAAACCCGATGCGAGTGGCGAACGCGTAAGCCTGCTCAGTGCCCCCTGAGAATGGCGTGTTCTTCTTTAGAAGATCTGTCAAAGGCCGAGCAACGCGGGCGAAGTTTTGACAAAACGGAGAAAGCAAGAATACAGGCCGACGAAGCAGCACACGTAAGAAGCAGAACGTCGCAAAGGGAAACTGCGATCGGCGCGAACTTTTTCCGGATCTGGTTGTACACCGGATGCGTCAACTAGGTGTCCCAAGACGGTAAGCTGACGGCTCCCGAATCGACATATCGTGGAGTTCAGTTGGAGCCCGGCTTTCTAGTAGACCGCAACAATAACAGCGACTCGGGTAAGGTGGCTGCCGAACGTGGGAGAAAAAACAATAACGTCGTAAAGATAACAAAGACAGGTGGTCCGTTTGTAGCCTCGCACAAGAAAGTCCATCATACGTTCAAATGTCGCAGGAGCAGTGCATAGGCGAAGGACCACGACTGATCACGGCTATCTTCTCGCGGTCCATTTCAGCAACTGAAATGAGCCGGTAGCCGGATCGAAGATCGATGGACGAGAAGTACTTAGCTCCGTGCAAATAGTCCACGGCGTCTTCGATGCTTGGCAGTGGGTAGACGACTTTTCGGGCGATCTTGTTGAAAGCCGATCATTGACGTAAGAGCGCCGGGTACCATCTTCTATTTTCACAAGGAGAACAGGCGAAGCCGAAGGGCTGGATGATGGTTCCATGGCCCATTTGTGGATCATATTGTACACTTCTGATTTGGTGACTCTACATTCAGCATGCAATACACGATAGGGACGCTGACGAATAGGATTCGCGTCTCTAGTGTTTATGCGGTGGTGAACAACAGATATTTGGCCTAAAGGCCTGTCACCAACATCAAAGATGTTACTGTACGTTTAAGGAGGAGATGTGCATGTATGTCCCTGGCCTGTGCAGAGGTGAGGTCAGCTGCAAAAACTTTCGCGAAGTCACCCGTTAATGAAACAGAGCTGTGAGCTGCAATTAGCGCTAGTGAACCACTCTCAGCATTTAGACTCTAAATTTCCAATTCTAAAGTATTAGAAACGCTGGCCAAGCACATGCCGGCTCGAAGCACTTGAAAGCACACGCTGAAATTCAGGTGTGGAAGAACGACGTTGTTATTAGTAGCCATGACCAGGGTAGGCGGAACCATAACATTCCGGTTCAAAAGCACGTGGACGATGGGGCGAAGCACATATTCATCGTCAGGAACCTCTGGCTGTGTGGTCAAAGCGACGTAAGTGACTGCCTCGGGCGACAGACGCACATCTTGAAGCGAGCACAAGTGCGGTGGGGCGGTGCTCAGAGCATCGGCAAGTTGAGGCAATTCCAACTGAAGAACGTCGGTTACGACGTCGATGAGAGCAGAATGAATGCATAAAAAGTCCACTCCAAGGATAACGCCGTGAGGACAGTTGTCGATCACAGCAAAGAGAGCCGAAGTAGGGTGGCCGTCTATAATTAAACGCGCAGTACACATTCGAAGAACAACCAGCACACCGCGGTCGGCCACACGAAGCACTCGGGCAGCTGCAAGGGTGAGGACCTTCTTTAAACGACTACGTAGGCTAGCACTCATCACAGATACGTGGGCTCCAGTGCCGACGAGTGCTTGGACAGGTACGCCGTCTATTTTAAGTCAATTGCACTTCTCCATGTGGACACATACAGAGGATTTGCTGCGGTGGTAGGCAATGCAGCACCACCTCCGAGGGCTTCATTTGTTAGTTTTCCGAATGGGTGCGGCCGAAAGCCAGAGGGGACGAAAGGCGACGTGGCTGCGGCGAACCGGAAGATGGGCGACGCGTTTGCAGTGAACGAGACTGTTGTCCGTGCGGCGATGGTGAGCGACGGTACCACGTGTTCCTAGCAGGGTTGTCGGCGCTTTTAGACTCGGCGGTGGAAGAAACGTTGCGGGCATTCCCATCAAAGCGGCTTAGGTTGGTCGGCATGCTAGGTGTTCCGGCCCACCAGTTGCAACAGTATCGAGCGACATGACCAATGCGGCGACAGGTGAAACATATGGGCTGGTCGTCCAAAGTTCTCCACTCAGTTGGGTTGCGATAAAGCGAAGAGAAGCGTCGGTGGGGAGCACAAATAGTGGAAGAGCGTACGTAGGCTCTGGGACTCATGACCGCACAGACAGAATGTATACCAATGCTTTCAAGTTCCTGGCGAACGATGGCTTGTGCGAGGGCAACTGAAAAGGGGGTAGCATAAGGGCTACGGTAACAGAAAGCTGCGGGCGCCATCGCGTCAAGTTCACGTCGTACAATTCGAACCACGTCCTTTGATGGTGACGCATGCTGCTGCGCGGGCTGATTTCCACACGTCGACGTTGCGGCAGTATTCGGAAATGTGGTGAATGGCTGCAGGACGCCTCGACTTTTGGCCTTCTAGAATTGTTGCACTCTTTCATGGTAGCATCAACTGTAGAGCAGCTTTCGCGCATGAACAGATTAAAAGCGTCGTCAACAAGTCCCTTCAACCCGTGCCCGACCTTCTCAGCTTCTGGCATGTCTTGATTGGCTTTACTATAAAGCGCCAGCACGTTCCTGCTTTGCGGCCAGTTCCTGCTTTGCGGCAATCTTACGGCGGTCTGGTTGGCCAAACAACGATGTGAACTTCTATTTGCATTGGTCCCAACTGATTAGCTCATCTACATGGTTTTCGTACCACATCTTTGCAGCGTTTCTTAGGTAGAACAACAGGTTAGCTAACATAAGCCTAGCGTCCCACATTGTGATTCCACTCAGGCATTCGTACATAGCCACCCACTCTTCAACGTCGGTGTTATCGGTACCGCAGAAAGTTCCGGTATCTTTGTGTTGCACAACCACAACCGAAGGGAACAGCGACGTAGCTGACGACGGCGACGTTGGAGGCGGCAACAACGCTGATCGCGTGTGCTCACCGTCATTCATGGTGGGATGATGATGAGACGTGCACTGCGGAGCTCCGTTTCCAGTCGTGGTAACCGGCACTTCCCACCAATATGTTACGTAGATGTTGTGAGTATAGACAGAATGTATTTACAATATACATACAAGCAGGGATAATGTGGTAAAGATGGCTGACCAGCAAGTACACGCAGCAGCCAGCGTCTCGCGATCTTCTCCTTCTTTCGTCTTTTTTTTTTCATCATTCTCGTATAATATAGGCACCAGAAGATGCAGAAACCCATGACCCACGAAAAACCGAATGAAATTTATTCCATATCTGAGGAGGAACAAAAATCCAGCGAAGGACTTGGTGCACCCGCTGGTACGTGCGATACAGCCGCTCCCTCAACTCCAAGCCTGTGCTACGGCGTGGATAGTACATTGTTTCACAGTGCCGCACTACTGCCGGAGCTAACACTGAAACGAGATGTTATGGGGATGCACAAGTCTCATGTACGAGTTTTAATGTCAAGCCCCGTGTTTCTCCTAAGTGCGCAAGCACTCAACTTTATTAGCATCGTGAGGTTCGTAGCAGCCTTCACTTTGCAAAAAACTTAATAAAACGCATTCAAATACAAGATACCTCCGCAATGCATACTGTTGAACGCCTTCTACCCAATATAATAGAACATCTTCTACCTATATCACAGCGAGCACTAGAGGGCTGTTTAGGATTTTGCTTATAAAGTTTGACAGCCCTGTACAGTCTGTAAAGGTAAGTTCTGATGGTCAATCGAGGCACCAAATGGACAGATGGAAGTCGCCTAGGGGCACAACGGTGGCACAAAGAGAGCAGGTAATTGAAGCCACTCATGCACTTACATGTGCATGAGTGCAAGATATGCATAAATGAGCATAAGCCATTATCTCCCAACATTATGTATGTACCTTGTTGTTAAGCTTCTGCCTTTATCTTTGTTCTGTTGTCTTGTTTTCTATGGTATGACGATACTAATTTATGGACTGGAATAACCCTAAAGAGCCCAGGACGATGGAACCAATGCACGTAAGTAGCGGATCACGTGTACTTTCATGCAAATTGCTCTCCTTGCTGCCTAATGTTTGCATGGAGTTTTATCGCCATAACCGGAAACATATTTTTGTCGGACCGCACAGCTACCACAGCGAAGAAACTATTAAACGCTTACAGTGCTTCCATGCAGAGTACTTTCAATTCAATTCCACAGTAACTTTAGTTAAATAAGCAAAACTGGTATGCGACAATGTGTGGATACTTAGCCAGATGAGTGTTATGGATCCATGCAGCTACACAAAGCAAATGATTCAGACATGGGCGCAATCATTTCTTGTTTTGGATCAAACAAACAAACAAGCAAAACAAAAACATATAAAAGAAAGTAATGCAACCAAAGAAAAACCAATAAACTAAGGTACAGACCACCGCAGGAGCGAAAAAGCTACGGACACCGCTGGCTCTGCCGCGTGCCATTCCCCGCATCTCGACGACACATACATAGTGGAGTATGTCACTAAGTTGTGCAAAAATTGAGTAGACATTTACAATACTCGGTATTTCAAAGCGTTTTCTTTCTTTGAGAGATAGCCGGTATTTTTTATGTCATACTTTTACGTAAGCTGGAGCACAAGAATTCACACTAACCGAGTGGTAAAGACCACACGGTGGTACACTATGACCCAGTCATTGTACCAGTGTTACCCTTGGTACTGTGCACTTCTGCATGGTAGTAAGAGGAGCATCGAGGCCTGTAAACTACAGCGTAATTGAAACCGTAAATTTACAACCCGAAATCATAAAAAGAAGTTGAGAAACAGAATGGTAACTTGTATGCAAAAGGTAGGAACGATAAAAATACAGGGATTCAGAAAAGCAGAAAAACAAAAATCAGTAGGAAGAATTTGTATAATGACGCAAAGAGTTGTGTCTTGCGGTTTGAGGCGCGGGCGGGCGGCCTGAGAAAAAACATATCGAAACGAATATGCACCACAGCATGACGCACCTGCGTGCAGCAAGAGCAGCCCCGAAAGGACTCCACTTATCGAAATTGAATGCAAGGATACTCCCCCGTCATGACGCGTAGGGAATATTCGTCTTGTAGAAGTTTTGGGATTCAAAGAAGATAGGAGGAATAACTGGTTGGCAGTTGACAAGTAGGATACTCATCTTCTACCTAGGACAGGTTGTGACCGCGGATCTTGATCATGAGATTGAAATAATCAGAAGAATAAGAATGGGCTGGGGTGCGCTTGGCCGGCATCCTCAGATCATGGACAGCAGGATGCCATTATCCCTCAAGAGAAAAGTGTATAGCAACTGTGTCTTACTAGTACTCACGTACCGGGCAGAAACCTGGAGGCTTACGAAAAGGGTTCTACTTAAATTGAGGACGACGCAACGAACTATGGAAAGAAGAATGAAGGGTGTAACGTTAAGGAATAAGAAAAGAGCAGATTGGGTGAGCGAACAAACGCGAGTTAATGAAATCTTAGTTGAAATCAAGAAAAAGAAATGGTAATGGGCAGGACATATATTCAGGTGGTAAGATAACCGATGGTTATTAAGGGTTACGGACTGGACTCCAAGGGAAGGGACGCGTAGCTGGGGGCGGCAGAAAGTTACGTGAGCGGATGAGGTTAAGAAGTTTGCAGGGACAACATGGCCACAATTAGTACACGACCGGGGTAGTTGGAGGAGGAGCAGGAGGAAATAAACTTTATTGCTCTAGAAATAGTGATTCAGCGGTCAGGCCGGTTGTCTTCATCTTCTATTGGTTGATGACGATCTCCGGCCTGCGTGGTTGGCGTCCCTATTCCAAGGCACCACTGAGCGTGGCTGCTCGTCGGGCATGATCCACCAGCCTCCGTTGGAGGCTAGGGTTGCAGCTGCAGAGCACGCTCTCCCACTGCTCCACAGTCAGATTTTCTATTTGCTGGAATGCCTTATTCGTATTGCACTCCCATGTGATGCGGTAAAGTGTGAGTATTGCGCCACATCACGGTCATGTCTCCCTGTATTGACTTGGAATGTAAATACTTGGAATGGCTTAGCATATGTAAATTTGCTTAACGATAGAACGTTATCTAGTGAGGCGAGTCTAGCAGTGCTATTGGAGGAATTAGAGGGCAGCAAATGGGATATAATAGGGCTCAGCGAAGTTAGGAGGCCAAAAGAACCATATACAGTGCTAAAAAGCGGGCACGTCCTGTACTACCGGGGCTTAGCGGAGAGAAGAGAACTAGGAGTCATATTCCTGATTAATAAGAATATAGCTGGTAACATACAGGAATTCTATAGCATTAACCAGAGGGTGGCAGGTCTTGTTGTGAAACTTAATAAGAGGTACAAAATGAAGATTGTACAGGTCTATGCCCCTACATCCAGCCATGATGACCAGGAAGTCGAAAGCTTCTATGAAGACGTGGAATCGGAGATGGGTAGAGTGAAAACTAAATACACTATATAATGGGCGACTTTAATGCCAAGGTAGGCAAGAAGCAGGCTGGAGACAAGGCAGTGGGGGAATATGGCATAGGCACTAGGAATAGAATGGGAGAATTATTAGTAGAGTTTGCAGAACAGAATAGTATTAGGATAATGAATACCTTCTTCCGCAAGCGGGATAGCCGAAAGTGGACGTGGAGGAGCCCGAACGGCGAGACCAGAAATGAAATAGACTTCATAGTCTGCGCTAACCCTGGCATCGTACGCACCTTGCCGACGTGCTCGGCAAGGTGCGCTGCAGTGACCACAGGATGGTAAGAACTCGAATTAGCCTATACCTGAGGAGGGAACGGAAGAATCTGGTACATAAGAAGCCGAATAATGAGTTAGCGGTAAGAGGGAAAATAGAGGAATTCCAGATCAATCTACAGAACAGGTATTCGGCTTTAACTCAGGAAGAGGACCTTAGTGTTGAAGCAATGAACGACAATCTTGTGGGCATCATTAAGTTGTGTGCAATAGAAGTCGGTGGTAACTCCATTAGGCAGGATACCAGCAAACTATCGCAGGAGTCGAAAGATCTGATCAAGAAACGCCAATGTATGAAAGCATCTAACCCTACACCTAGAACAGAACTGGCAGAACTTTCGAAGTTAATCAACAAGCGTAAGACAGCTGACATAAGGAAGTATAATATGGATAGAATTGAACATGCTCTCAGGAACGGAGGAAGCCTAAAAACAGTGAAGAAACTAGGAATTGGCAAGAATCCGATGTATGCGTTAAGAGACAAAGCCGGCAATATCATTACTAATATGGATGAGATAGTTCAAGTGGCTGAGGAGTTCTATAGAGATTTATACAGTACGAGTGGAACCCACGATGATAATGGAAGAGAGAATAGTCTAGAGGAATTCGACATCCCACAAGTAACGCCGGAAGAAGTAAGGAAAGCCTTGGGAGCTATGCAAAGGGGGAAGGCAGCTGGGGAGGATCAGGTAACAGCAGATATGTTGAAGGACGGTGGGCAGAGTGTTCTAGAAAAACTGGCCACCCTGTATACACAATGCCTCATGACTTCGAGCGTACCGGAATCTTGGAAGAACGCTAACATAATCCTAATCCATAAGAAAGGGGACGCCAAGGACTTGAAAAATTATAGACCGATCAGCTTACTGTCCGTTGCCTACAAAGTATTTACTAAGGTAATTGCAAATAGAATCAGGAACACCTTAGACTTCCGTCAACCAAAGGACCAGGCAGGATTCCGTAAAGGCTACTCAACAATAGATCATATTCACACTATCAATCAGGTGATAGAGAAATGTGCGGAATATAATCAACCATTATATGTAGCTTTCATTGATTATGAGAAAGCGTTTGATTCAGTCGAAACCTCAGCAGTCATGGAGGCATTGCGGAATTAGGGTGTAGACGAGCCGTACGTAAAAATACTGAAAGATATCTATAGCGGCTCCACAGCCACTGTAGTCCTCCATAAAGAAAGCAACAAAATCCCTATAAAGAAAGGCGTCAGGCAGGGAGATACGATCTCTCCAATGCTATTCACAGCATGTTTACAGGAGGTATTCAGAGACCTGGATTGGGATGAATTGGGGATAAGAGTAAATGGAGAATACCTTAGTAACTTGCGCTTCGCTGATGATATTGCCTTGCTTAGTTACTCAGGGGACCAACTGCAATGCATGCTCACTGACATGGAGAGGCAGAGCAGAAGGGTGGGACTAAAAATTAATCTGCAGAAAACTAAAGTAATGTTTAACAGTCTCGGAAGGGAACAGCAGTTTACGATAGGTAGTGAGGCACTGGAAGGGGTAAGGGAATACATCTATTTAGGACAGGTAGTGACTGCTGATCCGGATCATGAGAGTGAAATAATCAGAAGAATAAGAATGGGCTGGGGTGCGTTTGGCAGGCATTCTGAGATCATGAACAGCAGGTTGCCATTATCCCTCAAGAGAAAAGTTTATAACAGCTGTGTCTTACCAGTACTCAGGTACGGGGCAGAAACCTGGAGGCTTACGAAAAGGGTTCTACTTAAATTGAGGACGACGCAACGGGCTATGGAAAGAAGAATGATAGGTGTAACATTAAGGGATAAGAAAAGAGCAGATTGGGTGAGGGAACAAACGCGCGTTAATGACATCTTAGTTGAAATCAAGAAAAAGGAATGGGCATGGGCAGGACATGTAATGAGGAGGGAAGATAACCGATGGTCATTAAGGGTACGGACTGGATTCCGAAGGAAGGGAAGCGTAGCAGGGGGCGACAGAAAGTTAGGTGGCAGATGCGATTAAGAAGTTTGGAGGGTCAACATGGCCACAATTAGCGCATGACCGGGGCAGTTGGAGAAGTATGGGAGAGGCCTTTGCCCTGCAGTGGGCGTAACCAGGCTGGTGGTGGTGATGATGATGATGAAAGTGTGTTTCTTGGTGGTGCTACTCCGCATCCTGCTCGATCCCACGTCGTTGCAGTATGTACAAAATTGTCAACAGGGTTCGCAGTGAGAGAGAGAGAGAAAGATTTATATAAGATAAAGGCAAGAGGTTAACAAAGTTGGATTAAAATATTTCTCATAAATTGATCGTTTCCTGCGCATTTTTTCATATCATTGGCATGCGCTGCTTCGCTGGTTTCAAACTAATATAGTGCTAAAGTTCGTGTGATATTTTCTTTACCTATTAATTAGACAGAAAACACGCAAGCACTGATGTCAGTTATTTCAGGACAATTATTCAGACATGCGAGTACTATATTCTTCTATGAAAATACATATTTTACAGTTCGTAGCGTTCAAGAATTCGTTCGCAGCATCTTTGGTAATGGCAATGCAGTTATTATTAATCTATTTCATCCCTCGACAAATTTTATAAGCAAGAAGCCCAGCCGTAACGTGACCCTTCCCCGAACGAAATTTCCGGCTACGCCACTCATCATAAGATATAATCATATAACTTTCGTAGCTACTCTAGAGTAAGTCTACTTATATGTGAACTGTCATGTTAATATGGACCAAATATAATAATTGGAAGGAAAAGAAATTCGCTGAAAGGTACACAAAAGAAAGGCCAGAAAACTACTTAAACAGCACATTTCATGTGCCGTCATAAGAAATTGCTGCACTGTGGAGCCAACAATCCAGTGGCTAAATGCCACAATAGACGTCCGAAATGAAACCACTTATGCCAGTAGTTCTTGCAGGCACTGCAATGACCTCGCTAGCTTAGACCATACGCTCTGGCGTTGCCCCTCGTTGCGAGGCACGGAACAAATCAATGAGGACAAGTGGCTCTCCTCTATCAAGAGCCCCGATGCCGAGGCGCAACTATGGGCTGTCCAGAGGGCCCACGATGCGGCGGTCGGGCATGGCCTGGCTGTCCCAACGAGGGAGCGGCCCGCAGCGCGCTGAGTCGCGTACCTCAAGATTTTCATTAAAGTTTTGCATCCATCCATCCATAGCGCCAAAACTGTTAGCTTTTTGCGCATCTTATTCACTTTTACCTTCAAAAACGTAACATGAGACATTTTTCCCACTTATATTTTCTGTCCACATTAATGAGTAACAAGCTAGGTCACCTTAAGATATTGAGGTTATATGCTTACCAATCAGGAATTGTCCTAGTACGATATTTTTTTATGCATTCTGTTGCATCCGGGATAGAAGCAAACAATCAAGGGGCACTTATTTATGTCTACGTGGATGAATACGAAAGCATTGCGACCATCGCGCGACGCTTAGAATTACGCCGATACAATAGGTCGTGGGCTCGACTCCCACTAAATGTCAATGGTCCAGGTCCCAAGAAAAATCATGGGTCCGAGTCCCTAAATAAGTATACCTTAATTTGCTGTAGCTTAATTAACTTCACCCTAATTAACACCAGAGGTCGCGGGCTGGACTCCCACCAAATTTTGTTGGTTCGAGTGCCTTAATTATGCCTACAGAATCTCGTCTTAGAGGCTAATGTAGTGGGTTCGAGTTCCACCAAATGTGCCAGGTTCAAGTGCCTTAACTATTTCTTAATTAACAGTGCATTAATTAACACCATCTGTAAGCCATAAGCCATGGGTTCGAATTCCTTAAATAAATTTATCTTAATTCAATGTTCCTTAATTGCCTTCGCCTTAACTAGGACAGCAGGTCGAGGGTACGTAGCCTTAATTAGCACGAAAGGCCGTAGGCTCCAGTTTAAACATTGGTCTAGGGTTCGTAGCCTTTTGAGATTTCATTTGGTTACGCCGACAGCACCATATCTTCCGTCTGATGAGCCATTTAACCATTTCCCATAATGAAGAAACATCTTAGGAGATGAGCTTCTCTTCTGCAACAGATGCTCTTTCTCGCTCTTTGTCCTGAGAGGGCCGAATTCTCATTTCTTCATGGCCCTGTCTTCGCCAGCACCGTGCGCGTTTATTTGTCCACCCTGTTCTCTTGCTGTGCCAAGTATTCTAACAAGCTGCTCAGGATGCTCTGCATTTTGTGCATACGCACTATTTCTCGCGCTTCTGCAGACCTTTGGTGCCCCCAAGGAGTAGTGCGAGCGACGTGGAAGGGCCGTCGCAACTGACATCTCTCTCGCCTAACAACTGGCTTCTTCGAAGAGCAAACTGGTTTTGCTTGCATTTTCCGTTGTTTTTGCGGAGACAATCAGTTTAATACATTGCAGGCACGACCATCAGTGCCTGAACCACGCACAATGGCTAGCTGTTTGGATTGCCTAAACCTGAAAGTAACTTCGGGAGGGATGACGATCGCTAGACCAGAGCTTAATTTTGGGCAGGTTTCAAGAGAAGGGTAGGATTTCTAGGCAGTACGGTACGCAAGTACCAAGCTAACAAAGAGTTAGTGTAAGCTCTTAAAATTCAATTCAGTAGAGTTGGCCCGAATGACTGCTGTTGCATCGCAGGCAGATTCTCCTGCCAAGCTGTCGCGTCACTGAAGTTCTCACGACCCGATGTAGCACACCTTACTGGCGACCACCTTTCCTATAGGGATTGCAACTTTCTCAACGTTGGCACGCGTCTTGCACACAAATGGTCCTCAGTCTACGCAGATAGAGCGGCTTCGATAACCACGAAATGGGTACACAGGAAGTATGAAAACATAATGCAAAAAAGGGTAAAGCATGCAGATATGGACACAACAGAAGTGGCCAACACGCCGTATCTGCACGCATTACCATTTTTTTGCATTACGAATCCTTACCAACTAGCTCAGCTTTCTTTCTTTCTAAGCTTCATACGAAAACATGCCGCGAGCAATCTCGCTGCAGAAATGATCTGGGGTATAAATTTCGCAAATCAATGCGCACCACTTTAGCACGTGCTCTTCAATCAGCCTTGAACCGGTCAATTGTAGTACATGCGAACTCCATCAGCGCCCATCTGCCATGAGAACTAATGAAACCAAGTCAATGATAACACTCCAGCATTAGTGAGGTATCGCAGGAACGTCATGAATAGCTGCAGCTTGTAGACCTGGTTTCGGGAAACTTCAGCGACTGCCGCAACAATTTCGGTTAGCTAGGGCAAGCGTACTGGTAATTAAATTTGCACCATCCATTCACTAAAGCGTCCCAAAGCCTCCCCGTCCGCAAAGGCCTCCTAATCCACCGAGCATTTTATTATGGGTATTATCGCGCGTAGGCGTCTTTAATGACGAGCGCTTTATCTTGACTGCAGATGTCTGAACAGAGGTGTGTTGTCCTTGCTCTGTAGAGTGTAGCTAGCGATGGTGGTCCATAAAGGCTACGCCGTTTGTCTCAGGCTGCGTTCTTTTTGGGTCCAGCGACTACAAGCCACAAGGTTCAATGCCTTCAAATGCAGACAACAGATCTCGTATTTAGAAAACCTTTCGTGCCCAACGTGCAATGAAGTTCATTACTGATTAAACTACAAACTCCGCATAAGGTGAATATGCAAAACACGCACGTACGATCGAGCAAATATTTAAATACGGGATCATTTCACTGAACAACTAGGCGCGATGCCAAGTCAGTGTGCAGAATGTTTGGTCTGGATATGAAAGCACTTGCCGATGCTATGGGTAACACATCGTACAACCTGGTAAAGGCGCTGGCAGTGGCCGGATATGCGATTCACGAGCACCGTTCACAGCTTGGCTGACGTGGTCTCAGATGCCAGCCGAGCTCTGGTTGGACGCACTAACGGCGGGAACGCTGTTGGCGCGTCGGCGGCGACGAACGCGCTTAACCTCGGTTCCGCCAATGATCGACTAATTGCGGTCATTCAAACCGGATCTTGCAAATTTTGGTACCATCGTCTCCGTGAAGATCAGCGGCACAAGTGGACACCACTTTCATCAAGGTGGGCCCATTCTTGACGAATTCCTGAGTGCTCGAAGATTTCGCCGACCGCCGCACCGCTAGGCCTAACGGCGGTGCGGCGTCTTTCTGGTGCGGCGTCCGCCAGCCCCGGCCGGAGACTGCCCGGCAATGGCGGCTCCGAAGACTGTGACTGGCTACGATCCTGCTTCTATGCAAGTCGTACGCATGGATACTGCTCAACTCGAGGACATTCCACCATCCGAAGAAGAATATTTGGACGACATGGTCCGCATATGGCGGCGCAAGCAGAAGCCTCACGTTCCCAAAGTCGCCGGTGCCGCCAAGCAGCAACAGACGCCGGCTCGCTCCGCGCATGCTGCGCACGGGGACGCGGCTAGCGCGACCTTGAAAGGCGGAGCCCGCAAGCCCCAATGGCGGCCGCAGCAAACGCCGCGCTTTGGGCGCGACGAACTCATCGTGGTGCTCAAGCCATGCACAACATTGGATCTGAAGGCGACCTTCGTTCCAGGCCAAGCCGGAGTTGCGGTGCGCAACCTCATACGTGACTGTGGAGAGGTGGACCTCTCTGTATGGCCTGTGTGGGATCAAAATGTGTTAGTTTGTGGACTGAACTCAGTGCCCGCCGCCGAGAGGCTCCTCGGGGACGTTATGCTGGTGGTAGGGGACCGCCAGCTCCCATTCCGTGGACACGCCAAAGCCTCGGGTGACGTCTGCAAGGGGGTCATCAACATTGACCCCAACGATACATCGGTCTCCCTTAAGCAAAAGCTGAAGTGGAGGCACGGCGAGATTCTCTCCGTGAGGAAACTGGGCGACTCTAACGTCGCAGTGGTCACCTTCGAAGGGAAGAGGGTGCCCCGTCAAATCTACTGCAGCGACCAGGGCATCCCTGTAAGATTTTATAAGAAGACGATCCCCGCCTGTGACTGCTGTGGCACGGTGGGGCACCGGGCTGACGTCTGCCCGAATCCACAGTCAGGACGCTGCGCCCGCTGTGGCTCTCAAGTGGCTACCACTTCCGAGGGCCCTGCTGAACATGATTGCACCCCTCGTTGCCTCATCTGCGGGGGCAACCACCTCACCGGTGCTGCCGGCTGTATCGGCAAGTACCGGAAGCCTATCAAACCGAGGACTCCACCGACCAACGCCAGGCGGAAGTCGGCTCCCAAGCATGCTCCGCCCACCAATGTCAACAACAGGAAGTCTACCACTACGACGGGCAAGTCCGGACAAGTCAAGACGAACGCGAAGTACGGGACCAGGACGAAGGCGCCGACTTTCAACGCTGGGGATTTCCCGTCCCTGGAAAACGCCCAAACCAAGGTGAGCGGTTGGGTAAGGGCTGTCTCCGGG
This sequence comes from Dermacentor andersoni, assembly GCF_023375885.2. Classification (NCBI taxonomy): domain Eukaryota; kingdom Metazoa; phylum Arthropoda; class Arachnida; order Ixodida; family Ixodidae; genus Dermacentor; species Dermacentor andersoni. The sequence continues at coordinate 37,535,670 of NC_092821.1, read as the reverse complement.
CCTCCCTCCCCCTTCCCAACCGAAGCCGCCCTACAGCGGCAAAATGCTGAACTCAGGCGCCAGACCGAAATTCTAGCTAACAAAATACAAGAGCTAGAGGCAAAATTGGCCAGGCTCACGGAGCCTCGGGCACAGGACGGGCCTTCGGAGCCCATGCAGCAAGCTGAGGTAGCAGAACAAGATGATAGGGCCTCGGTCACGTCAGGACTATCTAGCGTCTCGCAGTGCTCGGGCAGCACAACTGTCGAGCGCATGCCCATTGTAGAGCACCGTTTGGAAAATTTAGAACGCACAATTGCGGACATGCCAGGTAAAATTTTAGCAGACATCAGGGCTTCCTTCCGGGAACTCTGGGAACAACAGCTCCCGCACATTGTGCAGAGCATAACTCCAGCCGTGATAGACACTGTCCTGTCCACAGTACAGGAACGGGCTAGCGTCCAATTTAGGAACAGCCGCTCTCGCTCTCGTTCCCCGCGACCGGATTCTCGTAGGCGAAAGGTGGTCACTCGCCAGACCATAGGCTCCCAGGAACACAGTCCGGCTGCCGCCTCCCCGGAGATCGTGGTGCCTCTGTCTGAGGTGCCATCGCCTTCGGGGAGTGGGCATGCCCTTCCCCATTAAAAACAACCTTCACTATGGCTATCCGACCCCAGCGGAAAGCCCATAATAAAGCCGTAGAAGAGAAATTCGAGATCATACAGTGGAACTGCAGGGGTTTTCGGAGCTGGAAGAAACGGTCGCACCTCCAGCTCTACCTGCAGTCCCTCGGTTCCGTGCCGGCGGTCCTGGCTCTACAGGAACCCGGCGCGGAAGCTAAATTCACTGGGTATAGCTCGTTTCAAGGATGTCCTACAACGTGCATCCTGGTGAACAAGGCGTACACCGCAGTCCCGGTCGATCTCGACTTGGAGATTGAACAGGAATACACCATGGTCAAGGTCCTGCCACTTAAGCGCCATTACCCGTCAATACATATTCTTAATATTTACTGCCCCCCGCACAAGCAGCGCGTAACTTTCAACGAAATCTTCTACCGCGCGCTCAAATTGGCTGACAAGGAACCTCTCGTGATTGTTGGGGACTTCAACGCTCCCAGCCTTCATTGGGGATACCACTTTGAGAAGGCCAGAGGACGCAAACTGGCGGAGTTAATATCCACACTTTGTCTCACGCTGCTCACGGATCTGGCATGGCCCACACGCGTGGGCAATTCGGTAACGCGTGACACATGCCCTGACCTATCTCTCGCTAAGAACGCTAAAGATGCCGCCTGGGAGAACCTGGGGGACTGTCTTGGTAGCGATCACTGCCTTCTCCGGATCACTCTTCTGGCGAAGGCGGCTCGCAAAAAGTGGAGCAAGGCCAAATTGACCGATTGGAATAAGTTCAGAATGCAGGAGGTACCTCCCTTGCTCTTTTCCAGCGGTTACGCTGAGTGGGCAAAGCAATTACACACAATACAGCAACAACACGTTACGACAGTTCAGACTTCCGAAGACATCCCCGCAGTGGACAATCACCTAATGCACCTGTGGGAGGCGCGCCGAAGCCTTACCAAACGGTGGAAGAAGCAAAAGCTGAATCGGAAGCTTAAGGCTCGCATTACCGAACTCACGGAGCAAGCCGCAGCGTATGCTGCCCAGCTCACGGACTCAAATTGGATGGAAAAGTGCAATTTGGCAGCGCGTCAAATGAGCTCGAGAGGGACGTGGCGTCTCTTTCGCAGCCTCATTGACCCCACTTAGACGAGAGGGGAGACGCAACGACAACTTCTGAGAGCTTTGCGCGGGTACCAAGGCACGACAGCTCAACTCGCGGACACGCTATGTGACAGGTATCTCTGTCGCATAGAGGACCCGATTGGGCCCGAGTACGAGTACACGGGCAAGCCTAATCCAGATCTTGATGCCCCTTTTACATTCCACGACCTTAGGGCGGCTTTAGCTAAGATGCGCAGAGGCACGGCTCCGGGCCGTGATCGCATAACAGTGAAACTATTGGCGAATCTTCCGGACTCGGCCTGCCTTCACTTGCTAGAGTACATTAATCAGATCTGGGACGGGCGTCCACTCCCTCCTGATTGGAAGACCTCCTTGGTCACTTTCATCCCTAAGCCAGGCAAGACCGTAAATACCGACAACTTAAGGCCCATCTCACTGACTTCGTGTGTGGGCAAACTTATGGAGAAGATGGTTCGCGATCGCCTCTCTCCGTACATGGAGGCTAAGGGCCTCTTTGCAGACACTATGTTTGGTTTCCGCCCGCATATGTCTGCACAGGACGTCCTCCTCCAACTACATCGCGACACAATACGACCCACAGCCATGCGCCACAACGACAAGGCCATCCTTGCCCTCGATCTTAGGGGGGCCTTTGACAACGTTCGTCACGGCACCATCCTGGCAAACCTGAGCACCACGGATTGCGGGCACAAGGCATTCGCCTACGTCAGAGATTTCCTCTCGAAGCGTCAGGCCCTCCTTAAGATCGAGGACGAGGAATATGGCCCATACACCATGGGCACACGGGGCACTCCCCAAGGAGCGGTCTTGTCGCCACTCCTTTTCAACATTGCCATGATGCAGCTTCCACAACAATTGGCCCGGGTGGAAGGCATTCAACACGCACTTTACGCGGATGACATAACAATTTGGACTACGGAAGGGAGCGTTGGGGAAATGGAGGACCGCCTCCAGCGGGCCGCCTCCATCGTCGATAGCTATGCTATCCACTGTGGTCTCCAATGCGCTCCTGCGAAATCGGAACTTCTTCACATTAAAACCAATCCCAAAGACAACACGAGTTTGCGTCTCTTTCTGATGGGAGGTCCTATTAGAGAGGTCGAGGAGATCCGGATCCTGGGTCTGTTCATCCATCACAGACTCAGCCCGGAATCCACTATCGACAAACTCAAACGCATAGGCGAACAGGTCGGACGTATGATCTACCGCGTTTCCAACAAACGCGGCGGGTTGCGGGGCAGGGACGCGCATCGGCTCGCCCATGCCTTCGTAACCAGCAGGATCCTATACTCCGTACCCTACCTTCGAACTACAAAGAAACACGATGAACGCATCGACGCCATCATAAGGAAGGTTACAAAGCGAGCTTTGGACCTCCCGGTGGCTACCTGCAACGCTAAGTTGTTGGCTCTAGGTGTGCTTAACTCCTACCAGGAGTTAAAGGAGGCCCACCTTGTGAACCAATACACGCGACTCTCGCAGACGGTGTCCGGGCGCCACTTGCTAGAACGCTTGCACGTACAACACGAGTGCATTCCAGAGGAAACATGCAGGCTTCCGGAGCTCTGGCGTCACAAGCTCTGGGTCCCTCCACTCCCGCGCAACATGGACACGCAGACACATGAAGGCAGACGAAAGGCGCGCGCTCGGGCTCTCGAACACCAATATGGATTAAAGCAGGGTGTATACTACGTTGATGTGGCAGGGCCGTCGCCCACTGGATTCTACACGGCTGCCGTAGTTCACCAGGACCAACGAGTTAACGGACTTTCCTACCGCGCTTTCAACTCCGCGCAGGCCGAGGAGGTTGCTATAGCACTTGCCGCCTCGGACCCGAATTCGAAGGTAATCATCACAGATTCGCGCAGAGCCTGTGAGCACTACCTGGCGGGCGAGGTATCACCTTTAGCCTACCGCATTTTACAGCGAGCCGTGAGGGAATCCGACCCCTCACCCAAACGCATTATTTGGACTCCGGGCCACCAGGGCCTTAGAGGTAACGATGCTGCGGACGCGGCCGCCCGAGCGCTTACCCACCGGGCACCTCAACCAGACTCTTCCGGCTCAGAGATTAGACAACCGCTTCTGCGGTTCAGGGAAATTCTGGCAGACTATTGCGAACGTCATCGGCTTTTCCCGGTCCCTGCTAAGGGCCTGAGTAAGGCCGATGAACGAACACTGCGGCGCCTGCAGACAAACACCCTGTTGTGTCCTGCAATAGCAAAACATTTTGACCCAAAAGTTGATGGGCGATGCCCTCACTGTGGGGAAGTCTCCGATAACTTTCAACATGGTGTGGGCATGTCAGATGAATCCGTCCCTTCCCCCCAACCCTTACCCCACTAGAGAGGCATGGGAGGCAGCCCTACTCAATTGCTCGGCGCTGGAGTCCCAAAGGGCTCTAGTCCAACGGGCGCGGGTAGCAGCTTCGTCCAGTGGGGTCCCAGACTAAGGACTCCACCTATGTAAAGGGCCATGTTTGGCCTGCAAACTCTCAATCCGTTGAATAAATGTTTTTCATCCATCTAACGGCGTTCGCCAACACAGGCAATGAAAGATGAATGATGAAATGCCTGTGTCTATGTGGCAGGCTGCTGCGAACAAAATCTCGCAGCTGAGATGAGGCGTAGTAGTATGAAACATTTATTATGGAAAATAGGATGAACGATCTTCAGGCTCGTCGGAGCGCCTGTACTAGGGCTCCACTGGCTTGAGCACTGCAGCTTATCTGACGGTCCCTTTCCGCGATATCCCTTTCAGCGCAGGCTCATTGACTCGTTGACGAAACCCGGATGAGCTGATTGGGCTGGTTGAGCACGACATCACGCTAAAGCGTTAGTATCGCCGAAGGTAATCGTCCGAGATTACGTCCTATGGTCGCTAACCCTGCGCCACCAAAACCACTTTCACCGTTTGCTCGCCGAATGTCTCACGTCATCGTTGCATTCTCTCAAACACTACTTAAGAGGTGCAGCATTCTTCAGCTACTTCGCCCATTATTCATGGCTGACACTTTCTCTCTCTGTAGGTATATAGATGGTTACATGATGTATGCAGGAGGAGAGAAAGGACTCGTGGTGGAGGCGCAGGCATGGACACGTAAAGAACAGATCACTCGATTTGAGAGCGATCTGAATGACATCGCTTAGATAAGGGAGGAGGAATGAAAGGAATTCACGTGCCAAAATGAAACTCCTGACATGACGTCATCGCAAAATTGTGCACAGGGCATGAACACGATGCACGCGGGGAAGCATTTTAAAAACTGTCATGACGTCACCTTCGACATTTGCACTGATTTGCATAAAGCGCGAACATTGCGTGCGCTCGGTTTTGTATCAAAACTTCCTTTACGTCATCGCAAGAACACCTACACCGGGCATACAGCTTATTTAGACCAGATCGCGTTTCGAAAAACTCAGGCCTCTTGGCTTAGGACCCCGACGTTATTATCAAGCACATTGTGCGCGTGCGCAAAATTGTGTCTCACACGCGACACGCCAGTATATTGAAGTAAACGCATGCTTTGTGCCCCAACACAGTTGGAGCTTAGTGCTTGCACAGTTCTGGGTAGGAGGCTTACTGTGGGCTATGGGATGGCACGGAGGTGGGCAGCAGGTCCCCACAATTTCTATTCATCGGTTGGAGAATTATCTGAGCTGTGATTTCATCAATGCTTTTTTTATGCAGAAGCATCAAATGGCCCATTGTGTGAAAAAGCCTGCGTCTGTAGCAGTGGAACTGCAACTAGCTACGACACAGCATTACGTGTGCGCCTCGATGATGCAGAGCGAGCGAAAGGCGCCGGCGTTGCGTGAGCGTAGAGGGCATCGCGACGACAACGCGTCATCAGGGCGCTTTGATGGAAGAGACAAGGCGATGAGACGCCGCGCGGGGCGAGAGGGGGGTTAGCTCCATCGAGACAGTCGCGTGAAGCCTGGGATACATGGAGCGAAAAACCGGCGTCCAGGCGGCGAAAAACGCCCGGCGTCGAACGCTCGCCCCTCGGCGTCCAAAAATTTGGCACCCGCCGGCTATTCGGACCGATCGGAAAAACCGACGCCCGGCGATCGACGCCGGCGGAAGTGGCGGGAGTGCCGCTCGTGCTCACCAGGCGTCGCGACGATGGATCTCCCACCGACTTCCGGCAGCCGCCGAACGTTCTTGTGTGTTTTTCCTTTTTAGCTGGTGCCTCCATCGAAGCGTCCGTCGCGCGGCTGGCTGGCTTGACGCACACGTGTGGGTACGCCGTCTCGTTCATGGAAGCCGGCGCACACTGCATATCTCTCTCAACCACGCTGCGCTTAGCTGCTGCGCGCGCATGCCAGCCTTGTTGGCCGTTGCTGCTTCCATGCAGGCGGTGTCCGTGGTCTCTCAGCCATATGGTGGAAGTGCGGCCAACACGCTAACTTATAAAGTGCGCAAAAATATCCACGGGAAATAAATCTAAAACCTGATAACATACCTCGCATTGAAACGCGAAAACATTGCTTGCAGGCCAAATTGAGTTGAACGCCGCTCAGCGACGTTCAATTTGACATTTATGCCTTTTCAACAGCAATGCATAGGAAGTGCTTAAATGTCCTCGTATTTTTTCCGCGCTGAAGGTTGCTGATTGCCCCAGCTCTTCGTCCTTTCTTTTCACATGCAGCGTCGGGACCCAACCGTATATTGTCTTCATTTAAGAGAGGTTTTCAGGGAGAAACTCCTGCCGTCCCTTCAGGTAGTCGTCGCCTCTTTCGGAGGAACGCCATACAATGCGTATTTGGTTTGCTCCCTTCGCTTATTGCCATGATAAACGTAACGAACAAAGATGTCACTATGATCATTTCTGCAAAATACCTTATTTACGATGAAACAGCAATCAGCTTCTCTTCGACATCTAAGTGCTACATGCGCCCTTCTACCACCAATGAACCAGTGATCAGTAACGTCACTTCACTGACGTTGCCTAGAAGGACATTTCACGTTGTTCGTTGTAACATACTTACTTTTCACTACATTTATTAACTTTGTGGGCTCTTTCCATCTGTCTGCGGTACGTGTATATGTGGATGTGCTTTTGTCATCTCAATCCTTCTTTCGTGGCCCCTTTCGTGGCCCCTGTGTCAAAAACAATCTCTCTAGTTACGCCTTCCAAATCTGCGTGTTCGCGCATTTAGCAGTATACTGGGTGACCTGCATGGCTTACATGACACTATTTAGTTTGGCATTATTGTTTTGGACCCAATAGATTGAAGAAGCAGTGGAAATCACATCGCGCTAATTATTCTGGAGGCTACTTTGCGAGGCTCTTGGCGAATCACATGCAGCGTCAGTGTTCGCATCATTTTACCTATGAACACAAGAAATGAAAAAATAGTTATCTTTTTGCTAAAAACTGTATCTCGCACTAAAAATGCTGTATTTTTTTAATGTCTGTGGCATCCTTACTAAGTGGAAGCATTTTTTTTTAAACTCCACGCTCCCCTGCGCACCTGCTCGGCTAAACTCGTCAAACACGAATCCAAGACATCTATGGTGCTCAGAGAGTATAATAAGCAACATTCCTTTTGTACGCAGCTGCTTACGAGCAAAGAAGACCTCATCATGGTGGGCGTTTCGGGAGACATGTACCGGTGGGCTCCTGTGAGCTGCTTCAAATCTGAATTTATTGAATATAATAATGGGAAACTCCAGCGCACCATACAATACGAAACAGGCCGCTACGTGAGTACCATCCCCCTTTTTTTTTGGCTGCATTCCGAATAAGTTCCATTCTGCAATATTTATCATGCTGCTGAAACAGGTTGAGTGAAAGTCCTCTCCTCAAACCAGTGGCGTCAACAGCCCTTCAAGAGAGTGTAATTACTATCGGGTGTTGCCTCACGTTTAAGTAAATTTTCAATAGTTCAGGCAGTTTGAGATGATGTGTGTGTACTCGCCATGTGCAAAATAAGACTTCCCGTGGAGTCAATGTTTAACGTATACGAATTACCTGACCTGGTAAGAGCAGGCTGACTATAGGGTGTTTAACTCAGTTCCTATAGTACTGGAAAAAATGAAAACGTCCTCATGAATGAAAAAAATTACACAGAAGCTCTACTATGGTTGTCTAAATATGTGTAAGCATCCTTCTACTTCGTCCTCTTCACGCAGCGTGGTCTCATTAAGAATCTTACCAAACTTGATCCGACCTGTATAAATATGCATCATTCTTTCTCGGACTAGATCCACGTGTTATCAACCCTTATCGGCCATTATCAACCTTATGGCAGTCGATCATATTCTTATCAACACTTATCTGTGCTTCATTCAATCAATAAAAGCATTTTATTTCCACCATAATAGGTGGGGGTCACCGCAGGCGAAAAGCAGAAAAATTCATCATGAAGGTGCCTGGTAGCCCGTACATAGGGCAGCATAACAGAAACTCCTAGATAATATGCAAAAAACATAGCATACATAACGAACAATCATCTTTAATATAGTATAGAAAAATTAATGACAAAATGCTGGCAAACATAACTGATACATACATTTAACTTGAATCAATGTAACTAGAAGTAGTAAACTTAAGAATGACATCACATAGTTACAGCAAAGTAGCAATTGGTAAACACGACAAAATAATAATAATAATACCAAGACTAGAAACACTTATGGCACTTCAATATGTAATGCAAGAAACTTGGCAATCCGGTATAATGAAATGAAAGTGTACAGGTAAGAAATGGATGGAAATGCACAGTACAGATCTGAAACAAAATATTCGCGCAACTGTTTTTTAGAAACGTTGGTAAAATTGATCCCGTGCTGCTGATATTTGCTCAAAAGTTATGGTACATTTATTTGACAGTCAGTGGGAGCTTGCCTTAAGATGTGTGCCATTACGGTACCAACTATATCTCGTTGCTCCTGTGTTCGAGAATCGCCTATGTTTAAACGAGCCTGGAATGGCTCTTAAAAAAGTGTTAGCGTTTTTGTTTGAAAAGAAATACGAGTTAATTAGGCGGTACTCATATATCAGCATGGCGTTTATGATTTGATACCGAAAAAGGAATTCCCTGGTAGAATGGGTGTACAAATGTTTTGCAACGCATCGCATGGATTTCTTCTGTAGCAAAAAAAATTCTGCGCAGATTAGTTTGCGTAGTTGTTCCCCACACAAGTCTGCAAAAATTTACGTGAGCGTAAAACAGTGCATTATATCCTTGCATTTTCACCTTGCTAGGAAAGAAATTCGGCACGTCGACAGCGCTCCCGTAGCCAAATAAAGGGATTTGGAAACAGTCAATATGAGCTGTCCACGTCATTGCACAGCTCACATCAAACTTATATGTCATTATCCGACCGTTACCAACCAGTATCGCTTTTGTCAACCTTAGCGGACTCGACCCGACCGTTGGCAACCCTTTTCAGATCTTATCAGCTTTATTAGAATTGATCCGCTCCTGATACGCAATTATCACCCTTAGCACCTAACCCATCCGCGTCAAACTATTGTCAACGATGATGAGACTACTACAACCTTCATCAGTCTTTATTATCCCTATCAACTCATTGACTGCTTATCTCTCAAAGTGGCGCTACGCGAAGCGCACGAGCCGTTAGAGATCGGTGGCATTGCGTCCCTAACGGAAGGCGCATCCCGCGACCACCTAAACGCATCGGGATGTCGGGCATTTGTTATTACATTTTCACAAAGTCGGAAACCTACTCATATGCACAATGCCCCAAGTCGCCTCTACGGCTCGTCCCTGGGATGGCTTTTATTCCACCATCGCCAAATCTTTCAAGAAAACCATCATATAAATTCCTCTCTTTGGCATTTCTTTTCTACCCTCCGTATACAGTACGTTCATATGGTTCAGTAATATTCCCCTTATTGAAGCCAGGAGTTTTAGCCCAGTTGATAAAACACTCGACCTCTTACCGTGGAGCTTTTCGTTCGAAACTCACCTGCACGAACGTTTTTCACTTCCAATTTATCTCGTTTTATACATTTATTTCTTTATAATGACGCGTCTTATATGATGCACAGACGGGTTTCGTCGCTGGGTAGACATAGAAATGATTACTCATTAAAAAAAAATTTACTCCCCATACAGAGGTCTGGACTACAGGAACACCAAGGAAAACGTACAATAAGAGAGACACATGTTGAAGGTGCAAAATAATTCGTACATTTTGAGAAACGATGCACACTTTGCGCCACACCTGGGACACTGAAACATTTTATAGGGAAATACTGCAGAATCTGTACAGGAATATGTTTACCTAGGTCAACTACTCACAGTGGATCCTTATTGTGAGAAGGAAATTTGCAAAAGAAATAAAATGGGCTGGCGCTCATACAGCAAACATTACCAAATCCCAATTGGGAGCTTACAACAGTAACTGAAAAAAGAAGGGTACAATACATTCATTGTACCCGTGCTAACATATGGTGCAAAAATTTGGGGGTTAACAAAGGAGCTCGGGAATAAGCTGAAGACCGAGAACAAAGCGATGGAACGATAAATGTTAGGCGTAACGTTATAAGATGCTGGACGAAAGCGGTGGAGATTACAAAACAAACGAGGAGAGCCGATATTCCAGTTGGCGTTAGGAGAAAAATGTGGAGCTGGGCAGACCATGTTAGGCCTAGGGCGGATAGCAGGCGAACCATCAGATTTGCGGAAAAAGAGCGCCAAGAGAAGGGAAGCGCAGTCGAGGACGGTAAGAAACTAGGTGGAGTGAAGAAATTAGGAAATCAGCAGCCGCCAGCTGGGATAACCTAGCGCAGGACAAGTACAATTGGGAATCAAAAAAGGCTGATGTCGTGATCACGACTACAGAGTCGGTTACTTGAACAATGAGACTTTCACACTAAAGTAGAGGCTTGAATTTCGAAACAGTGCTCAAACGTTGAATGCCGATGGAGCTTACCTTTCACTAATGATATTTTTCGTTTTTAGCGCAGCATAATAGGTCTACACATGAAATACATCATGACAGGAAGAAACGGTATGCCTCGAAACAAAGCTCTTCAGCAACACTAAATCAATGGCTTCGGGTGACCTGCAACCAACGCGCCAGTACACTGCACAAAGGGCTTTTTTTTTGTACAAGCGAAGACAGAGCCTTGACGAAGACAATTTTCCTTGTAGAAATCTTGGCTGCTCCCAAGTGTCACCGTCGACCAAAGTTCACAGTTCGACTAAAGCTGATCACTACAAGCACTTACTGGCCAAAAAGTTGTGACTTTCCAAGTGACATTTTCAGAGGAAGTTTTAGCTCGGGGCCAACTTTGATTTCCATATTCAATTATGTAAAACGCAGACATTACATTATGAGACAACCGCTTCCCGGATTTTAATGAAATGGTTGCATTTCAACTCACATGTTATGTACAAGAATTCGCCGTTTAAGGTAGCCACATGCTTTGAGGGATTCGACAAGTCACAGTCGCAAATTATGGTAGATTTGCGAGCCTGTACAAAGCATCAATTGAATATTTGTTTAGCCATTTCTCCTGTTTTCGTGAGCAGTGGCGTGTCGTCGGCAGTAGCCGATAAAAGATAAGCGCTCAGAGATTGGTTTTCGCAAGTTACCACAGCAGAGCTGTACAAAAATTATGCAGAAACTACGCTGCAGTTCTCTAAGTGTTCTCTAAGTGCTCTTCTCCACTCAGCCCGGTGTTGTTGTCGATCTGATAGAATTTGATCTGAACAGCATAAACCCTTATAAACCCTTATCGCTCGTTATAATTCTTATCGGACTTGGTGAGACTCTTACCAACCCTCCGAAATTGTTATCAACCTTAGCGTACTCGATCTGATTCTTATGAGCCCTTATCGACCTTTACCAACTTTATAAGAGTTGATCCGATCCTTAACAACGCTTAATCCTTACCTGATCTCATCAATCTTTTGGACATGACCCGGTCCTTAGCGACCCTTATCGCTCCTTATAAACATTGTCGGACTTGACCAACATTTATAAACCCTTAGCGTTATCAGAATTCTCCAGACCATTATGAGCACCTCATCGCTGTTATTTATTGATTGATTGATGGATACCGCGACGTGATAGCAGATAACCGTAGAGTGCGTGTACATAGAAATATACAAGAATGTCAACATACAGATTCACAAGAATTGCAGGCATTTTTCCAACATTGTTAAATAATTATAGACATATTGGTGACTTAGTGACTCGATCTGATTTGATCTAACCTTTGCGGAGTCGATCCAATTCTTATCAACCTGTATCCATCGTTCTCAGCCTTATCGCAGTTTGTCCGATCCTTATCAACCCTTAGCGGTTCGTATTAACATCATCGGACTTGATCCGAACTTTATCAACCCTTATCAACGTTACCGCAATTCTTCCGAGCATTCGAACCCCTTATAGCTGTTATTTATTTATATGTGTATAGACACACCGATATGATACCAGAATAATTGCAATCATTTTCAAACATTGGTAAGTAATTATAAAGACGTGTAAGGAATACATAAGAATATACAAGCATATAAACACACAAATTCATAATATTTGCAAGCATTTTTAAAAAAAAACTGCTGAGAAATTGTAGGTAACGTACAATCTCGTAATTAGGGGATTAATTAAAATAGCTGAATTGGGGGATATTACCTGTAAAAATTACGATCTCAGTTTCAGGCATGCCGTAGTGGGATACTCCGGAAAGTTGGACCGCCTCGGGTTCTTTAATGTGGACTTAAATTTAAGTACACGGATGTTTTCACATTTCACCCCCATCGAAATGCGGCCGCCGTGGCCGGGAATAAAATGAGCATTATTTCCCTTTGTTATTGTCCCAGGCGAAAATATTATTTGAAACAGTTATTTTGTGCGCTCAAGAGTGTTTTTGTTAGAGCATGCCTTCGTATCCTTTGATACCCTAATGAGTTAGTAAAAAAAAATGAAAGTGGTAGCTTTATAATGGCCGTTTACAAATCGAAAGAGGAACTTTTATCGGCAGACGCGGTTGCGCACAGTCAGCAGGGGTAATCCACTGCGTAGTATGAGCTTACTAACAGACATACGACCATATGATTTTAAAAAATATCTAACTGCCTTATGCAGTATACGTTCGAGTTTTTTATTGTTGGTTAAAGTGAATGGGTTCCAAAAAGTTGACAGACACTTTAGCATACCCTAAAGATGATGAAGTCGAAATACTGTCCACTGATGAGACATTCGTGACATTACCTGACAGACAAACAGACAGACAGACAGACAGACAGACAGACAGACAGACAGACAATGAAGTTTATTTGATCCTGAGGAGCTTCACATTTTCATTTTTATGCTTTGTCCCTTCCTATCGTTTTCGCTCACCAGAGTTCGTGAGTTAGAGTGCCTCGAATAGATGTGCCTTATTAAATTCGCCCTAATTAACACCAAAGGTCGCACCTTTGACTCCAACTAAAAGTCCTGGGCTCGAGTGCCCAAAAGAAATATCATAATTAGCCGTCTCAAAATTAACACCAAAGTAGTGGGTTCGACACTCGTCCTTCACGATGTCAATTGAAATCCAACTTGGAGTTATGGCTGGTTAGCACATATCACCGTATTGGGGCGTGGGTTGGAATGCCTTAATGCACTTGACCTTAATTAAGACCAAACGTTGTGGGTTCGACTCCCACCAATGGTCGTAGGTTCGAATCTCGACCTTCGCGATGTCAATTGGAATCGAACTTGGAAATATCACCGGTTCAACCGTATTCCCAATTTGGTGAAACACGCACCAAAGGCCGCGGGCTCGAGTGCCTTAAATAACTCCAATTTAAATACCTATAATTAAGGCACAGTTAAGTGCTTGAATTCCTTTCGACCTAATTAACACCAAAGGTCATGGGTTCGACTACCATCAGAGGTCATGACTTCTAGTGCCCAATTAACTATATGCTAATGAACTGTGCGTCAATTCATTTTTCCGTAATGAACACCAAATGTCGTGGTTTGCACTCCCACCAAAGCTCGAGGGTTCGACCTCCAATACTGGCGCCATTGCATATGGAAGCAATAACGCCGGATGGTAAAATTTTCGTTCCATAAGCTGTCTAAGGCTTGCGCCCAAATAATTACGGATCAATAAGCATTTCATCCATCCGCATCAAATCATTATCAACTGTGATGTCACCCGTATGACTCTTCATAACTCCTTATCGCGGTGGCTAGAGGTAGAACACCCGCCTCGCGTGCGAGAGGAGCGTGGTTCGAATCCCGGTGCCGCGCCATTTTCCACTGGATTAAAAAAAATCAGCCTGTTGATAAAATTCCACAAACAGGCCAGGAGTGTGGGCTGATCCCGGTGACTAGAACCGGTAACGCACTCCCTCACCAGAGCAGGATCGGCCACCCTGGTGCAGTATTTGGCCACAACCTCCTATATGAAAACAACAGTCGAACCCCGGCCCTCAGTCCCCAGCAGCTGCGAAGCAACAGACCACGGTGGCAGTCAGACCTGCGACGCAGCAGAGGGTGCTAAGAATCCCTGGTTCCGGACAGGCCGCCATTGGAATCTGAAGCCGGCAACGTTTAACGCTAGAACGTTATCTAGTGATGGGAGTGTAGCAAACCTATTGGAAGAATTAGAGGGCAGTAAATGTGATATAATAGGGCTCAGTGAAGTTAGGAGGACAAGTGAAGCATACAGAGAGCTAAAAAGTGGGCACGTCTTGCGCTACTGGGGCTTAGCGGAGAGAACTAGGAGTCAGATTCCTGATTAATAAGAATATAGCTGGTAACATACAGGAATTCTATAGCATTAACGAGAGGGTGGCTGGTCTTGTTCTGAAACTTAATGAGAGATACAAATTGAAGGTCGTACAGGTCTACACCACTACATCCAGTCATGATGACCAGGAAGTCGAAAGCTACTATGAAGACGTGGAATCGGCGATGGGTAAAGTCAAAACAAAATACACCATACTAATGGGCGACTTCAATGCCAGGGTAGGCAAGAAGCAGACTGGCGACAAGTAAGTGGGGGAAAATGGCATAGGGTTTAGGAATAGCAGCGGAGAGTTATTAGTAAAGTTTGCAGAACGCAATACTATGCGGATAATCAATTCTTTATTCCGCAAGCGGGATAGCCGCAAGTGGACTTGGCGGAGTCCGAATGACGAGACTATAAATGAAATAGACCTTATACTCTGCGCTAACCCTGGCAAATACAAGATGTGGACGTGCTCGGCAATGTGCGCTGCAATGACCATAGGATGGTAAGAACTCGAATTAGCCAAGACTTGAGGAGGGAACGGAAGAAACTGGTATAGAAGAAGCCGATCAATGAGTTAGCGATTAGAGAGAAAATAGAGGAATTCCAGTTCAAGCTACAGAACAGGTATTCGGCCTTAACTCAGGAAGAGGACCTTAGTGTTGAAACAATGAATGACAGTGTTATGGGCATCATTAGGGATGTGCAATAGAAGTCGGTGGTAACTCCATTAGACATGATGCCAGTAAGATATCGCAGGAGGCGAAAGATCTGATCAATAAACGCCAATGTATGAAAACCTCCAACCCTACACCTAGATAAGAACTGGCAGAACTTTCAAAGTTAATCAACAAGCGTAAGACAGCTGACATAAGAAACAATGACATCGATAGGATTGGACATGCTCTCAGGAACGGAGGAATTCTAAAAGCAGTGAAGAAGAAACTAGGAATAGGCAAGAATCAGGTGTACCCGTTAAGAGACAAAGCCGGCAATATCATTACTATTATGGATGAGATCGTTGAAATGGCTGAGGAGTTCTATACAGATTTATACAGTACCAGGGCCACTTACGACGATAATAGAAAAGAGAATAGTCTAGAGGAATTTGAAATCCCACAAGTAACGCCGGATGAAGTAAACAAAGCTTTGGGAGCTATGCAAAGGGGGAAGGCCGTTGGAGAGGGTCAGGTAACAGTAGATTTGTTGAAGTATGGTGGGCAGATTGTTCTAGAAAAACTGGCCACCCTGTATATGCAATGCCTCATGACTTCGAGCGTACCGGAATCTTGGAAGAACGATAAAATAAACCTAACCCATAAGAAAGGGGACGCGAAAGACTTGAAAAATTATAGACCGATCAACTTACTGTCCGTTGCCTACAAAGTATTTACTAAGGTAATTGCAAATAGAGTCAGGAACACCTTAAACTTCCATCAACCAAAGGACCAGGCAGGATTCCGTAAAGGCTACTCAACAATTGACCATATTCACGCTATCAATCAGGTGATAGAGAAATGTGTGGAATATAACCAACCCTTATATATAGCTTTCATTTATTACGAGAAAGCGTTTGAGTCAGTCAAAACCTCAGCAGTCATGGAGGCAATGCGGAATGATGGTGTAGACGAGTCGTATGTAAAAATAGTGAAAGATATCTATAGCGGCTCCACAGCCACCGTAGTCCTCCATAAAGAAAGCAACAAAATCCCTTTAAAGAAAGGCGTCAGGCAGGGAGATACGATGTCTCCAATGCTATTCACAGCGTGTTTACAGGAGGTATTCAGAGACCTGGATTTTGGAAGAATTGCGGATAAGAGTTCATGGAGAATACATTAATAACTTGCGATTCACTAATGATATTGCCTTGCTTAGTAACTCAGGGGACCAACTGCAATGCATGCTCACTGATCTGGAGAGGCAAAGCAGAAGGGTGGGTCTAAAAATTAATCTGCAGAAAACTAAGGTAATGTTTAAGTCTGGGAAGAGGACAGCAGTTTACGATAGGTAGTGAAGCACTGGAAGTGGTAAGGGAATACATCTACTTAGGACAGGTAGTGACTGCGGATCCGGATCATGAGACTGAAATAATCAGAAGAATAAGAATGGGATGGGGTGCGTTTGGCAGACATTCTCAGATCATGAACAGCAGGTTGCCATTATCCCTCAAGAGAAAAGTGTATAACAGCTGCGTCTTACCAGTACTCACCTAAGGGGCAGAAACCTTGAGGCTTACGAAAAGGGTTCTACTTAAATTGAGGACGACGCAACGAGCTATGGAAAGAAGAATGATAGGTGTAACGTGAAGGGATAAGAAAAGGGCAGATTGGGTGAAGGAACAGACGCGAGTAAATGACGTCTTAGTTCAAATCAAGAAAAAGAAATTGGCATGGGCAGGACATGTAATGAGGAGGGAAGATAACCGATGGTCACTAAGTGTTACGGACTGGATTCCAAGATAAGGGACGTGTAGCAGGGGGCGTGAGAAAGTTTGGTGGGCGGATGAGTTTAAGAAGTTTGCAGGGACAACATGGCCACAATTAGTACATGACCGGGGTAGTTGGAGAAATATGGGAGAGGCTTTTGCCCCGCAGCGGGCGTAACCAGGCTGATGATGATGATGATGATGATGATGATTATGATGGTGATGATGATGAAGAAGAACTCCTTATCATCCATATCAACTCATTGATTCCTGATTTGTCTGCGTATCGCTACACGAAGCGCTTGTGGCCGCGGTTACCTATGGAATTTCGGTCGGTGAAGGAACGCGCCAACGCAAGGCGCATCCCGAGTCCAGCGAAACGCAACGGTGATGTGGCGTGTTCGCGAATAAATGTTAGCAAAATTTGAATTTGCCTGATGTTCTCCAGGCTCTATATTTTCTCCACATGTTGTCCTACAGATGATTTTTATCCCACTATCACCGAATGTTTTAGGAAAGCCTTCATAGAAACTCTCCTCCTTACACATTCATTTTGTACCACAGGGACGACACATTCATATGGTTCAGATATATTCACCTTCTGCAAGCGTGAGTGTTTGGCACAGTATCTCTACAATATGGGCTAAACATTCACGCTTGCAGAAGGTGAATATATCTGGGTAAAACACTCGGCTTGAGTGCATAGATGGATGGATGGATACAACTTTCTTGTATGTCCGGCAAGGTTTAACGCGACCCGCGCTCAGGTCTCCCATGGAGGAACGTCAAGGCCCTGCCTCAACGCCGCTTCACGGGCTTGCTGGACTGCCCACATATGAATTCCGAGGTCTGAGCTGCGCAGAGCGGCGGCCCACCTCGACGACAGGGTCTCCGGAGTAACTGCCATCCCTTCTATAACTACATTGCACTCCCACAGCATGTGTTTGAGTGTTGCTGGTCCTTCCTGGCACAATTTGCACGTGTCGTCCTGATGCTTATCTGGGAAGATACGTTTGAGACGGAATAGATTAGGGAACGTGTTTGTCTGTAGTTGTCGCCAGGCGACGGCCTGCCTCCTGTTCAATTTGGGACTCGGCGGTGGGTATATCCTTCTGGCGTTCAAATATGCACTGGTGATGTCGTTGTATCTGGTGAGCCTGTCCCGTTCTGCTCGAGATGCGTTCGCTATCGTGCGAGAGGCGTTGCCCTAGAAGTTAGAAACTTTCATAGATTCATAGGTTCTTAAGTACGAATCTTACCACCGCTCAAATTTTTCCTCTCGAATTTATCCTATTTTTTTCTATGGAGCGCATCGTGTTAAGCTTTACGGACGAACCGACAGAACGACGGACAAATTTTCTTAAGGTCCCTTACAGACTAAAAAGCGCGTACGCTCACGTAGTGGGGCTGGTTTGTTGCCGAATGCTAACTGTCACAGCTCTTTCTGAGGCACGTGCTGTCCACGCCTACAAGCGCCAAAGGTGTTCTGATTAACCGCTACGTTTTCCGTGAAATTACGCAGTTAGACGAAAAACGAAACCAATTTGTTTTTAATGCAACAAATATATGTTGTTTAGCAGGCTATTCCTTTATTAAAGCGAGAACATTTCTTGAAGCGTTTAGTTATTCACATTTTTGACAATTATTGTTGATAGTTTCCGCACATTTTTTTCAACTGTGCGAATTTGAGCAAGTAGTGAAACAAAAATTTGAACGCCTAAATAAAACGATTCTTCCAAAAGTCCCTACATTTTACCGTTTCCTTATAGATGCAAGAAACCTAATCAGAAAAAGTGCTGTGATTGCCAGCAAAACAAATTTCTCGGTTCACATGTACGACGTTTAGCGCTCCCGAGGTACACCGCCCTTTAATGTCACATTGCTCGACGCTGAAATAAGAAAGAAAAAAATGAGTGCGTTAAAGAGTCGTAGGATTTTTCACGTGCTACTGGGAAGTCAAGTGAACTTCTGCGCACCAAATAGAAAGAGAGAGAGAGAAATCAACAATACAGGCTGTGCATCTGTCTGTTGGGTAGCCAAAGGGGATAACAGAACATATACACGATTTCAATACATATATTATTCTAACTTTCGTACACGAATTGCACACTGACTATTGGCATTCGCAATTTCTCGCTTTTCTTTGGATTGCAAAAGCAAAAGTGAAAGTAGCAAGAGAAACCTTAATTATTGCTTTGTAAAAAACGCAACACATGGCGTGCATTCTGCTGGAGCCCAATTACTCTTTTGGTACACGTGCAAACATAAAGCTGCATTTTTAAGGACAGGGCATTCATTCGTATTTAAATCAGATGTCTTTCTTCCAAAAAACTTGACTTATTACAGGTAAACTCTTTTAGCTGTTTGTGCATCGTATTCCTATCTGTCGGAACAAAACTTATTTCCCATTCTTTGTATTTGAAAGCGAAGACAATCCGGAAGTTATTTTTAGCTACAAGTGTGAGCAACATTTTCCGTAAGTGTTGCCTGCACAAACACACTTCTACGATGCTGTTTAGAGATATTCATATCAATGTAAAATCACTTGCCATTTGACAAGGTCGTTCGATCATTCCTTTCCTAAACGAGGTTGACTGAAAAAGAATGCTCCGTCCGAAATTTCGCACTTTACCAGATAAACTATTGAAGGCACCACCGGCTGATGAACAAATAAATGTTAATCTAAACAGTCACACGCATCTGCATTGAGAACTTCGCTTCAACTGTCGTATTTATTTACAATGCCAAAACCTAGTCAATGATTTACCACACGACCCCTTTTACAAAGAGAGAGTCCACATACCCAAACGTAGGCTACCATTTTTGAGGCAATTCGTCCCTGTTTGTGTAACTCCTATCCCACAGTGTGTTATTGCATATGTAAAGCCCCATTATTGACTTTGAGCCTCCTTTCTACTGTGGCAATAATTGAAGGAATATGACGCACGCCATAGTGGTAGGCCGCACTTTAACTTTTGTCACGTGGGGCTTTGTACAGGATCCTAAAGCACGGAAAATGAGTGTCATAGCATTTTTATTGTACTGAAACGCGGTCACCGCCACCGTGAATCACTGTTGCCGACTGTGTTCTGAGGATAATACACGTAACCAACTTAGCCACCGCAGGTTTAATGAACAAACATCAGAGGTTTCTTATCGGTGAGGATTCAGAACCAGCGCACATTGAGAAAGGGGCGGAAATAACGAACTGTTAGGTGCGATGCGAAGCCCTCTCTGCTGGACGTGATGCAGCCCTTTTCTGGGAAAATTATTTCTGACAGGAGAAATGTTCAGCTAGATTGGCTTGGAAGCTGACGCCTGGAAGTCGTCCAATGTTTTCACTATGCGAGCTCAATTCAGTGTAAGAAATTGGCGTGAAATCGATGTTTCGTCAGTGGCGTTACTGCTGGCCGGAACATTCAACTGTAGTTTACGGTTCAAGGAGATATGAACGGTTTATCGCAAGAAAGTTAGATATGACACTTTACTTTGATATTTACGATTCGTCCATTATGGTCTAGGCGCTGGGAGACAATCGGAATGCGTCCGTGATTTACAAGTGGCACGTTATTCCCGAAGAGCGCGTCTTCGAAGTGGGTGTCGCAAAGGTGTAGACTGCACGGAACTTTGTTGGTTAAGCGCTGAAATCGTTGCGCCTAGTTTCAAAGGCCGAGAGGAATCTGTAGGAGAATCGCATGCGATTACAGTTTGATGGTCTACGAGGACAGCGTCCATCTCCGATAATATAGTCGCTTCGCAGTTGTCTGCAATGCTTTTAAATACGTGTGCGATGGTACAGGTGTCAGGAATGGTAACACGGCTGAGAGTTCCGTAATCGGCATGCTCAAAGAGTACATTTTTATTCTATGCACAGAGATGAGCACCAAAAGCTGTTCGAGGATCATGTGGTGCCGAGCGCCAGGTTATGTTGTAAATCATTCTGTGGTTCGTTGTATGTTTTATTTCAACGCCGGTGCACATGGTCGTGGATAGGCTGACCGTTAGAGTTTTCAGAGTGCAGGACATTGTCAGTGATATTATTGCCCTGGCACGTTGACGGCGTCACATAAGGAAACTGGAGAAGATCTGCCAATAAAGAACGTGAAACAGGACGTTTTAACAGCAAAGGAAAGCTGCACCGATGGTGGCGCATTGAAGGTCAGCAGCAGTAAACAGTTATTGAAAGAGACAAAAGAGGATAGGTTTAGACTCAGCGACTTATCACTGTCAGATGTCATTTTCCTGTGTTCACAGCTTTGAGGGAGAACTTGCCAAACGTCTGTGGTGGGCAGCCGTTGGCAGTAGGACGCTTACTTCGGATACTGTGTCCAACAAGATGCGGTCTGAAGTGACGCACCCAGAAACGATTTGGTGGCACATATGTGCGGCAGAGGCACTCAACGTTGTCAGTAATGGGACTTACGTATCTCGTGTGACTGCGAAGGAACGCACTTTCAGGGTCGTGTCATCGAAACAGCGATGTTACCGGCACAGTCTGACGGCGAGAGAACTGGTTCCAGCACGGGGGGTGTAGGTTGCACAAACGGTTTCTTTCTGAATGAACATACACAGATTGCGTAAAATCAGCAAGACAGGACACGTCTTAGCCTAGCTCTATCACTGGATCCCCGCATCTGTGAGCTTCGATGGCCAAGATGGAAGATGCCGAAAGGTCCATAAGCTCGTGCGTGAAATCTTCAAGATTACAGAGGTCAATATCATCGCCTGCAGCTAAGATAAGGAATGCCCTCAAATTATTCGGAAAGAGCTGACGCAGGAGATATATATCGGTCTTGTTTGCTCTTTCAAGAAGTAGACATTGCATGTAGCCCTTTAACCACGCTGTTGTGCTGCGACAAAGCCTTTCTTCTGCGAGTAATTGCTGAAGACACTTCCGATCGGAAACTGAATGCAGTTGGCAATGGATTTTTTCACGTCTTATAGCGTGAAGTCTTTCACCGAGGATTAACAGTCGAATGTCAGTTGGAATTATTCATATCTAAGGAATGAATATCCTGAATGCTCTCGCGTTGTTCGGAATACTGATATGGGCAACTAAAACAACAGAAATTGCTACATATTCGCATGTTTTCCCCACAAAACAAGCACATGCTTTATATGCGTTCTGTCTCATCAAACAAAAAGTGTGTAGAATAGTTGGTGTTGCAGAGATACCAATTTCCAATGTATGCGCCTGGATGGACGCAGTCGCACAAGTCTTTTGGAATATTTGGTTGTACTCGTTAAAAGCACCATGCACAAAGTGTTGTTTACTGAGTTAGGAATGGCGACACGCTCAGGCGCTTTTCGCTCTGACCGTGCATGACGTAAATATCAGCACTCTTCGCCCACAGGAGCCACTTGTTTATTTGTCTCAAATTTGGCATGTCGAAGAATAGCCATAACACAAGTTGTTCAGGGTAGCGTAGGTGGCCTCGGACTGGCGTATGGCACTAAGTTCACTAATTTCGGCAATGATATTAGCAAGTAATTTGGACAGAATGTAGAAATAGCGCATCTCTTGAGAGTGTAACTGCTGTGCAGAAAACTTGTCCGGGCCAGTAGGAACCAGAGGACAAGATCGACAAGCCCGAAAGAGGAAATTGAAATTGAACTATAGGTGGAAGCAGCACTGGAGCTGTCTTGACTGTGTAACGGGCAGTACGCGTACCCTCGTCTATTGCCCCAGGCTAACACTAATGTGTTCGACAATATAGTCAGCGTAGCAACACAAAACAAAATTTAAGTAGCACGTGTTTTCAAGGATACATGGCCTTCTAAACCACCTCGATTTTCGTCAGACATCACATAGCAGTGACATTACAGTTTCATCAGATGCCGACAGGTGGGTGTTGTTTGACCAAGTGAATGTGTGCATTTGCGGCATTTGTATTACTGTGCAAAGGGTTGGGTAGGTTTGAATAGTAACAATAAAACTTTCTTGTTTTTCAGGGTCGACTGTACGTATGCTTACAAACTTACACAGAATCTTTCAATATATTCTTTATTTTTTCATAAGTTAGCATGAAGAATAAGAAAGGTAATGCTCTTACTTTTTTACCTTGTTCGTATTCAAAGCTTCTCAGCATAACTAGAGGCGCATGCCTTTAGATTAAGGATCACACAGCGCGAGCATATGCCAAAATGAGAAAGAAAAAAGCATTGTTTTATTTCTTCCGTAGATAATGACAGTTCTTATATACTAAGTCCCAAAATTATTACACAGGCCGAAGAGATTGTAAGCAGTACGCCTACGGCATCCTGTTATTGTAACTCTGCATTAGCGGCCTCTGGTAATGTCTATTCACATCATAATTACACTGCGTACATCTAACGTTGACGTGCTACTAAACAATTCCCATCACGTCACCTAACGGCTTTTTCAGTGGGCCGCAGAGAATTACTTGTTATTCTGAAACGAGACCACAATAGTGCTAACAGCGATACACCAGCTATACACCTTAGCAAAATAACCAGTTGTCTCGCCTAACCTAGTGAAAAGGCATGCGAATTAGCAGCGGCGACGTTGCATACCTTTAGTTAAGTTATTTTTTCACTAGTATTTCAGCTCCTAAACATTTTGTAGGCTGCACTCTACACATAACATTTGCTGAAACGTGGGCGTGCTTGCTCGTAGGCTATGGTACATCGCATATTTAGTGTTCCTTAGTTGCCCCAAATTTTCGATGAATTGAGAGTAATAATTGTAACCCCCGAGCTAAATTAGTCGATAAGGTGACAAAGTTTTTATTAGAAATGCAAACGTCTAATTCAATAAATAATATATATACACAAATTGTTTTCAGTAATAATTTGGGGCACATATATGAATCTACGAATCGTACTCAGCTAGTGAGTTTGCAAGGCATATCTACTTGCAACAAATCTTGAGGATGGCACCGGTTTCGAGATATGCGCCGTCAAACTTGCGGTAAAAATGCACTGTTCCATTAATTTTTTTAGGAAAGCAAATCCTTATGCATTTCAGCATAAGAGAAACTGGAACGCCAAAGCATTTCGTCTAGAATCTTGAAAATAGTGTTTCGAAACATGTATAGTCTTGGTAATTCTCTATACATCGACGCGCGTAGCGAACTCACTGGCTATAATCAGTAAATTGAACCGTGCCGTAAAGTAGTTTATTCAACAGGTAAATTAGGGCAGTTATGGTAATTCTTCAATTTAGCATTTGCATTTCGCGTGGAAGTAATGGCCGCATCTTCCAATAATTTACCTTATGGCCTAGAATTTTGCTACCAGCCAAAGAATTTTCTTTTTCGTTTCACGCAGCTAAAAGAACACCTGATATTCAAGGCTTAAGGTGTGGAGTTGTGACGATTTTTCTTGTAATGGTGCTGAAGCGACAGTCTTCACTAACTGGTACCTGCGTCCAATATGTTTTAGGAAAAGCAATGTTACGTTGGAGGTTGCGATGCACCAACAAGGAAAGGCCGCCGATATAAAGATCAATCGTAAGTATTAAAGTACCGCAGCATTTCACTCTGCTCTTGAGAATTGCAAAGCGCTAGTAAATCTCAGCAATTCCTGAAGGTGCATTGTCTTTAGCCTGATGACGCCAAATACTAAATTATTGTTTGATTGATATGTAAAGCCTGTATCAAATACCGCGATAATTACGAGGGAAAAGACGAAGAGCTTACCAGAAAATATATAAAGTTAAAAGCGACAATGCCCTTACCTGGCTGACATAGTTCCTAAGGAACGGCAGTTTCAGAATAGATCGTGCACCGTTCTTTCACGTTGTGCCATTTCTGTAGTTGTTCATTTGCGCAGTAAAGTATAACGGCATAATTTTACTGAAGCAGGGCGCTCCCACAACACGCGTTCTACAGTTGGTCGAGTGTATGAACCGGGCATGACATTCTTGCCCGGGCACCCGATGTACAGCAGGAGATTGTAGCCCGTACAATGTTTTTCGTTTTCCTGCTGCCTCTTTTTACGGGATTATTATATTTATCAACTTATCGACAGGAGCGAATGCGCGCATGCTATATCCAAAGCTTCTTTAACGTTGTTGGAGAATATTTGTGGAAGAGCCTTGTCAAATCTGACTTGGCGCATGATTTGGTGAATGTTGATGTTGCGCACTCTAGAATGAATGGAAACTGCAGTGATAGCTCTGTAATGTAGGTTGATATTTGCAAAAATAATGGATTCTCTTCACCTCTCACGTTCAGTTGCGACGAACGGCAATGGTTCTTGGCGCTGTCATTGTGATTCGAGTGTTGTCTTTGCTTAGCTTCACAATTCCGCCCAATAAAGAGCTCATTTGAAAAAAAATAACTTTGGCGTTTTGCATGCGAAAACCCTGATATGAGTATGAGGCATGCCGTAGCAGGGGGCTCCAGAATAAATTTGACCACCTTGGCTTCCTTAACGTGCACCCAAGACACACTACAAGTATTTGCATTTCGACAACAATCAAAATGCGTCTGCCACCCACGGGATTGCATCGTCAGACGCAGTCTTAGCAGCGCAACATCAAAGCCGCTACGCTACCATGGCAGGCAGAGCTCAATTCCTAGCTGCCACTTTCGGTGATGTTTACTTCTTGGCTGTCAATACAAGGTGCCAATTTGTGCTTGGTAGATGTTGACTTCAGGAGCAGACCTTGTTTAAAAGATAACTCCAATTTCTCTTTTGGGTAGAACGCAGGGCTGCTTCCTTTCGACAATTACTACCCGATACATGAGAGTGCTGGTAACAAAGTATTACTTTTGTGCAATTATTTCAGTGCATCACATATGCTACTAGCAGCGGCAAAATAACTCTGTCTCTTGCCCCACCCCCCTCTTCCTCCACCCTTCAAAGCCGGAGGACAACCACCTAAACACGTGTACCCAAAATACGAAGTTTTGTATGCTACACAACACTGCATTATTACCGGCAACGTGCCACAGCCAACGCGTAAGTAAACAAGACGTTGATGTGTTTGTATAAAGAGTAGCACCAGCTTATATATTGATGTTGTAAACTATCTGTATGTGTTTATGTGTATACTACAAAAAATAAAGATAATCAAACTTGAAACTTACAGGAATGGCAGGCACCGATTTGTTTCTTATTTAGAGCATTTATGATGCACTTTTAATAAATTATTGTTCTGACACACAGTAGCCAGAAACATTACTACAGAGCACCGTACAAGGAACATGTAGAATACAATGTAGCCCGAATCTGTCTTTAACTACGTTACAAAAGCCATTCAAGAATCTGCCGCAATTGCTTCACAATCCGTTAAGTTGTGATAACTCTATGTTTTGTGAGGACACTGTGTGCTCTTTATATATCATACAGTTCTCAAGTATATAGTGCATTATAAAACTGATCTGCGATCAATGTTATTGGGCCCGCTAGGTGTCATCTATTATGTACCTTTGTGCTGCCCATATAATATCGTTACAATGGGGTGGGCTTATTTAACTATGAAACAAGTGTTGCCGCTCCAAAGACAAGCGTACTTCGTCTTTTTCTTCATGCGTACCTGCTGTCAGACGGAGCCCGCTGGGCGACTAACTGTGACGTGCACTGAGAGTCACGGGGATGACAGCGCTTCAGGAGGGCGACAGAAACAAGCTGCGTCTTCTTAGAACGACAATGCAATGAGACACGAGACGAGCCGCAAATGAATATGTCACGTCACTTAAGCAACGGTGATGACGAAAGGCCCGGTGTAGCGAGTCAGAAGCTTGTGTTATGGACCGCGCTTGCGCAATTGTGTCCAGAGCTACATTATGTCCCCTTTCTCGTACAACGCATTCATATGCCGTGAACCGTCGGTGATTTTGGGGCGGTCCTGGGCCCGTACAGAGCTGAACTGTGCGCCGCCCTTTCTCAGCGCCGCGGAATTTCTGGGCTATATAAGAGTCCGCATGAGCAGTACAAGGCAGAATTGTGTCAAGGAAGCTGCGGGATGGTCTAACATAAATAAGATAGAAGGGGCTGTTGCCGGTGGGTCCATGCTTTGTAGTATTGCAGGCGTATGTGACACAAGGAAAGATGTCAATGCGATTTTCGTGCCTGGTATCGACATAGACAGAAAGTATGTTCGTCAAAGTTATCTTGGTGCGCTCGACCAGACCATTTGTCTGCGGGTGATACGGGGTCGTGCGGTGAAACTGACAAGCACAGAGACACAACATCTCATGGACAACGTCGGCCACAAACAGGCGACCACGATTACTCACAATCATACGAGTGGTCCATGCCGCAGTATAACTAAAAACAGCAGGAAGCTCGAAACGTCGATAGCCGTGGTCGTTGTCATCGCTGCTTCTTCAGCCTAACGCGTCAGATTGTTGACGCACACTATAATCCTACTGTTGTCGTTTGTTGATCGCGGGAATGGACCGAGAAGATCTACTTCAAGCATTTTAAAAGGAACTCATGGTGCGGTCATGGGGTGAAGAAGTCTAACCGGAGTAGTATTAGGACGCTTGAATTGCTGTCACTTGTCGCAAATGGCCACATACCTTTTTATATTCCGCTGCAGACTAGGTCAGTAGAATAGGCCTTGTATGCGGGGGTATGTTCTGCAGAAACCCATGAGCCTCGCGGTCGCATCATCGTGGATAGCACGGAGCACGTAATAGAGCACTGCACGGACCCTTTCCTCAGGCCCAGGCCCGGCCCGAGCCCGAAAGTGCTTTGCGGCGGCCCGTACGAGCCCGACTCAGTAGTTTCAAACCTAATCCGCATCCGGCCCGGGCCTGAAGGACTTGGCCCGGGCCGGTTCGTCCCATTGGCCATTGAGCGTAAGCAAAACATGGTTTAATTCTTCATAATTGTGAAGATAATATCCGCCGTGGAACACGACATTTTCTAGAAATAGTTTTGACTGTGTCAGCACTTTGTCTGGCATTGTTGCTGATAAATCAGCATGTAAAATGAAAGAAAGATGATATATTCAACCCACTGTACTCCTGCGTTAACCTGCGATATGAAAACCTGCGGTACATTTGCAAAATTGTTGCTCCATCCACCAGCGTGATGGTACAGGTGCGGCATGGTACAGGTCACCTGAGCAAAACATAGCTAAGCGGGAGCAGGGGCAAAGTGAGCGCGCGCCAGGGAGAGCGAGGAAGAGGTAATCGCGTTTCTCCTCCTCGGCCGTAGCACAGGCTCTGCATCGCTGTCCACGCGACTGAACACACTCTAGAATGTGTGTGAAACAAGCGACACTGATGCATGTAATATGGCACTGTGAGGAGGACAAGCCTCCTTTTAGCCTCATGGCTTCTTCCTAACCTGAAGCATGGGATGTTGTGCTGCACAGTTTTAGCCTGGACACCCAACTCCATAACTGGATGCTGTAGAATGATCTGAGGAAGTAGCTATGGAACATCGATTGATGGCCATCTGTCTCGCTTAAGAAAACACGCCTAATCACCCCACCTGACGCTAACAAAATAAAGTTTTGCTACCTATTGTAGGCAGTTTTACCAGTGACATACCCGGCCTATTACAGGCTTGATGGAGATCCGTGGCTATGATAGGGTTCAGCGATGCCCGGGACAGACCCGACTCCTTCCCGGTCCGCACTATATACGCTAGTCGACCCGAGCCCGGCCCATGGGCTGGGCCGGGCCCGGGCCTGTTCAGTGCTCTTGCATGTATGTTCTAAAATTCTTAGGAGAGATTAAGAGGAGGTGGGCACTATCAATCACGTAATTTTTTTTAGACCAGGCCATCGTGCAATCGGATAACAAAGTCATTGTTACCTGTTAGCTGAGCAGCTGGCGTGAAGAGGGCATCCAGGCTGCGGTCGGTGTACTGCTCTTCCAGGAAGGTGGCCAGGCAATCAGAAACTCATCGATAGTGTCGGCGTGGCATGCTGTCGGCGTCACATGTTGGTATAGGGAGCTTCTAAACGCAATCGACGTCCGCATGATGGTGGCCGCTGTTGTAACGCACTGCAACGTGAATTTTCTGCAAAAGTAGCGCCCATCGAGCAAGGCGATGAGACGGATAGTGCAGAGAGAGAGAGGGGGGGGGGCAAAGGAAGGACAGGGAGGTTAACCAGAGATTATCTCCGGTTGCCGACCCTGTACAGGGGAGGGGCAAAGGGATGCGATAGGTGAAAGAGAGAAGAATAAAGAAATAAAGAAAACACTACACACACACGCACGTACACACAGACTGTTTATGTGGGCAATGTCACGTAGCCCGCAAAGGCGTTCCTAGTGTTACCCAGTGTAACCGTACAATCCTACATCACACAGCGCAGTCACAATTTGTCAGAAAGTCCAGTGTCTTAAGTACCGCCGCAGCGCCTTCATAGCGGATCACACTGATGTTCGCGTAGGCTAGTTTCCGGGGGTTTATGTTCTGTCAATGGGCGCTTGTCCAGTTTGTCTAGGGTGGCTGAGAGGACTGCTTTTTGCGGATTGAAACGAGAGCACTGACAAAGAACGTGCGAGATTGTTTCATGGCACCTGTAGAAGTCACAAAGTGGGCTGTTGGCCATTCCGATAAGAAAAGAGTACCCATTTGAATATTGCTACTCCAAGCCATACACGGACTAGAAGGGTGCAGTCACGTCGTGGAAGCTCGGGCGGAATAAGGAGCTGCAAATTAGGGTCCAGGGTATGAAGGCGTGCACTTGTGCAATGGGATAAATTCCATTGAGCTACTGTCAGTTCATGTGCACATACGGAGAGTTCTTTCGCTGCGTCGGCTCTCGAAAGAGGAATGGCAACGCAGTTGACGCCGTCACGGGCATATCGGGCAGCTGCGTCTGCTCGATCATTGTCATGTATGCCTCAGTGACTAGGCAACCACTGATATAATATATCGTGTCCTTCGTCAGCTATACGATGGTGGACTTCTCTGATCTCTGCGACGAGCTGCTCATGTGATCCATGACGCAGTGCTGAGAGTATACTCTGTAAGGCTGCCTTGGAATCACAGAAGACTGACCATGCATGGGGTGGTTCCTCCTGAATGAAATGGAGCCGCACGCTGGGCTACCAGTTCAGCAGCTGTCGTTGACGATACATGTGACGTTTTTAGCTTATTTTGACTGGTCTTGTAGGTATCACCACAGCAGCAGCTGAACTTGCTGCGACTGAGCCATCGATGTAAACGTGTACGCGACCACCGTGCACCTCATGTAAATGTTTTATTGTGGCCTGCTTCAGGGCAAACGACGGCATGTTAGCCTTCTTCGTCATTCCTGGGATGGTAAGGCGTATTTCAGGTCTGTGCAGGCACCATAAAGGTGGGGATGGTCTTGCTGCAGGCACGTAGTTCGATGGCACCGAGGTACCATTGGCAACAATTATACAACTGAAAGTTGCGTGTGGCCTTTCTGCGGGTAGAGCGGCAAGATGGTGAGAAGGTAGTCGGGCAACGTGCCGAATATGCGCCCTGAGAGCGTCGGTTGCCAAGTGCGTTGATATTGGGTGATCTCGAACTTTCACAATCGTGGCCGCTGTAGACCCACACCTTGAAAGACCGAGACACATCCTTAGGCCTTGAGTTTGTAGTCCCTGGAGTACACGCAGGTTTGTTTTGCAGGCGTTGCCAAGCACAGGGAGGCTATATCTTGCGAAACCGACAAACAAGCGTTGTCAACCTGTAGAATTGACCGCACCGATGTGCCCCATGACTTCCCGCCGAGAAATTTGAGATGTATTATTGTCATTAACCTCTTCTTTAGGTATGAAACGTGCGGGCTCCCTGATAGGTCGCGGTTGAATATTACTCCTAAAAAGCGGTGTTTCCGTGCATTTGCGACTGCTTGTCCATTGACACAGACAGAGTAACGCTTTATTACCTTCTGAGGGAATGTAACAAGGTAGCATTTCTATGAAGACAGCTCTAAGTGCTGTTTTCGCAAGTACAGTGATGTTAAGGCAGCTGCTTTTTGTAGCCGTGCTCGTACCTGCAGTCGTGCTACAGCAGACGCCGAAATGCAGATGTCGTCGGCATAGATTGATACTTGAACTGTGTTGGGCAAGCATCTGACTAAACCAACGAGCGCTAGGTTGAATAGCGTAGGACTCAACACTCCACCTTGTGGTACTGCACGCAACGTTTGGTGTTGAGTCGTGGCGCCATCGTCCGTCATCACGAAGAAACGCCTGTCGATAAAATACCTGCACAGCCACTGAAAAGTGCGCCTACCGATTCTGGCTTCAATAAGAGCCTCTATAATGCCATAATGTGCTATATTCTCATAGGCGCCTTTATGTCTAGGAATAATGCCACAGTGAGTCGTTTCAGATGTTTTTGATGTTAAACAAACGTGACCAAGTCGATGACATTATCCATGGATGGGCGCCGACGCCAGAAGCCAGCAGCATCTGGGTACACATTGTAATTTTCCATGTACCATTGCAGGCGCGTCAAAATCATTCGTTCCATTACTTTCCCTATGCAGCTGGCCAGAGCGATGGCGCGGTACCATAACGAATTTAATGGTCATTTACATGGTTTGAGCAGTGGAACCAGGCTGCTGCATTTCCATTCACGTGGAACTAAGCCGTTGTGCCAAGAGTCGTTGTAATGGCTTAACAGCATGAGTCGTGCTTTCTGCCCAAGATTGGCGAGCGCCGCATAGGTAACGCCGTCCGGCCCAGGTGTCGAAGAGCGCCTGCAAGTCGCCAGTGCCGCTTCAAGCACAAGAGTGGCACAGGAGTGGCATCCCGTAGCACAGGAGTGGCACATGGTGCAAGTGCGTGTTAGAGCTGCAAGCTGGCAAGTCCTGAGCAAAATTCTTCAGCAATGGCGATTTCGCTGTGACCTTGGTGCAAAGTGGGGGATTTCAAAAGAACACGCTGTTGCGGTGATACGCGAAATCCACGCACGGTTCTCTACATCTGAGATAATCGCTCACGTGGATCCAACGACTCACAGAAACTTTTCCATCTTCGTGATTGTAGTGTAGATCAATGCGGTGTTAAATCTTCTTTAGTATCCGCCTTGACTCTCTGAGATCATGGAAGGATTTAGTTCTCCTGTATCTTCTTTCAGCTCACCGGCGAATTGCTCGTAGTCACTGCAGTTCGGCTTCAAACACTTCATTATTCGGGAAAGGCTGAAAACCACGCGTAGCCTCTTCCATGGCTTTTTGAATTTTGTGTTCCACACTTGAATGGTTCCCTTGCTGACATACTTCCTCCATGCACGACCAAAATGCCGACTAGTCAACTCGCCGGAGGGTCTTGGAGGAGCATTCAGCTAGTCCCTTGATCTTCAGGTACATTGGAATGTGGTCGCTTCCATGTGATTCGATGTCTCGAAACCAATGCACGTTTCTTTCAAGACGCCGAGAAACCAGGGTCAAGTGTAGGCAGCTGCTGTATGTAAGCCCGCCTAAATATGTCGGACTACCATCGTTGAGGCAGGAAAGGTCATGCTGTGTGGCAAAGGATGCTAGTCTCCTTCCCCTGGAGTCCATCTTCAAACTCCCTAAAAGCGGATGGTGAGCACGAAAATCTCCGGTGACAATCGTAGGGCTGGGTGTCGCTGATAGCGCGTCGTGTGGTCGTTTAGAGTGCAAGCCACTTGAAGGAACAATGTAAACAGCGACGAGTGTGAACGCAAGCTTATTCGTTTTCACAAGTAAACAAACGTACTGGTTGTCGTCGTGAGGCGACACTGGGTGCAACACTTATGTCAGATCACATCTGATATATACAATTACTTTGCTCACATCACCACAGGTAGAGGACGTGAATGTCTCATAGCCAGAAATGCGTATAACATTCTGAACGTTCGGTTCGCAAATTACGAGGATGGGAAAACGGTTTTCGAAGAGAAAGTGTGTCAAATCTGAAATTCTCGATTTTAGACCACGGGCATTTCACTGCAATAGAGATGCTTTCTTGACTTCCTTGTGGAAGGGAAGCGAGGGGCGGGCCATGGGGCTATGCGACGCTTTCAAGTACTGGAGCCAGCGCGTCCAGTACTTGCAGTGCGCTACGAGCAGCCGGAGTGTCCATGTTTGTCAGTAGTAGACGCATGACATTCGTGAGCGATTTGACCATAGCAATCACTTGTGAATCCTTGTCTCGCATTTGGTCAAGTAAAGTGACATTTCACCTTAAGTGGCGAGTCATGTGCTGTGGCTGTGGCACGTGGCATGTCTTCGGCAGTGCTAGCCAAACCTTACTTGATGAAGCATGAATAGCATGGCCGCTTTTATTGTTGACATTCATGCTCTTAGTGGAGACAGATGGAACAGGAGGCGGCGTTGCCGGACAACACATTTTCCTTGAACCGGAAGAGGTACTCGTAGACTTTGGTTCCCGGGAGCGATGTCGCCTTATCGCCGCAGTAGCATCTCTGTGCGATGATCCGTTTCTGGCCACTTTTCTCAAGATTTTCTGCTCTTTCTTTAGGCGTGGACAGTCTTTTGAGGATGCGGCGTGCGAGCCTTGGCAATTCGGGCACTTGAACTCTGTTGCACGGCAAGTGTCAGTGTCGTGTTGTTCGGAACATCATGGGCACATCGTTGTATTTCGGCAGACAGAACTCACATGTCCAATTCTTTGACACCTTCCCCACTGAAGTGGTTGGAGTACGAAAGGTCGTACCACATGCCGAAAGTGGCCGACCTTTACATATGACGGTAGCCAGTCACCTCTAAATACGAGCCTTACACAGGTCGAATTGCCAAGGCGCCGAGCTTGTAGTAACGCAACACCACCTATCGCAGGTTTGATTAAAATTGGCAGGTCGCTGTCGCTAATCCATGTGTCGATATCGTAAACAACAGCCGCCGTGGCTTCGTTGTCCTGCGGAATGAGGTAGTGGACGTTGATGTTCCCTAGGAGCTTTACAACCATCAAAGCATTCATTGCGCTTCGGTTGTGGACATCAATAGCCAGGACGTTCTTTCGAGTATTAATTCTGATAGCCTTTATTTCTCCTGGGACAAGAGCCTCCAGAAAAACGGAAATTGCTTACCGATGACGGCGGTTGAGGTGGCCGGCAGGTGTGTCCGGCACAAAAAGAATCGTGTGCGCCGATGACCTTCGTTGTGGCATGACGGTAGACTTACTTGACGAAGACAGTCCGCTGATGTTTCATCTCTTGGCCTTCCAGTGTGCCACTCTTTCGAAGCCTTCGTCATCTGAGGCGTCATCGCTTGAGCAGGAGTACAACACAGTGTCCTCGCTGTCAGCTTGACTAGCAGGGCAATTTCGCTTCCTGCCGTAGCAGTCACGTCGCGTCGGCATTATGCCGACTCAACATCCATTGCCGCGCCAATGGGAGCGGCGTCTCCCAGTAAAACACGGGAAAAAGCCGAAAATAATGCAGCGCGAAGGAACAGTGGTCTCTACAAGAATAACTTCGTCTTCTTCTCCCGGATAGTGCAGAGCAACTAGTCAACATAGTGAGCAGAGATAATCAACGATAGTAAAACGGCTCCCTTAGATATTTTGGCGGAACTAATGGACAGCAAATACGACAGACAGGCTCTCCTCCTCTGCGATGGTGTAGTTCTGTTTAACCTTGCTCAATGAACGGCTGGCGTAGGCAATGGCATGCCCGGTGGCATCAAAGCGCTGCACGAGGATGGCGCCAAGGCTGATTCGACTCACGTGGGTGTGCAATTCTGTTGTGGCAGTGGCATCAAAACAACGAAGTTGAGTACAGAAGATAGTAGGAACTTAAGCTGACAAAATGAGGAATCGCAATCTGCTGTACAGATAATTGACTTATCCTTGCGCAGCAACAAAGTCAGGGAGTTGGCGGTCTGCACAAAGTTGGGCAAGAAACTTCAGAAGTACGAGAAAAGACGCAAGAAACATCCAAGCTCGCGTTGTGACTGCGGTTGTTTAAAGTCATTAATAATAGCGACCATTTGTGGGTCTCATCGCAAGCCGTGCTTGTCAAGTACTAGCGCCTCTCGTTGGCCCAATCGAGATTTCTTTGAGTTGAGAGTAAGGGCAACTTGTTCAAGACGCGTCAAAAGAACGTGAAGTCGATGATTGTGCCCTGCGAGAGTATGACCAGAAAAGAAGCGTCATCAAGATAACATAAACAAAGGCACCATTTCAGGCCACGCAGTATTGCGTCCATAAACCTTAGAAATGTGACAGGCACGTTGCGCAAATCAAACGGCATGACGTTAAATTCTAACAGTCCCTGTGGTGGCAAAAAAGTGATTTTGTCTTTTTAGGCTGAATGCACTTATCCGGTCGGAAGTTCACAGATGAAAATTACGATATGGAATGAAGACAGTCGATAGCATCATCGATACGGGAAGTGGATACACATCCCTTTTGGTCACAGAATCGAGACGCCGGTAGTCGACAGAAGGGTTGCTGCGCGGACACTGAGCCGCTTCAAAGACAAGCGTATTTCGTCGTCCTCTTCTTCCGCACATGCTTTGGCTTTAGCATAGCAATATAAATCGCCCAAACAAAACTTTGTTAAACGACAAATCGTATAAATTTACTCGCTTTGTTTTCAATAAGTAGGGATGGGCGAACATTCGAACGTTTGAATACAAATGACATATAACACCTTAACTGTTCTTATTCGTATTCGAAAATGAACTATTTCGTGCTGTCAAAAATTTAAACTCATCATCAAAATCATCATAATCAGCCTATTTCATGCTTACAGTAGGACGAAGGCCTCTCACTGCAATCTCAAATTGTCCATGGCCTGCGCCAGCCAATTCCAAATACCACCCGCGAATTTCCTCATTTCATGGCCCCACCTAGTTTTCTGCCGTCCTCGACTGAGCTTCCTTTCTCTTGGTACCCATTTTGCAACCCTAATGGTCCAACGCTTATCAAACCTGCCTCATTACATTACCTGCCCAATTCCATTTTTTCTCTTAAGGTCAATCAGAATATCGGCTATACCCATTTTCTCTCTGATCCAAACCACTCTCTTTCCGTCTCTTACCGTCATGCCTAGAATTTTTCATTCCATCGCTCTCTGCGCGGTCCTTAACTTGTTCGCAAGCGTCTATGTCAGTGTCCAAGTCCCTGCCCCATATGTCAGCACCGGTAAAATGTACTGATTGTACATGTTACTTTTCAATGATAAAGGTAAGCGTCCAGTCAGGAGCTGTACATGAGCAATCAGTGCTGACTTGAGATGACCATGAAAGCGTTCCACGAGGCCATTGGTTTAGGGATGGTAGGTGGCTGCGTGCAGACGATCCGTGCCAAGCAAACGCAGAAGCTCTTGAAAGAAAGCGTACTTGAATTGCTGCCATCTCAGTAACAATTTTGGTAGGGCATCCGAACAGGGTGACCGGCGCTGTGAAAAGAGCTGCCATGACCGTTGCAGAAGAGCTGTCTTGAAGTTGCCTTGCTACTGGCGAAGGGGTAAACCTCTCGATAGAGGTGATCAGGTAACGAAATCATCATCAGGTTGGAGAAACTGGCGTGCTGGAAAAGAGGATACCTATGAACTTTTGTCCGCGTGCACATGCACGAATCCAGTCGCGTACAGTGGCGTTTATCCGTGGTCATACAGAGCGCAATGAAATAAGGCGTTGCGTAGCCCGAACTGAGCGAGCTGGTGCAGTGTGTCGAAAAGCTACTTGCTTAACACGCTGGGGACAAATGGTCTCGGTGTGCCTCTAAAGTGTCGCAGACGGGTGTGACCCCATCAAGCAGGATATCTAAAAGCCATAGTGTTCTTTTCGAAGGGCGCAGTTTAAGGAGCTCGGAATCATTAGCTTGATATGCGGCGAGTGTCTGTACACCTAGTGGCGTAGGACAAGCAGTTGCTGGGACGACGTTCACACGGCTAAGGTTGTCAGCAGGTACGATCTGCTCGCCGCTGACATGTCAGATGTCAGTGAGGAATTCCGAAGTAAGCAAGAGATGGCGGATTTCTCGTGCTGTATGGGCTGACGATATTTTGTAAAGCACATACGTCAAGGGCTTGTGATTCGTTAAGACGGTAAAGGGTCGGCCCACGACGATATTGCAAAAGGGACAGCTGGCGAGGCAAATTCCAAGCTACTGTCAACCGAAAGTTCTGTGGGGAGCTTGGGTTGCAGCGAGTTTCTTTGAGAAGAAGGCTAGGGGTTGCCATGAATTATCGATGCGCTGCTGGAGAACCGCTCCCATGGCTGTGATGGACACGTACGTCATGAGGGCCAATGATGCTATGTGGTTGCCATGTGCGAGATGCACGGTGTGTTCAAATGCGCCCTTGACCATGATGAAGGCGTATTCAGTGGCGGCTACTCAATGCAGCGAGGACGTCTCGGTCTTGTTGGTAAGGACGTGATCCAGACGCGCCGCTATGGCACCACAGTTCCTGATAAATCGGCGGTAAAATTTAACCATACCGAGGATCTGTCGCAGCTTTGTGATCGTTGTGCTCTTGGGGAAGCTCTCTGGTACTTCAATTTTTGATGAAAGTGGGCGAATGCTACTAGCATCGAGGTTATGTCCTGGAAACTCCAAGTTGTCAACACCAAACTTGCTTTTGAAAACGGCGATGACGATGCCATAATCAGATAGTCGTTGGAGCAAAAGTCGCAGATGTAAATGCTCTTCGATGCATTTTCTCAATACCAACAAGTCGTCAACATTGGCGAAGGGTAATCCTTGTTTTGCT
Organism: Dermacentor andersoni; assembly: GCF_023375885.2. NCBI lineage: Eukaryota > Metazoa > Arthropoda > Arachnida > Ixodida > Ixodidae > Dermacentor > Dermacentor andersoni. The sequence continues at coordinate 37,498,220 of NC_092821.1, read as the reverse complement.
GTTTCAATAAAACGTTGGAAAGACTGGGTGGCGTTCCTGAGACGAAACGGCATTTGCAGAAACTCGAAGCGTCCGATTGGCCTTGAAATGGGCGTTTTAGGTATGCCTTGCTCAGCCACAGGAATTTTGTGGTAGGCACGGGCAAGGTCCATTTTTGATATTACAGGGTCTCTTAAATTATCTCTTAAGATGTGAACGGTAAAAACCTACTCTTCCTTATCCTTCGCCTCTTTGTCATTGTCTCTTCTCTTTCCCTTCTTTTTTTTAGTCATTACTGCTCACTACTAAGCATTTTAGTGATTTGTAATCAATTGTGGTCATTACAAGTTGTTGACAGAGATATAGGTCATTTTGTAGTCATTACTAGTTAATACATGTCATTTCAGTCATTATTTGTCCTCACTGCTCACTACTTAGCATTTTTAGTCATTTGTAATCGATTGTGGTCATTACAAGCCGTCGTTAGACATGTTGGTCACATCATAGCCCTCAGTAGTCATTGGAAGTAATTTCACTCATTATTAGACATTACTGGTCATTACTAAGCATCTTTAGTCATTTCTAATCAATTGTAGTCGTTACATGTTGTTAGACATATTGGTCATTTTCTAGTCATTATTAGTAGTTAGTAATTGCAGTCATTACTACTCATCAATAGACATTTCTAGTCATTTCTAATCAATTGTCATTACAAGTCGTCGTTAGACATGCTGGTCATTTCGGAGTCATTAGTAGTCATTACTAGTCATTATAAGTCATTGCCAGTCATTCTTAACCTCTACCAATCTCTATTATAACGTTATCATTCACTAACTGCCACTATGAAATATTTTTCTTTCTTTAACCCGTCTTTAATCTGTCTTCATATGGAGTGATCAGGCTTCGGCGGACACTGCCCCATGAGCCTAGACTTAATAAAAAGATATTGGCACCATGCAGAGCGACGATGAAATCTTGTGTGTTGGGTAAAGGGTACCGATCTGGTATAGTCTTAGTAGTTATACATCTGTAGCCCCTATGGCCTGCAGTAGCCCGATTTCTTAAGCACCATGTGGAATGGAACTGCCCCTTTAATGGTGGACTGGCAAATAATCCATAATTCCAACATGTGCTCGAACTCTGACGTCCCAATTCGAGTTTGCACGGAGCAAGTCGACGTGGCCGGAAGAATGCAGGAGGTCCGGAAGTGATTAGGTGTCGCACGTCATGGCAGCAGACGATTTTTCTTAAGTAGGGCGACGCGGTGACTTCAGGCAATTCTCGCACCAAAGCCGAGATGGATCCATTGGAAACCACAACGCTATAGAGTGTTAAATCTGTGGTGTCCGCCGCTGCAATGTCTTGCAGAGAGACAGGTTGTCGCATCCAGGAGATGTCGCTTGACGTCTACAATGAGGTCATGGTAGGTGAGGAAATTATCATCGATAATAGCAGAAATAATGTCGGCAACCATGAACAACCATCGCAACGCTCTTCGTAGGCCCAGGTTATGTGCGAGCAAGCGTTGTCAAAATATCCGAATGCGAGTTCTATTCACGGCTTGTATGTACAGAATGGTAGCGGCTGTGTGATCCGCTCGTGTAGCAGGTAGAATGCTAACCTGTGCCCCCATGTCGGTCGCGGAGCGTTGCCCAGTGACCTTATCGATGACGTAGAAGAGGCGACTTGTGGTGGGGCCATGACCGAATTCATCGCCGTTAGCGGTCCGTCGGACGGTTTCCATACCAAGAGCAAGGAAGAAAGGAGCGACGTACTGCGGCAACAAAACGGCAGTGATACCAGAAGTAGGCTGGCTGATCTGCTGCACCGTAGCCCTGGCGCTCGCTGGACGGACCGCGCTGACGAGATGGAGATGGGCGATTACGACGTGAACGATAGGAAAGGTTCCAACGAGTGATCACCACCAGGAACTCGTTGAGTCTATCGCGCAGCTCAGCCACGGGAAATGGTCTCGATGATGTCTCTCACCGGTTTGTAGGTAAAGTATGCGCAGTGCGCGACGCTGACGCCGACATCACAGCTGCAACCAGCCGATGGGGATTGGCAACTTCCATCTCCTTGTCGGCCAATGCAGCGAGCTCTGATAGATGCTGGGTACAAGCAGTGGCCAGCACCATCTGGACTTGAGTAGCCAAGCGCTGAAGAAATAGCTTACCTACAGAGGCGTTGTCCGTGGAGGAAAGCGCGTGGGCAGAGAAGGTTAAGCATTCGGCGCAGCAACTGACTTGGGCATTGATTACTCAGCTGCTCGAATTAGAGTAGCTGTTGTATTCCTGTGTACTCCGGCGCAGCTGCGCAATCCAGTTTAGCGCCCTTGGTTGCATCATAACACACCACTGGGAGGGTGGGCGCGAACGAAAGGAGAAGATCGGCAATTTCCTGCATGACGGCTGCAGGAAGCGCGTCTATTACAATGAGGTACTTGCGGGTCTGTGACATTATCAGCGAAAGCTCGAAACCGGCCTCTACTTGGACGAACCACGCCGTCGGGTTCTGCTCCCAAAATTCTCGCAGGCGGATGACGTCGAGACAAGCGCAGCGGTTGAAGCGAGCTCAGCGGCTTACTGGTTGATCGAGCCTTGCTAGCGTTTTTCGTCGGTGTTCGACATGCCTCCATTTCCTTTTTGTGTGGCGCGTTGTTACTAGGCACAAGTATCACGTCGATCCAGATGTCCGCGGTCACCAATTGTACAGCACATGAGAGAGAGACGACGAGACGTTATTCCAGCACCGGAGCTCAATTTCTACTGAGCTTTATAGCTGCGGTCCCAAGCGCGAGCTAAGCTCCCACGCCCCTCGTGGCCTCTCCTGACTTCATCATCTTTCCTAAGATGATCGCGTCGATAACACAGACGCTACCAGTCAATGGGTAGCGCTTTCGAGACGCCCGCTTATGTCCTTAGTTCTCACTTAATACCCTACAGGTTTTCTGTTTGCCTGCAGCTCCTGAAGATATGGATGTAGAAGCTCCAAGCGTTCGTCCCGAAGAGTGCCTAGTAGGTGACAGATGCAACACCGTACCGGTTGTCCCTTCTAGATTTTTTCCGTGACAACCTTGTCTGTTATATCCTCCTTAAAGTGGCTAGCACCATTATCTTGGGCTCTTTGGTCTTTCATCCGTCTCGTTCCGTCGGCTTCACCTACGCCTCCCTTTTTTGGGAGAAATGCAGTCTTCGGTTATGCTTTCCATTTGAATGCGTGTTTTCGGCAGTGAGTCTTCGCCGCGTCGTATGCTCATTATTTAGCCGCGCCGCCTTTTCTATCCGGTCTAAAGCCTGTCTATCCCGCATCCAAGGCCTCAGTCGCTCCAGAGTGCTCGAGTTGTTCGAGACATGCATTCTAAAACCCTTTTCCACTTTCATAGACTAAGGCTCCCTTAAGTCAATCAACAATGTTTACTTCCAGACCGCACGCAGAATCAGAAAATTTGCGCGCGGTCTGAAAGCGAACTTGGTTTTATTTTGTTCGTCCCTCTGAAACGCTGCCTGAACGTTTCCGGTGTAAGTCAATTTCTCCTCAGGAGCGTTGACTTCATTACAGCGAAACTGTTTATGCGGACCCTGTTCCGTCGTTGTCGGACTTCTCTAAAGAGGGGCTACGTGTCCTGGCGGGAGAGGAAAAGAAAAGCTCAACGAGGGGAAAGGGGTTAGAGTGACGCCTGTCCCCCTGTGAGAATATCTATACGCAAATCTCGTACGGTTTTCATAGGGTGCATTTTCTGTGATCGAACCCGATATCGCCATTGAACCAGATATCAGCAGTGCCCAGAGATTGAAACGCGAGACTGAGCGGGCATGCCGGCAGTCACGTCAATACAATTCAACCAATCGCCAAACGACTGCAGCGCCCGCATCTCCAGCGGTGGGCCTTGCGCCCAACACACGCACCTTTGGATTAGTGATACCGCACATACCATCCCAGCTACAACTACGGGAAGGCTACGAGTAGTGCGTGCTCCTGAGGGTGAAGCTGCCAACCGCAAAAGCGAAAATGAGGTGAACGAATGGTGAAAAGGAAGATTTACTATATAAGCTGCTTGCGAAGTTTGACATGCATGGTGTAACACTCGGTGTAACTAACACAGCTTCACGTTCGACCATCTTCGCGGACTAAAAGCGGCGGTAATTTTTCCTCGTAGTCCCCGCTTCTATCGGCTTGAGCTTTGTGACTGCACTTGTCAACGAAGTCACAAACTGCTGCGACCATGTGCCCGAAGCGAAGTCACACCTCTTGCAAGTTCTTTCTAATTGAGCTTATGACAAGGCAATGTCGTCGACAACCTTTTGTAGTTTAATCCGCTAGTCCATACGACGTAGTTTGAAATCACTTGGCGTACTTGAATTGTCACGGCACTCGCCTTCTGAATGTCAAGCTACAGCTTTCTATTCTCTTGGTCTGTCATCTCTTCTTTATGTTCTTTCTGCTTCATAACAGCCCCACGTTGACACATGCAACAGCGATGAGACGTTCGCACGTATTATCCCTGTCTGCCCACTCTATAGCGCCCAGAGAGGAGTGATCTGCAGAGTACTGGACCAGTTGGACAATCGCCCACTATCAAAACTCAAACCTTTAGGTCAGTGCTCCGAAAGAGCATCCGCGTTGTAGGCCTTACTCGTGTTATTAAGGTTCCTGCGGTCTACGGGGCTTCACGATAGACGTTAAGAACGCCGCCCCCTACCACTCTATAGTCTACGGGCTTTGTTCGTGCTCATCTCTCTTTCTCTCTATTCCTCCATCCCCTCTTTCTTTTTATCCCCCTTTTCCCTTCACCTTGTGCAGGGTAGCCAAGCGGAACTAATTCTGATTAACTTCCCTGCCTTTCCCTGTATTCTTTTCTCTCTCTCTCTCTTTTGTATTCTTGTCAGTCAGTCAGTCAGTCAGTCAGTCAGTCAGTCAGTCAGTCAGTCAGTCAGTCAGTCAGTCAGTCAGTCAGTCAGTCAGTCAGTCAGTCAGTCAGTCAGTCAGTCAGACAGACAGACAGTCAGTTAGTCAGTCAGTGTTTTATTTTCACCAAACAAATACATCTGTGAAAAAGGGGAGACGGCAAAAAAGCAGCGGATACTGCAGCTTGACTAAGCACCATCCACCCTGTAGGAGCAATGACAGGGTAAATATACAAGCAAAAAGAGAATTATACAAGCAAAAAGTGAATAATGAAAGTGACAGGGTAAACAAACAAGCGAAAGCTAATAATTATTATACACCAGTACCAAAAATAACAGTACATGTAGGATTATTTTTGCTCATAATAAAGCAAGAGAAGACAAATTGGCATCGTAGTTCTATGGTTAGTGAAAACTTAATGATATAAAGCAATACACTTTAAGGAATGCGCAGTTACAAAAACAAGCTAACTACATTGGAGGGGTTTAATGTTTTGATTTCAAAGTCTTGCTGCTCATATGCGTTAAGAGTGCTAGGTAATGTGTGGCTAAGTATTTGCGTTCTGTAAATAGTGCGTGAGAATGGAGTTTTCCAGGGGGGTTTGTATCGATGGAAGTAAATACTTTGAGTAGGTTCAAGATTTGCAAGTGTGAGAAATGTGGCGAGCCTCCCGCGATTTGCACTAATGTAGGATTGTAGCAGCCTGCATTTGTATATATTGTTCGCTGTAACAATGTCATGCTTCACAAAAAGATGGCTGGTGTGTTCAAGGTATGGTATGTTCTATATGCCCTAATAGCTCTTTTCTGAAGTATTTTGAGTTTATTCAAATTAGTTAATGCAGTGTTTCTCCATATTAAAACACAGCAGTTCAAGTGACCATGGAAGAGAGCTTGATAAATAAGTCGCTTTATGGTAAGAGGCAAAAGATATCGACAACGATTTAAAGCACCAACCACCCAGCTCAGCTTTAAGCTAATCGGATCTATTTGCTCATTCCAGGATACATGTTCATTAACAATTACTCCAAGCGTCTTAATTGATTTGGTTACTGAAATTTCGTATGGGCCTAGCGTAATACGGTGAGGTAACTGTGGGGATGTGCCAAGGACTCGAAAAATGACACATTTTGCTTTTGTTGCATTTAACATTAAATTGCTTTAGTATACCAATCGCGAAGCTTGTAACAGGTGTTTGCTGCTAGTGCCTCGATAGTACCTAACTTTTTTCCAGTAAAAAATGGTGTGCAATCATCAGCATAAATTATAACTTTGCAATCTTGGTAGACCTTGATTATGTCATTGATGTAATATAAAAATAATACAGGCCCTAGAATGCTGCCTTGTGGCACCCCGGTTTTAATTCGTTGTGTGCGTGATATAAAACCATTTATTTCAACGTACTGAGACCGCGCACTCAAATACGACTGAATAAGTTTGAGTGAGATTCCTCTAAATCCATAGCATTTTAATTTATTTAATAATAATTCATGACTTAAGCGATCAAATGCCTCACTGAAGTCCAAATATAATGAGAGTGTCAAAAGCCTGTTTTCGGTACTGTATAGTATGATTTCTTTTTGTGCTAATAGAGCGCTCTCAGTTGAACGCTTCTTTCTGAAACCATACTGACCTTCGGTAATAAGATTGTACTTTCTGGAGAAGATATCAATTCTATCGTTTATTATTTTTTTCGAGGCATTTCGAGAAAATGGGGAGTATAGATATTGGGCGACAACTGCTTAAATTGTTCTTGTCTCCTGTTTTGCATATTGCCGTACCTTTTGCTAGTTGCATGAGCGTTGGAAAAATATCTGTTGATAACACCAAGTTGTAGACATGTGTTAGTACTACGGCTATGATTTCTAATACATACTTTATTGGTCGCATCCCTATGCCATGAGGATCACAGCTGCGACTATTTTTTTTATTCTGCTGAATAGTGTAATTACTTCAGAACTGGAAGTTGGTTTAAGGAAAAGCGTGTTTGGTATTGGATTTATGCCGGTTGTTGTTGTGCGCTATGGCTGGCATTTCCGATTTTCACGAAGAAATCATTAAATTGTTCTGCAAGCTCAGTTCCGTTTAACGTTTTTCCGTCTATTTCCAGATTATCGATTTTAATGAGAGTGGCTCCTTTATTCAGTATTTCATTTAGTTTGTTCCACATGGTATAACGTTGCGGAGGACGTTGTGGATCCAATATGTGGTAGTAGTAGTCCCTTTTTGCCCTTTCCTTTTCTTTATTCATCTTATTTCTAACAGTATTGTATTCAGCCCATAAGTCCGCATTACGTGTTTTAACGAACTGCTGGTAAAGTTTATTTTTATGGTTTATCTGTCGCTTTAGATAGTTTGTTATCCATGGTTTCCGCGACTTGTTTGGTCTGTGATATGTCTTGAGAGGAAACGATTCAAAGTTCTTTATATGTTGTTATAAAGTTATTACACGAGTTGTTTGCAACACCATCGGCCAAAATATCATTCCAATGCAATTGCTTGATACGGTGCCTAAAGTGCTCCAATGTTGCAGGTGTCACATCGAGGTACGTGAATTCTTCTGGTTTCACGTACGCCAGGATGGTGTGCATATTCAGGATAATAAATATAATCAAGTTATCGCTTATGTCGCAACTTAGTACCCCTGAAATTCTTTCTTCTTTTATAGAATTAGTAACAAACATGTCCAGCAATGACCTTGTTGATTCAGTAACTCGTGTTGGCATAGTAATGACATTTTCAAAAGAGTTGCACTCAAGCAGTGATAAAAATTCATTACTTGCGACTGAGTTCTTCAAGACATCTATATTAGAATCCCCGCCGACAGTAAGCATATTATTCATAGCATTTGCATGGGACAAAAGACGATCAAAAAATATTAGGAGATCAGCCATAGAACCGCTAGGAGGGCGATACAGAACAGCGAACACATTTGTACCCTTCTTGATACATAAGGCTTCGTGGCTTTTTGTGATGAGGCTGTATTCTTCAATTACTTCACAAAACTCGAGAGTTGTTAGAATGGCAACGCCAGGCCCTCTACTCTCCGTGCGGTTTAAAAAGAAATGGTTGAACCCCAGCTGCATGAAATGTTCTGACTCAATAGTATACCACGTTTCTGTGAACATTAAAAGGTCAAAGTTTATGCTACAAGATTCCAACAGCAAAGTGATATCATCTCTTTGTGGTTGAAGTGACCATGCGTTTAACTGCACCACTTTTAACAAGGTAATACCGTTTTTCTTCAATTTCGCAACGTGCTGAATGTCCTCAAGGGCGACATAACTAGCCGACATAACATTGCGAATAGGCATCATCGAATGGTTGTAACACTACAATTGTGAGGTGCTGCTAATCTTTTCCACATCCCTTTCGCGACAGATAGCAACGATAGGTAACGTCTCCGTACGACGAGCAAAGGTGTTCCCATTCCTTGTCCAAACGAACTTCCAACCGTTATCGCGCTTTTGGGAAATTGCCATCCCCAGGATTCTTTTCATTGCCGGGCACAAGTGCCCATTTATATAGATATGAGCTTTGTTTGCAATCCGATGGCAGCGTTCGTTATCTTTTTTCGAGCGACGTTAAGAACCCCTGTCACGTTTTTCCCGGCGTTGAAACTTGACACCCTGTGGTACATATCGACGTCACAGGCTGATATGGGTTCTCCGATAGCTTCGCCAACTTTCGTCAGGAGCTGTGCAAGGTTCTCATCATCTGCTTTTCCTATTCCCTTGATTTCAATATTTAGATTTCGCGAGTATTGCTCCGATTTTAGCATGTTTATTTGACAGTCAGCAACATCTTTTTCGAGAGCGTGGATCATGAGTTTGAGAGCCTCATTTTCCTTCTTAATACCTTTGTTCTCGTTGAGAACAAAGTCAAGTCGACGGCTCGCATCATCGAGACTTCAGCTAACATAATTCAAGCTAGATTTTATTTCTTCAAATTCCGCACGCATTTTTCGCTCGTCTGTGCGCATGCTTCGTTCGACAGCATCCTTTGTGCTTTTCCACTAGGCTCTCATTTCATCTTTAAAATCTTGCAATACCTTTGCGAACTCTTTTGACATGATAGGTACAACAATTATACACAGGAAAGGAAGGGCACAGGGCAGCAGCGACAGCGGCTAAGTATTATACTAGCTATGTCAGATCAATGCAAAAACATGTGCACCAACCTTGAAAATACAATGGATGCTTGTAAAAACGTGCGTACACCGCTGTCACTGCTGCCAAAGAGCCGATCCATAGGGTGGTGCCAAATATATGAGGACCATACGCCGTGACCAGTTAAGGCCTCGTCCACCAGTCGTCGCTTGCGGTCAGTCGTCGTGTCATTCGCATGCATCGATAAGATAGTGGTTTCAGCAGCCGTTCAGCAGTGCTTCACAGTTCTCAATATCCCTCGGTTTTACGCTCTCGAAAATGCAATGGACGCTTGTAAAAACGTGCGTACACCGCTGTCACTGTTGCCATAGTCACTGCCTCCAGGCCTCCAGCCTTCTGGGTGGCTCATGGAAGGCGAACAGTGGAGTGGAGTCCACGTTAGGGTGACTAATCCCAAGACACGCAAAGTTGGGCCGGTCAATACAACAAACAACACGTGCACAGGCTGACCACGAACAATGTTACGCAGTGCAACGTTGAGTCATTCCTGGCATCAAGCAATGGCAGCTGGCACCCGGCTGTCGCTCGGTTGGATGCGTCGAAAAGCTGGGTATGCGGTTGCAATGGCGGCTGATTCTTGGCAAGAAGTAGCGGCAACGAGCGCTCAGTTTGCCGTATATAACAGCAATCAAGCTTTACGGATGTTGATAGGCTATTTGTGCTGTTTTATTATCGTTAATTTTGCTTAAGCGTTTGGAACCTTACTTTAGTGATAATCGCCTGTTCACAGATTCCCAATTTGGTTTTAGACGAGGTTTATCTACGGAATCTGCGCTGCTTAAACAAAAAGAACTAATTTTGCACAATATTGAAACAACTGCTAACACTGGGCACTTTTATTGATTTCAGCAAAGCATTTGACTGTATTAATCATAGCATTATTTTAGATAAACGTTATGCATACCGTATAGGAGGCAATCCGCTTAAGCTGATAAGGTCTTACCTTGAAAAACGGATGCAATCTGTATGTGTCGATGGTTGTAACTCCAGTTTTCAATATATAGGATGCAGAGTGCCGCAGGACAGCAATATTAGGTCCGTTCCTTTTTAATGTGTATGTAAACGATCTCGTCTATATCCCCAAGAAAGCTAAATTTATAATATATGCCGACGACACTAGTTTATTTTCATCTGAAAACTGAACTCCTGCTTGAAGCGAACGTCATATTAGAAAGCCTCAATAACTGTTCACATGTAAACGGCTTAAAGAATAATTATAATAAAACAAAGGCTGGAATTTGTCGCTCAAAAAATCAGGAAGTTACGATATCAATCCCACTGCTTATTTGAGACTACGCTATCGAAATCGTAAGTAAATATAAATCTCTTGGCGTAATATTTGACGAGCATCTTAAGTTGGCTGATCACTTCCATTATCTTTCGTTAAACTTGTCAAAATCTGTAGGAGCTCTTTCACGCGGTCGCGACTTGCTTCCCGTGAAAGTTAAAAAATTAATATATTATTCATTATTTCATTCTCAAATAAGCTACTGTCATCTTGTGCGGGGAACTGCGGCTCGCTTGCATTTAAACCAACTACTACTTCTGCAAAAACAAGCTATTCGCATAGTTTCTGGCTCAGATTACCTAGCTCATACCGGGCCATAGTTTATCAAACATAGAATATCTCCCATGCATCATATAGTGTAATTTACCATACTTCGCGCCTTCAATAACTTGTGCTTACCTCGGGCTAAGTTCATCAACCAACTCTCATCGCTGACACAAACGCTCACTCATACAAGCACCAGACGCAAAGAGAAATGGCCTCTACCCCGACTTCGTACAACGTATGGCTCCCAAATGTTGCATTTCCCGGTTCCGAACATCCTTAGCACAAACAAATGGTACACAGAAAATCTGAACCTCAACAAAAAAACAATTCTTCAGCAATTTTTTGAGCATGTGGTGCGCTCAAACCCAAGTTAGGGTATTCTTGATATATTTTTTTGCCATGATATAAAAAGAGAAAATATTGCTATGTATTGTGTTGGAACTTCATTTACTATATCGTAGTGTTGAATTTCAATTATGTTTTAAATCTTCTGTTTCTACTATACCGTCGTTATATGCTTTTTTTGCTTCAGAGTGCAATGTATATTTGAATTTTACTTTTGTCTTACACTAAGTTCAATTGTAATTCTGCATTGTGTATGGTTCCTTGATTCATGATGTATGTCAAATTGTATTTTTTTTTTCCTCCACTGCTGCCATGTGGTAAATGGGCACCGGACCCCGTCAAGCTACACCAGGGCAGCTTTTTGTCCCGGACATTTTGCTCTTGGAGAAATAAGTGAATCTTGAATCTTATTACCGATTCGAGATGTGTTTAACACAGATGGTAATTGCCCGTGTATTCGGCTGTCTATTTTTTTCATTTGTCTGTGTAAGCAGTGTACTTAATTATACCTAAATAAATATTGCGGTTCGAAATATGTGTATCTGCGTTTTACTATTCCACTCGATGTGAGATTCAAACTACTTCTATTCCATTTGCATTCGAAAATTTTTATACTCGCCTACTTCTACAGATTAGTTATGATTGTTACGTCGGCCGGAAAGTATAAGTGCGCTAGAACAAGGTATTCATTCATTCTGGATTGTTTAAGTCACCTTTTCCAATGACAATCATTCTGAGTTTTTTTTTTTTAATTATGGGGTTTTACGTGCCAGAACCCCTTTCTGATTATGGAGCACGCCGTAGTGGAGGACTCCGGAAATTTCGGCCACTTGAGGTTCTTTAACTTGCACCTAAATCTAAGTACACGGGTGTTTTCGCATTTCGCCCCCATCAAAATGCGGCCGCCGTGGCCGGATTCGAATCCGCGACCTTGTGCTCAGCAGCCTAACACCATAGCCACTGACCAACCACGGCGGGCAATCATTCTGAGTTGCGCTAACGTTAAAGAAATATCCTCGAGGATAAAAGGATGAAGCTGGCTTCTTGCATAGTGGGTTTTGTCTTAGAATTTACAGAAGTTTTACCCGCACCTGTGGCAGATAGCCTTCTAGTGTTTTTACTAGATTTGTTCAAAAGGCAGAAATAATTGAATGTAAGTACAAACGCATCAGAATCAGAATCGGTTTTTATTGAGATGATTAGAAAGTTTACAAGATGGTAATGTACAGAAGGAGGTTCCGAAGGCAAAAACTGCAATGGGACCTCCTTTACAAAGTAAACGTAATAAAACAAAAAATTACAGAAGTTTCAACAAATCATTAACATGGAAGAATTACAGGTTTTATTATGAATGGAATGATTAAAGAATTACATGTGCATAAATCTCATTAGAAAAACCAATGTTACATAATCTCCTTGACTATTAATAAAGTAGCAGCACAGGTGACGTGACGAACACAGTACGATTTGCTAACTCGAATGTATATGCAAGCAGAAACGGAAACCTGATGGTATGGTAATGAAAATGAAATGAAGGCGCCCTGAAATAATGGTTGTTATTGTGAACTAGACATCTGTATTTGACAGAATGGAATCTTTTAGTTGTTTCTGAAATTCGTGAATTATAAGGGCTTTTATATGTAATGGTAGTGGGTTCCAGAATGCAATAGATGACAATTGGCCGCTCTGCTTGCCATAATTAGTATGTATCTTGCGTAAAATGAAGTTTATATTTATTACAAGCCTGGTAATATTAGTATTTATTAGAGAAAATTGTGGTATCAAGCTATCGCATCGCGTGTAGTTGATTTGACGGAACAAAAAGGTACCTAGGTTAAATTTAACGAGTTGTGTGACTGAAAGAATTCGATTAGTTCGTAAAAGGTACGAGGCATTGTTGTTATATGGGCTAATTGTAATTATCCTAATAGCCTAATTTTGTGGGATTTGCAATGGGTATAAATGGCTTACGAAAGTGTTTCCCCATCATGTATTGCAGTAGTTAATGTGGGATTGAATAAACGAAAAGTATAGTTATGGTAATATTTGATGGCTAAATATGTTTCGTGCTTTTAGAAGTACCCTAATCCCGTAGGTAATCTTCTGCTTCACTTTGGGTAAATGTTCGATAAATTTAATATTTCTGTCAACTTCTATGCCTAGATAATTACGTGAAAAACTTGCAGGGATAGGACTTGTGCCCAGATAAATAGGAGGAATGGAGTGAAGTGTTCGTTGGTGGGAAGTGAATAAAACAAATTTTATTTTCGACGGGTTTATCTGTAGCTGGTTAGTATGGCACCACTCCGGCAGGCTGCGTAAATCACCATTGCGGTTAGATACCAAGGTTGTAAGACATTTATCGGAGTTATGGATAGTAGTATCATCTGCATAAAGTATACATTTCGAAGACGAGAGGCAGTTAGGGAGATCATTGACATAAAATAAAAATAAAAGCGGACCCAATATGGAACCCTGGGGCACGCCAGTATTAGTGAACATGGTTTTAGAATGAACGCCTGAAATAGTTACTTCCTGCATTCTGTCTGTTAAGTAATTTTGTAGTAACGAAAGTGCCGGGCCGGTAATTCCTGATGATTCAAGCTTACGAAATAAGATGTCATGATTTATTTTCTCAAATGCTTCGCTTAAATCTACAAATACTGAAGCTGCATAATTGCCTTCATCGATAGCGAGTTTTAGTTGATCGGTTAGAGCAACAAGAGCAAGTTCGGTCGAGTAACCCGAGCGAAAGCCGTATTGGAATGGTGAGATAACGTTAAATTTTGTAAGGTAATTAGTTAAACGTTTTGCTATAAGCTTTTCAATTACACTGATGGGACGATAATTGTAAATTAAAAAGCGGTCACCTTTCTTAAAATTTGGGTGATCTTGCCTTCTTTTAGTTCCTGTGGGAAACTGCCCGATTTAAACAAGATGTTGATTGAATCTGCAAGAACATCAGTTATGAAGGGTGCAATTAATTTTATATGGGAATGGTGTCATTTATCGATGCCAGCGCCGGTTATGTTCACGTTGTTTATAATGTTTAGAACTTCCTGAGTTGTAGTTGAAAATAAAAAGGAAAACTGTGGCAGGAGCTGGGACACGGGATTGTCATGCGCAGGTCTCTGTAGTTCACTGCTAAATAAGAGATAAGCAAACGCATCAGCTATTTCTTTGGCGGTCTTGTACACCTTACCCTCATAAGCAATTTTTGTTATAGTTTCGCGATTATTTGCCCTATTTAGGAAGGAGTTAACAATTTACCATTTCGTTCTTACGTTTTTACCGCATTCCAAAATTTTTCTTTCGTACCATGCTTTTTTAGCTTTCTTCAATGAGGCAGAAAGCTGGTTAGAAAATTTCTTGTACCGAATGGCTAAATTCTTGTTTAATGGTTGTCGCTTGGTTTTGTTGTAGAGATTATCCTTCTTGCGCATTAAATCTAGGAGCTTATCTGTTATCCATGGATTCTTAGGTAATGCGAATTTCTTTTTGCATTTACCTTGATAGGAATAACGATTAAAACAGGACAAGCCTACTGATAAACAGTCCAAATGCTTTTTGTGGATCATTTGTAGAAAAGATGAGGGGCCAGTCAAGGTTCGACACGGCTTCATGAAATGACTGTGTGTCTAGAAAGAACTTCGTGTACGTGATTTTTTCGGAGCCATGAGTACAGTTAAAAATTAAAAATATAGCATAGTGATCAGTTATTTTGGTCAGTAGAACGCCTGCATCTGGTGGATATGCCAAACTGAATAATGCATGCTCAATTAATGTACCTATGGGGTGGTTATCAGATCATGTCGGTATCTTAATTAAACATTCATAACGAAAGCTGTTAAAACAATCAGAATAATGTAAAGCATTAGTAGACGTACCATCAGCGAGGTTAATGTTGATGTCGCCTTAATTACAACATTTTTGTTTTAATTTGCTAGCAGTCCCATAGAGAGCAGCACAGAAATCTATTGCTGGTGACGAGGGTGAACGATATATGCAACCACTTACTTGGTCTTTGTTGTCTATGTGGAGGAAATCATTCTTAAGTTCAATCCAAATGTCTTCAGAATTAGTTACATTAAGCATAAGATCGTTCCTTCGGTTGTACGCAATATCTGAATAGACATACAGCACTGCGCCGCCATGGTTACTGGACGGACGATTAGAGTATTCAGGAACAAAACTAGAAAAACAGAAAAGGTGTTTATCATGGTCACTAAACCAAGTTTCAGATACTCCGATGACCGAAAATGGGAAGGTGAATGAAGAAAGGAGATAAGAGAATTCATCGAAGTGCTTGCGCAGACTACGCTCAATCAAATCCAAGACAGATCACTGATGATTTGAAAGAAGATTCTTTAACTGGTTAGTTGTTAGATAGCACGAAATTGCGAGACTTGCCTACGTGACACGCGTAGCGCAAAGGTGACTTAAAGTGAGGTTTTCACTGAAAGGTCGGATTCAGTTGCGATGCGAAAGACGGTTGTTTTCCGAGCCTTGATTTGACAGTTTTCTGTCCATAGAAATCTCCAGTTTGTCGTTTTTTTCAGACCCAAAGCTTTGGAAAAGAGAGCTTTATTTTAAAGTGTTAAGTGTTTCTTAACGAAGACAGGGTTCTCTTTTGCTGTTGCGAGGCCCATATCTCTCAGGCAGAGCCTAGCTTCCCGTGCTTTCGCGACGGACTCGGCTTTCTTCGTTCTCGAGCAGAAGCGAGCGATTATATTTTTATGTTCTGTTTTAGCAGGAACGCGATGAACAACGTCGAGGTCGGTGGCCGTTTACTAGGCAACCAATTTTGTTGCCAAAGTTTATGTGACCGTCGCACAGTACTCTCCTTGTGTGCAAGGAATGCCCTTAATCTCAACGATGTTTAGTCGAGAGTATTGCTCTAGCTAGCAAACTTTCTTTTTGAGTGTTGTTGTTTGCTTGTAATGTTTTGTTTTCGCTTTTTAGTACATTGTTTTCGGCGCTCAGCTTTTCGACGAGTTTGCTTAGAAATACCGCGCTGGTTTCGAAACTATCAGTTCTTTTCTTACGTTCTACGACGTCTATGCCTGAATTGCTCGCCCGCAGCAAGAATTTCCCACAAATGTCATCAATAAGTCTTTCGCTTATGTTTCAAAGCTTCGATTCAATGTCAATAATTCTTCTGGCGAGCTCCACGTTTGTAGGCATTGTTCACCGTTCACACCCGTGAGGCCGCGCGAGAAGACCCAAGCTTGGCAGCAGAAGTTAACACAAGTTCAGCAGCAATATTTCGCAGCGGCTGCAGCAATATTGAAATTACAAATGACAACGATACATACGTATATGACTAACCTGCAGATGAAAAGAACGTTTTTCAGTGCGTGTGCCTATTGCCACAACCACTGCCAGAATAAGATGCCGGTTTCGCTGCACCTCCTTTTATCCTCGTCCCACTGCCTGGCCGGTAGCGCAAGCGCGACCCGCGCTCCGATAGCACCGAAGATTCTTGATCCGCGCCGCAGCTGAAGGTCAGGGCACAGGTGGAAGTCGAAAGCGGTACGTTGGTCACGTACAGCGGAAGACAATGACACTAGGCTGCAGATTACAAGAACATTCGTCAGTGCGTGTTCCTAATGCCACAACCGCTGCCAGAATAAGGTGCCGGTGTCGCTGCGCCTCCTTTTATACTCGTCGCACTGCGAGCTGGTGGTGCAAGCGCAACGCTGGCTCTGACAGCACCGAAGATTCTTGATCCGCGCAGCTGGCTGAAGGCCGGGACACAGGTGGAAGTCCATAGCGGGACGTTGGTCACGGGGAGCGGGAAACAACGAGTGCGTGTTCCTATTTCCACAATCGCTGCCAGAAATGATCAAAAGATTACAAAGATACCATTTACAATTTATTCTGTGGTGTACCGCGAACATATTTGAAAGGGCTTGACTCTGTTGTCGTGACTCCGCTGTCAGATAGTCCAACGTCCCTCGAATATAAGAAAACGGCCACTCCTGATGCCATGCAGTGTTAGGACCCTCGCCGTATGCCGAGCGCAGCCGGAATAGCCGCAGGAAAGAACTGAGCGATGACATTCATGGCGGGCGTTATGACAACCCTTTATTTCGTGCCAGCTTCCTGCATTATAACGAACACTCAAGTGACAAGTGACGTCACTTATAGGCAACCTTTTCGACATCAGGGTCACAGCGCCGCATAAGCTGGACGCATGACACGCTGCGTAGGCGCTATTGTCACATAATTTATTATCTTATGGCACATATTAAAGTTCACGAATTGTGGGTGGGGAGCTTGGAAGGTATGCACTCGGAGCCAATTTTTAGGACGACAGCAGTTTTTATATATTCATTCCCAAAGCGTTGCGACAAAAGAGAACGGCGCACCACTACTTCTTGCTTCAAGCATAAAACGGAAAATGGCGTTTGGGTAAAATAAAATGTACGAGAAAGCTGGACAATTTTACCGCACGTCTGACAGTGCGTACATCGAGACCAGTGAACTCCTCACACTACGTCCCAAGCGCATATTCCTTGCGATTTCCCCGGCTGCTATTCGAGTATTGAATTATAAGTGTCATAAAGTGATTAGCTAGAAAGCTAGTTAATTATATCGTTACTAGGTCAATTCTGCATCCTGATTTCTCCTGCGAATCATATCCACTGCTGACGGATGTCCAGCTCAAAGACTAAAATATATTATCTGCCACAGGCGATTTTCAAAATTTTGTATACTGCAACAAATGCACACCGTATGGGCGGTTCTAGACAAACATGAAGATGGAAGCCACAACCACAGCAGCGCGCTGGACTAGAAGCATGTTTCCGTACTTTAAATGTTACAACTTGAGAAGGCAATCGTGGACCTGTGTCCGTTTTCGTCGGTAAAAGATTGATTAGTGGTAGCGCTACACATCAACTACTGCAGGCTCTCTTAACAGATAAACGATTCTGTGAACCACCAACATGAGCGCGTACTAAACGGGAACTATTGCTGCAGTTCTCTGACATGGAGAGCATTTCTACTGCAGTTCAAGGCCACGGAACCGTAGGACACGGGCAGCTGTGCTCGGACGTTCATTGTAGGCCCACATACCACAAACTTGCTCTCCTCGAAATCTTGTCGCCAGACATGTCGTACGAAAACTGACGGAAGCTATTGCTTTCGTGTTGGATAATGATCACAAGCAATAGCTGTAGGCTGCTTCCTTAAAGACAGACTACCTTCCAGAAATTGGCGTTTCTCACACAAAGGACGATGCGCAAATGTCGCAGATAGCATTTACCACACGCTGCAAACTGCGATCAGTAGTATAGGAGTCATGTTTGTACAAGCGCCAAAAATAATCTCAGATAATCAGGCTAAATTTCACTTGTGCACCAAACCAAATTTCGTGACGTAGATCACTCGGTGCGACAAGAAGGTATGTTCCACTCCTACAGACATTCTGAGAATTGTCTACAAAGGCGAAAGCATTGTTTGGCTCGGTTGCAACTTTGTTATTGCTTTGTTTTGCCTACTTGGTTTTTCTAGCTCGTGCGCGTCCACCCATGATCTTTTCCATGGCAAAGCATCTGACACATGCCAGATTTTCAGACCACATCCAGCCCCTTCAATACAATTGTACCAATTGAGCCGGAACGCCGGGAACGAGCGCGGCTCGACGGAGCAGAGTGGTTGAAACGGAACAGCAGCTACCCCAGTATCGCTGGAGTCATTGCGGGAGGTCAGAGTGCATGGGCACGAAGCCATGGCACCCAATTTAACGCTGCTGAGCGCCCTTCGAGTTACGAACACCTCGCGGACAAACGAGTGCGTTTTCCTTGAGCCTTACCAAGGCGCAGTCAGAAAGTAGGCGAGAGCATGCGTGGACAAAGAACGCGCACATAACACATGCTGATGAGAGCGACGGCGGCAGTGTGATTGTGTTGCGCCTCTTCCTCTTTACAATTACACTCTCGCGGTCGCTCTCATAAGTGCTCTCAAATAAGACACAAAGACACAGCGTATGTGGTGGTTGCATATGGTAGATTGATAACACATCTACTATTGGCTCAACATAAGGGCCATTTGGAACAATTAGATTGGTGTTTGGTTTATACATATACTGTATGTCTGTGTCCAGGCTCGCTGTGGGCACAGGCATCCGTGTAGCAACTCGCAGGGACCAAAAACCGTTTTTTTTTTGCTTTCAATGCTTACTACGAGATTGTACTAAAACTAACGCATTATTGTGATTTTTTATATCTCTTTTTTTCCAGTTAGAACATACTGCACCTACTGGGTCAAGAAGAGCGATGTGAAGAATCGGCACTGGGCTTGTGACTTCATATTAGACCACTACTGCCGAAGCCCAGAAATTGTCATTAAGGATACAAACAATTGTTGGCCTGAAGGCAATGCATAAAGATATAAATCAACTACACCAATACAATTGACGATGATGTTCAATATTAGCGAAAAGCCGAAAGCGTCTAGATAACAATTCGCTTTATTAATGAATAGTACGACGAAGTTGCCTATTTGTTGAAATGGGGACATTTAGTAAGCGCTTCTTCTTTCATTGCATAATTTCGAAGAGCACAGAGTCGTGAAACAGCACATCTGCAGCAGTCATTAACTTGCAAGCTAAATCGCCATACGTGGATTAATTGGAGGAGTCATTGTGAAGAGTGTCTGGCGCTATTTACTGCAACACTTTAGGGAGCACGGCTAAATGCCTAGTGAACTTTGAGACCACCATCACGGAACGCAACTGCTATCCCCCTTTACCGTCGCAGAAGCTTCCGCAGCCGCAGGGATGAGCGTGGCTTGAGTAGAGTGTCTAAACAATGTCAACCACAGCGCCTAAACAACGCCATAAACATCTCGCGCTTCAGCTCGCGTGCTTCAAGGTTGGAATTCACTAAAAACTCCCATTCCCCCCTCCTCCCCCTTGATTGGCAAAACCACGAAACCGTTTCATCGGTGCCTTTGTATTGGCGGTGAGACATCGGCGAACAATTTTGAGGTCATGTAGAATATTAGAAGAAACCGAGCACCAACCAAGAGAAGAGGCGAAACAGGCAACGGAAGCTGTCCTCTTTAAATACTGAAAATCAACTCATTAGTTAATGCTCTACTAGACTTTCACCGAAGATATTATTCTCGCAATGTTTATCACAAAGCCATTGGAACCAGCGACAAGGAAACCTTGCTGGGACATTCAATACAATTTCATTAAGCATTTCCTGCGAGCTATGAAGAATGTTCATCAGATAACGGTGATGCGTATCATCATATTGATAAATACAAATAAATGTCTTTCTGGGTTGCAAGAATTGCAGCATGAGGACTTTCTTGCTTACAATGGCGTGTTAGGTTGAGCATGTACGAGAAAACACGAAATACTCATGGAATGCTGCTAAACGTTTAGTTTTAGGGGCTCAGGATTGCGCTTCATCTTACGTAGAATTACTTCGTAGGCTGAAACCAGGCGCTAACTGCCGACAGAAGAGAGTGCAGCGTTTTTTACAGCGTAAGGTGTTAGGGGCACATTCCACTAGCAGTTTCGGTTGACGATGTTGTCCGCCGCCGCCGCCGCTAATATCCGTCGCAGCTACAGCAGGGAATGAGAAAAAAAATACCCTGTTCCGCCGGGATCGAACTCGGGCTCGCTGCGCGGGAGTCATCTACTCTGCCCCTGTGTCACGCGAGCACTTTCTATAACATGGCATTTATTGCAGTGAATGAAATGACGTATGTAAAGCAACAATATGCAATATTATGAGTACCATATGGTCATAACCAATGACAGGTCACAGAGCAGTGCATACAAAGCGTCACACAAAGCAACGCCTTCCATCACAACAAAAACTTTTAAGGATAAGTTAAACACCTAATTCAAAGTGGATCACAATCCGGCTGACATTCTTGTTTAAGTGCGTAATCATTTGATCAAAGTGCGATATTGAGAAAAGATTTCTTACTGCATTTCGGTCTTGCATACGAGTTTTCCATAGGCTGTCCACAGAGGATACGTCACGAATTCCCGTCTTTATATGGAACGTTTCCAGAGACTATCGAACAGGGAGCTATCACCCTGGCGCTCCTGGGTTGCAAGAGAACCAGAATACACAGTGACTCGAAGGCGACAGTGAGAGCCTTCGCCAAGGGCACCGTTTCCAGACAGCCCCTGGCAATCCTACGCGGCAAGGACGTTAACCCGTACACGATCCTTTGGTTTCGTGCACACATGGGAAGAATTGACGGAGCCCCCACTAATCTCGACGAGTCGGCTCACGACGCTGCGCGAGGGCTTACAGACCACGTGGCGCTAGGGCAGCCAGGCTTGGAGGTTACGTACTGCCAGGACCATCTTCTCTCGTACAACGAACTCACAACACACTTTTACTAGGCGTGTAGACCACATCCGCCTCAGCATGTAAAGCTAAACAGACCCCAAGCTCATCGCCTGATTGGGGACCTAACCCAATCCCCTATAAATAAGCAAATTATTTCCCGAAGCCTTGGCTTCATACGCTGGCCCGCGATGCGGTAGCGTAGCAGACTTAGAACGCGGTGGTCATCCGCGTTAGGCAGCGGCAAGGACAACACCCGACGTGGCAGCGGCCCGCCTCGGGCTAGGAATCTAGCACCACCTGAAGGACCTGAATAAAGTTTCTCATACCATATGCCGACCTATCACTAAAAGCATATCCCACGGTACACCATCACATGGAGTGACAAGATATCGGATACTGGCAAAATTTAAATCAGAAGATTTTTGAAAATTTGTGTGGAGGACATCCTAGAATAAAATCGTATCTTTACAGTCAATAAACGAGTGTTCAATAGGTTGAGGCTCTTCACAAAGGCTGCAGTGAATTGACGAAACGATAATATGTCTTTTTTTTTTTTCCGCAGCCATGTTCTAACTAGCATGGTTTCAATGTGAAATTTGTAATAAAAAGAAGTTTTTGTAGAAGGGGAAACTGGCCGCACCAGCATTTGCTAGCTTCGAGCGGAAACATTCGCTCGAAACACCACTTAGCGCGCGAGGAGGCACGAGATATCGCCGGCGCGCCGCGTAGCGTCCACATGCGCATACTTCACATTGCAGTTGCCTATTATTACACCATGTGATACGCCATGTAGCAGCTGCGTATGTAGCGGTACAAGGTAGATGGAGAAGTCTTGAGGAAGAAGAAGAAGGTTAAGGATACGTGGACAGAAATTGTAGAATAAAAAAAGTATGTATACCTGATGCTGCGCACACTTCACATTGCAGTTGCCTATTATTACACCATGTGATACGCCATGTAGCAGCTGCGTATGTAGCGGTACAAGGTAGATGGAGAAGTCTTGAGGAAGAAGAAGAAGGTTAAGGATACGTGGACAGAAATTGTAGAATAAAAAAAGTGTGTATACCTGATGCTGCGCACACTTCACATTGCAGTTGCCTATTATTACACCATGTGATACGCAATGTAGCAGCTGCGTATGTAGCGGTACAAGGTAGATGGAG
Source organism: Dermacentor andersoni (assembly GCF_023375885.2). Lineage (NCBI taxonomy): Eukaryota > Metazoa > Arthropoda > Arachnida > Ixodida > Ixodidae > Dermacentor > Dermacentor andersoni. The sequence goes on along the minus strand of NC_092821.1, from coordinate 37,475,774 downwards.
AAGTCTTGAGGAAGAAGAAGGAGGTTAAGGATACGTGGACAGAAATTGTAGAATAAAAAAAGTATGCATACCTGATGCTGCGCACACTTCACATTGCAGTTGCCTATTATTACACCATGTGATACGCCATGTAGCAGCTGCGTATGTAGCGCTACAAGGTAGATAGAGAAGTCTTGAGGAAGAAGAAGAAGGTTAAGGATACGAGGACAGAAATGGTAGAATAAAAGAAGTATGTATACCTGATTAAGTGAACCTGTCGAGGTGACTATTTCACTGCCCCACTTAAAGTGGATGCCAAAAAATTGGCAGTGCCTTAGCTCGGCTATATACGGCTATATACGGCTATATACGGAGCGAAATCTAAGGCATAGCATGGTTAGCCTTCGTTAATCTTGATTGCGAGTCCAGGTTATTCTGGTTGTCTAGCTATGTTGCGGTGTTTAGCGAGTCATTCGGCGCGCTGTTCGTCTGTTCCCTGGGCGATTCGTTTCCTCTTCATAACGTTCCGATGTCGATTTCAGGCCTCCTGTTGCTTATGAGAATTGTCGCCGTCCATAATGCCTCCTCAACTGTGCTTGCGACGCACGCGAGCTCTTCTTTTCAACCCTCCTCTTATCAGGCACGCCACGCAGCTGGCGAAGCGAGCGGAGGCGAACGCAACGACGAGGAACGCGGTGTGACGAAGCGCGCGTTGTGACGTCATGTGCCCGCTCGGAGCACCGCCACGGCGAAAATATCGCAAGTTCGCGGCCAGTAAAGTAATAATTATTCCAGTAGCAATTATACGCACACTCCAGGCGCATTTCTGCAGTCGTCGTCGCCGGGAGGTTCTGTATGAGTCAAAGCTTGTGAGGGTGAGCCAGCGAACACGGTTCAATTTCACGTGCGCGAGCGAGGAATGCGGATCGCATGCGTGGCCCCTCCTGTGGCGCACGAGGCAAGGGGGTCAGGCGAGGGAGGAGGGGCGTTCTTCTCTGGCGGCTGCCAGGGTGTTTCGATGTACTCCTCGCCCTGCTGCTCCGTAAAGAGTGGAGATAACCATGGCGTCTACTTCGGCGTTGGCTGCGCGAATCGCGGACGCCGTAGTAGACGCTTTGGCGGACTCCCTAGGGACGTGTTGCCGGCGCTCATCTGTCTTGAAAGCAACCTGCGACATGGCCAAAGTACGCGCCTGCGTGGGCCTCATTTTGAAAGTGATCTACGGTGTTTGCAGAGTGCGCATACCGCCAGTAGATCCATATGCGCTGTGCTTTCGACGTTTGGTGCAGGTTCAAGAGACAGATGCACGAAGTTTCATTGGCTCGCGGCTGCTGCCGCGATTCCTAACTCCAGTGTTTTCAAAGACAGTTTCCACTGTCATCGAGTGTGATGTGTTCTTGATTACCTGCGCGAGTGTGGCACCGTGCTGGTTAATTTAGTTAAAACGCGTTGGCGGGCTAGTTGGTTTGAATCTATGATAGAATGGGTAAGCGCGATTGAACGAGGACGTAGAAGAAAGCAGACACGCAAAGCCAGCGCTCTCTCTGGGTGTCTGTTTCTTTCAATGTCCTCGTCGAGTCACACTTACACATTCTATCATTGTTAATTTAGTTAGAAAGCGAATGTTTATAAGTTGATACGGCCGATAAAACTACTATCCTTATTTCGTAAAGCTATCTACTAATTTGCTCTCGCAATCGGTGCTCTGCCTTTCGGGCGGAACTGCGAATTTTATTTTCGACGTTGTCATTAGTATCCTATCGTCCTACTTGTATAGCGATGTGGGATGCCCCCACGCAGCGTCCATAAGTGCACAATTTTACTGCAGTTGCATATCATCGCACCAGGTTGCACGCCATGTAGCAGTTGCATAAGCAGTGGCGCAAGGTAGATAGTAAAGGTTTGAAAAACGAAAGAAAATTAGGATGTATAGAAAAATGCTAGAATGAAAAACATGTATTGCCTACCGGGAGGAATTAAGTGGGCAAGTGACTGATTGTAACCCTTGCGTTTCAAAGAGAATGACAATAAATCATCATCATCATCCTTCGCATTGTACCTTGCATTTGGTCATGCGATGTGGCATGTTATGCTGCGTAGCGCCGATACGTGCAAACTTTGTTTTGCAGTCGCTTTGTATTCCGCCAACTGCGCCCACAGTTGCATGCTGTATGCAGCTCGACCTGGTTAACTCAAGCAGCCTAGGTGACTACTTCTCACAGCCAAGTTTCAAAAGGGATGATAATAAATCACCATCATCAGCACCATCGTATCGTGACATGGGTCAAGGGACGTGACAGGTAAGGCGCGTAGTCTGAATATATGTTCTTTTTCCTCTTCAATAGAAGTTATGGCGCCTCCGCGTAATGTACAAACCACTGTTGAAGAAGTGAATTGTAGAGCCCCGCGCGCTCTGCTGCAACCAGGCAGCGTCGGGCTGAGCAGATAGCTGTGCAGAGAGCAGCATAAGCCGGAGCTTAACAGAAATTGTTTAATTCTTTTTATTCTTTCCCGGAAAAAGTAAAAATATCTGCGTATAAATTAAATTAAACTTTGTGGCTTACTTCCGTTGCCTAGCGACAGGCGAACCGGCGAATGACGAGCCAGGTGTTTGCGTCATTCGTCAGACACACCGCCGAAGCGAGAGAGACCGGCCGCGCATGTGAGCGTTGGACTGTTCGGGCGTTCGTCTGCCTGTTTTTCTATTTTGGGATTTAGCCTGGTTTGGTGGCCTCCCGGCGAATTATTGCGTTCTTTCGGAACTTCGACATGGCAGCACTGCACTATTGGACTACGGCAAGGTGAGAAACTTTGTTCGACAGTCTGCGACGCACTTCAAGCAATTAGGCTTACTGCCCGGCACCTAGGCTGGACTTGTGACGCAGTTAATGAAAAACAGCGTGGCCGTCGTGGAGCAGTTAATTTGAATTAATGAATCGTACTGGGAGGTGTTTGCGACGCTTCCTATAGGCCCCAACATTATTTTACCTAATTTCTGTAGTTTTTGGGCACGCTAGTCGCACAGGGTGCTGTGACGCAGTTTCGCGTGTACTGAATTTTACTGCGACAAGTTTTGGCGCTTTCTCTGACTGCCAACATTATTGAAACTAATTTCATTACTTTTTGGGCTACCTTTCGAGCGCAGTGGGCGCGCCTGGCGCTGTGACTCGGTTAGCGAAAATCAGCTCGGCCGTGGAGCGCGGTTTCGCGCTTTAATTCACTGACAAGTTCATGGCGCTTCTCTTTCTCTGACGCCCAACATTGTTGAAAATTATTTTCGGTACTTTTATGTTATGAGGCCCGCTCGCCGCGCCTGTTTACGCAGCGAAAAGCAGCTCGGCCGTGGTGACAAAGATAGTTTGGCGCGTACTGAATCTTACTGCGACAAGTTTGTGGCAATTTTTATGTCCCCGCAACAATTTAAGCCTTCTTTCGGTACCCACGCTTGTCGGAAACGCGACGAGCAATCGTGAAGAGTGATAACACGGGAATGCGTTGCTTGCGCCTGCTGAACGCACAAGAGATAAGCCAAGGAGCTCAACTGCCAGGAACTAGTAACTCGAAAGTTCTGTCTTCTGAACGGCATCCGCGCATTTTGTCTTGAGTGCGAGCAGAAGGAATTCTGCGAGCGTCCAGCATGCTATGGTTGAGAGCCTGTGTTGTGGCCCCCTCTGTGTATTCGTAGCCTACTATCGCGTCGGTTGTAGCCAAGTTCGCGAAACGCGCCGTTGCCCGCGCATTTGTGCTATTAAAGTGCAGGAAATAAGTATGGGGAAGAGGGGAATGCTTGGAATTAGAGTGTGTTGGTGGTATGTACAGTATTACTTGGGATGAGTCGGGTATTTTCTACGCCGTGTGTGTAAATACGAACTGATTTTGTTTGTAATGCCGCCCACTCACCACTTTCGCACGCTTCGCCTTTACAGGCATTATTCTTACATGTTAATACCAAAATAACGCTTGTAATTTTTTCAGCTCACGTCGTCTGGTGGAGCTTCCTGCGGAAACTACTGCTGCTTACCTGGTGCCACAACGTTGGATGAATGCACAAAAAGCCCGCGACGAGCATTTTCAAAGAATAAAATAAACATTAATTTTTCCTCATTTCACAAAGTGTCTTGCGTCTTTATGAAATTTCACGTGGCACATATTCAATGGAGGCTTGTGAATATCGTTCGCAATCAATTTTACTTAATAAAATGATTTGCGAAGAAATATTTCATAAATAAAAAATATATGAATAGTTATTTGCAGCAAAAGAAAAGAAAAGGAAACGGAGCCGGCGTGACGCGCATCAGCCAGTATTCAAAACGCGCGCGCACAAAACCGAAACCGGAAGTGTGCTTCAGGTTTTAACATCCACGGCTTGGTGTGCTGCAGTCAATTCGGCCGCTGGGCTCTATGGGAGTGTCCGCTCTTGGGGCGCTATTCTTGACACGCATGGCGGCTGCACGGCCGCCATTATCCCCCATGTTGGCTCTCTGATTGGCTGTGGCTAGCTCACGTGCCTTGAAATTTGTGCCGGGAAACGGAAGTTTTGCGAAATGTCATTTTGCGTTTTCATCAAGATGACGAAACGTGACGTGGAGCTGCAAATTTTATGGACTAATACATTTTTTTGGTCCTTGGCAGATATATTGTGATGTTAGCGCTTCAAAAAGAATGTGAGCGGTAGCGTGCAGAAGCCAGTGCAATGCATCTGCAATTGCGCGAATATGTGGTGGCGATCCAAGATATGCGCCATGCCAGCTTGCTGAGTGGCTGAAGGAATATCTCGTGAGGAGCGTCACAGGAAGGGCTGTTTCGTAAACGTCATTTTGACGATGCGTGACGTTGTGCTGGGCCGCCAATGTTGAGATTTTCCGCCACAATTTTTGCTGCGACGAGCCGCGCGAATTATGCTAATGAGCAGCCATACGCAATGACAGCCGAGAGGAATGCGTATCGCCACATTTTCCCCGCCGTTTGGCGCCACGAAAATCTTTTGTTCATAACGCATGCTCATAGTATTTGCATCGCTCTCGGGTAGTGTTGGCATTTGTGTTTGGGACCATTATTTTTTAAAAGAACGCGTTTATACGAAATAATATTGGTTGAACATAGCAAACTTTCGGCAATGCTGTCCACTTTTCACTGCTGCATTTGTATTGTAATCAAGAATAATGCCTTTTCGCACAATCAGAAGTTATGACAACGGCCTCTTTCTAATTTATAAAAAGAAATGTACGCAAGGCGGCGCCTTGAAGTTTCCTCCCGCGATGCGAGTAACCAGCGAAATGAACAAGAGATGGCAGCGCCGGCGCTTGCGTCGCGCTAGTGGATATCTCTGGCGCGCGCAACGCCATCGGTGATACTCGGCCGTTTCTCAGCCAGCCGAGTCGGGCTGAGTCACTTGCGTTTCACGAGATAGCGATAACGTGGCCTATAACGTGGGCGCATCACCACTGGTAGGTCGCGTATGTTGTCTCAAGCAAGAAAACAAGCGCGTTGGCGCCAACATGCGATGACTCGTTCCATTTTCCGGAGACACGCATTGTAGCTATTGATGCAGACGACGGCTTGTACGCAGCAGACGACGGAAGCGAGAAGCGTTTCCGACGGAATAATCATACGCTTTGAGATAGCTGCTTTATTTTTACTGCGGAGGAAAACTGTTTTGCTTTACTGATAACGCTACATTCAGTGCCTTCATTTCAGTTTCTTAGTCGAAACGTCAAGTTGGCGTCACGTTACGTTACGTAAGCAAAACTGGGCCAGCGCCATTTTGTTTGCGTCTCGCCTACGTCACGCACCGAAGAAAATGGCGGAATGTCCAGAATAGCGCCCTTGTTCTACCCCTTTCTCTATGGTATCGTCCTCTAGAAAGAGACGCGAAGAGACTTCCATGCGAACGTCCTCTAGTGCTTGTTGCGGAAAACGGAGCTCCTATGGAGGTGATCATCCTGCTTACGCGTGCTGCGTGTGCCACGTAGTACTGTGACTTGACATTCTTTTAGAGTACAGCTCTTAATGGCCGTTCCTGCGGTGACCGCCCGCGCCAATGAAGGCGGCGACGGCGGCGTAACCTAGCGCACAAGCGCAAGAACGGAAGATGAAAAAGCGAACGCGGAGGGTCAGATGAAAGATGCGAGCTGCAAACGGCGGAGACCAATGAGAACGGCCTATTCGGGCGCGCGGGAAACTGGTTTAATGCGGATCCGCCCGACCACTCGATGTGTACTCGTAGCTGGTCTCAGCCAGACTGCTTGTTTCGTACTATCGTCTGCTCGCGTCAGTTCTTGCTCGCGCTTGTTTCTTTTGCTTGGGATGGTCCTGTTTGTGCTTACTCCGATTGTCATTGTTTGCGATTGTTATGTAATCCGATTGTACGCATGACTGAAATTGTGTAGTATTTTCTGAAAGCCAAGCAGCGCCAGCGATTACACGGCAATCTTCGCCGAGTGATGTATACAAGCCGACGCGCTTGAACCGCAAATCAGTTTCTCGACGATTACTGGCTCTGCTACATGTCTCTCTCAAATTATTTGCCTCAATATATCGCGTTGTGAAAACACTTGTAGAGTTTCGCTAAAATTTTGCATGAGGGAGTATTGTAATCATCGGCGAAATTTTATTTCGGCGTGTTTCACGGCTTGACGCAGTGTACAATTTCAGAGCCTGCGCAATCTCCTTGTGAAAAATAAATTCACGATACATGTTTTCTTTTTTTTTCTCTAAGGCAGATAACAGTATTACGCACTCCATTTAGACAGCTGTTGGAACACGCATGGATTGCATTAAAGTTGCAATACGATTGGATTACTTTATCATGAATGAAGAACTGTTCACAAGAATCCTTGTTTGGGCGCTCGTTCTATACTGTATGACTTTGTCCTTCGAACGTTCGAGCGTGGTTTCCCACCACGCATTTCCACCACACTGGAAATATGGAGTTGGGCAAACTTTAAGTTTAGGGGTGGACCTACTTACATTTGGGAGTGGGCCAACTTGAAATTTGAGCATGCGTCAACTTGAGATTTTGGAGTGGCCCAATTTCCAATTGAACGCTCCTGGGCGTCCTTCGAGTTATGGTCACCACGCGGGCAAGCGAGCGCGTTTTTCGTTGGGCCTTACCGAGGCGCCGTCAGAAAGCAGACGAGCGGATACGTAGACAAGGAGCACGCGCATAACACAGGCTTGCGAGAGCGACAGCGAGGGTGACGTCGTGGCGACGTACTCTTCCCTGATGCAGCGTCTGAAGTGCTGCTGCGGCAGCTGCAGCGTTTCCTTTCGACCAATGTGCTCTGTCGAGGCGCGATCGTGCCCAGCGTTTCGGCTCAATTAATACCATTGCATTGAAGGGGCTGGATGCGGCGAGAGAATTTGACAATTGTCAACTAAAGCCAAAGCATTATTTGGCACCGGAAAGGTCAGGGATAGACGCGCATGAGCTAGAAAAAGCAAGTAGGCAAAACTAAGCAATAACAAAGTCACAGCTGAGCCAAAAAATGCTTCCGGATTAGTAGACAATTCTCGGAATTTCTGTAGGTTTTTCCTAGTTAGAAAATACTGCACCTACAGGGTCAAGGAGAGCGATGTGATGAATGGGCACTGGGCTTGTGGCTTTATATTGGAACATTATTACCATATCCCGAAAATTGTCCTTAACGATACGAAAGACTGTTGGTCTGAAGGGAATGCAAAAAGATAGCAATGATTAGTACAAATACAACTGACGATGATTTTTATGTGATCCCATAATCCGTCAAGTATTTTGCACTCGCGGATGAATGAATGTAGGTACTCGGATACAAAGATCAAATCGAGAATGGATGATGTCGTAGGACATATCCTTGTGTAGTCGGTTACAACGTGACGGGACGCAAAGTCTAGCAACTCTTGGCAACTAGGCACCTCTCGTGTACCAGGCAATATTGACGCCCAGTCAATCCCAGGCAAATTAAAATCCCCAAGCAAAAGAATCTTACTGTCATGAGGTAAATGTACATCTATGAAATATCACCCCTTTGCCAGTAATCCACCGGTGATTTTTGCGCTCCGTAGGCAGCCCCAATGAAAACTGTGTGGTTATCTAACTTTGTCCTTATCCCCTGTGCTTTGATGCAATTTATGTCTGGCAAAGCAGAGAATGCTAGGTTATTTTTTAATATGTTCAATATGCCCCTGCCTTTATTTTCTCAATCGTTTCTGACTATTTTATTGTTGGGAGGAGTAATTTCGGCATGTGAAATATCCTTATGAAGCCACGTTTCAGTGGCTATCAGTATGTCAGGTACGTGTTCGAAGATGCTTTCTAACTCAACCAATTTATTTAATATACGGCTGGCGCTCACGTTTATAACCTCAAATTGTTCAGAGCGGGACTTTTCATGTCATTTCTTTCTCTCGAAAGAGGCATGACACCTGTACCTTGCCTTAGTAGTTTCATTCCAGGCATACGTGACACACTGACATTAGTCATCTTCAGCTTATGAAACACAAGCTTCACCTTCACTCCCCTGTGTTTTTCGCCTGGTGTTGAATTCCAGACATCTTCAGTATTTTAAGCACTCTTTTAGAATAATCTTCTTGAAATGCCGATTTCCACTCCTTTCAATTTGAAGCCCCTTTTCAAGACACTCATTTGCTCCCTGAAGTCTCCAATGTTAATAACTAGGCTATATTTCTCGACACACTTCTTACCTAGGCGGTGTATTCTTTCAATCGTGGTTATGACATTTCAATAGCACTTACGCTGAATAGGATACATTTCTCACGCAAGAAACGACACATGAGCGGACGGAGCAAACTTATAGATTGTTAGACCCTTTGAGGATTATCTTGTCACACCAGAATAATGTCACACCAGCTTGCAGTGAACACAAGCATCGCGCCACCGTCACTACGCATCACAACTTAGACAAGCGCTTTTTCGAATATGCTTCCGAGTCGCCGACGGCGACACAAGCAAAAACAAAGAAGTGAAGGGTGGGGAGTCAGCAGGCGGCCGGGATGAAGGCACCGACGAGGTAAAAAAAAAATGACAAGGCGTAAGGGAGTAGCATGCCACCGCCGTAGTTGCCCATGACGGATACCAACGGCACAGAGCCGCGGTTACGCGAAAAAACGAGACAACCTTCGGAGCAACTCAGTCTACAAGGCGAGAATTGTAGAAGGCGCGTTGCTTATAAATGTACCATGCTTGCCGTCAGCCAAGCCATTTTAAAAATACTACTTTAGTGTTAAACTTGAGTCTCTCACTTACCTATGTTTAAACGCGGGCTGGTTGGTGCTTCGGCATATTTTGACAAAAAACAGCGCGTAGAGGATAAAGCGCTCTATTTTCGGAAAAAGACGTAATTCTATTCCCATGCGATTCCGGCAGAAGGCGCTTAATTTCATTCCCATTCCGTTCGTCAAAGCGGCACATGATTCTGGAGTCATTCGAAATCCAGTGTGGTAACTCCACAACACTGGTCGGCACGGCGTAGGTGAGCTCGTTCCCAGTTCTGCTCGCAGCGTTGCTGATGGAAAGCTGCCTGCTCCTCAGGATTACGTATGACGCGCAGCCTACCCATTTTGGGCCCGCAGAAATACTGCTCCGCGCGCGCTCGGCTGCAACGGAGAGCAACGACGTCCCTACTGGTGCAGTCAAAATCGCGCCTGTCTTTCTCTTCTTTTTTTGCGCATGCGCATAGGTTTGTGTCGGAGTGTTTATGGCCCACAGGCGACCGATGGCTGAACGGGCGAATCGGCTAGCCATATACAGCTTCATTGTAAAAATGAAACGACTATGACCAACTCTTATGTAAAAAGATGAATAGAAGATAGAAGATTTTCAATACAACTTGCTGCTGGCAATTTCTAATAAAATATTTTGTAAAGTATTTGCAAGACAGCTGACGGTTGATTAAAAAGGCAAAATTATAATGCCCTATGGAAATACCGATTTGCTATATCCTTGAAACCAGGAAAAACAGTGCTCACAAGACGTCATTCTCGGCATGGACTTCCTGAACACACACGACGCAACCATCGACCTGAAGTCAAAGTCGGTAACGCTATCCGAAGATCATGGGATACCACCGCAGAGTGTTCGTAGTCACCATGCCTTGAGTGTACTTGAGGACCAAGTCAGCATGCCGCCTCGTTTCGGCATTAGGCTGTTTCACATGGCGCGATCTGGGCGAAAAAAGTTCTGCCACGCACGTCGCAGAGCGATTTTCGGTGACAGCTTCCACATGCGTTTTCGGCAGCACGATTTGCGTCGCAGCGATGCGCAAGGTTGCCCTTGCTCACCAAATATCAGTGCCTTCATGGTTCAATAAAAGCAATATGGAAACTAGTCAAATATTCGAATTTTCCTATTATTATTCGATAATAGAATAAATACACGATTTTTAACGTTTAAAAGCGTTGATACATTACGACAGCTTGCAGATGAGGTGACTGAGACGCTGCACAACACCGCAAGTGTGAGCGTGCGGCTCATGCGGCTCGTGCGGCGTCGGTGTGGTAGTTTGGTAGATTCTAGTTTTGTTGTTACTATGGGAGCCACAGCTTCTTTCCTGGATGAGTATTTGCTTTTGCAGAAGAACAAGCTACTATTGTGTGTGCATGTCTAAGGAGCTGGCACAATTTGCAGCAATGAAGAGGTTGATGACAGTGGCGATCAAGTTGGTACGTGCCTTATGTTGAAGCAGCGTCCTTCTCCCAACCTAGATAGCGTGCAGCTTATCTTTCTAAACGAATCGCGTAAGCGGAAGAAAAAAAGAATGCTTATGAAGCTCCTAAGCCACAGGCGCTGGTGGGTACGGTCTATTAAAACATAACTAAAACTAGCGCGCGACATTGCTCCACAGAGCTACCAACGCATGGTAAAACAGGAAAGCGCCTATTTTGACGGCGCTTTGTTTCGTCACACATTGCCCCTCCCACATTGCGCCGATGGCTGTGACTCAGCGACGGCGCTACCAACTTGTTGGAATCCAGTCACGGAGAGCCCATCACGTCGCGGCGGTCGCTCAGCGATGGAATTTGCTGTGTCGCTGAATGAAAATCGCGCCATTTGAAACAGCCTATTGTCATTTCCGTCGGCAGTGAAACACCTGGAAACGTACAAGGTGTAATCGAGGGCGAACAACGTCGATTGCTCGACTGTGAAATTTGCTTCGCAAGACAGATCGCTCGACTACACGGAGGGAAAGCAAAAATGATGCTGACGAACTTTAGCCAGAAATATCAAGCACCCGTCATCAAGGGCATGATGATGGCCTACATTGAGGAAATTGTAGAAACTACCGATGTATTTGTAGTCTCGGATTCTGCCGCATCTACCCCGACGACCTTAGTTCCCGAACCAGACTTCGACATAAATCAAAGGCCCGTATTCACAAACTGAACTTACCCTTAACTTATGACTTAAGTAGCCGGTCGATGTTTAACGCGTTTTATAGACAAATCTTGTACTTAAAGTAAACTTTAGTCGGCACTTCCGTGCCGGAAAGTAAAGTACGGTCATCGACAACCTTAAGTGCGACTTTCCCTACTCTCACCTAGCAAGCAAGATGGCCGCCTGCTGCGGCAGCCTGGCCGACTTTGCCGATTTCGCCGGACGTGTGCACAATATTACGGAGGATGAGGCATACCGATACGTGTCTCCATTACGGCCACGGCTTAAGGATCGACAGAATCCCTGGGAAGTATACAACGGCGCGGAATTCTCGTGGCGGTACCGCTTTTCCAAGCAAGCGGTGCTACGGCTGTTGGAAATGCTGCCACTGGTCCCAGAAGACAACGAACGCGGTCACCCCGTGCCGCCGCTGCTCCAGCTTCTAATCGCGCTGCGATTCTTCGACGCTGCAACATTTTAGGTTGTCACCGGGGACCTCGCTGTTTCTCAAGCAACTGTGTCTCGAATAATTGCACGAATGTCAAGAATGATTGCCGAGACTTTGTTCCCGCAGCTCGTCAAGTTCCCAAAGGCTAATGATTTGGCATCCGTTATGGAGGAGTTCTACACCATCGCACAGTTTCCTTTTGTGAGCTGGTGCATTGACTGCACTGATGTATCCATCAGAAGTCCCGGAGCAGATGAAGCGGAGGTTTTTCGCTGTCGAAAGGGGTACTTCTCCATCAATCTCCAGGTATGTTTATTACGCTGTCGTACAAGGTACGGAGCTGCGAGAGAAACTGTGGGGGCTACATATTATGGTAGCAGTAAGGAACGCTACCGATTTCGCATACACCAAATGACCACACATTTTGCAATTAGCTAACTCCAATATCAAGGAGGCATTTATGCATTTCGTGCCTTACATGTCGAGTGCACTTGGAATGAAATATCCTGGGGATGTGTGTGACGCAGTATTATTAGCCGTTTCTAAACACAGCTAAACATGTGGCTTGTTTTGCAGGCAATAACAGGGCCTAAGCTTCAATTTTTTTATTTGGTTGCCAGCTGGCCCGGGTGAACACATGACAGCCGAATTTTCGATAATAGTCGAGCCAGAGTGCACTACGAAGAAGGGAATGTGCCTGGCTTCCTACTTGGTGACAAGGGGTACCCCTGCAGGTCTTATCTCATGACCACTTTTCGAGAGACACAAAGCAGCCCTCAGCAAAGGTGATTTGGAGTTTCAACACTACTATAGAATCCGGCGAAGTAACAGTTACGTTCGAAAATAATGACTTAATCGAAAAACTGCTTTGTTTAGGTACAAGTGCCACTCCAAGACTCGCTGCAGTGTTGAGAGGACGTTTAAAGTATGGAAGCGAAGGTTTCCATGCCTTGAAATGATTCTTCAGATAAAAACAAGATCAGTTCCTATCGTCATCACAGCTTGTGCTGCACTACACAACTTCGGCCACCTGCTGAGAGACCCTGTCCCACCTCCTGCACAAAGCCAGGCAATACACAACGCCGCTTTGCAAGCGCCCACTCCCTTCTTTCAACCAACGCCACCAGGCATGCCTCCGTTGCCAGACACAGCAAGTGGTTTCAGGATTAGAGACGACATAGTCGCACAGTATTTTACGTAAATGAAATGAGACAAAATCACAGCAACAAGAAAGACGTTTACTGTTTCTTCAAAGCTCCCAGCTGAAGCTTTAGAATTTCCACTTTTCTTTTTTGGTTGGCTTCTTTAAGCCGAAAAAGCTGCATAGTTTGTTCATGCTCAGCTTGCCTATGCAAAGATTTGTATTTGTGCTCGAGGCGCATGAATTTCATTTTCAATAAATGTTCCTTTTTTTCTTCACGGTCAACCTTGATGGCACTGAGGCGGGCAGCCAGTCCAAGGGAGACCGCCGTCTGTCTCTGGCTGCTCCTTGTCGCGGGTCGTCTTGTTCCAGCTGGCACAGGACCGCTTGAAGTTGCGGCAGCGCCTGGCTCTGTCACAGCAGCTTCCTGGCTTGTTGTACCATGAACGAGCTATTTTTTTTTTTAATTATGGGGTTTTACGTGCCAAAACCACTTTCTGATTATGAGGCACGCCGTAGTGGAGGACTCCGGAAATTTCGACCACCTGGGGTTCTTTAACGGGCACCTAAATCTAAGTACACGGGTGTTTTCGCATTTCGCCCCCATCGAAATGCGGCCGCCGTGGCCGGGATGCGATCCCGCGACCTCGTGCTCAGCAGCCCAACACCATAGCCACTGAGCAACCACGGCGGGTCATGAACGAGCTCTCGGCTGTCTGTCTTCGTCGGTGACGAGGCAGCATTCGTTTCAGGTTCTGCTGGTGGCCTTCCAGCATCATCCCATGACCAGTAGTCGGGCTCATCAGCCGCGTCTTGACTACCTGCAGTAAGAGTAGAAAGTGACCGCAAAGCAAGAGGGCTGCTGCATTGCTACACTGAACATTCTGCAATGTTCTGAACACCTTGGTGCCTATGCACGGTCTACGGTTGTATAGTGCACGAGGTCGCCAATGTAAGTGGGAGAATATGTAATACACACTATACAGCGCAACTATAGTCGCTTTTCGAGCTGGGTTTCAGCGCCTTTCGTTTCCTCCTCGATTAGCTTTGCCTCATCTCCTGGTTGGTCACACTGACAACTGCTGCTTGGAGGACACCACGTAAACAGCTGAGGACACCACGTAAACAGCTCAAGGCAATTTATTATTGCATGTATGCGCGAATCGAATTGCTTAGTAACACGCCAGCACAAGCGATTACTCTGGAACTTTGGGTGACTCGTGTATAAAAGCGGACGCGCTTGACCCGCTGATCAGTTGTCGACAATCACCGACTGTGTTCGCCGCTATCGTTGTGCTTCGAGTGTAACTTGCTTTTGTGGGCACAGGTTCGCCCACTAAAGAATCAGTTTCGTCATTCACAGTTTCACGACTGTTTTCATCAGCGTCACTACTACATGACAATATATAAGCTCACAAAAGCTGGTTACATAAGGCATGAAAGTGTAAAATGATTTATGTAGTACTCATGATTCCCTGCGCCATTCAAGAAATTTTGGTAATTTTTGTTGTAGCAGAACAGTTTAGCGTAAATGACATGAAATGTGGGCAGCAAAAGGGAAAAGAAATGAAGAAGCCACACCATTTGCCTCACCCTAGAGATTCGTTCTGTGTCTGCGATAGTCGTGCAACGACAGCAGGCGTGCACTGGTATTGGCATGACTGCGTTTCGCCTGGCACGGCGTGATGTCCGCCGCGGTCGCTGTCGAATGGATTTGACAGTCGAACTGCCGTATGTGACGGTATAGCTCCGACTTGCTGTAGCTCGTCAGTCGCTTGGCTAGGTGAGAGTGCACCGCCACCTGGAATTGCAAGGAATCAGTTTGTGCGACGACAAGGTTTAAGATATCACAAGAGCGCATAAAATGATTACACAGCCAGATGAAAACATAAATTGAAGCTTTTTATGCTGACTGTGACTGTGTGCAACACGGCCAGGCGTTCAAGGTAGGCACCTTTATGAAACGTCAAGGTACACCATACCATAACTTATTCGGAGACACACATGACTTATGTGCTAGCTGTTCCCAGAGCACTGGCATCTTCTGCCGCAGGGGAAAGTCCCTGGTTTTGCGCTGCTCCAGCTTAATATTGTTTTTTCGATGGCCAAGCAGCGGTAAATTCCGAGGACAAACTGCTCTTTGAGAAGCGTAGTTTGTCTATCAATGCTGCCAAATGTGAGAAAATTTTTCAATGCAATTACTACATGGTACCCATTTGACATATCATGCAATACATTTTCCAAATAAAGAAGGAGGGAAAAACATAGCAAGAGCGCGGAAATTGAAGCTGTAGTTGGGAAAATCCACTCGTTTTAGAAAGTGCTAATATACGATTGCAGCACCCAATATAGCTTCTTTTCTAGAGAACAGCAAGTTGTTTGTGCTCGATCACAAAATACGACATAAGTTGAACGAGGGTGCAGAAAAAGAAGGTATACAATGTAATAGGCATACACTACATTCTGTACTACATGCAATTTATTTCAGCACTCAGCCAAATAAATGCCGTAATTTCGACACTGAATCATATCTGTACTATCAGCGTCAAATTAAACTTGGACAGTGGAGCGCGTGGCGCAAGCATATATAGTGTGTGCCGTACAGTCATCACGATCTGCAGTCACGCACATCCGGTTTGGGCGCTGCGCGATTGTCAGATATTTTCGCTTCTGTTCTGTTTGAAAGGCAGAAAATAAAAATAAAAGAAAACCGAAACTAAAATATCGAAGTTTACGGCGAGTATCGTCGCACAGTTCGCCGACAACATAAGTGCTATCGGCGTCAAATGAAACGCTAACAGTGGTGCCACTGGTGCACTTTGCACCGTCATCATTAGAGTTACATTCGCTCGTGTGGTTTACCGCTTGTACGCCACATTCAGTCTCTCGATCGGAAAACTTGCGCAGCGTGGTATCGCTGGGAGCCGCGACAGTGGCCGGCCTGAGGGAGTCGATCGCGTTCGGCCGTTTGACTCCCGGACGAGTGCAGTGCGGCCAAACCGGGTGTGCGCGCCTGTCAATGGTGATGACTGGACAACGCGCACTTTATCTTCACTTATGCTTGGGCTACGCGCTCCGCTGTTCAAGTTTCATTTGACGCTGATAGTGCGTAGCGCAAACGGCAAAAAAAAAAAAAAAAAAATAAAGAAACATTCGGGCCTCAAGCTGCGAGACGTTCGCGGGCGCCAAATGGGCTTATTTCAGCCAATGAATCCAACGACTTAGGTCGCTGAACGCTATGCAATGTTCAGAGAGAGGATCTCCGTCAATAACATCGCAACTGCACAGGACACAATGCTTACCTGTAGAAAACCGCTCCCGCATGTCTTGTGCGGTACACTTGCGCCACTCGTCTTTGAGGTTTTCCTAACACTTTTTAAGTTGGCCCCACGTCCTCCGCGTCACGTTATGGCGGCAGTTGAACTCGTCCTCGATTTTTCTCCACGACTCCCGTTTTCGACTGACGGGTCCAGCGTCCGTTTTCTTGTTCTCGACCACGCTGCGATGGCGCGAAACGAGCTCCCGAAGCACGGCGCGTTCTTCTTCGGAAAAGTTTGTTTTCCTTTTTTCCACCGTCCGCGGGGGTTGAAAATACGCAACGCACACACACTCTCTGCGCAAAAACACCGCACGTTTTCAGCAGCAAAACCAAAAAAGTTGGGACGGCAACACACACAAGCGCAGTGGCTACGAGAACTAATGTGAACTTGTGGCCAGACGAGATTGAGTAAAGCGCTAGAACCAAACCGTTCTTTGTATTTTACTCAGAATAATGCGTGGGCAAGCACTGCAACACTTATATCCGTATTAGTCTGCGGCAAAAATTATTTTTTTTACGATTGAACCGATTGTACACGTAAATTATTTACGTATCCTCGACACCAGACGACATACTTGACTCAAAAAGTGTTACTTTCTAAAGTGATACTTAAGTGTCGTTTATGAAGTACTCTCCTAAAGCTTTCCTAACACTTGTACTTTTCCCGCCCTACTTAAGTTCTGCTTCTGAATACGGGCCAAAGTCTCCCTCTGAGTAAAGAGCGCAGAAGGAGCGTTCAGAATTCTTCCTCGACGATACAGACTGTTTATCGACGTCATCGAGGATTCAACAAACACCAGTTGAAAAGCATTGCATAATGCCCGGAGAGTGCGCTCAACCTCTCCGCCGGAGCCCTTACCAAGTTTCGACGCAAGAACGTGAAGTTATTAGGCTTCATCCAGTAAACCGGTGGCGCCGCTCAGCAGCAGCGGTGCCACGCTACTCAGCGCTGCCTGTGGCAAGTAGCACGACACTGGGAAGGTGAGAAGACCGCGACATTTAAACTTCCTGCACATTTCGTGAAAACCCGCACTTATATCCGCGATTCGTCGTTTTTTGTGTGCATGAAGGTACAAGTGTGGTCGTCAGTGATGTCGCAAATACTTTTTGTGGGTTTAGGCATATTAAAGTAACCGGAGAGTGCTTTCATGCTGCTTCGTTAACCAACGCAGACAAGCTGTACGTTACTTCACACGTTCTCTCCGCGAAAGAAGTGGCTGACCTGGACGTTCACGCGAAGTGCCGTTCGCCGCAGGGAAAACAACTGTACGAAGTCATCCTGCGCATCAGTAAAGCCCACTGTGGCACTAACAACGAGGTCCCTAAACTGGCACCTTGAAAACGTTGTACGTGTAATAGGTTGACCGATCTTTAATCGACGTCTCGCTGTTGCCGATGCATGCCTTATTTCGCTCCAGCGCGTTGTAAGCCGCGGCCTATCATTTGATGCCCACGTCACATTGTTACGTTATACCGCCATACAGCTAGATCTGAACCGGATAAAGCTGCATGGTCGCTTTCAATCACGACTTTGTTGATATGCGTTCAGTCGATTGCAATTGGCGCATCGAGTTCGATCTTCACGATCGTGATCATAGGCTGTCGTCTGCATGTCATGCCGAGTGAGCTAAGCTAACTCGATTCTAATTCTAGAACCATGTATCAGGGACCAGGCTTGATCGAACTTGAGAAATTTGATCCGATCGGGCGCGATCTTGATTTAAAGTGACTGTGTGACACCATGGTGCTCCAACGTTCCGTGTGCTTCTTCATCGTCTATCACGGCACCAAACGAAAGCTCTTGCGGTTTTCAACCAGTTGTAAGCGGCCTGTCCTTTCCGAGGTAATCGGCGCTACTACGAGTCGCTTCGCACGAGGCAAATAAGTGAGACAAAAGAGCCCTTATTTATGAGGTCTTTTTATTCGCCAAATTATTCTCGTCAGCTTGCCGCACTTTGTAAACGTCCGGAAAAAGCGTGGGGCTGTGCTTTAGATCGTGCTTTTTCCTCCCTTGGCGAAATTATTAGAGTATACCCTGACTGATTCACTTGGGACCCATTCGGAGCCGTCTGCAGCTGAGAAATGATATTTATAAACAACGTGATATGAATATGTATGACACGAAAATTTGTTTTCATAATGTACAGTAAACCAGGTTCATTATGCTCTTTTGATAAAGTCTGATCTCGCCTGCGAATGCGTTTGATTCCATACGCGCTTTGCTTTTGCGAGGCGATTTCATACATGTAAAATCGCAAGAAAGATCGCTGAATGTGAAACTGCGCCCCTGACGCCAGCAGCCGACACGAGTATCGTATATGAATTAGCACTTGCCAGCTCAAAATATGCCATCTTGGCATGAAATATTGCTCATCAAACAAGCCAATGTTGTGCCTGCACTGCTCTGCCTCCACTAAGCAGTAGTCAAATAAGCACAGTCGTGACAAATAGATTTTAAATGTCGAGCAGCTGACCCGGCCATGGCCGCTGGCATCGCACAGGCTGGGGAACGCGCACGTGCAGCAGGATTCACAAAACAAACCGTTCTAACAAATATGATGACAGAAACTGACTTACCTTGCTCCCCTCCCAGCTGCGCTTCATTTCTTTCACCGTTCCAGTTTGTAAGGCCTGCTAGAAAGTATCCATCAATTTATCGCGGGCCGGCCTTCATGACTTTCACTCTCTTACGCAGCAGTATCGCCGGTTCCACTTGGTATTTTTCGCATCACCGTAATTTCGACGCTTGCACATGAAGCGCATGTCATTGCACTGTCGCAAGACGTATCCGAAAAAAAGGGGGGAGGGCTAATTAACAAATCAAAACGGCCCCAACAAGGGCCGACACGAAGTGCAGTGTGCATTAATACGCGTCGTGCCGGCCGAGCCGCAGAGCCCCCTTCCGAGTACTGTCCCATCGCTGCGGCAGATGGCGCCAGAGTATCCGCAAACTCGACTGCATGAAGCCTATAAGACAACGAGTCGACGAAATGCTGCGCGACGACATCATCCAGCCGTCAAAAAACCGTGGGCATCTCCTGTAGTCTCGATGAAAAAAAAAGGACGGAACCTTACGTTTCTGCGTCGATTACCGTCGACTGAACAAGATCACGAAGAACGTATACCCTCTCCCACGGATAGACGACGCATTGGATCAGCTCCGCAAAGCTAACTACTTGTCGTCAACAGATTTCAAGTCTGGCTACTGGCAAATCGAAATCGATGACAGAGATCGCAAAAATACCGCCTTCATCACGCCAGGCGGCCTCTATGCGTTGAAGGTGATGCCACTTGGACTGTGGTCGGTGCCTGTAACCTTCCAGTGCGTCATGGACACTGCGTTAGCAGGATTGAAATGGCAGACCTGTTTTGTTTACTTGGATGATGTCGCCGTCTTCACCGAAAATTTCGAAGAGTCCCTTAGGCGGCTTGCGACAGTACTAGAGGCCATCAAGTCATCAGGGCTCAATCTGAAGCTGGAAAAGTGCCGCTTCGCTTACGATGAGCTTCTGTTCCTAGGCGACCACATCAGCATACCTGGAGACCAGCCTGTCCCGCAGAGGACAGCTGCCATCGCAAAGTTCAAGCTGCCCATCGACAAGAAGGCAGTGCGGAGATTCCTTGGCATGCGCCCCTACTACAGGCTCTTTGTCAATGACTTTTCACGCATCGCTGAGCCCCTAACATGTCCAACTAAATGTGATGTCGAGTTCAAGGGGAAAACGCCGCAGGCCGACGCATTTCAACTCAGACGACGCATGCATTCGTCCCCGGTACTTGCGCACTTCCACGTGGACGCCGATACCGAAATCCACGCTGACGTCACTAGCCTAGGCATCGGTGCTGTCCTAGCCCAGAGAAAAGATGGGCTTGAATGGATGATAGTTTACGCTACCCGGTCGCTGTCAAAAGCGGAAGGTAATTTTTCTACGACCGAAAGAGAATGCCTAGCCATCATTTGTGCTACAGCGTAATGCCGCCCTACCTATATGGCAGACCGTTCAAAGTTGTCAGCGACCATCACGCATTGTGTTGGCTAGCGAAATTAAAGGACCCGTCAGAACGCCTGGAGCGGTGGAGCCTAAGATTGTAAGAATAAGACATCACTGTGATTACAAGTCCGGACTTAAACACTCTGATGCCGACTGCCCATCGCGCGTCCCCATCAACCCCTCCAACGCAACACGACGAGGATGACGACGCCTTCCTTGGAATAATATGCGCGTAAGGCTTCGCTGAACAGCAACGAGCAGATCAGGAGCTAAAAGTCCTCGTCGAGTATTTGGAAAGGGACACCGACGTTGTCTTTACTGCATTTAAGAGACGATTCTCTTTGTTTTCGCTTCAAAACACCTTACTCGCAAAGAACTTCTCATCAGTCCTTGCCAACTACTTTCTTGTTGTTCCCTCAGCGCTGCGTCTAGAAGTACAGCCCGTCCTACACGACGATCCGACTGCTGGGCACCTCAGATTCTCCCGGATGCTGCCGAGGATAGATGCAAGGTATTACTGGCCGCGCTTCACCACACTCTTCACACGTTACTTCAAGACATGCCGAGACTGTGAGCGACGCAAGACACAACTTACAAGGTCAGCGGGATTACTACAGGCGATCGATCCTCCTTCCTGACCATTTCAACAGATCGGGATGGATTTGTTGGCACCCTTTCCGACGTCAACATCCGGAAATAAGTGGATCATCGTGGTGACGGACTATAAGCTCACCCTCTTCACTGGAATGAAAGCTCTGCCGAAAGGTGGCGCAGCCGAAGTAGCGAAATTCTTTATTGAGTACATCGTGCAAGGACATGTTGCCCCAGAAGTGCTCATCGCCGACAGAGGAACGGCCTTTACAGCAGAGCTCACCCAAGTTTTCTGCAATACAGCAGGCAAGTCACAGGAGGACAACCGCGTAACACGCGCAGACGAATGTTCTTACGGTGCGCCTAACCAATACCCTCGCCGACATGCTAGTAGTTTACATCGATGCCGAGCACAAGACGCGGGAAGCGGTCCCACCATACGTAACCTTCGCTTATAACAAGACAGTGCAAGAAGCAACTCAAATGATGCCGTTAAAGCTGGTTTACGCAAGGAACCCGACGACGACTCTTGACGCGATGCTGCCGCATGTCATCAACGAAGAGAATCTCTTCGTCGCCGCCTATCTCGAGCACGCCGAAGAAGTACGTCAACTCGCCCGCCTGAGCATCAAGAATCAGCAGAGGACCGGTCGTCGGTACTATAATCTTCGACGACGATACGTGGAGCATGAGCCTGACGACTATGTTTGGATTTTGACTCCAATACGCCGACGAGGATTTAGTGAGAAGCTTTTACGCCGCTATTTTGGACCCTACAAGATCATCCGACGCATTGGCGCACTCAACTATGAGGTCGCGCCAAAAGGTATTTCGCTATCACAGCGGCGCCGCTCACCACCTGAAATAGTCCATGTTACGTGACTTAACGCGTTCTGCGTGCGCTAACGAACTTTCGGACTTTACCTAGCGCAACTTCGAACTTACTTCTTTTCCGACTGCGTTACTTTGGACTTTGTTTCTTTGTTGTTTTCTTACTTTTCCTTAATAAGTGTCGTTTTGTTTTTCGCTCTCGTATTATTTTTCAGGGGGGGGGGGGGGGCATTGACACGTGTACTTGTTTATCTTTTTCGGGGGACCTCTTTTCGTCATCTGACATGACAAATGTTATCGCTCAGCTCATGACCAGGCCCCATATTTCGGAAGTTTCTCGAATGTTATCGGTGGTTCGATCTGCTCTCTGCTGTCCCCGAAGCTTGTGTAACCTGATTTTATGCGCGACACGAATTGTGTAGAAATGGCTGGAAGACATGCGGCCACCAGCGATTACTCTGGAACTCTCCATGACTCCTGTATAAAAGCTGACGCGCTTGACGGGCAGATCAGATTTCGACGATCACCGACCCTGTTCGCCGCTATCGCTATGCTTTGAGCGTAGCCTTCTTTTTTGTGTGGGCACAAGTTCGCCCAATAAAAGTTAGTTTCGTCTTTCAAAAATTGGTCACTGCATCATTCAGTGTAACTACTACGTGATAATATTGTGCCCCGGTTAACGTTAGCCGAGCTATTCAGAGAAAAATAGAAGATAAAAAGCACAGCGCAACATACTTTCTTTACTATAGTATTCGGTCGTCAGACCATCATAGGTCTTACAATTACTTGTCTCACGGTGATTGTTAATCTGATTCTTCTTGGAACACCTTGCCTAACGTTCGCGGTTGTACAGGCTGCATAAGCTAGTGGTCCTGGAGTACTACATCTTTCCTCAACTTCATTCTGTTATACAACAGTCCTGCAGCACCATTCTTGGTATTGGGCTGTTGCTTATATATGCCAGCATGCCAAAGTTTAACAGAATATATAGTCTGTTTTATGCAATCAGTATGAAGAATCTAGTAACTGCATCACTTTATACTTCACTAACTCTCATTCTCGTATTTTATAGCGAAGCTTGATATGGCATAGCGGCAAATTTTCTGCGTCCGTGCGTGTACACCATCGCATGGATAAAGAAAATTTTTCGTCTAGACAGCAAATATAAAAGAAAGTGTAGTCTTGCAGGTTCATTAGCGTCATCAGAGCTATGATGGATGGCCCATTGTTCAACTTAGTACACTCGTCGCAAGTGTTGAGTCGAGTAATTGATGAACCATTGTTTTTGGCGCGGCGCTCATTCCCCGCCGCAATAGCGATCATGTCCGCGTGAAGCCTCTTACAAACGTACACTTATGTATCGTCCAATGTGTGTTCGTCTATGGAGTGACGTCAGTGTCGCCTAGCAACATTGTCAGTAGCTGTTCTGAGCGGTTCCATGGGACGGACACGTGCCCTGCGCACGGACGAGGATCAACTTGTCGTTCTAGAACGACGGCGGGAGCGACAGCGAGAATGGGCGTGCCGGCGATGGGAAGCCACTGAGGAATATCGTGGGTTCGTCGATGAGCGCGGCCCGTCGTGTGTGCCGAACGACAAAGACCTGCAGGGTGCCCGTTAAGAACGGCGGCATGAGCAGAACCGGGAATGTCAGCGACAGTGGCGGGACGCGGCTAAGGCCTGTCGTAGCAATCCCCTACCCGGAGACGATCCGCAGCGTGCCCATCGCTAGCGGGCACGCTAACAGAACTGGTAACGTGATCGCGGGCAGCGGCAAAGCAGCACTGGCGAGACGCAGGCTTCAATTTCATATATAGAGTAATGCATACGTATATAATATCGTCATTTAACAACAACACGCAAATGCTTCGCTGGTCGTCCTTCTTCACAGAGTGGAAGGGCCGATGAATCTTCGTTATTATTGTGATCATTGTGGCCTTTGATAGCGGGCAGGAACGAGGGGTAATGAAAGCTCGGCCGGTCTTTACTCTTGATCGCTTGTAGATTTTCGCGCACATCTCATAAGTGGTCGCATGTGGACCATGAAAATACAAGCACATACCCAGTAGCATGTCAGACACATTTTAGCGCTAGAGCGTTAAGGGCCCCGCGTCGCAGATGATCCGGCGTTGGCGTCCCGCGTTGACCATCGTTCCGACAGAAATAATTTCGAACCATGCAAATCCAACCACGTATGGCCAAACACACGTGTTCGTTTCATCGAAATGCACCACTCAATGTTCTTTTTTGCTGTTACGTTTGTTTCCGCTCACACGGTATATATTTCTCGATGCGTGCTAAAATCAAATCTATAGTTCAAAGTGAAGCGCTGTGTCTGTGTATCTGTTTCTTTCTACGTCCTCGTCCAGTCGCGCTTATACACTCTACCATGGACCGTCAGATTGCAATCTGAATGTAGGAGAAAACATAATTCTGTTGCCCAAACACTCAAACACAAACCACTTTCTCAGCGTTTCTGTCGTGCATAGACCGCCCAAGGAGCCGCGCGTCCAGTTGCTTGCAACACCTCCAGATGGCGCTCACCTCCGCCGCATCGCGGCCTACGCAAGCGACCGCGTTTCTACCACAAAGCCCGCCTTCGTGCATAGCGTTCATCGCCAGCGTTTTTCGGTAAACACTACGGTTACATAAGCTGCAGTTACCGGGAAGCGTAGAAAGCAGTCGGGGATCCTTGAATGCTATCGCGTTCCGCACTTAAATGCAAAGCTTAAGCATCATCCAAATTTTTATTCGACTTTTTTCGTCGGTCTGTTATTTTAGTGCACTTTCTTCACCGAGGATATACATTTGTCTTGCTTACCTTGCACGATATACAATTCAGCTTGTAATTGTGGCACCATTAATAAAGGTATAAAACCGATGTAGCCTTCGTTACCAACCACTATTGTCTGAAAAAATATTATAATGAAACGAAAAATATAATGTTGGCTACACCCACCATATGGCCTAGAATGGCGTTGCCTTTTAGGCGCCACAACTGGACCAGAGCTGTCTTGCCAGGTTTGGGCCTACCTTTTGTCGGTAGCACTTGGACCGGTATTGGCGGCTGGTATCTGCTAACATATGGCCCTATTACGAACAGTACTGGTGGGCTGTTTGTGCGTGAGCTCCAACTCTATGAACGGGAGAAGACATCGCCCATGAACCCTCCAGCCATCTGCAGTCGCCGAATCTCTGCACCACCACAGATAACCTGCAACATGAGATGCATTGGCCGCCTATGCGCTCAGCCGCGAACACAGCCATAGGGCGCTACGGCTGGGCTAGAGCAGGAGACAAGCTCATGATCACGTGATCGTAGTATTTGCCGTGCGTATAAAACTGCGCGCATCAAGACTTTTCAGCGCTGCTTCGCAAGCTTTTTCTAAAACGCAAAGCATACATCACGCGGTGCGCGATCTTATCCCAATGGAATTTTATGTGAGGCATCATGGTGAGAACAACTGCAAACACCAAGAGAATTGCGAAAATTCCTATGGAGTGGCATCGTAATAAAAACAATGCGCATTTTGGTTTTTGTGACAGTGCGTTAGTCTGTCCCGACGCACAGTGCATGACCAGCGTCCAAAATCTTTAGATGTGTAAGGCGTGTCCAAACCACATATTTAACCGCCGTTTGATGAACCATGTGTTTCGTGTGTAAGTACAACATTTGTAGATGTGAAGCAGGCAGCATTCTAAGTGTTGAACCTTCGTTTTTGCTTCAAATACATGGATATTTTCGGTTTTCGTGGTACATACACAGGTACCGCCAATGCGCTGAAACCTTTGCTGAAAACTTACGTAGGAGAATATATTTCACTCTCTGAACATACATTTTTACCTCCTCAGTGATCGTCAACGCCATTGCATGACATGGTGCCTATTATGGTGCGATGGAGGACGCTACGACGGGATGGCCAGTGTACGTCATTCAGACCTCCAGCCCTAACATGTGCGACAAAGTCCGTTTATTCGTGTATTTTTGTGTCACATGGTGTAGAAGTCTTGTGGCGTCCGCAGTATAGAAACCGCCATTCTGAACTTAAACTGTTGCTGGATACACCTCCGAGTGATTTGTCAAGAAATTATTAAATGATTGCAATCAACTTGAGATTGTTCCTGAGCCAAAAGCACAATAAGCTCCACATTCATTCTAGGTTATTGAGAAATATAACAAAACACAGGGCAATACGCGCTGACATTCCTTAATTCATGGACGGAATTTTTGGTATGGTGTGCAGGGGCTGATTATTTAACCCCGAGTTCTAGTTCAATCATAGTACGGTAGCAGTGCCATTTAAATAAGACACTTTCGGACTCGGAGTATGCACATTGGGCTGCCATATACCCTTAGAAGCTTTGCACAAAGGAAAGTAAAACTTCATATCGTCCACGCAGTTGTAGCAGAGACCAAACGTAAAAATAAAAGCTTCTTGTTCTGTACTTGTGTCATGTGTATCCATTGTGAACACACCAGCAGCGGAAGTAAATTATGGCCTTAGGCCACTCTAATTGTGACAGGCAACGTAAGCGTCATCGCCTAATGAAACATGGCAGCGTGCATGAGATTACGAATAAAACAGTCTGAGAAAAATTATAAATTCAATACTATTTCGCGCCGCCCACAACTTCACTTGCACCTATCTCCCGTGCATCTGCGTTCGAAAGCATATCAGATGAGGAACGCCAATATTGCTAAAAGTTTGCTTCCACCTGGAATATCGTGGAAACACGTTGGCGCATATTCAAAAATTTGGTTTGCGATTCCGAGCAGTGTTTTCCCTACAGTGTTCTTTTGTTGTAACCAACCCTTGCGGCTGTATTTAGAAAGCCTCCTCAAGGAAGTTCCGGATCGAACGCAAATTTTTGAATATGCTTCAAGCGAAACTTTCGTGAAGCGGGTATTTAAATGCTATGTATTTGCAAATTTCGTTCGTCCTTCTCAAATGTAAGAGAAACTGGCATGCACGCATGCGCTCTCGCGCCCCAGTGCTACGTAATGTCACATGTGCGATGGTGATCTCCAAGGGATAGGTCGCGTTGACCCGATTAGGTCTACGTGTGATTGTGGTTTAATTGTTGGAGCATCGTGTTGCTACTATAGGCGACCAGGGTTAACTGTCACGACCGGGCACGTAATTCAACTTGTCTTAGCTATGAGATAATCGGCATGACAGCAGCAGCGCCCCGTAGCCTTGGCCAGGAAAGTCCGGGAAGGTTGCTAATGAAAGCTTGGCTTTAAAACAACGACCATTGCAACATATATTTATTTACAGGTAACGAGAAAAGGTGCACAGGCTTGAAGTGTAGCTATACCAAGGCCCTGGTATGTTTCCGCACTTCTTGAAGAATACATGTTCGCATTTCGTGTGGTTCTGTCCCAAGCTGGTGAAATCAAGCCAGTATAAACAGGAAGAATCAGCTGTAAATAGATTGGTATATGTTAAACACAATAAAAATTCTTGACAAAAATAAAGTACATTAGGAGCAGGTTTCATTAAACCCTTCTTTTTTTCCCCTTTAGCGTATGGAAATATAAAACTCCGACAAATTTTGGGGGCATAAACGAGAGAGCCCGAAAGTTCTTACTAATATAGTATGTGTTTTTTTTTTCCTTAGGCGATAAAATAAGCTTTCTAAACACACTCACTTAGTGCCGATTACTCGAAACATTCATGACAGTTAAACGTACTGCGAAATATTAGTTAGATCAAAAATACCCTGCTCCGATCCATTGGCACAAATGAACACTGAGAACATTTTATTGCTACCTACAAGTCTATTTAGCCAACGGAAAATTGATAAAGAAGGACCGCGTATCAGAAATAACGTTCTCTACCTCCACTTAAGGTGAACGCTAGAAACAATGGAAAAGGGGAAGCGAAATGCGAGCAGTGAACACAAACCATTTCGTGCACAAGTAGAAGCATTCTGAGCTCTTTTCCGCCAGCGCGTTCCCCTTCTACAGTAATTCACATGTGGACGGCATTTATGTCAATACAATTTATAATAGAAATGCTTGTACAGCGAGGGAATGCCCTCTAAATTATGCAATTACAGCTTTTCTGCTTAAAGCGACACTAAAGAGAAATATTAAGTCAAGCAAAAGTGATCGATTAGTGCTCGGTAACCTCTAAAAAGGCGTAAATGTTGTCACGAACAGAGCCTTAATAATCGAGAAATTTAGGTAAATGCACGACAGGATTAGAGACTCCGCAGGGACATTCAAGTACTTGCCCGATGATGAAAACACTTTTCAGTTAAATTCTGTTACTAGTACTAAAACACTCGCTGCCCAAAACATCCTTGTATTATTAGACGAAATAAAATACTGCTTGTCCTGTTTTATTTCACCTTTGGAAACAGAACTCATTGAAACAATCCTGACAACGACGTGAGTAGTCGAAAGGTTTCGTTTTCGCTCGACTCCGCACAGCCCATGCTTTCGCGTTTCAGTAGTTGTCGCGTACTGCTTCGCTGCTTTTACTTGCTCGCGAAACTCGCACAAACTGCAAGTAGCGGAGAATTCAACTTCTATGTGATGTCGCGGGATGCCCGAACGGTCTACGCCACCTGACCAGAAATGCCACCTGACCTGCAGCGGCGCATCCGCCGCTCTCTGTTGGTTCGGCACCGCTGTCTGTCAGGCTCCGTTTTTCTCACCGACGGCAGAAAATGGTGGTGATGGCGTATGTAACGTCACCACTCCCCGGTTTTGGTTGCGGGAGACCAGAATTTCGAAAAAAGGGCTTCGGGCCCTTCAGATGCAATCTTCTCCTAAACTAACTTATTTCTTGGCACGAAACAAGCGTTGCGAGGTTTCTGAACTGGTATTTATGCAGTCCACGTCAACTTATTATTTGCCTTTAGTGTCCCTTTAAGCTACCCTAGCATTTGCAGGGTAGCTTAATCACAATATTATTGATCAGCTTTAGAACAGAGATACAGTACCAGTGGCACCCACGACGATAATGGAAGAGAGAATAGTCTAGAGGAATTCAAAATCCCACAGGTAACACCGGAAGAAGTAAAGAAAGCCTTGGGAGTTACGCAAAGGGGGAAGGCTGCTGGGAAGGATCAGGTAACAGCAGATTTGTTGAAGGATGGTGGGCAGATTGTTCTAGAGAAACTGGCCACCCTGTATACGCAATGCCTCAGGACTTCGAGCGTACCGGAATCTTGGAAGAACGCAAACATGATCCTAATCCATAAGAAAGGGGACGCCAAAGACTTGAAAAATTATAGACCGATCAGTTTACTGTCCGTTGCCTACAAAGTATTTTCTAAGGTAATTGCAAATAGAATCAGAAACACCTTAGACTTCCGTCAACCTAAGGACCAGGCAGGATTCCGTAAAGGCTACTCAACAAGACCATATTCACACTATCAATCAGGTGATAGAAAAATGTGTGGAATATAACCAAACTTTATATATAGCTTTCATTGATTACGAGAAAGCGTTTGATTCAGTCGAAACCTCAGCAGTCATGGAGGCATTGCGGAATCAGGGTGTAGACGAGCCGTATGTAAAAATACTGAAAGATATCTATAGCGGCTCCACAGCCACCGTAGTCCTCCATAAAGAAAGCAACAAAATCCCAATAAAGAAAGGCGTCAGGCAGGGAGATACGATCTCTCCAATGCTATTCACAGCGTGTTTACAGGAGGTATTCAGAGACGTGGATTGGGAAGAATTGGGGATAAGAGTTAACGGAGAATACCTCAGTAACTTGTGATTCGCTGATGATATTGCCTTGCTTAGCAACTCAGGGGACCAATTGCAATGCATGCTCACTGACCTGGAGAGGCAAAGCCGAAGGTGGGGTCTAAAAATTAATCTGCAGAAAACTAAAGTAATATTTAACAGTAGGAAGGGAGCAGCAGTTTACAATAGGTAGTGAGGTACTGGAAGTGGTAAGGGAATACATCTACTTAGGACAGGTAGTGACTGTGGATCCGGATCATGAGACTGAAATAATCAGAAGAATAAGAATGGGCAGGGGTGCGTTTGGCAGGCATTCTCAGATCATGAACAGCAGGTTGCCATTATCCCTCAAGAGAAAAGTTTATAACAGCTGTGTCTTACCAGTACTCACGTACGGGGCAGAAACCTGGAGGCTTACGAAAAGAGTTCTACTTAAATTGAGGACAACGCAACGAGCTATGGAAAGAAGAATGATAGGTTTAACGTTAAGGGATAAGAAAAGAGCAGATTGGGTGAGGGAACAAACGCGAGTTATTGATATCTTAGTTGAAATCAAGAAAAAGAAATGGGCATGGGCAGGACACGTAATGAGGAGGGAAGATAACCGATGGTCATTAAGAGTTACGCAAGGGATTCCAAGGGAAGGAAAACGTAGCAGAGGGAGGCAGAAAGTTAGGCGGGCGGATGAGATTAAGAAGTTTGCAGGGACAACATGGCCACAATTAGTACATGACCGGGGTAGTTGGAGAAGTATGGGAGAGGCCTTTGCCCTGCAGTGGGCATAACCAGGCTGATGATGATGATGATCAGAACAGAGACCGCACGGGGGGCTGTGGCATCTTTTAGAATCCGTGCTTCAAGACACCTTTGCCCAGAAGTCACCTGACACAAGGTAGTAGCTAAGACGTACCTAAAACAAAGACATGTTCTAGAAGTTGAGGAAAAAATATGAGGTTAAGTGCGAGGCAACAAATAACGGGGGATGTCGTCGATATACTGCGGACATGCAATAACATACGTTACCCAAAATTCGTCGGTACGCTATCGTGAACAGGCGTTCGACACTGCTACGAGTTCTTCTGATGTTAAGCGCTTTTATTACGCGCAAAAAAAGGAAGTAAACATTCTCACAATCATAACACAGTTCGCAACCACCTTGCATTACATGTCTTCGTGTGAACGAATGCATTCGCTTTGGCAGTTTTATGGGAATAGTGGGGTACACTGACCTTGGAATGAGGCAATTAATTTCTGAGAACATACGACAATCGGAAGAATTTTTTGTAGTTTTGTTAATGTTCAGTGGAGAGCGGTTGTTCTATTTCTTTCACAAGGACAAACTCACCACAGAGAATATGAACCGAAGTGAAAACGTATCTACATCGAAATATTTGTTCGAACAATGAGGTTGGTTACAACTCACTCAGGAAGATGCCTTTAAAGAAAAGCTTTCTTTCAGGACCGTCTCCAATTTTACCAACCGCGGCTGCGGACTGCTGGCTTGCCGAATAGCACATACGTAAAAAACATGAATCGCGTGCCCGAAGTGGTTGCCTGACTCCTTGTCAGGCAACCACTTGCCTTTTGGTCTGCGCCCTAGGCAACTGTACCATACGTTGTCTGAATAAGCTCTTTGGCTTTGACTTTGATATTGGGATCCAACATCTGTCTCCGAGCACAGCAACGCGCGCTCTAAGATTTAAACCACAATCGCGCGTATTCTTTTATCGCGCCAACGCCACCTTGCTGTTTCACATGACTGCTGCGTGGGTCAGATCGCGTTACACGGGTGCCCGAGAACACATGCGTGCGCTAGTTTCCTTTACGCCAAAGAGGCGAGAATAAAATGGGAAATGTTGTAGCATGTGATGGACTACTTCACTAGGGTTTATTTTCACATAGATCACAAGATTAGCGTTGAGTATGCATAATCATTAGGTCAAAAGTCTTTGCATATTCTTGCAACTGACATTGTATATTTGACCTAATATTTGAGATAGCGAAACTAATGCTGCGAAAGCGAACGCGAAACAAAACGTAATATTGATTAGCATTTCACAACCTTTGTTCGAGGGTACAAAGAAAAGTTAAAACCTGCAGAGGATGTTTCCTGGCTCTGTCGTGCTTCTTGCACTGCTCAGGCACAAATATCAACCTGCTTGGCCTGGCAGAATGCGCAACCGTGCCTCAGCCGTTTATTGTCATATACGTCAGTGCAAGTGTGGCTAACCATACAAAAAGCTACATTTTTTTTCAGTTATCATGCGCTATACTTCAGATTTTCGGCATCATCTGCACTTGAATGCTTCACGGGAATGTAAAATAATGAATGTGTAGTCCCGCCATTTAATTTTGCAATGTCCGGGGCCAGATAAATACGAAACATGCTTAGAGGTGCTGATACGCGTGCAAATCCCCCATCAAAGAACCAGCGAGTAATTGCCAACATTACGTTTCGCAATCAAGATATGCAGCTTCCTTAAAAAGGAACAGACGCACTTGGTGAGGGATTATATGCCGTGCGGCGTACATTGCGATTTCCACATATTTTCTTTAATAGGATAATGAATCAGCTATTTTAATTACTTTGAAGATGTCGATGCTGTTCGATTGCGCAAGCTAAGCACCACGTTTTCAGCCACTAAAGACTTTGTAAATGTGTAAATATTTTTAGTGATCCTCTTCACGTAACATTTTCGGTGGATTTGCTGGGTGTCTACTAAACCCACGAAAGAACTCCGTAACGAATGCTCCGTAGTTCCGCTCCAATGCCATCATAAGGCTAGAACACCCCCGAGTCGTGAATAAGCATTGTACCTACAGTCATCTTCGCATAACCGCGAGGCTAAGGTACCTTTCGTGGAATCGATTACATTGGCATGGGTGACTGGCTGCAGATGTACGGGCATATGATGTGTTCAATCTGATGTTCAACTTGAATGCAGAACGAACGATTTTTTTTTAAACACATGAAGGACTGGCCACAAGGAAAAGCTTTGGGGCTATTGGTAGGCCCGTGGGACGGCAGCACACCGCGCCAGTAGACCTCGCTTCGTGTATAGAGGCATACCATGGGCATACATTCGGCTCGGCCTAACGTACATTTAGGACGTGCTCTCTTTCCCTGCTGGAAGGTAGATTAGATGTCCGAATATGATAAGTTCGCGCATGTCATATGGCATAGCACATGACGCCTATCACCTTGTTTGTAAAAATTACCCCCCTGAATACCTAAACGCGGCAATTTGACAAAGACAACGGACGTGGCATCGCGCACCATTTCCTCACCTTTACCACGATGATGCTACTTACATCTGCGAAGACCTCCGCCCGTTAGCGACGCCCACTAGTTTCAGTGATACATCATCCACACGGAATAGAAGCGGCGTCTTTATTCAAAACACGATCCCTTGGCACCAACAACTGCCAGCTTACAGTCTCACTGATTCATATTGTTGCGCGCCTTGAATAGGCATAAGTTAGAATTAATATTTGCTGCATCAATCAGCCTGACTACAGCATACTCACCGCTGTCACCCGTAAACAGTTTGTAATATCTTACGTGGTATGAGAACACGGTAGAGTGGCGCACTTCAAAAGCAAATCTTTCATACTTCACTAGTGGTAGTACTGGTAATAACTCTCTTCACTGCTGCTTCTCACGCTGCCCAAACCCGAGGCGCTTCCTTTCATCCTACCATACAACTTCCGGTACTTCGTGCTCCCCGTGTCCAACCCAACCGGCAACTCCTGGTGGTACTTCTATGCCCACCTGTTTCTACCACTCTTCGCCATACTGCGGCTTCTCTCGCTCGCCCCCGTCTCGTCAAGCACCATGTCCTATCTCAGGAAAACTAAAGGGCGCCGTTTCTAGAACTGGTGATGCTATATTGACTCGATGCCGATTTTATCTACTGGCCCTGCGGACACATAGGAACCTCATCAAATTGGCCATGCACGCTGTAATTTTTGTGTTTCTGACTGACACTGGTGAGCACATATTTGTGATGTATGCTAAGCTTCGCACTCATCTCTAAGAATGCTATATCTGCGCAATTGCCAGCTGGCCGAGTTTCCGACGGTGAAATAGCGGCCGTTGTTCTGGTTTTCCAAGCTGGTGCCACTGTCGCCGGACATCATACTTCTGTTTTATGGCGTGAAATATTTCCCTGGCGACCTCTCCTTGGGTCTTTTCTGTTGGCCAGCAAATCCTCACTGTACCGGTGTTGTGCAACACGCGGTAAAAGTTGCTTTGATTTCCCCGATTGTGCTCTACACCGGCACTCTTCCACTGAGGATATTCGCTTTCCTGAGCATGCTGTTACCTGCATATGTGTTTAATTAGTCTCACAAGTGCAACACAGGGACCACATCGGGTCTCTCACTTCTGACGCCCTGCTCGCGCTGTTAGATACGGGACTTTTTCCAAAGCCTACTTCGAGTTCACCAGACCACATCGAATCGCGTCACAGCTAATTAAGGAGCGCAGAAGCACATGTACCCCGTACCCGAGGCGCAGCATGTGCAAACTAGTTGGCGTCCCCCACCTCGTGCGCCGCAGGTGGAGCTATTCACTGCTTGACTTTTCCCGAAAGTGTAGCGGGAGCCTGGCACGGTTCCAGGTAACGCAGGGCCCGAGCAAAGCTGCTTTGTAGCACTGAAACGTCGCCCCCATCCGCCTTTGTGACGGCGCTTGCAAGTCAGAATGGCAATACCGCAGAGAGAAGTAAGCACTCGGACAATTAGGTCCCAAGGAGCGACTCCGTGCGCCGGGTGTGACACAATCGCACGGGCGCCTACCATTGGCCGAAAATGAGGACACCTGAGTGGGCTCGCCGATTGGCCGAAAATGGCGTCACATAAGCGGGCTCGCCGATTGGCCGAATGTGACGTGTCTTCGAGACACCGAAGGGCTTAAAAGCCAGCGACCGGGAGCAGCAAGAGAGGTTTCCTTCATTCATCTCCTTCGAGCTTCTTACCACGGGCCGCAGCGTCCGAATTGCTGCCGGCCCGTAATGACTCTATGATTGTTAATTTCTTGGTCCTCTCACTGTAAATAATGTAAATAAACCTCCAGTTTTCATCTCAAAGTCCTCCTCAACTTTGGCCAACTCCCGCTCTGAAAGGCAAGGTCCAAAAATCTGGGGGACAGCAATTTGTATTGTCCTCCAGATCCAACAACTGCTTGACAGCGGTGGGATCGTCCTCCAACTCTCACAGCTGGTGGCAGCGCTACGGATGAACCTTCGTCGAGAGAAATCCTG
The DNA here is from genome assembly GCF_023375885.2 of Dermacentor andersoni. Taxonomy (NCBI): domain Eukaryota; kingdom Metazoa; phylum Arthropoda; class Arachnida; order Ixodida; family Ixodidae; genus Dermacentor; species Dermacentor andersoni. The sequence goes on along the minus strand of NC_092821.1, from coordinate 37,441,130 downwards.
AGGAACCCGGAATAGCGAAAAGGAGCCTTCATCCAAAGGACTTCCGAGGAACTTGGAACAGCGAAGAAGAGAGAGCCTTCGACCCAGAGAGTCCTGAGGTACCGGGAAGAGCGGACCGATGAACCAGATGGCAGGCTGCTGCAACCGTAAGTGAGCGTGTGGTTTTTTTCCTTTTGATTCGCCAGACTTCAAATGTTGTGTTTATTTTGATAGTTCTAGGAATCGGCAATTTGTTGCATATTGTGTGTTTGCACAAATTAATTAAGGAAAACAGGTCTAACCACCAGTCGGGGCAGCTGCCATGGATCTTAAAAGGTTGACGAAGTTAGACTTGTTGTTGGTGTGCGACGATTTGGGAGTTGAGGCGGACGAACGGATTAAAACGCCAGCTATCATAAAGGCGATTCAAGATTGTGGCAACGATGATGAAAGCATGAAGATTGCTTGGGAGGTGGTACAAGAACCAGGGGAGCGTGAGCGCCGTGAAAGCACGCGTGAGAGTCACGAACGTAAGCAAAAGCACGAGAAAGAGACAGCAACATTGGAAAAACAGATACAATATTTTCAGCAGTTAAAGGAACAAAGACAACGCCTCGCTGAAAATTCTGTAGGAAGTACAGAGCACAAGAATGAGCAAGTATCTAGCGGATTTTCGCCAAAAGCCGACGAAACAGGTATTGCCTGTGAGATTAGCGGCACCTTCATAGGTGAAGGGAAAAAGCTAGCTGCTAACGATGCCTTAGTGGCAACAGAGGCCGTTAAAGGCCGTAGTGAAAGCGACGAGGTGCTGTGCCAACAGAGCACTTTAGAGACAGCTAGGCCAGCTGTGAATGAATTGGCAGTCACTGCGCGTGTGCGTCGCAGGTAATGTGAACGAGTTAGTTAACGAAATGCAGAGTACCGCTGACCCGACAGACGCGAGCACCCATGTCGAGATAACTGTCGAGTCGGATCTGCGTGCCGAAGTGCAGTGCCCGCTAGACGATGCAGTTGAGGGCAGCTCTCAAGATTGCGAGCTACGTAGCTCAAGAGAAGACAACTGCATTATTCAGGGATCGGTGCAGCTCTCCGCCAGTCTAGATAGCCAAGAGAGAATGGATTTAAATGAAAATCACTCAGACTGTGCGGGTAAGAGACCGATCTGGTCTGACGAGATGTGTACCGGCCAGCACGAGGCGCCAGAGGACGGCATATAAGGGAATTCCAAGAAAAAGCACCGCAGAAAGAAGCGTCGTAATGATCTGAATACGGAGGCTAATGTAGTGAGGCCAAAAACGGCGACGGGCGCGAAGAAAAGAAGGGTGCAGTCGTCGTTGACGATGTTGACGCATCCAAGATATTCGAGCCACCGGTCAAATAGAGACCGAGAAGCATGTTCTGCACGGACGCGGGCAAAGGGCACGGGCAGTTAAATTCCTCGTCGTTCCGTCGTTCTTTTCGAAGTTCAGCATGTAGTACGAAGAAGCGCAAGGTAGCAAGACGAGACCAGGTGGGGAGCAGCGACGCAGTCAATTGAGGTCGTGATGAAAACGGGGCGCCAGGACTGTAACGTCTTGGGGGAGCAGATAGTGAGTCAGCCCTTTTGTTGTTCTTCGGTAGCCAGAGTAGCTTTCGGACCGCGACCACCTCGGGTACGACTCAAAAGTATGAGTCAGTCGTAAACGTTTGGAATGGGAGGCCAAGAGAGCTTCCGTAGAAGTAAAGCATATTGTTTTGTTTTATTTTTTGAGCACTTGAAAATTTCGCGTTTTAAGTTTCTTTCAATCTGTAAAGGTATGAGCTTTGTTTATGTTTTGTTCGAGAAGCTCCGAGAGTTGAAAGACGCGTTTTAATTAAACATGTAGTTTCGCGAGGTGTTCATTAATGAGTAGTTAGGCTTTCTTTTTTTGTGTATGTATGAGTAACCTGAAGGTCAAGGTTATCGGTGAGAGGCCTATGGTAACGTATGTGTGTATTAGTTAAGCTTCTTTTGTTTATGTCTTTTTTTATTTTCTAAGGTTAAGCGCGTAGGTTTTCAGCAAGTGCATAATTTGCACTAAGAGTTCGTAGTTCCATTAGCGCGTGTTCTGTGCGGACGGAAGGAAGCAGGTTTATGACTGGGTTGCTCGTGTGTATTGAGGGCATCCGTATTCTGTCTTCTTTAGTGAGCGTGCGTAGAACTAGTTATTAGCAGACGCATTTTTAAGGGTTCTACGGAGTGCGTATGTTACGCAAGTGTAGTTTTTGTTTCAGGTACGTGTCCTGTATGGACTAGAGAAAGACACGTGAGTAAGCGTGATGGAACGTTTGAGTGCGACGCAAGTACGGGTTCGGAATAGTGGCCACAAAGCTAGCGCGCTTGTGATTACGTATTTGTAGAGTAGACCGGACTGTTCAGTGGCCCCAATACGTGCGACAAGTACGCCACTGCGATAGGTTGGAAACATGCTGTTCGTGTAGTTAGGCCACTTAAGGCACATTCACACCGAAAGCGGAGCGTCCAAGCGGCCAAGCGGATTTTCAACGCGGCGAAGCGGTGAGCGCGCGCGCCTGTTCAGACCGGACGGCTTGCCTGGCGGCCCGCGTCGCAGGAAAGGCGGAGCATCGAGCATGTTCGTGGCACACGTGTCGCCATCTCTTGGCACCGGTCGTCCGTCCTCAACGCGCGCGCGCGAGCATCGTCACCGCGCCACTGTCTTCTGGCCAGCCGCTTGCTAACCACTTGTGAAGAATGATCAGCTCGGACGAAGAAGACGAAATAGTTGGTATTCTACTCGCCGCTTCTTTAGCAACTTTTCAAGACGAGAAGCAGAAAGCTCGAAGGAAAACAGCCCGCCAACGCCACTGGTGGGTTCGCCCCGCCTTGCAAGAACGAGAGAGAATGGGTCATGCCAGTGCTTTGATTCTTGTGTTCAGTGTCCTTGTATACGTCGTGTCTCTTGTCATGTAGCATCGGGCAACATTTGATTGTAACGAGCTGTCGAGACTGTGTCGATCCAGCTGTCTCGGTGGATGCCATTTTGAGTCGGCTTGTCTCCTCGAACCCTAGTTGGCTGCGGGAAAGCGGGAAGCTCCGGCGGGGCGGAAAAAATCGGTCCGAGAGCGATCGGGCTGCCCGCCGCGTTTTCCGCCTCTTTTGCCCGCTCGGCGAGGAGGTTTTCGCCGCTTTCCGCTTTCCGCCTGCCCGCTTTGCCCGCCCCGCCTTCGGTGTGAATGCGCCTTTATGTTCGGCTGTTTTCATTTGTTGCTTGCAGCGACAACGGCCCTTTGTTTTGCAAGAATAATGTGGCCTTGTCGGCATTCGGGGAGAAATGGATAGCGGTTTGGAAAAGTGGTTGGAACTGCTTTGTCAAAATTGGGGAAATAAAAGATCAGGGTTCATTTTGACTCAGTAATAGCGTGGCGAGTCAGGGGCAAAGAGCCTGCGCTTACACGTGGGGCAGCGCTGTCCTGTTTTGTTTGTTTGACGTACGTTCTCCAGGGCCCAGGATCCCGAAGTTCGTCAAACGAGGCTCGACACCAGTAACCTGCAGGTTCTTTCAGCGTTCCTCATGGCCAGCGAATTGATTTCACCGACCATTCCGAACTTCCGGGTCAAGGAAGAGCTGTTAGATACGGGACCTTTTCGTGAGCCTACTTCGAGTTCACCAGACCACATATAATCGCGTCACAGCTAATTAAGGAGCGCAGAAGCACATCTACCCCGTTCCCGAGGCGAGGCATGTCCAAACGAGTTGGCGTCCCCCCCCCCCCTCGCGAGCCGCAGGTGGATCTATTCACTGCTTGACTCTTCCCGAAAGTGTAGCGGGAGCCTGGCTCGTTTCCAGGTAACGCAGGGCCCGAGTAAAGCGGCTTTGTAGCACTGAAACGTCGCCCCCATCCGCCTTTGTGACGGCGCTTGCAAGTCAGAATGGCAATAGCGCAGAGAGAAGTAAGCGCTCGGACAATTGGGTCCCAAGGAGCGACCCTGTGCGCCGAGTGCGACACAATCGCACGGGCGCCTACCATTGGCCGGAAATGACGACACCTGAGTGGGCTCGCCGATTGGCTGAAAATCGCGTCACCTGAGCGGGCTCGCCGATTGGCCGAACGTGACGTGTCTTCGAGACACCGAAGGGCTTAAAAGCGAGAGACCGGGAGCAGCAAGAAAGGATTCCTTCATTCATATCCTTCGAGCTTCTTACCACGGGTCGCAGCGTCCGAGTTGCTGCCGGCCTATAAGGACTCTATGACTGTTTATTTCTTGGTCCTCTCACTGTAATAATGTAAATAAACCTCCAGTTTTCATCTCAAAGTCCTCCTTAACTTCGGCCAACTCCCGCAACCAACGGCGAGGTCCAAAATCTGGGGGACAGCAATTGGTATCGTCCTCCAGATCCGACATCTGGTTGACAGCGGTGGTATCGTCTCCAAATGCAGCAGCGCATAACATCACGTTTTCCCACACCGCCGCTATCCTTACGGGCAGCAAGACATGTCTTGCGCTTGTGAACTTTGAACACTGTGCGCAACTTTTTCTCGTGCAATAACGGTTGCGCAAATTAGGCTACCCTGGGGCTACAAAAGTTTTTCTTGCGAGAACTATTCCTGCGCAACCTTTGGTTGGCTTCCTAACCCTTATCAACTTGGATGCCGTAATGAAAACCTGCTAGCCTAGCAACGCTATCACAACGCGTTTCCGCATTGGTCGTAAGGCTATCCGGCTACGCTAAAACTGTGTTACCAGACGCTCATGGCTGCAAATATTCGCATTTCTCGAGTGCATCAATGTGGACACCGGAACACCGGAATTGGAATACCGATTGCCTGCATCGTTGTCAAGCTCCGATGACAATCACTGTCGCGGAAATGGTCCAAGCACAGCACAGTTGATTTCGTCGGTACGAAATTCTCTCTCCTCACCACACTGACCCACTGCGCTGCAAGCTTCTTGTCCTTCGGGAACATGCGAAACACCACATTGTCTCGCCCGCTTGTGTTCACATAGCTGAATGTTGCACAGAACAAGGGCATGTTGGGCGCCCTTGGCTGTAGGCACTCACTCAGCACAGAAAGGAAGCACAGTTCACGAAAATTGCAAAAGAAAGTAAACGTCAGCGGCGGCAGATCTCTCGTAGCGTGAACGGAAAGAAACACGCCAGCACATGCCAGCACGCCGGTCCGCCGGCACACTCCCCGGGAATGACGTCACTCTCACCGGTTTTCTCCTCCGGCTGCCTCCTCACCCGCCACTCCGGGAAGCAACGGGGGCGTGTCCGCGGGGGGGATTCAGAAAGCAATTTCCGCCCCTTATATTAACAAGAAGAATAAAAAAATTCACAACCCTAAATTAATAGGTCTGTTCTTTCCAACCCCCGCAATTCATGAAATTTGAAAACCGTTTCAGCTTCCCTTTAAACACCTAATCAAAAGTTGATAACAATCCGGCTGAATTTCTTCTTTATGTTCTTAATCATTTGAACGGAGGGCAATGTAGAGAAAATTTTGTTGCTGCATTTCGGTCTTGCATAAGAGTTTTCCATAGGCTATGCAGGCCTATTACTAAAAGCATTTCCTATGGGGCATCATCACATGAAATAACAAGATATCGGATACTGTGAAAATTTTCTTCAAAAGATTTTTGAAAATTTCTGTGCAAGACATGCCAGAATAAAATGGCACCTTTACACTCGATAAACAAGCGTTTAATAGATTGAGGTGCATCACAAAAGCCGCAGTTATTTGAAGAAATGATTATATGCTCTTTCTGCAGCCATGTTCTAACTAGCATGGTTTGAATGTGTAATTTACCCGCCGTGGGTGCTCAGTGGTTATGGTGTTGGGCTGCTGAGCACGAGGTCGCGGGATCGAATCCCGGCCGAGGCGGCCGCATTTCGATGGGCGCGACATGCGAAAACACCCGTGTACTTAGATTTAGGTGCACGTTAAAGAACTCCAGGTGGTCGAAATTTCCGGAGTCCCCACTACGGCGTGCCTCATAATCGAAAAGTGGTTTTGGCACGTAAAACCCCATAACTAAAAAATTTGTAATAAAAAGAACAAGAAGTTTTCGTAGATGGCTCAACTGACCGCGCCCGCATTTGCTAGCTTGGAGCGGAAACATTCACCCGAAACGCGCCCTAGAGCGCGAGGAGGCACGAGATATCGCATGAGCGCCGCTGCAGAAAATAGCTTGCTATTCGAGTTAAGTCTTCTAGTGAATGATATGTCTCGTAAATTCAAGACGTGTTCGCTCTTTCTCGAGAAGGCGCCGAGAAAAAGGCCGAGGTTGACGAAGTCAACTACGTACTCAAAGGCATCGCGGAAAACGTGTTCAGCTTGTTCGTCTTCAACAATGTATCCACCATCCACATCATTGTCAAGGAATGCCACCGCTTTGAGCTCGCCAAAAGCCGCCGCGCCATTTACAGTTCTCCCGGCTCCCTAACACGGCTGCGACGTCATCTTGCGTCGATCGTACCGCTTCACCACCCTTAAATGAGCACGTCATACGTATTGTTCGACGCGAGCTCAAGGCTACAATCCTGCACCGTTCCCGTTCCATCCACGCCCACTTGACCCCACCATTGACCAACCAGCACCAGCAATCTCTCTCATTCAGGCAGTTGTGCGGTAAGAATTTGCAAACCTAGGTTTTCCTGCTGCCTGCTTCGTCTCCCGACCAGACACCCGACCGGTGCCGTCAGCTACGCCTTACAGCGATCTGCATTCTCCTTCGAGATACCGCAACCCTACCGAGTTGAAAACTCCGGACGACAAGCCCATTTGCTTCCGTTGCCTCCGCATAGGCCACGGCGCTCGCCACTGCCGCACTTCCTGGACGTTGCCATATTCGAGCTCCTTTTCGTCGTCTCCTCGCCCATATAGCATGAAAATTATTATTAACGATTAGAATTAATTTAATATCACATTTTCAGTAAAAAAAATCCTATTTAGGTATTTATTCTTTTTGAACCCACTGCCGCTCGATTCATGGCCAATCCCCCGTAGTGGGTTGTGCTATATCTACAGGCTCCAAACCAAACCAAACCAAAGCCCTCCCGCACCGTTACTCGCCTCACCGTATGCCTCCTACCTCTGACGTATCCGCCTATGGCAGTCGTCCTGCTCGCTCGCCGTGACCTCAGCGCCGTCGGTTTCCGTCGCCCCAGCCACGCCGCTATTGGTCGCCGACCAATTATGGACTCCCCCGGACGGAAAACTAGACCATGTAGCTCCTCGGTGTAGTGCTGTGTCATCTTTCGAAATCCTCCATTGACGCTCCCGACGAACGAGAACTTACTTGATGTTCACGTCGACGGTGTCCCTTTGACGCCGCTAGTAGATACTGTAGCCCATGTTTTCATAATGAGTTGCAACCTCCGTCGTCGGCTGACAAAGGTTCTTACGCCTGCTACGACACGAGCCGTACACGTGGTCGATGGCAGCACTGTTGACGTCACTGGACTGTGTACTTCACATATCAATATCGCCGACCGCCACGTTCCTGTTCTTTTTACAGTGCTGATCAATTGTCCCCATGACCTAATCCTCGGACTTTCTTACGGCGCATTCAGCTTTGATAGACTGTTCTGCCGGTACCGTTTGCCTCGAACTTCCTTTGCTCCGAACTGCCGAACAACTTTAGTACGACTGCCTTCGTCAGCCTACATCCTAAAGCCTTGACTTTCGTCGATTTGCTATCAAGTTTTCCTGTGCCAGATGGTGATTACGTCGCTACCCCTGTTCCTGATGCCCTTTTGATGCGCATTATTACTGTACCCCACTCCGTCCTCACCGTCGCCGATATCTGGGCATGTCTCCCCGTCGTCAATTTTGGCCTGGCAAAGGAAGTTCTACCCCAAGACATAGTTGCAACGCTGCGTGCTATAGGAGATGACCACGTCACGGCGTTTCCAGTTGACGTCTGCTCAGATTCTTCACCATGTCCACAATATGCTATTTGCCCTGGCGCAACTTTCCAGCCCATGATTGCTGCGGGCCTATTGCCTGAACAAGCAGCAGCTCTGTGTCGCCTTTTGGTTTCCGACCACAGCATCTTCGACTTCAACAATCGGCAATTTGGCTGGACTTTAATTATTAAGCATCGAATAAATAATGTTATTTCAAAGCGACACAGTCATCCACAGTGACAAAGGTAGTTTCGAATCGTCCCGATCGCCAACTTGACTTACCCAATGAGAGGAATGAAAAATACTTTGCCGTAGTTTTTTGAGAGAGTCATAATTTCGCAGCAAGGGGCAAATGCGTCAGTTGTACGGTTGTTGAGATTCGGCAATCATCCCAAAAGACAAGTATGCCATGCTTCTCGAAGATTAGGACCGATGACGACTGCGGACTGCTTGAACGCTGCATACTACCATTGTGATTCATTTCGCTTGGATCTGCCTTATTCTTCTTGCCTTCTCTGCGAGACGCTACACAGCTGCTGGTGAATAGGAGGTGCATCATCGTAGGTGATTATTCTGTATTGCGATATTGACGATTGACTTACTTTAGACGAACAAGCAAATCAGGCCTTGCGTCCAAACTATACTAGCTGAAGTGCCGGCTTTTTCTCCTCCAGCAGCTCATTAGTGATGTCAGTGCTTGAGAACGAGAATTCATCGATGTCGATTTCTTCACAATAAAAATTCTCAATGTCGTACTCCATGGCCTTGGCGTGGGTGATCGTGGCACTGCGTAATAGGTGTCAACTTTCATTGGTAAAATTTGTAAGCAATAGCACAGCCCGCCCATTCGGAACGTCAACAATGCCTCGTGCCACACAAATTCCTGGGGTCAGCAAAACGGAAATTTCTGTTTTGCTAGGACTTCACCAATGGGCGTCTCTTCACATATCACCTGAACCATAAGTATAGAACGGGCTGCTAGCGTGATCCTGTCGATAAAAACGCGAAGACCGGCTCTATGGCGGCAGGCGTTACCTCGGATCACAGCTTTCCTCGTAGAGAAAGCGATGCAACCCTTCCTGTGGGCGACGATAGCACCATACTCCCGGAGAAAATTTATTCACAGTAATAAATTACGAGAAGACTCACCCAGAACGATGCACCTAGCGAGAAATATGAATTTTTGGAATTCCAGCCGCGCTGACAGCAAGCGCTGCGACAACGTGTCCGCCAGCTCTGCGAACTTGCGTCCCAGTCCTTGGCATAATAACTTTGTTGAGACCCTTCGTCTATTTTCCGCTAATAATTGAGTGATCAGTACCAGTGTCTACTAGCGCACTGACATTTCGATCGTTGATGAGCACAGATTAATTTATTGACAACTTGTCTGCAGGCTTAGGTGCAGGCGTCGTCAAAATTCTGGGTACAGGCGTCGTCGAATGTCCATCAAGCCGAATTCAAGTAGATTCGAGGTCTTCAGCACGTCGAGTATCGGTGACCTCGCCTCAAAAGGTCGCTCACATAAGTTTTCCAAGCGAGGTCTCGGAGAGCGTCTCTGCTTATCCTCGATATATTGAATTACTTGGATGGAATTGTCGCGGTGATGGCGATTGCAACTAGCATGTAGGTAAATGGCGGCGCGCGCTGTTTGACGCTAAACACTTCCATTTCGGGTGGCGCCTGTATGAAGCGGGGGGGGGGGGGGGGGGAGCTAAATTGGCAGCAAAACAGTGGGGCCTAAGTTGATGGTACTTGCACTCGGGATATGTGACACGGCTCACCACAATGAAAACAAAGTGTTTGTCGATTGGAAGAGCGCCAAAGTTCATTTTACGTGTAACAGCGTGAGTATTTTCAAAGCAAGGAGCCGCCTCTGCCCATTGAAGAGCAACATGGGGGGTGACGGGCGCTAGCGATGATGATGCAAGAACAGAGCGCCTCAATGTGTCTGCCTAAGTAAAACGCTGAAAATCGCTCTCCTCGAATGGTGGTATAGATGTAGCGAAACTGAGCCTTAACGTGTCAACATAAATCGCGTGCTGAAATTCACTCCCCTGGGGCATTTTCTTTCTTGTGGTGAGTTAGAGGTACTCCGAGCGCATGCAGCACATGGTTCTGCACGATCCCGCCGATGTAATAGGCCGAACGCTGCTGCGCCCAGTGCTGCTATTACATCTCGTCGCCAACTACCAAACGTATGATCTCCCGGAACACTAGAATGCCAGTCGCGAAAACTTCTAAACTTATGATTGCCGAGGCAGCACTTAGTTGCCGGTTGTACTAGTTTGACTGCCGCTGTAGGGGCTGATTCATGGCAACGGCTTCTGGGAGGAACTCGTCAAATGTCCTCGGCGGACTACGAATATGCCCACCAAAAAGCTGCTCTTCGACACCTCGCATCAAATGACGAGGCTTCTTGTATACCCACATGCTAAGATGGGCTCGCTTGAACACATGTGTATATCTTCCACATGCATTGTCACATTTTCATTGGGATTCTGAGCGCGCCAATGGAGGGCACGTCCTGGTCATTCTAGGCGATCGGAACTCCAGTAGGTCTCCAAGACTCGCCGGCGCAACGGACGCCATAAAGTGAGGACCTATTTGCGGTTCTAGAACCAGGTGCGTGCACCGTCCTCGAGGCTCGAATACACGTTCCTTAGTTTTGTTCTGTCTTCCCATTCATTGAAAGCTGCCACTAGCCTAATGTCGTCCAGTGAGTCTTCCATACCTTCAGAAAGGTTGTCGTGGAAGTAATATGACACTAGCGGTTCCTGCAGAGTGTAGCGAGTCGGTAGTGTGACCGGCATACCTTCCACCATGGCCATTGTTTTCTCAGATGATGACACAATATCAGGGGTAGTCGCTGCATTCCTGCTGCTTGGAAGGGCCTGTTGCATGGGTCAACGTTACTCCGAAGCTCCAACTGAAATGTCACGTTCTATAAATGCAACCTACCTTTAGTTGAAGTGTTCCGTCCGACTCTCTAACCGTCGAGTGAGCACACGCGCACACAAGAAAAGAAAAAAAAAGGTGTTTGCTTCACCACTGGCGTCTGTTATAACAGTTGCCAGCACGTGGACATAAACGTCCTCGTCTGCTTTTTTAAGCCAGTGGTGCTTGTTGCAAGGAGGGGCAACGTATTCAAGCTAAATAAGAAATAAAGTAAGAAATGTATAGAAGTAGCAGTCTCTCTTTGCCGCTCGATTCAATTCACTTGTCGAACATCGCATTTATGATAAAGAAGGTAGCTCAGTTAAGGACAAGCTTGTTTTCGTTTGCGCATTAGATTAAAAATAGGTAGTAGCATAGCATCTGCCTTTTCAACTGTAGCTAACACAGCGAGTGCATTCACAAAGGTTGCTTTTCTTCCCTTAGAGGTGTTTACTGTTTTGCAGCCTCTTGTACAGTTGGCAAAGGGAGAATTGCTTCGTTTAGAAAGCTAAAAAGCTACAGTACCGGAACCGATAGCGAACTACGATACGTATATGGCTCGTTTTGTCTTTTTTTTTTGCCTTTTCGCTTCTTATTTGTGCCTCAGATCTTTAGGTTGTTTTTGCTGAGCTAATTGGACGAAGTTACGTTTCCTCAGAAGATTGCATGGGTTCTGTCTGAGCAAGGGTCCAAAATGCATACCCTAAAGAATGCCTTACTGAGACTACGGAATCTGCGAGTCGTCTTTCGGAGAGTTCGCTTGTGAAACAGGAAGCAGATTACAGAAAACGCTGTTGCTCTAAAACTGTGTTGTTACGCATTAAGTGGAGCACATGCTCTTTCATGCTGACTCCACTTTTAGTAAATATATTATGACATTTAGTTGGCGTCCCTCTGGCGAATTGTTATGGCGAAAATGCACAAACATCCTGCATGTGCCACACACATTGGGAACTTATGTTATGTGAAGAATTTTGCAAGTAGTTGGCTTGGCGGAGGGGTCGCAATGCCTTACAACTGCCGCACATCAACGCCGCTGGTAAACTTGCTTTTGAATCAGTGTTCAAATTGACGTGACCATTATGCGATGCGCTGCGGACGATATGCCCGGATCTTCTCACTCCAGCACATTGTTGGAGCACTACCACTGCGCGTGAGTCAGCGGCGGAAGTGGGATGACAATGTTAGAACGAGGACAATGCCACGACCACAGCGGCACAATGAAAACGCGCAAATACCTAGTGGTACGAGCTTGTGAACAACATTGGCCACTGAATCGGCTTGAGAATGTGATGAAAAAGAAATGCACTCACGGCACGCATGCATGGCAGGACACTAAACATTATGACGTGAATGATATGCATCTCATATCAGGACATCCGAATCATGTCGTCCATGCTATGTCAATCATGGCATGTAGTGCATATCATTCATGCCATTCATTGAATTTCATGTGTGTCATTCAGAACCTGGTACACATTAGATGTCATGACATGTATTTCATGCCATGATTAGCATGTCATGTCATTTATATCATGCATTTCATCTCAAGTTACTCAAGTTATGTCAAGTTATGTCAAGTTATGTCATTCATATTCGGGTATATATCTAGTTTATAGAAGTGACCACGATGGCATCACAACATAAAAGTTGAAACAGAGAGACAGACAGACAGATAGACTCAAAATGGCTAAAGTAGACAAAGTGTTAAATATTTATGTGAATACAGGCCCTGATGCTTTATTTTGTTTAAACAGGTATGGCTACTTATACAGTAACTGATGAAGCCATGATACAGTACCTAACGATACGCACCCGTGATATAAGTAATAAACTAAATACTTGCACGCCGCCACCTGCCAAATTTCTTCGTTAAAGCTTAAAATGAGGTGCAAGTGATCTTTGGATTTAGGTCTTTTGCCTGATTTCATTTGTAGAAATAACACAAACACTACACATGCTTCTTTGTGCACTACGTTTATTTCGATGAAATTATGTAAAGAACTTCATGGTGGGCATAGCCGAAGGGCACGCCGTTACTGCTGCTGCCCTTGTTTCCAAATACCTTGGTTTATTTATCTGAGGAAATGAAATAGGAGAAACAAAACGTTTTTAATTATTCTCCAAGAGAACACTTGCCTGTCACTGTAAAGAGTTACTCTTTTTTTTTCGCTAACCAGCAATTAGGGCACCAAAACATTTAGCAATTCGTGCACAGCTTTTCTGTCTAGCCGTTGTGGCACAGTCTGATTCATCATTTTCACGGCAACGGGAAAGTACACATACCTAAAAAACCTAAACAAATCACCACCTTAACATGGTGAAACAATGGTTTCATTACCCGAACCCCACAACAACACAAAAGACACTATATGAGCGAGGAAGTGTCGACAGTATTTAAAATAAAAACTCAACACGAACTGAACCACGAGCACAACACAAAATAAATAGCGCTACTGAGAGAAAGAATGACTAAATATCACTTTAGCACAAAGAAGATTAAAAAGATGGACATATATGTAACACCACTACATAAACTAGGAATAGTTGCTGCGGCAAATACGATGTATCAGGTTTTAGAGCCGAAATATATTTTTTAGTGTTATAGCAAAGAATCGTGTACCGTCACTCAGATGCAGCGTTGACGAAAATGCAGTACCACAATTAGAGAGCACGTAAATCAGCTGATAGGTAATGCCCGGCACTATCACCATAGAGGCTCGCTAAGCAAAAGTTCTAATGCAGTCTGCTTGAAGTTTGATAAGCGAGATTCTGGTGCACAGATGATGTCGTTCTAGTGTCAACAAATTTGTGAAATAGTTACGAAATATAAATGTCAAGACGAGTAGTGCATGGGTCAAGTAAAAGTTCATGTTTGATTGTGGTTATTCTGAAGTGGTAGCTGCAAATGTTCACTTTGAACCGACTGGATCTGTTATGAGCCGCTTCTGGCATGTTGATAAGATATTGTCGATACAGCGACCAAATTGAGGGCAAACTCAAGTTCACAACGAGTTATATCGAGGAATACCAGTTGACGTACGTTGGAGGGAGACTCACGTGGGTTACAACATAAACAGCCTGATGACACATATGCGCTCGCGCACATTGAAACCCGTGCGTAGCAAGAAAGATTCGGTGTTAAGTATTTGTATGGTGGAGTACTTTTCACAATGTATTCGCCAATTATATACAGGTGGCTCAAGCAGTAAGGGTCATTGCTAAACGTGATAAGTTTGCAGTTGGCAATGTTTGAAATTATTAACCAGGATTTCAGGGAAAACAGGGCGAACGCGGTAGATAGAAATTCAAGATGGTGAGCAAAACGAGAACAACGTGAAAGCAGGAGACAACGTTTCGACAAGTGCACTTGCCTTCTTCATGAACCAGGAGTTACGCCACTCACGAATACGCACGAAGTCATGTTGAAGTGCGCGATGTTTCCTGTTCTTGTAAATTGGGTAGTAAATTCTACTATCGTCAGGAACTACACGCAATTAAGATGAGGGACTAGTAAATGTTGACCCAGTAGTGGCTGCTTTAGTATTGTGAAAGGAAAATTGTGTTTATTTCCGGCACATGGCCGTGCTGAAGTCGACGACGAGAAAGTTGCCTCACGATGACGAAAGTGGCTTGAAGAACAGACGGACGCACAGCGCAAACGTACGTTCGAGCTTTTGCCTGTTCTCGCTGTAATATATGTATGCGAAAGATAGTAAAAGCTTTAAATTTGTGGCAGTCGTATTCGGGTATAAAATTATCGCCAGAATTATAGCGGATGTCAACAATACAACATTTTTATCGGATCATGATAAAAAACGTTTTCATGAGCGTTCTTATACGGCATCTGCGATACTGCGCTTCAGCTTTCTTATAGGTATGTCGTAGCATAAAAATGCCTGATGTAATTAAATTCAAAATTAAGTTGCTACAGTGGGACTCCCGCGCAAACTGCTAACAGGTTCTCCTTTTTCGTGCTGTCCATGCGTTATTGTATGCTCACGGTTGCGGATACGCACAAAAGCAGTGCCATATTGGCACGTTACTATGTTCCCCATCAGTAATCTGAGACTCCAGTAGCTTTCGTTCTCTTTTTACCTAAGTACTTCGAATATATAGTGAAAAGACGCGCACATAGGACACTTCAAATGAGATCCACGTCATCAGGAATACCGGAGGACATTTACATAAAATGCTCAGCGATATCCAATGACACCTGAAAAACTTACGGAAGCTTATAATGAACTCATAGTCTCTCCCACAATCCCAAAGAACACATATGTAGCAATACATGCGCTCTGTCTCTTTGCTGTCCATTGCAAGCAGCACATCCGAGACACATGTGGTTTACTCTAGAAGGATTGACATTTGGGCAAGTTGGTACTGGTTGAACATCTTGAAGGGGCAGCGGAAAAAGACGATGACAGAAGGCAGGAACACACAGGACAGCGCTGTCCTGTCTGTTCCTGCCTTCTGTCATCGTCTTTT
Organism: Dermacentor andersoni; assembly: GCF_023375885.2. Classification (NCBI taxonomy): domain Eukaryota; kingdom Metazoa; phylum Arthropoda; class Arachnida; order Ixodida; family Ixodidae; genus Dermacentor; species Dermacentor andersoni. The sequence continues at coordinate 37,425,837 of NC_092821.1, read as the reverse complement.
TCCGCTGCCCCTTCAAGATGTTTCACACATGTGGTTATCTATTCATCCCCGGTATGGCCTCCTTTGATTAGCACCATGTTAAATAATTCTACATATGACAACATTCCACACACGCTTTCTTGTTTACATTTGTGCTAAGCATTTACTGCCCGATAACACACTCCTTAAACAGCGCTTTCTTTCGGGACGACAACCGAATCTAGCGAATGAACCCAGCAAATCGAGTGCTGAAAGCGCTGATCAGCTTCTCTATGCTATCATGAAGCAGAGCAGTTGACTAAAATTATCTACGCAGGCATCCAATCTCTCGTCGCGTGCAAGTACCGGAAGCGCTCGTGGGTGACTAAAATATTAGCCTTGCAAAACCAAGTGATAAGAAACGCGCATAGACGGTGAACGCATCAAGCGTACTAAAAAGCCAAACGAAACGTAAAGAATCATGAGGGCAGTGATTCGGCGCCTTTGTACTGCCAGTCGCAAAATGAAGACGGGAAAAGGCATAAGCTTTCGATGAACACATGAACAAGTTGAGTTTTGCAGATGGAGTCATCTTGGCATCGCCTGACGCCCTTCTTCAATATAGTGCAAGAAAGCCATCACATGGTGTAATGAGAAGTGAAAATTGAAAATACTGTAGATTATTAGATATTTTACTGCGACGTCTACCAGACAATGGTACTTCACGCTTTGTAGGCACGAAAGGTTAGCAGTCAACCTCTCATTGGTTTTATGTGTTGTTTAAAGTGCAGTGTTCGCTAGACAAGATGGCCATATTATTATTTATTAGGGAAGCGTCGGCGGCGTAGGAACAACGGGAAGTTGTCTTCGTCGTCATTAGAGTGTACTAGAATACGACTGAATGGGACGAGCGGCTGGGGCGGCGCATGCTTTGAAGTGAAGCGCGCTACGACCAAAAATACTGTGGCGGCGCTGCGACCGAAGTGGACTTGGCCGCATCAAGGTGGCGCCGTTGGAAAATGCTGGCGATACTTGTCCGAAACGTCATTCCTACTACTTCGCGCCCTGGTATATGCGTTCAGACTACTCAGAGGGTGTTTATAATTGCATATGGCATGCATTTATACCTTAGGAATCGATGCCTGTCTTTCTCGTCTATTTTGCATTTTTTAATGCCGTTCAGTGATTGCGCGTGCATTGCGGCCTCAGTGTCGGTTTTCCTTATATCATGTTATTGTACTGCTCCCTTTGGAGGGAGCAGCGACGCATACGCGGTGGTGGCTGTCGGGGCATCGACGGGTGCAACGAAGACCGCGGCGAGCGTCCGGACTCGAGAGGCGCACCGGGCGGAGGAGGTGGCCATCGCCTTGGCCGTCTCCGACCCCGGATGCACTACAGTGTTGTGTGACTCTAGAACGGCAGTGAAGAACTACGCCAAGGGTAGGGTATGCAGTGAGGCTGTGCGCATACTGCGCAAGGCCGAAGACTTCGGACGCAAAAGCTCTGTGGTGATCAAGTGGTTTCCGGCCCACATGGGCAGTGACGTGTCGGAACGCGGGAACGTGAACCACAACGAGACGGCCAACTCGGCAGCGCGAGGACTAACCAACCGCGCAGCTGCAAGCACGGGCGCCTCAGAGTGTTGGTCGCGGTGCAGTGCCAAGGACAAGATGACCACCTTCAACGAAATAGTGAAGTGGTACAGACTTAATAGACACACTATGCCGCCACCTCACCCGGGGCTTACACGAAAGGAGGCAGTGTTATACAGGCAATTACAGACGGGGTCCCTGCTCACCCCGGTGCTAGCTAAGCACGTGTGTCCGAGCGTGTACGCGAGTGACGTTTGTAGACTGTGCGCTAAGGAGAGAGCCACCGCTGCTCACATCCTTTGGGACTGTAGTATAAATCCACGAGAAACCAGCGAGAAGACGACGATCCCGCCGCAGCTAGAGGCTGCAACGAGGAGCTATGACCAAGATACACAACTCAAGGCCGTCCAGCAGGTCTCGGCAGCTCTAGAGAGGCAGCGACCACGCGACACCTAAGAGAAGGGGGGCAGCACCCCCAGGAAGGGAGCGGCGGCCCTCTCAGATCCGCGGAAGTAGCGAGGAACCAAGACTTCGAGGAGCACAATGCACGACACTGACGTAGTGGCCGCGTCGCGGTAAAAGCTTGTCCTCCCTGCGTGGAGGGAGCCTAACCGGCTCTGCAGGCATTTTCGCTAAAGTTGTTCTCTCTCTCTCTCTCCCTTTGGAGTGAGTGAGTGAAACAACTTTATTTGGTCCACAATAGACGCGAGTAAACTCAACGTCAACTGGCTGCGCCCACTCGAGGACCATCAGGTGAAACCTGACAGCCCTCTCACGGGCTCTCTGGACTGCCAGGATTTGAGAGGTCTGGTCCTGGGCCCTAATGAGGGTCATGATGTTGGCTTGTAGGGCGAAATGACACGGACACAGACTAGAAGCAGCCAGGACGTCATTTCCTCTTGGGTGAAAGGGCAAACAAATATTTTTCTCGGGCTTGAAGCAGCTTGTATCTTCCGTCTGTAATTTTGCGCATGTAGTTTTCTAACAGTAGGTCTTGAGAAACGCGGGCGGAAAAAGATATGTAAAGTTCCTACATACGCTATACCTCTTACCCAGCATTCAGATGCTAGACGACATATGCACCCATGCACAGGGCCGACAATATAATCGAGGGTTCAACAAAAGTGGTTCTGGTTAAGCTCCCTAGTTCAGGCAAGGAAACAACATCGCTTAAAGAAAGGTATGCCCGTCAACCTAAAAAAAGTCGAATTTTTCCCCGAAAGGTGAAGCACGGATTACGATGTCAAATTAGGAGGTAACTCTACGAAGTAAGGATAATAGTTTTATCGACCCTAGAAACCCGTAAAAAACATTTGGTTACTAACTAAGTTCGCAATGATAGAATGTGCAAGCTTGACTCGACGAGGACGTAGAAAGAAACAAACACACAGAGACAGCACTGTCTTTGTGTGTCTGCTTCTTTCTACGTCCTTCTTCAGTCCCACTTGCACATTCTATCGTGGATTCAGACCAACGAGCCCGCCAACGTGTTTATGTTACCTCCGGCGCCACGTACGCGTAAGTAAACATTAACACATCTCGCTCCATGAGAGCGGAAACTCGCTGTCAGAATGTTGGAGTGAGGAATTGCGATGGCAACAGCGATGGAATTGACCTTCCTGTATCTCTCCTTCAACGAAAGCGAAACGTCGGCAGTCATGTTAGGTAAAATGGACGAGATTGCAACATAGTGTAAGCAAAGGTGGCCACTTCATGGGCCAATTATACTACTGTAGCACGACGTGCATCCCTGCAGTCGTTTTAATGTGTTCTGTAATGATGGCCACCTTTTAGGCCCTACAGTGTCAAAGCACCAATAACCCTAACAGCGTTACCCAGTAGGGTAACGGCTTTCGGGTAACGGTAGCAGTAGGCCTTCGTTACACTTTTACAACTCTCATCCTATAGCTTCCGCCCAGTTTTTATCTAGAGAATACAAGCTTCAAGCATCTGCACAGGCTGAATGCAGCAGGGTGCCATAAAAAAATACTATAGCTTCCTACCCGAGTCCATGTTCAATATAACACTGGCAAGTTCTTACGTGTCGAACGCGTAAGAACGTCCGTACAGTATTTCGCTGCTCGCGTTCTGTCTGTACGCGCGAGCGTCTGACATGTGTAGCTATTTTGCCAGCGCTTTGCAAAGCCGTTTTTCATTTGTTGACTTCGTCCCCGAATGCCAGGATGTGCTACATACAAACATACAAAGCCCCTGCTTCAATGTAGGGACACTTATATTTTGGTTCCATCGAGGTCAGCTTTTAACGCATGGCAATGCATTTCAGTGTGCTTAACCACCATTGGCACACGAACTACTTTGTCATTCCTCCTTTAATTTCAAATTCAATTTTGTGTAGTATGTGGGCAGATAATCATCACCAAGTTGCGACGCTAATCTCGTTTTTTGCCACTGCTGTGCACATATGAGGATTTCTTACTAGGTCAGGCTCTCTGAGCAAGTTGTTGATAGGCTTAATGGAAATAATTTTTCGTAGCAGTAATTGCACATTGATCACATGGCATTTTTAGTGATTGATGGTTGTTTAATGTCATTTTTTATTTGTTTGTGACACAGTGCAATGGATTTTGATTGCTATTTTGGCTATCTGTTCACCAACTTGTTTACCCTGTGTGTTCTTGTTCTGCTTTTTATTTTTTATATGTGGGCATCAATGGCCAATTTCATGCCTGCCTTCTACGTTGTGACATAAACAGGCACTAACATGCTCTTAGCATGGCTAATGAAAAGAGAGCAGATTTGTATTTGACGGTATTGTGGTTGACGCACTTGGATATTTGGAAAATATGCAGCTTCGAGTTCCCCCAATAATACCTCTGACTGACATCTGTTGCAAGAAATATTATTAGGATGTGACAAAGTGCATGCATCATCTCTCACTGATCAAACTGCCTGCAATAAACTCCTTTGCCAACTCGTCCTTGTTTGAAGTGTTTCCAATGCGCTATAATCACATTGCCAGATTCTTTTATTTTTGTGCACAAACAAACATGTAGCTTTCTATTATGAAACTTTGAAGGCACCCAACTCCTATATTTCATTAAAATCCTAGGCATATCTACTCTGAACAATCGACTATATCATTGTGCTATCCAGTGCTTATTGGCTGGTCGAGGAATGCGTCATGCAAAGGCAGTAGTATCGCCATAAGTACTCATCCGAGAATATGTCCCCAAGTAAACATCATTGCACCTAAACTACCGACTCCAGCTTTGATGGGGATGTATGTGTTCATTACATAAAATTCCAGGAGGTAAAATCTGAATCTCTTATTTGCTCTGTAATTTATGCTAGTATATGTGTCACAACGGTTCAATGTCATCCTACAGCACACTGATCATTGTCCTGCATGTACTACAAACAACTCGTCATAAATCTCACTGTCATTAATGAGCTTTTGTATGCACTACGACTTAAGCGCACATATTTTTATGCAGTTCATAGTCATCCTCAAAGATCATTTTGCTTATACGACTACAGTGCGTACACATCACACTCTACCTCACACAGATCATACATAATTTCGTCAGGTCTACGCCGCACATCGCACACATATTGTACAAGCTCTGCGCATTCTTATTGCAGATCGCATAAATCTTGTGCACTTCGTAAAAGTCTGCGTAGCACTTCATTTATTTATTTATTTTATTTATACATAAGGCAGCCCCTTTATGGGGCTATTTCAGGAGTGGGTTAGACAAAAAGAAGTAAACAAAACAAGTAAACAATAACATAATAAAATTCACAAGAAATAAGGCAGATGATACAAATGAAACTCAAAATAACAGCAACACTGAGAGTCAGTACAAAAACGAGAATGAGTCAATACACTGTAAGAACAAGAAAATGCATAAAATCCGGTGTACTTAACTTTTACCAGGAAATCATATAATGACACTGACCTAATTTTTCCGGGAAATAAGTTTCAGAATTCAATAGCACGTGGGAAAAAGCTGTATTTAAATTTGTAACATTGACCAAAGTAAGGCTTAATATTAAGCCTATGGTGACTCCTACTTGACCGAGGAATATCTGAAGGAATATATATGGAATGTGAGGCACGATTAGAAAAATTGACGAGGTCATGCAGAAACTTCAATGACTCAATGTGACAGCATATGGATAAAGGGGTTAGGTTCAAAGAAGATATGGCACGAGAGGGTGAAAACTTGTGATCATGGCAACGATATACAAACCTAATCGTCGTACGCTCTCAATGAAGTTAATGTCGCACAGGTTTATGAGGGTCCCAGACAGGAGAAGCATAATCTAGGATTGGGCGAATTAAAGTTTTATACATTAGTAACTTAGTTTTCTTTGGAGAATTGTTGAAATTGCGCCTCAAATACCCGAGCTCCCGGATTGCTTTAGTGCAAGTGAAATTATTGTGTTTTGACCACGACATGTTAGCGGTAAATTTGACGCCAAGATACTTGTCGCCAAGATACAGATCTCGCCCATTTTCTATGAGAGTTCGTTCAATGTGCATAGCATATTGTTCATTACTTGCCATATCTGTGCGACATGCATACATCTGGTTCAATTTCTTATATTAAATTTTTCAATAGGGGAGCCACTGCTATTATCTCGAACGTTCAGCTCCATATCCTAACAGAAGTTCTTGCCGTATATGATACAATATGCTCTCACGCCGATACAAGCGTGAATACAAGTGCGCAAGGGAATGCAGTTTTATTCCACTCTTTTAGCGCAATTGAGCAAGGGGTTACAAGTGCCACATGGAAAATTGTGATCTACATCGAGCCTATTGGGCTACTATTGAAACCGATCTGAAAAGATAGGTGATCTTTTTCCTTATTCCTATGTCATTTTCGCCCTAAGACGCTGCTCATTGGCCTTTTAAAACAATGTTTCTGTTCGCGACGCCGACTTGCCACGCCTCATTTTATCACCTGCGTTATGCAAACGAAATAAATTTAAATGGGCTTACCTCATGAACAAGTTACGAGTGCGCGTAGACTGTTGAACATCCGTAGAGAGCCGGCTATCGCGTGTCGAAGTGCATACGTTCACTCACAAACAGAAAACTTCGATGCCGCAGCGTGCAGAGCTTCGTAGATGAAGTGAAACACATTCAGGGCAAATATCCCCGCGCTATGACGGCACATGACGAGCGCACAAGCGTATACCACAGAGCGACAAATTCGAAACTTTGCCAATTCGAACCTGCCGAGACTCAAGCAGCGTAACCAGCCATCGCTTCTGTTCTTCGCTCCCAATGCGACAGTTTCTCTTCGTTTGGGCCTTTCTCCACACTTGAGTGCAAATCAAGAAATATTACGCTAAAATAACCAATCTTACCACCAGTGGCGTACTATTTTTCGAGTGGGGTGGGGGGCAAGTCATCCCTCGCTCTCTCTCTCTCCATATATATATATATATATATATATATATATATATATATATATATATATATATATATATATATATATATATATATATATATATATATACATATATATATATATATGTGTATATATATTGTAAATGAGATTTATTGGGGTTCGTAGCGACCGCCGGTTCTACGATGCCCCGAGCAGCTCCCGAGCTCGAGCTTCTGCTGCGCGCTTGATGCTGCCGATGCTGCTGACCCAGTGCGCACGTTCGTTATCTTCCTTACAATGGCCCCACGGAAATAAAGGAGCCATCCTGGCGACTTAGGTTTCTGGAAGGACGGTAGAATCGTGATACGGCTTGAGACACTGAACGTGAACGACTTCGCGGTTACGACGTCGCATGTCGGACGGCGGCGTTAGCGGTTCAATCAGGTAATTCACGGGTGATGTTCTCTCGAGAACGCGGTATGGCCCGTCGTACTTCGGAAGGAGTTTTGAAGCGAGCCCAGGCGTGCGGTGTGGCACTAACAACCAGACGAGAGCACCCGAGAGAAAAGTGGGAGTCGAGTTCTGGGCATCGTGAACGGCTTTTTGACTGTTCTGGTGGTCCGAGGTGAATCGGCAGGCCAGCTGGCGACATTCCTCGGCGTGTCTGGCGGCTTCCGAGATCGGCAGGCATTCGGATGAGTCTGGCCGGGAGGGCAGAATGGTGTCGATTGTATGCAAAGGATGACGGCCGTAAAGAAGGTAAAAGGGTGAGAATCCGGTAGTGGCCTGAGTCGCGGTGTTGTAGGCATAGGTGACAAACGGAAGAACGAGGTCCCAATTAGAGTGATCAGGTGAAAAATACATGGCGAGCATGTCACCAAGAGTTCGATTAAAGCGTTCCGTGGTACCATTAGTCTGTGGGTGATAACCAGTGCATTTACGATGAACAATGGCGCATTCAGCAAGCAGTTGTTCGATGACTTCAGATAAGAAGGCGCGGCCTCTGTCGCTTAAAAGTTCACGTGGACCTCCATGACGAAGGAAAAAACGGTGAAGTATGAAATTGGCGACCTCTTGCGCTGTAGCATTCGGTAGAGCACTGGTCTCCGCATAACGGGTTAAGTGGTCTACCGCAACGATTATCCACCTGTTGCCGGTAGGAGTCAACGGAAGTGGCCCGTAGAGAACTATGCCCACGCGATCAAAGGGTCGGGATGGGCATTGTAAAGGCTGGAGTTCACCGGCGGAGTTGTGTGGTGGCGCTTTACGGCGTTGGCACTCACGACAACAGCGGACGAACGTTCGAACGAAATTGTACATTCCCCGCCAGTAATAGCGGTGTCGAAGTCTTTCGTAGGTTTTGAAGACTCCCGCGTGGCCACACTGAGAGTCGACGTGGAAGGAGGAGCAGAGCTCTGATCGCAAGGTTCTCGGAATGACGAGTAACCAGGTGCGTCCCTCTGGGGCATAGTTGCGTCGATATAGTAGCTGGTCTCGAATCGCAAAATGAGGAACTTGCCGCCGAAGCGTACGTGACGCTGGAACTTTCGACGTATCAGAGAGAAGGTCGAGCAAAGATACAGTCCAGGGATCACTACGCTGTGCAGCAGCGATAGTGTCAACGTCCAGAGAGGATAATGTACACTCGCAGGCGGAGTTGTCACGGGCCTTCGGGGGAAGCGGCGATCGGGATAGCGCGTCAGCATCGGAGTGCTTTTGCCCGGAACGGTAAACCACGCGGATGTCATATTCTTGGATTCGCAATGCCCAGCGGGCAAGGCGGCCGGATGGATGTTTGAGCGTCGACAGCCAACATAGTGCGTGGTGGTCGGTCACTACGTCAAACGATCGGCCGTATAAATATGGGCGAAACTTGCCAAGCGCCCACACAATGGCCAAACACTCCTTTTCTGTAACGCTGTATGTGGTTTCCGCCTTGGTTAACGTGCGACTCGCGTATGCGACGACGTTTTCTGTGTGGCCAGGTTGACGCTGTGCGAACACAGCGCCAAGGCCTACACCGTTTGCATCGGTATGGATTTCGGTTGGCGTTTGAGGGTCAAAATGGCGAAGAATGGGTGGCGTCGTGAGAAGACGGCGCAAGGTTGCGAAGGCGTCGTCACACTCTGGAGACCATGATGAGAGATCTCTAGCGCCACCAAGGATCTGCGTGAGAGGCGATATAATTGACGCAAAGTTTCGAACGAATCGTCGGAAGTAAGAACAGAGGCCGATAAAACTGCGTAGCTCTTTCATAGTGGTAAGTTTTGGGAACGCAGTAACAGCACGTAGCTTCTCGGGATCCGGGCGAATGCCCTCCTTTGACACGACATGGCCTAAAATTGTGAGCTGACGAACAGCAAATCTACACTTCTTCAGGTTAAGTTGCAACCCGGCGTTGGTCAAGCAAGTGAGTACGTGCTGGAGACGGAGCAGATGCGTTGCGAAGTCAGGGGCGAACACCACAATATTGTCAAGATAGCAAAGACAGATTTTCCATTTGAGGCCACGTAGAACATTATCCATCATCCTTTCGAACGTAGCAGGAGCGTTGCAAAGTCCGAAAGGCATGACGGTGAATTCATACAAGCCGTCTGGTGTAACAAAGGCAGTTTTCGGGCGATCGGCCTCTGCCATTGGAACCTGCCAGTAGCCTGACCGCAAATCCAGCGAAGAAAGGAACTCGGCTCCCTGTAAACAGTCCTGAGCATCATCGATGCGTGGTAATGGGTAGAGGTCCTTCAGCGTGATCTTGTTCAAGCGTCGAAAATCAACACTGAAGCGGATGGAACCGTCTTTTTTTGGGACGAGGACCACGGGAGAGGCCCAAGGGCTTTGGGAAGGTTGAATGACGCCTCGACGGAGCATGTCATCGACCTGGTCTGCAATGACGCGACGTTCCGTAGCGGACACGCGATATGGTCTTTGTCGCAGCGGTGAGTGAGAGCCAGTGTCGATGTCATGCTCGACCGTCGATGCACGGCCAAGAGATGTTTGCGCAACGTCGAAAGAATGGCGGAAGCGCTGAAGGACTGCGAGAAGTTGAGATCGCTGCGAGTGCGTCAGATCTTCAGCGATGAATGGGCTGAACACACCAGTCCATGTTGAGTCGGGTACGGAGAGGGCACTCAGTTCATGGACAGCAGTAGAAGGCACTTCGTCGAGGACGGAGACAATTCGTGTTGAATCGACCGACTCGACGTAACCAAGGCATTCGCGGCGGAGCAGTGATAGCGGCGACGAAAGATGATTGGAAATCGGCATCGTGCTGACACCGGCGGCAAGGTCAGGAGCTGCCAAGGGCAAAGGAAGCGCTTTTCGGGTAACAAAGTGATAAGAGGGCATGAAGAAGACCGTCCCGTCGGATATGGTACTACAGAAGACTGGTACGAATGCTGAAGAGCACGGGGGAATACAGGCGTCTTCTTTCACGAGAATTTTAGCGGCAGGATGAACATCGACGGAGGCCAGGTCACCAAAGTGGAAAAGTTCAATCTCAGTCCGAGCGCAATTGATAATGGCATTGTGGCGTGAGAGAAAATCCCATCCTAGAATAACGGCGTGGTAGCACGATGAAAGAACTGTGAATTTAATCGTGAATAAAACGTCCTGTATGGTCACATGGGCAGTACAAGCACCGGTAGGACAAATGGGTTGAGCACTCGCCGTTCGTAGCGACAATCCAGACAGAGACGTCGTCACTTTACGAAGCGAACGGCAAAATCTTGCATCCATAACTGAAATAGCGGCACCGGTATCGACCAGGGCGACTGTAGCGACATCTTCGATAAACACATCAATGACATTAGCAGGTATAGGAGGAGGACTTCGGCATGTCGACACTTGTGCAGTTCTTGCCTCAGGAACTGCGTCGTCTAGTTTCCCTCTTCGTTAGAGACGGGCTGTCGACGCATAGGGGAAAGCGATCGGCGACGGGGGGAGGGTGACCGGAGGCGTTCGAAGCGAGGACGGCGATCAGTCTGGGAGCGAGCTGGTGATGGATCGAAGGATCCGTAAGGCGCAGGTGGATCAGGCGGCACAGAGGGCGCGCGGCGATCGCCATCGAACGCCTGTGATCGGCGGCGGCAGAACCTTGCGACATGACCGGGATACCTACAGGCGAAGCAAATAGGGCGATTGTCCGGCGTACGCCACGGGTTAGTGACGGCAGTGGTGGTCCAGGGGACGCGAGGGGGAGGGCGGTGCACAGGCTGCTGGAAGCGACGCACGGGCACAGTGCTAGGGGCCATTGCAGCAACCGTAGCATAAGTGAGTGGTATAGTCACGACATCTTGCTGGTGAACAGCCGGCAGCGCTTGCTTGACCTCTTCATGGATCACGTTACGGTGATGAGACGGCAAAGTGCTGGCAGACTCCTGAGTAACGGACACCAGAGATAGCTGTCGTGCAACTTCTTCGCGGACGAAATCCTTGATTTGGGTTATCAGGGAGGCTTGTTCTGGGCCGGTGGTTAGGCTGCAGAGTGACGTCGCATTTGGTGTGGGATGTCGCCTTTTCAGAGCTCGCTGCATACGCAACTCATCATAGCTCTGGCACAAGCTGATGACGTCGCCAACAGTGCGTGGGAACTTGGCCAGAAGCGTCTGGAACGCGTCATCATCGATTCCCTTCATGACATGCTTGATCTTTTCCGCTTCCGTCATGGCAGCGTTCACGCGCCTGCGCAAATCTGGAACGTGTTCTATATAGCTGGTGAATGTCTCACCCGTGTCCTGTGCGCGTGTACGCAAACGCTGCTCGGCTCGGAGTTTCCTGACGGCGGGTCGGTCAAATACTTCGGTAATCGAAGTGTTGAACACCGACCACGTTCGGATATCCCTCTCATGATTTCTGAACCAGAGACTGGCCACGCCCGCGAGATAGAATGATACGTAAGCCAGTTTATCTGAGTCATTCCATTTGTTATGAACGCTCACCCGCTCGTAGGACGACAGCCACTCTTCAACGTCGTTGTCGTCGGTTCCGCTGAAGATGGGAGGCTCCCGTTGGCGAACGGTACCAGGGCAAGGGACGGGTGGCGGTGGAAGAGTCTGCTGGTCGGCGTCCGGCATGGCAGAGGGTAGCGTCCGAGAACGGAGTTCCAGGATGGTAGAGTGGAACGTTACCCAGCACCTCCACCACTTGTAAAGGAGATTCATTGGGGTTCGTAGCGACCGCCGGTTCTACGATGCACCGAGCAGTTCCCGAGCTCGAGCTTCTGCTGCGCGCTTGATGCTGGCGTTGCTGCTGACCCAGTGCGGACGTTCGTTATCTTCCTTACAATATATATATTTGTATGTACCACATCCTGGCATTCGCGGACGCAGTCATTAAATGAAAATACAGCTATGCAAAGCGCTGGCAAAATAACTACACATGTCAGACGCTCGCGCGCACAGACAGAACGCGAGCAGCGAAAGACTGTACGGACGCTCTTACGCGTTCGACGCGTAACTTGCCAGTGTTATATTGAACATGGACTCGGGCAGGAAGCTGTAGTATTTTTTATGGCACCCTGCTGCATTCAGCCTGTGCAGATGCTTGAAGCTTGTATTCTCTCGATAAAATCTGGGCGGAAGCTATAGCATGAGAGTTGTAAAAGTGTAACGAAGGCCTACTACTGCCGTTACCCGAAAGCCGCTACCCTACTGGGTAACGCTGTTAGGGTTATGGGTGCTCTGATACTGTAGGGCCTAAAAGGTGGCTATCATTACAGAACGCATTAAAACGACTGCAGGGATGCGCTATAGTAGCATAATTGGCCCATGAAGTGGCCACCTTTGCTTACACTATGTTGCAATCTGGTGCATTTTACCTAACATGACTGCCATCTATGCATGAGGAGGAGGAGGGAGTAAAATATGTAGGGACCTTCGATTAATGTTTTTGCACAAATGGCCCATACATTACATTTTTGTTATCTTGAAGTCCTTGTTACTTAAAGCTTTCTATGGGCGAAAATAAGTATTTCATTGCTATTTATAGCTAATAAGTATTGCTTTGTTCACAGTGTCACTTTTTATATTATGCTCTTATGACACTCAGCTCACTTGTTTTAATGCAGGGGTGGCTGGGCCTGCAGCTGAAGTGCAAGCAGACTGCTGTGTTGCTGATCAGTGCTGATCTCGACGTCCGCCTTGGTCCCACAACATCCATGCACCACTGTGCTTTGTTTGATAAGGTAATATGATATGGACACCTTGTACCGCAATATCAGTTTTGAGTTTTTGTCTCTATAAATACTTAAGAAGACACAAGGACTGGCCTTTCTGATCAATACACTCTTGTTCTACTTTTAAAGTGCTCTTTTGCAGTGTTCCTCATGTGCATGTTTTTGAGGATGCTTACACTCCTTAAATTCAAACTGCCATGGAGCTTGTTTATGCCTTAAGATATCACTCTTTGACTAAGAAAAAAAGGCATATTTAGTGCAGAATTCATAAGAAAAGTAAGGAGGTGACAGGACATAATACGTTCTAACAACCATCCAAATTTACTACTTGCACAGCAATATAAAGCGAGAGGTGAAAAGGCGAGAACCGTTAAATCGACAAGGCATGTTGCTCACACAACTGCGAAAAAGAGACATGGCATGTCTAACATGGTTGCGAATCCAGTAATTTATACATTGGCCTGTGTTTCTCACGTAGTGTCTGCTCCACGATAGCGGTACTTAATATCCATTAACACCTCTGTGCTCTACGTACTCTTTTTTTTGCATGCTTTTTTCATAGGTAGTGATGCATGCTTCTTCATTATTTACGAGCCTACACAGCAAAGCAAGCTTTTACCATTGCGAAGAAAGAATTGTAGGAAAAGCCGACGTGAGGCTACTTTTCTCGGCACTGAACCAGCTAGGTTTGTTGGTTTGGGTTTGCGCTCATTTGCTCGATGGTTTTTGGAGCTTCATACGCGTTTCTTGCTCACACTATCGCAGATAAGCTTGTGGGATATGCGTGTGCAATGTGTACAGTGCACTAAACGTCCAGATTTGGGCCTCACCTTTGGAAGGAAGTGCACTAATGGCACCGATCAAGGTACAAATGATTCTCATTGAGTCAGGCAAGGCACTAGCGTGAATGTTTGTTCCCTTGCCCAAAAAAGCAGGTTTAGGTTCAGTGTAGTTGTAGGAAGACATGTTAAACATAACTTCTATGCTTTGAGTGGGTGCATTTGTCTGAGGGCATAAAGTTTTTTTTTCTTGCAAGTGTCTGTGAGGGAGTGGGTCACTACTGAATCACTAGTGTGTCACTAGTGATTCATTAAGATCGGCATCAAGTTGCCATTAAGTTGTGCATCCCGCAAGTCGTGAACAATCACCCTTTAGTTGGCACATTGCGAAGAAGGGATCAGCTTTGATGCCTTTCATTTTCTTTTGACATACTTGTGCTGTCAGCAATTTCTTCTCAGCTTACTGAATTATTTTGAGGCCCCACGCTGATGCTTCATATGTCTTCTAATGCAGACTTTTCTGGATATGGCTCCTGGCTCTGCAAATATGGTTGAAGAAAAGGCGGCACTTACAGGTGGCTATTCTAGATGTGATACGAACGGGAAATTACTGGTTGCATCTTCTGTTTGGTTGTGTAGGAGGTAAAGGTTTAATGAAAATTCATGTCGCCTTTAACGTGATGATACTCATTTACTTGCTCAGTGACCGTAACTTCCCAAATCATGTTACGCAAGTGAATGAATTTTCGTCGAACCCTTGACAACGCATTCTACCGAACTTATTGACCGAACATTGTAACCGCGACTTACTGGTTCATCTCACTCGCACCCAAAATAGAAATCTGTAAGTGCCATGTTTCATTCAAACAGACTTGCAAAGCAAGGTATCTTAATGCAAAATGTCTGCATTTGAAGTCGTCGGTAATGTCAGCGTGCTGCCTCAATGCAATTCGGCTAGCTTGGAAGAAATTACGGCCAGGAAGAGCTCAGTGCTCACAGAAAATCAGGGGCTTGGAAACTCGAGCGTTCTTTGTAAGGAGCGAACTATAGCAGATCCTTATTTGTGTCTTCTGGGACATACAGTGTTGTAACTTTGGGGTAGAGGACGAAAGATGGACTCTTTCTGCAGACGAAGAAGAAACGAAAAACTTCATACAATATTTACAGATAGTGGATGATAGCATACAGGTAGCAGTAAGAGCGCATCAGACCGACTGGGCGGCTGGAAGCGACTACCTCTTCTCACAACGGGACGGTTCTCCCTTTTAGTCCCTTTGGCGACCCTCGTCGCCAGGAACCAGGCTGAGCAGGGTGATGACGTCACCCACGTCTAATTCTTGATTCGTCGCAGAGAAATGGGAGCTCCCGTTACCTCGCTGATATGCACGTGGTGCACGTAGTAAGGCAGCTCCCGTCGCCTCGTGGTAGCCACGTGGTGCACGTAGTATGGCACACCAGCACGCCCGTCGCCAGATAATACATCCAGAAGTCGAGATGTTGGACGCGGCTCGACGTATGCCATGTGCTGATTGAGTGACAGCCATGACGGGGTTAAAGAAATGGCTTTGCCGCCCTTTCATCTGCTGGTCTTTTCTTTGTTTGGATCTGAGGAAGCTCATGGAGTGGCCGAACATCAACGCCAACAACTTCGGTGAAAGGGGGCACCCTCCCAGTGCTCTCCACAACGCCAGGTCAAACTCCATGAAAACAAACGCTCAACACCCGCTGTGCTCTCAACAGTACCATTACAGTTATTGTACTAAACATGAAACACGCACACGATAAAGAGCGCAGGATACAGACCTCCACAAATAGTGTTCTCAAAGAATACACATTCAAAGAGAATAAACAGCTGAAGAATAGATTGCAAAGCAATTCCTAACAGTCATTCTGGCAGGCGAGACACATCTGAGGCAGTCGAAGAAAGTTTATAATTTGCCCTGTCTCGCTCCGAGTGAAATTCTGTTACTTGTAATTAGGTTTACAGACATGCTGACATATGTCGCATGACCGAACAAGTGCTTCAGCTTCGTTCCAGCATCTTGGCTAATAGAAATCTTGCGCTAGCTCAGCCTTTGTCTTCTTGATACCGAAGTGACCCGCCCAAGCATTCCCATGCGCTAACTCTAAAAGCTGTGGTCGGTACTTTTCGGGCCCGAGTAGTTGGTTGTATGTCCGACCCTTCAAATCGTAATATTTCCGGTACTTGAGACCTGACCTAGTGTAGAGCGAGATGTTCTATGGGGCCAACCTTTCATTTACATTAGTCTGCAGCACAGTTGGAGAAGGGTCACTTTCTTGTGCGGCGATAGGTGCCTCTCGTTCAAGCCTACTAAACTGTTCCCAGCAAGAAGATGCGGGACTAAGCAGTAAACCTTCCACTTCAGCCCCAGGTGCACCGTTTTTGCGAGTCTCGAAAGGCTCCTCATCCACTAACACTGATCCGGTAAATGATCCGTCACAAGTCTGAGTCATCTGCTTTTCATCAGCCCTATCTCCCGGCCTAGACTGCCGCTGTGAGGACGTTACATTGTCAGTTTCCTCGTTTGAAGATTAGCTTTCACGTTCCTTTAAGAGGGAGCGTGTCCGCGATCGCGTTAATGCCATGCAAGCGAGACTGCTAGAAAATGACCGGCCGTCCTTTTATAAAGCTGCTCCGATTTGTTCGAAAATAAGATAAGAAAAATGATCGAGAAAACTTGGACTCATGGCTTCCTCCGTTGGCAACCTTCCAAAACCACCCTCGAGGGGTATACCCTGGCAACTGGCAAGCATGCGCTCTGCTCTTCTGCGAGTTGTCTGATCCAGGTGCATTCCCCTGTGTAGTCTCCGGGACAAACACAGGACGGATGAGTAACATCCATGATGGTGGCGAAATCGCGAAGTGAAGGGCCCTGCACACTTTCCCGTTTACCACGACCTCTTGCATGTATGGCTCGATCAGCCTCAGATTTTTGTCTGAATGGCCAATGCAGGCGAACGCGATTTGCTCCTTGCAATTTGAGGAAATATGCTTTTCCTTGTTGCAACGGAAGCAGGTGATTGGTCTCCGGGCCTCGAACGCTCGTACGTCTGCCTTAGCTTTAGCGGCCCCAGCTGACTGGGCTGTCTCTGCTAGCCCGTCCCTCGCCACCTACGCTTTAGTCAATACTCCCTTGATGCACTCGTCACTCGTGGATGATTTCTTATTCGGCGAAACTGGGTTGTGAGGGGAAAACCGCTTTAGAGAATAGTCCTTTTTTCTAGCCCATCTTCCTGAATCGGTTTTTCTTGAAAGTTTCGGCGTGTGTAATATTCCTCCGCGAGCTGCGCGGCCTTATCTAGGTTTACTGCTGAGAGCATGTCCTGCAGCCAAAATCTAATTTCTTTTGGAAGAACTATATAAAACTAATCTAGTGCTATGCATTCAAGCACCTTGTCGTGTTTACGATACACTTCTGCACTTTTGAGCCACTCTTTTAAGTTAGACTTGAAATCGTACGCGAAATCAATGGGCGACTCACTGCCCTTTTTTGGCTGCCTTGGCAAATGCCTTGGCAGAGAGGCGGTATTTGCGAAGAAGCACGGCTTTTACTTTTCCATAGTTCTCGTAGTCTTTTTCCGATAAGCGTGCGAGAACTTCCGCGGCCTCTCCTGGGATAACTGAAACACGTTTTTAAGACCAAAGGCTTTCGTCCAGCCCTACCCTTTCACACGTGCGTTCGAAATTCAAGAAAAGAAGTGCGATATCACCGCCTATCCTGCACGGTAGCATCAGATCCTGTATTCTCACTTTAGGCGTAGCATCTCCACCGGAAAGGAAACTTGAACGCGCCGAGGTGATTCGAATTTGCTCTATTTCCAGTTCTCTCATTTTAAGAGCATAATCTTGGTCTTCGTGACATTCTTTCTCCTCTTCCTCCTCGCGCTTTTTTTTCTCCTCTGCCTGCTCGAGCCTTTTTCTCTCCTCTGCCTCCTCGAGTCCTTTTTGTCTCCTCTGCCTCCTCCCGCCTTTTGTGCTCGTCTTCGCGCATTTCTTTCTCGCTTCTCCTCTCAAGAATTTGTCCCGAAACCTCTTCGACTTCCTCCTCAGTTACCTCTTGTGCCCTCATAACGTCCAAAATGGCTTTCTTTTGCCTTGCCGCGGTGAAAGAAATGCCCATCTGCTGACAAACATCAACAAGGTCCTGTATCCTGAACTTCTACATCGCAATCTGACGGCTCGTCCCCGGTTTTGCCTAAACTTAGCTTTGCTTCCGAAACCGGAATTCTATGCAAAGCCTGAAGCGAACTAAGACAAAACCACTGCAACCCTTTCAGAATAATTGAGCAATGGTCCTTAGCATTTACGTGAGCGACAAATCTCTGGAGCTGCGAGAGACAAACATCGGGCACTCACCTCTCCAAAGTAGCTGACACCGGTGGTCCTCGTGGCTGCCATAGAGCGGTGTAGCCAGCGTTATCTGGCTTCGAATCCCGCAGCTTGCCATCCACTGTTCTGACTTCAGAGTGGAGGACGAAAAACGGACTCTTTCCGCGAACGAAGAAGAAACGAAAAAAGTTTATACAATATTTACAGGTAGTGGATGATAGCGCACAGGTAGCAGTAAGAGCTCATCAGACTGACTGGGCGGCTGGAAGTGACTCTCTTCTCACAATGGGCGTGTTCTCCCTTTCAGTTCCTTCGGCCACACTCGTCAGCAGAAACCAGGCGGGCCTGGCGGATGACGTTGGCCGCGTCGAATTCTCGATTCGTCACGGAAGTGGCTGGGCGATACTTGAAGTCGCCTCCCGTGTCGAATTCTTGATTCGTCGCGGAGAAGTGAGAGCTCCCGTCACCTCGTTGATATGCACATGGTGCAAGTAGTATGGCAGCACCCGTCGCCTCGTGGTAGCCACGTGGTGCACGTAGTATGGCACAACAACAGATAAATGTCATCTTCATGGCGACACTAAAGGATTACCTGTGCAGACAGTCTCAAGAAAATTTGATGTATTAAAACCAAAAGAGCCCATTGAAACTACAAAGATATCTTGAGGCTGTCTTCCTACAAGCACACTAAACCTCCTGCTGCCATTCTTCACAAAGGAATCAACACTATGGCAATTCACCCAACCCTGACGACAGTGACCTGCATCATGGAAGTCGCGAACAGTAAGCTCTTTCTGAGGTAAGACCACGAACCTAACCTGCCAGAACAGGAACTCTTTTGGCTTGACTTGGGTCAATGACCAAAAACTCATTATAATGAAACAGGATGCATTAACAATTGCAAACTCAGGTTGACGTCTTCATTAGCATCAGTTTGTGAACAACCGGTGAAAAAAGGCCCAGTGTCACTAGTGATCCTGCCCAGGAGTCCGTGATGCCAAGTGTGAAAATCATTTGTATAGGTTAACAATCGTAAAGCAAACTTGTCTTGACTTGTCGCTTATCGCTTGACAAATTTGTCGCTTGATACAATACCGTGCACTTTAAGGAGTGGTGGCAAATTTTTTAGGGGTAGTGAGCACCTGCACTGCACATATGATTTAGTTAAAAAGAAAGTAAGGGAAAATGGGCCATATAAAACTAATTGCAATCATATTCGCATACGTCGATTCGCTGAAATCATCTCCCAATTTTTTATGTTAGGAAGTATGAAATTTCTTTAAATGTAGCTGCTGTCAGATGATTCTGTAAAAGTATTTCCCCTTATGCATATACTATTAGTCCTAAGTAAATTAAAGACGGGAGTTCTATCTGCTAAAACCTCAGTATGATTATGAGGGATGCTCCTGAGTGGGGGACTCCTGATTAATTTTGGACACTCGGGGTTCTTTAATGTGCGCCGAATGCACCCTATATTTTTGCAGTTTGCCGGCATCGAAATGTGGGCATTGTGTTAGCAGTGAAATGTCAAAGCCACTACGCCACCATGGTTTTTACGTTGCTGGCAGAGGGGTAGTTTCAAAGTAATTTAGTTTGCTCGACTAGTTTGTGCAGTTTTTTAATATTACATTTTAGTCTTGTTACTTCTGTTGCTTCAATACTAGTAATTATTCTTGATCAAACAGCATTTTTCTTTTATTTGGTGATAACTTGTTCTAGTGGCCTGCTAATGCGACAAGCTATTCTACCACAGTAATGCATGTTCCTTTAGAAGTCATAAGCATTGCAGAAAACCACTTATTTTTACTAAACTTTGTTCAGTATCCTATATGTTTTGAACGCTGGAGCACTCTTAGCTGTATGAATGTAGGCAAAACTGCTTTTGCCTACATGCACTATGTACTATGTAAGTGCATAAGTGAAAATAAATTGTTGGCTTTTCTTTACTTTTTCAGGTGCCCTGCAAGCTCTCACTCAAGGAACACATTCCAATAGTCATCTGTCAGCAGACTGGGTGTATCGAAGTATCATTGCAAGGTCCAAAAAACAACAGTTGTCAGATGAATGACATGCTGTTGCTTCAATTCAGACGACTTCACTAATAATGAAAACTTGAATGTCTGTGCAAAAGAATCTCCGTATGGTATACTCTTTTATTTACAAATACAAGCCATTACTTCATCTCACATTTTCACCTCAAAATTACTCTACCGTAGAATTGTGAACAAACCATCACAGCAACACACCGCAGTAAGGTCAGCAGAAGTGATCGTGCATGTAGTACCGTTACAAGAATTCTACTTGAATTATTATAGTAGATATGTAAAGGAAGTGGCAATATTTTTTAGGGTTGATATTCTTGCAGGTCGTACAAGGTCGTTTAACTTGTAGGCATTCAGCTCGTTCAAACTCATTAATGATCTATGAGCATCCCGTTCATTTGCGAGAACGCAATCCCATACACACGTGTAGTGCGACAAATCGTTCAGTCTGCTACAAATCATTCAGTAAACGAGAAATCTTACAGTCTATGGAGCAATAATAGCCTACAACATTTCTCGTAGATCCTCGTTCCCATCGTTTTCAATAGGGGCATTACGTGTGATCGTTACTTACTTGCTTGTGTTTATGTTTTTATTGTAATGGCAAAAACTCTCAATGCCCTACCACTCTCTGAAGAAGGATGACCAGCAAAGCTGTGTATCTTGGCCCCTTAAAGGAGTATTGACACAAAAAAAATCCGTGCCTTTTTCTGCTTTAATAAGTAGTTAATGACCCAGTAATCACGACACGAAACCTCATTTACTTCAGAGCGCGACAGGTAATTATTTGTAGTCTTTTTTTGTAGCGACCAGTCGAAGTTTCGGTTCCAGAGAGCAACGAGTCAGGACAAGCGGAAATGTAAACAAAGGGGTCACGTGTTCGCAAAAAGCCATGACGTATGCTCTGACGCGCAGCCAGCGTGCGCGACCAACTTGCTGAATATTGTCGTGCGACTGCCGCATCGGTCGGACGACCGCAGCCGATGACAGCGCCGGTAGCGTGAACGTCATGGCCACGTGGTAGACCCGGCGGGGCGGGGCCGGCGAGCGGGCGCCTCGCCGCTCTGATCATGTCAGTTTTTTTTTTTTTTTTTTCATTTCTTGGTCGAAACGGGGGCGTCTTTCGTCGCTGACGGTGGCACATGAATCGGCTACAATTCGTTTCTGACACGAAATAACTTCTAGAACAAAGTGACCTCGAAATTGTGCGAGTTATAAAACGTTGCGCGCTATAGTAAATAGTTGGCGTGATTTCTACTCGGACGCGGTAAGCGCAGACGCGCCAGCAATCGTCCGTATACGAAGCGGCTCGCCTGACTGGCGTGTTTACTCATTGCTACTAACGGCACCTGGAAAACTAACCGTATTTTCACTTAAGAGAAACATAAATGTTCAGGTATTGATTGTGCTGACGAATTTAGGCGCTTTAGTACGAGCTGCGGACGCATCGCAAGGACCCTCGGCCCCGGATAGATGGCCGGCCATCTAGGCTTACATCGTCTCCCAGTGATCGCAAGATCGCCTGGCATGCTCGTTGACTTCTCTCGGTGCCAATGAAATCAAATGTGCTGCAATTTAAGCGTGACACAACTGTGTACACGTTGGGCCGACTAGCATAAGCGCTTCGTTATACGAGCTGCAAGCGATCGTGTCGCGAGCGCAACCGGTGTCGGATTCGATGGCCCAGCGAGCTATGCCTGCCGGCTCCTTGCCATCGGCGGCTGTCAACGGATCCGATACTGCTACGCGGCCTTGCAGAAACAAGTCTACAGTGCTCGCATAGACGTGTTTATATTGTCATCATTCGTTTCAAAATGGAGAGCTGCGCAAATACGTTTGCTTTCACTTTCTGTTCGAAGTTACGCAGCATGCCGAACGTCCAGGCAGGGGCGCCGGTTCTGGGCGGAGCTACCCGCCGCTCGCTCATTCGTACGATGTGTCCCTAATGGCCGCATGCGGCAAGTCGCACACGACGCGCCGTACGACAGATCGCACGCAAAATCGCACCATGTGTCTCGCGCTTTAGACGTGGCCAATCACTTAGCGACTCAGATAATGCGGCCGGCGACGGCGACGACGAACCTCAACAAAACCCTCGCATCAGCCACGATCAATGGTAAGGCACAACAAATCGGCGTTGGACGTTGTGGCAGCGCAGTCAAGCTGATAGTGTGGGAAATATCCCGATGGACACGACAAAAACTGCAATTGCAGCGACACGGAGAGCCTCCCACTACAGCAGCTAGAACAAGCAACAACAGAGGAGAAGAACACATGTAAGCCGCATGGCGGCCAAGGAAAATTCGTGACGTAGCCACATGACGCAGCGTTTTCTTGGCTATTTACAATCCCGCTTGATGTCAATGTCGCGAGCTCCTCTGTTTTGCGGTTGGCTGCGCGCACGTATCTTAAAATTGATGTTAAATATGTTCTAAGCGATATTCGCCGCTGATATTTTATAGACGATGTGTGTGTGACCGACTAAATTAATCTCACAAGTTATCTCGACTTCAAATTTTTGTGTCAGTACTCCTTTAATGGCGAACTGCACCTCCGCCGTGGGTCGGCTCGGCGTAGCACTATCTTCAGGATCGGCCCACGTATGGGGAGCGCTTAACGCCTACTTCACCCCCGATGCGGGTCGGCCCAGCATTGCATTATCTTCGGGATCGGCCCACGTATGAGGAGTGCTTAACGCCTGATTCACCTGGTATTGCACTATTTCCGGTATCAGCCCACGTATGCGGAGTTTTTTTGCTTACGACACGAAAATTTCTTTGAATGGTAGGGGTATACAGCTTCGCTATAAAACTTTCCTCGTTTTGCTAGTACTTACAGAAATGTCCAAAAGGGCTGCCGCGTAGTGTTAATGAGTGCCGTAAGCGAAACATATGAGGAACGCGTCGCGCGATCCCTCGTACTACGCAAGTGAAGCGCTTCCGATAGATGGCGACTCAGTAAGTCCTCGCCCCCAATAGCATGCTATAATATAGCATAGCCACGCGGCGAGGCTGGGTAGAGCCTATCGAGGGAAGGAGCGGCACGCACGCGAGCGAGAAACGCGGCCCGGATGCGTGCACTCTCCTATGGTGCGTGATGCAAGGGGATCATGTGAGGGAGGAGGGGCGTTCTTATCTGGAAGATGCTAAGGTGCCTCGATTGCCTCCTCGCCCGCCTCTCCGCACAGCGGGGAGACAACTGCGGCGTCTTATGCGGCGTTGGCCACGCTAATCGCGGACGCCGTGGTACACTCCTATGGCGGACGCTGTAGGGACGCGTTGCCGGCGCTGCTGTGTTTACTGTGCGGTTTGGCACTACTTTACTGGTCTTCCCCCAGCTTCACTGGACTCTGGTGTTTGTGGTAGCAGAGCCACGCATCATCTTTCGTTCCATCGCTCTTTGCGCTTGAGGTATATCATGTTATAAGTTCAGTATTGACGCTACAGGTGTATTATGCTTGCGTGCAAAAAGACCTGTAAAGGTTTGAAATTAGCGAATTCCACGTAGCTACCCTGGGCCACTCAATCTTTCAAAGGATACTTGAGCTATTTAGAAGCGTTATCTAGAAGCGCTTGCGACATCATAAACTTTAATATATTAGGTACACACATTATACATAGGCTGATCAACAAGGAAGTGGCTGTCCCCCTTTGTGTCATTACAGCTAAGCTCGGGAATATCGCCTTAGCCACACATAAACAAAGTAGCGGACTTAACTGTCAGCATATACATAAAGCTATTTTCTGAAGGTGCTAGTGTAAAAGTCTTGTTTTGCCTTTTGCAATTGACCTAAAGAATTGGGGTACAATCACTTGTGCAGATATTTCAGTTGAACATACAAATACCGAAGTGATATGAAGTTTTCTTTTTTTTTCGGAACTGACAAAAGAAGTGCGTGCAATTTGCGCTACCGATCCTATCGTGTAAGTATTACATCCCTACGTGCCGCGGAAAGCGCTTAAATTTCAAAACAAACGCCATTTGCTCTTCTCCTCGCGGGCGCCGCACTCCCAGCCAGAAAGTCGACGCATATACAAGTGCGCCTACGTAGAGTGCTGTGACGTCGCTCAGAGTGACACGTGACCAGTGGCGTAGCAAAGGGGGGGGGGGGGGGCCGGGGGGCCAAGGGCCCCGAGTGCAAGGGGCCAGTGGGGGGGTCCATATATGTATGAAGACACCCGGAAATTGTTGATATTCTCGACTTCCTCGACTACACCCGGGGGGGGGGGGGGGGGGGCAGAAGACCTATGGGCCCCGTGTGACAGACGACCTAGCTACGCCACTGTACGTGCCATGGAGAATTATTCATGACAACATCAGTTATTTGTTTAATCTGTTGTTTCAAAAGACGAGTTATTGTTTAGAGAAATAAAACAAAGAAACTGAATATCTGCGTGTTTTTCTTTTACTTCGTGCGGTAGCCAGAAAAATGTACTACTTTCGTTTCGTCTGGGTGTTCCGACGTCGTGCAGTCGCGCGCGCAGAGACGGAAACTATCACATTTTCTACAGTGTTCCAGCGCTGCGATAATACTCTTTCGTTCTCCCACGCCTGCCTTGTTTCTCGTGATTGTGGCACTGATCAGTTGTTCTCGTTCAGAGCGCGCAATATCGTCCGCTACGCGACACGACACAAAGCCGGCAGCTCGTGCGGTACCATTACCTGAGTGTGGCAGAACGCAGGGAAGGAATTTTGCTTGCGGAGGCTGAATGGGGCAGAACGAGAGTGTGCCCATGTTGACAGTGACACTTGCCTCCGGTAATCATGGGTTCACCGTGCTTTAGTTATTTCTTTCTCTGCTATTAATGGAGTAATTCGAAAAATTGCTGCGTTGGAAGACTCCTTGGGGGCCACGTAACAACTTGCAGTGTCGAACTAAAATGTGCCATGGGGCCTGGTGATGAGCCCTTTAAGAGCTGTATACTATTTCAAAGCCACCTCCGTTGTCAGGTAAAACGACAACCGTTTTGTATTCAGATATAAAAAAATTTCATTATTGGAACGTATTGTAAACTTTGATAGAATTATCGCTCGTTCTGCGACATACTTGGACACAAGACACGCGACACGTGCCATTCGTGCCTCACAGCTGGCTTACTATTCAAACTGTTGCCGCTGGGCTGCTTCAGTTTGAGACATCAGTACAAGTTAGGTTCAGTATAGCATTATCAAACAATCGCATCACTTAGTGCGCTGTATCCGCGTTCCGATAGGGATACCTAAATTAGTATATACAAGTTCACGATTCGTTAGCACTGGCTCTAGTGGATTGTCCTAGTGCAAGATGGATGGATGGATGCAGAACTTTAATAAGGTCCTGAGGTACGCGACTCAGCGCGCTGCGGGCCGCTCCCACGTTGGGACAGTCAGGCCTTGCCCGACCGCCGCATCGTGGGCCCTCTGGACAGCCCATAGTTGCGCCCCGGCAACGGGGCTCTTGATAGCGGAGAGCCACTTGTCTTCATTGATTCGTTCTGTGCCTCGTAACGAGGGGCAACGCCAGAGCATATGGTCTAGGCTAGCGATGTCATTGCAGTGCCTGCAAGAACTAGTGGCATAGGTGTCGGGATAAATTTTGTGAAATAAAGCCGGGTTGGGATATGAGCCTGTTTGCAATAATCTGAGGGTCAATGCCTGCGCTCTGTTTAACTTCTTGTGTGGAAGGGGAAAGTCTCTCCTGCCGAGATAAAAGTGCTGCGCAATTTCGTTGTATGTGGTCGGTTGATCTCTGTTCTCCACCACTGCGGGCCGGCGTTGGAGTTCTCCATGGTCGCGGAAAGCGAGACCTCGCGCCTTGGAGTGGGCCAGCTCGTTGAGGTTTGTGGGGCCTCCCATGATGGATCCCATGTGAGCGGGGAACCACGTGAGAGTGTGGGTGGCGATGCTTTTGCCGTCGAGGATGCGAAAGGCTTCCTTACACACGGCGCCAACGCTGAAGGCGCGGATGGCTGCCCTGGAGTCGCTAAAGATATTGGCATGTCCGTCGTCCAGGAGGGCCAAGGCAATGGCCACTTGCTCGGCCGCATGCGACGACGTGCTTCGTACCGAAGCGGCGTTAACGGTCGAACCCCTGTGGTTGATTGACACTACCGCGAAATTGTTGCTGTTGTAATACTGGGCCGCGTCAACGAAGCAGCAGCCGCCAGGCAGTTCTGTTGCGCGGCGTAGGAGCGCCACCGCTCTGGCCTTCCTTCTTTGTACGTTGCGCTGGGAATGCATATTGCGCGGGGCGGGCGATATGATGATGTTATCTTTCTGCTCTTTTGGAAGGCCCTGGTAGGCGTTTTCGACAGTGGCCGGGGGGACGCCCATCTCAGTTAGGAGTCGTCTGCCCGCCCTGGTGCCGGAGAGCCTGAGAATCTGTGCCCTTTCTTGTGCTTCTGCAATCTCTTCTAGGGTATTATGAATACCCAACTGCAGGAGTCGGTCGGTGCGTGTGTAGTTTGGTAGCCCGAGCGCGCTCTTGATCCCCCTCCTTATCATGGCATTTAGCTTGTCTCGCTCGGCCCTCTTCCAGACGTGCATGGCCGCTACGTACGTAAAATGGCACAGCAAGAAAGCGTGTACTAGCCTTAACAGATTCTCTTCGCTCAGGCCTCTCCTTCTGTTAGCTACCCGCCTGATTAGACCGATGACGCTATCCGTCTTTTTAGCTAGTTTGTGAATGGTGATGCTATTCGTGCCCGCCCCTTCGAGTGTCATTCCCAAGATTCGAATGGACGCGACTTTGGGAATGGGATCTCCGCAATTGGTGTAGAGATTAATGTCAATTTCAGTGGGGGGTTTCCAGTTCTGTGGCTTGCGGCCCTTTCTACTTGGGCTGTAGAGAAGGAGCTCCGATTTCTTTGGGGAGCACCGGAGTCCCGTGCCGGTTAGAAAGCGCTCTGTAGTGTCGACAGCTTCCTGGAGAGCGGCTTCGACTTGTCCGTCACTGCCACCCGCGCACCAGACAGTGATGTCGTCCGCGTAGATCGTGTGACCGATGCCCTGGACCTGGCCTAGATACCTTGAGAGGTCGACCATTGCGATGTTGAAGAGGAGTGGTGAGATGACTGACCCCTGGGGGGTGCCTCTTCTGCTCAGCTCCATTTTCTCCGATTCCAAATCTCCAGCCTTGAGGATGGCGCATCGGTCGCTCAAGAAAGATCTGACGAAGGCATGGAAGGACGAGCCCAGGTCGAGCTTGGAGATGGCGTCGAGGACGAACTCGTGACGGATGTTATCAAAGGCCTTCTCCAGGTCCAAACCAAGGATGGCTCTCGTGTCCCGAGTGCAGCGTTCCAGGATTTGGATCTTGATAAGCTTCATGGCGTCCTGGGTGGAGAGGCCTGGCCTGAAGCCTATCATGTTGTGAGGGAAAAGGTCGTTGGACTCGATATACTCGGCAATTCTGTTATGGATGGCGTGCTCGGCCACCTTTCCTACACATGACGTCAGCGAGATTGGGCGGAGGTTGTCCAGGCTCGGCGGTTTACCGGGCTTTGGGATTAGTATGACCTTCGCCAACTTCCATTCTTCAGGTACAATTCCCTGCTCCCAAATCCGATTTATCTCATCTGTAAGAAACTCGATCGATGCGTCCTCTAGGTTTCTGAGAGCCTTGTTGTTAATGTGATCCGGGCCGGGTGCTGACCTACCATTGAGGTCGTGTAGGGCGCGGCGGATTTCACTGATTTTGAAAGGCTCGTCCAGCGCGGAGTTCGGCTTCCCTTTGTATACTGGGTATGCCGCCTCATCGGCCACAGTTTTGAGCGGCAGGTACTTCTTAGCCAAGATCTCCAGCATGTCCTTTTCCGAAGACGACTTCTTGGCTTCGTGGAGTGCTTTAGCCAGGACAGTTCTCTGGTTTGACTTGGTGCCGGAGTCGTCGAGCAAGTGTTTGAGAAGATTCCACTTCCCTCCCG
This sequence comes from Dermacentor andersoni, assembly GCF_023375885.2. Classification (NCBI taxonomy): domain Eukaryota; kingdom Metazoa; phylum Arthropoda; class Arachnida; order Ixodida; family Ixodidae; genus Dermacentor; species Dermacentor andersoni. The sequence goes on along the minus strand of NC_092821.1, from coordinate 37,397,676 downwards.
TGCGCATCTGCCCGTCGATTGAATTGCAAATTTCGTCCCATTGCTGCCTAGACAGGGCTTGGCAGTGCTCGTCGATCTGCTTGTTGATCTCGGCTATCTTTTTTCTGAGCTTGCGATTCAAGCGTTGGCTTTTCCACCTCTCGAGAAGTGATTGCTTAGCCTCAAGAAGGTGTGCTAGCCTACTATCCATTTTGTCTGTCTGTAGATCCGTCTCTATGGTTTTGGTGGTGGAGCAGACATCTTGCCGAATTAGTGCGCACCACTGGACGAGACTCTCCGGCTTTTCTCCACGGGCGGCGCGGGCCTTGCGAACCTCACGGAATTTGTCCCAGTCAGGCACCGAGAATGCCTTCTTTCTTTTCTGCTCCACTTGTAAGCTGGTGACCGTGATGTAGTGATCACTACCGAGGTCTATGAGCAGATTCGACCACATGGCTGAGACAGCGTTTTTAACAAAGGCGAGATCCGGGACAGAGTCCCTGGTCGAGGAGGTGCCCCGTCTGGTGGGAAAGGCTGGGTCCGTCAATAGAGAGAGTCCCGCATCTCCCGCCTCCTGCCACAAACTTCTACCCTTGACCGTGTCGTGCGTGTAGTTCCACGCGTGAAAGGGGGCGTTGAAATCGCCGGCCACAACCAGGGGAGAGTTTCCGGCGAGTTTCGTTGCCCTAGTGATGATGGTTTTGAAACGTTGTCTGTGATCGCTCGGGCTGCTATATACGTTAAGTATAAAAATGCTAGAGATATTGGATTGGCTTGGGATGACTTCTACTAGGGAGGTCTCCGTCTTGCTAGGCCGGACCCCTAGATCGTGTGCGACAAAAGTGAACTTGCTGCTGACTAATGTGCAGATTCCTCTGCCATCCCCACGGAGAGCAAGAGCTTTGTATCCCGGGAGTGAAACCTGATCAGTCATCGTTTCTTGCAATAATATAACATGTGGCTTTTCTTTGTGAGTGCGAACAAACTGCTGCAGGGTGCATTTTTTATGGCGGAGTCCCCTGCAGTTCCACTGCCAAATCCGAAATTGGGTGTGTGGCGCCATCCTTGCTGTATAGAGCGCCTTCCGGCGTTGCTACTAGGGTCTCGAGGGAGGTGGTTCTATTAATCGGTCCGGGAATGTGCAGTGCTGGCGGCGTAGGTACCAACGCGCCATCCGTGAAGTAAACGGGACGTACGTGGGTTGACGTCCTGATGTCCATTTCCTGCACCTTGGACTCTATCTCTGGCATTCTGTTTTCTAAGCATTGAATTTTGACATTTTGCGCGTCTAACTTCTGATCCACGACCAAGAGTCGCTGATCCACTGCAGATAGTCGTTCGGTAATCTTCTTGATCTCGTAGCAGATTGAATTCAACATTTCTCTGACTTCGGACTTGGCTTTAGCCGGTACATTTTCGGGCATGCTGGGAACGGCCTTTCTTTTGGCTGGGTTGCCTGAGTGGCTCGCATCCACGACCATGGGAACATCTGCAGTTTGGGGAGAGGGGGTCCCCGAGGGGGATGAACTAGCGACTGGAACGGCGTGAGGTCCCCGAGGGGTTTGGGGAGAGGGGGTCGCCGAAGGGATTCCTGAGGGGGTTGAACTAGGGACTGGGACGTGGTGAGGTTGATTAGCCTTTCTGAGCTCTGCTATTTCGGCTCGCATTAACTCGATTATGCTGCGCATCTCGGCATTTTCTTTCCTAAGCTGAGCTATTTCAGACGAACCATGCTCTGGCGCCGCACCCTCAGTTACCTTTACGGCAGTTCTCCCTCCACTGCGCACTCTGTCTGCCCAAGTGGCACCTTGTTTCCCAGCACCGGCTGGCTCCTCGAATCGGACCCTGTTCTGTGGGCCCCGGGAGTGGCTTCCCGATCTGGAGCGGCCCCGGGACCTGGACCTGGAACGGCTCCTGGACCTGGACCGGGAACAGCTCCTGGGCCTGGACCGGGAACAGCTCCTGGACCTCGAGCGGCTTCTCGAGGGGGAGCGCCTGCTCGAAGGTCTAGCCGGTTCGCTGTCGGCGCTTGTCTGCGCTGGTGGCGGGTCTCGCTTCCTGGATTCCGCATTTCTTTCCCTTCTCCTCCGCCGAACGATGTACGGGAGTTGGAATCGTTGCTTGCAAATCTTGTCCGCTGTAGCGTGCGGGCCCCCGCAGAGGCTGCAAGTAGGCGAGCAGGTGTGGTTGTCGTCGGGGTTGTTGGCCCCACATTTCCTGCATAGCTTGTCCTCCGGCGCTGGGCAGACGTCGGCTCTGTGGCCTAGTCTACCACAGGCATAGCAGCAGTCGTGCTGCCTGAGGTACAGGGAGCACTTGACTAGCGCCGAGCCGTAGAATACGAAGTTGGGGACCTTGTAGCCGTGGAAAACGATGACTACCGTTTCGGTATTCTTGATTCGCTTGGCTCCCAGGGCTAACGGATTTCTCTCGCTGAGAATGCTTCTGTCCAGGTCGGCCTGGCTCTCCGACACATCAATTTGACGTATGACACCCTTACACGTGGCGTGCGGCGCGGCTTCGTAGGTGCTGAGTTCGTACTGTTTGATGCCCAGGGTGATGCAATTCATTTTTAGATAAGCATCTGCGTTATCGCGAGACGCGGTGCTGAGGACGATAATATTTTGTGTTGCGTTGGGGCAGACGATGTCATGGCTAGCTTGCTCGGACGTGAGTCCTGCCGCGGCGGCGACGGCCCGACCAAGCCGAGCGGAGCCCGTTTTCTGAACATCCAGACCACCCCTGGGGCGGGCGATAATCTTCCAGTGTTCCTTCGGGAGCTGAGGCATTCGCGACGACTTGATGATCTTGTGCTTTAGGTTAATGGGCTTTCTGCTGCCATGGAGACGCTCGTGGTGCCCCTGGCTGCTTGCCGCTTCACGGGTGCTGTCGCGACGAGAGACGCGCAGGGCGTTTTTCTTGACAGCGGCGGAGCGCCAGCCGTGCTCCTCACCAAATTCTTCCGGCGGAAGATCGTCTCCATCCATTACAACAACCATTCCCTCTGCCATGACGAGGCGGGACTAACCCGCCCGGCGAGCGCTGGTTAGGCCTTGCCGTCAGACTGAGGGGAGCGTGGCGTCACGGAAGAGAAGCAGCTCGAAAAACCAACGAAAAGGCCACCCACCGTAGAAAAGTTGGTATCTGTGGGTTCCTCTCTTCCTTATGCATCCGTTGGTGCAGAAATCATAGGGATTGAGATGAATTTCTCAACGAAAATATCGAGCAAAGCAGGAGCCGGTGTGGGCACGACCGTACTACTCGGCGTCTTCTTCTTCCTCTCCTAGTGCAAGAAGATAAATAAATTTTGTAAACACGCTTCGTGGTGGCTCGTTTCCGTTATAAAAGTACCAGTTTACTAGCAAGTAACGATGCGAAATATCACAAAGGAAACACAGAAACTGGCTCCAACTGCGAACTTCTTTCGATGGAAGCTCTAAATTAGCTGCGTGTTATATTTTGAGTTTATGTACTTCGTGTGTTTTCATTTCTACAAGAAACACAAAGGAGGCACACATTTCTTGAGCTTCTACATTTATTTCAGCGGTAAGTTGTTAAGAAGCTTGTGCGTATGGACAAATTGTGTGTTTACAGCGGCAGCCCTTCTTTCCGAAATCCTAGACTTTATCTGGGAATAAAAATAAGAACACAATATATTTTATTATGTATTTGCCAAAAAACTGGACGGCACTCAATGTGAAGAGTTAATCATTCATGGATTTGTCTGTGCGCACAATATATACGGCACAACATAATGAGTAATTTCTTAAGAAGTCAATATGGGCGCACGTAAATTGTATATGAAATATGGTAAACGCAAATGAACACAATACCTAGGAGAGGCAATTGCGAAACATTTTTCAGCAAGTGGCAAGCAACAACTGAGAAAATAATAACAAGAAACAAGGTCCCATTGGTTATTGTTTCTAATAAAGAAGGATGAGCACCGCAATCAGCCGAAATAAAATTAGCATCCTTGGCACACTTTTTTCACCAAGTGGAAAGCTTGTATGTGCATTGCAAGAAATCTGAAAATGGTGCCAAACTTGCCCACTGTGGCTTCGCCTACTGGCCGTGCCAGCTTTAGGGAAATCTGGTAATCTTTGTTGTTGTTCTTTTTTCATTAAAATTGATTAAATTACCGTTATTGAAATGGTTATTAGCCTACCTAGACGGGGCAATTTTAGTCATGACCAAGCCAGGTAAGGATAAAATTTCCCGATCGCGATTAGCTTCTTTCCGCAAGCTGTGGAAGAGCGCCAGTCACAATCGAGAAATCCAATCCCGGTAAATAAATTGGGTTCGGAGGTCGCCTTTACCGCTCCATAAATCCTATGCCACGCCAACTTGGTCCCGATTGAATGTGGCCCATGGGATTGAAGTAATTGAAATATGTTGCATTACTCCAACGTTTCCTTAAGCTCAGCATAAGCTGCAAAAGGAATGGCTGGTTTTCGCTCGAAACATTTCTCCTATGTTCCTATCGGATATCCCTATGGACCACTGTCACCATTCCTCTTGTATACTTTGTATTTACTTTACTTTTGTAAAAGCTTGCAACTGTTTTGGTGGTATTAATCCGCCTTATAAAAAAAATAGCTATGCACCCGCCGTGGTTGCTCAGTGGCTATGCTCTTGGTCTGCTGAGCACGAGGTCGCGGGATCGAATCCCGGCCACGGCGGTCGCATTTTGATGGGGGCGAAATGCGAAAACACCCGTGTACTTAGATTTAGCTGCACGTTAAAGAACCCCAGGTGGTCGTCATTTCCGGAGTCCTCCACTACGGCGTGCCTCATAATCAGAAAGTGGTTTTGTCACGTAAAACCCCTTAAATTAAAAATAGGTATGAATTTGATCCCAGCCGAAAGTGCCACAGTAGTGAACCCTGTAGACATATGCGTCATCCGACAACTTCACTTTGGGTGCAGTCAGGTGAAGCTATTATACAAAAACTTGGCTCGCAATCCGTGGGTGTGCAGCGAAGCTGTTGAGAACCACCACTATAACTCAGAGCGAGCTATGAAATGCTTTATTTCATTAGAGAAATGGTAGTAACGATAATTTAGAGTAATGGCAGTAATTGGTATATTTGATAGCATGCCCCCGCCCATAGCCAGGCTGCAACAACATTGAAATCAATTGTTAGGCTGTGTCTTTTATACGTGAAAGGCTAGGGACAGCACTCACCACGTGGCAAGCTGCCGCCGTAGCGGCAACTTGTGCAGCAGTAATCTTTACCGGGAAACGTACGCGAAGAGCGCCACGTGCTTTGCATTGTTATCAAGAGCGCCTTATCATTCATTATGCGTGTAGTTCACAAGGTACCTTTGTGCTTATTCTTTATTCAAACGGATGCTGTTCTGTATGTTGTCTACGTGATTCGAAATAATATATGCACAGTTGGCTTCACTTTGTTGATCGCTCGAAGTCGCTGCCTTACGGAGTTACGAGCCACTGCTCCTGGTCTTGCACTACCGCCAGGAACAGCCCACATATTTCCTTGCGGACGCGGACACGAAAGACGCCGACTAGCGAGAGGCTAACAGTTTCGCTGTAAAGCAGTTCTGTTTGGTTTCTTCCTCTAGCCCTCCAGGATCGGTGAAACTTTTCTCGGCGCAAACCTACTTCATCTTTCTGCCACGCGATGTCAAGAAAACCGTGAAAACTCCCCAACTAATATATGACCAGTACACACTGATTTTGTATGATTATACCGAACAACAACAACAAAAAAATAATTCTTCACGATTGTACGCCTTTCTGACTATTAGCCCTGTGATGCTGATCAAAATTTCTCGGGCTGCGCCTACTTCGTCTGTCTGTCATGCAACTTCACAAAACCGCAAAAACTCATCACGTGCAAGTGATGTGTACGCACTAAATATGGAATATGATGGTACATGAAACTGATTTCTTTTGTGGGGGAGGGGGAGGGGGGGGGGGGGAATAGCTGACTGTCACCTTTCAAATGGAATAAAAGGTGCCTGCCCGCCGACAGCTATCGCACTGGCTTCTAGGTGATGCCGGAGAGAATGAAGTTCTATGCGTATATTAAAAAAATTGTAGGAGACCCTAATCTTTGATTTACGTGTCTCTTAGTGGACTCGCACCTCTGCGTTGGTGTTCTTTAGGTGAACTTTAGACAAACGAGATGCACCAACTGAGCTCGGAGGCAATTGTTTTCCATTAATTAGCGAGTTAAATATCATGTAACTATCGTGTGTGTAACGCATTAGTGAAGTCATTAGTTCCGCTTTCTGCTTCCGGGTTTCCGGGGATTTCGCCAAAGAAGTGCTCACATGGCGGGTCTCGAAACTCTACGAGTCTAATTTGGTGTGCGGCAATCAGTGATTCTTTTAAGTCTAATTACTCCAGAAACTTCAGTAACTAAACTTTTAACTAAACTTCTGCTCTGAAATCGTATGCATAGTAAAGCCCATGAATTTTCTTCGGTACTATATTTTAGTATTTTTTCTGGCTTATCTTCAATTTCGTCCCTGGCGTTCTCAGCGATTTCGATGTAATTCAAATTATTGGAGACAATTCAGTAGCTGAACTTGGTAAATAAATAAACATATGATATCATATCTATAATAAGCCCCTTGAATGTTGTACTGTACCGTGTTTTTCAATTTTTTCTGATTTATCTTGAATTTCCACCCCAGTCGTCACAGGAGGGCAATCGGAAGTGCTGTGCAAGAAACAAAGATATCTCTGGATGCTTGTGCCACTAAAAAAATCTTGCTTGGCGGTATCACGTTCTCGAGCCCTTTTTGGGCAAGTGTACAACATCGCTCTGCCAAACTATTATTCCCTAGGAATTCCTTATAGCGCCATTTTAGAGGGCAGATCTTAATAGAGCGTTCTAATAAACGTTAAAATGCTTGCGCTAGCGTTAGCGTGTTCCACATGCGAAGCGTTTGCGGGACGCTATTCGATAAGGCTTTAGTATAGCGTAACACAACGATACGCCGCAAAGCGCGCAACTTCCCTGTGCCGTCTAGGCTCGAGTGGTCAAAGCTAGAAATCTTATTAGATCGCCATCTAGTTAACAGTACTGAAGGCAGTGTTTTGGGACAGTAGGCAGTTTTAGAATAGAGTTTATCGCCTAGCGTGCTTTCCTTCAAGACTTTCAGTTTAAGGTGGTAGGCCACCTTCAATAACAAATTTTTTACTAGAAATTGAGTTTTTTTTATTTTATTTTTTTGCATTTTATGTAAGCCCAAACTTTCCGTAACATGTCGTAAACAAAAAGAAATATTTCTACGACCACTAGTTTAGCAGTTACAGGGAGTTTTCCAACCGATATCCTCGCATATTCTGCAACAAAAATTTGCATTATTTCTTTTGTAGACGTATTACTCAAAATATTTTTTTCTTTTTCTTTTTATGCTGCCGTCCAGCAGCCAGCCGAACAAAACTACACTCTAGCGCATCTCATGGAGGCTCCAGTTTTGATGCTGGTGCATTGTGGACTTCGGTGTTGTTTTTGAAATCTTTCACACGGTTTGAACATTCGTTTACGTTTTTCTCAAAACAAGGTTTGCTCCACCTCAAGTTGCCTAAACTTTGATAACATTTTAATAAATATTTTATTATGAAATTCTCGCACTCATTCCTGACATGGAAGTGTCAGAAATGAACTAGAACAAAGGTAATTGATGCGGTATTTTTGCATATACTGCTCATTTTGCAAATCACGTTTGTCAAATTTCGCAATTTTTCCTAAATGGCAAAATTTATCGCCGTGCATTTATCCAAGTTCATTTGATAGCTCTCACTTTTAGCTACATAAATGCCTAAGCTTTCCCTATTCAGCAGTTCATATGTTGCTTATCACTGCTGGCACGAATTTCACTTTTACCATATTTTATGACAAAAATTACATTCCAAAAATAAAATCAACCCTTTTCTGCACTTTAAATACTTTGTAGCGACCGTCCGTCACTATACGTTGTCCCGGCTTCTGGGAAATATAGTTACCTCACCTTGCCACCACGTAGGGGTCATTGCCCCCTGCTCTGCGAAGTGAGGTGGCTGCCCGATTTGTGTGCCACCACAGCCACTCTGCAAACCTGCTTTTACTGTTGTTAAGAATGGCCATACGGGGTGGCAACGTGCCAGCTTTCAGCCCGCTGCACGTGTTCCAGGCCCACCAGTCGAAGCGCCCTTCCGAGAGCTGCGGTCGGCAGACAGCCACGTGGCACGCGATCAACTCCGGAAATTGGTACTTGGCCGCGCCACCCGAGACGGAGCAGTTCTACGAAGCCCTCTGACGTCGGCACTGAAAGCTGGGCGGTACCGAGAACTGCGGATGACCGGCAGCCACGTGGCGCGCGATCAACTCAGGAAATTGGTACTTGGCCGCACCACCCGAGACGGAGCAGTTCTACGAAGCCCTCGGTCGTCGACTCCGGAGCCTTTGTGAGTATGGGTTCGAATGTGTGTGCCTTTGTGTGTATGAGCCATAGTGCGGGGCGGCGGCGAGTTTACAATGCTTGGACGAACCTTCCCGACCATTCCTGCTCCGACACACCCCATCCTCCAAGTCGGCACACCTCATCCTCCAAGCCGGCACACCTCACCCTCCATTCCTGCTCCGTCCTCGTCCGAACGATGACGTCGAACTATGACGTCAAGCGGAGAGCTTATAAGCAGCGTTTGCCGGCTGCTAGAGAGTGCTCGTGTCGTGCTCGTGTCGTGCTCGTTGTCGGGAGCTGAGTGCTCTGTCATACTAGAAATGTACTAGTAAGCTGTGTGCTCGTAAACTGTTTGCTGTATGTTAGTTTTGCGGGCTCCATATGGGAGTCGCGCTAGTCTGCCAATGTATGTCTTGTTTTAAATGTAAATCCTGCAATTAAAGCCTGCTCGCCTAGTCCTGTCGTCCCAAGTTCATCTCTACAGCTACGTCCGACAAATCCTACAACTGAATGGCAGCGGTGAGATCCGACTACGGCTCCTAGATCGGCCTACGACTCGGAGACAGCAACGGCAGGTGACGGACGTTGGCACATGGTGACCGACCGGCATCCTGATCAAATTGGAGGCGACTTGAGATTGACCACCTCTTGCAACTGACTGGATACGGCGGGGAAGGACTGGTGATATGGTGCTGCTTCAGTGGGTAAGCGTTTGGTTTTGGCTGTAAGATTTACCAGGCTTCAATTTCTCTGTGTTTTTGAATTTGATTCGCTGGGATCTGTTACTTGTATTTTGATTTGCGTGGGTATCGCAACAAGTATTGTGTGACAGCAGAGCCAAAGCTTAAAGCAGCGACCATGGTCCTAATGTGTTTGACGAGAGCTGACCTGTTGTGGTTGTGTGAGGAGATCGGGGTAAACGTAGATGAGAACTTGAAGGAATCAGAAATTCGTAAAACCATTCTAGAAAGTAACAATGATTCCAAATTCATAGAACAAATGGGCAAACGAATTCTAAGCAAAAAGCGGGAACAGGAAGCAATTAGGCAAGAACTGGAAGACCTTAAGCAAGAACAGGAAAAAGCAAGGCAGAAACTGAAAAGCATTACACAGGAAGAAGGCCTAACAGAAGTAACGAGGCAGTACATTGATGCATTGAACAATGAGTTTCAAGGTTTTGAGCAGTTAATCGAGCGAAGTCAACGGCGGCTTGAGAAATCTGTAGGCTGGATGCAGCGAAAGTGGCAAGAAGTAGATTGCAGATTTTCGTCGAAAGCCGAGAAAAGTAGTAGTACCTGTGAGAGTAGCGGCACGTTCATAGGTGAACTCGAAGTGCTAGCAGCTAACGAAGCCTTAGTGGCAACAGAGGCCGTTAAAGGCCAGAGTGAGAGCGACGAGGTGCTGTGCCAACAGAGGACTGTAGAGACAGCTAGGCCAGCTGCGAACAAATTGGCACAGTTACCGCGCGTGTGCGTCGCATCTCATGGTAGCGAGGTCGTTAGCGAGGTACAGAATACTACGGACTTGACAGACGCGAGCACCCATGTCGAGTCAGATCTGCGTGCAGAAGTGAAGTGCCAGCTGGACGATGCAGTTGAGAATAGTTCTCGGGGTGGCGAGCTCTGTAGCTCACGAGAAAACAACTGCATTGTTCAGGGATCGGTGCGGCTCTCCGCCAGTCTAGATAGCCTAGATAGGGATGATTCAGTTGTTAATCATTCGGACCGTGCGCGTGAGACAGCGATCGATACCGACGGGCTGTGTGCAGATGCACAGCGTGAGCTGGGCAATGTAGTAGAGGGCAGTTCGCAAGAGTGCGAGTTGTCTAACTCGAGTAAAGCCTGCTGCATTGTTACAGAGTCGGTTGGGCTGTCCGCCAGTCGAGGCAAAGTGAGAGTAGATTTAAATGTAAATCACTCAGACTGTGCGGGTAAGAGACCGATCCGGGCCGACGAGATGTGTAACGGCCAGCACGAGGCACGAGAAGGCGACATGAAAGTGAGTGCGAAGAGAAAGCGCCGTAAAAAGAAGCGCGGTAAAGACCGAAAGACGGTAACTAATGTAGCGCCGCCAAAGATGGCGAGAGACCCAAGAGGGCAGGGCGCGAGGAAAAAGGTGCGGTCGTCACTGACGATGTTGACGCATCGAAAACGTTCGAGCCACCGGTCAAAGGGGGACCGAGAAGCTTGTTCTGCACGGACGCGGACAAAGGGCACGGGGCAGTCAAATTCCTCGTCGTTCCGTCGTTCTCTTCGAAGCTCAGCGTGCAGTACAAAGAAGCGCAAGGTGGCAAGACGAGACCAGGTGGGGAGTAGCGACGCGGTCAGTCGAGGTCATGTTGAAAGCGGGGCGCGAGGACGCAAATTGGCAGGAGACCGTAACGTCTTGGGGGAGCTGATAGTGAGTCAGCCCTTTTGTTATTCCTCCGTAGCCAGAGTAGCTTTTAAACCGCGGCCACCTCGGGTCCGACTCAAAGTATGAGTCAGACGAAAGCGTTTGGAAAGGGAGGCCAAGAGCCCTTCCGTAGAAACATGTTGTTTTGTTTGATTTTTTTGAGCATCGGAGAATTTTCGCGAATTGAGACTGGGATTTCTTTCAATGTGTAAGGTTTGAGCTTTGTTTCTGTTTTCGTTAGAGAAGCTCCGAGATTTGAAAGATGCGTTTTATGTAAACCTGTAGTCTCGCGAGATGTTCATTACTGAGTACATAGGCTTTCTTTTTTTTGTGTGTGTAAGTAACCTGTGTGTCAAGGTTATCTGTGAGAGGCCTATCGTAACGCGCGTGTGTGTTATTTAACCTTCTTTCTTTTTAAGTGTTTTTGAATTTTCTAAGGTTAAGCGCGTGAATTTTCAGTAAGTGCGTGATTTGCACTGAGAAGAGCTCTTAGGTCATTAACGCGTGTCCTGTGCGGACGGAAGGAAGCAGAACGTTGATGACTGGGTTGCTCGTGTGTGTCGAAGGCAGCCGTATTCTGACTTCTCTAGTACGCGTGCCAAGAGCTAGTTATTAGAAGACACATTTGTTCGAAGGTTCCTCTGTGTTGCGTAAGTTACGCAAATTTGGTTGTTTATTTAAGGAACGTGTCCTGTGTGGACTAAAGGAACAAATGTGAGTCAGCGTGATGAAAACTTTGTATGATGCAAGCACGTGTTCGGAATAGGGACCTCAAACTTAGCGCGTCTGTGATGACGTACCTGTGGAGTTGGCCAGACGGTTCAGTGGCAGCAGTACATGAGATAAGTACGCCACTGTGATAGGGTAGGAACAGGCTGTTCGTAAAGTTATGCTGCTGAAGTTCTGATTGAGTATTGATGTTTGAAAGGCTTCGGTTTAATTCTGCGTAAACCTTTACTCTTGTGCAGTGCGACGGTCGGGTTTGGTCGAACTCCGGAGGAACGTGAACGCTCGCTTTGGCGGCACGAAATTTTGGGGCAAAATTTGGGATTCCCAGTTGAGTGACTTGCATTGAAATTGTGATAGGAGGCCTGGTGGGTTAGCAGCTAATTCCGGGCGTTTGAACGCTGAGCGGTATTGTGGTGCCGGGTCGACTCTTCTGTGCCAGTTGTTGTAAGATGGTTGAAGGCATTCCAAGTACGCAGGGGTTGCAGAGAGCAAAGCCATCGTCTTGCTCGCCAGCCATTCTCTTCCTGCCCAGCGGTTGCCTGCACTGGCCAGGCGAGATTTCCCGGGCCATGGAGGAGCTGTTAAAGGGCCCCTGAAACGGTTCGGACAAATTTTGTAGGCGCGTAGGGTACAGCTTAAGTAGAACATTCGCACCACAATTTAAGTGAAGCGTTACGTATTAATGGAGCTGCAAGCGATTAGAAGTTACCCTCCTCCCTAGCTATGCGTTTCCTCCTCAACTCGCTCGCCGAGCGAGCGGCGCTAAGCTCCGCCTTCACTGGTTCAGCGTCACGATGCGACGTCACATCGTTCACTTCCGGTTGTTTAGGAGCACGCCCCCTCCCGCGCGAGACCTCTCCGCTAGCCGCTTGGCCGTCGGCCGAGAGCTATCGAAGCAGCGTGCGTTGCGAGCATTCTGTCGTAGCGCCGAACGTGTCCGGTACTCCGCTAAAAACAGGCAAGCTGGTCATTTCGGCAAGTGACTGGAGGCATAAACTCAAGCTGATGAAGGAATTTTAACCTAGACGTACGTGAGCAGCCTGATCGGTCTGCACGGTCCAGACACTTGCTGGCGCAGCGCTTAACCAGTCAAACAAAGCGCTAATATTGCTCTAACCAAGTGTAAAGTATTTTAAACATTTATAAATCAACGTGTTGATGATTACACTCCTGCGAAAAATACACACCAGCAGCAAAGAAGAATACACTTCGTTGCTGCTACTGTGTATGGTTGAGCTCTGTGCCACCAGGTGGCTGCACCGTGCAGACCATTCACATTTGCCCTTCTGCTCATATCGTGGCTCATCCCGGCACAGTCAAGCGGCCAGATCCTGTCCCCTTGCGCTTGCGTTTGCCCTAATACTGGACTCGCGAAACGGTATTGCGTTAGTAATCTTCCGGTGTAAAGTGACGGCCACAAACGCGCAAATCCTGGCGCCGATCGGATACCGGCAGTCCCCTGCGCAGCAGCCAGTTCGCTTGTATACTGCCTTGCAGAGGGACACGATGTCGCAGCTTGACATATTGCCAGTCGCTAGGTTTGCAGTCCACAAGGCAACAAAGTCGAATCATAGTGCTCGCGAAAAGACTGAGACCGACTCTGACCGCAGAGCTCTCGTCAAAATGGAGTACGTTGTAACACAAGCAGACGACACTTGCTGTGTGCCGGAAGTGCTGAAGTGTACTGAAAAATTGTTCTTGTGCATTCTCTTTATGTTACTTTCCTTTTATAAAAACAAATGAACTAACATTCCAACTATTACGAAGATTATTTGTTTACCATACAGTTGGAAAAATTATCGACCACGCGCCCTGGTCAGCCAATCAGATAGCTCGCCCACGTGACGTCATATGGGTTATTTGCATCATATGGGTAGGGGCGGCTTAAAATTCCGCCGAGCAGTGTGCTACGATCGGCAGCGATGTGTATTTTTAAAACCTTATAATAAATTACACGCTTTACGCAGAGCACTTAGATGCATCAATTAATGATCAGAAGGACCTACTCTAACGACTCAGTACGTTTGTAGAAAATCGCCAAAATCGTTTCAGGGTCCCTTTAAGAATGGCCATACGGGGTGGCAACGTGCCAGCTTTCAGCCCGCTGCACGTGTTCCAAGCCCACCAGTCGAAGCGCCCTTCTGAGAGCTGCGGTCGGCAGACAGCCACGTGGCGCGCGATCAACTCAGGAAATTGGTACTTGGCCGCACCACCCGAGACGGAGCAGTTCTACGAAGCCCTCGGTCGTCGACTCCGGAGCCTTTGTGTGTATGGGTGCGAATGTGTGTGCCTTTGTGTGTATGAGCCATAGTGCGGGGCGGCGGCGAGTTTACAATGCTTGGACGAACCTTCCCGACCATTCCTGCTACGACACACCCCATCCTCCAAGTCGGCACACCTCATCCTCCAAGCCGGCACACCTCACCCTCCATTCCTGCTCCGTCCTCGTCCGAACGATGACGTCGAACTATGACGTCAAGCGGAGAGCTTATAAGCAGCGTTTGCCGGCTGCTAGAGAGTGCTCGTGTCGTACTCGTTGTCGGGAGCTGAGTGCTCCTTGTCATGATAGAAATGAAGTAGTGAGCTGTGTGCTCGTAAACTGTTTGCTGTATGTTAGTTTTGCGGGCTCCATATGGGAGTCGCACTAGTCTGCCAATGTATTTCGCTTAATCTGTTAATATGTAAATAACTCCTGTTCACCGAGTTCCTGTCTACGACCTTCATCTCCTTCAAATGGTGGCAGCGTCGAGATAGTCCGACGACTCCTACATCTGGTCGACAGCGGTAGGACCGTCCGACGAATCTAATACTGTGCAATAAAGAGAGTCGGCTCTCCGTTCCCAGCCTTCCAAAACGTGTATTACTTGCCTTCGCTAAACCGAGCTCCCAAGTGGTGACCCAGGACATTTAAGTTTTGTTTTTCGAAGATTTCCATGGATGCTGCTCCTACTCCTGCTAACAGAGAACGCGCCGCGATTACATGTCATCTTATTACCGCAGAGCTTCAGCGTTTCAGCTTTTGGCACAAGAACCCTCGAGTTAGGCTTACGTAAGTAAAGGCGAGTTTTCAGCTCCGCCGCACCACTTCACAGGTAGCAAGATAGCACGTCGTCGCCGCGCTACCCTCCGACATCACCGATGCCATAGACCACTTGCTAGCGGGTACGCCTTCGCCCACAGCATACGATGACCTGAAACGCACAGTTCTGGAGCGTCTCTAACCATCGCAACAGAGTAGTCTCAAACAGCTTCTCTCCGAGGAACTCGGCAACCAGCGACTGTCGCAACTCCTGCATCTTTTTACTTAGTGTTGGCAAGAACGACGCACTTGCTTGCCTTTTTCTAAAAAATAGCTAAATGCGCATTACTGTCCATCACAATTCAATTCAGGTCCCCTCAATGCAAAATATGACACTAAAGGTCGAAGGTTTGCTTCAATGTGACTGAAAGCTTGATTATGACAACATGCACGCAGCGAGAGAGCGTAGGTGACTGCTGCAATTGCTCCGTGCAGAGTCCGCGTGAAAACGTGTAAGGCAAATTACAGTGGTATTTCCTCGACGTGCTCGACATTTAGGCTGCATAAAGGATAGCCCCATTAAAATGGAAATACACCGTTATACCCCACTGGGATGTGCCTTTGGTAAGAAACATTTATTGTGTGCTTTTGCAAGATTACTGTAGATGGAATGAAATGTGCGAGTGGTAATTAAAACGGGCAAGTAGTACTCACAGCAGTCTTGAAGCAGCACGCATACATTGTCTTTCCTCCGATACGTGCCATCTTGGCAGCCGCAAGGCTTTCTTCCGTAACCATTTGCAGCGCCAGCATTGCACGATGTCCTATAACCTCCATTAGGGCAGGGGCTTTCAGATGTTAGGCCCATGGGGCATCCTTTCCTTGTCTCATACTGTCGACCGTTGCACTCTGATCAGCCGAAAAAGAAAGAAATAATTGCGATATCACCAAAATGCCCTGCATCAATTTCGATATCTTATTTCTACAACGTGCATCCTGAGGATGAATTTGCAGCACAAAAAAACGACAAGGAGAAAGGACGGGTAATCAATATGGAAAATCATTGGTTCCAGAAGAGTTAAGTGTGCAGTAGACAATTTTGGGTTGTCTCTTTGCTTTTTACTAAGTGCTGGTCAAATATATTCGTAACCTTCGGTAACTTGTAGGCAATTTGGCATACGTCAGGCAAGTGCTAGACCCTGGACACTCTTTGCGACCTTGGCGCCATAGTATTTTATTTATTTTTTCTAAGCTCAAGCTTCAACTGGACGAACCAAGCGTACCCAATCAGAAAATGTGCCCTCTGTCGTGTTTGCTTTTATACATTGTTTGCGAGAGTCATGTTTTTTTTTTTTTTTGGTATCAGGTAGCCTGGTTTAGGTGCCTTAGAACTGATTTCCAGGTTGTGAGGGGGGGGCTTGGGATTTATTAATTTTATATACTTATTTTTCCCTACTTCTTGCGTTGGCGCAGCTGCTCATCGCACAAAAAAAAAGTGAACGCTGGTGTGCAAGCAGAATTCATCTGCGACATCATGGCAAAAGCCCGTCACACTACGACTCGCTGTCATTGATCTCGGTGGCCTCGTTGGAGATCTGGCGGAATGTTATTCAAAGACACGATCTTCAATCTTGTTAGCGAATTGTTGTCGTTGTGTCGGCATAAGCGTCATTTTAGTGTGGCTGGTCCTCTGTCGTGATGCGCCGTTTCGGCTGGCTTGGCTGTAAAATGATGCGCAGCATACGTTTCCTGAGTGCTTAGGATCATAACTATTCTAGGGCGAAACAGTATTTGCTTCACAACAAAAAATTTTGAGTAAGTTACTATAGACATAAAAAGGTCAGTATAGAACTAAATCGCTTGTCATATATAACGAATTCCCCTTTAGATTTTGATTCACTGTCATACCTGGGTGACAAACGCTTACCCTCCACCTGACAGCAATTTTCAGTGAATCCAAAGGTACCATAATTTTACTGCCGTCTAACGGAACAATTTTACATCAATGGACGTTTTCGCTTTTTATCTGTTCTACATGTGGATGTCTTGAGATTTCTTTCATTTAATTTATTTTTTCCTGCCTCCGTGCGAACGTAATTTTTTGGGAACTACCTTTGCCTGGTTCTTCGACAGGAATGACGCAGGCTAGTTCTCCGTATAGCAATCAGCAATTGCAATGAACGCCCACTTTATGGCGGAAAAACAACAAGCCTGCGTCTGTCACTCCGTGCAAGGATATCTCTTTGTGCAAAGCCATAAATGAAATTTCGTACTCAACACACAAAATTGGGAAACAAGTCATTGTGACAAGATAACCCACGCTACTTCTAAACATATATCCGGGTACAAAATACCGAACATTGAAATACATCCAAAATAGAACATAACGTGAAACACACAAAGGAGCAGTTCTATCTCTATATATATACCCGTTTCTACCCGCCGCCCGCGATGGCTTAGCGGCTATAGTATTGCGCTGTTAAGAACGAGGTCGCGGGTTCAAATTCCACCCGTGGCGACGGCATATCGATGGGGACGAGATGCAAAAACGGCCATGTTCCGTGCATTTATAAAACGTTAAAGATCCCGTAGTGGTAAAAATTATTCTGGCGTCCACCTCTACAGCATGCCTCATATTTAGATCGTTGTTTTGGCACGTAAAATCTCAAAACTCATTCATTAATCCACATTGATGTGCACATTGAAGCAAGCAAGCGAGGATGTGCGCTATATTTAGGAGTGCTACTCACGATATTCGCGAGTCCAGTATGGAGCACGAGGCACTGAAATCGGAGTAAGACGTAAATGAACAAAAGATCTGTTAAATGAAGATAGTTGGGAAGCCATAATAATTGCAAGTGCTTTCAATCTTAGAATGCCATTTTATGGCAGATGCAGCGACTTGCCGTACTACCAGCATATGCAGTCAAAAATAGTGCCGGTTATGCATAGCATAAAAGAAAATGTCTCAGTTTCATCCGAAAGTCCAAGCAATAATTGCGGCAGGAAAATATTAGACAGATATACGAAGGAACAATAGTACTTTATCGGCTCTATAAGCTGGTAAACATTCACATAGTAACTAAATTACCACGCATGGTATCACGCGTGTGCGCGAGAAACCAAGAATATAGATCCCACTCGATGAACACGGACACTGGCTGTCAAAACGCTGGCGTGAAGAACAATGGCAACAGTGGCGAGCTAACCGCCTTCGTGCTGCGTCTCGCCTCACCGCCAACTAAGCGGTGAGAACACAGCACACACGAAGCTATCAGCCCTCGGTGTGCCTAAACTCTGTTCACCGCAGATTGCTTTCAATATAGAGCACGCGTGGCTGTGCTCTGCTGAGCCATACATTATATTGCCACCGCCATTGTGTAGAAAGCAAGGAAAATGAACGCCCCCCCCCCCCCCCCCCCCACACACACACGGTGCATTGCGCGCGATGGAAGACGGTGCGCTTCACCTCCCCCCCTCCACCTTCCTTCCTGGCGAGTGCGAGACCAAGCCATCATCCGTCTCGGCTCGCCCTTGCACGCTCTCACCCAAACCCATAGCATATGGCACACGGCCGCGATGCTATCACACTTGTACTCTATAAGAAAAATCACGACGACGAACACAACAGTGACCTCGGCGACAATGCACCTGCAGTGTCCATATAGTTGCTCTTCCAATAAAATGTAAGCGTGCGCGCTAAATTACTACTAGAAATACATGAAGCTTTGTGGCAGCATATAGAAATTTTAATGCATGTTATCCTACCACCTAGTAACCTAATTTACCTCAAAAAGCACGCAGTGATAGGTTGGGTTAAACAGCACTACTCGCTTAGCGTCATACCACTGCATCTCGGTTGTGAGATGACCTTATGTAGCCGATCTGTCAAAAAAATTATCGCACGAACTGCCAGGAAGTATGATCCTCAATGAACGCCTTAGCTACAGCTAAATACCAAAGCAGTAGTCGATGCATCTACGTGATTAAATCAAAATTGTGGAATTGTCATTGGGTTCCTACAATACAATAAAAATATTTTTGCACTACATCCTACGCTTTTTTGGGGGCCAGGGTATTCGTACACAGATACATGAAAGCAGTCGCATGATCTTGCGTCTTCCTTGGTAAACTACACAACTATGAAGTCTCTACAGATGACATTCACTTGCTACTAGCACCAATGCCACACGAACAGAGACTGCTGTCGCCATTATACGCGGTGAAATTCAGTACAACACTGGTTGGGGTCAACATGCTCACATAAATATACGAGGCATATTTCACACTTGCAATGCGAAAGTCAAGCTACTGCTAAATGAAAGCACAACCAGACACTTGTGAACACAATACGTCTGCCGCCAAAGCTGCCGGCAACTTATTTTTTCATACCTTCTACCCGTCGTACGGGTAGAAAAGACCTCTCCGTGCTTCTCGGAGGCCACACTGGCTGTTCTTGTAGACACTAAATCGACGACTCCATCATCAGTGCAATATTCGCCACCAAGTTGAAAAAAATTAGAAATGCATTCGACGAATGTAAAATTCGGACAGCTGGAGGACACTCGACAACGCCGTGTATAGTTTGCACACCAAGAATTACAGTCCATGATTGGATATACCCGGCGACATTCGGTGTCCTCTCAAAGTGCTCACGAGACGTAATTTTCGGCATGCCCTTCCTGAGCCAACACGGGGCAATCATTGACCTGAGGCCCAAGTCGATAACGCTATCCGAAGACCATGTGATATCGCCGGAGACCTCTCTGAATAACCATGCCGTGAGTGTGCTCGAAGGTCAGGTCAGCATCGCTCCTCGCTCCAGTATCTTCAGTCCCGTCAGCACCAGACACCGATAGACGTAAAAGGCCTCGTCGAGGGCAACGAACATCAACTGCTAGACCTCGAAATTTCCCTCACAAGAGGACTCGCTCGACTGCATGGAGGAAAAGCGAAAGTAATGCTGATATTCTTCAGCCAGGAGTACAAACACCTCAGCAAGGGCAGGATGATCGCATGACAGAGGAAATACTGAAAAGCAGTAATGCATTTGTTCTCTCTGATCCAGCCTCATTTACCTCGACGACCATAGTTCCCGAACCAGACTTCGTGATCAATCCGAGTATCCGCATCAATAAGCAGCAACAGCTCAAAAGTGTTCTCCACCATGCAAAGACTGCTTTACAATGTCATCAAGGGTTCCACAAACACCAGTTGCTAAGCATCGCATAGTGACCGAAGAATGCACTCGGCCACTACGTTAGAGCCAGTACAGAGTTTCGACGCAGGAACGAGAAACCATATAGCAAGAAGTGGATAAAATTCTACGCGAAGAAATCATATCGCCATAGAAGAGCCCGTGGGCGCCTCCTGTAGTTTTGGTGAAGAAAAAGGACGGAACCCTGCATGAGCTGCACAGGATTATAGCCGGCTGAACAAGATCACGAAAAAGGACGTGTACCCGCTCCCAAGAATGTACATATTAAACAGGCTCTACAATCCTAAGTATTTCTCATCAATGCATCTCAAGGCCTAGGCTGGCTACTGGCAAATAGAACTCGACGAGAGGGATCGCGAGGATACCGCCTTCGTCACGCCAGACAGCCTCTGAGAGGTGAACTTCGTGCCATTCGGACTGTGCTCGGCTCGTGCAACGTTCGAAGATATGATGGGCATAGTAATAGCAGGGCTCCAGTGGCAGGCCTGCCTCGCCTACTTGGCTGATCTAAATGTCTTCGCGAGCAATTTCTACGACCACCATAAACGGCTTAGGACAGTAGCAGAGGCCATGAATTCGCCAGAGCTCACTCTGAAGCCGGAGAAGTGTCTCGTTCCCTAGGATGAGCTTCTGTTCCTCGGTTATGTCATCAGCAAATCTGGGGTCCTTCCTAATCCGCAAGAGACATCTGCCATCGATGATTTTCCACAGCCCGCTGACAAGAAGGAAATGTACAGATTTCTTTGAATGTGTCATTATTACGTACGTTGTGTCAAAGGCTTTTCATGGATCACAGGGCCACTGACATATCTAAAGAAATCCGACGTCGAGTTTAAGTGGGAAACGCCATAAATCGAGGCATTCGAAGAGTTTAAACAATGTCTGCAATCGCCACCAGTGCTACGAAACTTCCATGAAGACGACGACACCGAAATCGACACGGACGCAAGTAGCCTACTCCTTGCACCGTCCTAGTCCAAAGAAAAGACGCATTTGATAGAGTCATTGCTCACGCTTGCCAGCCGCTGTAGAAAACAGAAGCCAATTATTTGAGGACGGAAAAAGAGCGCGTTGCCATCATTTTGGCTACCAATATATTCCTCCCTCACTAATAAAATAGGCCCTCCAAAGTCGTAAGTGACCACAATGCCTTGTGTTGGCTGACAAATTCAAAATGCTCTTCAGGACCCTACGCCTAATGGAGTCACGGACTTCAGACATTTCACACCATCGGCGTCTACAAGTGGGGACTGAAGCGCTCTGATGCCTGCTTTCTATCGCACGGCCCCACTAACCCGCCGCCGCAGGACGACGAGGATGTCGACGCCTTCCTAAAACAATAGGCGCGGAAGATTTCGCTGAACAGCAACGAGCAGACCCGGAGCTAAAAATCTCGTCCAGCACATTAAAGGCAACACCGACATAGGGTCCATAGGGAATTTAGGCGAGGATTGTCTTCGTTTTCCCGGCCAAACGATGCACTCGTTTCTGAACACTCAGCACCAACTACATTCCTGTTGTTTTCTCAGCACGGAGTGCAGAAACACTACACGCCACGATCCGAACACTGGGCCATTAGATTTTCCCATACGCTATCACTTTTACAAGAGAAGTATTTCTGGCCGCACCTAACCAGCGACATTGTCCTCTACGAATGAGTATGCCGAGACTGCCAGTGATGCAAAACAATCCCAACAAGGCCAGCTGTATTGCTGTAGCCGATCAAGTCTCCTTGCGAACCACTTCAGCAGATTCAAATATACTTGTTCGGATACTTTCCAACGTCAACATACAGGAATAAGAGGATCGTCGTGGTTGCCGCTATGCCAACAAGAAAGCCCTACCCAAAGGCCCTGGAATCGAAGTGGCGAAATTTTTCGTCGAGAGCATCCTGTTACGACATGGTGCCTTAGAAGTCCTGATCACCGAAGGAGAATCTGCTTTTACAGTGGAGCGTACTCAAGCAACCCTGCAATACAAACAGAGAAGTCACCACAGGACAGCTTCGTACCACCCACACCCAATTGGTTTATGCCAGAGCGCCTGAATAAGGTCCTCGCCGACATGTTATCCATGTACATCGACGTTCAATACAAGTCCTAAGATGCGGTCCTTCCCTACTTAACCTTCGATTACAACACGTCGGTGCAAGAAACAACGCAGATCACGGTAATCAAGCTGGTTCACGGAAGGAACCCGACGCTGACTCTCGACGCCATGCCACCGCCTATCTCGAGTGCCCCGAAGGAGCACGACAGCTCACCCGCCTGCGCATCAAGAAACAGCAACGGGCCCACAGCAGACACCGCAATCTTCTACGACGCTACGTGGAATGACAGCCCGGCGACCGTGTTTGCGTTTTGACCCCGATACGCCGGAAAAGGATTAGGGCAAAATCTTTGCGGTGATATTTCGGACCCTACAACATCATCACACGAATGTCTGCATTGGACTATGACGTCGTTCCAGAGAGCATTTCGCAATCACAGTGCCACACAGGATCTGAAGTCGTCTACGTGCTACTCCCTAGGGATTTCTACGCCCGCTGACGAACTCTGAGACTTTGCTTCGTTGTTGCGTTGTTGTTAGTTTTTACTACCTGTGTTCAAGCTTTCTCTTTTGGGCATTGTGTTTTTAGCATCGGGACGATGCTTTTTAAGAAGCGGGACTGAAGTTTGCCTGCTACGACTTGTTATCACTCCGCTAACAACTTGTTATCACACTAACATTGATATCACTCACAATGTTATCACTCAGCGCAAGGCTAACCGCAATTATTTGGAACTTACTCAAATGGTGTCGCCGATGTTACCTGGGGTGCGATCGGAGATGGTTGTTCGGCGCGTTCGTTCGGTTACCGGCGCGCGCGATTGACCTACTCCGCGCCGACATCGCCAGCCGCGGGGCGCGGCCACGTTTTTGGTGACGTCAAAATGACGACACGCTCCTGTCAATCATCCTCCCACCGAACATTTCGTCTGCTAGGCGTCGAACTAGACGGGAGCTGGGAAGTTTGGAGCGATCATACGGCTTCGCATGGCGCGTCTGGTGGATTGGATTAAATCCAACAGGCGGCTACAGCAATGGCGCTTCCGTTGGGAACTTAGGCTGTTGCGCTGGCGTTTCTAGAGGAAGGAGGAGAGCGGGTGGCGGTGCGAAACGCGTTTGAAGAAATGGCAGAAAGTGAATTCCGGCGTCGTTTTTTTTTCCCGAAACAAATAATTCGTTGGTGGTACAGAGAAATTGACCCCATCATCGGGGCCAGCGAGCCACTGGAATGTTGTCGCTGCCTCTTGAAAAGTGCGCCACTCTTCCCGTCATTTTTTTTTCGTTTTCGTTCTCGCTGTGCGCGACACCACCTAGGGACGACGCAAAGAAAGTAATAGTTATAAATTGTAGTAGTCACACGTACTACTATTTGAAAACGTGTTTGGGCTTGAGAAGAAAAAATACATTTTTTTAAATAAAGATTTCATTCATTTGGAAGACGAGAAACATTTCGTTTTGTAGTATACTGTCTGCAAGCAGACAACAAACGACGGAAATAAACTTCCGGGGAGGTCACCGCTTCCTGATTGGCTGCTCTCTCCGCCCCGCTGTCACAAATTTTGCATACTGCAACTTTCTGACGTTGCAGCAACTGAACAGAACGCGTATCGAACAAAATATCTCCGATCGCGCCCCTGCTGTGTATGTTCTCGTCGAACCTTGTGTAATCCGATTGTGTGCGCGACACGAACTGTGTAGCACTTTCGCGGGCACCAGCGATAACGCTGGAGCCATCGACAAGTTATGTGTAAAGCCGACGCGGTGAACTAGCAGATCAAATTTTCGATCATAGCCGACTGTGCTTGCCGCGACAGTTGTGCTTTCAGTGGAATCTGCTTTAAGGCGCTGCACTAAGGTTAACGGTCCTGCGGCAAGTATGGACGTCAGTGTCGTCCCGTGTACAGTGAATGATGGAAGCGAACGCGGAGTGCAGTATGAAATGAAAGACGGCCATAAGTAAAAGTATGATAGGAGTAAAACGAATCGAGAGGCTGCAGCGGAACTATCAGACGGAAAGTGTAAGTGGGTATGGTGAAAGGAGGGAAAGCGTCACAAGAAAACGTAGTAGCGCGCAAGACGTGCTCTGTGGTGACGATGGCTATAAGATGGCGCCAGAGCGTGTCGCCTGTATGGAAACAAAGCGCTGCATGAGCAAAGTTCTGTCTGCGGCGGGTGCTATGAATCACGACCACGCGTCTCCCATGCGCTGCCTCTCACCATCTCCCGATTAGCGAGGCAGTTGCGCCACACATCCTTCTGCTTGCAACGTCCCGCACACGAAACAGATTGTCCTCAACAGCCAATATATCTCGAAATGAAAACACGTATCGATCTGCACTCAAATTTCGCATTAGGGAATATCGTAATCGTCGGTGAATTTTTTCTCGCCAAAAGTTCCATTAATAAAGGTTTAACTTCGTGATTCAGTTTTGGCTACTGTGGTTTTCAGCCTAACTATAAAAAAAGAACTAAATGGTGCGGTTTTACGTGCCAAAACCAACATCTGATTACGAGGCATGCAGTAGTGACTGAGTACGAAAAGTTGGACCACCTATGTTTCTTTAACGTGCACCTAAATTAAGTATACGGCTGTTTTCGCATTTATCCCCCGTCAAAATGCGGCCACTGTGGCCGAACGTCACTAGAACGTGACAATAACGAATGCTGGGGAGTTTTCGGGTACATCAATTATTGAACCTGCTGTACAGACCAATATCTGCCTACAGTCAATGTAGGTCGGTAGATAGGTAGATAGGCTTCCTTTTCACCTCATTCGAGCCTTTTCAGTAAAACAAAGTATACGTGTGCCATGTCGCTAAGCCCAAAGGAGAACACGTCCGATGACACTTCGGCTGCCACACGCGCGGAATTTCGAAACACCATCGCAGCTGTATGGTAGCACGAGCCATTTATACATGGAAGATTGCAATGGTGGCAGTTTTTATACGTTTCGGAAGTCTTAGGTGTCCTGTTACCCAGTACAAGAACCAACTACAATCCCTGGTGTAATTTTGTTGGCTAAACTCGTGCCTGTTATCTTTGTTCACTGCTATATCCGAAGCGTTTGTCCTGTATGTGGCACCGGCTCTACAGCACCGCCACTGGTCTGTAAAATTCGGCAGTTCCACCTATATCCTCCTGAGACCCATTAGAGCTACGGGACATAACAGCTTTTCAACTTGGTTTTTATTGTCCACTGATATGTTACGAAAGTGACAGGTATTTTTGTTAATTTAGGTACCATGGTTACAAGACAAAAGCTGCATGTCCATGTACATGGTAGACGTAACCATCTCATCGTGTTTCTTTTGTCAAAAACTGCATTTAGTTGCTTAGGCATAGAGGGAAAGATTATCGCCACGTTGCTGCTAGATCGTGCATTTTCGCGAAATTTCGATTAATTGTAAACACACTTCAAGGATGATTTCATTGATATGGGATAAAGCAGAGATCTTGATCGATGTAGTTTCAGATCTCTCGAAAGCCGCTGACCAGAATATAAGTAAACCACTTCCGTAGAGTTCCCCATGACCCGAACTATATATCCGTGATGTATAGCTTCGTTTTCAATATATTGAAAGCAATGTGCCATCTATTGTGAAAAAGGCCTTAGGAAGATAAACAATCCGCGCAATCTCTGTTGCTATTTGGAAACTGTTGCGAGATTCCGTATACAGCTTTACTTTAAAAGGCTTTGCCAAGCGAGAACCCCCAAAATTGCGCCCACCGCTATTTAGATATTCTACATCTGTAGTGGACAGTACTACTAGAGTCCCTCAGCGCAAGAAGAAGAGACTGGACTAGCGTCATCATGCATATAGGCTCATCGATGGTAGCCGCGACATCGATGCCGTCACCTGATGAATGAATGGCAATTCTTTTTGTGCCTTCTGTTCTTACAAGTTGCTGACGAGGACGTGATACCACATCACAACTGTATACGCCTATCAAGTTTCTTCTCGACACCAAGGAAGCGGCCGCCGAACAACGACGTCTCGAAGGAAACGGAACCTCTTGCGTCGGCACATTCAAACTTCATGATTTCTGGCCCTCAGAATGGGAGCACTAGTTCGTCCACATGGAGGTGCAGTTTCGCCATCACCAAGTAACATCTCAAGTGGTCAAGTATGACAACGCTGTGAGTGCACTTAACCCGACCACTGCAGCTTTGGTCCGTGATATTTTGCTAGCTCCTCCGCCCAATGATCAGTACGACACCCTTAAGCTGGAGCTACTAGGGCGCACCACCGACTCTGAGTCGCGAGGTCACCGATTCTGAGTCACCACCGAGAACCGTAAGCGTTCAAGCTTAAGATCTCATAACAAGGCGAGTCCTCGGTGATGAATTTTCAAATCTTGGAGTTGCGGGGTTTATTTTAACAGCCGAGAAACATACACCGGAAATAACCTTGCGGGAAATTGTGTCAGAGCGAGCCTCGTGGCAACCTCCAAGTTCACTCACTTGTTAAACAATGTGGACCCGTTTTCGCTCAATAACTCGGAGCAGGTTGTAAGTTTCTTAACCAATCAGAATCTTAGAATGTGAGGCATCTTCGGTGTTGATGTACAAGACCAGTTTGATTATTTACCGCGTAACTTTCTGTTGAAATGTGTAAAAGAAATTATTGCTGACCTGAATAGTGAAGCAAGGCTTGTTGATAAATGTGGTATTTTCGTGAAATGTGATATGTTCGTGGAAAGTTTCTTGTTCTTCGTTTTTACCTTGATTCTACTTTAGGGTTATGGCAAAGTTATTTGTTGGTTCAAGCTTCTGGTGGCTGCATAGGCTCCAGAGGCGCCTATGCGGACACCACAGGCTTGAACCAAGTCCAACAACCAACAAACGATAACAGCATAGGCTCCAGAGGAGCCTATGCTGTTGACGGTTCGGTGACCTCAATTTTTCGCTATATTAATTATTACTTAGTTATTGTAGACAGCGATAAACGTATTTAGAGCATGGTGAATGTTCTCAAAGCATTTAGGGTAAGGAGCAATGTACTTCAGTTCCCCTGCGAGGTTCCACATCAAAAAGAAATTGAGTTCCTCGACCTGACTGCGATTTCAACCAGCACACGTTTGCTGGATGGACGCTCCTAGATCGGTAAAATCCTTGTTAAATTTTGAACCTGTGCTTTCCAAACTAGTAAAAAATTGGATCGTAACGTGATGTTTGCTCTCGGCGATTTCAAGATCCTGTTTTCACCCAGCAGAGGAAAGCTTCGCAAGCAGATCGATCATCTAAACACAGCCTGCTTTCCCGCTCCATTCCATGTATCTCTTTCTGAGTGTTTGCTAAAGAAGCTGAAAAGCAACGCGTGCCCAGCTAATCACCCTTACACGTCACGGAGTGACCGCAGAACTGACGCTGTAATCCCTATGTGCACTTAATTAAGCATAGGTTAAAGAAAGTTGCCGGATGATATTGCGTTGATGTTCTTTCTTTTGTAGTGGCAGGAAAGTTGGTAGTCTATGCACTGCGATTGAAACGCGTGCAAAGATAGGTGCAGGATCAAGTGATTACGCTTGCACTGTGAAGCACGTTATAATTACACTCACTGTACTTTAGGAGGGGTGTATGAGACACCTTGGGACTGTGGCAACGTCTACATCGGACAGACTGACCGATGTTTATATGTCAGGCCACGTGAACATGCCACTTCCCTAAATTGAGTGGTGTCGTCGCATCTTGTCAGCCATTGCCACAATTGCGGCTGCGCGCCTTGTTTAGCGGATAGCTCAGTTATAATAAAACGTCATGATCAGCCCACACGTGAGACTGCTGAAGCATACAACATAGTCAAGGACAGGCACCTTTGTGTAAACCAATTTGGTCGGCAAACGAAGGGATCTCATTCGTTAATCGCTCGTGAGGGTACGATGACTTTTTCATATTATGCACATTGCTTTCATGATTACTGGGTTACAATCTTTTTCTGCTAATGAAAACTTCCATTTGTTAGATCAGCGCTTGTCCGGTCTTTTTTCTCGTGTTTCGTTTGTGTGTGCGCTCCCTAAGAATAAATAAGTTCCTTCTCACTCCTTCTGCATATATAACATACCAGAGATGTACAGCATACCTCATTAAATCAAGTAGGCGAAGCGACTACTTGTCACAATGCCGTTTCGGCGCGCCGTTGCCGCATAACGCGTTTCTAAGCCTTCGCCACGCACTAGTGTGCCGTGCATTGCGGAACATGCGCTGGCTTCGCGGCAGCGGCGTTAGATGGCCCGGACTGTTCTTGGCCAAGGGCGAAGCAAGGGTCCCTCTGCTGTGCACGCCCGTTAGGTGACCCGTTATGACGGTGCAAGTAGGTAATTTTGCTATATTGATTCAATGCTCAACGCATTACTGTCTACTGTCATTCTGAGATAGGTTCCGTTGAATTTTTTACTCTGAATAGCGCTGCAAACGACATTTCCTCCCTGCATTTTCTCATACATACGTCATGAGCTCTGCTTCACTTTAGCGCGAAAGTATCATAGGCCCCATTACAGACCAATCCGGCATTGTCGGTGTGACCGAAAGATGATACCATTAATAGCCGCCAGCGCAGTATAAAAACACGTCAAAAAATTCTCGTATTGAGGTGAAACTTGTAAGGCACCTTCCTGTAAACAAAGTAAATTAATCTCTTTTAAAATAAAATTTCATGAACTTCAGTCTGGGTGGGAATCGTTCCCGGCCTTCCAGTGTGAGAGACGAGAAAGCTTCCCAGACGCCAAGGCGGCTCCGGCTCTAGTTGAATAATTGTGTGCCTAGTGCCTGCGTCATTGCGCACGTCACGTCGTGGCTATCCGCCTGACTAAAAGTGTGACCTAGTGCGTGCGTGATTGGGCATGTCACCGCACAGCCAATAGGCAGGAGGTACCACCACGTCATAAGTGTAAGAACGAACGCGTTCATGACGTTCCGAGGTCTACAAGCGGTATAAAGCTTTAGCACTCCACACTTAAGCAGTCCTTGTTACTACAGAAATGATTACGACTATTAGCATTTTTGGGTACTTCAAGCACTTTAAGGGTCTATGGGGCTGTCAGGCTGGATTTTGAATCGTTTTGCCGTGAACTTGGATAAATATGTACATCTAGTTCATAGACAAATGGGTAGAGCATTCACCTGCTGTGCTGAGTGAAAAAGGTTCGAAACCGACTGTCGCACTAGTTTAGGTCACAGCGCATGCGCTACTGAGTATGTGGCATTTTCAGTCTTTCTGTCGGTCTCTCTGTTTGCATCTGTGGCTGTTTTCTCACCAACCTGATGAGAAAAAATGCCCACCTCTTTAGAAGCATCGTCTCGCTGCTACAAACCCGAGAGAAAAAAACCAAAGTTAACGCAGTGAAGAAAAAAACTCAGAAAGAAACAAAGTCCTAGTGTTCGCCGTGACAAGTAGAAGGGCTCAAGGCGCGCAACATGGACTTGTTGCAATCAAAGCGGCGCCGCTTTGATTGCGTAATGTCATCTGTGACGACCAGTAAAGTACGCCGATACGTCAATTGATCTTTTAGTGTTCGAAATAGCATCAGAAAATTTTATCACTAACTCATAGCCGGCGTATGGGGGTCCAAACTAAGGTACGGCCATTGGGACAGTATTCCACGTAGCTTCGTCAAAGAAAATAGTGTCAACTGCCCGTCTTTTGCCGGGTCTGGGTACACGAGCAGGTGAGTTGTCGGGCTTCTCTGGCGCACTGGATTCACATGGTGACATCGCGGTTGTCTTCACCGGTGACGTGCGGCAGCGTGGCGTCCAGAGTGGTCGCCGGGTTTCTTCCGTCAACAAGCCTTTACAGCGTCATCTTGCTTGTCTCTTCCACTGCCGCATTGCAAGCAAACATCACGTACGGAAGACTCGAATCCCCCGACTTCTGCTCGACATCTACAAACATTCCTAACATGTCTTATACAGGCGTTCCGTTAGAGCATTCGTCTGCGGATGATAACCTATTGTCCTCCGGTGCATAGTATGACGATATTGCAGGACAGCTTGAGTAACCTTAGCTGTAAAATTCATTACTCTGTCGGTAACGAAAAAAAATTGTGGCGCGCTTGTCGCAGCAGGATATTGGCAACGAAGAATTTTGGTACTTCTGCCACGCTACCAATTGGCATGGCTTTCAATTCGGCGCAAAGGTTAAGATAGTCGGTTCACGCCACGGCGATCCACTTGTTTCAGGATGCTGACATCGGAAAGGACACCCACAAGTCCACCCTGATCTGCTGAAACGGTCAGCATGGAGGCTCGATTGGCCGTAGAAATCCCACTGGCCTAGTCTAGTCGATGGTGTACGGCGTCGCTTTCTGTTCTCGGGAACGTCTTGACGCAATGGGCGACGTCAGCGCTCTGATGTGGCCAGTAATACTTTTGAATCCTCGCGACTGTACGGGATGAACCGAGGTGGCCTAGCAGTGGGTCATCAAGAAGGGCGCGTAGAGCCTCTAACAGCAGTGCTCAAGCTACAACCAGGTCGATGTTGGCACGGACTCGTCAGAAGTGTTTGCTTACGAGGATATTTTTCACAGAAAACTAAGGAAATCCCTGCTCAAATTCCCTTGAAACAAAATCAGTCTTTGCTTGTGAGAACTCAACAAGCATTCTTAGCTACGGGCCTGCGCGTTGCTCTTCTGAGAAGTCGCCGGCACTTGTTTTGTCTAGGAAAGATTCATTGTGCTAGTTAGAGCTCGGTTGTCGTCCTGTGTAAATATTTGTAAAGCTCTGACGATAAGGGTGTTACCAGTGTGACAAGAAAGGACCCTAAAGAGCGTAAATATTTTTACAGTATCGCGCGAGAATAGAACACGCTAGCGCGCTCGAGCTTAGCGGCCGCGGTAGTGGCCGCTCCCGAGATCCCGCGGCACCATGACTTGCCGGGCAAAATAAGCGGTAGCTACGGCCGCTACCTCTTCGCGCCGCGTTCCACAAGCCCTCTGTTTTACCTAGAAGTTCAGCCGCCAGTTACTTCTCAGAGCGCTCCCAGTAAACGTGGTTCATTTCGCTACAGTAGCGTTTCATTCGAGAATGCTTCCAACTCTTTAATATTCCCCCAAAAAGAGCGGGAGTGAAACAGAAAACATACCGTTGCTTTCCTCAGCGGGATCGGGTGATGCTGTGACAAAATTGCAGAATAATATTAGAAAACTGTGTTGAAGGCAACAGTTGATTGGGTTAGAGTTACAGTTGGTAAAGGTCATAGAATTTTATACAATAATTACTAAGGGGAATTCTGGCGCTAGTGTCTACGGGAGCTGCAATAGAGGCGGCCGCGCCATCACGGCAATTAGGAGAAGTATATGGATTTGTCTGAACTTCCTTCTTCTGGCACCAAACGACTTTGTAGCTTTATGAGCTCATCACTTTCAACAATGTACTGCGTAATGAATATTGAATAATAATTAATAATTAATAATGTACTGTGCAATGAACAGAGCACATCGAGCACAGATGTCCAATATCGAAACCATTACGCCAATGATTATGCACTGAGAAGAGACATATAACGTCCTTATGAATTCAGACGTTATATGTGCCTTGAGATAAAGTGCCTTGAGACGCTTGGCGCGTTTGGATTTGGCCAGCTCGACAAGCTGAACCGTTGCAATAGTAGCGAGCATCCGTGTTTTCAGTGTCTTCTACACATAGAAAAGTCTATATTGCTGTGAAATTTGCGACAATGAAGGCATACAAGCCGTAATTAAGGAATGCACAAGAACGTCTGAAACCACAAGCAGATGGATCAGACAAATCCATGTACTTCCTATCAATCCCATTCTAGCTGAACGAATACAGCACAAGGGTTCCCTCTAGTATATTATAGGAAACTATATCGTAACCCTCAACAAGGGTCATAGGCATACCAAAGCAAATAAATACGTTAAAAAATGTTCTATAATAACTTTCTATAACACATTCATGTGCGCGCAACTGATGTGTGCGCGCTAGCAGATGACGCGCTTCAGAATGATGGCCAAATTGAAGATGTCATGTTATATAAATCCATGGCACAAATATACATATATATATATATATATATATATATATATATATATATATATATATATATATATAGAACTTGAGTGGTGCTACAAGGTAAACAGAACAAGTATTTAATTTCGAATGTTTCGATCGGTGGACCGATCTTCATCAGGGTTTACAAAAAAATGGCAGTTAGGCCCTGGTAGTGAAGACACCAGACCGGGTGCCCGGTCGTTCTTACATACATCAAACCGAGTGGAACAGTTGTGACAGTGATTGATTTTCGGCGCCTTGGCAGATTTACAGCGGCCTTTGGTAGCTATGCAGGGCAAGAGGAAGGCGGAGTCACATGTATGTAGAGCAAGGAGGTCAGTGAGGAAAAAAAGGGGAAAAAGAAAGAAAAAGGAAAGAAAAAGAAAAAAGCACACAGGAGAAGGGAGACGTAAGTCGGAGAGTGAGGGGGGCGGGAAGTAGCGGCAGCTAGGTTCCCGTGCACCCGAGGCAAGGAGGGAGAAAACGGTCGCTCCGCAGCACCAGTGCGTGGGCTGCCGTTGTAGCGGGAGAGAGGGCAAGTTGAATCGGGTGGCGGGGGGCACAATAGAGAAGGGGCCCAGAAGGAAGACAGAAGAGCGGCAACTTGTGGAAAGAAACACAGTGTCACAGTACACATATACAAGGCACGGCCCGTTCCGGCAACTCTGTGGTCCAGCTACGGTGCGAAAAAAAAATATATATATATATATAGTTCCAAAAAAGAATATGTGCGTGGGATTCGCAAAGCAAGTGCGCCCATGGGCTTAGATTTAGGAAGCCGAGTTAAATAGCCTCCTTGTGGTCCAATTTTTGAACGTTTAACAGACAACTGCCATCAAGTCAGCACGTGCGTATTTCAAGAAGGGCAATAGGTCACTCAGAATGACCACTTCAGTGGCAGGGTCTAGGAAACTGAATTTATTGGTTTTCCGCTCGCGCCCTTGAGGCACATGCGGAGGGGTGAGCAAGCAGTGAATAGCCAGCGTCTCAATTTTAGAGTACAGAACATGTATTCGCGTTTCCCATGCACTTTCACGGCATATCCCGGAGGCACGTCAGCCGCCCCGGACTCTCATTAATTCCTTTAGTGTACGTTCCAAATTTATGGATGAAAAAAGATTCTCTCTGCTCGCGTGCACGGGTGCGTTGGAAACCAGATTGCAAGAGCACAACGCTCACGCGTTCAAAGGAGTGATCTGGCAGCCGAACGTGCCTGGAGAAGGGTAAATTGGGGAGACTTTTCACATGCGCGCGGTGATTGTTAAACCGCAGGCGAAAAGGGGTCTCTGTTTGGCCGATATATTCCTGCCTACACACCTCGCATCGAATTTTGTACACGACGTTACTGGAATCACAGTCAAGATTTTCGGTAATTTTATATACGAAGGGCGAGTTCGATGCTTCAGCCGTGTCTGCTGTTGTCATGTGACGGCATACCTTGCAACGAGGTTTCCAACACGGTCGACAGCCCTTGGGCGTGTTTGACTTCTGTGTCCTCGCCCTGACTAACAAATGCCTTAAATTTTTGTTTCTTCTATACACAACCCGAGGCGGCTGCTTGAAGATAGTAGCGAGTCGGATGCTCTGTTTCATGATATTAAAATGGCGGTTGAGAATGGCATTGACCCGCGGAGCACCGGTGGTGTATGTGAGGACCAAGTTTGGATCTGATTGTGTATTGGTATTGCTAACCTTTTCTCCCATTATCTGTGCTCCATCTAAGCTGCGGGCGCGTTCAATGGCATCGTCTACTATTTTTGGAGGATATTTTTGGCGTATCAGAGCAGATTTCAGATCCTCCGCGGGTCGCTCAAATTGCGCAGATTCGGAACAAACTCTTCTGTATCTGTGGGCCTGGGAGTAGGGAATGCCTGTTTTGCAGTGATGGGGGTGGCTACTATAAAAATGCAGATATTGCTGACGATCTGTCGGCTTTTTGTATAGGGACGTGGAAATGCGACCGCCACTCAGTGACAGAGTGACGTCGAGGAAGTGAATACTATCTTGGGAGAAGTTGTGCGTAAAGCAGATTGACGGGTGCAGAGAATTGAAATTGGAAATGAAGTCTAAGAGACTTTGTTCATTGTCGGCCCATCCAAAGAAGATGTCATCCAGGAATCGCTTATAAAATATTGGTTTTACGGCCGAGTTTGCGAGGAAGGGTATTTCTAAAGATGCCATAAAGATATTTGCATAATTTGGCGCCATCTTCGTTCCCAGGGCGGTTCCACTGATTTGCAAATAATGCTTGTCCTCGAACTCAAAGTGATTATATTTCAGTACTAGATTTAAAAGCGTCTCAACTGTATCTTTATCTAATTGCCTAGGTTGGCTGGAGTCAGCGTAAGCTGAAACTGCGGAAGCTATGCCCTCGGCGTGAGGTATGTTGGTGTACAAAGATGCGACATCCATAGTGACCAAGTAACCCCCCGCCGGTACCGTCAGGTTTGATACCTCCCGAAGGAAATGATTTGTGTCTTTAATGTACGAGGGGAATGAAGATGGTATGTCCTTGATGAGACTGTCAATAAAGCTGGATATTTTCTCAGTCACTGTTCCATTACTGGAAACGATAGGCCGACCGGGATTGTTTATTTTGTGAATTTTGGGGAGTAGGTAGAAACGGCCGGGGCCAGAGTTTCTTGGTATCAATGCTTTGAACGCCTTATCGGTTATCTGCCCTGCCTTGCGCAGAGTGGTTAGGGCGTGCTTTATTTCACTTTCAAATTTGTCGGTAGGATTGCTTGGGAGTTCTCTGTAAAATTTAGTTTCCCAGTTGACGGAAACCTTCGGCTATGTAAACACTCCGGTCAAGTACCACCACTGCACCACCCTTGTCCGCTGGCGCAATGACAATTGTCTGATCATCACATAGAGTTCGCAGTGCCTGCTCTTCCTCTTTTTAGAGGTTACTGCGGATGAGACGATGCCTCTCGTACTCTTTTATAATGTCTTTTTGAACCGCACAAATATACATGTCCAAGTATTTGTCGCGTGCCTCGCCAGGTGTCCATGATTTTTCGGAGAGTTCAGGTAGCTGATCAAGACGCCCTTCTGTAGTTTTTCGATCATAAAAGTAATCCCGTAGTCGCAAATTTCTCGCGAAGTCATCCAAATCTTGAAACAATTGAAACTCGTTCATCCTTCCTGACGCCGGACAAAAAGTTAGACCTTTCGAAAGGAGATTCAGTTGTGCACTCGACAATGGGCTACTCGACAAGTTTATGACATTTGAGGCATTGCCCACTGTCTCGTGCTTTTTTCCACTGATTACTTCAGAACAATCGCCCGCCTCGGATTAAAGGTTTTGGCTTTGAGAATCAGCTCTGATGGCCGTTGGGATATTGTCACGCTCCCGTTTCTTTCTTTGTTGTTCTTGGATATTGACATTTTTCTTTCCCTCGTACTTTACCAGTTCCAGCGCTTCCAATTCAGTGAGCTTTGACTGACACAACAGAAGCTGCTCCTCGTTTTTAAGCTGCGATGCTCTACGCACGCTATGTTGTGCCACCAGCCGAGTGAGCCCAAGCGAGGCCTCCCGCAGTATAGCATTCCACTGCTCTCTTTCTTTTTCGTCGAAGATGTCCATTGCCAGCTTCTGTTTTACCTGAAGACCCTTCGGTGCGATGCCCGAGGCTAAATATTTATTCATATTAGAGGCATGCGTCTCAAATCGCACACGCTTGTCAATTGTTTTACGC
Organism: Dermacentor andersoni; assembly: GCF_023375885.2. NCBI lineage: Eukaryota > Metazoa > Arthropoda > Arachnida > Ixodida > Ixodidae > Dermacentor > Dermacentor andersoni. The sequence goes on along the minus strand of NC_092821.1, from coordinate 37,362,160 downwards.
AACGTCATGAACTCGCGGGACCAAAAAGTGCCGGATCGCGCCGTACCTGAAGTGTTGGCCAGTCAATCTCTCGGCGTTGGCGCTGCGCAGCCGACAGCCTCGGCGTAGGTGGGGCGATCTCCGCGGTGTCCGCTGCCCTCCCGGCAACCGGCGCCCCTGGTCGTGCCTGAGCTCCGGGAACGTGCAGCATGTTGGTCCGACCCGTCACAGGGGGCAGCCTGGGCGTCGCCCGCATGGTATGGTGAGCCCCGCCGCGTGGGCCCGGCGTAACCATTCGAGGTGTGATCACGCCAAGATCCATGCAACGGTCCGCCGCCCCGCAGGAGCACGCACCTCAGGTGACTGGCAATGATGGCCACCCCCTCGAAGCTGGGGTGCACCCCATCAGATGCGAGTACTCTGCCTGGGGGCAGCCACTGGAACTCGTGGTCAAGGTAGATGGCGTTCCTTGTCCGCCGGCAGTGATTTTGCAGCAAGGCATTGAAGTGACATGCCTCCTTGTTGAAGCGCTCGATGTACCATCTGTCGCGACACGCTCGGCGGCGGTTTGGTGTTCTCGGCAGCACCAAGGTGGCGAACAACTTCTTGATTTCCGGGCGCAGCTTGCGAATTGTGTCCAGCAAGTTTCTATACCGCTGGAAGACCATACTGCCTGACTGAGAGGTGACGTCGTTCGTACCCACATGCAGCACCAAGGTGGTCCGCGGAGATCGCCCCACCTACGCCGAGGCTGTCGGCTGCGCAGCGCCAACGCCGAGAGATTGACTGGACAACACTTCAGGTACGGCGCGATCGGGCACTTTTTGGTCCCGCGAGTTCATGACGTTGCGTCATGTCCCACGCACTGGTGCTGCGGAGCGACCTTTTTCTCCCTCCTTGCCTCGGGTGCACAAGAACCTAGCTGCCGCTTCTTCCCGCCCCCCTCACACTCCGACTTACGTCTCCCTCCTCCTGTGTGCTTGAGTTTGAGGCCGTAAAACCAATATTTTATAAGCGATTCCTGGATGACATCTTCTTTGTGTGGGCCGACAATGAACAAAGTCTCTTAGACTTCATTTCCAATTTCCATTCTCTGCACCCGTCAATCTGCTTTACGCACAACTTCTCCCAAGATAGTATTCACTTCCTCGACGTCACTCTGTCACTGAGTGGCGGTCGCATTTCCACGTCCCTATACAAAAGGCCGACAGATCGTCAGCAATATCTGCATTTTTATAGTAGCCACCCCCATCACTGCAAAACAGGCATTCCCTACTCCCAGGCCCACAGATACAGAAGAGTCTGTTCCGAATCTGCGCAATTTGAACGACACGCGGAGGAACTGAAATCTGCTCTGATATGCCAAAAATATCCTCCAAAAATAGTAGACGATGCCATTGAACGCGCCCGCAGCTTAGATCGAGCACAGATAATGGGAGAAAAGGTTAGCAATGCCAATACACAATCAGATCCAAACTTGGTCCTCACATACACCACCGGTGCTCCGCGGGTCAATGCCATTCTCACCCGCCATTTTAATATCATGAAACAGAGCATCCGACTCGCTACTATCTTCAAGCAGCCGCCTCGGGTTGTGTATAGAAGAAACAAAAATTTAAGGCATTTGTTAGTCAGGGCGAGGACACAGAAGTCAAACACGCCCAAGGGCTGTCGACCGTGTTGGAAACCTCGTTGCAAGGTATGCCGTCACATGACAACAGCAGACACGGCTGAAGCATCGAACTCGCCCTTCGTATATAAAATTACCGAAAATCTTGACTGTGATTCCAGTAACGTCGTGTACAAAATTCGATGCGAGGTGTGTAGGCAGGAATATATCGGCCAAACAGAGACCCCTTTTCGCCTGCGGTTTAACAATCACCGCGCGCATGTGAAAAGTCTCCCCAATTTACCCTTCTCCAGGCACGTTCGGCTGCCAGATCACTCCTTTGAACGCGTGAGCGTTGTGCTCTTGCAATCTGGTTTCCAACGCACCCGTGCACGCGAGCAGAGAGAATCTTTTTTCATCCATAAATTTGGAACGTACACTAAAGGAATTAATGAGAGTCCGGGGCGGCTGACGTGCCTCCGGGATATGCCGTGAAAGTGCATGGGAAACGCGAATACATGTTCTGTACTCTAAAATTGAGACGCTGGCTATTCACTGCTTGCTCACCCCTCCGCATGCGCCTCAAGGGCGCGAGCGGAAAACCAATAAATTCAGTTTCCTGGACCCTGCCACTGAAGTAGTCATTCTGAGTGACCTATTGCCCTTCTTGAAATACGCACGTGCTGACTTGATGACAGTTGTCTGTTAAACGTTCAAAAATTGGACCACAAGGAGGCTATTTAACTCGGCTCCCTAAATCTAAGCCCATGGGCGCACTTGCTTTGCGAATCCCACGCACATATTCTTTTTTGGAACTATATATATATATATATATTTTTTTTTTTTCGCACCGTAGCTGGACCACAGAGTTGCCGGAACGGGCCGTGCCTTGTATATGTGTACTGTGACACTGTGTTTCTTTCCACAAGTTGCCGCTCTTCTGTCTTCCTTCTGGGCCCCTTCTCTATTGTGCCCCCCGCCACCCGATTCAACTTGCCCTCTCTCCCGCTACAACGGCAGCCCACGCACTGGTGCTGCGGAGCGACCCTTTTCTCCCTCCTTGCCTCGGGTGCACGGGAACCTAGCTGCCGCTACTTCCCGCCCCCCTCACTCTCCGACTTACGTCTCCCTCCTCCTGTGTGCTTTTTTCTTTTTCTTTCCTTTTTCTTTCTTTTTCCCTTTTTTTTTCCTCACTGACCTCCTTGCTCTACATACATGTGACTCCGCCTTCCTCTTGCCCTGCATAGCTGCCAAAGGCCGCTGTAAATCTGCCAAGGCGCCGAAAATCAATCACTGTCACAACTGTTCCTCTCGGTTTGATGTATGTAAGAACGACCGGGCACCCGGTCTGGTGTCTTCACTACCAGGGCCGAACTGCCATTTTTTTGTAAACCCTGATGAAGATCGGTCCACCGATCAAAACTGTTGAAATTAAATACTTGTTCTGTTTACCTTGTAGCACCACTCAAGTTCTTTACGTTTGAAAGGTAGCCTAAAGAATCGACGGAAATGGTGTACATCTTTACATAAGATACGCGGGGACTAGCGATTACTCTGGATCGTTCGATGGCTCGTGCATAAAATTTGGCGCGCTTGACCGGCAGATCGAATTTTCGACGATCGCCGACTGTGTTCGAAGTGTGACTTGCTTTTGTGGGCACAGGATCCAACAATGAAAGTTAGTTTCGTCATTCGCAGTATTACTACTTTGTTTTTGCCACCACTAGTACGTGCCAATATTTATATGGTGTAAATATAAATTTGCAGCTGAAAACTGTCGCAGTTTCACCCGAAAGAAGAAGGATTGATTGAGATAGCAAATTAGTACGCATCTATACGAAGTAAGGGTAGTAGTTTTGTCGTCCGCCTGAACTTGTACACAACTATTATAACTGAACTGACCCGATGGTGTCATGCGCGCACTAAGAAATTGAACAAATCTCGCTGGATGACCGCGGGAACTAGCTATGAAAACGCTTTTGTAAGGAACCGCGCCAGCAGTAGTTACCGATTTTACCGTTGTGCTGCCTCTAACTTCATCGCGAAGTAAGCGTCGAGAACCTAGCGCATGCGAAGCTTTGAATCCTTCGCGTACCTAGACTCTGTACTCATAGCAGTTTGCTTTGAAAATCGGGTTCGCGCGGCCGTGCTATACGAAGCAGCTGTGAGAGTAGAATACCGCTCGCCTCCTCCCGTGGAAGCGCCCGTGACCTAACCACGCTTTCAAGATGCCGCCCGTGCGGCCGCGCCACACGCAGCGGACGTCGGAGTAGAATGAGCCGCTTCTCCCCCCCCCCCCCCCTCCCCTCACTGTTGCCTTGCGTGAGACGAAAGACAGCATGCTTCCTCCCCGTTTTCTTCCCTTGCGCGGCCGAGATTGAGTCGTCATTGTCGGCTATCCTCCACACGTTTTCACTCGCACATTTAGCATACGGCGCGAGGTGACGATGTTATCTCCTCCGGACATTATATGGAACATCACACCGATGACGACAGAAGAAATACACCTGAAGTGTCCATGTAATTGCTACCGCAAAAAAAAAAAAGAAAGGTCACATTTCGCGCGAGAGGCGAGGCATCGATTTCGATAGCAAATTAGTGGACAGATATACTAAGTGACGATAATAGTTTTGTCGGCTCTCTAAACTGTGAAACATTCGTTTACTAACTAAATTGACAACTACGGTGTCGAGTGCGCAAAACCAAACACCAACACATCTCACTGAATGACCCTAGAAACTCGCTGTGACAACGCTGGAGCGAGGAGCGCAGCTGGAGCAGCGAGGAAATTGACCTTTTTGCTGCTTCTCACTTCAACGCGAAGCAAGCGCCGAGAACACAGTGTACACGAAGCTTTGAGCGCTCCGTGCACCAGACTGTGTACTCATCGCAGTTAGCTTTCAAGAGAGGGCCCGCACGGCCGCGCCATAGGCAGCAGCCGCGCGCACTTCTTGTGAAAGCTGGTTGGACATGAAGCTAAACACTGTTACTAGAAATCAGCGCCAGAGCGAATGATATAAAATATAGGTAACTACTTTAGTAACACATAATTTTTTCAGGTAACTCTGGAGGGGCGTATCTAACCATAATCTAACGTGCATGCGTCACGCCGGCTGTACTGTGACCGAATCCTGCGGCACGTATAGGTTCTGTAGAAAAAAACCTGATAATACTGTTTCGAATTCCCATTTCTTAGCGTAATAGACTGTATGATGAGTAAAATCGAAACAGATATACAAGTTCTTTCACAGAACGTTACTTACATTGGTAAGTGTACGGCACATTGATTGCGCATATTATCAGCAGAACAGCCACCGATGTCCTCATTTTAAAGCAGCTTGTTTCCGTTGCAGTGAACTCTATGAAAATATCAGCCTGTAAGAAATATAAAGAAGCTCAGGTGCACTTTCTAGTTTTGAAAAACCCACCTGAACATATACTGCCGTAAAGGTAGAAGTTATCCTTTCTTCCCACGTACAGCCGTCATCACCGCAAAAATTTGTGTCTTACCCGATAAACGTACAAACCACGGCTTCTCATGTTGTTGCCTAAGCAATCTGTAGGCCATCGGTTGAACGGAAGTTCTTACAAAAGACCAGGTGGTGGTGTTGATAGCGCACTTAGACGTAGCGACCAGGCGACTTACTTAAAACACAAATTTCTGCCATACATTTCGATTTTTATACACTTTCTTTCGTAATTATTGAAGCTAAGCATTTGCGGAAGACATAAGACAAATTCACCAAAGAATAGTTATAGGTTACATAAGATACGCGGGGACTAGCGATTACTCTGGATCGTTCGATGGCTCGTGCATAAAATTTGGCGCGCTTGACCGGCAGATCGAATTTTCGACGATCGCCGACTGTGTTCGAAGTGTGACTTGCTTTTGTGGATGAACGTTTCTATTGCACAGAAACGTTCATCTTCCTGTGCCGCAATACGTACAAAAATTGAAACGGCAAGAACACCGCGTTCCAATTTTCTATTCTCAAACCACTGCGCTGAAGCCAAGTTGTTTACAAGAACAACTCGGCGATGCAGCTTAGTTCAAAATAACATAAACGAATGTCGAGAAGGGAAATTCGAACAAGCTCCGCGGTGTGTCTACATTCCTTGAAGTGGCTCTGTAGTGCAATCAGGGCAGCTTTATCGGTTCTGTCCCTGGATGAATGGATGTTATGAGCGTCCCCTTAAGAACAGGGCGGTGGGTTGCGCCACCAAACTCTCGCTATTATACTGCCTAATGTCCTACCTAGGTAAAAAAGAAAAAAAAAGAAAAGTAAACGCACGATGAAATCCCGTAACCAAATTTTCTGAAATCCTAAAGTGAACTTTGTTTTTGTACATCTCCTTTTTTGTACGTCTCCGTCTTTTGTCGTTTCCCTACTTTTATTCCGCCAATCCTTCAATCGCCTCTTACTAATGTCTATTGCGGACATGTTTAGTTTCCCCCTGCTCTCGCTGAACCCACGAGCTTCAAGGAGGCCAGTGGTGCCTAAATCGACCGCTGGGCAGATATCTTCACATTCTAATAAAACATGCTCTGTCGTTTCCCTAGCTTTACCGCAGCAAGCACATGCTTCTTCTTCCTTCATATATCTCGCTTTATAGTTGCGTGTTCTAAGGCATCGTTATCTCCCTTCGAAAAGTAAGGAGCTTTCCTTTAGGTTATCATAAATTATTTCTTTCCTGACTTCATGTTTTCCTCTTAAGTAGTTACTCATGGCAATTTTGCTTTCCAATGCCGCAACCCATGAGATTATTTCAGCCTCTCTAACTTTCCGCTTCACGTTCTTTGTTGCTCTGTTGCTCGCCCTAGAGGCCACATGCTTGCTGGTAAGCTTCCTAGTTCCTTTCCTCCACTGTGAATCAATGTTTTTTCTGTACAAATACCTCAACACTCTCCTAGCCCATTTATTTTCTACCATATTCCTGAGTAGTTCTTCATAATCAATTTTACTGTAAGCTTCTCTCACTTTGAAACTTGTCCAGGCCATATCACCCTGCACAGATTCATTAGCAGTCTTCCCGTGAACGCCCAATGCGAGGCGTCTCTCTTACCTTTGTTTGCCATCGAGTTGTGATTGCACCCCTGATTTCAAGCAAATAACCGGATTTCCAAAAGTAGGTCCTGCAACCATTACACCTTTTCACATGCCGCGGAGCACCTCATACCTATTTTATCCCTATAGCGTCTGTGCTTCATTATGGCTGCATTTCGCTTCCTTTTACTGTAGTTGTTTTTTCCTGCGTTTCCATATATCTATTGCCTACGTCTGTCCATATACCAAGATATTTATATCCTTTTAGCTGAAGTATTTCCTCGCCCTGTATTGCCACTGCCTATTCACTGTTTTGATTGAATTCCATACCACCTGATTTCCTAACGCTAAATTTCAAATCTAAATTCTCGCCTTCCTGCCCACAGATATTAGCCAGACGTTGCAGATGGCTTTGCTTATTTGCTAGCAACACTATTTCGTCCGCATAAAATTGGAAGAAGAAGAAGCTTGGTTCGACACAGTCGCACTGCTGTCTGGCTCCCCAGTGTTTTTGCATTTTTTCGACGTTTTGTCAAATAGATTTGTCGAAGACGTCGGACGACTCGCCAAGATACCTTCCCTACCGGTGGCCGGGGGGGCCTTCACCTCCCGTCGCTTCGATAGGAGCCTGCAGAAGAGCCCGATCTGGTAGCGGCGAGAGCTCCGTCATGACTACGCCTGGCCTGACACTGGGCCAGAGGCCACCGACTGACCCTGAGAGCAACCGTGACTGTAAGCGATACAAGGCTACAGAAACAGACGACGAGTCTACGCGTATTGACGATTGTGACATAGCTGACATCACAGATCTGGACGATGAAGGCTTCAGGCTTGTGCATCACCGCAAGAAGAGCACCGTCGGAATCCCAGTGATTATTACCCCTGCCACAGAAGAAGCCGACCTGAAGAAAGTAAATCCCATTGTTCTGTCTACAGAAATTGAAAAAAATTCTTGGCGCATTGCCAGTTAGGAGCCGATTTACTGCTCATGATGCCCTACTTCTAGGTATACAGACAGAAGAGCATGTCAATTCCCTTCTCAGCTGCAAGTCAATCTCAGGCACTGCAATCTCAGCACGAGTGCCCAATTCGTACCTGCAAAACACGTGCATTATTAGAGGAGTACCGAAGTGGTACACTGACGAGGAACTGTTGGTATATTTAAAGCCACAAGGTGTTTACCATGCAAGGAGAGTCACGCGATGCGTTCAAATTTCCGAATCTGATTGGGAGTTCACTCCAAATACAGACCGTCCAGAGAAGATCAACTTGGGCTTCACAAGACACGAGACCATTGACTACGTTGAGACACCACCTCGGTGCTTCAAGTGTCAGCGCTATGGACATGTGGCCAAGTATAGCCGTTGTGAGCAGCGGTGTAAGAGACGTGGAGGACCACATGATTTCAAAACATGCGCGTGCAGCGAGAACTTTCTATGTGCGAACTGTAGTGGTGGTCATCCAGCTAGTTATAGCAAGTGTCCTACGCGGGCAGCGGCAATAAAGCGTAAAAAAAACGTTTATCTTGGGGCCAACAGGAAAGGATGAGAAAAATACGACGAAGAAAAAGACAGAAAGTCACAGAGAGTCAGACGAAATCAAATGGAGCTCAAAGAGTGAAACAAATTTTCCAAGCCTGAAGCCTTCTCCAGGAATGCAGGGCACAGTGGTGCCATCGCGCAGCGGACCGGCTAAAGCAGTCAAATCAATGAACAGAGGCCCTGTAGACGAAAAGACTTCTGAACAACCGGAACAGCGAAGTTATGTGTCTGCACTGCAGCGACCCCAATCGCGTTGCGATGAAAAAACACCACAGGAGGACTGTCAACAGGTGCTACGAGCTCTTTTCAAGGCCTTGCGATCACACATAGAGAAGATGCCGGCGAGCTCGATGAAGGAAAGGCTGGAAGTAGTCCTGGCTCTCGAGTCAGTGATTCTAAGCTCTGCCTCTATTTAAAGCACCTAGCAATATGGATGCGGTCAGGACACAGTGTTCACCATCTCGTCCACAGGTGCCACTTATTATGCAATGGAACTGTGCGGGTCTTGCGTGCCATTTACCTGAACTGTCGCTTTTCTTACGCAACATGCCTGTGCCAATATTGACCCTGTCCGAGGCTGGTCTTCCAAGTTCCAGATCAATTGCTGGTTATGTCGCACATGGAAACCAAAGTATTCCGACATTTCCGAACGGAAGCGCCATGCTATATGTGAGACGAGAAATATCACATTACGTTCTACCAGTTCAAGACCTTTGCAGCAGTGCTTTGGAAGTCACTGCTGTACAAGTGCAGCTGGGAAACCGAAGCCGCAGCGCGGCCTCCGTATATGTGAGCTCTCGCTTGAAGGTCTCGATGGGAAAAATTATGAGACCGCTGCAGCCGCTGCCCAGCTCCGAGGTTTATATGTGGGGACTTTAACGCGCACCATACTCTCTGGGGCGAGAAGGCGACTGATGCATGTGGAAAGCAAACTGTTAGTGCTTTAAACACGGAAGAACTCTGCGTGGCAAATGACAAACAGCCAACGTTTTTTCGACCACCGGCCTCTTACAGTGTCATTGACTTGACGTTACATTCAACGGACACCCTCGCATCGTCAACGACTAGCAAAGATAGAATGGGCAGTGATCATTTTCCTGTCTTCGTGAACATTGCTGGATGTAGAACCAACGGTCGAAGATCCTGCCCTGTGACGCATTGGGATACGTACAGGGACGGCCTAAGCGAATCATCTGGAGACCTATTCGCGGACATGATACGTAGCAAGAGATTGGCTACCGCTGAGCTGAAGCTACCCGACCACTTCCCCGCTCCTGATCTAAAGCTCAAAAATCTATGTGCTGCCCGCACAAGAGCGGAACGGAGGCTGATGAGCACGAAGGGCGACCCACCAATGAAGACTATATATAACAGGATTAACGCAGTGATTCGACGTTATACAAGGAAACTAAGAAGAGATCAATGGGCATCATTTTGTGCAAGCCTATCGGTCTGCACGCCAGTTCCAAGGATATGGTGGGTCGTCAATAACCTTGCTGGAAACTTTCGACCAAACAAGCCATTGGAAGCCCTAGCATTGAAGTTAGGCAACACACTCGCTTGTCTTGCGAATGCCTTCGCTGAAATGTACTCTTCCGGCAGGTCAACCGGTACAACCAACACTCTTCCGCCGCTATCGTCGTCTCTAATGGATGCTCCTTTCACACTCAGAGAGCTGGAACTAACTATGAGCAGCCTCCGACGTCGCTGTGCGGTGGGACATGACCTCATCAGTAATCAGATGCTGACTAACCTACCGGTTAAAAAACGACGTGATTTCCTGGCATTTTTAACCATGTCTGGGCCAGTGGGCTATCCCACACTTATGGAAGGTAGCGTGGGTGGTAGCGGTTCTAAAGCCTGGAAAAAATCCTGCAGCTCCACACTCATACAGACCGGTATCACTGACCTCATGTGCAGCGAAGCTAGTGGAGAAGATGGCGTGCACAAGACTCACTTGGTATGTCGAGCAGGGTCGAAAACTACCATCGTGCATGACTGGGTTTCGGCAGCGTCTAAGCGCTCAAGACAATGTGTTGGACCTGCTAAGCCACATAAAACATTCCAGTGCGGATGGCCTGTCGACACTTGCTGTTTTTATGGATGTTTCTAAGGCTTACGACTACATGTCTCAAAGAGCCATCATCAGCCAGTTACAAGTTATAGGCGTCACGGGTCATCCCTTGCACTTCATACATACGTTCCTCAATGATCGTCGCATCAGAGTTCGTCTTGGCGACACTTTGAGCGATGAAATACGTATATTTCGCGGCGTACATACGCTGGCATACACTGGGGCAACCACCCGACGTCGATGCTACGGCTACATGCAGCGTTGGTTACCAGTCGAATACTGTATCAGCTACCTCTGATGTCACCCTCAGACAGCCAATACAAGCGCTTAGAAGCCATCCACAGAAAAGGTATCCGACTTTGCCTTGGAGTCCCTCAGCCAGCGTCAAACAAGAAAGTGCTCTACGAAGCTGAGTCACGTCCTCTACGACTTCAGGCTTCCCAGGCTCTCATAATCCAGCTACTACGATTGAGTGAGTCTACGCCCGGTAGAGCCCTCTTACGACGTATAGGTAACAGGCCACGCTCACATTTTTATGCAGCATTGAACACGCTTCCCGTGTTGGGATTACGCTGCTCGAGACAGAGGGAAAAGATAGAACCACCCTGGACATTCTAGGACATCACATGCAACTTAAGTGTACCACGATTGCAATCAAAAAGCTACATTCCATCTGCAGAAGCCAAGTCATTAGTCCTGGAACACCTGAACAGGACTTACCCGAATCTCCTACAAGTATACACAGATGGCTCTGTCAAGGCAGACGAAGACCGCTGCGCAGCTGCATTCAATATTCCCTCTCTAAGATATACGTGGTCTGGCCATCTGGACTGTATAACCTCGTCGACAGTTGTGGAAGGCGTAGCAATAGCTTCTGCTCTGCGCAAACTAAAGACTTTGCCTCCGCAGAATGTGGTTGTCCTTACGTACTCAAATGCCGCATTACAACAAGTATACCGTGGTTTGCCATTCCTCAAGTTCCCACGCAAATCACTAGCCACCGTGAAAGAACTCAGCAACAAAGGCTTCACAGTAAAGTTTCAGTGGATTCCCTCCCACATTGGTATCCAGGAAACGAAAAAGCTGATGCGCTTGCATACGCAGCGCTCTATCATCCTCCCAAAATCAAGGCTCCAAAGAGTAATCAAGTGCAAAAATCTGACATTGGAAATCACTTTGCGTCGCTTTGGGTTCCACCGCATATGCCCTGCCTAACTAAGAGATTGCACCGAGAGGAAGCCTCACTTCTATATCGAATAAGGACAGGATCTGCTAATACACCGGCCTGGTTATTTAAAACGGGGCGAATCAATTCTCCGAACTGCACGGCATGCAACGAGGCAGGAGACATTGAGCACTTTTTGTGGTCCTGCCAGCAATTCCAAGATGAAAGAGACACTCTCCTGAAGAATCTGCAAAACAAGGACCTCCCGCATGCCCGCCTGCAACACCTTATATTTCCCGAGGGATCAGTTATAACCCGCAAAGAAACTTCACGTCTCCTCATCGAATTCTTAAGAGAGACTGGTTTGATGGACATATGGTGAAACCCTTCAGCGGTATTGTGCGAGACGCTCGGGCGGAGCAATTGCCGGCCTTGATCGCCAGGCTAAACCCGCCTGTTGCTACAATTCACCACCACCACCATCCGCATAAAATTAACCTGGAATCATGTTGCTTTACTACTGTACCCACTTACTTGTATGAGAGATTAAACCCGATAATCCTTCTTTCTAGCGCCCTCTTCATTCTCACCATGTACATCATAAAGAGCAGTTGAAATAAAGGGCGCCCCTGCCTGAGTCCCTTGTTGAAATCAACTTTCTCCTCGCTCCTCATCCTTTCGTATTCAAGGCAAATAGAATTTTCTAGGTAAATCTCAAAAGCTGTAGACAATCGTCGCCCAAGCCTCTGCGTTCCAAATATCCCGCACAATGTGGCAGTCTACATTCTCTTAAGCTCCTGTTGTGTCTAAAAAGGCCGCATATAACGGTCTGCTTGCTACTCTTGATAGTTCAATACATTTAGTACGAACAAATAAATTATCATCCAAACACCTACCTATTCTGAAGCCATTCTGAAGTTCTCCCAAAATGCCGTTGTTCTCTGCCCATGCTTGCAGCTTCAGTTTGATTGCCTGCATTGCTAACCTGCATATTACCGATGTAATGGTCAACGGTCTCTACGAGTGAATTCTATCTTTCTCCCCCTTACCTTTAGAAATAAATTCGTTCTACTTTGTCGCCGACTGTCTGGTATTCTTCTGTCTGTTAAAGCTCTTTCCTCTGCTTTCACCAGAGCTTCCTTACTTTTTGTTCCTAGTGCATTAATGAGCCTAGCGGGAACGTCATCTAGCCCTGTGGCTGTGCGCTTGGGAACTTTCTCTTCGGCTTCTTTCTTGAGGGGGAATTTGTCAGCACCAGGTACTTTTCTATCTGATTCTCTTTAATGCCCGCTTTTTTTTCGAATACAACCTCGTCATTGCCTTGGAAAGATTCGGCTGTTATTTTTCGGATATAATTTAGTGCCGCTTCCCCTTCCAGTTTATTTTCATCTTCGTGTAGGATATGTTGTTGTATTGTTGTTGACTTCTTGCCTAATGATTTCATGTTCCAAAATATTGTTACGGGCAGGAAAAGACGTATAATAAATTTACGGAGTATACACACAAGGACGCTTCGAGTGTTACTCGAGATGGCTACTGAACCACACGAACATCACCGAGCATCGCAGCGTAGTCGTCTTTCTCTGCATCTTCACCTCTGACAGCGCCTCGTAGCATGACCCCCGGCGGCGAAGGCGGTGTCCCGGTGCTTGGTGGGTCCAAGTGATAGGGCTTTAGTTTTGTGAGGTGGGCGATGCCAGAGGCAGATCGCACCATGGTGACATCTAGAGGTTCGATTTCATATGTCACGTCTGCTACTTTGCGCAACAGATGATACAGGCCAGAATACGGCGAAATCAACTTCTCACAAAGACGAGCATGCCGCGATGGTGTCCAGAGGAGGACAATGTCACCAGGGTTGAAAGAGGCCTCGCGTTGGCGGGCGTCATAGACACGTCGTTGCTTTTTCTTTGAAGAGTACTGACGCCAGCAGGCAATTTCACGCACATCCGCAGCTCTAGAGATGACTTCACGGGCGTATTCTGACGTCGTGTGCAGAGCATTTGAAAGGAGAGTGTCGAAAGCAAGTGAGGGGTCTTCACGTACAAAAGAAAACAATAGAGAGAAACCTGTGGAATAATGCGGGAACGTGCTGTAGGCAAATGTTGCAAAAGGGAGGGCGGCGACCCAGTCCTTGTGGTCAGCGGACACGTAAATACCGAGCAGGTCTGTGATAGTTCTATTAAGATGCTCTCTCAGCCCATTCGTCTAGGGGTGATACGGAAACGGAAAGCTTTGTGAATTTCGGCCGTGCGTTGGCGGCCCGTTCTTGATTCATCGCCGTGCCAGACTGGCCCGCTGTCTGCTAGCGTAAAGCGCGGTCTGGGCCATTATACATCGGCACGGGCACAACTGTAGCCCCTGACAACGCGTGCTAACTAGTTGATGGGTGTCGCCCGTGGGCCAAGAGGATGTGTCAATCTTACGTTCAAACGCACGTTCCTAAAATGCAAGCACTACAAAGCGCGTGTTACGATAATAACAGGAACGTCTAACAAGAAATAAAATGTGCCGGCATGTAAGCGCACTTTGTACTCTACGCACTTTGTTTGTGCCGCGCACTTTCCGAAGGGTTTTGGCGGATCCATGGCACTGCACCCATGTTGCCTAACACAATGTATGATTAGCGGCGTACAAGTCAGCACCGCGAGCTAAACAGCTTTGTTTGAAGTACTCATCAGCGTTATTTTCCTTTCGTAACCGCTAAACTGCAAGTGCCGCTCGTTTCGCGATGTCATTGGAGAGTATTGACCAATCCGGTATTTCGGTAAACACACGCAGATGAACTGGACGTTTTACCAGAGCGGCGGAGGCGTAAACATGCGTGGCCTGCACGGTGCAGCCACCTGGTGGTGCAGAGTTCAACCAGGCAAACACGGCTAATATTAGAGTAAGCAAGTGCATATAAATTTGCTTATGGTGCAAATTTTCACACACGAACACGATTACGCAGCTGCCCAATGTTTACGCTAACAGCGAATTGTAATACATTTGCTAACTGCGTTATCAGCTGTGTGTCTGGCTGAGATGACACTGACGCAAAACGGTTAGCATTAGTCGGCGCCCAGGTAAATATTAGATATCGTTAGATTAACGCATACAGCTAGGACGTAAACATTAACGAAGTGTCGCATCAGGTATGCTCATGTACTTATAGCGTGCGCACATAGAAAGAGGTGTCGGTGCACACAGAGATAGTGTCATGAGCGTGAGGCAAAAGGCTGCTTATTCTTTTCGTCAGGCTAAATTTTTCGACTTCGTGGTATGGCCAGGGCGTTCACACTGTTTTCTTCATTTTGCATATAGGCCCTCCGCATCTTCGGAGAGCCTACACCTCTCCGCGGGTGAGCCGGGCTTGCGCTTTGGCGGCGGTGGTGGCGATAATGACACGAATGCGTTTCAAGCGCCCGTGCCATTGCTATCGCCAAACCAACAAAATAATGCTCTAACTCTCACAGAGGAAGGACCATGTAGTCACCGTTAGCACATCAATCTCGAACCAACATGATATCAGCTAATTCAGCTGGCGTACGTCAGCAGTGAGTCGCGAAGATCAAGGGTTCCTTTCTATATCACGTGCAAGACATTCGTCGTAGGACTCCATCTATAATAAGACAATATAATACAGAACGCCCACTGTCATTTTGTCGTTTTTTTAAAGAATCCTGCACCCGATAAAAGCCCAGTATAGATTAAGACTGGTACCTGCTTGAGCTTTCAACAATAGAATGCCCGGGCGAAATATTTAAGGGAACAAATTATTTTGCCACATTATGAAAACGTATTATTATTTTTGGGAGCACATGATTTCAATCTTACACAAAAGAAATTACAGCACACCTAACGAGTTAGAATGTATACAGAGAAGCATTTTGTGAGTGGATGAAGAGCCGCAAGCGAAAACGGCACCGGCACTGCGGCGGATGCGCGGAGGCGAGCGCCATCTGCTGGGGATGCAAGGAAACCAACGGCGCGCGCGGCACGTGTGCTTCTCGGTGATTGGTTGGCCCACGCGGCAACGTAACAGCCAGGCCGCAGCCACGGTCACGAAACCGGGCGAAGTTCTCAAAGAAAAGCTTTCTTTTTAAAGATAAGTATGTAACTGGATGTCTACTCACCAACGCTCACAGAAGATTATCGGTGATCAGTGCAGGTGCAGCCACCCTTCCTGTGTGCCACTTAGGTTCTTGAGACTTGCTTATATTGCTCCTCAGCACATAGACAATGTCTGTTCTCTTTTTATTTTTTAATAGTTCCTAAATATACATTTTCGCACTCTCGTACACGGCTAGAATCTTCATCATGCTTACCTGGGGAGCACATGAATTATTTATGGGTAGAAGAGCAATGGTGATTATTATAATTGTCTATCCCTTCATGACGACAGCACCTACTAGGGACGACATTTTGAAATATAACCTTTAGATTCCACAGAATCCAGCTGATGTGCAAAAGTCAGAAGTACAATAGGAAATTCTTTGGGGGTGCTGTGCAGCGAGTTCGCACCGAATGTAATATTGTTACCGGCGAAAAAGCACAGATATGGCTATACGCAGGTGAATTTAAAGGTACATCACTTACAAAATGCCTATTAACATTATTTTGAACTTCTATCAGCTTTCTATTTACTTTACTGGCAGTCTATATGCATTTACATTCTAGTAACATTTGTTCATACAGTTTCAAAATACTTCCTTTTTACTCTTGTACAAAGAATATTTTAAATACACCGTTAATGCACTTTCTTCTTACTTTTGTATAAAGTGTGTTTTAAATACACCGTTCAAAGACTTCTTTCTTACTTTTTTGTAAATAATATTTTAAATACACCGTTAAGACTTCCTTCTTACTTTTGTATAAAGAGCATTTGTTCATACACCGTTAAAAGGCTTCCTGCGTAATTTTGTATAAATAATAGTTTAAGTACATCCTTAACCTACCGTCTTCTAACTTTTGTCTGAATAACAACTTTAATACTCCGTCACAAGGCATGTTACTTTTGCGTAAAGAATGTATTACTATACATCATAAAAATGTTCTTTTTTTAAGGACGTGTACCCTCAGTACGCCAACAGCTCGTACTGTCTGCCGAAAAATATTTAGAGTGGGAAATAACTTGAGACGTTTTGATATATTGTTGTAACACACACTAATTAATGCCCATATATGAAATACTCCGGAATCAAGCTCTTTTTTTTTCTAATCACAGTTCCAATCCAAGTCGGTGGTGAATTGTTGACGAAATGCTACTAAAATTTTTATACGAATATGTTCGTAAAGTGTTAGAACTAATCTTTTAAAAGGTTCTACTGGACTACGCGAGCGTGCAGTGACGTCTGCACACTTAAGGAAAATTTGCTTGCTCTACACCACCTGACTGCTGTGACAGCGGTATACTGGGCAGGCCACGCACCAGTTGCACAGCTTTATCCCAGCCTTAAGGTTGGTTAATTAAAGGCTGGTTTACACTTGAGCTGTGACACCGCCGGCTTGCCGCACGCGTGCGGTCGTGCGGAAAACTGCACGCCTCGCACTCTGGTTCGCAGATTTTCATATGCACTGGGCTCGAAAATGCAGTGTAAACCGAAATATGTGTACCAGTCAGCGAAATCTGCAAATTTTGACCCGACCACATGCGTGCGTGCATGCGGGTGGTGTGGCGTACGACTCGTGGGCAAATCGGCCCATACCACTCCCTGCTATTGCAAGGCCACCAATTAGCTTTGCAGCGAGATAATCAGGTCAGTGCACTCCGCTATATGAATAGTATGCCCTGGGCTCAACACGTTATCAAAGTACGTCATGATACTTGTTAAAAATAAGAAAAAGAGCCAAAACTCAGAGTAGCACGGCGCTAGCTGGAATGTTGCCGCTCAAGCATCCAAAATGCTGCAAAATACAGCTGCTGCTGAGTGAGAGCGAGAGTTGACCTGAGCAAGCGCACAGGTCGAACACAAAGAAAAGCTGAACCCTTTGCAAATGACACATTTCTGTGAAAAAAGAATGAAATTATCCTTAATGTATAAGAAAATGAAGAAATGTTCGCGTCCGTATTCGTCGGCCTTCGTCCCTGCCTCCTACCGATGGCTTCTGCACAATTAGGGAATCTAATAGGACATTGCATCAAAGTGAAGGCAAAGTAACTATATCAACTGATCTGCTTTACGGCGACGGTTGCTTGCTGTGTAAGAAAACACATCGAAAATGGGTAATTAAGCGCTCCTAATATTCAGTGCCTTCGCTTCTTAACACGGCGATAATGTTCTGAACTGCGACAACGTCTTAAAGTGCCCTTACGACATTCTTAATTATGGCATTCCGGGTACCAACAGCCAGGATATCAAAGGCCCTACTTTCGCCGTGCTTCGAGCGTCTGAAAACCGGTAACGTCATAGCCGCCACGCTTTGGACACATATTTAACTATAAAAGTACTACTGGAATAGATTTCAGCATTATTTTGCACAGGGAGCCATTAAGCAAATTCTTGTCTTTGAAAGCGGCAAGTGTTAGATGTTTTTGCGCAAGATAGAATAACCGCATAATTTACCCTATATCATTTTATTTTTCAGGTTTTATTACACCTGAAAAAAGTCAGTTTTCTGAACAGTAATTGCCTCGAAAGATAAATACACACAGCTCCTAACTGAACAACAAAATTAAGCCGGCTGTCTTGCCAGGTTCTTTTTCAACCTCGGCCGTATGGTACATTCCTCCCTCTAAGTGCAGTTCCCGGCAGGGAATGCGCACACAAAGGCCGATCACACCTGTCACCGAGAGGTACTAAATGTCTAGGTGTCATTCAACCCTCGCAAGGTACGGCAGGGCGGGGGGGAGCAGGGTTCAGGGTTCGACGTAAAGATGGGCTTTACTTCCGCGGTGGTCAAGGCGAAGCAGGTGGAGGAAAAAAATGTGACACGCCTCTCTCACCCATATGCACAAATTCGACAGTGGTCCGAGTCATTACCCCCTAAACAGCTTTCAGGCCTGCGCGTCACGTGATGTGACGTCGACAACGTCACTACGCGCCGGCTGGGAGGGCCGCGAGCGCTTGCTGCGCGCTCGCCTCGTGAGAACTGATGTCACATGCAAGTTCCTCGATCGCCAGGTTCACAGGATTTATCGGGGTAATTGTAACAATTAATACTACGAAGGGAATTACACATATTTATTGATCACAGCAGATGCTGTCTGTAAACATGTTTACCACTACACAATGTTGGCAGCTGAAATGGACGACAGCAAGCGATATCTCGGGGAAATATTGAGATATGTTGCCTTTTGTACTGTGTACTGTAATATCATAACTGACAGCCAAGAGAAGTCATTACACTGGTAAGAAGTACGCACAGTCACAATACCCGAAAATAGCCATTTGTTTATTAATGTACGCACTATAGGAGCCTCAGTATACTGACAGAAAGCAGAACATAGCCCACTGCAATTCCAAAGCCATGCCAAAAGTCACAACACGAAAACAATAATGCCATTTTAACTGCAGGTTAGGCAAAAATATTGTTTCGCTCATTTATCAGATTGAAAAATGCTGCACTTCAATGGCATCAAACACACCACATTGTGTTTCCGAGTCAAAGACACGCGAAAAAATAACTGTTCATTAAATACATTGGTAGCCAAGTTGTAGACTATAGTAGGGTAAATAAGTGACGCAAAGAACCACTAATTGCACTGCTACAGGTAGAGGCATCCACAAGAAATCACAGCGCACAAACAAAATTGCACAATATCTCCGTATGCACTCTGCACAATGAAAGCACACACAGGCACAAGTTATCAGGAATAAGTCATTCACCAAACACAGTAAGAAGGCTCTGAGGTTTGCTTCAATGAGAAAAAATGAAATATGTGGCATTGAGAGGCCGAAGACACTACAATTTCAAACTGCGAAACAACGAACTGCCATTTAAATCTAGGCTAAAAAATATGCACGACACAAACAAAAGACGGCTCATTGTACAGTAACAGGCAGAAGTTAGCCAAAGAAATCACATCAGAAAACTGCAATAAAATACCAGCAGTGCAATTTAACACAATTAAATGTGCAGAGTACAAGGTAGTGGGAATTATTTTCAAGAAAGATTCGAGCTTTTCAGGTTTTTTGCCCACTGTTCTTTTCTAATATTTAGATGATCATTCCTTTGTTTGCACAAGTTGTTCAGCATTATGTTTGCGCCACAGTTTGCAACCAGTGCAACGAGGAGCTCGTAGGCGTGCCCGTTTTCACATGCATCTATGTCCTCAAGCCTCGGCAGAGAGTCCAGAGTCAGTCCAGAGTCAGGCACTTTGTGTCACAAGCTTTGAAACTACAACCTCCGTGTACATGATTGCTGTAATCACAAGGGCAGAGAAAAATTTCAGGCAACCTCGGTCCCGTTGTGCGATGAAGGAATAGTCTTTGTTCATTTCGGTTTCATTTCCACTAACTACCAAGTGCCCTCGGCAACTTACTCTTGAACTTTGATTGTAGCATGCGTACTTTATCCACCAACATAACCAATAACTGGCATTCGTGTTCTGAGCACGTCGAGGCCATCGTCGCTAACATGAACACTAAAGGAGGTGCCTAGATCTCTGACACTGTTTTTCTTTCTTCGATGCCTCTGAGGTCATCAGTGCTCATCCTTGGGAGGGCGCTTTGGAGGTGAATCCTGCCCTCTGTTTCACAGAGTTGTCGAACAGACGTGGTACTGCCCACCAGCCACATGTCAGTACTGTCTAAAACGACTCTCGAGACGATTCGTTTGGACTTTCCCTAGTAGGACGTACTTGAAGTGAAGTTCACTTATGCAGTACTTTACCAATTCCAACAAGAATTAGGCAGACAGCCTTAGGGCACTCAAGGTCTCCTTGGTAAGAACTCCAGTGTCATGCCTATAATATTCCCAGATATCGAGCCATGTATTGAAAGCACTTAGAAAGGCTACTTTTGTGCCACTTGTATGGTATGACATAGGTTCTTCGTAAACATTACGATGATGGAAGCCTTTATTCAGTGTCTTTGCGTTGACAATACTCCACCAGTGAAGAATGATTTTGCTGAAATTTGCTGTTGCTGGCGCCTGCTGAAAATTGGCTTTACCACTGCGAGCTGCCATGGCTGCGGCTACGTGCGGATTAAAAACCTGCAGTACCAGCTTAACATTCTGCCGTTCCAGGTTGCTTGGATCAGGTTCCTTTGACTTCAAGCCATACAGAGACTTTAGCAGCAGAGATGACTTCTCTTTATCTAAATCTCTCAAATGCGTAAATGAGGCCGTCATTTTGAATTGAAGACGAACATTATTGTTTAAAACCTCGGAGCGTGGGTAGGAAAAGCAAACGGCTGCATTTTTCTGGTTCAGCGAATCATTGCAAATGCTCTTAAAACGATGCACATCATCTACCACGTAAAATAGAACTCGATCTGCCTCTGCCGGATGTGAGTAAACATGACGAAGCATCGGCTTTGGCAGAAACATCTTCATTGCCTTTCTGTTTATCGAGTTATTGTCACAGACCACCGCTGTGACCATGTACCCAATCTCTTCTAAGCGTAAGAATACCTTCATCAGTATGGCATGAAGTTGGTCGCCCTGTATGGTTTCTGCTGGAAGAATGCGTGCTACCTCCTGCAATGAGCCCAGCAGACTTTGAACCATAAATACGTGTACTGATATGGCTGCCTCTTTGTCACTCACTGAAGCACCACAAATGTTCCTACCCTGGTTATGAAAACAAGGCTTGATATGAATTTCGTCAACCATCAACGTCACGGTGTGTTCATGTGGCTGCAGATGTTTAAATCTATGGAAAGCATATTGAAGGACCGTTACATCACAAGAATAAATTTCTGCGCACATTCGAAGAGATGAGCACACTTTCCTGATAGTGCTTGGATGGGGCAAGGCTAGTGTATTGTTCCTCTCAAAAACTTATAGGCATGCGGCGATATTGCGTGGAGAATGCATGAAAACACCATTACCTGTGTGCTGTACTGAATACGCTATCAGAAAGCAGTAGTAGCTGTTGTTTCGTAAACTTTACAGCCCCTTTCCTTTCTTCATTAGTGCTTCCTTCCAATATGTCTAGAAGGGAATGTATTGTAAGCGGAAGGTGGCGAGAACTACAGCGCTCCTCAGACATTATGCACAGGTTTCCCAACATTTCCAACAGGGAGCTTACTTTGCGAACTGAGTCCGGTACAACAACGTTAATAAAGTTCTTGATCACAGAGCCTTGATAGCAGGCAGACACTTGAAGGTTTTCGAGCACCATCAATGACGCCTTCAGCTAAGGTTCGCGATCGTCGGTGATGTTCAAAAACATCGTGCACTTCTTTTTGTGGACAACAGTCCACTTCACCGACACTGATGCCCCTTGCAAGCGCGCCTTGAGATCTTCGAGGGACGAAAAGTGGTCTCTCTGCTGCTCCGCTTCATGTGAAGCCAGTGACTCTTCGACAGCACGAGCCAGTGGGGAAGCTTTTAGTCGGCTCTTCTTGGCATCAGGTGCTTCTTTCGTGCTGGTGTCTCGTGCTGAAATGTACGAAGGACAGCGGGAAAAATCTTTAGGCACAGATTCACGGCGCAACCACGGTACAGGCAGTGCAAGTGTAAGAACGTTTTCTGTTCTTGAGATCCGTGTATGAAGTCATGCTCTCGATGAATGAAATGTGGAAATGATCCGAGCAAAGCTGCAGCAACGTACAGACGTCTCGTAAACGGCTGAGAAGCCACTTATTAGAGTAACCTTATGCTCTCCCCTTTATTTAAACGTGCTTACAGTCCGTGTGGACACGAAAAGTCTAGCTGGGGCTTCAGAAGTATCACAGTAAAAGTGCTTAACAAGTACGAGCAACCAGGAGCACACAACAGGACGATTAAGAATTCTTACCGTAGTGTACGAAGTGGGCGCGAAGCGCTTCCTAGGAATGGCACCTAGCCACTTCTTGAAAGTGTCGTCGTCTTTAGGGAAAGAAAACACTTGTATCCTCTTCCCCGTATCGTAGTTGCCGGTGAATCCCGGCACACAACACTTATTTTGCATGTTATCACCCACTGCATATCGCGTACGGAATCAAAATTGCTGCAAAACAACAAAGGGAAGCGATAAACGTGACCAGGCCACTCCAACCAACCGGTCGGCGCGCTGGAGGGAGCGTGAAAGAAAGAGGCTAAATTCATGTCGCTGACGCTGCGGCTTCTGGAAGTGTTAGCCTGCTCGATATGACGTCCAAATTTTGGACGCAGGCCTGAAAGCTGTTGAGGGGATAATGTCCTAGTCGAGGCAAAGAAGGAGACCATTGCCATCAGTTCCTTTGCGACGCGGGCTTGGTACGGTCGGAGCAATGTAGCTGTTTGGCCGGGTATTGTAGTAGCAATATATAGGCGGGTACAACTTTAGAAATAAGGGCAGCACCCGCCCAGTTTCCCGAAGCGTGACAGCCGATGGCCCCCGCGACTAAAATCATCATCATTATCAGCCTATTCATGTCCACTGCAGGACGAAGGCCTCTCCCTGCAATCTCCAATTACCCCTGTCCTACGCCAACCGATTCCAACTTGCACCCGCAAATTTCCTAATTTCGTCGCACCATCTAGTCTTCTGCTGTCCTCTACTGCGCTTCCCTTCTCTTCGTACCCATTCTGTCACGTTAATTATCCAACGGTTATATTGTCTGCCCATTACATGTCCTGCCCAGCGCAATTTTTTTTTCTCCTAATGTCTATTAAAATATCGTCTATACCCGTTTGCTCTCTGATCCAAAGCGCTCGCTTCCTGTCTGTTAAAGTTATGCCTAGCATTCTTCGTTCCATCGCTCTTTGCGTGGTCCTTAACTTGTTCTCAAGTTTCTTCGTCAGCATCCAAGTCTCTGCGCCGTATGTCAGCACCAGTAAAATAAACAGATTGAATACTTTTCTTTTCAATGATAACGGTGAGCTCCCATTCAGGAGCTCATGATGTCTGCCGTATGCGATACAACCCATTTTTATTCTTCTGTAAATTTCCTTCTCATGTTCAGGGTTCCCTGTGATTAGTTGACCTAGGTAAACGTACACATCCACAGACTCTAGAGGCTGGCTTGCGATCTTCAACTCTTCTTCCCTTGCTAGGTTATTTATCATTATCTTTGTCTTTTGCATAATAATCTTCAGCCCCACTTTTACGCTCTCCCTGTTAAGGTCCTCAAGCATTTGTTGAAACTCGTCTCCATGGTTACTGAATAGAACAACGTCATCGGCAAACCGAAGGTTGTTGAGGTATTCACCGTCGATCTTTACTCCTAAGCCTTCCCACTTTAATAGCTTGAATACTTCTAAGCACGCAGCGAATAGCATTGGAGAGATTGTGTCTCCTTGTCTGACCCCTGTCTTTATAGGTATCTTCCCAGTTTTCTTGTGTATAATTAGGGTGGCTGTGGATTCTCTAGATATTTTCCAGGGTATTTACGTAAGCGGTCTGTACTCCTTGATTACGCAATGCCTCTATGACTGCTGGTATGTCTACTGAATCAAATGCTTTGTCGTAATTTATGAAAGCCATATAGAGAGGCTTATTGTACTCTGCGGATTTCTCAATAACCTGGTTAATGACATGGATGTCAGGCATTGTAGAGTAACCTTTCCTGAAGCCCGCCTGTTCCCTTGGTTGACTAAAGTCCAGTGTTGCCCTTATTCTATTTGAAATTATTTTGGCAAATATTTTATGTAATACTGGAAGTAAGCTGATGGGCCTATAATTTTTTTAGTTCTTTGCCGTCGCCATTTTTGTGGGTTAGTATAATGTTTGCATGCTTCCAGTTTTCTGGGACCCTAGCAGTCGATAGACGCTTCGTATAGAGATCCGCCACCTTTTCTAGCATTATTTCTCCTCCATCCTTGATTAAATCGACTGTTATTCCATCCTCTCCTGCCGCTTTCCCCTTTTTCATGTCTTGCAAGGCCTTTCTGGCCTCATATCTAGTTATAGGAGTTTCTGTATACTGTTCTTTATTGTTTCGAATAACGTGCTCCTGAGTCCTCTGGGAACTGTAGAGGTCAGTATAGAATTCTTCCGCTGCTCGTATTATACCTTCGAGATTGCTGATGTTGTTACCCTGCTTATCTTTCAGTGCATGCATCTTGGTTTCCCCTATGCCAAGTTTCCTTCTCACTGATTTCAGGCTGCGTTCATTTTTAACGTCTTCTTCAGTTTTATCACGTAATAATTTCTAGTATCACTTATTTTCGCTTTGTTGATCAGTTGTGACAGTTCCGCGAATTATATCTTATCTCTTGAATTGGACACTTTCATTCTTTGTCGTTTCATTATTAGGTCCCTTGTTGGTTGGGAGACCTCGCCGACTGGTTGCCTTGGTGCCTTGCTTCCCACTTCAATTGCTGCCTCAGAATCCAGCCTCGTCACAGTTTCATTCATTACCTCTATGTCACCATCATCATCTCTCTGTTCTAAGGCTGCATATTTGTTTGCAAGTAATAGCCTAAATTTGTCTGCTTTTACCCTTACTGCCTCTAAGTTGACCTGTTTTTTCTTGACCAATTTAACTCTTTCTCTCTTCAAATTTAGGTGAATCCTAGCCATCATTAACCTATGATCACTGCACTTTACCCTGCCTATTATTTCTACATCCTGCACCTTGCTGGGATCAGCAGAAAGTATGAAGTCAATTTCATTTCTTGTTACACCATTAGGGCTTTTCCAGGTCCATTTTCTCTTGCTGCGTTTCCTGAAGAAAGAGTTCATTATTCTCAGTTTATTCCTTTCTGCCAATTCTACAAGCATCTCTTCTCTAGCGTTTCTAGAATCGTCACCGTAGTTGCCAATTGCCTGTTCACCCGCCTGCTTTTCCACCACTTTTGCATTGAAGTCCCCCATTACTACTGTATACCGCGTTTGCACTTTTCTCGTCGCTAATTCAAGAACTTCATACAACTGATCTACTTCTTCATCGTCGTGACAGGATGTTGGAGCGTAGGCTTGTACTACCTTTAATCTATACTTCTTATTGTGTTTGATAACGACTACTGCTACCATCTCGTTGATGCTGTAGAATTCGTCAATGTTGCCCGCTACGTCTTGATGAATCACGAATCCTGCCCCGTATTGCTTCTTATCCGGGAGACCTCTATAGCAAAGGACATGGCCGTTATTTAGCAATGGACAGGCCGCCATTGGAATCTCAACCTGGCAACGTTTAACGTTAGAACGCTATCTAGTGAGGCGAGTCTAGCAGTGTTATTGGAGGAATTAGAGGGTAGTAAATGGGATATAATAGGGCTCAGTGAGGTTAGCAGGACAAAAGAAGCATATACAGTGCTAAAAAGCGGGCATGTACTGTGTTACCGGGGCTTAGCGGAGAGACGAGAACTAGGAGTCGGATTCCTGATTAATAAGGAAATAGCTGGTAACATACAGGAATTCTATAGCATTAACGAGAGGGTGGCATGTCTTGTTGTGAAACTTAATAAGAGGTACAAAATGAAGGTTGTACAGGTCTACGCACCTACATCTAGTCATGATGACCAGGAAGTCGAAAGCTTTTATGAAGACGTAGAATCGGCGATGGGTAAAGTCAAAACAAAGTACACTATACTGATGGGCGACTTCAATGCCAGGGTAGGCAAGAAGCAGGCTGGAGACAAGTCAGTGGGGGAATATGGCATAGGCTCTAGGAATAGCAGAGGAGAATTATTAGTAGAGTTTGCAGAACAGAATAATATGCGTATAATGAATACCTTTTTCCGCAAGCGGGTTAGCCGAAAGTGGACGTGGAGGAGCCCGAATGGTGAGACTAGAAATGAAATCGACTTCATACTCTGCGCGAACCCTGGCATCATTCAAGATGTAGACGTGCTCGGCAAGGTACGCTGCAGTGACCACAGGATGGTAAGAACTCGAATTAGCCTAGACTTGAGGAGGGAACGAAAAAAACTGGTACACAAGAAGCCAATCAATGAGTTAGCGGTAAGAGGGAAACTAGAGGAATTCCGGATCAAACTACAGAACAGGTATTCGGCTTTAACTCAGGAAGAGGACCTTAGTGTTGAAGCAATGAACGACAATCTCATGGGCATCATTAAGGAGTGCGCAATAGAAGTCGGTGGTAACGCCGTTAGACAGGAAACCAGTAAGCTATCGCAGGAGACGAAAGATCTGATCAAGAAACGCCAATGTATGAAAGCCTCTAATCCTACAGCTAGAATAGAACTGGCAGAACTTTCTAAGTTAATCAACAAGCGTAAGACAGCGGACATCAGGAACTATAATATGGATATAATTGAACAGGCTCTCAGGAACGGAGGAAGCCTAAAAACCCTGAAGAAGAAACTAGGAATAGGCAAAAATCAGATATGTGCGTTAAGAGACAAAGCCGGCAATATCGTTACTAATATGGACGAGATAGTTCAAGTGGCTGAGGAGTTCTATAGAGATTTATACAGTACCAGTGGCACCCACGACGATAGTGGAAGAGAGAATAGCCTAGAGGAATACGAAATCCCACAGGTAACGCCAGAAGAAGTAAAGAAAGCCTTAGGAGCTATGCAAAGGGGGAAGGCAGCTGGGGAGGATCAGGTAACAGCAGATTTGTTGAAGGATGGTGGTCAGATTGTTCTAGAGAAACTGGCCACCCTGTATACGCAATGCCTCATAACCTCGAGCGTACCGGAATCTTGGAAGAACGCTAACATAATCCTAATCCATAAGAAAGGGGACGCCAAAGACTTGAAAAATTATAGACCGATCAGCTTACTGTCCGTTGCCTACAAAGTATTTACTAAGGTAATCGCAAATAGAATCAGGAACACCTTAGACTTCTGTCAACCAAAGGACCAGGCAGGATTCCGTAAAGGCTACTCAACAATAGACCATAATCACACTATCAATCAAGTGATAGAGAAATGTGCAGAATATAACCAACCCTTATATATAGCTTTCATTGATTACGAGAAAGCGTTTGATTCAGTCGAAACCTCAGCAGTCATGGAGGCATTACGGAATCAGGGTGTAGATGAGCCATATGTAAAAATACTGGAAGATATCTATAGCGGCTCCACAGCCACCGTAGTCCTCCACAAAGAAAGCAACAAAATCCCTATAAAAAAAGGCGTCAGACAGGGAGATACGATATCTCCAATGCTATTCACAGCATGTTTACAGGAGGTATTCAGAGGCCTGGAGTGGGAAGAATTGGGGATAAAAGTTGATGGAGAATACCTTAGCAACTTGCGATTCGCTGATGATATTGCCTTGCTTAGTAACTCAGGAGACCAATTGCAATGCATGCTCACTGACCTGGAGAGGCAAAGCAGAAGGGTGGGTCTGAAAATTAATCTGCAGAAAACTAAAGTACTGTTTAACAGTCTCGGAAGAGAACAGCAGTTTACGATAGGTAGCGAAACACTGGAAGTGGTAAGGGAATACATCTACTTAGGGCAGGTAGTGACCACGGATCCGGATCATGAGACTGAAATAACCAGAAGAATAAGAATGGGTTGGGGTGCGTTTGGCAGGCATTCTCAAATCATGAACAGTAGGTTGCCACTATCCCTCAAAAGGAAAGTGTACAACAGCTGTGTGTTACCAGTACTCACATATGGGGCAGAAACCTGGAGGCTTACGAAAAGGGTTCTGCTGAAATTGAGAACGACGCAACGAGCTATGGAAAGAAGAATGATGGGTGTAACGTTAAGGGATAAGAAAAGAGCAGATTGGGTGAGGCAACAAACGCGGGTAAACGACATCTTAGTTGAAATCAAGAAAAAGAAATGGGCATGGGCCGGACATGTAATGAGGAGGGAAGATAACCGATGGTCACTAAGAGCTACGGACTGGATTCCAAGAGAAGGGAAGCGTAGCAGGGGGCGGCAGAAAGTTAGGTGGGCAGATGACATTAAGACGTTTGCAGGGACAACATGGCCACAATTAGTACATGACCGGGGTAGTTGGAGAAGTATGGGAGAGGCCTTTGCCCTGCAGTGGGCGTAACTAGGCTGATGATGATGATGATGATGAAGCCTCACCAGTTCTAATCTCACTAGGGCCGATAATATCCCAAACAATGTCTGATAGTTCTTCGAAGAGTCCTGCTAAGCTAGCCTCACTCGAGAGGGTTCGGGTGTTAAACGTTGCAAGGGTCAGTTTCCATTGGCGGCCTGTCCGGACCCAGGTATTCTTAGCACCTGACCACAACCTTGGTCAGGTGCTTCGCAGTTACTGGGGACTGAGGGCCATTGGCTCATTGAGATCATTTCATTATGGAGGTTGTGGCCGAATACTGCACCAGGGAGGCCAGTTCCTGTTCTGGTGAGGGAGTGTCTTTGTTCAAGCTTAGTGCGCCTTCCTTATTTGGCGGTAGATTAATATAGCCCCACTCGCTCTCAGTATCTTTCGCTGGTCTCAGGCGCCACTCCAAGCCTGCAGATGTAGTGCACTGGAGGATGTCGTGCACAGATACACTATCGTCAAAAAAAAGGGGGAGGGGATGGATTTGAACTTCCGGTTACCGCAACCGAGCATAAGACATAGCTCAGCAAGATAATCCCGTACGCGTCTAGGCTACCTAGTCGCCGATAAGTACGGCCCAGAGGGCCTCACATGCGTAAGAGATCCGCTAATTTGTGCGCCCTTTGCGGGTTTTCGCTCATCGGCATACGTTGCACGACATAGTGTCAATTCTGGGTTGTCCTAGCCTTTTGTTTCCCGCATCTTACTCATGCACGAGGTCTCGAGCGCGCCGAGGTACACGATATATTTTTGCGAAATATGAACAGCGCTTACCACTTGTGCGTAAAAATAACACAAATAAACAGGGAAAAGTTTTTCAGCGCTTACCGAGAGGCCCCGAGTGTCATATGATCCGCTCGTCGTGTTTGCTTCTCTTGCCGTCCGAAAAACTCGCGTTCTCCGGTTGGCTATTCACGATGTTCAGTCGCATATTGATAAATTATATATGAAAAGGATATTGATAGATGATAAAGCCACAGATGGAGCATTTCTAGTGAATAGTTAAGCCGTGCTCCTGGCCGTAATGCTGTTCAAGGCCGAACAATCTGCGGTCCGATAAGCCGCATAGATGGCACTCAACTGGAGAAACCGGGTTGTCTACGACCTGGATATTAGTGGCGTTAAATAATAAAGGAAACAACAACAACAAAAAAATTCAACTAGGGTTTCAAGTAAAATTGCAAGAGGGTCCCCATGCCGACGCTCTAGTGTTTTAAGGAAAATTGCAAGAGGGTCTCCATGCCGACGGTCCTGGCGAAGATATGTAATTCCGTGTGATAATGATAAACTAAAAAAAGAAAGAAAGGAAAAAGAGACAAAGTAGGAAGGAAATTCGGGATTCCATCTTCTCAGCTCTGGATGTTCGCCTGGGAGCTGCCATAGTGGATAAGTCCGCAAGGCCCTAGGGTGCTTTGAAGCGCCATAACTCCTGCCCGCAGCGTCGTACTTACGTGAAAAGGGGTTCAGGTTGTCCGGGATGGTAGATTTGTGCTAATTCCGAGTGGTCGGAGGGCATATATAGTTCATTGAAAATATCGCCGACCCTCGAAGAGAGCGAGCTCGAGCGGCTCTAGATGCTAGAAAAAGCATAACCAGGTGCGAGGCGAGCTCCGCACGCTTAGCGCCTTAGCGTGGGAAACTCGCCCGAGTTACTACCCTAAGGAATGCTGCTCGCGAGAGCGAAATACCTTTGTCTAATTATGATAACCCTAATATGATCATTTTTGGAAAGAGAACGGCGCAGAGGGTTGTACTACGAGTGCTATGACTGATATTTCCTTTTTTCATTTATGGGATCGAATTAGTTCCGGCAGAATTAGTACCAGGCAGTAAGGTGCCTGGTGTAGTCCCGCGCGGGCGCGGTCCTCTCGCCTTGGGCGATCGGAACGCACGTGATCTCCGTGTTGGCGGCCACAGAGGTCCATGTCTCAGTAAGGTGCCTGGTGTAGTCTGGTGCGGACGCGACAGTCCTCTCGGTAAGCGTGGCGACTGCCTTTTATTCCCTCATCTTTTAAAATATTCAATAATTAGAAACATTTCTCTCGGGAACCTTACTTAGATCAAGGGAATTTTTCATTTCTCAATAATTTCCCCTGTCGTATTGGAGTGCTGTTAGGAATGTTATCTGTTGTCAACTTAACATTCCCTCAAGTCTCTACATTTTCGCGTGCGCACCATCACCAACGCACGTTTATATTTCCCTCCGTTTCTCTCCTGTGGGTTTGTTTAGAGCCAGGGCGCTGCAATTATACTTGAGTAAATTTTTTTTCGTTATTTTTTACCCTTTCTTTTATTTTCTTAAACACATTGTTTTAACTACTACATACAGAAACAGGTGAGCAGCGACTAAAATATTCCCACTTTAGAAACCGTGCTTCTAGAACTCGTAATTCTCTGTATAAATAAAGACCCTTGTATTTGTCGATCACTCGTTTGGTAGAACTCTCGTTATTGGAATGCTACAGCACGTGCCGGATCACAAGAGAAAAATAACCCCGTGCCTTCTGCAATGCTGCGCGTCGTCTCTTCTTTAGCTTCATTGCAAGGGACAAAAGAAGAAAAAGCAGCTCTGCATGGCTTTTGCGCTGGTTTACATGTACACGGCAAATTCCCTAGTCGTTTGCCGATCTTCTAATGAATCAGTTGCTATTTAAGAAGTACTCAAAAAATAATGCATTCATTGAAGCCATTACAACTTGGGGAGACAAGACGATCGCGTCAGGAAAGACACAAAAATGCTTCATCGATCGTTATAAATAAATACTCTTGGATATAAATATTATAAGATTTACACACACACACACACACACATACATTTATATATATATATATATATATATATATATATATATATATATATATATATATATATAAACCAGAAGAAAGGGGGTTAGCAGAGGGGCCCGATTTTTACTAGTCATATCATAAGAAGCCAACAAACACTCACACCACTGACAACATAGGGGAAATTACTTGTGCTTAATAAATGGAATAAAGAAACGATAAATTAATCGAAATTAAAGTGGCTGAAAAAACAACTTACCGCAGGTGGTAACCGAACCCACAACCTTCGCATTTCGCATGCGATGCTCTACCAATTCAGCTACCGCGGCGCTGTTTCCCCATCTACTTCCTTGGGTATTTATGTGTCCTAGTAGAACTCTGGGAGAGTTAGCCAGCGCCACCACTCAGAGACCTTGGCGGCAGACGTGGAACGTCCTTTTTGCCTCAGGCATCGCGAGAACGTGATCTTTTTGGGTGAAGGCAACTGGTCAATAAACCCACATATGCTACCTGAAGGCATCAATGTAGCCTGATTCGAGACCCTCGTTATGTAATAAACGAGATGAAAGGGGGTTAGCAGAGGGGCCCCATTTTTATTATACATATTGTTACGTGAAGGTGAAGCCGAATACTATTCACAATTTATTTACAGGGGAGCTCATGGAGGAAAAAATGGCGACGCTATATCAAGCCGGCACACACGTCGTCTTCGCCCTACTCAGTGCAGCCACACTGTGGCGGCTGTTTTGTAGCATCACCTCCGCCTGTAGAAGCACCGTCTCGGTGCTTAATCTACACATACGCGGTGAAAGGTGTGTGGCATGGTTTTAGTCTTGCCACGTGAACGATGTCACTTGCAGCTGATGATGGCGCTGAGAGATCGGCGGGGATGATTTCATACGTGGCACGGTCACTTGTCGTACCACACGGTAAGGGCCAGTGTAGCGCGGCAGCAGCTTTTCGGAAAGACCCACACGTCGAACAGGTGACCAGAGAGGCACCAGAGAACCCGGAGAAAAGTGCACGTCACGATGGTGGCAATCATAGAGGCATCTGTGATGCTCCTGTGAGGCCTCGAGACGGGTGCGGGCGAGCTGGCGCGCGTGGTCGGCGTGTGCGATCGCGTCGCGGGCGTATTCAGTGGCGGAATGTGTGGCCGAGGGCAGCAAAGTGTCCAAGGGCAACACGGCTTCTCGGCCATATAGGAGATAGAATGCTGAATAGCCAGCGCTGTCGTGACGCGATGAATTATACGCGAACGTCACATATGCTAAGTGAAGATCCCAGTCGTGGTGGTCGGTCGCAACGTACTTCGAAAGCATGACGGTGATGGTCCGGTTGAGGCGCTCCGTGAGGCTGTTGGTCTGTGGGTGGTAGGACGTGCTGAACTTGTGCTTTGTCGAACAGGAGCGGAGGATGTCCTCGACGACTGCCGACAGAAAGCTGCGGCCACGGTCAGTGAGTGATTGGCGCGGAGCAACGTGCACTAAAATGATGTCATAGAGCAGAAAGTCAGCAACGTCAGTAGCGTGACTTGTCGGGAGGGCTCTCGTGATTGCGTACCGCGTAGCATAATCGGTAGCGACGGCGACCCATTTATTTCCGGAGCCCGAGAGAGGAAATGGTCCAAGAAGGTCTAGACCAACACGGAAAAAGGGTTCGGGTGGGATGCCGATCGGCTGGAGACATCCAGCTGGAGGCGTGGAGGGCTTCTTCCGGCGCTGACAGGGCTCACAAGCGGCAACGTAGCGCCGCACGAAGCGGGCGAGACCCGGCCAAAAGAATCGATGGCGTACACGGTCGTATGTGCGCGAGACGCCCAAGCGTCCAGCTAAGGGAGCATCGTGAAGTTGCTAGAGGACAGTCGAATGCAGGTGCGATGGAATGACGAGCAGAAGGTCAAGGCCGTGTGGATAAATATTGCGGCGGTAGAATGCCCCCTCAATAAGGAGAAACATCCGGAGAGAGGCGTCGCCACGAGTTGACTCCAGACGGTCGATGAGGGCTCGTAATGAAGGATCGCGCCATTGCTCGTTGCCGATTTGAAGCAACTGGGACACAGAGAAAACGCAAGCGATGGCGTCCGCATCAGCCGGTTTGTCGACGGGGTAGCGGGACAAACAATCGGCATCCTGGTGCAAGCGTCCCGTCTTATATACCACGGAGAAGGTATATTCTTGCAGGCGTAACGCCCAGCGAGCGAGTCGTCCCGTGGGGTCCTTGAGCGAGGATAGCCAGCAGAGAGCATGGTGATCAGTGATGACACAGAAGGGGCGTCCGTACAAGTATGGACGAAATTTCGCAACAGCCCCCACAAGAGCGAGGCACTCGCACTCTGTGATTGAATAATTGCGCATGGCGGGTGATAGAAGTCGGCTGGCATAGGCTATAACGCGATCATGTCGACGCTGGCACTCTGCTAACACTGCTCCTATGCCGTGACCACTGGCATCAGTTCGAACTTCCGTTGAGGCAGACGGGTCAACCTGGGCCGAAATTCGAGGCGTGGTAAGGAGAGTAGTCAGCTGCGAAAAAGATGCGGCATGGTCAGGAACCCAAGAAAGAGGGGCGTCTTTCTTCAAGAGGTCGGTAAGAGGACGTGCGATGGTCGCAAAATCCTCCACAAAGCGGCGGAAATAAGAGCACAGCCCTACGAAACTACGAACGTCCTTGGTAGACTTCGGAACAGGAAAATTCGTAAAGGCGCGAATTTTGTCCGGATCGGGTCGCACGCCTCTGGCGTCTACGAGGTGTCCAAGGACGGCGATTTGGCGGCGAGCGAAATGACATTTTGACGAGTTCAACTGCCGACCGGCGCGGCGGAACACGTCAAGAATCGCTGAAAGACGGTCTAGATGCGTGTCGAATGTGGGCGAATAAACGATGACGCCGTCCAGATAGCACAAACAGGTGGACCACTTGAACCCCTGAAGCAAAGAGTCCATCATTCGTTCGAAGGTGATGGGTGCGTTACAGAGACCGAAAGGCATCACCTTAAACTGATAAAGGCCGTCAGGGGTAACAAATGCAGTCTTCTGTCGGTCCATGTCATCGACGGATATCTGCCAGTAGCCGGGCCGTAAGTCGATAGAAGAAAAACAGGTGGCACCGTACAGGCAGTCTAGAGCGTCATCAATACGTGGCAAAGGGCACACGTCCTTTCTTCTGATTTTGTTCAGGTGGCGATAATCTACACAAAAGCGCCTCGTTCCATCCGTCTTTTTGACAAGTGCGACGGGAGATGCCCAGGGACTGCAGGAAGGCTTGATAATGTTTTTTGCAAGCATCTTCTTGACTTCCTGTTGGATAACAGCTCGTTCCGACGCAGAAACACGACGTGGACATCGGTGAATAGGGTTCGCATCGCCAGTATTTATGCGATGGGTCCCGACGGACGTCTGACCTAAGGGTCTATTGTCAAAGTCGAAAATGTCCTGATAGTCTTCAAGAACACGGCAACGAGCTTCAGCTTGAGCAGGTGTAAGGTCAGAGGAAACCATCTTCTTAATGTCGACGTCAGTACCGTGCGATGACGTCACGGTATGGGCTGAGCTGTAACGATCTTCCACTGTGAATGGCTCGACCTCATCATCCTGCAAAGCGCTAAATATAGCCAAGGAGATCCCCTGAGGCAGAACTTGCGCGGTTAGCGCGAAATTGACAAGTGGAAGGCAGGTGCGGTTGCCAGTAATTTTCAGCACAGTGAGCGGCACGGTAACACCATGTGTAAGCATAATGGCCGGAATTTGTGCGGCCACGTAATTGCCGTCAGGTACAGCTGGTGAGGACTACAAGTCGACGTGTGTCACAGAGTGAGGCGGTAGGCGAATAAAATCCATGCAGCTCAGATGGCTTGGAGGCGGGTCCACAGGGTCGGCAAGAAGAGGCAAGTCAAGGCGAATTGAGCCGGCCGAACAGTCAATGAGGGCAGAATGATTGGCAAGAAAATCCAGACCGAGAATGAGTTCATCAGGGCAATGCTCGATGACGGTGAAGAGAATGACGGTGTGTCTCTCAGCAATGGTGAGTCGGGCAGAACACATGCCAACAATAGCGACAGTCCCTCCGTCGGCGACTTGTACAACTCGGTTCGGGGCAGGTGTGAGAACTTTCTTGAGCCGACGGCGAAGAGCAGCACTCATAATGGACACATGCGCCCCGGTGTCAATCAACGCGCACACAGGAACATTGTCGACGAGAACGCCCAAAATATTCTTGTTCGTGGGTAAGGTGAAGCGAGGATTTCGTTCCAATGTCGTCAATGCAGCTTCATCTCCAGAAGCTGCACTGTCTAGTTTTCCGGTCGGGGGTGCGGCGAGTAGGTCGGAGAAGGAGCACGGCGTGACGGGGGCGAGCGAGATTGGCGGCGGGAGGGAGAAGGCGAGCGGGAGTAGCGGGGTCGTGTCAAAGGTGTGGCAGGGTCAGATTATGGAGCGGGCATAGAAGGGGTGAAGGAAAAAGGGTGTGCTAGAGGGGCGAGGGGGTAATCAGGATAACAGCGCGTCGGAGAAGTCCAGCGGCTGCGGCAGTGGCGAGCGACATGTCCAATGTGTCCGCAGTTAAAACAGATCGGCTTGTCGTCCACGGTTCGCCATTCGGTGGGGTTGCGCTGCCCATAAGAGGAGTAAGAAGAGCGCGGTGGGGACGTTCGTGGAGACAAATGTTCCGAGCGCACGGAACGAATGGATTGCAGGCCGACGTTCGACAACTCTTGATGGACGACGGCCTGGATGTCACCGGAGAATGATCGGGTAACGGGAATGAAGTGCCCGCCGGTTGTGCCACTACGACCTCACGGCGAATGATGCGGGTCAAGTTGTCACATCGCGACGGCTGGTGGAAGAAGTCGTCACAGGATGACGTAGCAGCTGTGTTGGGAAGTCGCGTGATGTGCTGGGATACCCGGCGACATTTAGCATGCTCGAGACCGCAGCACTCCTTGAGGATGGTATCGATGCTGGTGACGTTCGTAAACACCAGTAAATTGAAGGCGTCGTCAGCAATGCCTTTGGGGACATGAATAACCTTATCGTCCTCAGTCATGTTCGGGTCCGCCTTGGCACAAAGGGCCAAGACGGGCCAAGGGCCAATGTAGGACACGTAGGACTCGGTCGACGTCAGTAAACGTGTGGCAAGGGCTTTCTTGGCATTGACTTGTCGACCAAACGGATTGCCAAAAAGGTCGCGTAGCTTGTCTTTGAAGAGATCCCAGCTCGAGATCTCCTCTTCGTGAGTCTGGAACCACACCAATGGAGCTCCGACGAAGTAAAAAAGTACGTTGGCAAGCATAATAGTCGGATCCCACCTGTGACTGGTGCTGACACGTTCGTATAAGCGGAGCCAGTCGTCAACATCAGGACTGCCGACTCCGTTGAAAACACCAGGATACCGAGGTGGGGAAATGGCGACGTAGGTCGGGGCTGCAGGCGGAGACGCTTGCGTAGATGAAGTGCCGCCAGCAGGAGCCGAAGTTGCATTGTCACCTTTGCGACCGCTGCGAAGCTCCATGACGGGTACGGGGATCGTCCACCTCCACCAAATTAATGTTGCGTGAAGCTGAAGCCGAATACTATATACAATTTATTTACAGGGAAGCTCACGGAGGCCAAAATGGCGACGCTATACCAAGCCGGCACACACGTCGTCTTCGTTCTACCAGCCACTCTGTGGTGGCGGTTCCGTAGCAATATGTACCAAATATAACAGTTGTGATAACCCCGCGCCCTCGGATACTCCTGAAGTGACGTAGCAATATCATAAGAAACCAACCAACACTGACACCAAGGACCACATACGGGAAATTACTTAATTAATTATACGCGGAATGCGAAGGTTGTGGATTCTGTTCCCACCTGCGGCAAGTTGTTTTTTCATCCACTTTAATTTCTATTAATTTATCGTTTCTTTATTTCATTTATTAAGCACAAGTAATTTCCCCTATGTTGTCCTTGGTGTCAGTGTTTGTTGGCTTCTCACTATATATATATATATATATTCTCGTTTTTTCAGTGATATATACGCAGTTCAGTATTATTATTATTTGTTTTCATTTACAGGAAAGGGAAAGCGAAGTATAGGCTGGCAACTGCCACAGGAAGGGGCAGTACACCTGCCGAATCTTCAGAAAGGAGATGACAGAAACACAGAAATCGAAGATAGGAAGGAGGGGTGGGAAGACAGAGTTAGTTATCGATGATTCACCTTAAGACACATCACACAAGCAGTAACCAACTTGGCACGGCAAGTACGGCCAAACAGCGCACTGTGTTAAAGTACACTGACTGCCTTCAGATAATTTCGCGTTGACTATATTTCTGCTACAGGAACATCTGTCTATAAACTTGCTGGATGAATGGAGCCCGTTGCGTCTTCTCACCATCACACTTGCAACGGATTCTTTGGAGGCAGACATACGGAACTTTTCCTCGAAAGCAATTCGAGCACTTTCACGGAGCTAAATTTTAAAGTTTTACGAGAATATTCGGCGAGTCGGCAGGCGTGTATTGCAGAGATTTAGGTTAGAGGACGCATAACGGGCACCCAAACACTGGGGAATGCTAACCACCCCGCCTGAACAAAAGCTGAAAACAAGCCGAAAAGAGTGCGAAGGGCCAGCAATGCAGTTTCCGTCCCCAGCGCATGGATGCGGCTTGCGGCCGCAAACCTAAAGCTCGCTATTGAATCGTAAGTTTCGAACGCTCAAATGTATAGTTCGACAATTTTAACACAACTTTTTTCACTATCTACTGCTTCTGGCCAGTTACGCGGCTAAAGGAAGGTGGTCAAGGTGATAGCATTCCTGAAATTCGCTATCGCTAAGTTTTCTCTTAACTACTGACCTATATCTTTAAGCAGAATCTCCTGCAATCTCTTAAACATATCGTATATCAAAAGACCATCAACTTAATTCAGCCTAATACTATTTCATCGCTAAGGAGAAGGGGTTTCTAAACAGTTTTTATGTGAAGCGGAACTAAATGTTTTTACTAAGGGACCCTTTGCAGCTTTGAGGTACTATGCTATCGACTGCACAAGTTATCGCTTAATATGTCCTGGTACTGTAACTGCAGTACTTCAGTCTGACCTTAATGTTATCTCTAACAGGTGCAACGCATTGCAATTGGGAAGACGAATTGGGAGGACGCGGTCGTAAACGTGCCAAAAGTGCTCGAAAACGTTACACGGCCACGCAAAAAGCTTTATTATGCGGAAATAAACCCATGCTCTCCGGCAGATGCGAGTAGCCTGTGCCTGAGGGACCGGCGGCAGCCATATTTTATTCGTTTCGGAAAGGGGCAGCCGGCAGCTATTCAGAAGAAAACTCAGTTTTGTTCGGCATGTTAATGCATCTTTAACGCGTGCAGGTCACTTTCACGCGCTGTTTTTATGGTTTTGTGACATCGCGTGACAGGCATGTGAAGTGGGTGCAGCCCGAAAACTTTTGACCAATAGCCGAGGGCTAATGGCGAAAACGCGCCGAATCAGAAAAAACTATTTTTCTTTTGTTCACGCAAATGATGCATAATCAGTGTATACACGTCATATCAGATGGGACTTATCGCGGTTTTCATGACTTCGCGTGGCAGACAGGTGAAGTAGGGCTGCTCCAAAAAATTTTTCACCAATCGCGGAGAGCTGATGGCAGAATTGGAATTGAATAGTTTGGAATAGCTTAACGTTATGGTGCCCCTGCTTACCTTTCGTGGGAAAATTATGTTAACTACGTGTTTGTGATCGCTATTAGAACATCAGGGTATTTACGCTACAACTTTTCAAGGACACCATCGCCTCCTAAATAAACAATATATAGAA
This sequence comes from Dermacentor andersoni, assembly GCF_023375885.2. Taxonomy (NCBI): domain Eukaryota; kingdom Metazoa; phylum Arthropoda; class Arachnida; order Ixodida; family Ixodidae; genus Dermacentor; species Dermacentor andersoni. The sequence continues at coordinate 37,323,149 of NC_092821.1, read as the reverse complement.
AACTTCTAAGGTCTAAGCTGGAATATTCGTGTGTTTGTTTGGGATCCTAGTTAACAATTTCTCATTAATCAACAAGATTCGATATGTAAGCATAGTGAGAATTTCCTTTTCTAAAATTATTCTTGATCTTCCCGCCTGTAAACGATGAAACTGACACTGCAGGTTACCAACTTCTCTTTGCGACAGGAACTGTCGCGTTTATGAACGTTCCACAAGGTTTTTCGTAATCCCCACCTGAAAAATCAACTCCTTAGTAAAAAAACATATGTATCAAATCGTACTAACTACCATCATAAAGCTTACTTTCCGGTTAGGCTCAACAGTTTCTTTCTAGATTCAATGATTATGCAGACATCCAAAGAAATAAATCGCGCCGCTTTCATTATCCTTATGTCTTCGCATTTATATCTGTTGTTTAAACCTATTGCATGTACTACACCCTTTTGATATGCACTTTTTTCGCCCCCACCTTTCTTCAATGCTTTGGGGCATCACAGGCATTACGTTATATATCTAAATAAAATGAATAAATCGATATAACTAAGCTATCACAAGTAAATGTTTAGGGATGCCTGGAAATAGGAATTATATAATATAAACGAATTTTGCCGATTTTTGGCTCAATGGAAAGCAGATGATGTTTCACTGTGCGCTGGCTTATGATTTTGCTGCTTGGTGGTGGCAGAAAATGTCCACGTACAGCTGTTTCGTTATCTTGGAGCTGACCTTTTTCATCCCGATTTTCCGCTTACTTCCAAACAATAGAGCACACCTTTGTTTCTCCATGCGGCGTTTTTCCAAGAATAAAAATGTAGGTTTTTTTTTCTGCTTAGTAAGTGGCACATAAGCGACTTTAAAGAATTTGGCGCGTCCCATGTCTCGCATGACATTAGAAAGGCAACGCAGTGACGCTGGAATTATTATTGGCAGCATACTTCGGGAAACGTTATTACTTTTAGCATTCATAAGAATTCCTTCGTGAAATATACAACACCAAACGAGAAGAAAGCAGGCTAGCAGAGGGGCCCTAGTTTTATTCGTCATATCATAACAAGCCAATAAACACTGACTTTCTTGGGTATTTGTGTCCTAGTAGAACTCTGGGAGTGTTAGCCAGCACCACCACTCACAGACCTTGGCGGCAGACGTGGAACGTCCTTTCTACCGCAGGCGTCACGAGAACGTGATCTGTTTGGGTTAAGGCAACTGGTCAATAAACCCACATATGCTACCTGAAGGCATCAATGTACCCGGATTCGAGACCCTCGTTATGTAATAAACGGGAAGAAAGGGGACTGCAACGGCGCCCGATTTTTATTAGTCATATCATAAGAAGCCAACAAAGACTGACACCAAGGACAACATAGGGGAAATTAATTAAGTAATCGCGAAATGCGAAGCTTGTGGGTTCGGTTCCGACCGGCGGCAAGTTGTTTTTGCATCCACTTTCATTTCAATTAATTTATGGTTTCTTTATTTCATTTATAAAGCACAAGTAATTTTCCCTATGTTTTTCTTCGTGTCAGTGTTCTTATGATATGACTATATCTATATATATATATTCTCGTTTTTTCAGTGATATATACGCAGTTAGGTATTATTGTTATTTATTTTGAAAATGTACTTACATTTAGAGGAAAGGGAAAGCGAAGTATAGGCTAGCAACTGCCACATGGAAGCGGCAGTACACCTGCCGAATCTTCAGAAAGGAGATGACAGAAACACAGAAATCGAAGATAGGAAGGAGGGGTGGGAAGACAGAGTTAGTTATCGATGATTCACCTTAAGACACATCACACAAGCAGTAACCAACGTGGCACGGCAAATACTGCCAAACAGCGCATTGTGTTAAAGTACGCTGACTGCCTTCAGATAATTTCGCGTTGACTATATTTCTGCTACAGGAACATCTGTCTATAAGCTTTTTGGATGAATGGAGCCCGTTCGCGTCTTCTCACCATCACACTTGCGACGAAATTATTGGAGGCGGACATACTCTGAAGGTGGGCCAAACTAGCTGTAGATACATTATAATGAATCTGTTTACGCTCTGGTGTAAGGTATATATATATATATATATATATCAGCCTCAGGTGCCAACACCACATATCACTGATTAAAGAATGCCTATCGGGCGCGACGTGATCGCGATACCCTCTCCCCTCACGCGACGCCTGCGGCGCCGCAGCAGCCGCCGCTCTCCCGTTTTCCCAGCCATGCTAATAGATACCCTAGCCATGCGCTAGATACCCAAGGCGGGCGAAATTTGCTTCATGACTTCATGGTACCTTGCGCGACTGACATAGGCTGTCACAGACCGCGACAGACTGGGGAAGCTCCTGAATAAGGCCCGGTGATTGTGACTTCACTGCTTTCGTCACACCAGGCTTGACAGTGGAAATGTTTGGTTCAAGTAGCATTACGTAATAAAGCAGAGTGCACAGGCCTGCTGTGAAGAAGGCGTTGGCTCAGCTCCGTCGAGGAGTACTCGTCCTGAGAGCGAGAGCAAGAGTGACGTGGCGGCGCGGCGGGGTCCTCGCTTCATGCGGAACACCTGACGCACCAACAGGGCAGCACGTGTTCTCTTGCGACCACTCAGCTGACTCGAGACGCGCTTATGCCACATCATCGTCAATGGCAATGCGAGTCTATGTACGAATTTGTTGCTACAGAATACAAGCGCTGGTTTTTTTAGCGCTCAGTGGGTAATGTGACACCTTAGCATCAAAAACCGCCGATGAGAAGCCTCATATATAAGTCACCAAAGTTCACCATGCCAGGTCCTCAAAGTCCTTCGTAAGAACAGTATAGCAGCAATGCGTATTCTCTGCGCTGCATCTTCAAAGACACTAATAAGCGTGAAGAACTTCCTCAGAAAAGTAGTGCCTGATTCGGAGTAGTCACTAGAAATGTTGAAATATTTTTCCCACTCGCGAAAAGTAACCTTCAGACAAAATCTAAATTTCAAGAAATTCTCATACACGCAACGTATAAGACAAGAACAAAGCGAAGATCCAGTCTGTTTGGCCATCCGAGGTGCTTGATATACATATACAAATATACAAAAACATATACCATCGGCCGTTGAAGAAGAAGAAGCCGGAGGGAGCGGATGCACATCACGGCGGCTCCGTATTCCACGAATGTTGTAGCGCAAATCGCCAAAAAGCCACCCGCTCTTGCACGCCAACGGACTCAGCTCGTTCCCAGGAACAAGTGGATACCGAAAACCAGGTTGGATTCCCATTTTTCAAACCTCTACGACAATATTTTGGCCGGACCTCGTGGCGGGAGAGCCGCGAGGCCACGCGCCGGAGCCGGCTTCCTCGACAATTGCCGATCATTTTCTCAATGATGTAAGTCACCGTACAGGGGCGCAGCATATCCCAGGAAGAAATAGATACAAGCAAGGGATGGAAGGAGGTCAGACACAGAAGATCAGACCGGCGAAACTCCCAACATCGCGAGAGCACCTTGTCGCCGACGCGGCTCGACAAGCGCAACAATAACCCATGGAAAGGCAGGCTAGAGCAAATACGCAAGGCAAGCAGAATGCCACATTTGCCAAGAGGGGATTACAAGATTGTGATCAGACCGCGTGGAGGACTCAAAATATCCGAGCACGGTATAGTTCCCCTCACAGCTGCGGTACAAGATGCGGCAGGCATTCCTCGAGACGAAAGGGAGGAGGACATTGTCTGCCCCAACAATTATCAAAATATCCTCATCGTCAGTACATCGGATCAAGAGCGTGCAAACAAATATCAGGAAGTAGCACGTATCAAGATTCAAGACACGTTTTACGAGACCAAAGCTTACGAGACAGCGCCTGACATGACGGCCAAAGGAGTCATCAGAGGAATCCCACTCGACGAGGGCCCAAGAGACATCACAGCAGCGGTGGTTACGAGTAAAAACCCAACGGCGATAGCAGCAAAGAGACTCAGTAATACTACCACAGTGATTGTGCTCTTTGAAGGACACAAAGTGCCCACGTACGTCCGATACAGGGCAGCGCTACTCCCTTGCTCCCTGTACAGGAAACAAGTGGATTTCTGTCACCAATGCAACAGACTTGGACACAGAAGAGATGTATGTCCCAACCCTGACAACAAGATTTGCGCGGGATGTGGAACATCAAACCCAGATAAAGACCATAGGTGCAAACCTAAATGTCAGTTATGCGGCGAGGACCATCCGACCGCAGAGAAGACGTGCAAAGCCAAATTCAAAAAGCCCTTCATCGTTAAACAGAGACAATGGCACAGACTGCAACGAGAACGGCAAGAAGAACATGAAGATGCTATCTCAAGAGAAAACAGAGCAGAGTCTCGCGGAACGCCTGGCCTCCTAACACCAGGGAACGACGCTCCAGATCGAGAACAAGGTCTCCATCCACCACCAGAGCCTTATGCCGGTCCGGCTCCAGGACACCGGGGACACGATCCAGATCCAGGTCCAGAGCTAGGCCATCCTCTTCAGCAAACCAGACTAACACGGTGAGCTGGGCAGACGTGGTCGATGGCGTGCGCCCGGGGGCTGGCGGGGAGACTGCCATTAATAACGAGATCAAGCAACTAAAACACGAGAACGCGCAGTTGAGGATTTGGCTAGCACGTATGAGCGATGAAATCAAAATTCTCAAGGAAGGAAAAAACCAAACAAATCAGGTAACTCCCGCTCCACACGCGAGCACAAAAGAGCCATCTGAAATCCCGGAGCATAAGATGGACGAAGAGGATGATGCCCCTCCACTCAAACGCAAGGCCCAAGCCATCAGTGATAAACAAGATAACGCAGTGGTAGATAAAGCATTAGCCGATATTCAAAAAACCCTAGCAGAAATACAAAAGTCAAATGAAAAACGGGACGAAATGATGAATCAAATGGCTAAGGCAATAGCAGCAATTATGAGTAGATTAGACATCCTAGAGGCAAACCAGTCACCAGGTAATGGACTTCCCTCCGTTGCGTCAGAAGCACCACAATCCTTACCGACTTCACAACCACATAATTATATAAGATCAACTTCTCTCCAACCTCCCGTCCCATGGTCGCACCCGAAATGAGGCGCGCTAAAAAAAGGGTTCAGGATATGTCAGTGGAATTGTAGAAGTTACGAAAACAAAAAGTCAGTTTTGCAGGAGTATTTAAAAGACAAGGATACACCGGACGTCATAATTCTGCAGGAAACACACGGGATTGCAAAGCTAGCAGGATACAGATCTTTTGGCTATGCCGAAGGGGACACCAGGGCATTATCTACGCTGGTAAAAAGAAACATAACTTGCGTGCAGCACAACACAGGCATAACGCAGGTTGACAATATTCTATTGGAACTTATCCCACAAAAAAAGACAGGACGTAGCTTATTTATTCTCAACATTTACAGCAACCCCATGCTACATAAACACAAATTCAAGAACCTATTCCAGAAAACACTCAGACTTGCTGGAGAACATCCGGTAGTTATAGGAGGAGACTTTAATGCCCCACACACCACGTGGCGATACTTATATACCAGAGCAAAAGGAAGGGACTTATGGAACGACTCGCAAGAATTAGGCCTCACGCTCGTCACAGACCCCGCCACTCCAACCAGAGTAGGCACGGCGCTAAACAGGGACACAACCCCAGACCTAACCTTTACCAAGAATATTGAAAAGGCGACGTGGCACAACACACTGGAAGATTTGGGTAGTGACCACCGCATATTGGAGTTACACGTCAGAAAAGGGCCGAATAGACCCAAGGAACGACAGATCAAATTAGTGGACTGGGAACTATTTCGTAGAACGCGAGAGACGAAACAGCAACGATCAATCACAGACATAGGACAATGGACTAAGGAGCTCAGTGATGACGTCAACGCTGCCAGAAAAATAGCACCACCTGAATCTAACTTGGATAAATGCGACAGCAGACTTCTCCACATGTGGGAAGCTAAGCAGTCGCTTCAGAATAGACTTATCGGTAAGAAGCATAACAGAAAGTTAAGGAAGCGCATAGGACTCCTCAACAAAAAAAAAAAAAAATAGAAGAACACGCTAAGCAATTGAACAAACAACAATGAGACGAGATATGTAATTCCATGGACGGACAATTAAGCACCGGCAAAACCTGGCACATGCTCAGGTTCTTGCTTGACCATGACAATAACAAGAAAAATCTCATGCAAGCCATTAATAAGTTAATACACGCATATGAGGGCACAGAAGAGGAATTTCTCAATGAATTACAGCAGAAATACTTAAATCAGGCACCCCCTTGCATCTATCCTAGCTACAACGGGAATACAAACGCAAAATTAGACGAGGAACTCACGGAGGGAGAAATCCGCGCGGCCCTGCAGAAGTTAAACACCAAATCCGCCCCAGGTCCGGACGGTATAACCAACAAGACTCTCAGGAACCTTGATGATGAATCGATAGCCAAACTGACAGAATACATAAACGAGTGTTGGGTAAAGGGAGAAGTGCCAGCTCAATGGAAGAAAGCGACAATAACGCTTATTCCGAAACCTGGCAAGAAGCTTGAGATCGACAACCTCAGACCAATCTCCCTAACATCCTGCGTCGGAAAATTAATGGAACATGTAATTTTAAACAGAGTAGACAACTTCTTAGAGGATAATAACATATACCCAGATGCAATGATAGGATTTCGCGAAAATCTTTCGACACAAGATGCGATGCTCCAACTTAAGCATCAGATAATCGATTATAAAACGCGCTCGACAAGGGCCATCTTGGGCCTTGATCTTAAAAAAGCTTTCGATAATGCCAACCACGCAACCATATTGGAAAACATCGAACGAATAGGACTAGGGCAATGGACGTATAACTACATCAAGAGCTTCTTATCAGATAGGAAAGCAGTCATCCCCGTCGGAGGGCTCAAGTAGCCCGAGATCAACATAGGGGGGTGGGGGGCGGCACGCCGCAAGGCGCTGTCATCTCGCCGATGCTGTTTAATCTCGTCTTGATGGGACTCCCCGAAACATTAAATCACATAGAGTCCCTGAATCACACAATCTACGCGGACGATATTACTATCTGGACCTGTGATGGCAGCGACGGATCAATAGAACAAGGACTCCAGACTGTAATCAATACAGTAGAGGAACACCTCATAGGAACAGGCCTCACATGCTCTGCAGAGAAATCTGAACTTCTATTGTACCGCCCCACACTTAGAGGCAGGCCTCCCAAAGGATACGACAGAAACAAGGCTGATGAGGAAATCAAGCTACACACCAAGAACGGGCGGAATATCCCAATAGTCAACCAGCTCAAAGTGCTGGGTCTGGTAATCGAGAACAAAGGCACAAATAGGGAAACCGTAAAGAAGTTAGACACAAAGGTAACAAACACCATGAGATTAATAAAACGAATTACTAACAAGCACCAAGGCATGAAGGAAGAAAGTATCATACGGCTGATACAATCATTCGTAATCAGTCAGATCATATACATAGCAGTCTTCCACAATTGGTTTGCAGCTTAAAAGCGTAAAATTAACAACATGATAAAAAAAGCATACAAACTAGCACTAGGGATTCCCATCAGTACGAGCACGGATCTCTTGCTTAAGTTAGGACTCCACAACACACTGGACGAACTCATAGAAGCACAACAAACATCTCAAGCAGAGCGACTAACCAAAACCAAAACAGGACGGCATATACTAAGCAAACTAGGAATGAATTACCACAATCTATACGGAGAAAAGAGGACGATAACGAGAGAAATTCGTGACAAACTCCTAGTACCAAATATACCCAAGGACATGCATCCAGGTTACAACGACGGCCGACGCAAGAGTAGAGCAGAGAAAATTATCCGAAGCTTTGGGTCACATGACAGAGCAACCTTCGTAGACGCGGCTGAATACCCAGACAGAAATAGCTATGAAGCAGTAATCGTAGAACACACCGAAAAACCCCTTACTAGCGTATCAGTTAATACCAAACATTCCGAGACTGCAGAGGAGGAAGCCATTGCACTATCATTGGTCTCCACGAATGCTCAGTATATCATTAGCGATTCTCAAGCGGACATTAGAAATTATGCAAAAAGGTAGGATCTCTCCTGAGGCATGGCACATCATCAGAGTCAATGAAGCAAAGTTCTCCAATGCAGAGAAGAACGGCAGGCAATTGCTCTGGTTCCCAGCGCATACGACTCCAGATATTCCCGCAGTCAACCTCAATTAGGTAGCACACCGCGAAGCTCGAGGTCTTACTCGCCGAGCTGAGCAAAGAGTGACTTCCATCGGTCAGGAGAACGCCGAGGAGGAAATCTGGAGATAAAAAGATATATTAACAAGATTTAGCGATATTACCAAATTCTATCAAAATCGGAGGTGAGTATTACCACTGCCTCACACTAAACTGAACAGAGCTGAGTCCGTTACTTGAAGGCGACTACAAACAGAAACTTATACGAGTCCCGTGCAACTAAAACCTTTCTACCCCGATATATACGAGAGCGATATGTGCAAGCTATGCAATTTTGTTAGAGCCACCCTTCAACACATGTTGTGGGGATGTGAAATATACCAAAATAAAATCTCAGTCTCCACAGAAAATCTACGGGCGCGGTGGTCGGCCGTGCTGCTCAGCTCAGAACTCCAAGACCAACTTTGGGCCGTCCAGCGAGCCAAGGAAGCCGCACGGGAGCAGCAGCTCCCAGTGGCCATCTAGGCTGCCCCAGGCCCGGGCCTCCCAATCGCCGGATTCCAAACATCACATCGGCCGTTGCAGTAACCACTACATTATCAGACACATACAGAAGGTAACTTCGTCGTTTACATTACCTACGCGTCTACGATGTGGCCCCGGTAGCAAAGAATAGATAAGGCCTCGATAGCGGGCAGGACATATACACAGAACTCGATTACCATAGCGTAGATACGAACCGAAATTAACCTTTAATGAGCCACTTAGCTAACACAACAGACCACTTTTAATAACACGGTTGCATCATCGACAAGAATTACTTTATTTTCTACAAACAAATTTTCCTTCACCGCGCGAGAGAAAATACCAGTAGTCATCTCACGTGCAAAAGTTTCAAGTTGTGCGTGCCTTCGAGGTCATGTGAGCAGGTGCCGTACGAAATAGGTTAAATGTTGAAGGCGTTCATGATCATCATCATCATCATCATCATCATCAGCCTGGTTACGCCCACTGCAGGGCAAAGGCCTCTCCCATACTTCTCCAACTACCCCGGTCATGTACTAATTGTGGCCATGTTGTCCCTGCAAACTTCTTAATCTCATCCGCCCACCTAACTTTCTGCCGCCCTATGCTACGCTTTCCTTCCCTTGGAATCCATTCCGTAACTCTTAATGACCATCGGTTATCTTCCCTCCTCCTTACGTGTCCTGCCCATGACCATTTCTTTTTCTTGATTTCAACTAAGATATCATTAACTCGCGTTTGTTCCCTCACCCAATCTGCTCTTTTCTTATCCCTTAGCGTTACACCAATCATTCTTCTTTCCATAGCTCGTTGCGTCGTCCTCAATTTAAGTAGAACCCTTTTCGTCAGTCTCCAGGTTTCTGCCCCGTACGTGAGTACTGGTAAGACTTGCAGGCGTTGGTAAGGCGTTATCTGTGTACATAAATTGGAAAGACGGAAATTAATGTTCAATCAGGTAACCTAGATTATTATCCTTTGTAAAGCATACAGCTCTTTTTAACCCACGCATTGCCTTTCTACCGTTCTTTGCTATCCCGACACTGCACTTCAGGTTAATGTTTGCTACGTGTTTTCATGCTTCTACGCGTATCGTGTACTGAGTGTACTAAGTGTACTAAGTGTACTATCGTGTACCTGTGTACTAAGCAGGCCATTTATACAGAAATGTTCCGTAGAATTTATTATCTGCTTTGCGCTCTCGTCCGCACTCCCTCTGTTCTCGCGCAAATATCGTCGAGCAAGCAAGTTTGACAAAGATGCAAATATTTTTTTTTTCATCCGAAATTGCCATATTTTTTGCGTAGTCAAAGTGATGATGTACCAAGTGTTGCAGTTATTTCTCCATGCAACTGCTTTGTCTCTGCAAATGAAGAATATTGTACATGTCCTGTGTAAGGCTCTTTAAACAATAAGTGGACAAGCCGGAAGAACGCACGCCCTAGGATATCAATGTTACGCAAACCGGTGTGCGGGGAGCCTACCAACTTTATGAAACGACCATGACAGCACTAAGATGAAGGCGGCTGTTTCATGACCTACATCAAACGCATGTAATCGCATTCATCTCACGACCTATCATTTATGTTCGTCATACACTCTTATCCTAGTGTGCCAATTTTGGTACACACCAAGATAAGGAAACGACCATGAGAGCACCAAAACCTAGGTGGCCAGATAGATAGATACTGCCAAACTGGCAAATGTGTGCCAAGAAATACTTCGAATTTAATATTAATATCTTATTCTCACCATGAAAAGCCTCTTTTTATAATTTAGTTCAGCTCGTACAGTATACCGGGTGTCCCAGTTAATTTGGACCACGATTCAAAAACAGCCCAAAAGTTCTAGAGAAGTCTTGCTGACTGCATAGTAGCGGCATTCATGTGCATTTACAGCCAGTATTTCTTTCACCGTGTAGTATTAATAAATAATTGCTTTTATTTAGTGAACTTTTTATTTATTGCTTGAATCGCAAACATATCAATTACAAAGTTGAACGGCACTTCAAATAACCTCAGAATCAAGCATTTCTTTCGTGCTCAGCTTTGCCTCGTTGCTTTTTCGGAGAAGTAACAGGAGAGCGAACATCCAAAATACGAAATAGATAAGGGTTAGCGAGCCGCTACTGAAACACTCCCAAGCGAATAGCCACGGATACACGGCTTTACTTGCGGCGGCAGCTCGATACAGGACTTAACGCAATGTGATGCTCGCGGCATCATGACAACACGCCGCTGACACATTGATAAGCATAACGGAGACGTAGGGGAAGCGGGGGCTGGATTTCGAAGCTGGGAGACCGGGACGGCGCAGTTGGGGCTGTAATTTTGCCCACTCATGTTCTTCTGTAGATAGGCGCGCCCAGAACGTATTTTCCTTTTTGTTACTTTTAAAATTAGAAACAAACTTTGCTCCGGGTATGTCCATCTAGTGCGTACTGGCGGATCTGTATAGCCAACATATGTTGTCGATTGCGCAAATTATTTTTGTTGACGTGTCAGTGCGTTTATAATAACGGGAGATCTCAACGGTACCATGCCAGTGACCTACTCTTCAAGAAGACAGGCATGAGTCTGGCTCTGGGGGCGGCACACGGCGACAAGACGGTGGCAGCCAGGCTATCCCGGATGTCGCATTGCGGAGGATGCCCTAGTTCGCCAACAATGCTCGGAACGTACGAAGTCATTTGCGAGACGGGTAGCTTCACAAGAAAGCGACACAGGACTGCGAAGGTAGTTCAGGAAGCGGAAACTGATGTTTTGAGATTCTTTGCTGCTAGCCTTCGTGGTAGTGTGCGCGTGGTAGGCCGGAACCTCGTCAACAGAGTGGAGGATATCAAAAAAAGGTCATAAGTGCCCGTATGATGTACATCTTTATCAAAAAACGTGAAGTCCGAGATTTTGAAAACAGACTTGGCTTTGAGAATCAGATTTTCACTAAATTTGACGAAGAACCGATCTTTCTCAATCGCATGAGATCGCATGAATCGCATGAGAGAATCGTGGATGAGGCTAATTTCGCCAGAAACGCACAAGTTAATCTTCACAACGGATACAACTGTAGTGATAGGAATCCGCGCTGGCTGGCACAAATAGGGCACCAATACCAGTAATCATTTAACGTGTGGTGCGGTATTTTTGATGGAAACATAATCAGACCCATCCTTTTTGACAACACACTAACGATGTAACGCTACGTCAACGACATCCTCGAGACCCCCGTGAATAATATTTGTTACAACTTCGCACTAGCGCACATTCAGAACATATGGTTTCAACAAGATAATATTATTCATAATATTATCTGTTATAATATTATTATAACGCGCATAATAATATTCAGCTTCTAACGTGGCTCGACAAGCTTTTTCGTGGACAGTGGATTGGCCCGCCAGGATCTGTACCCTGGCCTGCAAGGTCGGCGGACGAGATACCGATGGGCCTTTGCTTGTTTGGCTACATGAAAGATCGCGTCTATAGCAGTGAAACTACCACACGGGTCACCCTAAAGGCAAAAATAAACAGAGTATGCCGCGCAATTCAAACGTCGTCGGTGAACGATGCAACAGCCCAAATGTTGGAAAGAAGCAAGTACTTTCAATGGTGACCTGTTTCAGCACGTGCTACAAATGTCAGTGGAGAATCACCCCTCAACATTGGTGTAAAACGTGCTTTTTTGAGGCACCTTCATGACATCACCCCATCCTTGCATAAAAAAAAGATTGCGACAAAGATAGAAATAGGTAAAAAACTGCTTTGCTCTGCCTATTTTCCGTAGTTCACGATAGAGAAAGGGTAAATGGCTAAACCTAATGCACTTTTAGAAGTTTCCTTGTGGGAGGCTTACACGCCTTACGTGCTTTTGGTTTAGTTTTTGTTGAAATAAACTCCTTAGTAGGTCTCTTCTGCTTTTCCGAGAGCTCCCTATGTTCTTTTTTTTTGTGATCTTTTGCGAACTATTTTTGCAAACATTAATTGTATTCCTTGTGTAGCTTTGTTTCTTAACACGCGAATGTTAAAGCTATCCCGAATGCCCTATAATCGAGCGCGACATTCATGATCCAGCAATCCTACATGACGAAGCCTTGTACGATGCGGCGATAAACGAATGCAGCCGTAAATCTTTCAAAGGTTGCTTGGAGGCGGGCTTCAGTAGCGGCACGCCAGCACGCATCTAATTTATGATTCGCGCATTTCGCGGGAATCGCTTTCTCTTGGAAAAAGACCAGGCACACTTCAGCACGATATTAATGCTTGATTCGGAGGTTATTTAAGGTGCCCTACAATTTCGTAATTGCAATGGGTGCAATTCAAGCAATAATTAAAGACCACTAATTCAAAGCAATTATTTATTAATGCGTCGTTACAAAAAGAATACTGGCCGTAAGTACACATGACTGCGGCTATTATGCTGTCGGTGTGATTTCTCTAGAGCTCTTGGGTTTCTTCAAAATCTCAGTGCAGGTTAACTGGGAGCCACGGTATAAATTACATAAAAATGAGAGTAGCACCATTTGCTCAAAATAATACTTATGTCTACAAAAGCGCCAGCTGCATGTATGCCCTAAAGAACTTTGCAACTTCCAGGGCGCTTCTCGATTAATGTTATTCACCGCCTTAAAACATTCGGAAGTGGTATCTTTTTGCGCTAACCAAGCCATAAAGAAGGTTTTGTGGTGCATATGTGCCGTTTACTCCGAAGGTGGTTACGAAGAAATTGCACTCGATGTTTCCCTTATTACAGCGATATCTCTTATTGTGTCAATACCATAGTCGATTTCACGTTCACCACTTGCAACCGCATCCGGTGCAAGAATATCAGAGTGGTCTGGCCGAGGGTTATGAACTAAACACCAGAATTCAACACCTCGTGCTACAGACTACTCGTTAGAAGTACCACCTATCAACCACTCCAACTTTTTCTTAATTTCTTGCACAGCGGTCTTCGCCTCCTACATTCTGACAGACCAGAATAATTTGCCTCTATGCCGTCCCGGAACCAGCTGCTGGGATAGGCTGGTGTCAGGCTCGATAGCTTGTTTATAAAGCAGCACCATCCTAAAGTATTACAAACAAAGCCAGTGGTAAAATTTGTAAGGCAAAAAAGAAAAGCCGAGAAAGAAATACAATCGCTTTCCCACTTTATGAGTTAGGAGCACTACCTGCACAATGAATGACTGATGTGTTCGCACTGGCAAGAGATAATTACGGGTGCATATACTAAGGCCTAGACAACCGGTGGTCCTTGCAGCAATGCAAGCCTGACATCTAAAAAAATGCGCCACTTCTGATGCTTCACCATCAACATCGTTTCTTTCGAAACATTCCACTGATACTCAAATTATTGAGCATCTTTACCGCGAAATTTCTTTAAAAGTTGCACAGAATTCATACGGAATACAGACGGCTTCTGTGAGAATTATACGAAAGACGCATACAAATATGCAAGCGGCGTAAAAAAAAACGAAAGCAAATTCATATCCCTGCCGAGGATGTCATACACACGAAGAAGTTGTAACTGTGGTCCCAGCACTGTATTGATATGCACGAGAAAATACAGGACGTATGCCGCAGAATTGCGCCTGTAACATACAGTGAGAACATTAAGTGCCTAAAGATGACTCAACGAAAACCGTATCGAGAGAAGAACGTGCGTCTATTTACTTGTTCTAAAAGGTTAAGTTACCAAGCAGCTTTACAATTTATAGCCTGCATCATTCGCACATAACGGCTTGCAAGTACGGCAAAATAGTTAAAACACGCAGTAGGCCCCCTAAGCGGGTTGTGATTGATCTATCCGCATTGTCAGATAATTTCACGAAAGAAAAGATAATGGTTAAGGTAGGTGCCCCGTTGACGGGCACCTTAAAATGAATGCATTTTAAGCGCCAAACTAATTATGTGCGCAACCTTATGTTTCAGATTGACAGACGCTGTAGGATATGGCGGTGGTTGAAACGCAAGTTATGCTTCAACAGGTTATTGCGGTTTCTCGTAAGAACAAAACGCTTGTCAACATAGAAAACTAAATCATATGTATGAATGGCGAAAAATGTCAGGAGGAAAACTGTCTTAGGAAGCTGTAAAATCATTAAAAAATATAACACTTCGGTCATGGCAACTTGATTATTTGAATAAATCCTTACTTTTGGTTAACTTATATCAGTTGCTGTTGCATGTTATTACTAGCTATTTCCTTTCCATGTTCAATAGTTGCCATAAAACGTTTTTCTATGCGCCGAATGCAAACATTCCCAGAGGAAAATTGCCATTCACAATTCCTTCGTCGCTAAGTTTTTTATTTCCCCGCATGGAGTGCTTACAACATGGCAGTTTCCTTAAAGTCGCTCACAGGCGATGTTAATGGTGTGAAAAAAATAGATTTGTTTTTTTTTCACTTCATTCGACGCTCACGACGCGGCCAATTCCTTAAAGTAACTTATAGGTCATTTCATGGTGTCGAAATTATTATGATGTACGAATGACGCATGAGAAATCAAATGTCAAATTTATTGAGATCTCAAAAGCATGAAGTGAACTTCACACGGCAGGTCTCCTTTAAATAAGAAGCAGCGTAGGAATATTTTCTTTTTCGTCTGAATAAGAGCTAAGTCATGAAAGAGCCTTCAGCAAAACATATATTTAGCGTTATATAGACTATGAGAAACGATGCTACATATTACGAGTGACGGTTATGTAGGTTATGGTGAACTCAATGTGCTTATCGGTGTTCCTGCACTCTGGATTGGTACAAGAGAGGATATGATTTTTCGCTGTTATCCTTTACGTTTTGGGGCTAAACAATGCGTTAACAGGCAGAAGAACGAGGTTGTGTAAGGCAAGCAGTCAATATGTGTTACGATAGAAGTCTGACGATGACTAAAGTGACAACGATTGTATGGCTACAAGCTCGCAAGACGTTCTCAGGGCATGTTCAAATATGCGTGGTAAGAGGATTACTAATCTGGCTATTCGAACCATGTTTAGAGCTTATCCATCTAGGGTTGCAAATAAAGGGGTAAGCAAGAGATAAGCGGAGTGAGATGTCATCTGGCTCTCGTTGTTTTATCAACGTATGGAGCCTCTCGTGCAATATGAATAAGAAAACCTAAATCGCTTTAGAGAAGCAGTAGTGGCTACATTCGTGTGTCAATATAAGTGTTCAAATGGTAATTAAGAAAGCCACCTGGTACACAATTAGGTATCCGTATGGAATCCACAGTTGCCAAGTAATCATTTCTTCCGATTATTTGGGTATTTTCTCCACGTTGCTCAAGACGATAGAGTGCATATGCTATGCGGTCTATCTAACAAGAATGATGACATATGTCCTTCTAAGAAAAAAAAAGCAAGAACGAACCCGTATGACACGGGTTCACAGCAGTGCCAACAGCTTCAACATAGCGGTAGCCTCCACGAGAAACGGAGTGGGGATGATGAGGTCATCCCGCAGGTTCGCTGACGAGGTTAGCTTTACGTTCTTCTGGAAAGCTGGCATACTCTGTTGAGGTGTAACTTTTGTTTGAAATACAACCACATCCTGCAACGTCAAACTGAAAGAAAAGGTACCACAGACGATGCATTTAGGCCCTATAAAAGTCGCATTCTTTTGGATGTAACCGAGAACGAAGCAACTTCATGCGACATTTTTTTTTCTTGCCGAAGGTTGCTGAGAATATGTGCCCTTCTAGCCCTAGTGCGCCATTGCAGTATTTTGCGGCAATAACAAGATGTTAAGCTCCAATGATAGCCGTTATAAATGGTAAAGGTACTGGCTCCTGGAAGTGTTACAACAAATAAGACGTCGTAAGTTGTTCTGTCGCTACGCTTAATGCCGAGTCATTTACCGAGTCATACGTACTGTTTTTCGGCACTCCTTTCTGTAACGCCTTCGGGTTTTAAATACAAAAAAATAATTATTTATTTATAATTAGACATAAAAAGTTGTCCATATACAAACATTTATCTGACCTACGGCTCAATGGAACGCAGATTATGTTTCGTTGAGCGCTTGTTTATGATTTTGCTGCTTGGTGGTGGCAGAAAACGTTGACTTAGAGCTATATCTTTGTTTTGGAGCTGACATTTTTCATCCCGCTCTTCCTCTTACTTCCAAACAATACAGCCCGCCGTCAGTTCTCATGCGTTGTTTTTCCAAGAATAGAAATGTACTCTTTTTCTGCTTAATAAATGACATATAAGTTAAATTAAGGACTTTGCCACATGCTATGCCTCGCATGACGTTGGAAAAGCAAGGCAGTGACTCAGAAATTGTAAATGGCAGCAAACGTCAGCAAATGTTCTCTCTCGCCCAAATGAGAATTCCTTCGCGAAATATACAACACGGTAAGAAACTAGTTAAGAAGATTTGAGGCACACAGCGCTCAAAATCCCGAATGATGACTTTGCAGGAACAGTGAGGTTTCTAATAACGATGACGTTCACGTGCGTTTTTAAAGCGAAAGCATTATGTGCGCCATTACACGAAAATCCGGTGGCGTCGTCACCGAGGGATGGTACCAAGAACAGCTAACTGCACAAAAAGAGAAACACGGCAAAAAGGGCTTGGATTGACGTCAAATTTCTCAGCAAGCTCTCTGTACGAAAAAAAAATTCAAAAGGCACTTTGGTACGTTTACGCCTGGGTGGAAATCGAACGCGCGCGCGCAAAGTGCGCAACGAGCATGCTTGCCCGACGTTACGGCGTCTACGCTGTTGTGCCTGACTAAAGGTGTGGCCAAGAGAGTGAACCATTGGGCACAAGACGGCGCAGCCAATACTGAAAAAGAAAAGCCGCGTCATGATCGAAAAAAATGTATGTATCAAGCAAAAAACTTATTACCAAAGGGAAAGTAATGCTTTCGCATTCCACGCCTAAGCAGCGTTAGCCACCGTATTCACAAACGAAACTTTATTTATCGCGATAAGCCCACTTATGAAAGAACGAGAAAAAGTACAAGAAAAGAACAGCGTGCATTTCGAACACGCAACTTAGCGCGCCATAAGTGTGCCTTGTGAAAGACGCACTTCACTCGTTAAGTCTTTTACCTGGTAGCGAGGCTAGAGAATGTCTTGCTACGAAATATTCACTTTGACATCGTTTAAACTGCCTTTATTACAAGAAAGCAATAATGGCGAGCACACAAGAACCTGTATATAAATATTGTGTAAATGCTTGAGGAAGCGTGATTAAACGCCCGCTGTTTTTGCTGGGTCCACCATTTACGTCTGGCCTCGTTGGTCTAACCCAGTCGACGCAGTGCACACTTTTCTACCGACGTCTCGAGATTGGTTTCGTCCGTGTTGTTTTTCGATTTGCTTCATTCGTCTTGTTTTGCCTTGTTTTTACTTTGCACGCTTTCTTTTTGCTTATTTATCAGTAGCTCTGTATTATTTTACTTATTTTTTATCAGTTTAGTTGTTTACATAGCTCTAGTGTTCTTTTTTTTTTTTGTGAACTGCGTTCACAATGGAGCGACAAAAACTAACTTTACGGACGAGGAGCGCACCATCCTGATGGATCTAATGGGGAGGCACCGCGATGTGTTTGAATGTAAGAAAGCTGATGCTGTGTCCATCCACGCAAAGAAGAAGACGTGGGAGAAGTTGGCCAACGAGTTCAACAGTCGCCATAACGTGCGGCCACGAACATTCAAGCAGTTGAAAAAATGCTGGGACAATCTGAAAGAAAAGTTGCACCGTGCGAAAGCCGAAGACACGTCTGAGATCTTCAGATCAAGTGAGCATTCTACTATTCACCATGTGCCGAAGTTGCACACTCTTGCTTCTCACTTAAGAATGTATATATATAATGAAATGCACTGGAAGTCGTCGCTACACCTCATTTCGAGCGCAGTCGGCAACAGCTTTTGCGTATGCATACGGAACAGTGTCGAGGACATCATAATTTCACCGCCAGATATAACGTTGCACT
Organism: Dermacentor andersoni; assembly: GCF_023375885.2. NCBI lineage: Eukaryota > Metazoa > Arthropoda > Arachnida > Ixodida > Ixodidae > Dermacentor > Dermacentor andersoni. The sequence continues at coordinate 37,304,512 of NC_092821.1, read as the reverse complement.
GAACTTGGTTGGTTGTAACATGCAGGAAAACGAAGGACATGCCTACGCATGTTTGTTTACTGCGACACACTTGCATGATCGGCAAAAATTTGCTCATGTTTCGGTGTCTTGAAGGCGCTGTTTGCTGCCTGAAAGAACGTCTTACTATGAAAGAAACGCTACCTTATTGTTTTACAAAGCGTGGAAATGCAGTCCTTGGCTGAACGCCGTCAACTAGTTTTGTGTGTAGGCTTCTTGTGTGCTGGAATGAAATACCAGGGCCAAGAAAAACAAGAACACAGTTGCAGTTCATTAGCGTATGGACGGTGCTATGTGCATGTTAGCACGGCGACCTGTCTCCATATTTTCTTTGTGCTCAGCTAGCAAGGCTGCGAAATTGATTAAGGTAGCTGCATCATGTGTGAGCATGCTCCTGGCAGTATTTTCAAAGCAGTGGGACTGAAGAGCATTGATTGAATTTTTAGTGATCGTCAAATTTTGCTAAGACTGATCTTTGCCTTTCAGAGGTTGTGGCACACCGGCGGAAAGCCACATGAGCGAGGAATTACTGAGGTTCGGTGCGGTGGCAACCCACACGGCCACACGCCTTACAAACCCATTGGACAGCGACTGCGCTGGGCCTGGCACGGAGCCCACGCCAGCTGTAGCAGCACTGCTGCTACAGAAACACGGATGCAGATGGTGAGTATGAGTTAATGTGCAATGTTATGTCTGGACTAATTGTTTAGGAAACTAGATTTGTTAATATAGTAAGGCACCAAATGAGGCATTACAGGTGGCTAGTGAACAACTCTTTCTGGATTACGCATTTCACACAGCAGTATTGCAAGAAACTAAGCTACTTTTTAACGTCAGAGTGCTGACATTACTTTTGGGCATCATGATGATGAGGTTGCAGTCACGCAGGAAGGTTTTATTTTTATTTTCGTGCAATGGACGCATTAACGAGGAATGATGCAGTCATTGGTTCTGTCTTGAAGGCTTCCAAAACTGGTTTTTACAGTTGCGTTTGTATATTATTTCACTGTTTTCATGTGAGTGTTGCAAACGGAAAGTGCCTATTTTTTACAGTGGAGTGTTTACATCGACAAACTTGTATATACAGAACGTATGGGTCGATATGCTCTTGCACTGTCTGCATCCAGAAGAAATGTCGTAATGTTATTTGCACTGAACGTACGAGAGGCACTACGCCTTGTGTGGAAAAGTGTAAATCGACTTTTTTTGTCGTGTACTGGATACATGATTAGCTGTGTATGTTCATGGGTGCATATGCTGTGTCCCGTACAAAAATGACTGTTGATTAACCATTGATATATTGTTGGGGAATTGTTGAAACAACGGACTTCAACAAATTTTCAAGAGCAATTGAGTTCGCTCAACACTTGCACAACAATATTACCGTTGATTGTTCTCAATAACAATTTATTGGGTAATTTGTGTTGATTTTTGTACTTGTTTTTTGTTGTGTAGCAGTTGAGTCCAGTATACAATAATTAGGACTCGCATATGAAGACATTCCAAAAATTCAATGCCAAGCGTTCCAACCTCATTCCTGTCACTTTGTGGCAGGTGGGTACTTCTTTCGCCTCGTTTTCATAAAAAGAAAACAATGCGTGACCGATGGGGCGGCATTGAACGTCGGCCGTCGAGCCCGGTGCTCTAACCATTTGGCCACGAACGCGCGCATGCTTCTCTCGTTCGAAAGCCAGTAAGTTCTGAAATGCTTGGCGTGTGCGCAGCGTGCCACTTCATCATGCTGTCGCTACAGCTGGCGCTTTCAAGCGCCTATCTCCAGGACCGCCCCACTTTCGTAGCCGTTTTCGCTCTGTAAAAACTGCAGCGTTAAACTAGCTTCATGACCGCCCAAGTTCATAACGATTTATTTCTTCACCGGTGTACAATGCCATCGTCGTTTTAACATGCACTAGATGATATAGCAATTGGTACGATCCAAAATGAGCACGTTTCGGGGAGCAGAAGAATGCGAAGTTCACTCGCAAACACGGTGACTACGCGCATGTGGAGTTCCCCAAAAGTTGACACGGCGGCAGCGCGACCGGCGATAAGACAGGCACCGACACGCGACGACGCAGCCTTCGAGCATTCGACGCGCTGTCGGAACCGTAGGATGCAAGCGGCGCACACGCTGCAAATATACACGTGAGAGATCTTCGAATATTCTGCGACGCACCCTCTATCCGGAAAGTAAATATAGCTTTTTTTATCCAACGGCCGTGGTACTAGATCAAAGAACGAACACGCTTTTAGATCGCAGCGCGCAGCCGCTATAACCATTGACTTCAAAGAGCTTCTGATTCAGAAACAGCCGCTACAGTAACGCAGCTAATTGCTCTATATGCGGCTGCTCCCGACTCTTGCCTTGCAAGAAGCATGCGATTTATTTGAGCCTCGCCAAACTGTCGTCCTCTCGTCTCCCAAGCCTGCAGGACAGGTCCCGTATTTTCAGTTAAATAGAGGAACACCAAAGGGAAATGAAAGATATACAGGTAACGTACTCTTATCATACCTTACTTGTCACCGCGTCATCTGCAAAGGTGCTATAAACTTTTCTAGTAGAGTTACTTTTATAAAAATAATAAAATTAGTAGTAATTTCTATTTCTAGGTGGCGCTACAAACGTCAAGGTAGCGTTCGGGTGCGTGTGTATGTGTGTGCGCACGCGGTTGCAACCGTTGTAGCTTCATTTTGAACACACTTTTGCAAGAGTACACATAGCGCTAGTTTCGTAGTCGCATATTTTGGTCGTAGTATTTGTTGTTTACGCTACAAATTAGGTTGTTCCTAAAACTTTATGAAGGCTAGTGGATGAAAAATTATTACTAATTAATTAGTGCTTTTTCCGTGCGTTTATATTGTGTTTGAAAGGTTTTCATAACTCCATACGATAGTGAAGCTGTGAACGGCTTTCGGACTCAGCTAGTTGGTTGCAGTTGTGTGATGGGTCACGCCTCGTGCTTTTTGATGAAAGTATTTTTTTTTTTTTTGACATTATGACGCACATTTTAGTGAAATGCTTTAACGACGATAAGTGAGACGTTTATCCGTTGAAGTCGTTGGCTCACCCAGGTACTAGCGTTCGACTGATGTGCGAGCCTGGCTGTTTTGATGAGCTGCGCGGCAGAGGTCATGATGCCTGTTGGAGAGAAGGCACCCCGAAACAGTCGCAGCCGAACTTCTGCAGATAGGTAAGTAATCTCGTTTTCTTGGGCACGTAGCCTTTATTCTATTTTGACATTGACAAGCCTGAGATGTCAAGCACACCGTTCACTTTCTTCAAGCAAACCGTATGCCCCGGAGCTAAAGCGCGCGTAACGCTCGCTGCCGCCGTCACTTAGCTTGAAACAATGGTAGGCTAAGAGGCAGCGGCGCCCCACGTGCGTAAAATTCCATTGCTTAATTTGTTCCTGTCTAATGACCTTTCCTTAATTTGTATGAGAGAACACAATTGGAACATAAGGATCAGCTTCTCTGAGCAGTGATAATGTAGTACAGTGGCAACGTCATCTTTCATAGGGGCTCACGTGAGCCGTCTAAGCGCTTGTTATCGCGTTCCGATAGGTGAGAGGCGCGCTGCCTTTCATGGTATTTTGGCAGACACTACGAGCTTAGGAGAACCGCGACAAATAAGTGTGCAGCAGGTGTGCAGCTGTGCTACGCTTGTACCAGACTCGTACCGGAAGGCGGTGTTGCACGTCACGCTTACGCATTTCATAGCTATGGCGGCCGCCGTGGCAATTTGGGGGCTCGAGGTCGTGGATACGATCCCTGCAGCGGCCGCATTCCGAAGGAGCGGAATGCAAAAACACTCGTGCATTGTGCATTGTATGCACGTAAAAATTTCCGGGAAGTCAAAATTAATACGGAGTCCCCAACTACGACCTGCCTCATAATCAGATCGCTGTTTTCGCACGTAGGATATCATAATTATTTTTTTTTAATCCGTAGTGGCTCATCGTATACCATACGGTTAGTGTGATCACTTTTGTGCCGTAGCGGTTAAGCGCGCCTCGATTTAGGTTGCGCCTAATGATGCGGCGCACCGCAAAATATATTTGGCCTCTTTGGGATTTGCGGAGAACGGCCAACCGATAAGTCGCAGCTTCCCCGCGGTGACTGTACACGGATACACAGCGCAAATGAACAGAGGTGTGGTGACGACGTCGGCAAAGAACACAGCAACCGACGGGCTCGCCTTATCGCCTATCACCGCCAAAACTACCGCAGTAAGCATCTTTACCTAGCGCGGCGCGTTTCCGTTGAAGGCGTACTGTACAGAGTCGATCACACTTGTCTAGAGTGGCCCGAAGGCTGCTCCGCACTGCGCCTGCGACGCCTAGCGACAAGCACCGGGTTCGTGATGTGTTGGCCAATAGCGCCACGCGCGTGGACGCTGTGGCATTCGCGGGCGGCCAAGATACAGGCCTGCGTGATTTGCCGTGTCACGTTCGCAGCTCAGCTGGCAGTGCTCGTCCAGTGATAAAAAGCTGGTGCTCGCAACCCGCAAATCACGCAGGCCTGTATCTTGGTCGCCCGCGAATGCCGCAGCGTCCACGTGCGTGGCGGTATCGGCCAACACATCTCGAACCCGGTGCTTGTCGCTAGGCGTCGCAGGCGCAGTGCGGAGCAGCCTTCGGGCCACTCTAGATAAGTGTGATCGACTCTGTACAATTTTAATTGGCGATAACCGAAACATGCCACCGTTCTCTGCTGCCTCTTTGAGCTGGACCGTTCCGAATGTGCGTTGCATGCAGAAGCGAAAGGAGCGCCACTCGGCGCGTTGTCGCCTCGAGCACCGTTTGCGCGGTGAAGAATGACGCGTGCATGAAGCTAGCTCACTGCGCGGACGCTACCGCGCAAAACGCGCAAGGGCATAGAGTAACATAGTATACGACAAGAGCGGACACTCCCATAGGCGCCTGCGGCCGACTTTGGCTCTCAGCGCAGCTAGCGGAATCGGCGAAACGCACCAGCCTCCAAGATGGTCGCGCACGCTGCCGAATCTCAGAGGCTCCAATTTCAGTTTCGTTTCTTGTATTTCTTTTCTTTTTTTGTCACCCATACCTTTGCTAAATCGCGTGATTTCATGCAGGCGCTTGTGCCGCTGTTTATATGTTGTGACGACGAGCGCGAAGGTGTCTGACTTATGTTAGTTTCATTTAAATTCATATTTGCTGTTTGAAGCAGTAACTAAGCGCAACAATCATGCCAACTATTGAGGAAGTAGAACTCTATCTCTTATGATATTGTACGTACGTCTAGTAACTCACGCCAAAAGGGGTATTGTAAATAAATGTGTCGTGTTCCTTAAATATAAATGAACTTGCTGCACAGTCAAGAACACGAAAATAGCAGACAACAATTTATTGCAGCAAGATTGTAAGAGGCAGATACATGAAAACGGGAAGAAACAGCGAAATGCAAGTAATACGAGTGTCACACGGCGCACTTTTAAACGCGATCAAACCCAATCCGATTTGAATTTGTCAGTCACGATTGGTTATTTTGCGCAAGCGGCGCAATGGCGCCAATATCAGTCGCGAATTTCAATCAGGATCGGACTTGTTCGCGATCGCAAGCGGTCGTGTGACCCCGGTATAATGGAGAATAGTTGAAAATGAATGGCGTGATGGCAATAACTTTGCACAAGCAAAACACATAGAAGACGTGTTGCAACTATCCAGATAATGAAAAAGAAAACTGCAAATACACGACAGCAATTAATTTGCTTAAAATGACATTGCTTTAGAAGGGAAAAGAAATATGACGTTTTTCTTGTACTTCTGCGAAGGAAGGTAAATTAGGGCAGCAAAATTATGTGAATGGTAGCGTGCCGAAATAAAATGGTTGCAAAAATAATTGAGCACGCACCAACATCTTCATCTCGAATGTCTAAGCCAGCGTGTCCGTCGTTAAAGAGCTGCAATTGAGCACTTTGTGTTGGGGGTCTTCACCTGCTGTCTTCGAAGCCTTGCAATCGTCTTCTGATACTTGGAATTTCGCCCTTAATTATGCGTGGTGTCCTCTGGCTGTGCAGTGTATTTTGAGGAAATGGTGGAGATTACTGCAATACGTAGAACGACAGACAGAAGGTAAGCAATACTTCAAGGTAAGCAAGGCTTCAAAGCTATTGAATGTAGACGCTACGTTCCTTCGTATGAGCGATATTGGAGCCTGCAAATCTTTATAATGGAGATGCTACGTTCGTCCTTGTAATGCGCATTTTCTTATCCTTTTTTTGTTAAGGGAGCACTGTTATAAAGGCTAAGAAACAAGGAACTTCCTGTGGTAACGACTCCACACACAATTGAAACATGAGAACACGTATTTTCAGCCCAATGAAGAACATCTAACAACGCTCGAGCGCGCAGGCTCCTGCTACAGAGGTTGGGAGAGAGCGCATTATTGCCATGCTGCAAATATTGCACGTGTACCGCTTAGAAATAACTACATTTATTTTGCAGAAGTAGAGCACCATACTTTTTAGCAGTCGCCGCGCGTATTATAAAGCTCTCTGCCACGAACGGCATGTGTTCATAGGCCACATTTCTTAACGAACCATATTATTTTATAACTTCGTCATTGTACCGAACGTGCATCGCAGCTCGGACGCTGCCGCATCGCTGTTTTCGCTAGCATCACCGCTCATTGCTGCGCATAAAAAAAAATACGAAATGAAAGCGTAGCAAATGGACAGCAGCTGTTCGTGGCTGCAAGGCCGCCGTCACTCGTTCATGCGGCTAACAGTGACATAACGAAATGCGCAGGGAATAAGTCGTTAACAACGCGCAGAAGAACTTGCTGTGGCCTTACCATGAAACGGCGACAAAGCAGACGCTGGCAGAAGAACCCAACAACGATGCTCAGGTGCATTTTACAGAAAGAGCCCGGCAGAGTGGTCCGACAAGGCTTCGCACATGTTGGGTCGTGCCGCCTGTCAAGCTGCTAGCCGCAGCCGCAGCCACAGCTGCACTTTCCTTGATAGGCGCTGCCACCTAGCGGAATCGGCGAAGCTGCATAGCTCGGCCGCGAAACGGCTCGAGTGTCCGCTCTTGTCGTTTACTATGTTACTCTATGGCAAGGGCGTGTACGCGACGTTCTGCACACAAATCGCGTGGGATGATCGGAGACACTCCGGAGCGGCTAGCTTCAAAGAAGCGGTGCATGTTCTCACTCGTACAGGCACGCTCACGCTCACATCGCTGTCGGCGTATCTTTAAGTCATTCCTGCTGCTGGACTTCTACCCAAAGATTCGATATCTGCTTGGTATCGGCTATGCACTGTCGCGTGGTCTTCGGTTCTGCGAGAGAGCCGGGAATATTTCTCCCCACTGTGAAACATCGCTGTGCGTGTCTTAGCTAACATTTACCGTAGCAACCCATTTCTTCCTTTTCTAGACAGCACTCGTAAGGAGTCGCAAATTTCTACTTGCCAGTATAGTGTGTACTTCTATTTTGTGCATAGTTATGTGTAGTGTCTGGCAGATTCTGAATCCGCGCAATCTAATTTTCTGTCTGCATTCCCTTCTCGCAGGTTACGCATGCAGCAAATGCCCAGATGCTAAAGTGTTCTACGTCAAGAGCAGCTTGTCGTCGTACAAGAGACACCCGTTGGTATGTGGCTGATTCACTAGCAAGCTCGCTCCCCTGTTGCCACTCTCGATCAAGTGAAATTTTTAACTATTAACGCGACAACGTTAAGGAGCTTGTGTCGCAGAAAAGCCGGTGTCGTCGGCGTTGGCCGTGAGCGATAAATCCCGGCAGGCACTTCATGAATAAAAAACAGCTTGCAAGATGGTCTGGGTGGGATCGAACCAGGGTCTCCGGAGTGCGAGACGGAGACGCTACCACTCAGCCACGAGTTCGATGCTTCAAAGCGGTACAAAAGCGCCTCTACTGAATGCGGTGTTGCCTTAGAAACGAGCCGTAGAAAGTTATACTGCGGTGTATATCGGCAATTATGAGCATGTCACTTACAGAAGTCGCAGTTACACGAGTAGCGAAGTGCGTTTCCGCTACATTTCTTCTGCGCTTTCCGCACACGCCGAGCCATCTTGCGGCAAACACAGAAGACTCCCTCCTCTCAATGTACGGCGCTGCCCCGACAGGTGGCGCGCCACGCGCGCATTGGGGTTGTGCGGGGACCGGTGCGAGGCGCGTCGCGGCCCGGACTCCCTCTCCCATGACGACGCTTCGCCTTGCTCCCTCACGGGTTGCAGAATCAAGCGTCCTCCTTTCTTTAGATCACTATCTGTCTCTCTCTGCCCGTGCCGATCACGACGTTTGGCTGGCGTGCATCGTTTTCCCTGGCGCACGTATCGTTGCCGCGCCCAACGCTGCGTTGCTCGGCGCTCACCGCGCCCGAAGATGCGGGGTGCCTCGTAAGTGATCGCTACGCCGTAGCCCATTGTCTTACACCCCTTGGCGGGTCGACGGGAACGCTATCGCGTTCCGCTCTTGAAGGCGAAGCTTAAGCGTCCTCCAATTATTTTTTTTTTTTTTTGCTGCTGTGTGGTGTACTAGCTGCCGCATGGACTCTGTGAAAGCTTACTTTCGATTTGCTCTGGCTTTTAGTAGTGAAGGATGGGCTACCTTTTGAGGGGAGGTATTTCCTTTTGCTTGCGAGAATGTTTACCAGCCCAAAGAAGTGATACGTGCGTACTGGAAACAGCAGCGCGAACAGAGGCGGACGACGGAATGGGTAGGAGCACACACGAGCGCAAGTTTATTTTTGAAGACAGAGGTATTAAAAACGCTGGTCAACTTGACAAAGGTAAGGAGCCGTGCATGCGTGGTAGAAACAGCCACGAGCGACAAGAAAAAAATATGGAAAAGCCATGTCATGTAGAATAAACGTGCATGAAAAACGAGAACTATCGGACAAATCTTTCGAAAAAGCAAAATATTTATCCGATGAGTGATACTACCCAACGAGAAATACTCTTGAGAACTGCGAGTCTTTCCCACTAAGGGCAACAGATAACTTGGTTATGCATTTGTTTTGTTAGTGATCAATAAATATTGCTTCTGGAACTCCTCTGGTGTTGAGGTTTAGAACGGTTGTTGTAAAGAACGGTTGTTTCATCACAAAGACCAGAACACAAGAGGACTTATGGAAGAATTATTTATTGATCACGAAGAAAAATTCATAAGCAAGATTTCTGTGACCCTTAGTGGGAAAGAGTTGCTGCAGTATTTCTCGTTAGTATCACTTACAGAACAAACCTTTCAGTTTTCATGTGTGTTTTTTTTGTTTTTGACGCACATGTTTGTTCTACAGGACATGTCTTTCGGTCCTTTTTTGTTGCGTCGGGCTGTTTCTGCTCCACATCCATGGCTTTTTCTTTGTGAAGTGGGCCAATGTGTTTAAAATATTTGTCTTCACGAATAAACTTCTAGTTGAGTCAGCATTCATGTGTGTTCCTACCTTAATTCATCCTTCTCGTCTCTGTTTGGGATGGTTGTCAAATATAAATGTACACCGAATTGGCGAAGTGTCCATAGAATTGATACATGAAATATTTGCGCTGTTTATTTCAGGAAGAACGCTGTAGGGTCTTCTCTCTTTTTAACACTGATGTACATTTTTCTAGTTCAACTTCAAGGAGTCCCCTGAGGAAGCCAATAAGAGGGATAGTAACTTCATTTGTGTAAGACTTATGAATTTCATCCATTCAAGGCATGACATGTCACATGCCTGTAGGTATGCAAGTATTCGTACTTTGAAAACATACTAAGCTCTAGTTTTCGGTTCTTATCACGCTGCTTTGTACTGTGCTGCATTCTCCAGGCGCAGGAACCTTCTTTTATGCCGTCAGTGCATGTGTTCTTTTTCTATATATTGGAGAAAAAATTGTCTTGAGCTTAAATATGCATGTATATCACTTGTAACTTTTTTTCAACACGGGTGCTGTATCTCCCTTCGTCTTTGTTACTGCTTTGTCCCAAGTTTTATGCAACTTTTATGTATTTTATGCAATAAAATTCTGGTAGCATTTTAATAACATTTTACCTGCGCAATTGAGGTCATTGGTTTTTCGTATACGCATTTATTTGCGTTGTTCACTGTCTCACCAATCTAGCTGTGCAGTCATTGAAACCTTTTCCGATCCTTTATGACTATTTCGGGAGTACTTGATACTGCAAGTATGTATTTGGCTCTTTGGAATTGTGTTAGCCGTGTGTTACTACCAATGTTCTGTGCTAAATAATTATTTTTTCTCTTATCGTTCAAGGTTTTAGCCTTGCCTTATCCCTTTATTGACTGATGCACCACTTAGTTGCTGGGTATAGTGAAAAGGGCCCCAAAAAGTGCTCTAATTAGCGTTGTGCAAGTCCAGAAAAATTAACAGAAAATGAGCTCACTAAATTGAGGAAATACCACCAACAAATTCTTCTTTACCTCAGTTTAACATATAAAAATGGTGTACTGTTCTTGCAAACCTGGCTCGTCAGAAACATGATTCAGGTGTTCACCATGCTCAAAAACTTTCTAAATTATGTCTCATCAATGAATAGCTAAGTTGAGTGATGTTATTTTATAAAATAATTGGGCAACCTGAAAGTATATGCATCTCAAAGACAAAAAGCTCAGACAAGTCTACTTTGGTACTTCACTAAATTTTAATCGCGGTGAAAGACGTGTGCTAAAGCTTGTATATATTTACGTGAAGTCATTTGTTTCAAGTCTGTTATTTTGCCTTCTCACAGTCAGCCGTAAGTGTTCCTGTGATGGGTTAGTGTGCGAAACATTTTAATGTAACGTATTCAGATGTCTTGTGTGTATTCATACGCAAGCAGCTTGAAATGTTCATGTGTTCAAAGTTGGTTGTTCGAAAGGGTATGCTTAAGCCCAGCCTTTTGAGTCACTTTGCCTTCTAGTCATAAACTTAAGTCGCAAGTGAAGACCACAATGCTCGTTTTGATTGAATTCATATGTATAGGTTTTTTCAGATGTATTTACACTGTTAAGAGTGTGGTAGGTACTAGCCTATGTCTCCAGGTTCGATGTAGTGGTGCCTTATGTACTGTAGTAATGTTTCATGGGCACACATCTTTAGTTTAAATAAAGGTGCTTCAAATTGATGTCTCTCCTTGGCTTTTGTTTGTGTTTGTGAAAGTTATGAGGAGGCACCGGGGCATGCAAGTGTGAATAGCAAAGCAATTTCAATATATGAATCAAAATCCACTAGCCCAACGAAATGTCAATCATATTTCAATGGCGACTTCTGAAATCTGAATTCCATCTCAACTGGACCACAATGTACTTTTCGGTGCTGTGACAACAATAACTCAACAACAGGTCAACAGAACTATCACAACGTCAGTTCGATGCAGCATCAATGGTAACCCAACAACCATTCAACAAAATGAACAACGAGCAATCTAAGCGCAATGGAATTTCAATGGTAACTTAACAATTATTCAACACTGAGACACCCAATGGTGTTGCAAAAAAATTTCAGTGGCCAATATTGAAGACCACTGAACAATCAGGCCAACAATTCTCCAAAAAAATGTCCACAATTCCTCAATGAAAAAATCAACATTGACCAAGGATAATTCAATGCCTTCTCAATAATTTTTTTTTGTACGGGGTGTTTGTTGTCATGTGTGTATTTCATTCCTTGCCACATGCATGTGGAGTAGGAGGTAGACTTGCTATCGGGCAAACCGCTCCAGCGTTTGTTAAGAGGCTCTTTTTCAAGCGATAGTGCCCATAATTTCCTGTTTATTTTGTACCGTCAGCAAGCAATGTATACAGAAAATCTACCTGTGAAGCCAATAAGTGCCGGCATTGAGTGTCAGCATAGACACCATTGCTTTAGTTATTTTCATGGCACATAAAAAAAGAACATGAGTCCTAATATGATGGTTAGCGGCTTTTATGCAAACGTTTGAATGCAACTGCAAAGTTATCACTCTCATCGTTCCATTCAACCTGCTTCAGCTGGATGCACCAGCAGGAACATGCTCTATTGTTGTGTCCTCATGGGCTGACATTGTGTTAAGTTCTTTAGTAGGTCCTAATAGCAAGCACAGTGCAGTATCTTGTGCAGCAACATCGGTGCATTACTGGCAAGGCAAAATGTCTGTATTGCTCACAGCGCATTCGTTAATGTGGCTTGTAAAACGTACAAGCACCGTGCAAACGACATTAATATCAACTCTGATTGCAACAACTTTACAAATACTGGCAAGCACTATGATTACTCCTGGCAGTGGGATTAGGCTGAAAGCGAGGAGGAAGCAGCGGCTTTGCAGTGTCCCGCGCCACTAAATGTTGAAGCTACTCAACTAGTTGGTCATAGTGTACCAAGGACATCTCCACAATCACCCCTAGCTCCAGTCCTACCAGCAGCAGGCCGGCCAGCTGCTGTGCCACCGGTGCGAACAGCCCGCCGTGAAAGGCGAACGAACGCAAGCCGGCTATCCTGCCCAAGGGATGATGACATGAGAAGCGAACATGGCGCTCACCTTGCTTCTATTACGAAAGATGCTCAAGGAAAGAGGAAATAAAACTTGCTTCACATGAAGCTGACACGTGGGGACCATGCACTTCGCATGAAACTCGCCCGTGATCATCACAATGATAGACTGCAGAAAAGGCCGGGCGAGCATCCACAAGTAATGGAAAACCTGGAAGCAAAAAAGGCCCTTATTGAACTAAAGATGAACATTCCCCAAAAACAAAACGAATGAGGCAGAAACAAAAAAAACATTTTCGTATATGATCGTATGTGTCTTGTAATGTTATATCTAATTTTCGTGTATATAGAAGTACGCCGGTGTTGTGTAATTCCATCAGAATGGATCACTTGCCGCAGCTTGGATCAAACTCGTGACCTCGAGCTCAGAAGCCCACCGTATAGCCAATGAACTACGGCCAGTTTCTCAACATTGTAGCTAAAATTAAATTAAATTATACAGTTTTATGTGCGAAAACCACGGTGTAATTACGAGACACGCCAAGGTGGAGGACTCCCGGAATATGGACCAACTGGGGTTCTTCAACTTGCAGCTAAATCTATGTAAATGCGTGTTGTCACGTTTCCTACATTGTAGCTGTACACTTTCCCTCTCTCTCTCTCTCTCTTGTCATCCCCACACTGTATTTGCAGCGTCAATAAATAAATTGGTTGAAAAATGGCAGTTGACGCCAGTGCCTTTCACAGCCATTCACAAGCCGTAAGCTTCGTGTGAAGCTTATGGACATCACGGGCAACTTCATGGATTTAGGTCCCCTATTTTCTCATTGTGCCATCTGCTCGTCGCGCAGGCAGACAAGGGTAGACAGCTGGCTAGACGCCTTGAAAAGCACGTGTGGGTGTTTTAACGAGTCTCTTCCGCGTGCCCTGACTTGTCAGACTTCTCAAAAAGTTGACTCATTTTTCAAGGCATTTGGCCAGCCATCCACTTTCATCCGCCCACCTGCGAAAGGCAGATTGAGCAAGTACAGGCGTTTACACAATTTATCTAACTCATATCCGTTTCACACATTGTTTGTTGCATGATTTCGAAAGAGGCTTCGACAAGAAGCATTTTGCCGTGGTATGAAAGTGGCATCTAGATGTAGAGCATGTAACACGTCACGGCAAGATCTCCTGCAAGATAGAGCTTGACATACACATCAGTCTATATGCGACAGAAGCCACCATGTCGAGAAATATGTGAAACAAGAACGAGTACTGTTTATTTCATACTGTTCAAGCATGGTGATAACATTGGTGTTGTGCCATGTGCACGCATGTGCAAACAATCATGTTTTTAATGCTAGTCTCTTAAGAAACACAGCCATGATGTCTTGCACCACCAATTTCAAAGGCTTCGTACACGATAATCACGGCTCACTGCGTTGAAACCATTGGGCAAGTCAACTGTATCGCTGAAACGTTATGTTGTAAAACTGTAATGTCATTGAGCATGTAAAAAAAAGAAATGTTAGACAGCTCCCGTTCCTGGCCTTGAATATGCATCAGGAAAAGTGCATAAGATCACTTTGTGGGGAAGCAGCATATTTAAACGTTGTAAATAGTCTTGAATTTGGCAACGGGTATGTGCTTTAATGCCGATTGTTGGAAAAGCATACGACAACTGGCACAACTGTGTTACTGATGATAATCCCTCCACAACTTCCGACTATATATATTAGTAGTCTCATCTTTCTGCATAAAAAGAAATCCCTTTACAAGGATCACAGTTGAGGTTGTGGTTTCATGTTTACTTCGCCAAGTGAGAGGAAGGGCCCAGCAAAGCGAGGGAAGTCAGTGCTGCTCGTGCTGCATTTTCATGTGTAATATGCGAGTGTCAGTGGCGCTGAGCCACATGCATACTGGATAACCCGAACTTTTGGGAGGGCTTGCAAATCGGCGATTGAAACGGTTTTTTTTTTTTTACTTTAACATTTTACATTTTATGAAAAGTTCAATTTCGCCTTAGTGCACCCTTATGAAATTTATGCAGACCTAGGCTGTGTCAAGTGTTCGTATTTGTTTTGCTTGACGAGATTAGTGAAATACAAGACTGCCAATTGGGCTTGTTGGATTCTATTCATGTTCAGAAACAAAATGCGCTTAGATGAAGGCCAGAGAAAGGATTGCTTGGCATCCGTTGTCGTGTTGTGCGCTCCTTTCTTCGTCATTTGCTTTACCGCTTAACCTCTCTAACCGACCTCCACTAGTTCAACCTACCTGCCTGCCTATTTTTGTTCTATTAAAAAGGAATATGAAGAGAAATACGAAGTTCGTATGCGTTTACGAGAAATCTGCAGTACTACGTGAACAGGTTCTAAGGCCACTAGAGTCTTGAATTGCAATCTGTGGCTGTCCATTCGGCAACATGTGTGCAGGCTGGTTAACACTGGGTGCAGTGTGGGGCTGTACATTTGGAGGGCATGGGTCACGCATAATTCTGCTAAGGTTGTGAAGCGCCAAACATGCAGTGATGACTATGAGTGAAGTGCTCGTTTCAATTTGTAGCTTCATCTGAAGGCGCGGGAACCTCCTCTTTCATATGGCAAACGCACGTTCCACGCTGTTTCTCGTTTTTGCTTGTGACTGAAAAATAGCTGCATTATTTTTCTTTGCCCTGAAAACATTGACAAAAAGAACGGTGATCAATTATTTTTGATGTAATACGAACAGTGTTTTGTCTTTCTTTGTTTGACACATTTTGCCTTTTAGTGACGAGCTTTTGAAATGAATCGCGAGAATATTCTTGAAAATTAGGAAATAAAAAGTGTTTCAATCCTGTGCTGGCTCTTGACTAGTCTGGTATGTTCAAATACGTAGCTTTGCATGCAAGAAGTTTTTCAACCATTTTTGCAGGACACCTTTTACTTGAAAATAATTCTGATATTGTGCAACACTGCTTTATAGAAATTAGCTAGCTTGCCTGTCTCTTCGCTGCCTTGGTCAGGATCCTTGACTGGAGTCATGAGGTATGGCCTGCAGGCGTAGCCCATATCTCCGAGAAGAGTCCCTGGGGCGACAGAAGTCTCGTACAGAACTCTGACACGACTGCTGTCAAAAATTCGTCTGTCATGGGCAGACCCTGGCCAGCTGGCCACTACATCGTAAAATTGTAGGTCAGGGCCCGTGATTGCCTGGAAAACAGCAACTTTCGTTAATAAAGGGGGTAGGTATCCAAAATGTACTTGCGCATAGAGAAAATTCTGTAAAGGTAAGCAATTTATAGTGGCATCACGTTCTTAACTGACAGACTGGTTGACTTCTTTAGTCGTATGTAAATATCAGCGTTACTGTAAAGCTCCAAGTAACGCTCTTATTGATTGTGCAAAATGCGCGAATACACTTTTCGAAACCAGATTGGTAAAACAAAAGCGGGTGCTCCAATAATTCTGTTCTTGTAATAGTGTAGCTCTGTGATAGAGTTATGCACTCCAATCTCGATTACATTATCATGCCCGATACGAATTTTTTGATGGTCCCGCCCCAAGTATATTAGTTTAACAACGTCCTAAATTTCATATGTTGCGAACCGCTTGTCGTACCACTGGGGGTGATCCGAATAGCCGAGCTGTCCTGTGATTTCCTGCGGTAGGTGACAGCGTGAATAATTAAGGAACGCGTGTCACCTGTTTACTCTTCATAGCATACGCTTCACCCAATTCCTTGAAGCAGTCTTCGCCGCATAAGAGCACTGTATTCCGACAAAGTTGACTTTAGCAATTATACGTAATCTTGCCGAATATTCAGGCGTGCTTGTTCTCCCTACATTCCTTTACATTCTCGTTAATAACGTAATGATTTTTATGTCCGTGAAGGTACGCATAATCGAGATTATACTGGGTGAAAGCAAAAAGGGTTATGTACTTGCGGCGCTCTGATTTCATCGCAACTACGATATTACGATGCTGAGGAAGACGTTGCGGGTTCAAATTGCTGGTCATGGCAGTTGCATTTCAATAAGGGGCGAGGCGTTGGTGCAGATTCGGGTTAGCGAAGTCGAAGCATCGACAACTGTCATTGCACATATGTACACTGGCGGTGTGAAACCGCGTCGTAAATGATTCGGGTGGTTTACCTGGTGTTACGTCTGTTACATTTACGGAGTCGTACTACCAGTGGCATTCTGTACCGCTTCTGTTTACATTTCGGTACCAAACCACCTCTGCTATATTAGAAATGGAGACTCACCTGAACATTTATCAAAAAATATCCTTCCTGGTTGCGGTAAATCTAGACGTAGTCACTACCAGGGCTCTTAATTGGCACATGAGTGCAGTCAATATACCCACTGACACCGGGGAACTTGCATATTTGATAAAATTCTTTCATCACAGCACTCATTTCTGAAGCGGCACCACACTTCACAAGCGCAGTGAATAGGCCTCTGGCGATCATAGTAGAAACGCGCTCGATCACCCGCTAGATCTTCGACTGGGAACTATTCACGAAGTCCCCGGTGAAAGTTTTAAGCGTTCCTGCTCCATAGAACCGCAGTGTGATAACGAGCTGCAGGAGAGGTGGCACAGGGAACCCCCATCCGTCATTGTGTTCCTGCGTAGGCATGTGTTGCGAGCAACTGCTGGACGGCACATTTGCTCAATCAGAATCGGCACAAATACTCGTAGTCGTTGTACAACTCCATGGGAGTTAAGCAATCCCTGACCACCTACCACCGCGGCGATGCGTATATGTAGGCTGCTCCAGTCGATATTTCTTGGTAGCGATCCAGATAGCCAATAAACTCCTCGAAGTCGTCCATCGCCGCCATATAGTTTGTTTACAATGGAACTCTCTGGTGGGTCAGATGCTACCTTAAACAAGCCTTGCTTATCACGGCCATAAGTAGGAGAAAAGCTCTGCGATAACTACAAGGTTGGTTCTTGAACCGCGTTAAGGGCTCTTCACTGACTTAAGCAATAAGCATAAGTTGGGTTTGTGAGTACGGCGGTGTCTTTGGCGAGTTTTTTGTAGTTTTAGTCCTTCATAGGAAATATTCCTTGTTCCATTTACTGCCATTAAAACATCCGTGTGAATGTATTTCTGCATGTTATCTTTAGGTTGCCCTGATTAAAAGTGCCAAAATAATAATTTGCGCGGAAAACACAGCGATCAGCTACAGCACCATTTCGTTTGAAAGATAGGGTCTAGCGCAAAGAAGAAATGAATGCATTAAAAAACTGTCCCCTTTCCTGAGTACCTTGAAATGAAGCGCCCTTTCTGTTGCCTTGTTCCTAAAAAAGTTTCCAGGGTCTTTCTGGAAATACGAAAAATTTTTGCCGCATTTTCCTTTGTTGTTTCGACGCATTGCTGTCATTGCTTCACCAGGGACGTGACATCAGCTCCTATACTGGGCTACCAGACACAATCACTGGCTCGAGTAAGTGTCTTTGCTATGCCGAAGTGTCGTTTATGTAAGAGTCGTAGCACTTCGTTTTGGCAAGAGGCAGGGACGACAATTGGAGCAGCGTAGAGTAAATCGTTTTCCAGAGTGAGCTGGCGTCGATGCTCGTAGAATGATTTTAGGTCCACTGGTAAATCTCGCCTGGAGGGCCACTCTTCTTTCTTGCTCCACCGGCGAAGCTGTGCGCAAACAGGGTCTGCTTGTTGAGATGCCTTTAATCAATCAAGACTGTGCTCCTTTATGGAAAAAGAGAATTTCAAAGAGCATACGAAAGCTTCCACGGTTTGTTCGAGCTCTGTGTCTTCTATTTTTTGGAGAGGCGCTCTGGTAAGATTGTTTTTCGGCTAGAAGGTCTTTACCTGGAACGTATGCAATCACGTACTGGCATCGCATCATTCTTATTTTTAGCCTCAGTAATGTAGGTGCCTGGTCGTCAAGGCTCTTCGAAGTGAAGATGGGAACCAACGTCTTACGGTCACTTCTAGCTTGAACAGCTTGCCGACACGATAAATGCCGCACTTGGCACATGCCCAGACTAAAGCAAAAGCCTCTTTCCCGATTTGAGAGTATTGCTTCTCGGTCTCTGAGAGTAATCGCGCAGCATGAGCGATAACATAAAACTTCCCATTCGTTTGCTTCTGCCGGATTAATGCAACAAGTCCGAAGGGCGATGGATCTGGGTGACGATCGTTTCTCTAGATAGATCGTAAACTCCATGGACAGCGCAAGACGAGAGCACCGACTTCTATCTGTTGAACGACTGCTGTTGTGGACCATCCGAAGCAATCTCTTGATTCTTTGACAGCAAAATAGCAGGTGGTTGGAGGACTTCAGAAAGATTGCGAACGAATCTGGCGAGGTATACTGCCGATCCTGCTTCTTGGGCTGTCCATTTTCATATCGGCTTCAACTTTCTTTTTATCGGGTCGTATGCCGTCTTCGTCTAACCAGTGTCCAAGGAACGTGAGGCGGTGGACATTGAACAAGCATTTGCTTCCATTCAATGTCAGTCCAGCCTTGACGAGTAGCTGCAGCGCATTTCTGAGTGTCTCATTGGGCTCATGCTCGTTCGAACTCCAGATAAGGATGTCGTACGTGTGACAGGCAACCCTACTGACGCCTTATAAAATGCATGACATCTGTTTCTTGAAATGTTCAGGAGCAGACGCAATTCCAAACGGCATCCGGTTGAAAAAGAAGCGTTCAAAATGTGGGATGAACGTGGTGAGCTTTTTAGAAACTTCACAAAGGAGAATTTGCCAAAATCCAGAGTTAGCGTCCTGTTTGTAGAACACTTTAGGTCCATGAAGAAGTCCGAGAGTGTGCTGAACGGAAGCGATAGGATGCCATTCTCTCAGAGCATGGCGGTTTAGTTCTGTGAAGTCCACGCAGATTCTCACGTCTACAGAGTGCTTTGGGACGACTACCATTGGTGCACCCCACTCAGCCAGCTCGTGAACAGGTGATATGACGCCGAGTTTCTGCATTCTTTGTAATTCCAACTTTGTCCTTTCGTATAAGGGTATTGGGATGCGCCTGGGAGGACTCAGCTCGACAGTTATCGCTCTTGCTTGAAGTTGTTTTCAGTGTTCCTTGTGTAGTTCGCCGAGTCCCTGGAACAACGCTGGAAATTCTTCTATCGAATTCCCTTTCTCAGCAATAGCGTTTACAAATGTCAACATGCGGGGTTCATTGATCGCTGGCTTGCCTAACCACAGAGTGCGGACCTCATCTAAGAGGTAGACATACTGAGTAGTCGTACGGTCGCGGTAGATGAGCTCGACTTGTGCAACTCCTGCGGCTGGGAGAAGTTTTCCGTCTGCACTATGTAACTAGGGAGGAGGAACTGAGAGAAAAGGTCTGTCCTTGAACGTCTGGAATGCTTGCTTCGGGAGGACTGTTTCGTCGGCGCTGGTGTCAATTTTGAAATTTACTGGCTGACCTTGAACCAAGACCGCTCCCTCCCATGCTCCCGCATATGACGTCTTGATTACTCTGTGGAATCCTGCACCTAAATTGACTTGCTGCGTTTTGACACAATCGAGGTGCAGCGACATGCATACGGAGGCGTAATGACCCGTTTTCCCGCAATTCCTGCAGGCTTCCGAGCGTGCTGGGCACAGAGTACGAGGGTGACATTCTTGAGCACACCAACGGCATGGTTTCTGCATGCTGTTTTTACCGGAGGATGAAGATGGCTCGTTTGCCCCACGTGAATAGCTGCCGCTTTTGTCCTGTTTCGAAGTACCCCATGTGGATTGGGGAGTGGACGCAACTTTGTTCACAGATGGTACTTCCTGGCGGATCTCGACTTGTTGCTGACGTTCGCTCTCGATCTGGCACACGGACTCAAGAGCTTTTTGAAGAGTGAGGTCTGCGTCGAGCTAAAGCCTGGTAGATAGCTGCTTATCTTTTATCCCAACTACGAGGCGGTCGCGCACGATCTCTTCTCGAAGAGCACCGAACTCCCAATCTTTCGAAAGTGTGTGAAGCGCTGTAACAATATCTTCGGCGGACTCACCGTCTTATTACACTCTGGTGTTGAATCTGGCTAGTTGAAAGATTACGTTGCGTCTTGGGATAAAGTATTTGTCCGACTGCTCCACGACTGCGTCGAATTTCTTGGAGTTGTCTGCAGTGAGAGCAAAAATGGCATAGATTTCCTCGGCTCGCTCGCCCATGGTGTAGAGTAGCGCATCTATTTGATGGTTTTAGGGCTGAAAGCACAACCCGGAAGAGGTTCGAAAACGTGCGAATCTTTGTTTCCACTTCGGCCACTCGTTCGGTGACGAAGAGTTGAAGGCGTCCGGCGGTTGAATTACGAATGACGCCATGGCCTCGAACGTTAAGGGGTCGCGTTGCTTGAGTACCGAAATGTGCTTATAGCGAGCAGCTCACCAGGGTTTCGCTGCTGACATCGTTCTTCGCACAGAAGAAAACTAGAAACCGATGTCGGCGGCTAGAACCTGTTCTTCTGAGACCATGTTGTAGCCAGGCAGGAAGAGCGAGATGGCCAGATGAGGAGCCACATACGCGCGCATTTGATGGTTTCTGAGACGTGTTCATTCTCAAGAAGAAGAAAAAGGAGCACTCGCTGCCAGATCGCCGACCATGCGCAGTCACGGGGAACAATGTTACCCTGCTTCCACTAGATGGCAGCATATACAACAGAAAGGTACACATAGAAATGGTTTCCAGCAAGAGCACTTGCCCCTTTACGCAGTTCCAAGTCAGTATGAGCCAACAAACTCGTGCACCACTATATCCTGCAAAGACGGCGAAGCGAAGAAGCCTACTCACAATAGTCAAAATAGTCAAGTTCACAGGCAGTGAACAGTTTGTCCTCACAAAATATATTTGCAGTGCCTAACAAAAGCATGCACTGACAGATGCACTCTCAGTACTGCAGGAATAACACGTGTTGCGTTTCTGAACATATATGACTGAACAAAGCCTACGCACTCCATAGCTTCATACACCTGTTGACGATAGCGCGTTCGGGAAAACAAATCTGAACGAGCACCGGGAATAGCACCCGCGCATAACCTTATCCATGACTGAACTCCGCAACCCGTCAGCAAGACAAAACAGCTCCGCTCGTACACGTTTGCAAGTCGAGTACTCTTAACATCAATCCCTAAATAAAACAAAGCAAAAGCTGAGTTCTTCAATGACACGGTTAGCCACGAAACTTGGCCAAAACATCCGAAGTCCCCTGTGAATGCCTCGCCGCGGAAACTGTCATGTGAGTGCGCCGAGACGCGGAAAATAAGAATACCACGAGACTGCGCTCCGCCCGTGGGGAGGAGCAGACCTTGTATCCTCCCTCCACTCATGCCCCTCGCAGCAACAGCGGCGGCAAGATAAAAGTATGTCGCTACGTTTAAGTTTTATTTAGGGACATTAGGGAAAGCTAGTGTTTCTGTATATGCTCCCGCAGGTAGCAGAGTTGCGCGTAACTTCTTGGCGCCGCTCGCAACGCTATTAGCCGAGCGCTATCATGTATGACAAAATGACGTCAAATGTTCAACTGCGCCACTGCAAGGCCAACTTTACGCGCTCGACGCCGACTCGTCGTTTCCGTTATGCCATCGACATTTCAATCAGTGGACTATCGAGCGTGCGTTGCATTTATCAGCTCCGGATTGCACGTATGGTATTCGACGATATTCGGTCAATGACCTTGGAGAAGTGACACGAAACACATCATACTGGCACTTCTATTCTAGTATGACGACGCACACTAAACAGTACAAACCGCACGGAATGTGGCAAAGCTTTTTAAGTATAAACCCCATGCAAGCTATCTTGGGCGCGACCGCGACAAGCGATGCGATGGAGATGGCTGTCGGGTTTGCTCGTCGCCTACGAGGTGTACCTCATTCGAGCGACGCTATTGAACGACATCTCCTCGGTGTATCCGGTATGAGGGCAGGAATATACGTGCCAAAAGGAGCGTGACGCGTGCTTAATAATTTCAGTTGATGTATTTTACTGTAAAAAGCAGCATACAATATTTCTGAAGGTCCTGCACTAGGTTTTTATCCTTGTAACTATAAAGATTCAATCTTTTGCCGGTTTGGTGCGACAATCGACAGTATTACCAGCAGCAGCGATAGAAAGACCAGTAGGCAAAAAAGCCAATGCAACACCGCGCGGCGTTTGTCGCCTGCGCGCGCGAGGAATTGCTTCACTGCATAGCTGGAACATAATGGGGAACCTATGCGCAACTCTGTTCCCTGGGGACCATATACACGAACACTAGGGAAAACTGCATCGCTGCGCCATCTAGTGACGGCTGGCCTCGTTCTAGATAAAGCTTGCTTCCTAGCTTGCGTGCAAGTATCTATACATGCTGACTCATTCGCGCGAGTTGCTCTTCGCCCAGGAACCTTCCGCGAGAGCCCGCTATCTGGGCATCGGCTGGGAGCGTGACTCGCTTGCAATCAGATTAAAAATGCACGGTACATGAGGCGTTATTGGCGGCATCATTGGGGTTAGCTGTGATCCGTGGTCTCCATAGGCCTATTCATCTTGCTCTTGGGTACGGGTAGCAGAATAGGAGGCCGCAAAGGAAAGGCGAAAGCGTTTTCAGGACTGGTAGGTCACGAACTATGTTTTTTGGTGGACAAATTATTCTTTTGCACTGTTGTACTTTTTGCTTTCACGTTTCTGTGCTCCTACTGGAAACGCAACAAGCCGCGAACTGGCACTCGGGCCCTTTGCTCGCAAAAGCTGCAGGATTACAACTTCACTGGCGTCTTTTATCAATTCTTTTGCCAGATGATGTCTGTTGAATGCTTGTCACCAGGTAGACGCAAGGGGCTGTGGAAAATATTATTGAGCACTGCAGCTCAATCATAAAGTACTAAACGACCGTTCCTGTAACCCGAAACCCATCCTCGGACTCAACCTCACTCAAGCCTTTGACAGTATTTCCCATGCAGCTATCCTTCTCCAGGTATCCCACCGCCACCTGGGAGAGCGAGCCTACAATTACATCCGTGACTTCCTCTGCTATCGCATGGCCACCAACGCGGCTGGGGATTTACAATGAGACCAGCTTCCCCTTGGCTGCAAAAGCACCCCGCAAGGTTCAGTTATCTCTCCCATGCTCTTTAACTTAGTCATGATAGGTGTTGCCCAGTAACTATAACGAGTCCACAATATCAACCTTACCATCTACGTCGACGACATCACCATCTGGGCGCACCGAGGCAATGATGGTCAAGTGGAGTCAGCCCCCCAAACGGCCATTGACACGGTTGAAGCCTGTCTCCAAAGAACCGGACTGCGCTGTTCGTCGTCTAAAGCGGAGCTTTTTCTCTACAAGCCCATTTAGCGGCGACGCCCTCCCAAACACAAATCTGATCACTGACCCTATGGCGCCATCACCCTACGCCTTCAAGATGACAGTCCTATCCCAGACGTCCCTTGGTCCTGGCTCCTTGGTCTCACCATTTCTACCAACGCCTCCAACAAATTGGCTCTCGACAAGATCTGCGCCCAATGTCAAAACAAGCCTACACCTTCTTAAACGCATCTCCAACCGGCGAAAGGGACTCAAAGAAGAAAGCCTTCACCAGGTCGTGCCGTCTCTTGTCATATGTCACAATACCTACGTTGCTGCGTACCTCAAATGGTACCGGGCTGAGAAAAACAAGCTCGACACCCTCATACAAGGGTTCTACAAGCAACGACTTGGTCTGCCTCATTACACCAGCACTCAACTGTTCAACCAACTGGGAGTTCATAACACCCTTGCCAAACTCATTCAAATCTAACAACGCTCTCTGCTGGAACGGCTCACCCTTACTGAAACGGGACGCTTTATTTTATCCACGCTTGGCTTCACTTACCATCAGCAACAGGGCGCCAAACAATCGATCCCGACTGATATAAGTAGCTGGATCTACACGGACTATCCCTAGATGCATGCTCCCCAAATATAACGGGGCCCGGCGCCAAGCTCGGGCCGGAACTATCATAAAAGCCCTTGCTCACGTACCTGGCGTCACATTTGTAATGCAGCCTAATATTTCCATGGCGCACGATTTCTGGCCTTCGTTACACGCGATGGAGCCCAACACCACGCCTCCAACGTCACTACCCCCACTGCCTAGACGCCTGATGAAGTGGCCAAACACCCGGGCCACTCTAGAAACCACCTGTCACACCATCGTGTGGGACTCTCGCTCAGCCGTCACTAAGTTCAGCAAAGGCCGTATTTCTCCTGAAGCACTTCGCATCCTCTGCCAGGCTCGACACTGTAAAGACAGCATGATCTCCCTGACATGGATCGCGGCCCATGGGGGCCCTGTCCACCCACATTTCCCCAACCTCAACAATTTCACCCACACCATTGCACGAGGCCTAGTGAACCGCGCAGGAATCACTGGAGACGAGCTGCACACCAGGGACAATCTAACCACCTATAATGACCTCGTTAAGGCATTTTACCTCAGTAGCCGAACCTTCCCCCCACTTCACCCCAAGTTCAACCGGACGCAGGCTACCACCCTGCGTCTGGTACAAACACGTACCCTTCACCCGGCCGCTTCCACCTTATAATCTCAGACGTTTACACTACCCCCAACTGCAGCTTTTGTGGCACTCACCCGGCTACGCTTGCGCATACGCTGTAAGAGTGCCCAGCACAGTACACACACATTAACACCACGACCCACTCGTCGAGGTTGCGCGATGCTCTCCGGAGCTCCGCCATCGGCGAAGAAACCTGGGTGATCGGGCACGCCCGTGAGGCGGCAGCGGCGGTAAGGCAAGCCCTCAGCGTCCCCTCATGGGAGGCTTAGGCCCGGCCATCATAAGGTGCTCGTTCCATAATACAGGTTTATCCGCCCTCCCCCCCCCCCCATTAAATGATTTTCTGTCCAGTTTTAGGCTTTGTCTTCCATTCACAAATGTAGCTCGTTTGTAAGCCAATGTCACGACATTTGTAGAGATGTGGCGTGTTTTCAATGCAAACCATAACAGTACAATCGCGACTCGATGCAGCCCAGGAAAAGCCTCTGATACACGTCTCTAAAACGTCGGACAAAAGAATCAGGCATGAAAAGACTTTATTGGCCTAATAGCAAAAACAGCGAAGCGTGCTCAGCAAAACTTTAAAGAGTACAGGGGCAATGCTCTAATAACTTTACTCTTCCTCCTTAGCAATAACTTGCTGCGATCCACCAGGCATCGACTCGTAAAGGCGTCCAACGCATTCAGGATGCTCACGCAGCTTCTCCCACTCTTGGTTAACTGCACTCCACCAACCGTCTGCTGTTGTAACACCGAGGTTTTGTCACAGCAAGTTCCTTTTCAGGGTGCCCCAAAGGTTTTCACTTGGGTTCACATCGGCACGATTGGGTGCCTACTACAACAATGGTATTCTGTGAGCCTCAAGCGTTGCGTGGGCTTTTAGGGCTTTGTGCACAGGGCTACGATCTTGCTGCATCAGATAACACAAGTCCGGAAGCGGACAGTTAAGGACATTTGCCACAAATGTGGCTTTGATGAGGTCGCAATGAGTGTCCCTGTCTAAATGACCACTAATCCACACATGCGGTCAAATTCCGTCCTTGCTTATTCCCCCTGAACCGAGACAGCACAACGGCTACTGGAGAGGACTCTATGCGTATACTGAGTACCTCTACCTGTACGAAGCAAAATAAAAGGGACAACTGTTTGAGCGAGGTATGTCTGAGAATTGTTTCTATTGTACACTTTATATAACTTCACATTTTACATGTGAAGACGTTATCTTAATCATTCGTCTTTTTGGTCTTTTCCGTGTTCGAACGCAACATTAGCTTTAAGAGTTAAGATGCCCACTTCTTTATGCAATTAAATTTAAAATATGTTTCTGCTTTGAATAACTAGAATAAAGCTTATGAAAAAAACTTATATACCTCAAGAATCCTGAGAAAGAAACAAAAAGTCTGATGTCATAGAAGGCAAAACATTTACTTTTCTTTTTCAGTATTTTTTGCTAGTAAGCCAACCTCTGGAAACCTTACCTGCAGCTTATGGGACGCCAGACACGCTGCTTGTGATTCCACCTAGTCGAGAAGATAGACTCATGAGTGAAAATAATTCAGACCAGTGAGCAGCGCTCCACCACTCATGCGCACGAGCTAAGTCAAGCCATGCCTGCCGCGGTGCTTCCCTGACGACGGATTTCTGTATATTGACACAAATCGCTTAATGCGATCTCTCGCAGACTTCTCGAGACGGTCTTGTAGGAAATAGTCAAAGATAGCTCCTTCTTAATGCTTCTGGCGCTCATTTCTGGCGCTCACCTACTATGAGGCGATCTATTTCTTCGTCTGTTGTCCTTACGTACAGAACGGGGAGCGTCGGCAAGTCCTCCATGCTCATCACGAAATGGCTTGGCAGTGCGCATCAGTGCCCTCTTCAAATAACCAGTCAGTCGTGCGATTTCTCGATGAGGGACTCCAATCAAATACCGCACAATAAACTGCCTCTCTTCGATCAGAATAGGAGGCGCCATTTTTGATGTCCTGTGCCTGTCTTGGTGTAGAAACGCAGATTTCACTGCAACCATTTTTTGCTGAGCACATTCCCTCGGCTTACCTGATGTGCTGTCAAGGCGCCAGTCAGTACACGCTTGCTGGCAAACTAGGATGCGCATGTGCTCATTCTTGATTTCGAACCAGGTGAATCATCACTTGCTAGCGCAGCAATGCTGTCTCCCCCTGGGGTGGCCGTTGGAGACGCGTTCTAGGCAGTTCTGTGCCTGATAGTACCTTATTTTGGCTATTAAAAGATAGGCGCAAAGGCTTTCTGATTTTCCCTCGTATTTTGCCAAGTATTGCATTGTTGTATGAAGTCTCACTTGGAGTAATTGTTGTCGGATGCCTCTACACCTTTTCCTGACGATAGGAACACATCATTAATCCATCGTCGAGGTTGTGCAGCAGGCTTATATAGTGCGAAAGACTTGACTACTTCTTCGTGCTCATTTCAATACTGCTTTTCGAATTTTACCATTTGGTGGGTATTTAATTATTTAACGTCGTGCTGCTCTATAGATAAGCTGCCGAGCCTAGACTGAGCCAATCACGGAAGCTTGCGGCGTCATGGCACTAAGGTCCATCATTGTTCCCTGCTGCAATATCGGTGAGGTGGGTAACAACAAAAGAATCCGTGAAATTGTGTAGCGGCTGAGAGCTGATACTTGTGACGAATAGCCCATAGGATCGAATTTTGAATTCTCGACGGGCACTGCGCAGACTTTTATTTTTGATTTGTTTGATAATGCGCTCTCAAAGCACCTTGAAATTCTTTAAGTGGCGACTGAAGTAAGTGGCTCATGACAAATCGACTATGGTATTGATAGCGTAGGAAACATCACTCTATGAAGGGGAACGTCAGATGCGATTCCTGAAAAACAACATTTGGAGCTAAAGGTGTAAGTCCAGCATAAAAGCTCTCTTTCTAGCTACGTTAGTTCATTGCAATACCTTTCCCATGGTGGGAAGGCATACAGTATAAATGAACAGGAAACGCTAATAGGGATGTAGCTTTATTTATTGTGTGTGCTGCTGACGATTCTTTAGGTAGCACTTATACTTTGAACAAGTGGCTGCACTCACTTGCACTACCTTATACTATTGTTACGATGGAAAAAGAGGACGAGGTCGTCGACGGTGAAGATTACGAAGTGGCAATAGCCTCTCGGGATTCTCGGCAGCTGTGTATATACGTTCTGTAAATACAACGTGTAACTAGTTTTATACTCGTGACATTTTGGTGGACGTGTGGGGTACGCGTCTTCGCCACGGAGCTCCAGGGGAAGGCACCGCATCTGCAGCTGCAATGCCGACTGCGCACACCCAGTACGTTGTTCTACCTAAGCCGCACGACCCCGGCAAGTTCACCGACCTCGATGGTCTTGACCTGGAAGAATGGTTGAAGATGTATGAGTGCGTCAGCCAGGTGAGCAGGTGGGATCCGACCATAATACTGGCCAATGTCATGTTCTATGTCGACGGAACACCGCGAACGTGGTTTTACACGCACGAGGAAGAGCTGACCATCTGGGACTTGTTCAAAGAAAAGCTCTCCGAAGTTTTTGGCAATCCGACTGGTCGACAACTAGCCGCCAAGCAACAACTCGCCACGCGTGCCCTAACTGCTACCGAGTCGTATGTCTCCTACATTCAGGACGTCCTAGCCCTCTGTCGTAAAATCCACAGGTCCATGCCACAGGCAGAGAAGGTTGGACACCTTATCAAAGACATCGCGGACGACGCATTCAGCCTCCTGGTCTTTATAAACTTATCGACTCTCGACGCCATAATGAAGGAATGCCAGCGTTTCGAGCAGGCGAAGAGTCGCCGTATATACAATCAGTTTACACGGCTTCCAAATACTGCAGCGACCTCTTCCTGTACCGACCCCACCGACCAATCTAGGTCGCCACCTCCAAGTGAAAACGTGACCCGAATTGTACGCCGCGAACTCGAAGCAGCGTTTCCTGCCTCGCCTCAACAGACGTCTTGGAACAACACTGCTGATACGATATCGCTAATCCTGTCCGTGGTTTGCCAGGAAATCTCTAATATGGCTCTTCCAAGTGCCTGCTCCTTGAATCACCCTGACGCTCGCCCTGCTCCTATGACTCGGTCCTATCGCAGTCCACTTCACAGTGTCCGTTTTCCCTATACTACCAGGAATCCATCGGACTGGCGTACACCTGACGATACGCCGATCTGTTTCTGCTGCGGCCGAATCGGTCACGTTTCCCATCACTGCCGGAGCCATAGGCCATACCCTCCTCGAAACACCTTCCGGAATTCAAGTTCGCCCCGATGTTCCTCACCCCGTCGCTTCTACGACGCTTCCGACGCCACTACCTCCATTCGCCGCAATGCTCGCTCGCCCTCACCTCAGCGTCGCCAGCCATGTCCGCCCCAGCTTCATCGCTCCCCCTCGCCGACTTACCCATGACCGTCCCAGCAAAAAAACTAGGGAATGCGGCCCCCCCTCGAGGTGGTGCTGCAATGCCGGATTCACCCCAAAATCCTCCTTTGGCGTTGTTCACAAGACATAACCTTCTTGATGTGCAAGTTAATGGCACACCCGTCACAGCACTTATAGACATAGGAGCACACATACCGATTATGACTAGTCGCCTACGCCGCTATTTAAAGAAAATTGTTGCGCCTGCCGTAACTCAGTTCGTATAAATCGCCGACGGTAGCACAGTTTCCGGGGTCGGAATGTGTACTGCACGTGTGAACATTTCCGGCCGTCATACTGTCGTCCTTTTCACTGTGCTTGACCAAAGCCCCCATGACCTCATACTAGGCCTACACTTCATCTCTGCCCATTCTGCGCTCATCGACTGTTCCTCAAGTACTGTGCGTCTTGACCTGCCTCTAGTGGACGTTCCTCCGACGCCACACGAAATTCGCCTAAGACCGACTGATTTCGCTCACGTTCGACCGCAGGTATTGACATACATCGAAATGTCGCCTTCTACGCCAGTTCCCAATGGTGATTACATCTCCGCTCCCATAACTGTCATCGTTCTCACCCACAACGTTACTGTCCCGCATACAATCCTCAGGCTCACGGATAATCGCACGTATCTCCCTGCGGTGAATTTCGGGCTCGCAAAGCAAATTCTGCCTAAAAATATCACCCTGGCTACAATCACTGCTTTAGAAGTTAGTTGCGTTGAGACTTTTCCCGTCGACGCTTCCTGTGAGCCTTTCCGGTCTGACAAATGTACTCACAAGGACATTAAGAAAATGATTGCCGCGAATCTCACTCCTACGGAGACTAAACAGCTCTGCAGTCTATTCCTCTCGTACAAAAATGTATTCGACTTGAACAACCGACCCTTAGGCCAGGCGTCACTTGTCAAACATCGTATCTATACAGGGGATAAACCACCCATCCATCGGTGACCCTACCGAGTCTCAGCTTCGGAGCGTCACGTCATCAAAACGGGAGCAGACAAGATGCTAGCGAAAAACATCATTGAGCTATCGTCATGTCCCTGTGCGTCCCCTGCCGTGCTGGTCAAAAAGAAGGACGGCTCATGGAGATTCTGCGTCGATTACCGCAATCTCGACCGCATCGCGAAGACGGACGTCTACCCACTACCTCGTATTGATGACGCCCTTGCTTGCCTATAGGCGGCACAGTATTTTTCGCCTTTCGACCTGCGGTCCGGGTATTGTCAAATCGCTGATGATGATCTCGATCGTGAAAAAGCATCCTTTATAACGCATGATGGCCTTTACCACTTCAAGGTTATGCCTTTTGGGCTATGCAACGCTCCACCTACATTTGAGCGTATGATGGAGTCATTACTCCAAGGATTGAAGTGGTCGAGATGTCTGTGCTAGCTAGATGATGTTGTGTTCTCGCCCTCATTCAGCACACACATTGAGCGCCTTTCAGCTGTACTTGCCGCTTTTCGCAAGGCCGGTCTACAGCTCAACTCCAAGAAATGTAACTTCGGCCACCGTGAAATTACTGTTCTTCGACATGTCCTCAATGTGACTGGCCACGGACCAGACCCAGAGAAAATTCGCGCCGTGAAAGAGTTCCCTGTTCCACGGTCCGCAAAAGATGTCCGAAGTTTTGTGGGCCTTTGCTCTTACTTCCGCCGCTTTGTTAAAGACTTTGCCACCATAGCACGCCCTCTCACAGATCACAGAGCACGAATGTTTGGCCGTTGTGTGCGCAGTGGCGATATTCCGCCCCTATGTATACGGCAGGCCATTTTCTATTGTAACGGACCAGGACCACCACGCCCTCTGTAGGCTTTCGTCCTTAAAAGATCCCACAGGGAGGCTTGGACGATGGGCTCGGCGGCTGCAGGAGTATTCCTATTCGGTGGTGTATAGGTATGGTCGCCTACACAAGGACGCCGACTGCTTGTCCCGCTACCCTGTACACATGTCCGCCAACACCGACATGGACGCTTCCGCAAGTGTTCTTTCCGTTTCCCAGCTTTTGCACATGGCCAACGAACAACGCCATGACGCTACTTTGAGGACCCTCATTGACCGAATGGAATGTCTTCCTACTGATGCATCGTTACGGTGCTTCGTCCTCAACTACGGAATACTGTACCGACGCAGTTTTCATCTTTACGGTCCTCCCCATCTCCTTGTCGTTTCTTAACACCTCCGCTGCACTGTGCTTCAGGAGCTTCATGACGCCCCAACTGGCGGACACCTTGGGTTTGCTCGCACTTACGACCGCGTGCGCCACCGCTTCTATTGGCCCGGCCTCGCTCGCTCCGTGCGGCGCTATGTATCTGCTTGCAAGCCCTGTCAACATCGCAAAAGGCCAGCAATGATTTCTGCCGGGTACTCACAGCCCATCGACATTCCACCTGAGCCTTACTTTCGCGTGGGTTTGGGTCTCCTTGGCCCATTCCCCGAGTCCAGCTCTGGCAATAGGTGGATCGCTGTGGCTACTGATTATGCGTCGCACTATGCCATCACTCGAGTGCTTCCCACGAGCTGCGCCACTGACATCGCATATTTCTTCCTCCGCGATATAATTTAGCACATGGCGCCCCACGACAGCTCCTTACTGACTGCGGCCGCACGTTCCTCTCCCAAGTCACCGCCGATATACTGCGCTCATGCTCTACCAAGAAAAAACTGGCTACCTCCAATCATCCCCAGACCAACGGCCTTACTGAGCGACTGAGTTGGACCATTAAAGACATGCTCTCGAAATACGTTTCACCCGACCACAAGCACTGGGATCTGGCTCCCCCTTATGTCACGTTCCCCTATGATTCATCACGCCACGATACTGCTGGGTATTCACCCTTTTACTTACTCTTCGGTCGTGACCATGTCTTACCATTGGACCCTTCACTCCACTCGATAGAGGATTCGAGGACCGAGTATGCCCGCGACGCCATCGCCCACGCTGACCATGCGCGCCAGCTTGCCCGTACTCGTCTGTTGGCATCGCAGGAATCTCAACGGCAGGCTTACAACCGCCGCCATCGTGACACATATTTTTCACCAGGCTCTCTCGTGCTACTTTGGTCCCCTTGCTGCCGAGTGCGGCTCTCCGAGAAACTTCTTCCGTGCTACAAAGGCCTTTACCGTGTTCTACGTCAAGTGACCAATGTCACTTACGAGATAATCCCCGTGACCTCCAACATGGAACCCAGTTCCACATCACCTGAAGTCGTACACGTCTCTCGGCTTAAACCTTACTATGCCCGTACCGACGGCCCCGTCTGAAGCACCCGGACGGTGCTTTTTCTGCCGGGGGTCGTGTTACGGTGGAAAAGAGAACAAGGTCGTCGACGTTGAAGAGGACGAAGTGGCAAGAGCCTCTCGGGATTCGCGGCAGCTGTATATATACGCTTTGTAAATACAACGTGTAAATAGTTTTATACTCATGACAATATATATATATATATATAGTGTAGAGAATGACAGTGTGCGTTGCTGGCAAGGAGATTTGAAATCCTATTTTGTGGTCTGTCTGCCACCCAGACTAATACTAGCGGAGGTGAATGCAGTGGTCGCTTATCCTTAAAGCTTGAAGGTGGGCCATACGATCGATTATAATTGACCGGCTTGCGCTCTGGTGTACGTTATATATTAATACATACATATATATATATATATATGTGTGTGTGTGTGTGTGTGTGTGTGTGTGTGTGTGTGTGTGTGTGTGTGTGTGTGTGTGTGTGTGTGTGTGTGTGTGTGTGTGTGTGTGTGTGTGTGTGTGTGTGGAGCAGCCTGCG
Organism: Dermacentor andersoni; assembly: GCF_023375885.2. Lineage (NCBI taxonomy): Eukaryota > Metazoa > Arthropoda > Arachnida > Ixodida > Ixodidae > Dermacentor > Dermacentor andersoni. The sequence continues at coordinate 37,271,349 of NC_092821.1, read as the reverse complement.
GTGCCAACGCCACATGCCACCGACTCAGCGATGGTTATGGGGCGATGCTTCGCGCCTGTACGCTCTTCTCTCACGCAACGCCTGACGCGCTAAAGAAGCAGCCGGTCACCCCTTTTGCCAGCCTTGGCAATGCGGCCTAGCTACCAAAGACGCGAAATTTGATTCACGACTTCAAGGAACCTTGCGCAACTCACGTAGAAAGACTGTCATAGACTCCGACTGACTCGGGATGCTCCCGAATAAGCCGCGGTCATTTTGACGCGACCGCTTTCGTAGCACCAGGCTAGACAGCGGCAATATTATTTCAAGTATCACTGCGTCATAAAGCCCAGGGCACACAGGCTTGCTATGGAGGAGGCGTTCGGTCAGCTCCGTTAAGGAGCCCTCGTGCCGAGAACGAGAGCAAGAGTGAATTGGCGTAGCGGCGGGGCCCTCGCTTCATGCGGTACACCTGACGCACCAATAGAGAAGCAAGTGTTCCCTTGCGGCCACTCAGCTACGTCAAGACGCGCTTGTAACGCGTCATCGTCGATGGCAATGCTAGTCTATGCACCATTTTGTTGCTGCAGAATACAGACGCTGCTTTCCTTACGCTCAATGGGTAATGTGACGCCGTCGCATCAAAAACTGCAATAACATTCTTCTCGAGAAACCCCATATAGACGTTACCAAACTTCATGCTCAGGTCCTCGAACCCCTTTTTAAGTACAGTATAGCAGCAATGCGTATTCTCAGTGCTGCGTCTTCAAACACACTGCAAAACCTGAAGAACATTCTCAAAAAATAATACCTGATTCGGACTAGTCTCTAGAAACGTTGAAATATTTTTTTGACTCCCGAAGAGTAACCTACAGACAAAACCCAAATATCAAGGAAATTGTCATATCTGTAAAGTTGAAGACAAGAAGGAAGCGATGATGCAGTCTATTTACCCATCTGAGGTACTTTACACGAAAAACGTACACCGTCGTCCGTTGCAGTAAAAAGTACATCATCAGACACATCCAGAAGTTCGTCATATGTTATCTTTGTCATACACTCTTATCCAACTATGCCAATTTCGGTAAACACCAAGATAAAGAAATGAACATGAGAGCACCAAGACCTAAGTGGCTAGATAGATAGATACTGACAAACTAGGAAATGCTCTCCAATAAATGCTTCGAATTTAAAATAATAACTAAGTCGCTCCATGGAAAGCCTCTTTTTATAATTTAGTTCAGCTCGTACAGTATACCGGGTGTCCCAGTTAATTTAGACCAAGATTCAAAAACAGCCCAAAAGCTCTGCACAAATCGTACAGACTGCATATTAGAGGCATTCATGTTCCTTTACATGCAGTATTTTTTTTCACCGCGAAGTATTTATCAATAACTGCTTTTAATTAGTGAACCTTTTATTTATTGCTTGAATCGCAAACATATCACATACAAAGTTGGAGGGCACCTCAAATAACTTCCGAATCAAGACTTTTTTTCGTGCTCAGCTTTGCCTCGTTGCTTCTTCGCAGAAGTAACAGAAGCGCGGCCAACTTCAAAAATACGAAATATATGGGGGCTAGCGCGCCGCTACTCAAGCGCTCCCAAGCGAATAGACAGGGATACACGGCTCTACTAGCGGCGGCAGTCGATACAGGGTTCCACGCTATGTAATGGTCGCCACATCATGAGGACACGCCGCTGCCGCATTGATGTGTGTAGCGGATCCGTAGGTGGGGAGGGGGGGGGGGGGATCTCGAAGGCGGGAAACCATGACGGTGCAGTTGGGACTGTAACTTCGTGCACTCATCTTTTTCTCTAGATAGGCATAAAAAAGCATAAAGCATAAAGCATAAAAAGCATAAAAAAGCTAGAAAGGAATGGGTAAATCAGCAACTATACAAGCGCATTCAACACAAAGACAAATTATTCAATATCTTCTTAAAGCCTCGTGACCCTGAAATGCTTAGACAGTTTAAACAAATTAGAAACAATCTGATCACTGATCCCAAGAAAGCAAAATTGCAATAATAAGCGCATCGATTTGAAGCCTCTATGAGTGATGGTCATAGAAAGTGGAACATATACCGCAAGCTAATAGGATCATCTTTCACGAGTGCAAGACACGAAATTGTTGTAAATGGATACAATTACTGCGATAACGATGCAGCTAATTTATTTATTAATCATTTTGTTAATGCTGGTGCTTAAACTTCTAGATCTGCTTTTTCCCTGAACGTAATATTCGAAGTTACAAAAGTCATCGCGTCAGCGAGACTATATTTCTTACGCCTACGTCTGAAAGTGAGATTTTCTCTGTTCTTAATTCCTTGAGTAACAAATCAGCCGCTGACCCGGATGACATTAAAATTTAGCCTCTGTTGTTCACATAAGTCGCTCACATAATCTGTGGCCCGATGTTACACATTTGTAAAACCATAATATCCAATGGAATTTTCCCTAAAAATTGAAGATAGCTCATGTCGCTGTAATTTTTAAACTTGGGAAATACAATGACTTGAAGAATTATAGACCAATTTCGGTATTGCCTGTATTTTCCAAAGTGGCTGAACGTATTATATATAAGCGTCTAAATATATTTTTGCTTGATAAAGGCGTTATCTCGAATAAGCGATATGGTTTTCAGAAACATAAGTAAATCCAAATGGCAGTATTAAGAGTATGAGGTACAATTATAAATAACATCCAAGAAAAAATTTTACCATTAGCATATCCCTAGACTTTCGCAAGGCTTCTGATAGCATAAAACATAACATATTCCTAGGGGAACTCCAAATATATGGCGTTCGAGGCATAGCACTACAACATATCCATAGCTACCTTGAATCTAGATTTCAGTATACTTCCTTGAAAGGGCACAGTTCTGAAAAGAGCATAATTAAATATGGGGTACCATAAGGCTCCGTTTCAGTAGACCTTCACGAACTAGAAGTTACCGCAACTCAGTGGTTACAAGAACTTAGGGAGAGGCTATATCTAAATAAACGTGACTTAAATGCAACAAAAAGAGAAGTTTAGAGTTTTTTATTCCAAGAATAAGCAAATGGATTACGACATAAAACGTTTTATGGTCGATCGCAACTTCAGCATGTCTCAAGCCATTGGTTTCTTGGTGTCACATTTCATTAAAACCTAAGCTGGAAAGAGCACATAAATAAGGTACGCATTAAGCTTGCACAATTTGTTGGCTTCCTACAACGCATCCGATGCTTTGTGCATGTCAGGCTTCTCAGACAACTATACTATTCGTTTGTGCACTCGAATCTTAGCTAGTGCCACTTAGTATGGGTAAATCGTAATGAAACAGGTATAGAAAAAAATAGCAGCACTGCAACGGTGAGCTGTTTGATTGCTGAACTTCTCGAAACAATACATAGAATCTTCTATATTAATGATGCGCTAAAAAGTTCCTAATAATAGATACTCTTACAAAACAAAGATCTGCATACGGACATTGAAAGATCTCCAGCAACATTTAATCATTCCAAATCGTTACCTGCGGAGAGACACAGGATACAGTCTACGTCTCACTTCAATAGTAATAAAGAAAGCATGGAAAAAAATATCGCACACAAACAGTCGAATATGAAACTATGTGTTTATGTAATAGGTAGCCTAACATTGTTGACGAAGCTATATATTGTAGAAAAGATCACAAATTTACACATGCAATTCAAAATATGCCATTTTCTGATCACAGTATTTTTAACGAATGTTAATGGAGTTTTAAATTGTTTGATGTGAACAGTGATGTCATAGGTGTTATATTCTAAATGTATAACTTTTGTCAGTACCAGAAAGTTCTTATTTTTGCTGTGATGTATTTATTTAGTTACTTGCTATTTTGCAAACAGTTCATACATTTCAATGTGTTTAAAGTTTCGCTGTAAATAGTTTTGATGTTTTCTGATTTTGTAGTATTTTGTTTAATTAGTACACTCCTAGCTCTACTGTTCCAGCGAGGTAAAGGCTTTAGTCAGAGGATTACGCCCTGCTTTGCCTTACCTTGCAAGCAAACCTTGTATTTGAATTGCCCAAATAATTACAAATACATAAACAAGTAAATATATCGACTGCTTCCTATTGTTTTACTTGTAATACTTTATTTATATTATTTAAATATTTAATTATTTCTCATTCATTTAACACCCGAAGGCGTTACAGAAAGGAGCCACGAAAAAGAGTACATATGACTTTGTAAATGACACGGCGTAAAGCGTAGCGACAGAACAACTTACAACATCTTACTTCTTCTAACTCTTCCAGTTTGTCTCTTTCAATTTGGGAGACGTTGTAGGATATGGCTGTATCTCAAACGCAAGTTCCACCTCAACAGACTACTACAGCTTGCAAGAAGAACTTACAGCTAGCCTCATCACCCAACCTGTGGGATGAGCCCATGCTCCCCACTCCATTTCTCGTAGCGGCTATCGCTATGTTGAAGTTGTGGGCATTGCAGCGCACTTAATATTGTTCCATGTCAAACGGTTTTTCTATGTTCTTTTTTCTCTTAGAAATGCGCATGCCATCATTCTTCGTACATAGACCGCATAGCATAGACATATCTATCGTCTTGAGCAACGTGTAGAATATACTTAAGTATACGGAAGAAACGATTGATGAGCAACTGTGGATTCGATACGGGCACCTAATTGTGTTCAAGTGGCCTTCTCAATCACTATTTGAAAGCCTTTATTCGACACAAGAATATAGCACCCCTACCGCTTCTCTAAAGCAATTTAAGTGTTCTCATTTATATTGCACGAGAGGCTCCGTGCGTTGATAAAACAGCTAGAGCCAGATGACATCTCGCTCCGTTTTTCTCTTGCTTTCACCTTTATTTGCCACTGTCGAAGGAGAAGTCCTAAACATGCATCGAATGGCCAGATTATTAATAATGTTGTCGCCAATATTTCAACATGCCCTGATAACGTCTGACGGATTTGTCGCCATACAATCGTTGTCACTTTATTCGATCGTCGTACTTCTATCGCAACACGTATATACTGCTTGCCTTACACAACAGTGTTACTCTGCCTGTTAACGCATTGCTTAGCCCCAAAAGATAAGGGATAACAGCGAAAAATTATATCCTCTTTTGGACCAATCCAGAGTTCAAAAACATCCATAACCACATTCAGCTCACCATAACCTACATAACCGTCACTCGTAATATGCATTGGCTTGCCAAGCACTAAGATAGAGTTGGTATAGTAACTCTACCGTTTCTCATAGTCATTGGAACGCTAAACATATGTTTTGCTGAAGCCTTTTTCATGGCCGATGTCTTGTTCAGACGAAAAAGAAAATATTGCTACACTGCTTCTTACCTAAAGGAGACCTGACCTTTCAAGTTGGCTTCATGCTTTTGACATCTGAGTGAACTTGACATTTGAGTTCTCATGCGTCAGTCGTAAATAATTTTTTTTCGACACCCTGAAATGACCTATGACTTTAAGGCATTGGCCGCGTCTTGAGCGTCGAATGAAGTTATACAAAACAAAAATGTTTTCACCCCATAAACATGACCTGAGAGCAACTTTAAGGAATCTACCACGTTGTAAGCCTTCCATGCGGGGAAATCAAGAAATTGCAGCGACGAAAGACTTCTGAACGGCTACTTACCGCTGGGAATATTTGCATTCGCAGAATAGAAAAACGTTTTATGTGAACTACAGAACATGGAAAGTAAATAGCTAGATAACATGCAACAGCAACTGATATAAGTAAACCAGAAGTAAGCATTTATTCAAGTAATCAAGTTGCCATGACCTAAGTGTTGTATTTTCTGATGCTTTTACAGCTGCCTTTGAAGGTTTTCCTCCGGAAATTTTTTGCCATTCGTACTTGTGGTTTAGTTTTTTTATGTAGACAAGCTTTTTGTGCTTGCGAGGAACCGCAATACTCTTCTGAGGCATAATTTGCGTCTCAACATCATCATATCCTAGAGCGTCTGTCATTCAGAAAGACACGGTAGAGCACATAATTCGTTTGGCGTTAAAATGCATCCATTTGATGGTGCCCTTCAACGAGGCACCTTCCTGCACCGTTATCTTTTTTCAGTGAAATTATCTCACAATGTTTTTACCTCCATCGCAACCAACTTAGTGGGCCCTACTGTGCCTTTTCAATGTTTCGCGGCACTGACAAGGCGTTATATGCTAATGATGTAGGCTATAAATTCGAAAGGTGCTTGGTAACTCAAACTTTTAAAACAAGTAAATAGACATAGGTTGTTCTCTCACTACGGCTAACGTTGAGTAATCTTTAGGCACGTATTGTAGTCACTATGCTACAGACGCAATTCTGCGGCACACGTCCTGTCTTCTTTCTTGTCCATCTCAATACAGTGCTGGACCTCAATTACCAGTTCTTCGTGTGTATGACATCCTCGGCAGTGATATGAGTTTGCTTTGGGTTTTTTTTCCTATGCATTAATTCACTCTCCACCTATTACTTATTTACACTTGTCTGCTTAGTGAAGGTATGTGCATCAGCTGCTAATCGTGAGTCAGTCATATCTCTTCATCCGCATATCCCTACCGCCAGGCTCCATACGCCCCTCGCATATTTGCATGCGTCTTTTGTAGAATTTCCGTAAAAGCTATCAGCATTCCGAATAAATTCTGCGCAATTTTTAAAGGAATTTCGTGGTAAACATATTGAATAATTTGAGTACCAGTGGAATGTTTCAAAAGAAATGTTAATGGTGAAACATCAGAATTAGCGTAATCTTTTGAGATGTAAAGCTTACATTGCTGCATGGACTACCGGTTGGGGTATGCATTAGGATATGCACCCGTAATTACCTCCTGCCAGTAGGAACACATCAGTTACCCATTGTGCAGATAGTGCTCCTGACCCATAAAAGGGGAAAACGATTGTACTTCTTCCTCGGCTTTTCTTTTCTGCCTTACAAATTTTACCACTGGTTTTGTTTGTAATAATTTATCATGGTGATGCTTCATAAAGAAGCTATAGATTCTGGCACCAGCCTATACCAGCAGCTAGTGCCGTGACGGCGTCGAGGCACATCATTCTGGTCTGCCGGAATGTAGGAGGGGAAGACGATTGTACAAGAAATAAAGAAAAAGTTGGAGTGGATGAGATGTGGTACTTCTGACGGATAGTCTGCAGCAGGAGGTCTTGAATTCTGGTGATTGAGCAAATGGTATTACTCGCATTTTTATGTAGTTTATACCATGTGTCTCAGTCAATGTAGACAAAGAAAAAAACCCCAGGAGCTCTAGACAAATCGTACCGATTGCATAGTAGCCGCAGTCGTGTGTACTTAGAGCCAGTATTTTTTTTTCATCACGAAGTATTTAATGATAATTTGCTTTCAATTAGTGATATTTTTAAAATATTGCTTGAATCGCAACCATTTCAATTACAATGTTGTAGGGAACCTGAAATAACCTCTGAATCAAGAATTTATTTCATGCTTAAGTGTGCGTAGTTTTTTTTCAATAAAAAACAAAGCCTGCGAAATGCGCACAATATGCCTCCTTGCGCGCCGCTTCTGAAGCGCCTCCAAACAAGCTTTGAAACATACACGGCTGCATTCGTTTACCACCGCATCGTATAAGGCTTCGTCATGAAGGACGACTCGATCATGAATGTCACGCTTGGTCATCAGGCACTCGGGATAGCTTTAAACTTCGCGCATCATGAAACAAAGCTACATAAGGATATGAAGCGCCTCCAAACAACCTTTGAAACATACACGGCTGCATTCGTTTACCGCCGCATCGTATAAGGCTTCGTCATGAAGGACGACTCGATCATGAATGTCGCGCTCGGTCATCAGGCACTCGGGATAGCTTTAAACTTCGCGTATCATGAAACAAAGCTACATAAGGATATGAAGCGCCTCCAAACAAACTTTGAAACATATACGGCTGCATTCGTTTACCGCCGCATCGTATAAGGCTTCGTCATGATGGACGACTCGATCATGAATGTCGCGCTCGGTCATCAGGCACTCGGGATAGCTTTAAACTTCGCGTATCATGAAACAAAGCTACATAAGGATATGGATAACTTTAATAAAGTGCCGGAAAACGACGGTTTAACGCATCGTGACGCTGGCCAAGCGTCGACCCGGGGTTATACCCTACTCTGCACTACCCTGTTGGGCCCGAGTAGGGTATAACCGCGGGCCCAACTGGGGTAGTGCAGCGTAAGCTACATAAGAAATCTACCAAATGTTTCAAAAATTGTTCGCAAACGAGCACGAAAACAGAATGTAGGGCAGCTCTCGGAAGAAGAAAAAAGAGCCACTAAGGAGTTTATTTCAATAAAATATAAACCAAAAGCACGTAAGACGTCTCGGCCACCTATATGGCAACATCTAAAGCTTCAACTGGTTTAGCCATTTGCCCTTTCTCTCTCTTGAAGTCCGGAAAAGAGGCAGAACATAAAGATTTTTCACCTATGTTTATCTTTGTCGCCATTTCTCTTGATGTATGGTAAGGAGGACGTAATGAAGGTGTGTTAAACAACCACGTTTTACACCAATGTCGAGCGCTTACATTCCACTGCAGCTTACAGCACATGCTCAAACAGGTCGCCGTTTGAAGCAGCACAGTACGTGCTCCTTTCCAACACTTGCGCTGTTGCACCTTTGACATGCGACGTTGGAATCTCGCGGTAGGCCCTGCTTATTTTTTGCATTTAGGGCGGCCCGTGTGGTAGTTTCACTGCTATAGACGCGATGTTTCACATAGCTCCCCAAGAACATGTCCGGCGGTGTCATTTCCGGCGACCTTGCCGGCCAGGGTAAAGATCGTGGCAGCCGAATCCACTGTCCACGAAAAAGCCTGTCGAGCCACATTCGAGACTAATATTATGCGCAGGGGTCCCATCATGTTGTAACCCGACGTTCCTGTGGTGCGCAAGTGGAATAGTGCAACAGTCCTCGCTCACGGGGCCTTCGAGGATGTCCTTGTCGTAGCGTTGCGTTGGTAGTGTTGCCATGATGTTGCCATCGAAAATACCGCACCACACATTAAGCGACCATAGGTATTGGTGTCTTGTTTATGCCGGCCAGTGAGGATTCCTATCACTCCAGTAGTGTGCGTTGGGAAAATTAACTTTCGCGGTTCTAGAAAAATTAGCCTCATACGTTCAAAGCACGTGAGTGGGAAAGTCCGGCTCGTCTGGACATATCGTTAAAAACCAATTCGCAATGCCAAGTCTCTTTTCAAAATCTCGGTCTTCACCTTTTCGATGAAGTTGTACATGATACGGGTGCTTATGACCTTTTCTTTATTATCCTTTAGTCTGATGACAAGGTTATTGCCTCTTCAATGGCGTGGCGGACACTACCTTGAGGGTTTGTAGCAAAGAATGGCAAAACATTCGCTTCTGCTTCTTGAACTACCCTTGCAGTCCTGTGTCGCTTCCTTTTGAAGCTACCCGTCTCGCAAATGTCTTCTTACCTTCCGAGCATAGTTGACAGACTACGGCGTCCTCCACAATGCCATATCCGGAATAGCTTGGTTGCCTTCCTCTTTTCGCCGTGCGGCCCCGTTAGAGCCAGGATTATTCGTGAAGGGCATGCCTGTATTCTTGAAGAGCAGGTCACTTGTGCGGTACCGTAGAGATCTGCCGTTATTATGTACGCACTAACATATCAAGCAAAAATAATTTGTGCAATCGACAACATATGTTGGCCATACAGATCCGCCAATACGCTCTAGATGGACATACCCAGGGCAACGTTTGTTTCCATTGTTAAAGGGAACAAAACAAACATACGTTCCTGGCGCGCCTATCTACAGAAAAAGATGAGTGCACGAAGTTACAGTCCCAAGTGCACCGTCATGGTTTGACGGCTTCGAGATCCCCCCCTCCCCAATTACGGATCCGCTACACACATCAATGCGGCAGCGGCTGTCCTCATGATGTCGCGACCATTACATAGCGTGGAACCTTGTATCGACGGCCGCCGCTAGTAAAGCCGTGTATCCGTGTCTATTCGCGTGGGAGCGCTTGAGTAGCGGCGCGTTAGCCCCCATCTGTATCGTATTTTTGAAATTGGCCGCGCTTCTGTTACTTCTGCGAAGAAGCAACGAGGCAAAGTTGAGCACGAAAAAAAAATTTTCGATTCGGCAATTATTTGAGGTGCCCTTCAACTTTGTATGTGATATATTTGCGATTCAAGCAATAAATAAAAAGTTCACTAATTAAAAGCAATTCTTGATAAATACTTCGCGGTGGAAAAAATACTGGCTGCAAAGGCACACGAATGCCGTTAATATGCAGTCTGTACTATTTCTCCAGAGCTTTTGGGCTGTTTTTGAATCTTGGTCTAAATTAACTATGACACACGGTATACTGTACGAGCTGAACTAAATTATAAAAAGAGGCTTTCCATGGTGCGACTAAGTTAATAATTTTAAATTCGAAGCATTTCTCGGAGAGCATTTCCTAGTTTGTGAGTATCCTATCTATCTAGACACTTAGGTTTTGGCGCTCCCATGTTCATTTCTTTATCTTGGTGTTTACCGAAATTGGCATAGTTGGATAACAGTCTATGACGAACATAACATATGACGAACTTCTAGATGTGTCTGATGATGTACTGTTTACTGCAACGGACGACGGTATACGTATTTCGTGTCAAGTACCTCAGATGGGTAAATAGACTAGATCATGGCTTCGTTCTTGTCTTCAACTTTACACGTATCAAAATTTCCTTGATGTTTGGGTTTTGTCTGTAGGTTACTCTTCGGGAGTAGAAAAATATTTCAACGTTTCTAGAGACAAGTCCGAATCAGGTATTATTTTTTGAGAATGTTCTTCACGTTTTGTAGTGTGTTTGAAGACGCAGCACTGAGAATACGCATTGCTGCTATACTGTACTTACGAAGGGGTTTGATGACCTGACCATGCAGTTTGGTAACGTCTGTATGGGGTTTCTCGAGAAGAATGTTATTGCAGTTTTTGATGCGAAGGCATCACATTACACATTGAGCGAAAAAAAACCAGCGCCTGCATGCTGCAGCAACAAAATAGTACGTAGACTCGAATTGCCATTGACGGTGACACGTTACAAGCACGTCTTGGCGTAGCTAAGTGGTCGCAAGGGAACACGTGCTGCGCTGTTGGTGCGTCAGGTGTTCCGCATGAAGCGAGGGCCCGGCCGCGACGCCACGTCACTCTTGCGCTCGTTCTCGGCACAAGGGCTCCTTAACGGAGCTGAGCTAACGCCTTCTCCATAGCAAGCCTGTGTGCCCTTTGCTTTATGACGCAGTGATACTTGAACTAAAATTTCCACTGTCAAGCCCGGTGTTACGGAAGCGGTCACGGCAAAATCACCGCGGCTTATTCGGGAGCATACCGAGTCAGTCTGAGTCTATGACAGTCCTTCTATGTGAGTTGCGCAAGGTACCTTCAAGTCATGAATCAAATTTCGAGAGTCTTTGGTATCTAGGACGCATTGGCAAGGCTGGCAAAAGGGGAGACCGGCTGCTGCTTTAGCGCGTCAGGCGTTGCGTGCGGGAAGAGGGTACAGGCGCGAAGCATCGCCCCATAACCAGCGCTGAGTCGGTGGCATGCGGCGTTGGCACCGCAGGCTGCTACACACACACACACACACACATATATATATATATATATATATATATATCATCATCATCATCATCAGCCTGGTTACGCCCACTGCAGGGCAAAGGCCTCTCCCATACTTCTCCAACTACCCCGGTCATGTGCTAATTGTGGCCATGTTGTCCCTGCGAACTTCTTAATCTCATCCGCCCACCTAACTTTCTGCCGCCCTCTGCTACGCTTCCCTTCCCTTGGAATCCATTCCGTAACTCTTAATGACCATCGGTTATCTTCCCTCCTCATTACGTGTCCTGCCCATGCCCATTTCTTTTTCTTTATTTCAACTAAGATATCATTAACTCGCGTTTGTTCCCTCACCCAATCTGCTCTTTTCTTATCCCTTAACGTTACACCTATCATTCTTCTTTCCATAGCTCGTTGCGTCGTCCTCAATTTAAGCAGAACCCTTTTCGTAAGCCTCCAGGTTTCTGCCCCGTACGTGAGTACTGGTAAGACACAGCTGTTATAAACTTTTCTCTTCAGGGATAATGGCAACCTGCTGTTCATGATCTGAGAATGCCTGCCAAATGCACCCCAGCCCATTCTTATTCTTCTGATTATTTCAGTCTCATGATCCGGATCTGCAGTCACTACCTGTCCTAAGTAGATGTATTCCCTTACCACTTCCAGTGCCTCACTACCTATCTTAAACTGCTGTTCTCTTCCGAGACTGTTAAACATTACTTTAGTTTTCTGCAGATTAATTTTTAGACCCACCCTTCGGCTTTGCCTCTCCAGGTCAGTGAGCATGCATTGCAGTTGGTCCCCTGAGTTACTAAGCAAGGCAATATCATCAGCGAATCGCAAGTTACTAAGGTATTCTCCATTAACTCTTATCCCCAATTCTTCCCAATCCAGGTCTCTGAATACCTCCTGTAAACACGCTGTGAACAGCATTGGAGAGATCGTATCTCCCTGCCTGACGCCTTTCTTTATTGGGAATTTATTGCTTTCTTTGTGGAGGACTACGGTAGCTGTGGAGCGGCTATAGATATCTATCAGTATTTTTACATACGGCTCGTCTACACCCTGATTCCGCAATGCCTCCATGACTGCTGAGGTTTCGACTGAATCAAACGCTTTCTCGTAATCAATGAAAGCTATATATAAAGGTCGGTTATATTCCGCACATTTTTCTATCACCTGATTGATAGTGTGAATATGGTCTATTGTTGAGTAGCCTTTACGGAATCCTGCCTGGTCCTTTGGTTGACGGAAGTCTAAGGTGTTCCTGATTCTATTTGCAATTACCTTAGTAAATACTTTGTAGGCAACGGACAGTAAGCTGATCGGTCTATAATTTTTCAAGTCCTTGGCGTCCCCTTTCTTATGGATTAGGATTATATTAGCGTTTTTCCAAGATTCCGGTACGCTCGAAGTCATGAGGCATTGCGTATACAGGGTAGCCAGTTTCTCTAGAACAATCTGCCCACCATCCTTCAACAAATCTGCTGTTACCTGATCCTCCCCAGCTGCCTTCCCCCTTTGCATAGCTCCCAAGGCGTTTCTTACTTCTTCCGGCGTTACCTGCGGGATTTCGAATTCCTCTAGACTATTCTCTCTTACAATATCATCGTGGGTGTCACTGGTACTGTATAAGTCTCTATAGAACTCCTCAGCCACTTGAACTATCTCATCCATATTAGTAATAATATTGCCGGCTTTGTCTCTTAGCGCATACATCTGATTCTTGCCAATTCCTAGTTTCTTCTTCACTGCTTTTAGGCTTCCTCCGTTCCTGAGAGCATGTTCAATTCTATCCATATTATACTTCCTTATGTCAGCTGTCTTACGTTTGTTGATCAACTTAGAAAGTTCTGCCAGTTCTATTCTAGCTGTAGGGTTAGAGACTTTCATACATTGGCGTTTCTTGATCAGATCTTTCGTCTCCTGCGATAGCTTACTGGTATCCTGTCTAACGGAGTTACCATCGACTTCTATTGCACACTCCTTAATGATGCCCATAAGATCGTCGTTCATTGCTTCAACACTATCGTCCTCTTCCTGAGTTAAAGCCGACGATAGTGTTGAAGCAATGAACGACGATCTTATGGGCATCATTAAGGCATCATTTCAATGTATGAAAGTCTCTATATATATATATATATATATATATATATATATATATATATATATATATATATATATATATATATATTGCGATGAGGTTTATTCTCGTTCACAACGTTGTGGAACGATAGGTCAATCAAGGCACTGCAATGGCTGTCCGAAGCACGGGGGTCGCTCGAGATCACGGCACGGCCCTTCGTCTTCCTCTTCAGACGGCACATACACAGGGGCGCGTCTGCTTCATTACAATGCCCCGAGAGCGAAGCGTAGCCATCCTGGCGACTCTGGGCGCGGAGAAGATGAGCGGGTCGTAGTACGGTTTCAAGCGGTTGACATGTACTTTCTCTCACCCACGATGACGCAAGCCTGGTGACACTGTGAGCGGCTCGACGATGTAGTTGACCGGTGAAGTGGCCTCGATTATACGGGCGAACCGTGATAACGCGCCAGGAGTTTGGAAGAAAGGCCAGGAATGTGGGCTGGTATTCAAAGCCACAAAAGCGAACCAGGAGCAATGTTGTGCGGTGGTTGATGAGCACGGTCATGTCTTCTCTTTTGACGTTCTTTAGTCGCACTAGTCAGGGCACGTGCCAGCTGACGGCAATCTTGAGCATATTTGGTGACTTCGGAAAGCGGAGTATACTCTGTAGCGTCAGGTTGGTACGGCAGTATGGTGTCCAAAGGGCATGCATGCATACACAAGGAAAAAGGGGGAAAAGTCGGTGGTCGCTTGCGTCGCGGTGTTGTACGCGAGCGTAACAAAGGGGAGTACGGTGTCCCAGTTGGAGTGGTCGGATGAAATATACATCCGCAACATGTCGCCAAGTGTGCGAATAAAGCGCTCGGTCAGATCGTTGGTTTGGGGATGGTACGCGGTCGATTTGCGATGAATTATTCTGCACTCAGCGAGGAGGGCTTGGATGCCCTCCGACAGGAAGATACAGCCCCTATCACTCAGTAATTCTCGGGGAGCACCGTGGCGAAGAACAAAATTGTGAAGGATGAAAAAACCAACGTCACTGGCGGTCGCTGCTGGCAGTGCTGCAGTCTCAGCGTAGCGATGAAGGTGATCTACGCCGACAATAATCCACCGATTTCCACGCCCGCTGCATGGAAACGGGCCGTAAAGGTCGATGACGACGCGGTCGAATGGACGAGACGGGCGTGGTAGCAGATGCACTGGTCCTGTGAAACGCTGTGTAGGTGTCTTGCCTTGTTGGCATGTAGTGCAAGACTGAATGTACTTTTGCACAAAGTTGTACATGCCTCTCCAATAATAGCGCTGACGCAACCTTGTGTAAGTTTTGAGGACGCCGGCATGAGCGCTTGGGGGGTCAGCGTGAAAAGACGCGCAGGCGTCAGAGCTCATATGACGAGGTATAGCGAGGAGCCATTTGCGTCCGACGGGCATGTAGTTTCGGCGATATAGAATCTTGTACCGCCCCTGAAAAGTGGGTGGCTCGGCGACGCAGTGCTTGTGTCGAAGGGACATCAGACGGAGCAGCAAGGTAGTCAAGTAACATTGCAAGGGATGGGTCCTTGCGCTGCTCTGTGAGCATGTCAGTGATGGTGAACGGTGACAGGGTGGACGAAGAAGCTGACAACGACGCGAAATCAGGCGTCAGTGGGGAGCGAGAGAGCGTATCAGTGTCGGAGTGCTTGCGACCGGAGCGGTACATGACGCGGATGTCATACTCTTGCAAGCGAAGCGCCCAACGTCCCAAGCGTCCAGACGGGTCTTTCAAGGAAGAAAGCCAACAAAGGGCATGGTGGTCAGTAACAACGGCGAAAGAATGGCCGTAAAGTTATGGGCGAAACTTGCTTAGTGCCCAGATGATCGCTAGACTCTCCTTTTCTGTGACAGAGTAATTTAATTCTGCTTTCTTTAGAATACGGCTCGCATAAGCGACGACGTATTCATTATAGCCAGCTTTCCGTTGCGCTAAGACCGCGCCAAGGCCAACTCCGCTGGCGTCAGTATGGACTTCCGTGGGAGCATCAGGATAATAGTGGCGAAGAATCGGTGGTGAGGTCAACAAGTTGCGCAACTGCGGAAATGCTGCATCACATTCAGGTGACCATGCTGCTATGCCGTTACTGGCGGAAAGTAAACTTGTCAAAGGCGCCATGATGGATGCGAAATTGCGTACGAAGTGACGAAAATAAGAACGTAAGCTAATAAAACTTCTGAGGGTTTTGATAGACGTGGGCCTTGGGAACTCTGCAACAGCGCGGAGCTTGTCTGGATCCGGGAGGACGCCGTCTTTTGAGATAACGTGACCCAATATGGTTAGCTTGCTTGCAGCAAAGCGGCACTTTTTGAGGTTAAGCTGTAGACCGGCAGAGACGAGACAGGTCAAAATGCCATGCAGGCGAGCGAGGTGCGTCGGAAAATCGGTTGAGAAGACGACGATGTCGTCGAGGTAACATAAACAGGTCTTCCATTTGTGAGCACGAAGGATGGTGTCGATCATACGCTCAAAAGTAGCAGGCGCGTTGCACAACCCGAAGGGCATGATGTTAAACTCGTAGAGGCCATCGGGTGTAACGAATGCGGTTTTCGGGTGGTCAGGCGCGGCCATTAGATCTTGCCAGTACCCGGAGCGCAGATTCAAGGAACTGAAGTATTCTGCGGCTTGTAAACAGTCGAGAGCGTCGTCGATTCGAGGCAGAGGATAAACGTCTTTCCTCGTTATCTTGTTTAGGCGTCTGTAGTCGACACAAAAGCGAATGGAGCCATCTTTTTTCCTCACCAATACGACAGGTGAAAACCAAGGACTTCGAGAGGGACGGATGACTTTACATTTGAGCATGTCGTCCACTTGCTCCGTGATGATTCGGCGCTCTTCGGCAGAGACACGATACGGGCGCTGTCGCGAGGGGAAGTGGGAACCGGTGTCGATGATGTGAGAAACACCGGTGGCACGGCCCAGTGACGTCTGATGACAGTCGAAAGAAAAGACAAACTTGTGAAGGAGAGCGAGAAGTTTGCGGCGATCACATGGGGAAAGTGCAGGGTTGATGGCCTTGTCAAAACCCACTGAAGGTGATGAGCCGGAGACCGAAGCGATGGCGTCAACGTGACGGAGGGAGTCGGCTGGAACATCGAGGTCGTCGACGTAGTCGACCGCTTCGGAGTATCCTACTGTCTCTCCACGCAGTAGGCTGATCGGGTACTGGTAGTAGTTCGTGACCAGCATCACAGTTGACCCAGATGTTACAGTAAGCATGCAAACGCAAGAACAATGCCCTTGCGTTGAGCAAACACATCGGACGGCGTGAACACTACGGTGGCGTCAGATGCGGCATCAGACAACAAGACAACAGCCATCGACGACTCAGGAGGTATGGTTGTGTCGGCATCAACAGTGAGTTTGTCGGCAAAGTGTGGAGAGCTGGTCGGCAGTGATTCACATAGTGGTAAAGCGACACTTCTGCACGCGAACAGTCAATGACAGCATGATGACGTGACAGCAAATCCCAACCAAGGATGAGGTCGTGAGAGCACGAGGGCAGCACGAAACACTCGATTATGTACAGAACGTCTTCGATGACGACACGGGCCGTGCATACAGCTGAAGGGTGAATTCACTGCGCGCTGGCAGTGGCGAGCACCAGGCCAGAGCGAGCTGTAGTCACTTTTCGTAGCTTGCGGCAAAGGCCCTCGTGAATGACGGAAACGGCTGCTCCGGTATCGACTAGTGCCACTGCTGGTACTCCCTCTACGAAAACGGTAATTACATTTTGCGGCGAAGATCGATGAGAACGTCGATGTATTTGCAGTTCTTGCCTCAGGAACTCCAGCAGTCAGTTTCCCTCTTCCGTGGGAACTCGACGACCGGCGATCAGTGTCCAGACGTTGCGGTAGTAATGGAGGCGTGGCGGTAAATCGTGGTGCGTAGCTGGGCGTGTCAAAGCTGGTACGCGCTATTGAGGCGCGGTGGCGACAGAAGCGCGCCACATGATATGCTGCGAGAGGGTCGTGTTGGTTATTTCGGTAGAAACCGCGATGCTCGAGACGGAATCGGCGTGCTGAATGTTCTGGCGGGCGAAGGAACGTTGGCGGCGCACCTCGTCAAAGCTCTGGCAGAGATTGAGGACGGATACGGTAGTTGAACTTTTGGCCAGCAACATCTGGAATGCGCTGTCCTCGATGCCCTTGAGGATGTGTTTGATCTTGTCATCCTCTGACATGCTGGGATTTACCTGCTTGCACAAATCGAGAACATCCTCGATGTAGCTGGGGAATGTCTCTCCAGGCTGCTGTGCGCGCTGGCGTAGACGCTGTTCAGCGCGTAGCTTACGCACAGCTGGGCGATCAAACACTTCAGCAAACAGAGTCTTAAACGCGGACCAGCTTGTAAAGTCTGATTCGTGGTTGAAGAACCAATGTTTGGCTACGTCGGCGAGGTATAACGGCACGTGGGTCAGCTTAGACTGGTCATCCCATTTGTTATGGGCACTTACACATTCGTACGATGAGAGCCAGTCTTCCACCTTCCACATCGTGTTCGGCGGTCCCACTGAAAATGGGTGGGTCGCGTTAACGAGGGACGCAGGCGCAGATGACAGTGGCACCAAGTGGTGCAGGCAACGAGGTGGCAGGATCAGGCACAGTGCAAGGCGATCTTGTTGGCAGGGTTCGAGTGCGGAGCTCCAGGACGAGGCGAAGGATCTCAGCAACTTCCACCAAATGTGATGAGGGTTATTCTCGTTCACAACGTTGTGGAACGCTAGGTCAATCAAGGCACTGCAAGGGCTGTCCGAAGCACGGGGGTCGCTCGAGGTCACGGCACGGCCCTTCGTCTTCCTCTTCAGACGGCACATACACAGGGGCGCGTCTGCTTCATTACAATATATATATATATATATATATATATATATATATATATATATATATATATATAACCTACATCAGAGCGGACGCAGATCAATTGTAATCGATCGTATGGCCCACCTTCAGGGTTTAAGGATAAGCGAACACTGCATTCACCTCCGCTTGTATTAGTCTGGGTGGCAGACAGACCACAAAATAGAATTTCAAATCTCCTTGCGAGCAACGCACACTCTCATTCTCTACACTATATATATATATATATATATATATATATATATATATATTGTCACGAGTATAAAACTATTCACACGTTGTATTTGCAAAGCGTATATATACAGCTGCCGAGAATCCCGAGAGGCTCTTGCCACTTCGTCCTCTTTCCCGTCGACGACCTTGTTCTCTTTTTCCACCGTAACACGACCCCCGGCAGAAAAAGCACCATCCGGGTGCTTCAGACGGGGCCGTCGGTACGGGCATAGTAAGGTTTAAGCCGAGAGACGTGTACGACTTCAGGTGATGTGGAACTGGGTTCCATGTTGAAGGTCACGGGGATTATCTCGTAAGTGACATTGGTCACTTGACGTAGAACACGGTAAAGGCCTTTGTAGCACGGAAGAAGTTTCTCGGAGAGCCCCACTCGGCGGCAAGGGGACCAAAGTAGCACGAGAGAGCCTGGTGAAAAATATGTGTCACGATGGCGGCAATTGTAAGCCTGCCGTTGAGATTCCTGCGATGCCAACAGACGAGTACGGGCAAGCTGGCGCGCATGGTCAGCGTGGGCGATGGCGTCGCGGGCATACTCGGTCCTCGAATCCTCTATCGAGTGGAGTGAAGTGTCCAATGGTAAGACACGGTCACGACCGAAGAGTAAGTAAAAGGAGGAATACCCAGCAGTATCGTGGCGTGATGAATCATAGGCGAACGTGACATAAGGGGGAGCCAGATCCCAGTGCTTGTGGTCGGGTGAAACCTATTTCGACAGCATGTCTGTAATGGTCCAATTCAGTCGCTCAGTAAGGCCATTGGTCTGGGGATGATTGGAGCTAGCCAGTTTGTGCTTGGTAGAGCATGAGCGTAGTATATCGGCGGTGACTTGGGAGAGGAAAGTGCGGCCGCAGCCAGTAAAGAGCTGTCGTGGGGCGCCATGTGCTAAATTATATCGCGGAGGAGGAAATATGCGACGTCAGTGGCGAAGCTCGGTGGAAGTGCTCGAGTGATGTCATAGCGCGTCGCATAATCAGTAGCGACAGCGATCCACCTATTGCCAGAGGTGGACTCGGGGAAAGGGCCAAGGAGATCCATACCCACGCGAAAGTAAGGTTCAGGTGGAGTGTCGATGGGCTGTAAGTACCCGGCAGAAAGCATTGCTGGCCTTTTGCGATGATGACAGGGCTTGCAAGGAGATACATAGCGCCGCACGGAGCGAGCGAGGCCCGGCCAGTAGAAGCGGTGGCGCACGCGGTCGTAAGTGCGAGCAAACCCAAGGTGTCCGCCAGTTGGGGCGTCATGAAGCTCCTGAAGCACAGTGGAGCGGAGGTGTTAAGAAACGACAAGGAGATGGGGAGGACCGTAAAGATGAAAACTGCGTCGGTACAATATTCCATCGTTGAGGACGAAGCACCGTAATGATGGATCAGTAGGAACAAATTCCATTCGGTCAATGAGGGTCCTCAAAGTAGCGTCATGGCGTTGTTCGTTGGCCATGTCCAAAAGCTGGGAAACGGAAAGAACGCTTGCGGAAGCGTCCATGTCGGTGTTGGCGGACGTGTGTACAGGGTAGCGGGACAAGCAGTCGGCGTCCTTGGGTAGGCGACCATACCTATACACCACCGAATAGGAATACTCCTGCAGCCGCCGAACACATCGTCCAAGCCTCCCTGTGGGATCTTTTAAGGACGAAAGCCTACAGAGGGCGTGGTGGTCCGTTACAATAGAAAAGGGCCTGCCCTATACATAGGGGCAGAATTTCGCCACTGCCCACACAACGGCCAAACATTCGCGCTCGGCAATAGAGTAGTTCCGCTCCGCAGGTGACAAAAGACGGCTGGCGTACCCGATGACATTTGCATGGCCGTGTTGAACTTGTGCCAAGACGGCACCGATTCCGTGGCCGCCGGCATCGGTGCGCACCTCTGTAGCGGCTGAAGTAGCGAAGTGTCCTAAAATCAGTGGGGTGGTGAGCATGGCGGTAAGGCGAGAAAAGGCGGTGGTCTGAGAGGGTCCCCATGAAAACGGCACACTTTTTTTCAGGATATCTGTGAGAGGGCGTGCTATGGTGGCAAAGTCTTTAACAAAGCGGCGGAAGTAAGAGCAAAGGCCCACAAAACTTCGGACATCTTTTGCGGACCGTGGAACAGGGAACTCTTTCACGGCGCGAATTTTCTCTGGGTCCGGTCGGTGGCCAGCCACATTGAGGACATGTCGAAGAACAGTAATTTCACGGTGGCCGAAGTTACATTTCTTGGAGTCGAGCTGTAGACCGGCCTTGCGAAAAACGGCAAGTACAGCTGAAAGGCGCTCAATGTGTGTGCTGAATGAGGGCGAGAACACAATAACATCATCTAGGCAGCACAGGCATCTCGACCACTTCAATCCTTGGAGTAATGACTCCATCATACTGACGCGTGTATTCTATGCAGACTACGACGACGATGGGAGCACTAGCGGACTCCGCCTATAGTGGGTCAGAGTGAGATTTGTCGCTGACGAAGAAGACGTGTCTCTGCTCTGTTTGTTTTTGAACAGATTGTCCTGTTGTTCGTGAAGAACGTCTCCCTGTGTTCTGTCCGCGTTGTACCGCGACACTGGTGGAGGTGCGGGGTACTTACCGCGTCTGATGCGTCGGAGTCCTTCTGGGAGTCGGTCATCTAGCCCAGACGCACTATCGCCAGTTACGACACCGGTGCATCGCTTTAGTCGTCGACTGCTAGGCCTTGCCCCGGAGTTCTCCGCTCTTCAACCACCTCTCTCCAGGAGCTGCACACATTCCGCAATAACCGAAACCAGTCCAACACAAGCACGCCAAAGCAGTCGGTTTCCCAGTCCACAACAGGTAACCGTTCTGCATCCGCTGGTTCCCGATCGCTATCGCGGAGCAGTCTTCGAAGACATTGAAGACTGGCTGGACAAGTATGAACGCGTCGCACACATTAATCAGTGGACCGAGCAGCAAAAGCTCTCCCACGTCTATTTCGCCCTTGACGACACTGGCCGTACTTGGTTCGAGAACCGCGAAGGCAGCCTCACGAGCTGGCATGTCTTTCGGCAGATGATCACCGATACCTTTGCGAGTGCCGACCGACGCGACCGCGCCCAGCAAATGATGGAGCTTCGCGTGCAACAACCTAATGAGTCGGTCACAATGTTCGCTGAAGACATGGCCCGCCTCTTTCGTAGAGCCGACCCGAACATGACCGAAGATACGAAGATGCGCGACCTCATGCGAGGTGTAAAAGAGCAGTTGTTCGCGGGGCTTGCGCGCAATCCTCCAGTAACTGTCGCTGAGTTTATCAAAGAGGCTACGGCTATTGAGCGGGCCCTTCATCAAAGATGCAGGCAATACGATCGACTGTCCACCAGCCCTACAATCAATGCCGTCGCACGCAGTGACTGCTGAGTATCAGAACTCCTCGCGTGAGTTGGTCAGAGAGCTCATCAGAGAGGAAATTCAAAACATCATGACACCGACACTAGATAGACCCGTCGCGTCAATCGCCGAAGTGGTGCGGGACGAAATCCGGCAGGCGCTCCTGGTAACCGATCTTCAAGACCACCAGCGACCCCTGAGTTACGCTGCAGCTGTCCGATGTCCACCACCTATTGCAACCACATCGCCGTACCACCAACCTCCGACAGCCGCTCCTTGGTCGCCGCCACAAGAGGAGGCCTCAAAGCGCGTGCCGTTATACCGCTTCAGTCATACCGCCAGCCGTCGTTCGCCGCGTCTTGGTCACCGCCGCAAAACGGCGCTAAGGGACGGCCGCAACTTCGGAGAACCGACGTATGGCGCACTGTCGATAAGCGCCCACTCTGTTTTCACTGTGGAGGCGCCGGCCATATTTCGCGTCATTGCTGGTATCGTGACACATTACTTCGACCTCTTCGTCCGTGGTCCTATGGGCGACGTGCAAATGACGACGCCATGCTACGCCGCGACGACGCTGCTTTTCAAGGACCCCCAATAGCGCACCCGAATGACGTATCCGTGCCCAATAATCGGTCCGATTTCGGCCGTCGGTCGCGCTCTCCAACCCCTCCACGTCAGATGGCTTCATCTACTGGGCGTACTTTTGCAGAGCTCCGAGGACGAAGGTCGCTCAGCCCCCGTCGGGGAAACCGAAGGCGGCGACCTCTGCAGGGCAAGGTTCCAGGCCCGCCGCATGACACTAAAAAGTGCCCAACATTCTCGATGCAGAACGACGTGAAGCCGATAAAAACTGAAGACATTGTGAGTGCCGACATTGATCTTTTCGTGGATGGGCAGCCGGTGACAGCGTTAGTCAACACTGGTGCCGACTCACTCTATAATGAGTCAGGAACTCGTCCTCCGCATGAAGAAAGTAAAGACGCCATGGACGGGACCTGACATAAGGACGGCAGGCGTCCAATTACTGATGCCTACTAGAATATGTACTTTTAGAGTTAACATCGGGGATTCTTCTTTTGTGGCCGCTTTCATCGTCCTTCCTGTATGCTGCAAAGATTTGATTATTGGAATGGGCTTCCTAAAAGAATATGGCGCCGTAATTAACATCCCGGACCGCATGGTGATGTTCTATAAGAGCTCCGGTTTAGTCCATTGCTTATCGCCGCAACACAACTCATTTCATATAACAGAAGACGACGTCGTCATCTCTCCTCGATCGTGTGCCCTTGTTTCGGTAGCATGTGACATACCGTTTCGTTGCGAAGGAGTTGCCGACCAAATAACCACGTTGTTTACTCACGGTATCTCGGTCGCACGAGGAATCGTGAATGTCACCGACGGGCGCACAAACCTGTTGCTAACAAATTTTAGCACAGAGCGACGGCACCTTCCCAAGGCACAGGTGTGGCTTATTTTGACGCCGTTGCGGATGTTCATGGCTGCTGTTCACTACTCGAAGAAGCGCCTACGCAAGACCCAGCTCCTGTACTTGACGCTAGCACTGCTTTGTCGCCGCATGAACAAGAACGCCTTCTTACGCTATTGGCCAAGTTCAACGACTGCTTTTCGTCGACGACCAGCGTCGGTCGGACGCCTCTAACAAAGCCCCGATTAATTACAGAGGATACGGCAAGACCAATTCACCAAAATCCATATCGTGTGGCTCCTAGAGAACGTGAAGCCATACAACAGCAAGTGACAAAAATGCTTGAAGATGACGTGATCCAACCATCAACGAGTCCCTGGGCATCTCCTGTAGTTCTGGTCAAGAAAAAAGACGGCAGCTTGCGTTTCTGTGTGGACTACCGAAAGCTAAATAAGGGGACAAAGAAAGACGTATACCCGCTTCCGCGTATAAATGATTCACTCGACAGGCTTCGACAGGCACGTTACTTCTCTTCAATGGACTTCAGAAGCGGATATTGGCAAATCGAGGCAGATCCGAGAGACCATGAAAAAACTGATTTTCTGACGCCAGACGGCCTATACGAATTTAAAGTCTTGCCTTTCGGCTTGTGCTCTGACCCTGCTACATTCCAACGCCTCATGGATACTGTGCTTTCAGGTCTGAAGTGGAAAACCTGCTTAGCGTACCTGGACGACGTCATCGTGTTCTCCGCAACTTCTGAAGAACACCTCCAACGGCTTGAAGTGGTTCTACAGTCCATACGGTCCGCCGGCCTCACCCTGAAGCCGCAGAAGTGCCACTTTGGCTTCGCGGGACTGCAGTTTCTCGGTCACGTCGTCAGCCACGCAGGTGTCCGGCCGGATACTGAAAAAATTGCAGACGTCGCAGTTTCCTGTACCATCCAATAAAAAGGCTGTCAAACGCTTCCTCTGCCTCTGTGCCTATTACCGGCGGTTTATTGCAGACTTTGCGTGCATTGCGTCGCCGTTAACTCGCCTGACGAGAGACGACGTTGCTTTTGCATGGCGCGACGAAGAGCAAGGTGCATTCAACGACTTGCGGCAACGTCTCCAGACACCTCCAGTGCTTGCTCACTTTGATGAGACCGCTCCTACATTGCTCCACGTGATTCCAGCAATGTTGGCTTGGGAGCTGTTCTTGTGCAGCGGCAAGACGACACAGAAAGAATGCTTGCCTATGGAAGTAGAACACTCTCACGTACAGTGGCCAATTACTCCACAACTGAGAAAGAGTGCCTCGCCGTGGTATGGGCAGTTATGAAATTTCGCCCATATTAGTATGACCGCCCCTTCACAGTTATCAGCGACCACCATTCACTATGTTGGTTGACAAACCTTAAAGATCCTTCTGGACGACTGGCGCGTTGGAGCCTAAGGCTGCAAAAGTTTGACATGACTGTCACGTACAAGTCGGGGCAACGACATACGGATGCTGACTGCTTGTCTCGATCGCCGATAGAGTCACCTGCTCCGCCCGAAGAAGAAGACTCAGCATTTCTTTGTGTTATGAACACATTCACAATCGCGCAACAATAACGGAACGACGCTGAGTTGCTTGAACTAATCAAATACTTGGAGAGAAGATCTGCGAAACCACCTAGAGTTTTTGCAAGAGGACTGTTGTCGTTTTGTTTACGGGCCAAGGTCCTTTACAAAAAAACATTTTCTTCGACTGGGTCCCCTTATCTGCTTGTCATTCCTGCAGCTCTTCGTACGGAAGTACTTCAAGCTTGCGACAACGAGATGACTTCTGGTCACTTAGGCTACGCGCGAACATTAGCCAGAGTGCAGCAAATGTACTACTGGCCGAGACTTACCACCGCCATGAAACATCACGTTCGCACTTGTCTCGACTGCCAGAGGCGCAAGTCGCCTCTGACGAAACCAGCCGCCCTCCTACGACCCGTCCAGGTCCCTCGAAGACCATTTGATCAAATCGGAATGGATATTTTGGGCCCACTTCCTACTTCTACTGCAGGCAATCGCTTTGTTATCGTCGCAACCGACTAGCTCACACGTTACGCTGAAACAAAGGCACTTCAGAGCAGCACAGCAGCCGAGGTAGATCGCTTTTTCATTGAGTATGTGGTGTTGCGACACGGCGCGCCAACAGTCGTAATAACAGACCGAGGAACAGCATTTACGGCTGCCTTTTTAGATCACGTCTTGCTACTAAGTGGAACGGCCCATCGAAAGTCAACCGCCTACCATCCACAAACCAATGGGTTAACAGAGCGCCTAAACAAAACCATTGAAGACAAGCTATCAATGTACGTGCATGTCGAACATAAAAATTGGGACGACATCCTCCCGTATATCACCTTTGCATATAATACGACGAAACAAGAGACAACGCGCATGACTCCGTTCACCCTTGTTCACGGACAAGATGTACGAACGATGCTGGATGCGATGCTTGCACACGACTTTGACGACACTGATACGGACACCGATGTGTTTACACAACGCGCAGAAGCTCGGCAGCTCGCGCGCTTGCGGATCTGCCAGCAGCAAGACTACGACGCAGGCCGCTACGATCTTCACCGTAGAATAGTTACCTATGAAGTCGGCGACAAAGTGTGCGTTTGGACACCCATAAGGAAACGAGGCCCCTCCGAGAAACGGCTAAGGCGATACTTCGGACCATATCGGGTATCACGGCGACTCAGTGATGCCACCTACGAGGTCGTTCCCGATAATCCCAACTGTACGCGGCGCCGCACACACCGTCCTGAACTTGTGCACGTTGTCCGCATGAAGCCTTATGTGAGCGAATAACTATGCTAGCGGCCTTTACTTCCGCAACTGACCTTTCTTGTCTAGCATCGGGACGATGCTCTCGTAGGGAGGGACAAATGACGCGTGTATTCTATGCAGACGGCGACGACCATGGGAGCACTAACGGACTCCGCCTAGTGGGTCAGAGTGAGATTGGGTGATGACGAAGAAGACGTGTCTCTGCTTTGTTTTTGACCAGATTGGCCTGTTGTTCGTGAAGAACGTCTCCCTGTGTTCTGTCCGCGTTTGTACTGCGACAATACATGCACACATATACATGTGTGTATATGTGTGTATATACATATATATATATATATATATATATATATATATATATATATATATATATATATATATATATATATATATATATATTTATATCGTCAAGTACGAGTTTAGTGAGTGAGTGAGTGAGTGAATAAACTTTATTGCAGGTCCGGCGAGGACGCGAACTCGTCGCGCACCCGGCTAGTCCCACGTCGGGGCCAGCAGGTCTATCCCACCGGGGCCCGGTCGCGGGCACGCCGGACGGCCAGCATTTGCTTTTCTAATTCTGCGTAGCCCCACTCCTGCTTGATTAACTTGGGGTATGTCGACCCGCACTCCCAGAGCATGTGAGGTAGAGTGGAAGTCTGGCCGCAGGACGGGCAGGCGTCGTCGCGATACACGTCGGGGTAAGCCTCGTGGAGAGCGGACAGACACGGATATGTGTTGGTCTGTAGAAGCCTAAGCGAAACGGCTTGCGCCCTGTTCAATTTGAGGATAGGGGGTGGAAAGACCCTTCTGGACACGTAGAAATATTTAATAATCTCGTTGTGAGTAGCAGGAGCGTCCCTGTGACCGTAGAGAGGAGGGAATTCAGTGCTTCTTATACAGAAAGCGCGGTCGGTGATGTCACGCGCAGCCTCGTGAGTAGACTCGTTGAGGTTCGGGGGAGCATCCTCGACCGACCCTACGTGAGCGGGAAACCAGGGAATTGAATGATTTGTGAGAGCATATGGACTCGAGCCGCTAAGAAGACGAACAGCTACGTTGGCGATGCAACCCTTCTGAAAAGCCCTAACTGCCGTTTCGGAATCACTATAGATTTCGGACCCACGACCGTCTAGCAGGGCGAGGGCGATGGCGACTTGCTCGGCGACTCCGGGGTTTGAAGTGCGAATCGAAGCGCTATTGGAAATCTTGCTGCTCGAGTCGACTACAACGACGGCAAAGGTCTTCCCGTCACTGTACTCCACGGCATCGACGAAGCTTGCTCTAATGTCGTGTTGCTTGATCTGTTTTAGGATGGCTGCTGCTCTGGCCTTGCGTCTGCCCTCGTTATGGACGGGATGAACGTTTCGGGGCACAGGGGCCCCTACGAACTTGTCTCGAATGCACCTAGGGATCGGGGTACTGACCATCGTGAATTCCGCAGGGTGGTAACCCAGCTCTTCAAGGATGCGTTTACCTGCCGCTGTACTGGTCAGGCGGCTGAGTTGCGCGCGTTCTTGGGCTTCGGCAATCTCCTCGGCAGTGTTATGTACCCCCAGCTTCAAGAGATCCTCGGTATGGGTCCTGATGGGTAGCCTGAGAGCCCTCTTGATTACTTTGCGAATGAGAACGCTGAGCTTGTCGCACTCCGCTCTGAGCCAGTTGTGCATAGAAATCGTGTACGTGAGGTGGCAGAGTATGAAGGCATTGATCAGCCTGAGAAGATTGTTTTCTTTCATGCCTCGATGCCGATTTGCGATTTTGCGTACGAGGCTGAAAGCGTTGTCCGTCTTTGCTATGATCTTGCGGAGAGCAGTTCCGTTCCCACCGTTGAATTCGACAAAGGTGCCCAGGACCCGAATAACGTCGACCCTGGGTATCACCCTCTCGTCACATGTGGGAAGTCTGACTGGCTTCCAATCTTTCGGTCTGCCTCCCTTCTCATTTCTGTAAAGAAGGAGCTCCGACTTGGCGGGGGAGCATCGAAGTCCGGTGGGGCGGAGATACTCCTCGGTCACGTCGATCGCCTCTTGCATGGCTTCTTCGACTCGCCGCCGCCGGAGCACCATATGGTGATATCATCGGCGTAGATGATGTGCTTGACGTCCTCGACGCGTGCCAGCCTCTCGGTTAAGAGTTTGTGCCCAACCATACAAGGACGTTGGGAAGTGATGAGGAGGTTGAAGTGTCTCGACGATCGGTAGATGGCGTTACCCTGACTACTGACCTACAACGTTGCAACTGTATACATTGTAAATACTACAACGGGCGTGTTCGCATAGCAGCACTAGTTCTAGGTAAAGTTGTAGTGGTAGCTGAAACAGGTCGATGCTATAGCGAAACAGGGAAGCACGTGCCTCTCGCCATCGTCTTCTATTTCACCACCACCATGGCCACTGCCCCGGGCCTTCAGTACAATACGTATATTTTGTCCCCATAACATTTTGGTGGACGTGCGGGGTACTCTCGCCACAAGCCGGCCCTGGATCTTCGAAGCGGGCGTCAAATCGGTTCCGCTGTTATGGCTACTGACGCTGCCTCCACCGCTCAGACACCAGAGGAAGCAGTGCTAACCCAGGTACTTCACCCGGGAATCTTCATCGGCATCGGATGGTCGACGTCGAAGACTGGCTGACGTCGTATGAACGCATCGGTGAGCACAAAAAGTGGGTTGCCCCACTATTGCTGGCCAACGCGGTCGTTTACTTTGGAGGAACTGCGAAGGTATGGTTCGAGACGCATAAAGCCGACATTAGAAGCTGGGACTCCTGCAAGGAAAAGCTGCGCAATCTTTTCGGAAGATCTGTGGGACATCAAGTAGAGGCCAAGCAAGAGCTAGCGTCTTGTGCCCAGTCATCAAGCGAATCGTACGTCGCGTAGATTCAAGATGGTCTGGCTCTCTGCTGTAAAGCGGACGCGGAGATGCTGGAGGGCGGTAAGGTTGGACACATCTTGAAAGGCATCGCGGACAATGCGTTCAACCTCCTGCTTTGCAGCAACTGCTCAACGGTTGAGTCCATCATTAAGGAATGCCAGAAATTTGAGCAAGCGAAGAGCAAACGCCTCGTAAAACGCTTCGACGGACTTCCGAATATGGTTGCTACTTTCTCCTGCAACGGCCCTCCGGCGTCACATAACGTAGGGTGTGAAACCGGGCTAGTTGTTTCATTGCTGAAGTGACTAGTGCGAGAGTAGACAAGGGGCACAAAAGGGCGACAAGGACAAGCGCTTCTTTTTTTCGTCCGTTCGTGCCCCGTGTCTACTCTTGCGCTAGTCACTTCAGTCACGTAATGACCCTCCTGCGTCACGTCCGCCTAGAGCGCCAAGCTTGACACAGGCCATCCACCGTGAACTTAGAGATTTGGCTCCAAGTTCTCACTGCCCCCATACGCATGAAAACATGAATATCTCGCTCATTCAAGCTGTTATCCGTCAAGAAATTGCTAACACGGACATCCAGTCTGCCATCCGCCCCTGTCCCACCCCTACCGCTCCTGTCATTGCCTCTGCTGCAGCTCGACAGTCGTTCCCTAATCGATATCGGAACCTTTCTGAGTGGCGAGGAGCGGATGACAGGCTAATTTTTGCTTTGCTTGCTCTCGGGTCGGTCACATCTCCCGCCATTGACGTAGCAGCCACTGGCACTGGTCACCTCGACCATATGCTGATCGCTGCTTCGACCGAGACCCTCGGCTTGTGTCGCCCCTCTCTGAATCCTATCATGCCGGCCTTCCAAATCGGGGACACACCACTAGCCGCTGGCTCTCACCGCAACGCCGTCCGTCCCGTTCTCCTACACCTCGACGTCCCTCGTCTCCGTCCTACGCGGGCCGCTTCTCGGGAAACTAAGCAATGCAGCCCACGGAGGTGAGGTTGCATCGACGACTCGGACTGCACACCCTCCACTGACCCCTGCTGCTCCACCGAACCTTGTTGAAATTTTCGTTGATGGTGTAACCTTTCAAGCCCTCATCTGTACTGGCGCTCAGGTGTCGGTTAGGCGATCAGATCTTCGTAGCCGTCTCCGTAAAGTCGTGACACCTGCCGAGTCGCCTGCCGTCCGAGTAGCTAATGGCAGTACAACAACCTTTCGCAGTGTTTCTATCATGCATAGGCTGGCCACGGAGCCGCGCGCCTGGTTTCTTGCAACACCTCCAGATGGCGCTCGTCGCCACCACATGGCGGCCTGCCCAAAAGGCCGCGTTTCTACCAGAAAGCCCGCCTTCGTGCATAGCGTTCGCCACCAGTGTTTCACGGTAAACGTTACGGTTGCATAAGCTACAGTGGCCGGGAAGCGTAAAAAGCAGTCGGGGATCCTCGAATGATATCATGCTCCATACATAAAGGAAAAGCTTAAGCATCCTCTCAATTTTTATGCCACTTTTTGGTCGGTCTGTATATTTTAGCTCACTTTCATCACCGAAGATATGCATTTGTCTTGCATATCTTGCACGATATACAGTTCAGCTTTTAACGGTGCAACGATTAATAAAGGTTTAAAGCCGAAGTAGCCTTCGTTACACAACACTGCTGTCTTAACTAATAATGTAATGAAACGAATAATATAATCATGGCTGCGCCTACCATATGGCCAAGAATGGCGTTGCCTTTTAGGCGCCGTAACTCGACCAGAGCTGTCCTGACAGGGTTGGGCCTACCTTCTGTCTGTAACGCTTGGACCGGTATTGGCTGCTGATGTCTGCTAATAAAGGGCCCTGTTACGAACAGTAGGGATGTGCTGTTTGTGTGTGAGCTCCAACTCTATGAACGCCAGAAGACATCGACCATGAACCCGCTAGCCATCTGCAGTCGCCAAATCTTTGCACCAACATAGATTACCTGCAACATGAGGTGCATGGGCCGCCTATGCACACAGTCGCGCAGACAGCCACATGACGCTACGGCTGGGCTAAAGCAGGGGACAAGCTCTTGATCACGTGGTCTTAGTATTGTCCGTGTGTGTAAAACAGCGCGCATCAAGACTTTTCAGCTCAGCTTCGCCCGCTTTCTTTAACATGCAAAGCACACGTCGCGTGGGGTGCGATCTTATCGCAGTTGCGATAATTGCGATAATTGGATTGAACGACTGCAAACGCCCAGACAACGGCGAAAGTTCGCAAGGAGTTTCCGTATAATTGCTGTCGCAGTAAAACCTATGTTGATTTTTGTTTTTGTGACATGGTACGTTAGTCTGTCCAGACGCACACTGCATGACCAGCGTCCAAAATCTTTAGATGTGTAAGGCATATTCAAATCATACATTTAACAGCCGTTTGATGAACCATGGGTTTGGTGCGTAAGTACAACTTTAGTAGATGTAAAGCAGGCAGCATTCTGAGTGTGGAGCCTTCGTTTGTGGTTCGAATGCATGGATATTTTCGGTTTTCGTGGTATATGTCCACGTACCACGAGGGCGCTGAAACCTTTGCTGGAAACTTACGTAGGAGAATATGTTTGACTGTCTGAACACACATTCTTTACCTCCTCAGTGATCGCCAATGCCATTGCATGACATGCTGCCTTTTATGGTGCGATGGAGCACGCTAGGACATACGTCATTCGCCGGCGTGCGCCATTCAGACCTCCAGCCCTAACATGTGCGACATAGGCCGTTTAGTCGTGTGTGTTTGTGTCACATGGTGTAGAAGGCTTCTTGCATCCGAAGTATAGAAACTGCAATTCTGAATTTAACCTGCTCCTAGACACACCTCCGAGTGATTTGTCAAGAAATTATCAAATTATTCCAATCAATTTGAGATTGTTCCTGAGCCAAAAGCACAATAAGTGTCACAATCTGGGTTATTGGCAAATATAACAAAGCACAAAGCAACACACACTGACAGTCACTGATTCATGGGCCGAATATTTGGTCTGGTGTGCAGTAGCTGCATATTTAACCCTGACTTCTACTACAGTCATAGTACGGTAGCAGTGCCATTCAAATAAGGCACTTGCGGACTCGGATGATGAACATTGTGCTGCCATATGCCCTTAGAAGCTTTGTACAAAAGAAAGTAAAACTTCGTGTCGTCCAGGCAGTTCTAGCAGAGATCAAACGTAAAAATAAAAGCTTCTCGTTCTGGACTGGTGTCATGTGTATCCATAGTGAACACACAAGCAGCGGAAGTAAATTAGGGCTTCAGGCCACTCTAATTGTGACAGGCAGTGGAAGCGTCATCGCCTAATGAAACATGGCGGCGCGCATGAGATTAGGAATAAAACTGTAGGGGAAAAATTATTGTTTAGCTTCGCCCACAACTTCACATTCCACCCTACGTCCTGTGCCTCTGCGTTTCAAAGCACATCAGATGAGTAACGCCAATGTTGTGTAAAGTTTGCCTCCACCTGGAACGTCACGGGAACAAGTCAGTGCATATTCATAAAAAAATTTTTTTGCAGTTCCGAGCAGTGTTTTCCCTACAGTGTTATTTTCTTGTAACTAACCCTTGTGGATGTAATACTTGAGAAAACCTTCTAAAGAAAGTTCCAGATCCAACGCATGTTATGGAATCTGCTTCAAACGAAACTTTCGTGAAGCGGTTATTTATTTATTTATCTGTACATACTGCAGCCCGATCGGGCTATTGCAGGAGTGGGTGTGAAAGGCAGAGAAATGGAAATAGTACGTAATACAGGCAATACGAACAATACAAACCAATACAGACCAAAACTATTCAATGGCAGCCAAGAATAAGTTTAAAGGAAGAGAACGAGTAGGACCAGGCAAAGAATTACAGTAGTCGATTACACGGGGAACTAAACTGTATTTAAAAGTGTCCGTACGGGCAAAATAAGGTGCGATGTTTAGGGGACGGTGACTTCTAGTAATAAATGGTTTTGCAGGAGTCAGGTAGTTATCTGAAGATAAACGGCAGGAAGAGTTAATAATGCAATGCAAAAACTTCAGTGATTCCGTGCGTCGGCGATCTGAAAGCGGTTGTAATCCTAGGGATGAAAGCGCTGTATACGGAGAAAAATCCCTATCGTACGTACGGCTTATGAAGCGGATCGCTTTCTTTTGGATGGCTTCAATCTGATTAATGTCGCACTGTTTGTAGGGATTCCAGGCGGGAGAAGCATACTCTAGTATAGGCCGGATTAGTGATTTATACATCAGTAGTTTAGTATCCCTTGGGGATGTGCTCAATGTGCGGCGCAGATAGCCTAACGTTGCTAAATGTTAAATGCTATGTTAAAAGGTAGTGTTAAAAGTGTTATTAAAGTTAAATGCTAAAAGTTAAAATGCTATGTAATTGCCTCTTTCGTTCCTGCTTTATTAACGTAAGAGGAACTGGTGTGCACGCATGCTCCCTCGCGCACCAGTGCTACGTAATGTCACAGGTGCGGCGGTGATCTCCAAGAGATAGGTCGTGTTGGCACGATTAGGTCTACGTGTGATTGTGGCCTAATGGTTAGATTGTCGTGTTGCTGCTGTGGGCGACCGTGGTTCGTTGTCACAACAGGGCACGTAATTCGACTTGTCTTAGGTATGATATAAGCGGCATGACAGCAGCAGCAGCCAGTAGCCTTGGTCAGGGAAGGTTGCTAATGAAAGCTTAGCTTCAAAACATTGACCATTGCAATATATGTTTATTTACGGCTTACGGGAAAAACTACACCCGCTTGAAGTGTAGTTATACCAAGGCCCTGCTATGTATTTGCACTTCTTGAAGAATGCATCTTCGCATTTCGTGTGGTTCTGTCCCAAGCTGGTTAAATCGAGCCAGTATAAACAAGAACCACCTGTAAATACAATGGTATATGTTAAACAAAATAAAAATTCTGGACATAGATAAACTATACTAGGCCCAGGTTTCATTAAACCCTCTTTAACATATGGAAATATAAAACTCCGAGGAATTTTGGGGGCATAAACGAGAGAGCCCAAGAATTCTTAGTAGTATAATGTGTGTTTTTTTCTAGAGCGATAATATAAACTTTCTAAACACACTCACCTAGTGTCGATTATTTGAATCATTCATGATAGCTAAATGTAGTGCAAATATCAG
This sequence comes from Dermacentor andersoni, assembly GCF_023375885.2. Taxonomy (NCBI): domain Eukaryota; kingdom Metazoa; phylum Arthropoda; class Arachnida; order Ixodida; family Ixodidae; genus Dermacentor; species Dermacentor andersoni. Next base: position 37,236,996 of record NC_092821.1, on the reverse strand, counting down.
TTAGATCAAAACACGCTGCTGCTGTCCACAGGTACTAGTGAATGCCGAAACCATTTACCTGTTACCTACAAGTCTATTTAGCCAACAGAACCATGAAAAAGAAAGGACCGCATATCGGAAATACGCTCTTTACCTCCGCTTTAGGTCAACGCTAGAAACAACGGAAAAGAGAAAAGGAAATGTGAGCAGTGAACACAAACCATGCTAACACTGTTTTCATACGCAAGTAGAAGCATTCTGACCTCTTTTTTGCCTGCGCGTTGCCCCTGCTACAGTAATTCACATGTGGATCGCATTTATGCCAGTACAATTTATAACAGAAATGCTTGTACAGTGACGGAACAGCCCTCTAAATTCTGCAATTACGGTTTTTCTGCTTAAACGGACGCTGAAGATAAATATTAAGTCAAGCTAAAGTGACAGATTAGTGCTAAGGAACCTCTAAAGCATCAATGTTATCGCGAACAGAGCTTTAATAATCGAGAAATTTAGAGAAATGACGACATGATTAGAGACTCCGCCGGGACATTCAAGTACTTGCCCGATGACGAAGGCACTTTTCAGTTATATTCTGTCACTACTACTTAAAAACTCGCTGCACAAAACATCCCTGTATTATAAGACGAAATAAAATGCTGCTTGTCCTGTTCTATTTCACCTTTGGAAACAGAACTCATTGAAATAATCCTGACAATGATGCGGGCAGTCGAAAGGTTTCGTTTTCGCTCGACTCCGCGCCGCCCCCGCTTTCACGTTTCAGTAGTTATTGCGCAGGGCTGTGCTGGTTTTGCTTGCTCGCGAAACTCGCACAAACTGCAAGTAGCGGGGAATACAACTTCCATGTCATGTCGTGGGATGCCCGAACGGTCTACGCCAATTGACCAAAAATTAGTTGCAGCGGCGAATCCGCCGCCCTGTCTTGGCTCGGTGCCGCCGTCTGTCGGGCTCCGTTTTACTCACCGATGACAGCAAAGCGTGGTGAAGGCGTATACACCGTCACCACTACGCGGTTTCTTTGGCGGAAGATTTGAATTTCGAAAAAGTGTTCGGGCCCTTCAGATGTTATTTTTATGTAAACTAAGTATTTTCTTCGCACGAAACAAGCGTCGCGAGGTTTTTGAAATAGTATTTAAGCAGTCGACGTCATCTTATTGCTTGCCATTAGTGTCCCTTTAAGCTACAATACTAGTTGTAGACATTAATCAAAACATTATTGATCAGCTTTAGAACAGACCGCACGGGGGGCCATGGCATCTTTGAAAATCCGTGCTTGAAGACAGGTATTAATCGTCACGTACAGCGCATACATAGACGAGGGACAAAAAAAGGACGACGAAGACAAGCGCTGTCTTCGGGTGGATACAAAACGGGTGGATACCTCAAGATGCGTTCTACTTGTCCTGCCATGCTTTCTGACAGTTCTGTGACCAACGTACATATCCACGTTCCCTGCCTGACTTCTTATCGCGATATCGGAGTGGGAGAGCACTGTTACATATTCTTGAAAAGTCATAGTTCACGACTTACATAGAAGACACCCGACCATTCCCTTTGTACAATTGAACTAAGGAACGACATACTGTACTCCTCCGACACGCGTCCTCGGGGCCCTGACTGACTATTGTTTGTTTGTGCTGATCTCCATCAGACTGTTCATCTGTGCCAACAGCCACCTATAATGGCGCGTCCGATACTTGTGATTTTGTTAGCCGGTGCTTCTTTTGTCCTGGTGTTTACCTCGACATTTGTCATTACGTTGATGCCTGTGCTCTTTATCAACCATATAAAATACCACACTCACATCCGGCTTCCTTCAACCCCTTCATCGGAGATATCTTATTGCATTAATATTCTCTGTCAGTTATCGTACATCTTTCATAAATGAGTAAACTGCAACAGCAATGAATCAAAGCATCATATACGCAATGACAAGAGAGCCTCTGGCAAGCTATGCTACCAGTGTCGCCACCGTCCTTTTAGAGAGCATAGTTATTCACCACGGTGCCCCTGGACAGGTCGTCATCGACCGAGGTCGCCAGTTTGCGTTCCAAGGTTGTCAGTTGTTTCTTACACTCGTGCGCAACTAGCACCAGCTTTCTGCTGCTTACCACCTACAAACGAACGTACTCGCCAAGTGCCTCAGCGTTGCCCTTAATAATAAGCTGCGTATGTATGTTACCGAATCAGGTATGTTTATCCACTGGGACGATGTGTTGTAGATTCATCACCTGTGCGCAAGATTAATTTATTCACGATACCAGTCGGTTCTCTCTAGTTTCTTCGTTTGACGGCAACCCTACGCTGGCACTCCAAACACTCTAGCCCGTTAGCCTGAATCGGATGGGTCCTTGAAGCCGTACTCAAACACAAGAGGCGCGCCACATTGCTGGAAGCGCAATTGCAGACTCGCCCAAAACTTAATGTCGACTATATGAAAAAAAAAAACGTGACGTCCAGTGAGCACCGGGTGCAGCAGTTCTTCTCTAGTTCCAGTCAGAATGCGTTTGCCTTTGTAACAACTTAGGCGCTACTTGCGTCTAGCATAATATAACTCATGACATAATGAAATTGTCTTGAACCTACAATACCTCAGCCTCGCTGCGATGTAATCAGCCTCACAAGCATCAAGCCGTACCACTCGACTACTTCTGGACCGGCAGCAAGTCAGTGTTTAAGTCGTGTGGGTTAATAGGCTGATGAAGAACACATTAAATATTAATTCTAAGACGTCTAGTGCTCTTGGATTTAGTTTCTTACCCACCATATTTCCAGCCACGAAATACGCTGAAAATATTCCTTAAATATATTTGCTGTTTATTTTGTTCCCACAACAAATACGTCACTTTGCCAGTCCTGCTATGTAGTGAAATAAAAGATTTACGATGTGTAACGAAAAATATGCCAGAATTGTTCAATTGTGTTTTCTGGATTTGAACAATGCCGGATAAGCTTGTTGCCAAAAAATATCCGCTAAGCCTCTCGTAATCGGGACCCAGAGTGTTCGTCTGTTCAATGTTCACAGGTTCAGGCTCGAGAGGCGGCCTTTCCAGATCCCAAATTTATTGGCACCCTCGGCCCTATCGCATCTCTCACCGCCACCTTGGTCAGGTGCTGGGTAGTCGCTCTGGATTTAGGGCCACGGGTTAATTGCAAGATTCATGAGGGAGGAAGTCTCCGACCTCTGCACATGTGAGGCAAATTTCCGTTCTCGTGAGGACCGTTCTTTGTTGAAGCGTAATGAGCCGTCCTAATATGGTTGCACCTGAACCAGTATAGCCACACTGGTTCTGGACATTTTTTAACCGTGTCAGGCAGACCTCCCTGCCTAAAATGAAGTGGACTGAGCGAAGATTCGAACTTATGACCTTCACATTATCAGTCCGGTGTTTTCCCTATAAACCACGCCACCAATGGCGTATGATTATGATTATACGAATTATAATCATCATCAACACGTGGCAATCGTCTAAAAACGAGTTGATGTTGGCACGATAGGAACTGTCCGTTTCCTAGCCAATCTCTCGTTGTGGATATATGTCACAGTATCAAAATCATCATCAAAATCATCATCATGGCCACGCTTGCTCGCAGGACCCCCATTGTGGGTGTGCTCCATGGTACGGGAATCATAATCGTCAACACATGACGATCGTCTGAAAGAGCTCGTTGGTCTGGCCACTAGAGAAGTGCAAGAGTGGTCTGCATATGTTTATTTACCTGAAATTTGCTAGAGTGTGTAGCAATCACATATATGCATTATATCGTATTGATTATTTGGTTTCCATGTAATAAAGAAAACGGTTGTGGTCTCATGTTGAGTGCATTGGCCTGCTGCTCTTAGGGACCGAGGTTCAAATCCCGCCGCCGGACGCGCTTCACATAAGTGATTGCGAATATGCTATGCGAGAACCCGACAAGAGACCGTGCGACCGACTGACAGACCAACCGATCTAGGCATCACTATGGAATGGTAAGCACAGAAAGCTTCGCTATAATAAATAGCGCTTGCGTCTGGTGCGCTGCATTTACACTAAATACCTGCCGCTATCCAATATATCCAATTACTTAACTATTTTCGGATATATTTAAACATACCTCAGCCAATATTCCAAGGTCACTGTGTATTTCGAATAACACCACAGCTCTACAATTTGAATGCTCGCGTATGTTTGACTTGATTAGACTTACCTATATACCTGTATATCTCGGGACAACATTAATAATTTGACACATTGAGAGGGTGTCGTGCACAGCACGTCACCACGCTAACTGCCATACATGTCCTAAGGCAGTCTGTTAGTACTATTGACAAAACGCAAGGAGGTTATATAGTCAGCGATCAGCACAACAAACGGAAATATCTTTAATTAGGCAAATTCAATTAAAGGTTCTTCAGCAAACAGTGCGAATAACGGGAAACAGAAGAGAGGCACACGACATAGGCGCTGACTTCCAACAAATCAGCACCTGCGTCGTGTGCCGCTCTTCTGTGTCCCGTTATTCGCGCCATTTGCTAAAGAATGTGTTCGTACCAACAAGCCCGGCTAACCACTATTCTGAAGGTCAATGAAAGGGTAGCGGTGAAACAAATTGAAGTGAATAACGAAAAGCAGTGATCAAAGTAGACATAAAAATGAACACCAAGGTTATTGCGTTCTTTGATAACAAGAGCCAGTAGGGAAAAAAGAACAATTACCTTTATTCGCTAAAATTGTCCCAATCACAAAACAAGTAGGTTCGGCTGCCAAAAGCTTGTACGTGCCACTTTTACTGACATCTTTCTTTTGTCCATCTGTAAGCATAAATTCTGTCAGCCTGAGCCAAGTGCAAAAGGGGGCCAACATTTCTTGTGCATGTGCATGTGTGTGTTTGTGCGTCCGTGTGTGCAGATCAATACTGATTTTTGGCAGGGTCCCCGGCTTTTTTACATGGGCTAACTCCAAAGCAGTGCAGAAATATTTGGTTAAGCAATATACAGGATGTCCTACATAATTTGAGCCAAAAATTTAAACATAAAAGGCGCGTCGGAAGCGAATTGAACCGAACGCATACTATTCGCAATATCCTATAGTAACCAAGACATATTTTTGTTTTCCGCATAACTCACTAATCAAGTTTAATTACCCAACTTTTTAAATTATGAGCTGAGGACCCCAAGCATGATACGCGGATTTGCAGAACACCTACAGAAACCACCGATCAAGTTGTTTACTTTACGATACGTCTCACGCAGTCCTTTTTTTCAACAGGGTCGGCTGCGTCGTGACTGGCGACGAGGAAGCGGCAGAGCTATCTTTATCTCATCGGCAGCACTCGGCCAGCAGCATGCATTTTCGCCGTCATCTGACGGGAGCGAAACTTGTTCACCGAAGGCACGCTTGAGAGCAGCACAATACCTCTACGCAAGCGGTCCGTCTCGTGGGTTTCTTTTTTTTATATGTCGCGGGATTTCTTTGACGTATCCTAAAGGAAACAACTCGATCGGTGGTTTCTGTAGGTGCCCTATAAATCTGCGATCATACTTGGGGTCCTCAGCCAATAAAAAATATTTGGGCAGTTAAACATCATTAATTAGTGAGTTATGGGGAAAACAAACTTTTCTGAGTTACTATGGGCTATTGCGAATAGTATGCGTTCGGATAAATTCCCTTCCGACGCGCCTTTCATTTTAAATTCTTGACTCAAGTTAGGTGGGACACCCTGTAGGTACCGGTGAAAAAGAAATTGTAGTATGGATTTTATAGTACGTCTCATATTCTACTTGCGGTGCAGCGAAAGTTGCAGTGCATGCATGTACTACACTATCTTCCATTGCCTGATAGTCCGTGTCAATTAAGCAGACAACGGAAAGCACAGTTTCAGAGCAAATGAAAACAACGTATTATTCCCTGCACGTGCCGTTTACTCTTGGGTGCAAAGCAGGCCAGGTGGAAATTGGGGATTGTGCCTTACCATCCGCAACAGTGTTTGTCACAGCAGACGTGCGCAAAAGTTGTGCAGTGTCATTCGTCAAAATTTCAAGCTTTAAACTGCTGATGGAGACAAATTTTAACTTGACGCTCTTTCATGGCGAATGTCGGATAACATATTGTATTTTACGCTATGTTTGGTGCAAAGCAACAGGAACAGTGACGAGTGTTGCTTGATCTGTTCCTTCCCGTTCGCGAAATAGAGGCAACTGCGCGACACGTTACGGGCACCACTCCTCCAAAAGCGTACAAAACCACATTGCAGACCCTACACGCGACTGCATCCACACTATGAATGTGCAAATTTATGTATGAAAATTATTATTCATCTGCATCTTTTACAGTATATACGGTCTTGCTTTCCTGTAGCAAAAGAAGAACTAAAAAATAAACGTGAGCGTGTTTTATTAAAAGTGCAGCCGTCACAAGAACACGTACATCACGTACACCTTTAAGTCCATCGCATCGCGACGCAGCAAGGTAGGTGGCGCATTCTGGGCTAACTCACCGCTCGTGCCTCTTTTGACACAGCGCTGATTGCACCCCTGGCAAATCATCTATGCAGAAGTCAGTAACGTGGCAGAAGGTTCACGAAGGGGACAACTCTCATCCACACCTTTCTAGTACGAAACTCAAAAAAAAAAAAGCACACGCAGATTTCACAGGGCCAATGCATTAGAGTTGATGAAGAACTGGAATGTTTTGAATGATCTGACAAATCTATAATACCCATTTACAAGCAACATACAACATACGTCCGATTATATTAGGATGAAAACCTGGCTTTCCCTTTCTCTAAAAATACAGATATGAGATTGTCCGGAGTGCGTGCAAACAGTCTGTAAAGCACCTCTCAATAACAGTTGGTGCTCCCAACGCTGAATTGTGACTAACAAATATTACTCATTGCAACAAATAAATCCCAATTCGACAAATATACTGGATCTTTTTAAGTAACATAAACCGCTAAAGGGCGTACGGTGCCATCGTCACACTTGGTACTTATAAAGACGCACTCCAACGACATGATTATAGCTGTTTTGAACAATGTATCAGCGTAAACGTGCAAGCACTAAGGAAGCCGAAAAGGAAGAGCGATTCGTACGCATCATCTGCCGTAGGATCTACGCTACTCTAGGTGCACAAGACGGCGTTAAGAACATATGCTTTTAAGATATCTTACCGAGCGTGAAACAGGAGCCTTGTGCCTATACAGAATACTTTGGGTGGACGTCTACGAGCATCGACAGGCATGCATGACTTTCCTATTAGCATCTATTTTGCAGACATCTTGCCATATGACACAAAATTATTCCTTTTTGTGGTGCTCGTGCGCAAAATGCACTGTTGCAAAAAATTTTTAAAAAGCCATAGCGCCATTCAACATATTTCTGCGTAATTAGCATGGGAACGTGCCGCACAATTCAGTTTACTAAGCAGCTATTTCTCTGAAATGCAACACTTGAAAAGTCCATCTTGAGGCGCTAGAAGGAATCTTGGCAAATTTCTACAAGTTGCGAGGTAAATTATCACCCCGCCTGCTCGTCCTCAAATACTCTAAGTAAATTACGCCATATCTACTAAGAAGTAGTGCTGCTGTAATATTTATCAGTTCAGTCAAAGCAAAATTTTACTCACCCCAAGCGTTGAGAATCACTGTTGGTACACTGTATCTTGCCTTTACGTACCAGTCGAGATCTCTGTAATGTTAACCAGATGCTAACCACATGCATTTTACCGGGCTGCAAACTTTTGATTTGGCTGTTAATATTGTACTGCAAGCTTTAAAGAAGCACAGCTGCATTACAAAGAAAGTGCGAAAAAGTGTTCAGCACAAATTGCATTCAGCAGCAATGAAGTGTGGGGCGCCTATTAACAAAGTAGTGGTCCTTGTTTGACGCTGCAGCGCAATGTTCTGTAATTACACATTTTTTTGTCGGGAAGCAGACAAACGACATTCAAGGAAAGCATGCTCAAGAACATTTTTGTAATTTTTAATTTTCTTACTTTAGCTTAGCTTCATAAACTGGATACCTGTCCTAAGCAACACTTTTTGGTGGTGCCGATATCCCGTAAGATTATCACAACTGCCATGTTGCTTTGCTTCAGGGTCGCGACTTAGATTTCCTGCGATGAGGGCCGGATGCCCATAGGGGCGGAATGCAAAATCGCTCGTGTTGATCCGACTTTTGCTAAGCCAATAAACATGAGAAAGATGGAATTTTTAGTGCCAGCTGTGTGAAAATTCTAAATACAATCCAGGGGAATGACAAAAGAAAGAAATCAATCTTTCAATAACCCACGACACTGTGCACACTAACACAAGTCACTACCCAGCAGCCAGTGCGACCTCAGCTGGAACCACCAAGAGCCACGTCTACTGTTTTGTAGAGCCTCATCACCACATATGGAGGCTATTGTACTTTTATTCAAATGTACTACGGTCATCCAAATCTGAACGTAAACATACTACTAACACAGAAAGTAACTAATGCTGTCCAAGCAGTTTCGTCAGTCATATTGGACAGATGAACCTCCTTTTGCTCATATTGTTGACCCGCTACAATGAAAGCTGGTCACCAATATAGCAGGCTAAACAAAGCACAAGCAGTTACACTTAGGCAATTACACAGTCCTATTATTCACCAGGGCAAATGAAAGTATGGCATCATATTGCAGACATGAAAATTATATGCCAAGCATGCAAAAAAGAGATATGCACGCTTGCACATATGCTCTGGGAGTGTGGGTCGCTGGGCCCTGGCATTTCCCGGAATCGGTTTTCAGGAATGATTAGATCCAGGATCATACTCCTCAAGTCCTGGCTGTCTAGTATGCCCGTAATAGGGCTAGGAGGCTTCACCGCCCGGTCCCGACATGGGACTAGCCAGGCAGGTGCCAGCACCTCGTTCAGGAACCGAATAAAGTTTTTTCCTCCTGTACTTAAAGCCTGTGCATCGCGTACTTCACTGAACAGGCTGAGGAAAGGCAACTACAGGTATTCTAAAAGGCGTAAAAATTTGATGAAGACAAGTATTCATTACCTTTTGTCAAAGCACATAGTTAACGGGCAGACTTTAACCGTTCAGCACACGTCACCCATAAACGGGCTGCCATTACCAGAATATGTGAAATCTGTGCCGTTCTTGTTCCTTTCAACGAAGCAGAGAAACTTTTGAAGCGTTTTACTTATTGCGTCGAATTTTTTCGCCACTATTTGAAACACTTAAACATTTCATTGCGGACTGCTCATTTTCATTGCCACATTTTTGTAAGATATAAACCTGCACACTTGTGTAGTTTCTCTTTTCAAGAATTTAGTAAGAACTGGCATATTACGTTTTCAAGGGATTGTAGTTAGATTAACAACTGCGCTTTAATGTGCATCACTTTTTTGAATAGTGAGTAGCACCATAGAATAGTTTGGCTTTTCGCTTACATAGAATATCTAAATCAGTTCACTCTGAACAATTTTGGTGTTCTGTTGTATTTGGCCCAGTTGCAATGAATTGCAACCAAGCGAACAACTGTGTAATTAAGAAAGGTAACTTATTTTTTCCTTTGCGTGTTCTTTTTTAAATGCTACTTACGATTTACGAGAAGGTATCATTGTGCATGTGGCTACAGACTGTACAACATTAGTTATAAGTTGAATGAAAGCAAACTGTGTTGAGAAAAACTGCCTGAGGAACGCGATTTCTCCTACCTTGTTTTAATCTTGCCTTCATTTTGCTTAGGATTTCTCTTTTCAGGTGGCTGAAAGAAAACATAACCATTATTTTCTGTGCGTGTCAGATATGTGCCGCGCCCTAAATTAAGAATAAATGTTTCGTAGAAGCCATCGTAGGTTGTGGCCACCAACTTTGGGGTGTAAAGGTTTTCATTTATTCATTTATTTATTTATTTATTTATTTATTTATTTATTTATTTATTTATTTATTTATTTATTTATTGTCATACTCTCAAGGCCCGGGGGCGTTACAGAGAGGAGTGGTGATTATTACAAACAAATTCGTTAACAATATTCTTGAAGTTTGTGGTGTCAGAATTGGCAGTGATGGAGGCAGGGAGGCGGTTCCAGTCATTCGTCGTGCTTGGTAAAAAGGAATAAAAAAAACGTTGGTGCGATAAGTTGGAACTTCAACCTTAAACCGATGAGCCGTGACGTGACGATATGTATTTGGATCCCGCACTTCGCATTTTTGGTGTGGTTTGCATTTTTAACGTAGCTTACATTTTCGTTTTTTTTTACGTTTGCTAATTTCTAACAAACCCATGTTAAGTACAATGCAGAATATACCAACAGGTAAAAAATAGAGATTGAATATTGGCATAAGCAGCCGGTAAACAAGAATACGCTTGCTTAAAGTGGCAAGATAGATGTGTAAACGAAGACTGATCAATGATTACGTCTTTGAAACAATTCCTGCCTTACTCTACTCAGAGCGAGAAGATGTATTAAAAATCTTAAGCTGAGGTTCCAAATAAAAAGTGTACGAAGCCTGCGCATTCTGACTATGCAGGAGATTACATCAGTAGGACTACTGTTCAGTAGTATTACGCTAACAGGGCCCAGAACCACTTTTTATCAAAGTGGAGAAATGCATTTGAAGTGAAACTAGGCCATTTCAGAAACACTTTACAGCAAAAAGTAATTCAATGGGTTCAGCAGAAGCGTACATATTGGAAATCAAGCACGGCCTCCTTCCGTTCCTCCTTCAATGCCTTGCACTGCGAAGGCTATGGCGCAGTGGAGTGTCCACACAACTCTCCGCCTTCTATATGTCACCGTCGCACGCAGTTCAAATTTCAATTTGGATGTCAACGTAGACGCCACGACATCCGCCTTTGATGCCTAAGGCGCACTAAACGTAAGCCAAACGCGGTTGTCCTCACCGAGCCGCAGTGCGCTTAGCCAGTGGACTCACTCTTTTGTTCCCTACATTTCAGACAACCACTAAAATTTCCAAAGCTTATTACTAATTTTTTTGAAAAGCATTCGTTATTGCATCATCACCGGTTCATTAATACAGCCTATTGTGTTTAACTACGAACCATATTTTAGTATTTTTAAATTGCAGATAGGCAAGGCCACGAAAAGTCTTGATGCCGTGCCATTTTTGTTTGAGCAGAAGCCAAGTTTGCTTTTGTTCTAAGGAATACGGGGTAACGTTGTCAAAATAAAGAACTACATACGGTCCAGTACCGTATTCTAGGGTGCACCAGAAAAACCAGGACGTCAGGAAGATATCTTTTGCGTGGCGCTTAGGAATTGCCAGCGATTGAGATGGCAGAAAGTGAACGATAAAGTTTGTGATAATACCACATAGCTCATTTCCTTATGCATCAATTAACGATGCTTGCTTCATCATCATCAGCAGCAGCAGCCTATTTTATGTCCACTGCAGGGTGAAGGCCTCTCCCTGCGATGTCCAATGACCTCTCTCCTGCGCCAACCGATCCCAACTAGCACCCGCGAATTTCCTAATTTCGTCGCCCTACCTAGTCTTCTGTCGTCCTCGACTGGGCTTCCCTCTTCTCGGCACCCATTCTATGACCATAATGGTCCACCGGTTATCTAACCTGTGCATTACATGACCTGCCCAGCTCCATTTTTTTCTCTTAATGTCAGTTAGAATATCGGCCATACGAGTTTGCTTTCTCATCCAAACCGCTCTCTTTCTGTCTCTTACAGTGATGCCTAGCATTCTTCGTTCCATCGCTCTTTGCACGGACTTCAACTTGTTCTCAAACTTCTTTGTCAGTTACCAAGTTTCTGCCCCATATGTTAGCACTAGTAGAATGCATTGATTGCACAACTTTCTTTGCAGTGATAGCGGTAAGCTTCCACTCAGGAGCTGACAATATGTGCCGTATGCGCTACAACCCATTTTTTTACTATGTGAATTTCCTTTTAACGATCAGTGTTTCCTGTGAGTAATTGACCTAGGTAGACTTACTCTTTCACAGACTCTAGGGGCTGGCAGGCGATCCTAAAGTCTTGTTCTCTTGCGCGATTATTCATGATTATCTTTGTCTTCATAGTAATGTTCAACCCACTCATATCCTCTTCCTGTTACGGTCCTCAATCATTCATTGTGATTCGTCGCCAGTGTTGCTGAACAGGGCAATGTCATTTGCAAACCGAAGGTTCCTGAGATATTCGCCGTTGATCGTTACTCCTTAGTCTTCGCAGTTTATTAGCTTGAATAGTTCTTCCAAGCACGCAGTGAATAGCACGGAAGAGATTCTGTCTCCTTGATTTACCCCTTTCTTCGTAGGTATCTTCCTACTTTCCTCATGTAGAATAAACGTAGCTGTGGAATTTCTGTACATATTTTCCAAGATATTTACTTAAGCGGCCTGCACTCCTTGATTACGTAATGCCTGTAGGACGGCTGGTATCTCTACTCACTCAAATGCCTTTTCGTAATCTATGAAGGCTATATAGAAATGCGGATTTTACTCTGCGGATTCACGATTACCTGATTAATGACAACATAGAAGTGATTCATTGTAAGGCATCCCTCGCTGAAGCCAGCATGTTCTCTTGGTAGACTAAAGTCCAGTGTTGTCCTTGTTCTGTTGGAAATCATCTTGTTGAATCTGTTATATAATACTGGGAGTGAGGTATAGATGATGGGCGTATTATTTTTCAATTTTATACCGTCTCCCTTTTTGTGGATTAGCATAATGTTGCCATTCTTCCAGTTTCCTGGGACCATTGAAGTCGATAGACACATCATATACAGAGCCGCCTGTTTTTCAAGCATTGTTTCCTCTATCTTTGATTAAATCGACTGTCGTTCCATCCGGCAAAACGTTGCACTTTCTAATGCTTAGTGGCAGCCTTCAACAATGTTATACACTGTTGTTTTTCCTCATAACACAGGAAGGATAAGAGTATTTATTCGCACCATGGGCTCAATAATATAAAGGTATTCCAATATGTTTTCATTCTAAACGTCCTGACATCAAATTTACGTAACGACCGACGCAAGCATCTGGCGATAACCGGCTTCGTTGTTCCAAGCAAGTGCGCTTCTCGTTTATAGGATGTCGCTTTGTTTTGGTTTCAACGCATTGCTTAGATTTAGCAGCTTTTCTTATCAAATTGGTTGAAAAGAGGCGAGGAGATCGCTCAGTTGAAAACAGTTTCGATAAGGCCGAGCCAGCGCAGTAAAAAGAGATAACTGGATGAGCAGGATGTTGCCTGCCTTCGCGATTTGTCCGCTTTCCTTTATTGCAATTTCTGTGTCTGGTCGAAACTTGTCGCGGCGTGCAACGGAACGCAGAAACGGCCGCCAAGAACGGATCCCCAGCAAAGAGTTCGCCGAGCAATGTCCTATACGTGCCTAAATGTCTCGATAACGTTATACTGCCACGCAAAATCTTTTATTACACGCAAATATATCCATGCACCCCGGTAGCTCCAAGCAGCCAGTGTTACAGCGGTCGGCAGGCAGCCATCATCTATTCCTTTTGGAATGGGGTAGTCCCCGCTTAGTCGGGAAATTTTTCAGCTTTGTTCGGCATACTAATGCTCTTTAACGCGTAATCGTGACTTTCACGGGGTAACTTTTCGCGGTTTTGTGACTTCGCGTGACACGCAAGCAAAGGGGGGCGCATCCTAAAATAGTACCACCAAGAGGAATTGGTCAACGACTCCTCTTTCACTAATGGCGAAAAATTCGTCGACTGAGAAATTGTTTTTATTTCGTTAGTTTTATGTGTTAGGGTATTTCCACGGTTTTTCTGACGTCGCGTGACCTAGAGGCGCAGTCGGTAGTGGCTCGAACATTTTTGGCCTATCGTGGAGGGCTGATTGCAGAAATGGAATCGAAAAGTATAGAATAGCTTTACGCTATAGCGCCCCAGTTCTACAGCACGTGGATTAAGTGACTTTTGAAATAACACAAGAATTGGGCATTTCCCGGCCGCAGTTTTTCTGCCTTAAGTCTCGTGATCGAAGAATAAAGCTATACAAGATATGTCATAATAGAGTTGCCAAAATACGGGTTGTGCCGAACAGTTTCTGTTCAACGGCCCTATTATAGCTTACATGCTCACAGTAGGCCACATTTTTGGCAGATTTGTACATAACAAATGAAATGTAATTATAGATTTGTAACTAATTGCGTTTTTTCGGTTCTCTTGTAGTTTAATTATTAGTTTGTATGCGGCCGCAACACTGTGTAATTCACTTCGTTTTTCTACCGCAACCAATTACATGCAACTAGCTACACTTTTCACTAAACAAGCTATACCAGGTGATGCAGGTTTGAGCACCTATATTTGTGGGGAACTAGAGTGTCCACAGGAGTGAAAACATGTACGTGCTACCTCCTTCCCACAATCAGCGTCCTCAAGCTACAGATCGATCACCTGAACATAGTAGTCTTCTAGATTTGCATACCTGTCTTGGAAGTCCAGCCTCTCGACATTTTTGTTATTATAAGTATACATCTGGCTCTCCAAGAAGCGCTTTTAAACGGCCTTCACAAGCAGCCTTCATAAGCCGGAAGACTTCATTCTCAATTATTTTCTCCGCTTAGTGCATTGTATGACTTGTCTTATGTAGACAGGTGTTCTTGGTCTATAACTACATCTTTTTATTTATCTGACATATCGTGACTCATGTACACCTATTTATACAATTGTAACAAACGAGTCACATTTTTAAGGCTCAGTAATATACAGCTTTACGTTAAATTACATGGCACAATTGCCATCCTTTCAACGAAGTTGAACGTTTGATGGCACGCCTAACAATTAGTTTTTTTATTATGAGCGGGAAGGGAGTCCCCTGATATTGGCTGGCAAGTGTAAACGATGCTTCTATGGCTCGATAGCCATCACAAGTTCGCACATTGAAGCTAGCATTGAAATCTATGTAGGAAATCTATGTATGATGATCCCGCCTGGTGCATGTGGGAATATAAATTTCAACAAGAGCATGTAAATATTTAGCACGCAGGTTGCACTTCTCCGAAAACTGGAGAAATTTACTCCTGTTTTTCTTTCCATCATTCAAGACCGGTGCATACGCAGTGTCACATACTTAGTGACCAAACGTAGACAAGCGGCAAATGCTAGTGAGAAATAGCAAGTGACCCAAGTTGGGGTGAAACATGTTTATGAGAGTTGGCACATGCCTTGTTTTACGTACGCAGTGGCAGATACGGAGTGAGCCAAGCCTGCTTAAAGAGGTTCAGTGAATTGTGGCGCATGCGCAGTTGATCATACCTGGTGGCCAAAGTTGGCAGGAAGCAGGTTTATTGAAGGACACCAAAATTTACATCAAATAGGCTCATTGGAGTGTGTCATATGCCTATTTTCGCATACCGAGTGATGGAAGTTGGGGTGAAAAAGGTTCATTGAGGAGTGACACAAACTGCTTCGGCACGTACGCAGTAACATGTCGGCATAAAGTGGCTCAACTGATGAGTGCCGCATATTCAATGTCACATCCCTGCGAAAAGAATTGGCCCGTCATTTGGTTTAGAACCTGGATCCTCCACAAAACAGTTCAATACTCTAGCCATTAAACCATGGACTACTCAGTGATGGACAGTCCACGATCGATTGGGTCGGCAATCGTGATTCTGTGCTGAGGGAATAGGTTTTGAAATGAACCAACTTTGTCTAGTGGGTGTGTGTCATTGTGTGCCTATGTACCACTATTCAGAGAACCTTTGCTTTCACTTCAAGACGGCTCACTGGGCATGGGGAACTGGCTCTGAGTCAAAGGGTATGTACCGCTCTTCAGTGAACCTCTTCGACGCTGAACTGGAGCACTTGGCATGTGCCAGTGGGTATGTGCTGCGCTTCAATGAACCTCTTTAACACCAACTTTTGTCGCGGCGTATGGGCAAGTCGGTTTGTTCTTCTCTTTAATCAACATCTTCCACGTACGCCAACGCTTTAGCGAGTGGCGCCATGAATGCAATAATTATCTGCTGATCTTCAATGATCCACTCGAAACTCTCCTATGTGCGGAGTATTTACCACTCAGTGGGCAGCCACGGAGAGAACAATACCGTGCGTTCACAGGCACCGACGCGCCATGACCGGTCTCGGAGGCCATGCGCGCACTTGTCGGCACCACAACAGATCGCGCAATGTGTCCTCAAAGAAGCATGAGAGAAGTGCCTGGCTGCCGAATGACGCGTTTCTCAGCGACCGATGTACCATGTACTTCGTAGCCTAGACAGTATCCATAGGGAAGCACTAGAGAGAAGTCCCGCTGCATTACGCCCCTCAACATAACGCGCTTTGCAGGGGGCATTAAACTGTTTCGCTATATTGGTTTAATGTTAAAGGCATTACTGTCGGCAGGTATCATTTTCTTTGAAATAAATGTGAGGATAACGGCACGTCTCGATGGCCACAATCGCGGCGTCACTCCTGCAATGGTGACCTGCACAAACCCGTCTTTCTCCGAACATCACTCTAACACGGACCTTCCACGTCTCTGCCCGCAGATTCGACCATTTCGGCGTGGAACATCGTTCGCCCTGCTCGAAGCCATCCTGGAGCTGAACTGTATCGTGACACAAACGGTGAAGCAATCCGTTCTTTTTAACGTCATCCCGGTTGAAATGTTCCCTTTTTTTCGTCATTTGATCCACGAGCCCAAGGCGCTACAACAATAGGCGCTCTGCGGGGGTGGCCTTCTACAGAGTCAAGTATATACCGCTCCCAGAGCTCGACCTCGAGGTATTGGATCTGCCTTCGCCAGCTCCTTCGGCACCATCTGTTTTAGGTACAGCATTGGCCTTTCTCTGCCTGCAACCTGCCAACGCGCCGAGGCAGACTAGCTTCCTTCGGCTAGCGACACATCTACCTAGTGCGTGCTACTGGAGAGTGCTCTGCTTTTGCTTCCCACGTGCCCATTCAGTTGTCAGAGCCTACGCACCCTGTGCTTGTCGCGGATACCAAGCCATCACAGGTGCCGGCCATTTCCGCTGCTTTGTCGCCACTGTCGACGGCCCATGACAGCGATGTCAATGCAGGTGCAGAGCTAGCTCCCGCGCCAAACACCAGCGGGTCTGTCTCCAACACCTAGTCACCTGACGTTTCTCCACCGACGGACCTTCTACCCAGCTACGCTATCCGTACGCGCCATTCTGCGAGCCAGTCTTCTAGTCTGCGGCATGTCATGACACTATTTATCGGCCTCACCTTTATGCCCACTATGTTATCGGCGCCTATCACCATCCCAGTAGTCGCCCGGAGTGGTCCTTGCCCTATTCAGCTATCCATGGACTACCAACGCGCTCATCAATCCGGCGAGCTACACGCCAACTCGCGATCTCACCACGAACTTGCCCCCACCTGGATTTCACATCTTATGGAGGTGTGTATCGCCTTCCGCTTCGTCGGAGGTACACATCATGCAGCCTTGCTGAGCAGTCACTCCCGCTACCAAAATTTTTCTGTGCAATAGTCTTATGCGACCACTGTGATGGCTCCCGCTGGGCTGTACCGAACCTCTCGGCCTGTTCCTCCTCCGGTTCTATTTCGCGCCATTTAGCTCTTGTCTGGGACACTGCACGAGAAGGTCGCGATCCAACTGGCAGCCCATCTCTGTTCATCACGTTGGTGGCAATCTCAACATAGAAGTTCTCGCCTTCTGCGGCAAATATATTACAGCGCGGCTCTTAGGGACCCGTTCCTGCGGTGAGCACCGGCATTGTCCCTCGGTGCAACCGAGGGAAAGATGAAAGCGAACGCGGAGCACAACGTGAGAAGAAAAGAGTAGTGCCGAGCAAGACCTGCGACGACCGCAACAACTTGGCGACAAGAGAGCGCGCCGTCTACAACCCTTGAAAATTTGTAAAGCAGTGACACTAATCTCCGCCTTCACTCATGATTTCTACTCGCTTTCGTCCCCCTTCGACCATGGCCCCGCCTACAACGCTTGAGCCTAGCAGAAGACCTAATGACGAAGACGGACAAAAGAGACAAACAAAGCTATTCGCTATAAAGAAGGCTACTAAGGAACCACAAACATCAGAGGGCTGGTTTCCTAAGATCAGCTTTCACGCTCGAGCCTCAAATTTTGTCGAAAGGACAGGACTGAATATTAAAAGCTTCGTAATAAGTGGTGGCGTAGACGTAGACCATCCGCCTCGCATGCAAGAGGACCGTGGTTCGAATCCTGGTGCCGCGCAATTTTCCACTGGATTAAAAAAACACGTGTCGACAGAATTGCATAAACAGGCCTCGAGTGCGGCGTGATCCCGGTTACCTGAACCGGTAAAGTACTCCCTCACAATAGCAGGATTGACCACCCTGGTGCAGTAGTTGGCCACAACCTCCTATATGAATACAACAATCAAACCCCGGCCCTCAGTCCCCAGCAGCTGCGAAGCAACTGACCACGGCGGCGGTCAGACCTGTGACACAGCAGAGGGTGCTAAAAATCTCTGCGTCTGCACAGGCCACCATTAGAACTTGAACCTGGCAACGTTAAACGCTAGAACGTTATCTAGTGAGGCGAGTCTAGCAGTGCTATTGAAGGAATTAGGGGGCAGTAAATGGGATATAATAGGGCTCAGGGAGGTTAGGAGGACAAAATAAGCCTATATAAGTGCTAAAAAAGGCCACGTCTTGTTCTGCCGGGGCTTAGCTGCGAGACGACAACTAGGAGACGGGTTCCTGATTAATAAGGATAAAGCCGGTAACATAGACGAACTACACAGCATTAATGAGAGGGTGGCAGGTCTTATCAAACTTAATAAAAGGTACAAATTGAAGGTCGTACAATCTAAGCCCCTACATGCAGTCATGATGACCAGCAAGTCGAAAGCTTCTATGAAGACGTGCAATCGGCGATGGGTAAAGTCAAAACAAAATACACTATACTGATGGGCGACTTTAATTAAGCAAACTGGAGACAAGCCAGTGGGTGAATATGGCATAGGTTTTAGGAATAGCAGGGGAGAGTTATTAGTATGGTTTGCAGAATGGGATAGTCTGCGAATACTGAATAACTTCTTCCGCAAGCGGGATAACCTAAAGTGGACGAGGAGGAGCCTGAATGGTGAGACTAGAAATTAAATAGGCCTCAAACTCTGCGCTAACCCTGGTATCATACAAGATGTGGGACGTGCTCGGCAAGGTGCCCTGCAGTGACCGAAGGATGGTAGGTCTAGAATTAGCCTAGACTTGAGAAGGGAGCGGAAGCGATTGGTACATAACAAGCGGTTCAATGAGTTAGCGGTAAGACGGAAAATACAGGAATTCCTGGATCGAGCTACAGAACAGATATTCGGCTTTAACTCAGGAAGAGGACATTAGTACTGAAGCAGTGAACGACAATCTTATGGGCATCATTAATGAGTGTGCAATAAAAGTCGGTTGCAACCTTGTTAGACAGCATACCGGTAAGCTATCGCAGGAGACGAAATATCTGATTAAGAAACGCCAATGTATGAAAGCCTCTAACCCTACAGCTAGAATAGAACTGGCTGAATTTTCGAAGTTAATCAACAAACGTAAGAAAGCCGACATAAGGAAATATGATATGGATAGAATTGAGCATGCTCTCAAGAACAGAGGAGGCCTAAAAGCAGTGAAGAAGAAACTAGGAATACGCAAAAAATCAGATGTATGCGTTAAGAGACAAAGCCGGCAGTATCATTACTAATATGGATAAGATTATTCAAGTGCTAAGGAATTATATAGAGATTTATATAGTAATAAAGCACCCACGAAGATAATGGAATAGGGAATACTCTAGAGGAAATTGACATCCCACAAGTAACGCTGGAAGAAGTAAAGAAAGCCTTGGGAGCTATGCAAACAGGAAAGGCAGCTGGGGAGGATCATGTAACAGCAGATTTGTTGAAGGATGGTGGGTTGATTGTCCTAAAAAAACTGGCCACCCTCTATACGCAAAGCCTGATGAGCTCGAGCGTACCGGAATTTTGGAAGAACGCCAACATAATTTTAATGCATAAGAAAGGGGACGCCGAAGACTTGAAAAATTATAGACCGATCAGCTTACTGTCCGTGGTCTACAAAGTACTGACTAAAGTCAGCGCGAATGGAATAATGAACACCTTAAACTTCGGCCAAACAAAAGACCGGGAAGTATTTTGTAACGGCTATCAAAAATAGACCATATTCACACTATCCATCAGGTGATAGAGAGATGTACGGAATGTAACCAACCCTTATAAATAGCTTTCATTGATTACGAGAAAGCGTTTGATTCAGTCGATACCTCAGCAGTCACGGCACAGTGTCAATACCGGCTCGCGTCGGGCTCCGTAGTTTTGTGAGTTTTGATGGTGTTTAATTTCAACAGAAAGACCCCGAAACGCTTTCACCAGTTTCCTAACGTAATAAGGGCTGCATCGACAGCACTCCCGTGGAAATCCTACCACTGAGGGCCCCAGCAGGATTCTTGAAAGTTTCGTCACCACGGGTGAGCCGCTAACCTTAACGGGCGGCGGCAGCCGCTCGCTTCGCCGACGGGGATTCCTGCGACGGCACTTGGCCTAACCATGGTGAACGAAGCGAATACGATCGTTGACCCCCTCCATGCAACCTCCAGAGGACTCGCAGGAGAACGCAGGGACCAGACTACCGAAACGGTGAGCCAAGAAACTCTGTACTATAACACCGTCAGAGAAGATCTAAATTGGCAATCAGTACGGACACAAAAGCAACGCAAGCGAGAAGCGTTGGAGAGGCTACGTGGTAGTGTAAAGCCCCAAGACCCCGCAACTACCACTAACGCATCAAGAACGCGGAGAGTTGCTAGACCTCCACCGCTTCCGAAAAATGACTACAAGATAATCATTGGTCCAAATCAAGGACAACCATTAAGAAACGTGCTCGCTCCTACACTTGCACGAGCGATCATCGACGCGTGCCACAACAAGATCACGGATGACAAATTCATTCTGAGAAGCAACCCAGGATCCAACGCAGCCATCCTATCGACACAGTATGAAGAGGTCGCCGAAGAAGCAAGACACATCCACCCCTTAACATTTAGCGGCAGAAGTGACGCAGTGCGCATTCACCGTCTAAGGAGAAGGCACCCTCAGGGGAGTGGTACATGGAATACCGTTGGCCACAACCACCGAAACCCTCATGGCCAACCTCAGAGTGAGAACACCAGGCGTGGAAATCCTTACAGCCAGGATGATCGGTGCCACTCACTGTGCGGCGCTGACCTTTATTGGACTCCGTCTACCACGATTTGCGTACTACTACGGAGGTGAACTCCGTTGCTACCCATTTAGACCGACGCTACATGTCTGCAAAATCTGCAGGGAAAAGGGCCACCGTACCGACGTGTACCCAAACCCAGACAGACCCATCTGTAGATTGTGCGGACTACTTAATCCAACCGGCGGACAGAAATGCGACATAAACTGCGCCTCGTGCGGAGAGGCCCACCAAACCGGTAGCCACTCGTGCAAGCAGCGACTCAAACCGGTTTGACCCCGACCCACACCATTGTCAGCCCCAATGAAGTCGAAAGCCCCACGATGGTTCACCTTGGAAGACGGAGAGACCTACAGGGCGGACACTCGCGGCCGGCCGGTCAATACCGAGCAACGCTCCCGGTCGGCGAGCCGCGAGCATCGGGCACCACCGACACGCAAATGGAACCCGTCGCCTCCGGCAAGGAAGCAGAAGCCTTCACACGAGGTAAGCTGGGCGGAAGTCGTCTCTCCCAAGCCACGAAACACATCCACACCGATCACACAAAATCCAGAATACCTGAGAGTCATTGAGCAAAATAGACAGCAAAAACAGCGTTTAAACGACTACGAGCACAAAATCGAAACTTTAATGAAGAGTGGCCATGCTTGAATCGGCACACGCTGCGACCTGTGAGCGATTCCCACAATCTCAATTACCACAGCTAAGCACTCTCATCGGACATCCGCCACTACAAACACAACGACCCCCCTCCCCCCAAACAACACAGCCAAAGCAGCCTCAGGCGCACTCATTGTCTGAGAGCAACCTGGTAACCCAGGACCAGTTGCAACAAGCACTGCAACAATTCAACAGTTTTTTTTTCGGAATTCCAAGAATTGAAGAAATACGTTAACGAATCCCT
Organism: Dermacentor andersoni; assembly: GCF_023375885.2. NCBI lineage: Eukaryota > Metazoa > Arthropoda > Arachnida > Ixodida > Ixodidae > Dermacentor > Dermacentor andersoni. The sequence goes on along the minus strand of NC_092821.1, from coordinate 37,214,934 downwards.
AACCAAGGAACCAAAGCGTAAACAAAACAGCAATAAAACACGCTCTCAGACAGATGACGGTAGCATGCTAACTTCCGACACAGACAGCACAATACCGTCTAAGTCCCATTATGGCCCGTCAACCTCAAATGGAAAGCGAAAGCATCATGATCTGGTCTTGGAACTGTAGGTACATTAAAAGCAAGCATGCATCCCTCTCGCTTTACGTACAGGCGGCGCTAGTACCACCGGATATTATCTGCCTCCAAGAGGCGGTAGAGCAACCGAAGCCAATTATGGGGTATAAAATACACTACCACCCCAGCTGCCGTAGGGTGGCCACGCTCAGTTTTGGCAACAACCCTGACAGTGCTCCCCGGTGAAGAAATCCCACATCTCATCACCACGATATGGCCTCTCAAGAAGGGGAGACTTAAACAAGTCGTATGCAACGTATACATTCCCCTCTCCCCCGCGACAGAAAGGGTGACTTCGCGTCATTGTTCCGGCACCTACAGGGAATGCTGGAACACAGCGATCGCCTAATTATAACCGGAGATTTGAATACAAAGCACAACACGTGGGGCTACTCGAAAGCAGACACCAAGGGCACCAAGCTCCTAGAAGCCATAGAGCGCCACGAATACACACTAATTACTCTACCAGGTACGCCTACACGAATAGGAAACAGCGTCAGCAGGGACACGACCCCTGATCTCAACATCACCAACGATACCGTGGGAACAAACTGGAGGGTCCTAGACGACTCGCTGGGTAGTGATCACTACATTATCGAAATCACCAGCGCCTCGGCCAAACTACGCCGACCTTAGGAAAGGCCAAAATTAGAAATTGGCCTAAGTTTAGGGAGAGTCAACAGCTTGATTTTGATACAAGTCCGCCCTTCCCGGAAGATCAAGGCCGCTTAACCACGATCAAGGAGTGGGCCAAACGCATCAAAGAACTATATGACGCCAACGCTAAAAAGTACCAAACCGATACCGACACGCCGGCAATCGACAACCAGCTCATACACTTATGGGAAGCATGCAGAGCCCTCACAAAAAGATGGCGCAAACAGAAGCTAAATCGCAAACTGAGTCTTAGGATTTCGAACATCGCTGAACAGGCCAGCAATTATGCCCAGAAGGTTCACAGGGACAATTGGCGCACGTTCTGCGATTCGCTTAAAGGCACGCTCCTTCAAATACCAAAAGAGAAACAAACACAACCCTGCAAACACTCGTTGGCGAATATCCGGGAACCCAGGATGAACTAATACAGGAACTCCAGCAAACGTACACGGGAATCCGGACCGGGCGTCCGAAACCTTACCCTCAATGTCAGGGACCTCCGAACGAGATACTTGATGCTCCCATCACGTATGCGGAGGTATACGCGACAGCACAGAGCTTCAAGAAAAATACCGCACCAGGTCCCGACGGGATTACCAACGCCATCTTGAGAAACCTCAGCGATGAAACCCTGCGAGCCTTTACAAAACAGCTGAACGAAGAAATATGGACAACGGGCGGAACATTACCCGAGGAATGGACTACAGCTCACATAGTCCTTATACCCAAACCGGCAGAACCGCGCAGGCTCGATCAATTACGACCGATCTCGCTCACGTCTTGCCTGGGCAAGCTTCTTGAACGAATTGTACTCACTCGAATAGAACAACACATTGAAGAACATGGACTACAACCCAATTGCATGTATGGATTTCGGAAAGGCATGTCAGCACAGGATGTCTTCCTCCTCCTCAAGGAACAGGTCCTCAACCCACAACCGGGCAGCAACAACAACATACTCCTAGCCCTCGACGTGGAAAAAGCATTTGATAATATAGCACACGAAGCCATCCTAGATGGCCTCGCCGCCATAGTATGCGGAGAGCGAGTATACCATTATACCGTGGCTTTTCTCAGCCACCGCAAAGCCCGCATCGGCATAGCATGCCTACAATCAGACATATATGATCTACCGCAGAAGGGTACTCCGCAACTATTAATAATATATCCTTTCCTCTTCAACATCCGACTTGGAAAACTTGCTTTACAACTGGAGAACATCCCAAAACTCGGATGTGCCTTCTATGCCGACGATATCACCCTATGGGCAACCAAGGGTTCATACGGCGACAGAGAATACACATTACTCACAGCTATCGGACACATCGAGTCATACCTAACCACAGCAGGAATGAGGTGTGCCCCACACAAGTTGGAGTACCTTGAAGTCCGGCCCAAGCAAACTAAGGAACATCGAGCCCCGCCAATACATCTCAAGATTGCAGGGAAAACTATAAAGCGCGTCCCCACCGCACCCTTACTAGGTATGCACGTCCAGGAGAGCAGCGGCATAAACGTAGCCTCAGAGAAATTAAATCACGTTCTAAGAAGCATCGCATCACTCATCGCCAGAGTCGCGCGCAGCAAAGATGGTTTCACACAGGATAAAACCTTAAGACTGGTACAAGCCCTCGTCATCAGCCGTGTCACATACGCACTCCCGAATAAAGTCCAGCGCAAAAGCTAGACAGAGCGCATGGACACTCTTATAAGAACGGCGTACAAAACGGCCTTACAGCTATCGTCAAGCTCAAGCACAAAAAAATTACTGGCGCTAGGTGTATACAACACTTTTGAGGAGCTAGCAAGTGCCACGCTCATAGCGCAGAGGTTGCGCCCCAACAAGACTCAACAGGGAAGAAACCTTCTTCAACGGCTAGGGTACCCGCTGACACCTCAGTACTGCAAAGAAGAAACACAAATCTTTCCTAACCACATTAGAGAGAACATTGTAGTAGACCCTATCCCCAAGAACATGCACCCCACCAACAGTGAAGAGAGAAGAGCAGCGCGTGCCCGCACGTTGCACAAACGCTGTTTCAGAGACCCTGATACATACCACACGGACGCTAGCCCGTATCCGTTCGCCACGTTGCGGGCCCAAATACACACTGGCCGTCGTCAATCAGGGGAACCTGGTAGCCTCTGCTTTCATCCGCGCCACATGCAGTGAAGCAGCAGAAGCAGCAGCGATCGCTCTCGCACTTCGCGACGCCGAGAGCAAGGGAAGGTCCGCCCGCAACCTTACGGACCTACAAGCGGCGTGTCGTTTATACATGAATGGAACACTCCCTATACAAGCCATTCGAATCCTGGGTCGCTCACTAGGATGGACCCACGGTATCGTCTGGTGCCCCGGGCACGAAGGCCTGCGGGGCAACGAAGAGGCGGACTACGCAGCTCGAGGTCTCACTAGCCGAGCGGCAGACCACACCGTTCTTCAGCCCCCGACAGACCGACGAGTGACCCACGAGTTATTAACGGCAAGTCAACAAATACTACAGGACGAACGTCTCGGAAGAACACAATACGCTCGCCCACACAAAGCTCTCAATAAACTCCAGGCAAGGGACTGGCGCCGCCTGCAAACTAACACATACCCACACTTGTCTCGTCTACACTCAATCTCCCCAGACAGATATCTTGACGCGAAATAAGTTTACACGTGATGACACGGGACCCTTAAGGCGAGAACGACGAAGTTCGTGGTTGCGAGCGCGCTCTCCGAGGACCAGCCATCGCTAAAGGCAGACGTTTCTTTGGCAATCTGTCGGTGGTAAACTGTTGTAGTTGTAATAGCTGGGTGACATTTCTGGTGGAGGTGCTGGGTATGGTCGATGCTAAGATCTCCGGAGCATACCCCAGACCTAAGCCCGGCGAGTAGTTCAGCCGAGCTTACCCCTGTGCACGTACGTGCCAGCCGACGTCTCCAGAGACTCCAGCCACAGCACGGTCTGCTACTCGAACGAACTAGAATGACGAACCAACCACCTCCTGCCACTCCTGCAGCATCGCACGTTGTCGTCAATCACATCCGGACGCCGAATCTGTTCCACGGAAGTGCTTCAGAGGACGCCGACGACTGGCTGGACCATTTTGACCAGGTTGCCGACCTCAACGACTGGAACCACGAGCGTAAGCTACGCTACGTGTACTTCGCTCTTGAGGATTCCGCGAGAACATTGTTTGAGAACGACGAGGCGACACTGACGTCATGGGAAGAATTTCGTAGGCAGTTCCTCAATGCCTTCGCCAGGGCGGACAGGAAGGAGGGGGCGGAGTTAGCGTTGGAGGCAAGAATTCAAGGCCCGAATGAGCGAGTGACGGCGTACGTAGAAGACATGAATCGGCTTTTCAGACGTGCAGACCCTTCTATGACTGAAACAAGTAAGGTGCGCCATCTCATGCGCGGCGTCAAAGAGGAAATCTTTGCTGGCCTCATTCGAAATACGCCGACGACACTTGCAGAGTTCCATGATGAAGCCACTACTATGGAGAAGGCCCTTCAATAGCAGGCCAGGCAAAACAAACGCGACACCATTATTTCAAGGGAGCTCTCTGCCGTTACCCTCGGTAACGACGTTGGCGCCTTGCGAAAACTCATCAGGGCTGTCGTCAAGGAGGAACTGCAGAAAATGCAGATGACCACTGCCCCTGTGGGACAACTTTCAATTGCGGAAATGGTGCGCGCCGAGGTCCGGCAGGCCGTCCATATTCCTAGACAATACGAGGCACCACAGCAGAGACCGTACGCAAAAATGAGTTACGCTGAAGGAGTACGCCGTCCGCTACCCTCAAGTGCGTGCAGCATGGTACACCCCACTCAACAAATGGACGTAAGCTTCGGGCCGCCTCGCAGCCTACCGCACATCGCCGAAGCAAGGACTAGGAAGAGCGACGTCTGGCGCACCACAGACTACAAGCCCCTTCGTTTTCATTGTGGTGAAGCCGGACACATCTACAAAATGTGTCCTTATCGTCATGTGGGGCTCCGCGGATTCTCGCCGAACGCACCTCATCCACTACCTGGTGAGCGACCGCCGGAAATAGAGTTTCGTCGCGAATCGTCGCAATGTTGATCAGCGATGGCAAGAGCCCCGTTCGTCGTCTCCTGCTCGTTACAGGTTACCATCACCAAGCCAAGCCTTTACTCGCGGCGCTCTGAGACGCCGCTCGCCTAACCCGGCGGCTCGGGAAAACTGAGTTCAGCGACCTCCGGAGGTGAGGCCGCTGACGACGACCGTACGCAAAATCCTCCACTACGACGACAACTACGGAAACAGAACGACGCAGATGTACAGACGGAGTCAAACACCTTAGAAGAGGTAGTAGCGTCGAACATTCCCGTCACCATAGACGACGAAGAAATAACGGCGTTAATCTACACTAGAGCGGACACCTCTGTTATGACCATGGACCTTGCCTGCAAGCTGAAGAAAGTTTCTACCGAGTGTACTGGGTCACAGATTCGCACTGCAGGAGGCCATCTGCTAACCCCGGTAGGAAGATGCACAGCGCGAGTGAGCATTCGTGGGTTTGCGTACCTTGGAGATTTCGTTATCCTCCCAATCTGTTCGAGGGACCTAATTCTGGGAATGGACTTTCTGCAGGCTAATGGAGCTGTGATTAACTTGCAAAAGTCGCGGGTAACGTTTTCGACGACGCAGGCCTTAGCAGGGAGCAGCACTGACGACACGGATGTCAACGCCTTGAGGATTGTTGACGCGAACATCACGGTTCCGCCAAGGAGCAGTGTAGTGATCCTCGTCACCTGCGACGCATTCGATGGCTATGAGGGTATTGCCGAGGCAAATATCCCGCTGCTGCTCGAAAGACACACGGAATGTCCAGTACTTACCAGGCGACCGCGTGTGAGTGTGGACACCTATCCGGCACCGTGGGCCCTCAGAGAAATTGTTGCGCCACTATTTCGGCCCCTATGAAGTTGTACGCCGCCTCAGTGATGTGAACTACGAGGTGGTGCCTCAAAGCTGTGATCCTGGTTCGAACCGACGCCGTCGCCGTGCTGAAGTCGTCCACGTAGTACGGATGAAGCCGTACTACGCACGCGAGGGCTAAGCAACCCTCACAAACCGCTTTAGCATTGTGTACATTCTTGTATGCTTTTTTTTGTCTTTTCATGTTGGCACTCTTGCCCATAGTGCGCGCCCGCTGCCCTTGAAGCGACCGGGCCGGTCGCTTTTGAGAGGGGAGCAATGACGCGAAATAAGTTTGCACGTGATAACACGGGAACCTTAAGGCGAGAACGACGAAGTTCGTGGTTGCGTGTGCGCTCTCCGAGGACCAGCCATCGCTAAAGGCAGACGTTTTTTTGCCAATTTGTCGGTGGTAAACTGTTTTAGTTGTAATAGCTGGGTGACAATATGTCGCGGACATGCCCCTGGGGTAGGAACCACACAGCGACACTCGCGCACATAACACACGAATATATATATAAAACAGCCTTTGCTCGTTGCCATTCCCTTTACCAAATTTGCAGGAAATGTCGGTCGTCCAGGAGTAGGAGTATATTTAGCAAAGAAAAAGGAGGGGAGGTTGGTCTGAACAGCGTGTCACTAGTCTGCTACTCCTCACTGGGCTAAGGGAGAGTGGGAGATGCAGTGAAAGGTAGGTGGCAGATGATTATGATATGGTGCGATGAGGTACTATATACACGTTGTCTAATACTCGGATGCGGGCTTTAGACACACTACACGAAGGCGAAATCTTGTCCACACAAAACATGACTGCGTCAGCGCATTTCGCCCTTTCGTCACGTCTCACAGGTCCTAGACACGATCGTCACAGCCAGTCTCACATAGAGAGTTCAAGAGTTACTTTATGGTGCGTTTATCATGCTCAACTCTTTTTCACGTGGATAAAATCTTTTCTTCCGAAAAAGCGCGAGAGTCGAAGCAGTGAACAATAAAAATAAGTGCCCTTTGCTCGAACGCATATTAAGGGCACATGAAAAGTGTGGCTTCTATTGTCTCGGAAATTAATTTTAAAAATTACATTATAGGATTTACGTGCCAGAACCGCGATCGGATTATGAGGCACGCCGTATTGGGTTCTTTCACGTGCGCCTAAGTCTAAGCACGCGGTTAAGGATTTTGCCCTCATCGAAATGCGGCCGCCGCGGCCCGGTTTCGATCCCGCGACCTCGTGCTTAGCAGCTCAATATCATAGCCACTAAGCAACCACGGTGAATTGTCTCGGGAGTGTGACAGACACAACGCTCATGGTCCCGTTTCTTTCAATCATTCAAATTCCCAAACCTTGCGGAGAAATGCATCGGCGTTTCAGTTACTTGTGTGCTTCAGGGCATGAAACGACGTTTTGTTAAGAAATTACCTGGAATGCCAATGCATTTCTCCGCAAAGTTCTGGAATTTGTATCCTCAAACTGGTGACATCTTGAAAATTCGTTCCAAGTAGATCCGCCTTGCGAACTCCAAGGCTAGAATTTTCAAATTACAATATGGACCATAATGTAATTCGTTAAAAACGTAATTAGAGAATTTTTTTTATTTAGTCCATTTTGCACATCAATTTTTTCTCCAAGTTCTGTCCACCGCTTCGAGTAGACCAGCACATGAAGTTGAGTTGTCATATGTGCCACAGGCCGCTTTTAAAGATTTTTCAAAGTGTTCGATGAAAGACTCTGTATGTGATATGACCATGTATATGTATATAACCATGATGTGTATATGAGTGGGCTAGGTGACAGCAGTGCCGGCAAGATGCTCACCCGAATATTTTTCGTCGTGCAGCTTCTCGACTGCCTCCTGTTCCCGTTGAGTGCTGTGCTGCTTCCTTTGGCTGCAACACTTCTTCGTGTCCAGCTGGCCTCTGCTCACAAGGTCGGCACGTGCAGTGCACTGACGATGCGCGTCTGAACTGCCCTGTCACCCTGTGTGATAGCTCTGGCCCGTTCATCGGCGTATCTGGCGACCCCCTGCACGCCTTTGCCTACGCCTCGCTTGATCAGCCGGTTATCAGCGGTCTCCGCGCTGCTATTACGTCCTCTACCGAGGATATAAAAGCGTTGCCCCAAGCGCCCTTCTTCAGTATGCTAGGTGACAGCAGCCCCGGCAAGATGCTCACCCAAATATTCTTCTTCGTGCAGGTATGTTACCGCAAAGGCGCTCATTGTATTAGATCCGACGATAGGTTTCTACTGCTGTTATTATGCCCACGTGATGTTGTTTCCTGTTCTTCACAAATGATGTGTTGAGATGTATTCTGTTCAGTGGTGAGGTGGAAGTGAATCCCGGCCCTCCAAAGAAAAATCCTGGTCTTCACCCTTCCCCCAAAACTCAAATGGCTTCGAGTAGCCTGACGAGAACCGCGGCAGCCGCTGCTTCCACGTCACACGCCGACGCTACGGCCGTTGATGCTAATGACACTATGATTGCTAAAATGCTATGTGAACTGTTAGATGGGCAGAAGCGATTAGCTCGTCACATAGCCGACATAAAGTCATTCCAGAAGACTGTCGACGAGCGTTTCGAACGTTTCGATTTTCGTGTGACTGCGCTTGCGTCTTCAGCACTCGAAAAGTACGACATCTTTCATGCTCAACTTGATTCCTTGACTGTTGCTGTGGCGCAGATGAGTAAGAAAAATGATGACCTGAAAAATAGATGTCGTCGCAATAACTTAATCTTATATGGCATCCCAGAAGACCCAAATGAAGATGTGGAGGACTTATTAAACAAGGTGTCAAACGTCATTTCAGAGAAATTGTCGATCCAATGTCCAAGAATCGAACGCTGTCTTAGGCTTGGTAGGGTACACGCGGACCGTCCAGTCCTGTTATTCTGAGAATTTTCGACTACTCCGAGAAAATAACCATACTAAAGAACGTACACAAATTTAAAGACACTGACTTCCATGCAACCGAAGACTTCTCCTTTAAAATTCGTGCACTCCGAAAAAGCTTTGGGAAGCGTCCCAGGTATATCCCAACTATGGTTCATAGGTGCAGCTTCGCTTCAATTACTTTCTCATTGATAAATCTCGGTACGTCTGGAACGCTGTTAAGGATGCCCTTGAGAAAGACCACAGGCAGTCCCCCAAATGCACTGCCCGACATTCTATTACGTCTTCTGTTTGCCGTCCTAAGCACAGGCATGAAAAGCTCTCGATTATGAATATTAACGCTAGGAGCATTATAAACAAATTTCCTGACTTCTTGTCTGTTGTGTGTTCGCAGTCCCCACATATTGTGGGCATTACGGAAACGTGGCTTCACAATGGCGTCCATGATTCAGAATTCACTCCCCCAGGCTACGTGGCGATACGAGCGGATCGACAGGATAGCAAAGGTGGAGGGGTCACTCTTATCGTTCGATCTGACATTAGGTTCTCCGTTATGAAGGCGCCTGCAGAAATTGAATCTGCCTGGTTTAAAATTTTTGCTTAATGAACAGTCCATTGTAATCGGCGTTCTTTATCGACCGCTAGGTTCATCTGTCGACGTATTGCGCATCCTTAATGATTACTTGAACATAGAAACATTCAAACTGTCTAATCATATTTTGATGGGCGATTTCTACGCTCCGGGTATCCATTGGCCATCATTTACGTTTTCTGGTCGGAATACATCCATCTGTCAAGAACTGCTGAAGATTTCCTTGTTCTTCGATCTAAAGCAAATTGTTAACAAAGCAACAAGAGGTGACTCGCTGCTTGACTTGGTCTTTCTCGGTTGATATATTTATCAGTGTGGTTTTGAATGCGATATTATTGATGGAATTTCGGACCACAAGGCTGTGGCAGTTACTATTAACTGAGCTGTTTTCGCGCCGCTGTCCACATTCACCCCGTGGCCTGATTTCGCTCGCGCTGATGATATTGCTATCACCGATTTCCTTGCTCCTTCTTTTGATGCATTTCACACGATTAGTCACATGGGTGACATCAGCTATCATAGACATCATAGACATCATCGAACTAGTCAGTAACTATTGTCAGTGACTGCATGCAACGTTTTGTTCCGCTAAAAACAAAGAAAAAGAACCTCAAATACCCTGGATGACACGTGATATCCTTCACGTATCACGCGGCGTTGGACGCCTCAGACGCGTGAAGCGTTTATCAGACCCTGATAATGCTATCAAGTTTCGTAGGGCAAAGGAAGAACTGCGAGTAATTACGAAATCGACAAAAGATCGTTTTTTCAATGTCCAGTTAGGAAATCTTCTAAAAACTAATCCTCGCAAATTTTGGGGCTCTGTCTTGCCAACAGTCTTCATCGGCATCTATAATCGTCAATGAAACAACTAATGATCCGTTAATAATAGCTCATGCTTTTAATGCCAACTTTAAATCTGTATTTTCATCAAATACCCACGAAGTTCCAACCTTTGACCCTCCTAAAGTGGCAACCCCGATTACTGATATCATGATTATTGAGCACGGTCACTGAACCTAATACTACAGTTAGACAGTAAAAGAATTGACCGGTCCTGATGGTATACCCACTTCTTTTCTTGTTCGTTATTCGTTGTGGCCTGCTCGCTACCTAGCCATCATCTTTCAAAAGTCCCTCAATACCGGCATTGTCCCATCATCATGGAAGCTGGCCAAAGTGCATTCATTATTCAAATCTGGTAATAAACAACTCTTATCTAATTATAGACCCATTTGATTAACATCATATTCATCTAAGATGCTGGGGCACATAATTCACAAACATATAATGGAATTTATGGAATTTAATAACATACTTTCTAACTTTCAGCACGGTTCTAGGAAAGGCTTCGGCACCTTAACACGACTAGTCGAATTCTCGCACGACCTTCTCTGCGCCCTTAATATCGGCACCCAGGTCAACACTTTATTTATAGATTTTTCCAAGGCTTTCGATACTGTACTGCAGTCTAATCTCTTAATAAAGCTTAACATGATCTCGAAAAATTCTCACTTGGTTAGCTGGATTACTAGTTTCCTTTCTCATTGGTCACAATTCGTATGTTATAATTCAACTAATTCTTCTTCTGTTGACGTGTCATCTGGTGTACCCCAAGGGTCGGTTCTTGGTCCTTTACTATTTCTACTATACATTAATGACTTAGCCCGAAACGTCACTACACACATACGCCTTTATGCGGACGACTGTGTTTTGTATCGCGTGAGTAACACACCAGAATATCATGTTGAACTGAATTCCTCATTTGGCAGCTTCTGTACCTAGTGCAACACTTGGGAAACTAAAATAAATTTTGCCAAAACTGTGATAATTTCATTTTCTAATAGTACCTCTCCTTCATTGATCAGTTACCCTTTCAACAACTCATCCTTGCACAGGGTCTCGGAATACAAGTATCTTGGCGTCATATTTACCACTAACATGTCCTGGTCAAAACACATTTATTTGATTTGCACTACAGCAATTCCTTTTTTTTTTCGCCCCTTTTTCTTTCTTTTTTTTCTTTCTTTTAATGTCTTTTCCTTTATTTTATCACTGTACGGGAACCCTCCTAAAAAAAAAAAAGAAAGATATATATCTTCAAATATGTATGGCCTCACACTCACATGTGCAGGTCATAAATACCAGGTTCTCTAGCCGAGTGCCATCCATGCGGTATAACCGAGCTCAGATTGGTCCACCTTGACTGACCAAGTAGGGCACCACTGTAGGTTAAATGAGGCGCACAACTCCTGCGGGACCCGCCGTGGTTGCTCAGTGGTTATGGTGTTAGACTGCTGAGCACGAGGTCGCGGGATCGGACCCCGACCACGGCGGCCGCGTTTCGATGGGGGCGAAATGCGAAAACACCCGTGTACTTAGAATTAGGTGCACGTTAAAGAACCCCAGGTGGTCGAAATTTTCGGAGTCCTCCACTACGGCGTGCATAATCAGAAAGTGGTTTTGTCACGTAAAACCCCATAAATTAATTTTTAATTTAACTCCTACGGGGACGGTAGAGTATCCGTCTCCAGTGCAAGAGGACCGTGATTCAAATCCCGGTGCCGCGCTATTCTCCACCAGAAAATACAAAAAAAACCGTGTGTTGAGAAAATTGCACAAACAGGCCTGGAGTGCGGCCTGATCCCGGTGACCAGAACCGGTAACACACTCTCTCACCAGAGCAGGATTGGCCACCCTGGTGCAGTACTTCGCCACAACCTCCTATATGAACACAACAATCGAACCCCGGCCCTCAGTCCCCAGCAGCCGCGAAGCAACTGACCACGGCAGCGGTCAGATCTGTGACGCTGCAGAGGGTGCTAAGAATACCTGGCTCCGGACAGGCCGCCATTGGAATCTGAACCTGGCAACGTTTAACGTTAGAACGCTATCTAGTGAGGCGAGTCTAGCAGTGTTATTGGAGGAATCAGAGGGTAGTAAATGGGATATAATAGGGCTCAGTGAGGTTAGGAGGACAAAAGAAGCATATACAGTGCTAAAAAGCGGGCATGTACTGTGTTACCGGGGCTTAGCGGAGAGACGAGAACTAGGAGTCGGATTCCTGATTAATAAGGAAATAGCTGGTAACATACAGGAATTCTATAGCATTAACGAGAGGGTGGCAGGTCTTGTTGTGAAACTTAATAAGAGGTACAAAATGAAGGTTGTACAGGTCTACGCTCCTACATCTAGTCATGATGACCAGGAAGTCGAAAGCTTTTATGAAGACGTAGAATCGGCGATGGGTAAAGTCAAAACAAAATACACTATACTGATGGGCGACTTCAATGCCAGGGTAGGCAAGAAGCAGGCTGGAGACAAGTCAGTGGGGGAATATGGCATAGGCTCTAGGAATAGCAGAGGAGAATTATTAGTAGAGTTTGCAGAACAGAATAATATGCGTATAATGAATACCTTTTTCCGCAAGCGGGTTAGCCGAAAGTGGACGTGGAGGAGCCCGAATGGTGAGACTAGAAATGAAATCGACTTCATACTCTGCGCGAACCCTGGCATCATTCAAGATATAGACGTGCTCGGCAAGGTACGCTGCAGTGACCACAGGATGGTAAGAACTCGAATTAGCCTAGACTTGAGGAGGGAACGAAAGAAACTGGTACACAAGAAGCCAATCAATGAGTTAGCGGTAAGAGGGAAACTAGAGGAATTCCGGATCAAACTACAGAACAGGTATTCGGCTTTAACTCAGGAAGAGGACCTTAGTATTGAAGCAATGAACGACAATCTCATGGGCATCATTAAGGAGTGCGCAATAGAAGTCGGTGGTAACGCCGTTAGACAGGAAACCAGTAAGCTATCGCAGGAGACGAAAGATCTGATCAAGAAACGCCAATGTATGAAAGCCTCTAATCCTACAACTAGAATAGAACTGGCAGAACTTTCTAAGTTAATCAACAAGCGTAAGACAGCGGACATCAGGAACTATAATATGGATAGAATTGAACAGGCTCTCAGGAACGGAGGAAGCCTAAAAACAGTGAAGAAGAAACTAGGAATAGGCAAGAATCAGATGTGTGCGTTAAGAGACAAAGCCGGCAATATCGTTACTAATATGGACGAGATAGTTCAAGTGGCTGAGGAGTTCTATAGAGATTTATACAGTACCAGTGGCACCCACGACGATAGTGGAAGAGAGAATAGCCTAGAGGAATTCGAAATCCCACAGGTAACGCCAGAAGAAGTAAAGAAAGCCTTAGGAGCTATGCAAAGGGGGAAGGCAGCTGGGGAGGGTCAGGTAACAGCAGATTTGTTGAAGGATGGTGGTCAGATTGTTCTAGAGAAACTGGCCACCCTGTATACGCAATGCCTCATAACCTCGAGCGTACCGGAATCTTGGAAGAACGCTAACATAATCCTAATCCATAAGAAAGGGGACGCCAAAGACTTGAAAAATTATAGACCGATCAGCTTACTGTCCGTTGCCTACAAAGTATTTACTAAGGTAATCGCAAATAGAATCAGAAACACCTTAGACTTCTGTCAACCAAAGGACCAGGCAGGATTCCGTAAAGGCTACTCAACAATAGACCATATTCACACTATCAATCAAGTGATAGAGAAATGTGCAGAATATAACCAACCCTTATATATAGCTTTCATTGATTACGAGAAAGCGTTTGATTCAGTCGAAACCTCAGCAGTCATGGAGGCATTACGGAATCAGGGTGTAGATGAGCCATATGTAAAAATACTGGAAGATATCTATAGCGGCTGCACAGCCACCGTAGTCCTCCACAAAGAAAGCAACAAAATCCCTATAAAGAAAGGCGTCAGACAGGGAGATACGATATCTCCAATGCTATTCACAGCATGTTTACAGGAGGTATTCAGAGGCCTGGAGTGGGAAGAATTGGGGATAAAAGTTGATGGAGAATACCTTAGCAACTTGCGATTCGCTGATGATATTGCCTTGCTTAGTAACTCAGGAGACCAATTGCAATGCATGCTCACTGACCTGGAGAGGCAAAGCAGAAAGGTGGGTCTGAAAATTAATCTGCAGAAAACTAAAGTACTGTTTAACAGTCTCGGAAGAGAACAGCAGTTTACGATAGGTAGCGAAACACTGGAAGTGGTAAGGGAATACATCTACTTAGGGCAGGTAGTGACCACGGATCCGGATCATGAGACTGAAATAACCAGTAGAATAAGAATGGGTTGGGGTGCGTTTGGCAGGCATTCTCAAATCATGAACAGTAGGTTGCCACTATCCCTCAAAAGGAAAGTGTACAACAGCTGTGAGTTACCAGTACTCACATATGGGGCAGAAACCTGGAGGCTTACGAAAAGGGTTCTGCTGAAATTGAGAACGACGCAACGAGCTATGGAAAGAAGAATGATGGGTGTAACGTTAAGGGATAAGAAAAGAGCAGATTGGGTGAGGCAACAAACGCGGGTAAACGACATCTTAGTTGAAATCAAGAAAAAGAAATGGGCATGGGCCGGACATGTAATGAGGAGGGAAGATAACCGATGGTCACTAAGAGCTACGGACTGGATTCCAAGAGAAGGGAAGCGTAGCAGGGGGCGGCAGAAAGTTAGGTGGGCAGATGACATTAAGACGTTTGCAGGGACAACATGGCCACAATTAGTACATGACCGGGGTAGTTGGAGAAGTATGGGAGATGCCTTTGCCCTGCAGTGGGCGTAACTAGGCTGATGATGATGATGATGACAGCAATCCGGAAGCTTGGGTATTTGAGGCGCAATTTCAACAATTCTGCAAAGGAAACTAAGTTACTAACGCATAAAAATTTAATTCATCCAATCCTAGTTTATGCTTCTCCTGTCTGGAACCCTCATAAGCAGTGCGACATTAACTCCATTGAGAGCGTAGAACGAAAATCTATTAGGTTTATATATCGTCGCTATGATCACTATTTTTCACCCTCTCGTGCCTTATCTTCTTTGAACCTAAGCCCTTTATCCATACGCCGTCACATTGAGTCATTGAAGTTTCTGCATGGCATCGTCCATTTTTGTTATCGTGTTTCACATCCCATATATATTCCTTCAGGCATTCCTCGGTCAAGCAGGAGTCACCATAGCCTTAATATTAATCCTTACTTTGCTCGATCTAATGAATTTAAATACAGCTTCTTCCCACATATTATTGAATTCTGGAACTTTGTTCCCGGAACAATTAGGTCACTGCCATTAAACAATTTCCTGTTAAAAGTTAACTACACCTGATTTTATGTATTTTCTTCTTGTTACAGTGTATTAACTCATTCTCGTTCTTGTACTGACGCTCAGCATTGTTGTTATTTTGAGTTTCATTTGTGTCATCTGCCTTATTTCTTGTGAATTTTTCATGTTATTGTTTACTTGTTTTTTGTATGGCTTCTTTTTTTCTAACCCCATAAAGGGGCTGCGGTTTGTATAAATAAATAATTAAATATAGCAGTTGTTTGTGCCTACGACGGTTGATCTAGCATCAAGTAACTTCGTTGACGCGTAATGTGGTTGTGACATCTTGAGAATAACTTGTGTTCGTGTGTACAACTATTCAAGACGGTCTGCAGAAAGGCCTTTGTAACTTTCTTATACTGGATGACATCTCAGAACTTTCCAGCAAAGGTTGCGTTGATTTGCCTGCCCCCGTGGAAGTGAGCTCGCAGCCAGCCTTATGATAACTTCTGTAGTGTCCCCACTGCGAGTTCTTGAGTTATCTTGCTACCCAAAGTGCATTTGTAGACATTTTAGTTTCTGCAAACTTTTTCTGACCATGGTGCATTACAACCTCTACTGGTTGAACTTTTATGATGATATTCTTGATTCTTATTTGCTTGCATTGATCTGCTTTAGTGAAAACCGCTGAGTGCATTTAAGAGTTGAACTTGTAATCTTCCTGCAACTCTTTTATTGAAATAAGTTCTGTATTTATGAGATTATTAAATGATTCAGCATTACGTAGAACATAGTTCTGTAACTTCGTTTTTGTTAGCATAAAAAAGTAGTTTTCATCTCCTGGCTCATTGTAGTTTGCTTAGCCGCACAATGCTTAGCCGCACTGCAGTCTTCTTTAGCAGGCTTTGAGATGCGGTGGCTCTATTCCTGGCCTCTCTCCTGGTACTTCAGCTTTTGCATGACAAAAATGTTTCGTCGCCTTATTTGACCGCTGAAATGGGTGTCCAAGAGCCACACAGTTCATTTTCATCTATGCTGCACAAGCCAACACAAAACCAGGACGCGCTTACCTTGGTAATGGCATGTAAAATCCAGCAGGCCTGCTGCACTGCTAGGGTACGTTCTGAGGAACGTCCCCATTATGTCAATCTATAATAAATATCGACGCCCTTTGGATATCCTAAATCCACAACCGAATGTCCCAAAAACGTCGTCTGTACAATTGGTAACACGAAATGTCGCAGAAGCTTCCTACATCCGGGAAAAATGTCCTTAGGACATACTCGAGGTTATGAAATAAGGATAATCTATATTTAATCATCTCTTGAGACTTCCACATATACCATTCTGACGTATGCTGGACCTTTCTACGAACGACAATTCACGTGCATGGGACGATCCCATGGACATCCACGAATGATCTATGAGATTTTAATGTATGCCCTAAGAACGTTTTAATGTCCTGTTCCACACAACTGTTCGACATCTGTAGGACTTTGGTGGTCCAATGGGTTTTGATGAAGTTATGGAGCAAGGTGTGGATGTCATGCCGCGAAAAGTTAAGTTATATAAACTTCCTGTCAGTGTGTGCCTTTTTTGCCTCCGCGTCAACCTGCTCATTTTCAGCTATTTCAAGATTGCTAGGAATCCCCAGCAGCACGATGGTGTGCCCGGATTGAGATGCCTGAGAAAGTAGAGCCGTGATGTGGTAAACCAGATGACTATATGCGGTTCTGTGATTCATATATTTCCCATGAGTTTCAGCACCCGTTTTGGGTCACAGAGCATTGTCCACTTGTCGAGGCTTTGTTGCAGTATACGCAAGACTGCTTCTCGAACGCTGTCTAACGCACCTCCTGCTAATGATGTCCTGTGTCCTCTCTTGAAGCGTTGCGTGATCCTCAGTCCAGGTAAAATGTACGCTGCCGTGGAAGAAGTTTGTGCTACATAACCATCTGCACAAACATGTTTGGTATATCTGTACATGTAAGCAATGTAGGATAACGCGAAATGGTTGAGACCAGGAAACGACATTTGCGACTTCGTTATTCCGAGAATTAAGAGTCTCACCGTTGGCCTTCCTATCGTCCACAGTGGAACTTCTGGCGTGTCATGTGGTGCGAAATCCGACGGCAGTAGACGTTGTTGCGATAACGCGGCTTTTCAGCAGACGGTGTCCGGCTGCATGCTTCTGAAGTTTTTCAATGGAAGATTTCCGTGCCTAGTCAGTAGCCTTAGATGCACTCGCACTGGCTCATGTTGCAGATAAACTCAAGTTAGGCACACGCTAGCATCTGAAATAGTGCCCAATGTAGAAGCACATCGTGGTAGTCATAGGCAAATTCCTGTTGTCCGAGCCTGAGTACTTTCAAGTGTGCGTACGGCTGATGTACTAATTTGAGAAAGTGCACGAGTACTGTAGAAGAGATATCCAACAAAAAGTACCTGGTAGAGCTGCAGCAGAGATGATCTGGGTGGCCCCCACATATTTCGGGGGATGTGTCAAATGACGTGAGCAAAGTTCTCCAGCTTCTTTTCAGGATGCAGAGACGTGCTTGTACCTAGATTTGTCAAAGTCGTTGGTGACTCTGAGAAACCTGTAGTGGGTTACCATAGGTATAACCTTCCCATAAATCATAACGGTGTAGCAGGCCAATAATTTGCGTGTAAATTAAATGGCTATACTCTTTGTCGGTGAGAGCTGTAGTCCAGGACTATTTAAGAATGTCGACTTTATTAACACTGGAAGCTGTAGTTTCGTCTGTACTCGCAAGCGCGTTAAGCTCATGGTCCGCAAGCAGATGGCATCGAAATAAACACAGACCGAGACTGTTCCTTGGAGTTCTTGTACGAGTCCAACGAGAAAAATATTAAATAAAATTGGGCTCAGTACATCTTCTCGAGGCACCCCACGATAGACGGGATGGTTCTTTGTATCGGCGTCTAAAGTTGTAGTGGAGCAATGTACTACAGGAGCTAGCTGATATCCTTAATAATCTAACACTTTGTGAGCTGTCACATATTTTTGGGCGATCTGTTGCCATGCCGATAACTATTCTTGCTTCAACCTAAGGTTTTCTCATAGGAAATATTTGCACGATTGTGAAGGTTCGCTGTCAGCTTCCGGGGTTTATTATGTCGTCGAGATCTTAAATTAAATTATGGGGTTTTACGTGCCAAAACCACTTTCTGATTATGAGGCACGCCGTAGTGGAGGACTCCGGAAATTTCGACCACCTGGGGTTCTTTAACGTGCACCTAAATCTAAGTACACGGGTGTTTTCGCATTTCGCCCCCATCGAAATGCGGCCGCCGTGGCCGGGATTCGATCCCGCGACCTCGTGCTCAGCAGCCTAACATCATAGCCACTGAGCAACCGCGGCGGGTGTCGAGATCTTGAAAAGGTGTTCTTTCGCTTCCAGTGTCGCTGAAATACTTTAACGCGCTTGAACACAAATAAATAAACAACACGCATAAGGAGAGGAAAAGAGGTGAAATGTTACATTAAGGTCACTCACCTGAACACTGCTTTCAATATAGGTCAAATTATGACGCTTTCCCTCACCTCTCAGAGTAGCAAACTTTACAGATGACCAGCATATATCTTTTCGTAGTTTTGCATAGCCGTTCACATCGAACAATAAGATGAGTCTGTTCTTCCCATTCAGTAACTGCGCATTGAAGTCAATAGATATTTTCACAAAACGTGCAGTAACAAATGCGTATTCGCTATATTAAAAGCCAACATCATTACGTAATCATCCATTTATGGCTTTGTATGCTCGTGCGTCTGCCATCAACCTAAAATATGACGGGCTCTGCTTATCATACAACAGGAATTTAGCTAATAGCCCTCTATGCGCCTAGGCATAGTGAGCATCTATGGTAGTGCCTTGAGCCCAATTAGGCGGGCAGCACTCTCTGTGACCATTTTAGGCGAGACTTGGCGCTCTTTAATGTAATTATCTTACAATAACTCAAACTAAATATGACATCTTAGAGTTAAAAGTGGTCACATCAATTCGGTGTTCTGTTTGGCGTTCCTGAGTTTCCTTGCCTTGCTCGCTCTCTATCTTACAGGTGAAGTTTACTAAAGAAATCAGTGATCCTAAATTCTAGACCAAATAAAACGTCAGCACATGGAACAACGCCACTATAAACGAAATGCGACTACCGAGTAAAAGAAGTTCACTAAGCAACGCAACCAATAGTCATAACTGTTTTTAACTGTTTTATACCGCTGTTACAATTTAAATGTAGAAATGACAAGACAAAGCGAAATAAAATTGGGCGGGAAGTAATTTCTACTTTGCAATTAGGAATACTAGGAATAACAGTTTATTTCCCCATTGCTTTTTCTGCCTTCGGTATCTGTTTAATAGATATGTATGTAACTACCTGAGAATCAACTCCCTTAGTTTGCCTTGTTCGTTTATACCACTTCATAAGGAAGGTCTCTATTTTGACAGCCTTGGTGCGGTTAGGTAGCGTAGCAGGAATTATTCGCAGTTGCTTCCTCGTAAGTTCACATGGTATGAACGCCTGCGGATCGCAAAATACTTCACGTCATTTATCATTGATGACCGTGAGGAGCGCCGACAGCTCTCCCAGGGCTACCCATATACGAATTCACAAGTACAAAAGAAAGCTGATGACAGGACGGCAACTTCATTATCTTCATAGCAAAACACCGCAGGCACTACAGTAAAACAACAGTGAAATAGTCTAACCGCCCATCAAACTACAGTGTTACAACGCAAGTATCGACACTAAGAGTTTATTGCGCCGACAAATGCCCAGCAAAACAAAAACCGTAACCACATCTATAGCAGCGACCGGACTCGTCCATCACCGGAACTTCGTCTACGGGTCAGTTGTATCGGTTATTTGTACATGACTGGTCGAAGGTAACAGCTTAACCTCTGTTATTCTCATAACTTCTGCAAAGTGCAACACTATTCTCCTGGGTGATAAACTCTGGGAAGACAAGGTTCAGTAACTACATAGGCCACAGATTATTAGAATCAACGATAACATTAGATTAAGTTCCGATGCGTGCAGGTTCACTTTGCTCAATTAGCAGTAACATTGTGTTTCTATACCATGAAATGTAGTCCCCGAAAAAAAGCTAAAGCAATACGCGTGTCAGTATTTTAGAAGACACGCGTATTTATGTCGCACGCCAAAAGCAGACGAACTGCTGCCGTTTCAGAAGCTTCAGGCTTATTGAAGCTGTACGTCGCAGCTTTTCGCCTCGAAAATGGCAACAAAGTTATTTGAAAGTAAAAGAAAGCATGCTTTAGGTGCCCCTGTCGCCATTGTTGCGAATAGCTCATCTAGGAGCGACGCATGCGTAGCTGAACTGCAAAATATGACAAGGCCACGGCAAGGCCTTCAGCAGAGCTATAATTCAACTTCGCCAATCTTTCATTACTGTCTCTCTCGCTGAACAGACTAACCGCTCGCACAATGTAATTCTAGGGGTTGACTGATTTCAGGACTACCTAGGGTCTATAATAAATTTCCGATACTTGCACCTAACCCACGAGAAATGCCTGTGGCAGCAGATATCCTTGCGTCGACTCACAGCCAACGTTAGTTTGCTGCCACAAACTAGTCTTTTCGCTGTCTTCGCATGCGAATCTGACCAGACAGACTTCGGAATGGCCAAACGCAGCGATTCCGTGTTACTAGACCACCAGCATTGCGCATATACAGGCACTGGTGACCTTATCGACTGGTATGTGGCTATCACGGCGACAAATTATGGCGAATACTTCCTACCTAAGCGAAAGACCGTAGTGCATAACTTATGGTACATTGTCCATAACGACAAAGGATCCAGGGTGCTCACGGCAGAGCGTGCATATACAATCACAGCTGAGCATACAGGACGCTGGAGCGTCCAACGCCCTCCCTGTCCTATCGCTTCTCTTTTTGGCTTTTTCGTTGCTTCTAATTACCGAACATTCCTAAAAAGCACGATAGCTTTACTTCGAACAACAGAATTAGCCAGTAAAATTGATTGTCGAACAAGTTCATATGCGTCCATGCTGAATATTTGTGTTCAGGCTTAGTGCGCTTGCACCCTTATTAAAGCGAAACTTTCTTTGCCACTTCCTTCCCATTTCTCACAGCTGCTGCTGCTGTGGGCTCCTGCGGCTGCTGCTGTCCGGCACGCCGCTGACGCCGGCCACGTCAGTACGTAGTTGAGACGCACGTCACTAAGCTCGGCCGCGTCGGGACGTGGTCGAGGCGTGGCCATGTCACAAAAACATAAAAGGCATGCGCTTTCAGGTGTTTTGTTTCATGACATTTGTTTATGAGCTACCATTCTCAAAATTCGTATGAATAACTTTGTAAAGAATGTAATACAAGGTATGTGTCACATGCAGGGCCTGCGCGGTTGTGGTTCCGAATGATTATTCGCCAAGCGAGGCCCACGCCGTTGACACCGGATTTCCTGCGACACAAGGCCCATAACGCTATCGCGTTAGTACATCACAGGAGGGTGGAACAACGGAAAGACGACGAGAGTTCCTGTCAAGATTTACGCCCCATCGCATCTGCTCAATGCCCTCTGGGCGCCTAACTAGGCATGATACCCTCATAAACGCTGTGCAGGAGCTGCCGCGCTTGTCTCCGTGCTCACCCGCAACAGCAACGACAGTGGCGAGAGGAGGCAGGGAGAATGTTAGCGAGGGAAAAGAGAGAGAGAAGGGATGCAGTTTGGTGAGCTACAACGCTACAACCCAGAATGGCGCCGAAGCGTGCCGATGAGATGAAGGCTCGCATAAAGCGTCGAGCGTAGCAAGCACAAACACAAGCGGAGCAAGCCAGGTAACATTTCACATCCCGTCACGACTGTCGTATGCCGTCAATATATCACAGCCAAGTAACGTCAATGAACGCAAACAGCAGAAAAGCTTCGTTTACATCCATTCCCACTGCGTGGGATCTGCATTTTTTATTCACTATGAGTCACGCTTCGGTCCCTCTCTACTAGTACTTTCAGAGGAAAGCAAGGTACACTGGGGCCACCAGCCATGCAGATGTGAGAGCTGAGCTGGAATTTGCGCAGAAGAAGATGGGCAACGTTCCCTGATAATGTGAAGGTAGGCCGAAACAACAAAAAAAGAGATGTGGAATGGACACCGCAAACGCTAACTGGCCACTGAAAGTATGTTCAAGGAAACAAGAATTTAAACACCAAGCAAAACTGCGCAGTCGCGACTACAGCAACTTTTTGCGAAACGCATTGCTATCCCGAACCACCAAGTGATTACTAAGCCGACTTGAGGCCTGTCTGGCAGCATATATATTTTGTTTCAGAGAGGAAAAATATTATTCATACCGTGTTATTGGAAGGGCCACAAAAAAAGTTATTGAACCTTTGACTAATTCATAAATTTCACCCGTATGATGGCATTCCTTTCACAAGGAATGTCATCAGTTTTTTGCTTGAGGTAGCTAAGAAATGCTAATGGCACTAAACATGTATGGAGCAGAAGATAGGGGTCGAGCAGCCCGCCGCGTCTCTGTGTGTAAGGTGCACTGCAAAACTGCTGTCACATAATACTAGTGCGCTCCTTGCAAAGAACACTCTGCGTCTTACGCGGTGGAGTGAGCACTAACATTCTTTATTGTTGTAAACCAGTAGGACGGGAAAGAAATATTGTTGGCGTTCTCTGTGTCAATAGGATTGCACTTGCATACAAGCGGACGTTGAATTCGCTACCGCAAAGCATAATAGATCCAGCATTATGTTATCTAGTGTCGTGATCTACAATATTTTCTGAACACACAGTAAGTCTGCAAACACAAATTCTGAAAGCTAGTAAAATGACTAAATATGTACAGCATGGCAAAAATTATCTACGCTAAGCAATGTAGTAAATACATTTGTTAGCGCTCTTAGAGTGTCGGAAGGCGGCATTATCGCATGCTGGGGTTCTTTTATGTGGTATACGCAAACGTCGTCGCTTGGTCCAAACAAAATCTTTTCAGGAAGTGTTTATGAAACAAGACACCCTGTTTGACAGTTTTGTTTGGATGCGACCATGTCTAGACATATTTTTTCACTGGGAAGAAATAAAGTCTCGGAAATGTGAATATCCGAAACAAATAAAACTGAGGCACCTGTACTGCTTCTTGTACTGATTAGCGGCAAAACTTAGACAAAGCGGACAGAGCTGGAGGCACACACAACCACTAATCATATACACACAAGCACTGCCAACGCGCGTTCTTGTATATCTCAACTTTATTCAATCTCGTGTCATCATTCCGCGCCAATCACCAGAAAGATTGCCGTACCTAGCAAGGCTGAAACTCAACTCTTGTCATTCAATACATAATATGGCATCTGTGTAACAAAAGCAAGTTTACAATTTCAATGCCTTTTAAATTCAGTTGCATTTTGAAAACATGTGGTTGAATTTGAGACAGTAAAGCTCAACAGACGTGCTAGTGTGTGCACAGACGCGCAAAGATATTCATTTGGATGACAATTTTTTCAATATCTCACCTTTCGAGCTGTATCCATATCACGTCTTTGTCCTTCGGTGACGGTCCCTTCAGGTGCTTCAAAAGAGAGCACAAAAGACATCGAAGAGTTAAATAGAAAGCCGTGCCTATTGAGGCATTTAGACGTTGATAGGTATCTGCACGCACACTTTTAAGTATGCGTGCGTAACCTATTACATTTTTATAAATATTTTTAAATATCGGCTTACAAATTTTATTGTGTCCTCAAGCATATTTGTAACGATATCGCTACCATGCAAAAGAAAGTATTGCACGGAGTGAACACTTTAAAGGAAATGGTAATATACATTGCGTAAAACTGTGACCTAAGCTCTACCAGTGACCGTCAATGCATTGTATGTCAGGAAAACCGTGTAACGCTATGGGAGAGCTTCACATAGCGTCCGCAGTCGACGCACCACGGCGCTGGCGCAAGTAGAAAATGTAGAGGAGCAGATGCCGAATGGACGCCACAGACGTTCTGTGCGTTCTGCGTGTCTGCCTGCATAGGTTTGTGAGCATTGTCGACACACGTTGCAAACCGCCAACCTATTGATGTGCACTGGGGCCCTATAACGTAAAACTATTCCAATATGTTTCTATTCCAATCTCCTGACGTCAAATTTGCGTAACCACCAACGCAAGCACCAGGCGATCACCCGCAGGGTTGTTTGAACAGACCAATCAAACGCTCTCCTCGTTCATAGGAGGTCACTTTTATTTGCTTGAAAAACGAATAACATTGCCTACACTGAGCGGCTTGTCGTGTCTAATTGGCTGACAAGAAGCGGGGAGAACGCTCAAGTGGAGAGGGATTCGATGGGGCCGAGCCACTGCACTGAAAGTCGATAGCCGGAAGAAGAGGGTGGTGCCGACGTCTACGATTGGTCGGCTTTCCCTTACTTAGCTTGTGGTGGCTGGTCGAAAATCGCGGTGGCATGCAACGGAAGCTCAAGAATGGCGCTAAAACGGACCCTCAGCAAAGAAGAGTTCGCAGAATGAGAAGGTAAACGTGCCGAAAGTGCTCGAAAACGTTGCACGGCCACGCAAGAAGCTTTATTATACGCAAATACACCCATTCTCTCCGGCAGGTGCGAGTAGCCAGCGTCTGAGCGATCGGCGGCAGCTATCTTTTATTCCTTTCGGAACGGGACAGCCTGCGGCTATTCCGAAGAAAATTCAGTTTTGTTCGGCATCTTAATGCATCTTCATCGCGTACACGTCACTTTGACGCGGTGAGTTCTTGCGGTTTTGTGACGTCGCGTGACAGGCATGTTAAGTGGGTGCAGCCCGAAAACTTTTTACCAATAGACGAGGGCTAATGGCGAAAAGGGGTCGAATCAGAAATAACTGTTTTTCTTTTTTCTGTCAAATCATGCATAATCAGTGTGTACACATCATATCAGATGGGGAGGTATCGCGGTTTTCGTGGCGTCGCGTGACAGACAGGTGAAGTGGGGGTGGTCGAAAAAAGTTTTTGACTAATCGTGAAGGGCTGATAGCAGAATTGGAATAGAAAAGTTTGGAATAGTTTTACGTTATAGCACCCCTGTTCACGAACGTTAACGCGAACAATTTGGAAATAACTACAACGCCTTCTTTTATTCCCAGGTTCATTTACGTTCGCAACAGTGCCTTAATTCATAACCCTTTCAGTCACGGTGGCTCCACACGGAGGTGCCACTTTCTTCGTTGCCTCTTCCATCAAAAAGCGAACGAGTCACGCTGCACACTGGTGCCACTAATATTTCAAACATAAATAAACGTAATGAACCCCATCGGATATGAAGCGGCGAAATACTACTGAAGACAAAGGTGTTTTGAATATGGAATGACTTCAGGTTTTACGGTTGCTATAGTTTGTCGCTGTTCAAATATCTCTTTTACAGCAGCTTCAATCATTCAAAACAGGTAGAAACTCCTGCTTTATGTAAAGAAAGAGCTACTTTTTTTAAAGAAAAACAGTTACTCAATATGCAGGGTTCTCTTACTGAATTGTTTTGACCTTTTTTTCATTCACGTCCCCTTATCGATTCTTTTAGTATTCCTTTTATTTCGAGTGGCCGTGATATTTAAATATCGTACAAAGATCGCCTTACGCACTCATTGATAGTGATGATGGTAGACGGTCAGGTTTCTGGGCCATAGCCAGCGGCATCGATCTGGAAATCATGCCGCATCTTGGAGTGATTTTCCGGATATCAGTGATTCCTAGTTTGATGCCACATCAATATACTTTCATTCGGGGGAAGCTGACCCACAAATGCAGCATGGACTGTTTTGTATTTGAGAATTTTGTCTGCGCGGCAGTTTAGCATTGTTTCTTTTGATGTCATTCCTCAATTGTTCATTTCAAGTCACCGTCCTTGCTTTAAACGTCATCCGACTGCGCGGAGTACGAGCCGAAAGACCACTGGCGTCAGTAAATCCAGACGCCACTTCCTTAGCGAAGCAAGTACGAGAAGTGTGTTGCGCAAACTAGGGTGCGCTGCCGGAAATGCCATGTTTTCCTGGACATCACACTTGAGACAGACCGTTTCTTCCAATATGACAACCCCTGAACCTGTTGATGCACCGCTCGCGCAACATTGAATAAATAATTGGCATTATTTCTGCAAACTTGTGAGACGAAACGTTTTGGTGGTTCATTTGTGCCATCAAAGTCAGAGAAAAGGACATCATCATTTTTTTTTTCACCTGCGCCAAAGCATTCATGTCAAGACACTAAAGCTAGCAAAGGTAACTACGCTTTTTTTTATTTTTCCACTTTGACTTTTATTCGCGAGGACACATTCAGCCTATTCAATTTTCTTGTTCTCGCAACCCGCGTGCTGCCAGAGCCAGTCAGCGCACATGCATTTTTCGGTTCTGCCCCTACCACCACGCCGCGCAGTTAGGTGCGCGCTCGTTTTTCTCTGGCCGAGTGTATTTTCGGCTGGCAGAGTTTCGGACGCATTCTGGCTATTAGACGAGCAAAACAAACAATGGCCACTCGCCGGCATCACTGCGGGGACTCGACGGATTGCAACGTGTTCGCTCAGCGCAACCTCTCCGTAAAGTCTTGTCTCCCTGGTGTAGGATACTGAGCAGTATGCGTATGGTTATTTGTGGACCAAGAGTCTCACGCTTTCGTCGATACTCCATCGGTAGGCACCCAAAGTAGGCAATATATTGTGGACAACATGCTTTTCTACGCGTTATTTATTTCATTTTGGTGCCCCCGCCCCAGAAAAGAAAAAGAAAAGACATTGTTGCAGCGCAGCGAATTGTAGCATGGTGAAAGTTCTATTTTGTTACTTCTTCTTTTACGGAATGTAATGGGCTATGCGACGTTTCAGTTGCCGGATTCCCTTATGATATTATTGCAATAGCCGTTATATGCACACTTCAGCAACATTCCTGCCGCCGCCACCTCCCCCATGTTCCATATAAAGTCCAAGGGCGATAACATTGTTACCGCGCGCCGCATGCTGTATGTGCGAGTGTAAGCGTAAAGGGGTTTGGGGTTGCATGGTTGAGCCAACGATGAGTACAGGGTGTAGAGGAATGGGGGGGGGGGGGGGGGGGGGCCTTGGGATTCTGTGATTTGTGAATCTGTGATTTGGCTTGGCAACATGTTTACTTGCCTTGTTGGTCGCGCTCTATATAGCGACTTTTTCCTAGATACGTAGCTCTATTGGAGACTTATACGTATATTCAATTTTCTTGTTGCGAGGCTTTGTGTATACGCACAGTGAACTTTGCTTCCAGTGACACTCTTTTACCCTTTATCAAGCTGTATCTTCTCATTTGTATATTCCATTGTATCTTCGCATTTCTAATGAAAGAGGGTGAGTCAAATGAATGTGGGGGAACCCCTCCCCCCCCGTGCAGTAATGGTTCAATTCATTATCTGCGAGGAATGCGCGTAGCACACAGGCATCTCATTTACTACAAAATTGACACGCAAGTGTGAGGACAAATGTTCTTGAATACTCTCATACACTGAGTTGAACGTGGTTACGTGACATAATGGACGCTCCAAAAGTTGAACAGCGTGGTGTCGTGAGGTTTTTGACAGCTGAAGGTGTTTCCGAAAAAGAAATTAGTCACCGTATGGCTGCCGTGTACGTTGAACGTTGCAATTCATTCGCCACTGTGAAGCGTTGGACCAAACGGTTCAAAGAAGGACGTGAAAGTTGCAAAGACGATCCAAGACCGGTACAAAGCCATCATGTAATCCTCCCCAACCAAATTGCAAGGGTTGGTGAGCTGTTCAGACAAGTACGTATGATAAGCATCGATGAAGTGACAGGGTGTGTGAACATCAGTCACGGTTCGGTTCACACCATAATTCATGAACATCTTGGTTATCGGTTCTTGTGTGCGCAATGGATACCCAAGATTTCGAAGCACCGTCAGAAGACGGATAAGTTCAGCGCTGCCTTGACTCATATGATCCGGTATCACAATCAGGGTGACGACTTCTTGCCTGCAATTGTGACTGGGGACCAATCATGGTATCGCTACTACGAGCCTGAAACACGACGGCAAAGCTTACAGGGGAAACATTCAAACTCACCACCGCCAAAGAAATCAAAGGCGGTCATTTCTGTCGGAAAGGTGTTGACTTTTCTTTCGATTAACAGGGGCCATTACTGATCGAATTTGCTAAACATGGAGAGACTATCAATCGTTTCCGGTATTGTGAAACGCCTGATTGCCTGCGTGTCGCAATCAAGAACAAATGGCGTAGGAAATTGACGAATGGGGTCAACTTGCACCACGACAATGCCCGTCCCTATGGTGCTGATGTGGTTAGCACAAAACTGCTAATGTTCAAGTGGGAAACGCTGCAACATCCGCCATACAGCCCAGACCTGTCGCCTTGGGGCTTCCACATTTCGGGACAATTGAAGAAACAGCTCAAGGGAACCTGATTCGTGTCAGACGATGACGTGAAAGAGTCAGTTACAGACTTTTTGAAGCAGCAACCCAAGGAGTTTTATGAGACGGGAACCCGGCGACTCGTTGGTCATTGGGAGAAATGTCTCAATGCTCGTGGAGGCTACTTTTAAATAAAGTACGCCGTTAGTCATATATTTGCATTGGCTCACTTTCATTTCCCTCGTCCTCATATATATCGCAGAACTCCTGCTTCTTATATGTGCTCTCTGTTGAGACTATAATTTCCATGCAATTACTCACAATATGCGACCGGTGACACCTGCTCTTGCGCAATTCATTGGAAAAAAGGAGGACAGCCTCATTGAGATTTTTCACTGGCCGTTGCATATGTATCAAAATGTGAACAAGGTCCTTGAATGACAAAGTTTCATTAACATATTTGTCCTCTACTTGTTCATTTGACGGCCTTTACATTTTTCATGTCAGTGGCATGCACTGCTTTGCTGGTTTCAAACTGGTGTAGCTCTAAGTTTCATGTAATATTTTCTTTACTTATTAAATAGACAAAAACATGGAAGCATTGATATCAGTTATATCGGGGGCCATTTTCGGAGCATATCGGTATATCCTTTTATTAAAAAATACATATTTTGCTTGTTTCAACAGTTCGTAGCGTTCAAGAATTCGTTTGCAGCATCTTTGGCAATGGCAATGCAGGTATTATTTGATTCCTCGACAAATTTTATAAAGAGGAATCCGAGCTGCTCCTTCAGCCCCCCTGAACAAAATTTCTGGTTACGCCACTGGTCCACACTGTCACGTTTTGCGTATACTGAAGAATAAGGTATCAGAAATACCAGCGAATCGCCACACGAGAAGGCATACGGCAAATTTTAAACCCTATCGCGAGCCCTGTGGCAGACCCTCCTCCGAAACAGTGCCCGGTTATTTTCGTGCCGGCTGGGAAACAGGAGGTGCGGTGCGACGAGGAACGTGTCATTGCCTACGCCAGCCTCATTTTCTTGTCACTGGATCGCAATTTTTTTCATAACTGAGTGCCTTGCTTTAGTCTAAGCTGTGGCGAAATTCCACCCATACATTTATGGCCACAAGTATTATATCATCACAGACCATTTGTTTGTTCTCGTCAACAAAGGAGGTGCACACTTCTGTCGTTCTCTGCGAGTTTTGCGGATGCATCAAGATGCTAACGGTTTATAACGCTATCTTGTCTAACCTCCCAACACCACCGAGCGTGAAACCGATGGCGTCCTCGTGACTATTTCGGATAGGGCTAACATACGCGCTGAACAGATCTGCGATGACACGTTACGGTACATCAACAGCAGGCATCACTCTCATGAGCCCGACCCAACGCTCCATCTGTTCGAGCTTTATAACAATAATCATTGCTGTCGCAGTGCCACTGCCGACGGCCTGGAGCTTCTGCTTGTCCTCCCTAAGCGACTTCCTACGATTATTCTCAAAGAACTCCTCGATGCTCCAACTGCCGGTCATGTTGCGGCATCCCGCACATACGACCACGTGCGGCGGCGGTTTTTATGGTCTGGTTTGGATCTATCTATCTATCTATCTATCTATCTATCTATCTATCTATCTATCTATCTATCTATCTATCTATCTATCTATCTATCTATCTATCTATCTATCTATCTATCTATCTATCTATCTATCTATCTATCTATCTATCTATCTATCTATCTATCTATCTATCTATCTATCTATCTATCTATCTATCTATCTATCTATCTATCTATCTATCTATCTATCTATCTATCTATCTTTGTGGGTAGATTTATCCGAGACCCTGCGTTTCCATTTCTCTGTGCAATATCAGTTCCCGAGAATTGTCGCAAAATTATGTTTCCACAGGATTAGGCAATCAATTAAATACATCATCACTACCACAGTGCAAAAATATACTCACGTGAGAACGCGACGGAGTCACATAGCAAAGAATGCTTTCTACAATGCGCAATTGCAACACACTGTGCTTGAGCCTTCTGGGAAAAAACGTTGAATGGAATGAAAAATCTAGAAGCGTTACATCAGAGAGGCATGCGTCTGATGCCACGTCGCCTTTCTCTGCGCTTTCAGAACCAGGTCTCTGAGGATGCAGTAAAAGGGAAGGGTGATACTCACTGCAGTTTTCATACAGCACGCAAGCCTTGTCACTCCTCCGATACGTTCCAGGTCTGCAGCCGCAAGGCCTTTTGCCGTAACCCTCATACGAACTGGTACTGCATCCTGTCCTGTAGACTCCCGGGCACGTACTTTCACTTGTCCCGCCGGTGTAGCATGGCCTTCTTTCTTCATTCGGCCGGCTGCAAGCTAATCATCCGAAAATAAGAACGTTTGCGTACTTACTAAGGAAACGTTGTCTTCCACCGTCTGGTAAAATGTATGTCTATAGTGCTTACGCTAATGTAGCTAACTTTGCCACGCAAAAAAAAAAACTATACCAAGAATGGACGGGCGGAGTGCGGTTAAGAACTGTTGTTACGGAAGATTGCAGTCTGCAGTACATTGTTCCATTGTTTAATTTTGTTTGCTTCATATGCAATATTGATGAAACGTATCCGTAATTATTTTTATTATTTTGCTCTTAAGGTGAGTTTGTGTGCTTGAGAAAAGTATTAGACTCTCGACGATTTAGGCGGCGTTAAGGCCGAGGAATTGTGTTATCGACACAAAGCTGAACCTGTAATGAGGAGCACGAAGAGAACACTTCTGAAACTGTGCCCTTTGGGGCGTTTCTTTTTGTTTACTTCATTTTAAAATGTCATCTTTTTTATCAGACCGCCAGGTTCCTTACATGGGGCTAATTTTCAGCTTCAGGTAGATAAGCGCTTGACGGTATATATGCAAGATTTGCAAGATGCAAGAAGAAACAAAAATATGCCCATTTACCTCTAGCATGTACGGGCATGGGTTAATTAGGTTTGCACAAATAAAACCGTCAACAATTACACTATAAACATGGGGAACGCAAGTGCGGGGAATTATCGGGAACGCAGAAGTCTGGTGCCTCTAATTCAGGTCATCAACTTATTCCGTACAACAGTGGAACCAACGCCGGAAGTTTACCAGGAACTGCGCATGAACATATGCTGCATGAGGACACGGGCACCTATTTCTCATTTTCTCGGGGACTGCATTTCACCCGCTAACAACTTAAGTAATCGCTCAGCCCAAGACGCGCCTGCGTTATTGGAACCTACTGGAATGTTATCGATGGGTCTATGCGTTGCCTGTTGTCACCGAAGGTTGTATAATATAACTGCATACGCGACGCGAATTGTTCAGTACTTTCTGGAAGACACGCGGGCACCAGCGATTACTCTGGAAACTTCGATGACTCCTTTTTAAAAGCCGGCGCCCTTCCATTGCAGATCACATTTCGACGATCGCAGAGTGTAATTGCCGCTATGGTTGTGTTTGAGCGTACCTTGCTTTTGTGGGCATAGGTTCACCCATCAAAAGTTATTCACAATTTCGCTGCTGCGTTTTTCATTTTCACTACTACGCGACATCTGGTGCCGGTGCTAGTCTGTTCATGTACCGAAAGCCCCCGCAAAGTCGCGACCTGATCCCGAACCGTGAAGAATACCGCAACGTAGCCGGGGACCACCGAGCTAGCCTCAGACTGTAAGGACTGCCCCTGGAGCACGGGCTTCCCTCTGAGACGACCGGGAAGATCGAGGCCGACCCAACAACCAGAATGGCAGGCCCAGCGTTCTCCATGGTGCTTCAAGAAATCAGGGAGCCACCTACCTTCGTGGAGCTTCACCGGAGGATCCGAAAACCTAGCTCGAAACCTTCGAAAGGGCTTCAACCTTCAACAACTGCACCTCTGCGTATAAGCTACGCCACGTGTACTTCTCCTTGGAATATGCCACCAGGACTCGGTTCAAGAACCAGCAGTCCATCCTTACAACGTGGGACCTGTTCCGTAGTAACTACCTGGGGACCATCGCGTGCGTTTTCCGAAAATAAATAGCGGAACTTATGCTGGAAACCGGAGGCCAACTGCCCAATGAGACCTACGTCATCTACACGAAAGAGATGACGCATCTTTTCAGGCACACCATCCCGGAAACATCCGCGAAAAAGAAAAGGTACGCTTCCTGATACCAGGCGTAGAGCATGAGCTTGAGCAACTCACCGAAGACCCTAGCTGACTTCTCGGCGGAGGCAACGACGATTGAGAAAATGTTTGAAAGGCACACTAGACAATATAACCGCCATGTGTTCTCGACGCAGTGCGCCATCCAAGCAATGGGCTCCGACGACCTCCAAGAGACCATCACGACCATTGTGCGCAAATTGCGCAAGATATTGTCTTCGTCGCAACCCCATGTGTCATCGGTCCCTGAGATGGTCAAGCGAAACTACGGTGATCATTTGGAGTTCCTCAGGTTAAGGCGCAATCGCCCCAACCCCAGCCAGAAGCGATAACGTACGCTGCCGTGTCACGTCACCGTGTCACGCCGCCATGGTCTCCTTCCACCCCCGCGGCAGGGCACCGCAGCGCCGCAATTCCGTCGTCCACCGGCACCGCGGCCAACACACCGGATCGCCGCCCAGTGCAGCGTTCCAAGGAAGACAAGCGTTTGGCGCGCCCCCGATCACCGTCCGGTCTGCTACCACGGAGAAGCGGGTCGCATCGTGCGAGGTAAAAGAAAAGACGAAGTGGAAAGCGTCATAGCTTACGCTAGCCTGCCACTGTCAAACGCGGAAGCGAATTATTTTACCATGAGGAAACAGGACAAATTGAGTTACGACGAAATTTCAGCCTTTAATATGAGGTAGGCACTACAAAGAGGTAAGCGACCAGCACGTCTTGTGTTGGCTGGCCAACCTAAATGGTCTATCAGGTAGCCTAGCCCGATGGAATCTCGATGGAAACTCCAGGAATCCAACATCAGCGTGGTGTATACGTCCAGGAAAAATCATTCTTCCGCCGGCTTCCTGTCGCGTGCCCCTATTCACCCGCCAACGCAATACGAACTGGACAACGACACCATCCTAGGAACAACTGCCGACAACTTCGCCGAACAGCCACGAGTGGACCCGAAGGCCTTCCGGAGTACTTTCTAGAACACACGCGGGCACCAGTGATCACTCTGGAGACTTCGATGACATGTATAAAAGCCGACGCCCTTGACCGGCAGATCAGATTTCGAGGATCGCCGGCTATATTCGCCGCTGTGGTTGTGGTTTGAGTCTAAGTTGCTTTTTGGGCACAGGTTCGCCCGATAAAAAGTTATTCCCTGTTTCACTTCATAGTTGTTCACTGCCATTACTACGCAACGACAGCGAAACCTATGCACTGACAGTCTTTAAATAAGATTACTGCGTAATGAATACGGCGATGATATGGACAGGCCGCTGTATGGGTGACTACGTCGAGTCTCAACTTTCTGATTTAGAGAAAGGCTGCGAATAGTAAAAAATGACAACAACCTCAAATGGGCCTGTTTATTTTTTCTAATTGAAGAAGCGCGAGCAATATTTGTGTGACACGGAAGATTTTCTTGGACGCACTTGCATGTTTTCGGGGTAATTGATCTAACGTGAAGCTACGCTACGGTTGTCCCTATGCAGATAATGTGCATTGAATATGATAGAGCATCTGAAGCAATGTAAAACATGATTCTATTTATGTTGATAATAGTTACTTTATCAAGGCGAAAAGCTTAATTGGATATATCCCCGATAGTCTGAAAAATCCAGCGTGCGGTACAGAATCTCGTGTGAGCTCGCCTCGCGCGCACATGCGTTCGTGCCACTGCTCGTGTGTTCGCCGTCGTCTTCTACCGCAGCTGGCTTTGATGACACTCATTAGGCCAAAAAGGGCAAAGTTAATTAAGATGTAGTTAATTCAGCCACTCAAACCCATGACCTCTAGTGGGAATCGAACCGTCGAGCTTCTATGAAAGTTGAACCCATGACGTTTGGTACTAAGTCGAAGGTAATTAAGACAGAGTTAACTAATATAGAGTTAGAGCACTCGAACACACAACTCTTGGGGTTAGTTAGGCTGAAGTTATGGCACAGTTGATTAAAGGGAAGCTGAAACGGTTTTCAATTTCCATGAATTGCTGGGATTGGGAAGAACAGACCTAATAAATTACGGTTCCGAAATTTTTCTCTACGTTTTGTTAATATAAGGGGCGGAAATCGCTTTCTAAATCACCCCCGCGGACACGCCTCCATCGCTTCCCGGAGCGCCGGGTGAGGTGATTGCCAGAGGGGAGAACCGGCGAGAGTGACGTCATTCGCGGGGACCGAGCTGCCGGACCGGCGTGCTGGCATGTGCTGGCATGCCTGAGGCCTCTTTCCGTCCTGCGCTTTACTGAACGACGCCACGAGAAATCTGCCGCCGCCGCCGCTCACGTTTGTTTTCTTTTGCGATTTTTGTAAACTGTTCTTTCGTGAAGCTGCGTGAGTGCCTACAGTCAAGGGCGCCCAACATGCCCTCGTACTGTGCAGCATTCGGCTGCGCGTACACAGGCGGGCGAGACGATGTGGTGTTTCACAGGTTACCGAAGGACAAGAAGCTTGCAGCGCAGTGGGTCCGTGCGGTGAGGAGAGATAAGTTCGTGCCGACGAAATCAACTGTGCTGTGCTCGGACCATTTCCGCGATAGCCGGATAGCCTTACGACAAATGCAGAAACGCGTTGTTGCTAGCGTTGCTATACTCCGTTTCATACATCAGGTGCAACGCTGTGGAAGCTTGAGATACTTCTTGCAGTGGCTGCATTCGCACTTAGAAAAAGTTCAGTGTTTCTTGACCCGATTTTTGAGAAAGCTTTCCATATATGAGCTCAGTTCTGAATGAGAAAAAAAAAGAATTTACCCATAGAAACAATCTGTGTACTAACACGGCTGCTAACACGTTCTTTTAAATCAATTTTCTTTTCGGCATTTTTTAAATGCAGCCCGTCGCGGCAGCTTGACGTGCATGCTCGCGCTAGCAAACGCCGCTGGCACGCTGTGAAGCATAGAAGGAAACGCATGCAGTAATAAATTTTGGTGACCGGACTTCGTGCGTAGCTTCCGCAGCGTTGCACCTGAGGTATGAAATGGAGTATAGGCTTGCCTAGTGACATTCGACGTATGGTTGCAGTTATCGTGTTTACCACACGGCGGTGCTAAAACTGCCTAATATCTTTATGTCAACACTAGCATGGAGCACGCATACCGATTCTTGATCGAGCCACAATCGCAAAGTCGTCGAACCCTAGTATGAATATTGCACATATAATACCTCTGGCCATCTCTGGATGTGTATGATAACAAACTTCCATGACTGTACCTCGCAGCACTGCATGTGCGCGCTTTGAAACGCGGCACTTATGTTCGCCATCGTGTATCAACACTCAAAAAAGCACGGGACTTTAGACAAGCAGCGGCAAGGTGCTTGACATCGCGGAATTGCACCCGTGTTTACAATCTAATGAGAAGCTAGTGCTTCGGCATTCTTCCAGCAGCAAGTTCCCAGTGACATTTTAGTGCATTTTTTCTCCCGTCATTGGAACATGCATCTACATGAAAAAAAAACAACAAACATACGTACCAGTTAAGATTTCCAACGCGCGAGAAGGTGCACAAATCGCTTTCGCTGTTGGCACACTCAACATCGTCGTTGCCGCCGTTGCCGCCATCGTTTTCCGTATCGGCTGTTGGTTCGAACATGTACGGCGAAAATACAAGCTGTCCTAGACAGCGAGAACGTGCCATAATGCTTACAACTCAGCTATGAAGCCAGAATAGAACAGCGTGCTACGCTCTGAAACGGCGGCGCCGACCGGCGACTGCCGCGAATGACGTCACAGCGGCCCCGACCAATCACGGGCAACAGCGACGTTCGCGCGATGCCCTGAGGCGCTGGTGCACGTTTTCTTGAAAAAACAGCCGCTTGCGTTTGTTTCCGCCCTTTTTGAACCAGATATTCGTGTTCAGGGGACTCAAAACTGTAGAGTGCCACAGAGAACTCATTTTTTTCGAAAAGTGCTTCAGCTTCCCTTTAAGGTAGCATCAATAAAAGCACTCGAACTCACGAGCATTGACGGCAGAAAGCAAGTTATAAGAAGTTCCAACACATCTGAATAAAAATGTCAAGTAATTCAATTAATGGCTCTTGAGCACGGAGGCTCTCGCCATCATTCTCTTTGGCGTACGCTAAAGTGACTGTCGATTTTTCGCCGAACCAGTTCACCCAACCAAGCTTTCTTTTCATGGCTGCTACCGATTGCAAGCAACGTAACCGCTTTATACATCGTCAAAAGCAATACTGTGATTAAGTTCTGCACCATACCTTTCTATCATTTCGTTATACAGGGTGGTAATTTTTAAGATTTCTGGCATTCTTAAATATAGCCTGATGTAGATAACGTTGTTCTAATCCTCAATATAAATTGTTCTGAGAGGTGGACATTAATCACACGAGAAACAAAAACTCATATTGAACTAATGAACAAAAATAAATAATTACATTTTGAAATAATTACATTAGGGTACATAATAAAGTTTTCGAAATGTAGCTGGTGAGTTTGCAAACCGTATCTACATTTTATGATTATCCAGAGTGACGCTAGTTTGAAGATATGTGCTATTGAACTTGCCCTAACTATGCACTGTAGTGCCACTTACTTTTTTAACAAAACGCAGTTTTATGCTTTGAGCCACTAAAGTAACAAGAACGAACTAGAACTTTACCGGAAGCCTATGCATAGCCAGCAATATTTAGACTAGAGCAGTCATCACCCGCGACATTGCAAGCAAGGATTTTTTTGTCGGACAAACGAAATGAATAAGAAGAATCTGCAGCGAAGACCACGATTATATCCACCACCTAAATTACCTTAAATCAACGCTAGCAGAAAGGAACTATCCCTAAGTTGCTCTCGACAGAGCTTATGATGCCGCGTCAAGAGTGGAGAGACAGTCGTAATTGGCGAAAGAACTGCTCACACTAGAATCTGACAGACCGCCGGCCTTTATAACAAAATATTCTAATGCACTCCCAAACATAAACAACATCCTACGAAAATACCACCCAATATTATCAAGTAACGAGCGTCTGAGAAGCGTTCCCGGATGTACATAGGGTTACCTATCGCCGAAACAGGAATGTTAAAGACATGTTAGTGCACGTAAAAGTCAGCCAACAGCATTCCCCCGTAATAAAAGCATGTTGTCGCCCCAGGTGCAAAACCTGCAGTCACCTTCAAAGTGACATTAAAATTAAAAGCACCGCAAACAGTTATACACATGAAGTCAAATCTAGCTTCACTTGTACATGTTCGGATGTGATTTATATGCTTGAGTGTTCCTTCTGCAAGAAACAACATATCGGTGAAACAGGACAATCGATGAACGTCAGATTAAACCGACACCGCGCGTACACAGCTAAAAAGCTTCCCAAAGCCGTCGCCGATCATTTCAACCCACCAGGTCATAAATTTGATGAACTTAATCTCTACATCTTAACAGTGAAATCTCCGTTCTGAGCGAGAAAGAAAATGCAGAGAATCATACCTTATCCATAAGTTCAAGACACTGCAACCAATGGGGAACCAGCGCTGGTGGTGGTGGTGGTGATAAACTTTATTGAAAGGGGGAAGGGTAAAGAGGGACGTGGCTGAGGGTTAGGGCTCAAGTAAGGCCCTGGGCCTGCTTGGCCTTTTTCCGCCCAGTTCACCAGTTCAAGTTGTCGGTCGACGTCCCCGGAACTGAGCCAGGCTGTCCAGTCAGTCTCGCTGCTGACGGGGGGATGAGAGAACGGGAGCCAGGTGCATTCCCACATTATGTGTGTGAGTGTTCCTGTTTCTGAACAGAGCCTACATTTGTCGCTTTCCCTGCCCCCTGTGATTTTGCTAATGTATTTTGGGTGTGGGTATGTGTTTGTCTGAAGTCGCCGAAACGCGACCGCTTGCGTTTCGTCGAGTTGCTTGGCCGGTGGTGGGAGCGCGCGAAGCCTCAAGCGATACTGATGGGCTATTTCATAATAAGTCTCGCAGGGTTCCTCGTGTCTCTCCTCCTCATTCACGCCGTCCGCATCCGCGGACGAGGCTCGGCGCGCGAGATCTCGAGCCAGACTGTGAGCCGACGCGTTGCCGGGTACAGCCGCGTGAGCGGGGGTCCACACGAGGGTTTTCAAGCCGCTTAGGGGGCGTCGTGTGAGGACATGGTACGCCTGTTTGGAAATTCTACCACGGACGAAATTGCCGATGGCTTGCTTGCTGTCGCTGATGACGGTATTCGCTTCCGCATGCATGGCCATGGCAATCGCGGTTTCCTCCGCTTTCACCACTCGGCCAGCCGGGATTGTTGTATGTTCTTATAGTCCTCCGTTGTGATCCGCTACCACCGTGGTCA
Organism: Dermacentor andersoni; assembly: GCF_023375885.2. Classification (NCBI taxonomy): domain Eukaryota; kingdom Metazoa; phylum Arthropoda; class Arachnida; order Ixodida; family Ixodidae; genus Dermacentor; species Dermacentor andersoni. The sequence continues at coordinate 37,175,718 of NC_092821.1, read as the reverse complement.
TGAGGTCGCCGCGAGGGTGTCTGGCTGCGTCTGTGTGGGCCACTCCATCTTGCGAGCCGTAGCATTGCCAAATGGCTTCACTACGGGCATTCCGACGGCCCTGATGGAACTCGGGGTCCATGTTGCGGGGTAGAGGTGGGGCATAAATATGCCCCCTGACCTTTACAGAATACGGGACGATTCCAGCGCTGGATAGGCGGCGCGTTGAAAAGAGTGCGTTGCACGCCGCCCTGGCGACGAAACGCGGCACATTCCAGCCGCTCGACCAGACGACACACACGTGCGCGGCCGTATTATAGTTCGCATGTTTCCGTTTTCGCGCCGCTTAAACAGACAGTTTTCGTAAAGACGCTAGCGCCATCAAGTGAAGAAATGACGAAAGAAGCTTTTTAAGCTTTATATATTTTTCAGTGTGTCGCGGCGAGCACGTGCGTTTCTTTAACGGTTACACCGTGTGCCGTTGCCATGCTTGCGTGGCAGCCTGCCTCGCAAATCTTGCAGCTATGGCTCCGGTCGTGCTGCGCTATGGTTTCGGAAGTATTAGTTAGCCTGAAGACATTCCATATTTCTCTGGCTAGACATAAAAAAGTCTCATGTTACTTCACCACAGCAGTCATGGAGAAGGAAGCTTTATCGCATCAGCTGACTCGCGCAAGCAAAGGTTTGAGTGCTCCGCTGCTGGATCCGTAACAACGCTGGTTACATTTAGCACAAATTATATAAATTTACCGGATGCATCTCAGCGCCGCGTCCTCATCTGCATGCGCATATTTAAAGACACATAGGCAGCTTAGTCGCGCGTGCGCCGGCAGTACGCGCACAGAACTCGTATTACAAGGTAGCTTCCTTCCCACATAATTCTTGGCAATAAATGGATAATATTTACCTTTCGTATCGTTCGCTTGGTGCGGTGGCGTTGGAAGGGGCTTGGCAGTGGTATTGCGAAGGAAGAATGGTTTGTACATATGCCGGATGGTGCATGCTATTGCTCATTTTGTTTCCGACGGAATGCCGACTGCAGATTCTGCTGTTTGGTACTGTCTGCATTGGCTGACCGTCTTCACTATCGAATAAACCAAGCACACACGCGAAATTCGAGTTAGAAACCAGCCCGACACCGCTTGACAGGGCGACAAGACGGGAACTTACTCCGCTCGCCTGACTGCTTGGATCCAACGCCGTCTCCGTTCTTGTTCGTAGGGCTTAGATGGAAAGACGCAGAAGGATACATCCTCCCTCATCACGACGTAGTTGCGGCACTTGTATACGCAACGCTAGCGTCGGCGTCCTTTTGTTTTCCTTCGACTTTCAGGGCACGCAACGCCACCACCAGTAACAATTTTCGTCCGCGGGAGCGGCTGCATTGTGCACGTTCTGACCGCCAGGGCGGTGCTGCAGGCGTCGTGAAAACTCCAGCGCTGGTTCCCCATAGGCATAAACGTTTCAAAGGGACCTTTAGAATCTATTCGCTATGCTAGATTTCAAGCTATAGGCAACAACACTTAGTTTGGTTTATTGTCGTATCCTCTTTCTTGTTTTCTTCTTTCTTCTTTTTTCTTTCCTTTCCTTTCCTCTGTTTTTTTTTTTTCAGCCGGCGTGTCAGAGCCCGTTGACACGTGGTTGACGACGGGGGGGAGGGGGTTGGGGGGGGGCCTGGCCTTGGCCTTGTGCACAGCAATCCTTTACTCTCAATTCGACACGTTAACACAGCTTCCCTCGTTGCCGCACCCTCCCGCCTTACACCCTTTAGAAGAACCCCACCTATATTTACTGTGGCGAAGAAAGCATATGTCGCCTTGAAGAAGAGAAGTCCACTTGTCGAAACGTTGGCTCCTGCTTTCACCTTGTTCTCGTTTTGCTCATCGTCTAGAACGCCCATGTATTTCGTTCCACACATTGGGAAATAAAATCTCGAAAGTGGTGTTATCCTGGAAACTAATTTCAGCAGTATATACCTTGCAAGCTCACTAGCTACAGTTGTTGAATTGCAAAGTATGCCATACTGTAAATAAGTGAGAAGTTAATTATTGATTTTGTTTTACATATTTGAATATTTACTTCGATTCCTCATAATAATGATATCCGCCTCTTCATATAATAAAGCTCGAGGACTAGAATTATGCTATGTGCCCCAGGCGATATTAAAAAATTCCGTTAAACTTCATGATCACCCAGTACTCCGAATGCAGCGGGGAATAACATGAGAAAAGCTGTATCTGAGAATTCGACTCCATTAGAAGCTTTACGTTAACACACCAAGTTCATGTACAAGCACAATTTCAGTATTTCGAACTTTTTATTTGTTGGGAATTTTCAAACAAGCTGAACACACTAGTAATATCTCTGCTTTGGACGTGGGCTTTCTCTATATACGGATGTCATCTCTCTTTTCAATCTGTTTCTTTATTTATTGGGCTAATCAAAACCAAGCATCCTACAATCCGCCGAAACGCACTTTCAAGATTTGCTCTCTGTTTTACAGCGAAGCTATATATAGCTAGCCGATTCGTCCGTCTGTCCGTCTGTCGCCTGTACGCTGAAAACTCCTCCGGTACAACACCTTGCGTGAGCCCGAAGTAAAAGAGAAAGAGAGGCGCGCGATCGGCTGTGCCAGTAGTGGCTTCATTGCTCTCCGTCGCAGCAGAGCGCGGGCGCAGCAGTTTTTCTCCGGCTCCGAAAGAGGTGCGTACTCCTGAGGAGCAGGCAGCTTTCGATCAGCAACTCCGTGAGGAGAAGCGGAAATGATCTCGTCTACGCCGTGCCGATGCTGCAGCCCGGGCACAGGAAAAGGCTCGTGCAGGCGAGCGCAAGCAGCAACTGCTTACCGCGGAGCCGGCTACCTACCAGGTCATTATTTCAGGATCCACCGATATTAACCCAGTTGTAACTACCTAAGCCGTACGTTTCAGCTACGCTGGGGAGCCATTCCCATGGAGTATTTGGGCAGTTATTTTTTTTAGTACCTTGTTCGCCGAAACTTGTTTTCAGTGCAACATAACGCATCGCGATCCTGTACGCAAGAAGGGGCATGGTTTTCTTTAAGTCACCTTATTTAAATTAGATCACAACATTACACTTTTTGAATAATATGCATAGCAATGACGCAGTTACAATGAATATCTTTTTCTACCTTCGCCTTTGGTGTCATTACCTCGTTGATATGTCTATGCACCCTTTGATTTGCCGAGAAGTTTAGCCACCACTTCTCCTCTTCACTCTACTCAGTTATAAACTAGGTTTGCTTTGCTATGATAGTGTTTTATTAGATTATTGTACCAGCTCTTTATTATTCCACCAAACCATTCCTACGAAAGAACTCTTACTTACGTTGACGGCGCGTGACACCTGATGAGGGGGATGCTGTAACAAAATGACGGGTTACATTTAGAAAGCAGTGTTGAAGACAGCAGTGCAATAGGCAAGAATTGCAACTTTAAACGATAAACAAGAGTCATAGGCATAGCAAAGCAAATACAGACAATAAAAAAATCTACTCTACAAGCTTTCTAGAGCAAAAACAGGGCGTGCGCGCAACGAATGCGCACTCGCTAGCAGATGACGCATTTAACAACGACAGCGAAATAGAAAACGTGGTATCCTATGATTGAATTTGAATTCTGGCATTTTACGTGCCAAAAACACGATTTGAGTATGATCCGCGACGGAGTGGGGGACTCCGCATTAATTTTGACCACCAGGGTATCCTTACCGTGCCTCCAATTCATGGGACACGAACGTTTTTGCAATTCGCCCCCATCAAAATGCGGCCAGGATTTGATTGCGCGAGCTCGTGCTTATCAGCGCAACACCACCGCCTCTAAGCCGCCGCGGAAGCAGGGTTATAAGATCCATGCCTGAAATATATATTTCTGGGGCAAAATCCCGTATGTAAAACATTTCAGTTTAAATAAAGTAGTATTTTAAGAGCCCACATGCGCATTCATTCTCAGCGCCCGCCGAGAAAGTACGCTGAATATAGCGCGCTGGGCGCCTCACTGCCCCGATCCAGTTCTCTCGCCGGGCCCTCGCACAATTTTTCCACACGCGGCGCCTCAGCGTGATAACGCCGCCGGGCCCACTCAATCTTGTTTTTGTACACTCTAGGTGCAGTCCTTGCGCGGCGCGGTAACTCATACGCTTAACGGGCTCTCAACGACAACATACCGCTGCGTCTCAAAGCCGCAGTCGAGGCTGAAAAAAAGAAACGCAAGCGCGACGAACGTGCGATTGTGGGCAAATGGGAATGCCGACGCACTTCAACTTAATCTAGCAAAAGCACGCGCCAACTACGCCAAGAAGGCGCCCGAAGGTCACGAGGCCCGTCTCACGGAAATGCGTGAATCCATATCGTAGCCGCAGAATCAGCGACTATCGATTCAATTCAACCGCAGGGCACGTCGACATAGTCTTATTTACAATTGACGATTGCTTGTCCTTGTCTTTTTTCTGACTATCATGTTTTGAGGTGATGAATAGTTCTGTGACATAAAAATTGTTACAGCGCAAACACATGCAACCACAAAGAATCAAGGACGAATTCGTCCTTGATTCTTTGTGGTTGCATGTGTTTGCGCTGTAACAATTTTTATGTCAAGTATACACCAACTCGCCCAGAAAGAAGTTTTAATGAATAGTTCTGTCTTACGCAGTAATTCGACGAACGTGCGATGTACGACTTGGTTAAGTCACGCCTGTTTTCACGTCTGGTTTTCAGGTGCTCCTTAGGGCTTGCACACATCCCTAACATTAGTTCATGCACACTTGATAGGAGTTATCTAAATTATGAGGTTGCCCTACTGCCTGCCTACAGTCGCTCGGACCCGCTGGTTACGATGAGTTAGTAACTGCACGCCTTCGCTTTTCTAGCTAAAATTCATGGATCATTAATGCCCACTCAATTTATTAAAAACTGTAGGTAATCCCTAAACAAGGAAACAAGCAGGAACAATATCTAGGCTTTATTCGTCTACTTGATCGTGGTTCGGCAAGCGGTTGTCTGACTTACCCACTGACTAAGTTGGACCGATCTGATCTAGAGTGTAGAATGTATTGACGGCACACAACAGATGTGAACATTTGCGCGCTGCAAGCCGTCGCTATACTCTGCAATAGGCCCGATGCACTCCTAAGATAACACTCGCTTCCGAGGGAGATGACGGCGAGAGTATTAGTCCTACTGATCTGAAAGATCAAGCCCCAGAACCCTAGCCCTCAACAAAACCGCGGCATGGCCTTTTCCGTCACCAACCTGGAGGTACAGTGGCCAAGAATATTTACGGACAACAGGATCTGAGAAAAAAATTGAATATATCCGCAGGCTCACAACGAAGTTTCCTGTTCTCGTTTTCAGCCTCTGCTAGTATACGCGAACAACATAGTGATCTACGGTTTCGCTGGCTACTTTTACAGGCTGCTGGGAAATTCAACGTTTTACGAGATCCTCTGGTTCGTAAACTCTTATGTTTGACTGTATGTTCCACTTGAGTAGCCGGATGTCTGTCCGCCAGGCTGGCTTTCCCCGTGTGGTGGTGAACCACTGCATTGCTACACTTCTCTTTCGTTGAATGCAAGTGCCGATCCGTACACCAGTGCTGTTTGTGCGTATTTGAACGTGTTCTTAAAAGTATGGCTGAACCTGGACTCATTGCAGTCAAAAGTCTCCATGGGCCGATTTCTATAAGGATGTCGTGTTACAGTGGTTTCTTTGGAGCTATCATGTCTGTCTTGTTCTGCAGCTTTGCCTGTTGGTGAATCGCGAAGTACACGTAGCAGGGCGCTTTTCGCACATCTGTGGCACTGAGATGGAAATCATTATTAAGTGTGTCGTCACTGTGGATAATTTTAGATAGCAAACACAATGCTACTGGCACAGGCTTATACGTGACGGTTGGTGCCTTCATAGCGCAATCCGAACCTAAAGTACATTTACCAAAACCTCGATTGGTACGTCAATTTGACAATATGTTGGAATGCATGATTAAACCTAGAATTCTGTGCTTCGTACGTGTCGCTATTGCTGCCGTACATGCAAATATATCTGCACCAAGAGACATCTAACCCCTCGGTGCTCGGTGATTATGCTCTTAGCATTTTCCAGAAAGTTCACTAAGTCACTAGTATGTATCTTTGTAACTATTTATCTATGTGCGTATATCTGCGCCTAACCCCATTAAGGCAAGGTTACACCCATGGGCAGTAAGTGGTCTGCTGTGATGATGGACCGGGTTCAATACCAACCATCATATCAGCTTGTTTAACTTGGTGTGCAACTCTTGATGTGTAGTGCTTTTCTGTTGACGTTTTTGATGCTAATTTCAGATCCCTCGGTAATCAACTTTGAGTGTGTGCTGCTATCGAACAGCCATATTTCGCGACAACTTCTGTCACTAGGTATCTGCCACCGTGTGTGCCGCTCTTCAGTAAACATATTTGATGCAAATTTGAGTCATTGGGTGTGTTCCACCTTTCACTATGATGATTATATAAAAGATATGAAACCGCCAACCATAAAACAGATTGCCACTAGAAATAAATGTACCAGTCATCATGATAAGATGGATAGAATGCCAATTTTCAAGATCACGAGGGAAGTCGGCGAAAATATCGGTCTTACGATTCCGGCAAATTCGGACGGATGCGCTTAATTTTCCCTTTATTGAATATAGTGTACGTCAATTTCAAACTAGTTCTGCCGAGCCCGCTTCGTACAAGAAATTTCATTAAAAACTGAAAGTTTGTATCCACCCGGCAGCCCGGCAGCAGCACGAAAGTTCGAGCTCCGAAATTTTACAGATTCCTGGAACTCTTGTTCGGGAAGCATTCCCAACCTCAGAGATTGCCGCATAACTGATTTGCAGAATTGAGCGTTTGTCCGGTTCAAGTTGTAGGTATTGCTGCTCCACACTGTGATCTTCCAGCATTCTTGTTACCTCAGAATGTAGAGCTACCATCCTAGAAATGTTTTACTCAAGCCTTCTTTCTACAGAGCAGTATATTTTTTCAATTGCAACTTTTCATTTCGTAAACATATCAGTAGTTTTACTTTGTTGTTCATGTGGATGATACTTCCCTTCAACAGTAAGCAGGATAAATTGTAGGGCTTTGTTTGGAAAACTACATGCAGCACTTGTGCTAGGGCTACCTAAATCTAGTGGCTGCATTCGAGTAATCGTTGTAGCTTTCAGCAGCATCTGCGCAGACGCCATCTATCACTTTGGTTGCACAATGGAAGTAGTAAAGATTACTCTAGGAAGCGTTTCACCGCAAAAGAAATATTGAAACTGGTGAAATATTAGAGGATATAAGATGGTTTAATATATTGCAATAATATGCAGTTAGGAGGCGAACTCTACAGCAGGCATAGAAACTCCATCTCTTTTTTTTTCTTTTTGATCAGCTTGCGTAGCCAACTTTCTTTTTATGCCATCTCCCATACCGAAGGCTAGGAAAAGCGTAGTATTCACGCCAAGAGCACCACGTCTCTGCTATTTCTGTACACCATTTTTCGCTGCGCGACACACTTGAAATGATGGTTTTGCGCGTTCAGCAATATATGATTTAAGGATGTTGGTTCAAGTGCTTGGTTTGCGTTATTTTCGTCAGCAGGAAGCGAGAGTCCCACCGAATGGAAGGGTGCACTGGATGTTGTTTAGAAATTGAAATGTTATCCTACTTTAGCGCAATTTCAGACAATGCAGACGCGATCGTTAGTGCGTACTTCACAGCGCGCGCCTGTCTTTGTGCAATACCGAAACCTGGCGAGGGGCTCTTTCGAGCCATGCCAAAATTGCAAGAAGAGGGCGAACCTCACGACTTTTCTCGCTTCAGTTGCTGCATGTGAAACACACTTTTAGAATTAGGCGTTGGCTAGAATGGCAGCCCAATACAATTGCAATGAAGGTTTTGCGGTATCTTTGGTTCTTCTATAAATATATATATAAAGACATATTCTATAAATTGCAGCACCTGCACGTGATCTGCTTAGATCACTTACATGCATTATCTACGTACCACAATGTCTTATTTTACTTCCTGAGAACAATGGTTAAACATGAAATAAACTTCGTTATTAGAAACCAGTGACAAAGGCGAAAAATATAAAATGTAACTAAGTATTTTTAGCCTATACTTTTTCAAGGTAAATGTGGAGTAACGTGTAGAGCCATAATATACTTGGTATGCATAACGCCGGTTGCAATCCCATTAAATCCTATTTCACATTTGGGTTCAGTGGAAAAGAAACGCGTCACACATACACTGTTTCTGATTCCTATTTTTTAGCAGAATAAAATACATAACGCACTGAATCCCATGAAGCATACAAAATGTCAAGTTCTTTCGCAAATCATTACTTACATTGGTATGTGTATGGAACAGAGAATGCCAATAATATAAGCAATACATCCAGCAATGTCTTCATTTTCATTCGGCTATTTCCCATAGCCATCAACTGTGTAGAAATATTAGCCTGTAAGAAATGTGAAGAGTCTGAGTTGCAGCATAGTCTGTCGTAAAGGTGGTACTTATACTATTTTCACGCGCACAGCTGTTATCACGCCAGAAATTTTTGTCCTAGCGCGATAAACGTACACACCACTGCTTCTCATGTTGCGACCTAAGCAATGTCTATGCCATCGTGTCGACGAAAATTTGTAACAAAAGACGAGCTGGACGTGCTGACGGTTTACTTCGACGCAACGACGGGGTGACAGATTTAAAACACAGATTTCTGCCACACGTTGGGACATTGCACATTCCTTCCCAAATGATTCAAGTTGGCATTTGAGAAGAATTTAACACAAATACACCAACGAAGAAACATATAGGTTACACTTCTAAATATTTCCGATTGCCCGGAAGCGTTCACATTTCTTTGCCGCAATACGTACCCAAATCGAGAGAGGAAGGACGACACATTTTAAACTTTTTGCGCCAGTTTTACGAAACTAAGCAGTTTACAATAACTTCTCGGCAACACTGCTTAATCGCAGTGCAACCTATCTCAGCGCCATGTTAATAAAAATGTTTTTGTGAGTAGTAATGCGGCTCCTAGCTGAAGGATCCAAGGAAGCATACTTGTATTATCATGAAACACCTGTATGTACAGCTGTTTTGTTTTCACCGTTAACATAATACGCAAACAACTATTGCTTAAAGTGCAATTCTACCCATTACGCTGGATAACTGGAAGAGGTGGGCATTACATACAATGGAAATCAAAATGTGTGAATACCTTATGAGCAAAATTTTAGTAATCAACTTTTTAACTGATTAGGTTACCACACATATTGCAATGCACGTCATAAAGCCGTTAATTGTACAAAGCACATCCACTTAAATATACTTCCCTATCCCAGGCTCTTGCGCCAACAGAATAATTTCAAAACGACAAGCACTATTAAAGTTATGTCGTGAAAATTCACGCTTGACCTAAAATGAGTCACTGTTCAAAAAAAAGAACACCGGCTTTTTTTCATTTGTTTAAGTTAAAAGAGTTACTGGAATACCAATGCATTATAACTAGAGATGGGCGAATATCAGCTTTTTAGAATACGAATAGTAAGTATCGAATATTCAATCTAATATCGAATAGTCAATGCGGACGTGTATAGTAGAACAAAAATACTTATTTCAGCATAGTAAGGCACTACGCCTACTACGCAATGTTTGCTGTATTTTCTAGTTCAAAATAATAATGTGAGCCAATTATCACGGCACCTTAGGATCAGTTTTATGCGCCCTAACATAAATGGCACATTTCGTTTGTGGCTACCGCACTCTGACTTTAATTGCAACTCTGCAGGACCCACACTTGATCGGAGTCGCAGAAAGCGTGTCTGAGCCGTACGTGAGGCTGCTCGTCATAGAAATCAAAAGCCGGAAAATGAGACATGTCTGCGTGTCTTCTGTTCGAAACAAGCAAGGCGCATGAAGACCTATTTTCTCGTATTAGCCCGAGCGTCTCGCGCATGCGCATACTATAAAATGTAAAGTCAGGGAGCGTACATGAAGCATCTGCTCTAGAAAAAATGCACTTATTTCTTTACAACTATTCTTTAGCGGTGGAGTAGAGGGTCATAGAGCATCCACAGCACATACTCTATCGAACGAGAAAATGCTCATCGACCACGACAAATCTGCGATAAACTACGGCGAAAAATTTTTAGCAAAGAAGCGAAGCCATAAGCCGCTACTGTGGCACAAACGCCGCACTGAAATGCCACGGTTTGCACAATAGTTGGCTCTGTTTGGTTGACCAGCTGCGTTCACACCACAGAAAATCGCTCGCAAATGCAGTTACCGGAGAGCTTTGCGGGTTATTGGAGGAACGATACCTGCCTTGAAATGCATTGCAAGATGAACTCACGAAAGAAATTTTTTTTTTTTTTTAAGGTGCACCTAATCTCATTGCGCGAGCGTTTTTGCATTTCGCCCCCATCTAAATGCGGCCGCCACGCCAGCGATCGAATTTAAGACCTAAGCAGTGCAATGCCATGATAGCACCTCCTGTATTTAGGCGTGCTAGTTTGTGTACTCTTTCCGCGACCATATCAATCACGTAAAGAGGGGAATTTGGGAGGCGTTGAATATTTCGCAGGAAACGCAGTTCATCCCTCCCGCACTGCGCTAAATAGTTTTATGGTGGACGAGACACTTTTTAGGAATGACGTAGTTTCTTGCTAACCATAGATTGCATATTAGTGAATTAAGCCGTAGGTGAAACGTAGCTCAGCAGTGCATGTTATCGAAACTTTATATTAAATTTTTTTTTCAATAAAGAACAACTCATATGCTGATGTTTACAATACGTCCTGCCATTTCATTTAGAACTGACGTCCCGTAGCATGAAGTTAATCAAGTACTTGTTTGCAACATTGTTGGTGACAGTTTACGATTTGAGCTCGGGTAGCTGTACAACAATGCGAGATTGCCATGCAAAGCAGTACGCGACATAACCATCAAAATTGGCCAAAATTACAGCCCGATGTTATATCATTACCATGATATTCATACTGATTTGCGTGAATTTTAAGTGGAGCAACGACAAAACTTGTCGAAGGAATGCAGAAAGAAAATTGGAAATTAAAATTGTTTTCAATTTCGCGGCGAATGCCTACATGCATAGGCAACCTACATGGGGGGACAGGGGGATGGGCATCTGCCGCCCATCGTCTGAAGGGCGGGGGGAGGGGAGGCAAAGTATGCTATTGAAGCCCTCGCCCCCCTTCGAAAGCAGTGACTATCTGCTGCACACTTGAAAATCCTACAAAACAACAACAGTGACCAAGTTGTCTTTCAATATAGTGCCCCGGCAAGTACGCTTTTTTTACAACGTATTCTCTGTTTTGGCAGTGATTATTGTCTATCGGCTTAGCAGATAGCGCTCGGCCAGCAGCACTAAGCAGAGTACGGTTCTTCCCGGCGCCAGCCGTCTGCGCGACGCGCCTTGCGATCCTGCATTGCCGAGGGGGCCTGTCGTCGGGTGGTCCAAAACAAGTTTAATCTTCCGCTGCTTGCATAATCCCGTGTTTTGGGGGCACTATAACTTATCCACCGAAGAAAACACAAAATCCGTCTTGCTTTCTTTTTATTATTTAACAGTCCGTAATCAGTGCTAACATTTAAGCTATTTTGTCGCTACATTTAGCGACTTTGCTGTCTTTTCTTGCGTCAAGCTTTTGTATTTAGTGATCGGTGACTTTTTGGCGACTTGAAGCAACAAATGGCAACATTTTGAGGGCTCGGAAGCAAGCAAGTCGCTTCAAACATGGCTCCTACGGCGCAGCTCATTATTAAAAAGCTACATGCGGGCGGACAAAAATTGCTCCATGAAGCATAGGGTCCGTGACCAATATGGAGCAGCGGATGCATTGAAATTGGCAGTGTCCCATTGTAATTGTGCTTCACAGCACAGTGCCCAATCACAGATCTAATATTGCTTTCACAAAATTCACTGACTATCACACTGTGGACGAGCTCTCCCCAACTTACCCGAAACACCATCCCGTCGCGGTATATGAAACGTCGCGCATGGTCGTGGGACATTTCATGGGGATTCAGGTGACCCGGTAATACGTCTGGTCCCATGGGAGGTCGGAAACAGACTATGCGGTGAACAATGTCATAGGGTTGTTTGCCGTTCAGAATCCTGGCTGCTTCTTTGGCTATAAATCCCGATGCGGACGCTCTAACGGCTGTTCGGGAGTCCGTGTACACCGTAGTGCGCTTTGTGTCAAGTAATGGGATAGCCATAATAGTATAGCAGCCTGTTCCGCCACGTTAACTGAGGAGGTCTTCAGCGAGGCTGCGGAGAGGAGTTCTCCCCTGTCATTGACTATTGCTACGGAAAACCTGTTGGCTCTGGCGTGTCGTGCTGCGTCAACAAAGGTCTCTGTTCCGGATATGTCCTTCAAGAAAGCTCTAGCCCTCGCTAACATTCCAGCTTTATTGTGTTGGCGAGGACATTTCTTGGAAAATAGTCTACAATAAAGGAGTCCCTTGTTTGAATATCAAGTTGCGTGGTATCTTCTTGATTGAAGCCAGGACGGAGGCCTGCCGTATCCAGCAGTCTTCTGCCTGCTTTGATGTTTGATAATCTAATAATTTGCGCTGATCTTTGTGCTTCTGTTAACTCCGAAGTTGTGTTGTGTACTCCCAACGTCATGAGTTTCTCTGTTCAAGCCGTGATTGGCACGCCGATCACCCTTTTGACACTTTCAACTTATTTTACAACCTATTTCCGTTTTGGTCCAATTGAGGGTCGCGACTATGTAAATGACCTGGCTCATGAGGAAAGCATGGTGAGCCCTGAGGACTGTATCTTTGCCTATGCCGCTTTTACTTTTGGATCCTCTCATGACAGATCCTCTCATGATCCTCTCATGTTGGAGCTCTCATGATTAATCTAAGAACGTTCTGCGTTTTCGTGGTTAGATGGGCTATAGTCTTAGCGTTGCAGCCCTTTGAGTCTATTGAAAGCTCTAGGATTGTGAGAGTCTACTGTCGGTATGGTGTGCCCATCTCTGGTACGAACGCTAATGGGCTCCTGATCGAGTGGGGTGAGTCCCCTAGCACCTCGTCTAGCCTGTCTGTACAGCAGGAGATTTTCCAGGCGAAAGTGCCAGTCCCGTACCTTCGAAGAAAGACTAACATCCAGAGCCTCCTGTAGAGCTTCTTCTACCGTTGCCTCCGATCCTCCAGGACACCAGATAGTAATATCATCAGCATACAATGTATGATCTACGGAATGAATTGCTATCACTTGCGCATTGCTTTATTAAACATAAGGGGTGAGATAACTACCCCTTGGGGAGTACCCCTTCTTCCGAGTGTCAAAGATTCATAGACTCATTGCCTCAACTTTATGACCGCGGTCCTGCTCTCAAGGAAGGATACAAAGAAGAATTTAACTCCTAAGTTCAAGGCCGGTATCTCTTTAATGATATAGTCAATAGTAATTGTATCGAAGGCCTTGGATAGATCTACTGCGAGGACCCCCTTTACATCTTTGCTTTGAGAGTAAATTATCTGTGTTTCGAGCAGGAGCATGACATCCTGCGTTGAAAGCAAGGGCCTGAAACCAACCATATTATACGGGAATAGTTCGTTCTGTTTGATGTCTTGATATCCTGTTATGCACTGCATGTTCCACTACTTTGCTAATGCAAGAAGGGAGATAGGACGGAGGTTCTCCAAGCTAGGTGATTTATCTGGCTTGAGGAATTAGGACCACTGTGGCCTTCTTTCAACTCTCCGGTACAAAACTCTCTTCCCATACCTCATCTATGTCCTTCGCTAAAGCTTGAAAGGCTTTGTCGTCCAAATTTCGCAAGAACCGCTTTGCAACTCCGTAGGGGCCTGGGGCAGACCTTCCGTTTAGCTTGTGCAGCACTTCCCTGATCTCACCTTCTGAGAAGGGGGCGTCCAGCTCTGGGGCAGGCGCGCCCTCATACTGAGGGGGGAGAACCTGAGCTTTCGCCAAGTGGAAGGCATTTGTTGGCTAGTTTCCGAAATATACCAGGTGACAAATGGAGACGCACTAGTTACACCTTCTTCACGCTGCACTTCACAAGGAATTCACGTGGCCCCTTGTATCGTCCGGCTTTTATGTGGCCTGCAACACAGCCCCAGATCCTGTGCTGTTGCCCAGAGGTATGATAGTGGCAACCTTCACCGACTCTCCACTGATCTCTGACCTACGCAGCACTTCCCCCTTCTTCGTCGACAGTACCAGCTTCATGTTTGGATTTTTCTTCTCTCCGAGCCATAACTCGTTCTGACCTAACCGCTGCACAGTAAGAAGCGTTACCAGCCTTTTTTGGTTAAGCACAATCCTCCTTTGATAGCTATGCCACCGCACTGGGTCAGACATCTGTCGCTGCACACCCCATCGAAATCGAACGTTCTGCAATTATACACCGTCGCACTTATCGTGCTTCGCAGTCGGAACGGAACGTCATTGAAGAACAAGTTCATGACATGCCAACACGAAAAATTGTTTGAGCTTCATCTAGTTTCTGGCCTTCTCCTGTCGTCGTGGTGAAAAAAAAGATGGTTCCGTTCGATTTTGCGTTCATTACTGAGCGCTCAATAATATTACATGCAACGATGTGTACCCTATGCCTCGAATTCAGGACCCCTTAGACATACTGAAAGGAGCGGAATATTTTTCCAGCCTTAATCTGTGGTCAGGATTGGCAGATATTGGCAGATTCCATGGAACGATGCTGAAAAAGAGAAAACCGACTTCACCACGCCGGACGGACTTAATGAATTTAATGTAATGCCATTTGGCCTCTGCAACGCTCCAGCCAAGTTTCAGCGTATGATCGACACTGTTCTTCGTGGCCGAAAATAGAAGGCCTACCTGTGTTACCTGGATATCATCGTCGTTTTTTCTTCCAGCTTCAGCCAACATCTGCAAAGATTAGACGAAGTTGTCGAATGGCTTTCAAATGCTGGCCTACAGATGAATACTAAAAAGTATTTGCCAACAGAAGCATGAAAGTTCTGGGTCATGTCTTTTCAAAGGACGGCATCGAATCAGACCCTGAGAAGATTGCTGCTGTGCTTCAATTCTCTTGCCCATCGAAACAGAAAACATGGTGCAGCTTTCTCGAGCCCTCGCCTTTTACTTTCGCCGTTTTATGTGCAATATTGTACAATAGGAGCTGCTCTACATAAGCTACTCATCACCGGTGCCTCTTTCACATGGGCTGGAGAGTGTGAGTCAGAATTTCGAGCCCTTAAGAAACATCTCACTTGAGGACCGCTGTTTATTCACTTTCATGAGAGAGCGCCCACTATACTTCATACTGACGTAAGTGCACAATGCATCGGAGCAGTGCTCCTGCAAGTGGATCCCGTATCTCAAGAGCAGGTTGTGGTGTACGCAAGCCGGACCCTCTCGCCATCTGAGCGGAACTACACCATCACAGGACAGGAATGCCTAGCTATATCTATTCAGAAGTTTTGTCCGTTGCTGTACGGTCGCCACTTCACCATCGTTACCGACCGTCATGTTTTGTGTTGGCTGTCATCTATGAAGAACATGTCAGGAGGCCTGGGAATGCCTGCCCCAAACCAGCTCTCACTAAAGTCACTGCATCAAGCTCAGCTTTCTTCACGCTCGAATTTCAATTTCGCTAAAATGCAATTTCATTCCTACTGTCGAACTCTCATTGATCACCTTCGCGCCTTCGCGCTTGCGATGCCAGTTTCACCAATTGCGCCTTCAAGATTGGCTGCTTCACCGTTATATTTATCATCCCACAGGTAACAAGTGGGCCCCAGTCCTACCTCGCTGCGTTCGTCTTCGAGTATTAGAAGCTTTTCACGATGACGTTGCCGCCGGCCACTTAGGCTTCCATGATACCTACGACTGCATCAAGACCCGCTGCTTCTGGCATGGATTGTCCACAATGGTACCCAAATACGTTGCCTTGTACGCGTGGTGTCTGCGCTGTAAACGCTCCACATCCCGTTTTGCCGGGTCTCTACAGCCGCTCCAATGTCCGACCAAGCCTTTCGAATGAGCTGAAATTGACTTATATGGTTCCTTTCTGTTGACGCGCTCCGGCTACCGTTGGGTTGTCACTGCTGTAGACTACTGACAAGATACGACGAGACTTCACCTCTTCGATCTGGTGCTGTTTCTGAGGTTCCTGACTTTTTCTTCCGATCTAGTTTTACGCCATGGCCTCCTCGCGTTCTTTTCACTGACCATGGTACAGTCTTGAAGGTGAAGTGAACTGTCTGGGCAGTGCCTGCGGAATAAACGGGTCTGCTAGCTCTGCCTGTCCTCGGCGTCATCCTTCTCTCACAATATATATATATATATATATATATATATATATATATATATCATATCATGAGAAGCCAACGAACACTGACACCGATGACAACATAGGGGAAATTACTTGTGCTTAATAAATGGAATGAAGAAACGATAAATTAATGGAAATTAAAGTGGATGAAAAAACAACTTGCCGCAGGTGGGAACCGAACCCACAACCTTCGCATTTCGCGTGCGATGCTCTACCAATTGAGCTACCGCGGCGCTGTTTCCCCATCCACTGTCTTGGGTATATATATATATATATATACATATATATATATATATATGTATATATATATATATATATATATAATATTGTAAAGGAGGGCCTCTGTCTAATGTTCTCTCTGTAACTGCTGAATGTTTGACCCGTGTCCTGTGCGCGTGTGCGGAAACACTCCTCGGCTCGGAGTTAGCGGACGGCGGGACGCTTAAATACATTTGTAAAAGCCGCCTTGAACGTAGACCATGTTCGGAAATCTGCCTCATGGTTCTTGAACCACAGGTTGGCCACGCCCGCGAGGTCACGCCCACGGCGTTGGTTAGCTTAGTCGAGTCATCTCCATTGTTATGAGCGCTCACCCGCTCGTAGGACGCAAGGCAATCTTCAACGTCGTTGTCTTCCGTCCCAGCGAAGATGGTGGGATCCCGCTGCCGAATAGAGCCAGCGCAGAGAACATGCCACGACGGGAGCGCCTGCTGGTCGGCGTCAGGCATAGCGGAAGGTAGCGTCCGAGTGCGGAGTTCCAGAATGGTAGAGTTGAAAGGGACCCAGCACTTCCTCCAATTATAAAGGAGGTTTATTACACGATGGACGGATGACGGGTAGAGCGCTTCAACGAGCACAGTCTCAAAGATCAAGCATGCATTCTTCGAGGCGTTCCTCTTCATTGCGATATATATATATATATATGGGCATGTTCAGATAAGAACGGTAATCGAGGTCCCATGACCATTTTTTGTTTTTAATGAAATTTTTATATCTGATGGCCAAATGTGTCCACACAAAGGAATGAACCTTAGTTTTGCAAGGAACTTCGTAGTTTTCTCGGAAAGAAATAGTATGTCACAAGCGGTGGACAATGTCGTTTTTGCCACTTCGCAAAGTTGCCAGTTTGGAGCCTCATTGCATGCACAGTAATTTTTTTTCCGCACATAAGTACTTGTTGGTTATCTCTTTGCAACGTGTACTATACGAACGAATAAAAAAACTTTTTCTTGCTGTGTCAATCTTCTAAATAAAAAATCGCAAACTTCGCTTCCGGAGCTGTGCGGTGCAAAACAGGCACTTTTCAGGGCAGGCTCAGGGCAAGATGCATAAAGATCTCCACACTGAATCTATTTCTCAGTATTTTCCAGCTACTTTTACTCCCTTTAGGCAAGTTTTGTAGTTCTACACTTGACAGATATTTTTCAATATGGCCTCAAATTTGGCCGAAGTTCAAAAACGTCAAAAAGGTGACAATTTTGCCTTGGATTTAAAAAAAAAAGCATCATCATCGAATTTCATTAAAATTTGCCTGAATAATCCTCAATACTCGATAATATTAGGGTACCAAAAAAGTGTTGCATTATATTGTTTTAAAGTATGAAAATTAATACAAAACTGACTTCATAATTTCAATCCCTACGATTGCTCAGTATTTTCTCTTAGGATGCGCTATTGTGAGAAGCTGGATTTAGTATTGTTTTTTTTGTGGGTAAGTTTTAAATGTTACAGTTGCTGAGTTCATAAGTGTAATTTTTAAGTTTTTTGTTTCTCTTACAATCAAAGGTCTAAAGCTCCTATTCGCTTTCGTACTCTTCTAACAGTGGGACTTAAATTACTGTATGCATATTTGAGAACGTTAACTTCTAGTGACGTCTGGTTAATGGTCGTTTATGCAAACATTTATTGCACCCATCGCTACTCTCAAGATGCCTTTAACGAGCTGCCGCCGCTCCATGGATGAACCGCGCTTGGCAGCCGCTCCTATAGCTATATAACGCCCGGCGCGACCCTAAAGCCTCGGCCACCGCACCGAGGCTTTAGCCGCCGCTATCATCTTTCCATCGCAACGCACCGAACGCCTGGCAGTTATACCTCAGCCTTGGACCTTCGACCGAGACAGGCCCGATGAGCGGATGTTGTCGTCCGGATCTCGAGTTTCGCGTGTCGTTTTGCAGGCATGGTAGACGGTGGGGTCGTTTTCTGTACTCACGTGGTTTCTCTGCGCTCGAAGTCTCCCACGACAAGCATACTTGGTATCCTAGTCTCAGCTCGTACATGTACGCCAGACCGAACCAGCGTCAGTGTCGATGGCGGGCAGCCTGTGTTAAAAATCCTTCCGTCTGTCCATCTCCTTTTTTTTGGAAAAGCAGCCCTGGGCCCTGCATCCGTCACCTGCTCTTCTGTCCCACGATAATCTTCGGAAGCGGTGAGCTTTTGCATTCATGAAGAGATTTCCGCGGCGAACGTTTTGTGCCGACTACTCAAAAAGGCACAAACAGAGAATTGAAAAAGGACGTAATTTTCGCAGTGTAAAGACCCTCAATGTCGCTGCTCTCAAAAAAGTCCTACTTCCCGAAGAAGCTCTCCGAGTACGAGAAAGTGACTTCATCTGTCAGAATTCTTACCGTCGGTTCAAGGAAGACATAGATAATATGCAGGCAAAGTCAACCGAAACATTCGAAGAATTCGGCCCTGGAGAAGAAATCGCAGAAAATTTTAACTCCAGTGTCAGCCTTACTTCCGAAATCTCGCCCCTAAAGCCACCGACCGCTCTAAAAAACGCCTCAGACTTTCCTATGCAAAGCGAAAGCAGGGAGAGGTGGCAAGAGCTATGGTGACGAAAATACGATCAGGGATACAGGCAGCATATAATATCCGAGAGACTTCGCGTGCGTCACAAGAAAAGTGTGCGCAATGCAGCAGCTGGGAAGACAACCTACATGCTGCCTACAATAGGCGTACGTCCTTTCAAGAGCGTTGCCAGCTGCTGACGCTGCTACCACGCAACCTAACCGTGAAATATGTGCAGGAGGTTATTCCAGAGGCAACGAGGTACGTTATTCAAAAATCGAAGGAGATGGTGGATGAAGAAGGCGTATGGTCAACACAGGAGCGATATACAAGATGTAAGCTACAACACGAAGACATTACCACCGTTTTAGAATATTACACCATGGATGAACTCGATTGCTCTAGACAGACACCGAACAAAAAGGATGTTGTGAGAATCGAAAAGGAGGGAGAGAAGGAATGGGTACATAAACGGTTCATGACGCAGTCCTTGCGAGAAGCATTCCGCCTCTACAAGCAAGCTCACCCTGCCTCCCAGGTTGGCCTCACAAAATTCATATCCTTGCGTCCTAAGTGGGTGACATGCTCGCCACAGTGGCAAGTGTGTGTTTGCGTGTGCTGTGCAAACTTTCAGTTGTACCTCGTGGGACTGCAGAACGCCTCCGGAAGGTCGCTTTCTCCCGATGATATGCAGAGTCTCTGCGTATGCCAGGAACCTACTGCGTCATGTTTCCTCAGGAATTGTGAGCACTGTCCACAAGATGACATTTTCACTTTGGAAAATTTTGATATGAGCAGCGAGGACGAGGTGTTGATTGCTTCATGGGAATACGGTGAGCTAGTTAAAAAACTCTGACCGATTCATAATTTATGAGAGAATTTCAAAGAATGACCATGAAATGGATTCCCCACAACTATATCAAATCTGTGCAAGCAAAAGCAATACATGAAGAAAAACAGAGCTGCGAGAGAGATGCAATTGTATTGCATTTTGATTTCGCCGAAAACTGGACAGTTGTGCTTCCAGACGCAGTACAAGCGTACCATTGGCAGAAGAAGCAGGTCACCGTGTTTACCTGCGTTGTCACGTCAAGAAAATCGACTCGGAACTACGCCGTTATTTCCGACGATATGTCTCATGATTCAGCTCATGCATGTTTGGCTCTGTCGAAAATCAAAGCACATCTCGAAGACAACGCGTCAATCTACACTAAGGTAACACATGTGAGCGACGGGGCTCCCGCTCACTTCAAGAATAAATATCAGTTTCATGAGCTAGAACGCAGTGAATGTCAAGAGACGAAATGGATGTTTTCGGCCACTGGACACGGCAAAACTGCTTGCGACGGCGTTGGTGGGCTTGTGAAACATCGAGCATCACACCACAACTTGCGGAAGCCTGCAAGTGAGGCCATACAAACAGCCAGCGGGTTCGTGGACGCAATTCAAGGAACGCTAAAGAACATCACCATTCTGGAGCTCCCACAGAGGGAGCTTGCAGACTTTCGCGAAATGAAGAAGGAAGAATGGAAAACGGCAAAGAAAGTGCCTGGAGTTCAGACGCTCCCCATGTGGAAGTACGTTCAATCAAATGAAGGCAGCGCATCCTACGTGGCCTCCACCGCTGCTTCGGAATGGAAGAGACTGTGATCTGGTTTGTGCTTCGGGCTGGACAATATACTATGCGCATACCGAAGTCAACTGCTGCCCTTTATTTCTTGTTACGATTTTCTGAATTGCAATCTGCAGATAAAGCGGCATACCATTTGTAAATTGTGTCCCGATTAAAACTCCTGCTGATTAAAAACCTTGCAGATAAATTGTCCCCCTCAGAAGACGACGTTTCGTCTCCTGACAGTGCTTTGTAGAACCATTGAACACAGAGGTAAACAGATGCAGGTCCGGACACGTCGGCTTCAGAAACACATTAATATTCATTTTTATATATAAAAACTTTTCTAAGCACCGATAAATGATCTAATATTTTTAAAGAATCGATTACATACCAATGTAACTTAGGATGATAAATAAGGCAATACAAAAAACGTTTGACCGCCGCCAACCAGTTCTTGAGACATCAGGTGAAATCGCGAATTTATTTCCATTTTGACGCATCAAAAACGCCGCTAACAAGCGAGTAGAAGCTCTACAAACATTGAGGATCATTCGGATATTGTGGTAAATAAAATGTAACCAAGTTCAGTGAGTGCTAAAACAAATTTCTGAGAGTTACTATTTCTAAGAGGCAGTAAAAAGCAATTCTAGTTAACAAAAACATGAACTCAGTTTTGTATTCATTTTTATACTTTAAAACAATATAATGCAACACCTTTTTGGTACCTTAGAAATAACGATTATTGAGGATTATTCAGGCAAATTTTAATGAAATTCGACGATGGTTTTTTTTTTTAATCGAAGTCAGAGTTGTCACTTTTTTGACGTTTTTTATCTTTGGCCAAATATGAGGCCATATTGAAAGATATCTGTCAAGTGTAAAACTACAAAACTTGCCTAAAGTGTGTAAAAGTAGCTGGAAAATACTGAGAAAAAGGTTAAGTGTGGAGATATTTACGCATCTTGCCCTGAGGCCGCCCTGAAAAGTGCCTTTTTTGCACCGAATAGCTCTGGAAGCGAAGTTTGCGATATTTTATATAGAAGATTGACACAGCGAAAAACTTTTTTTGTTATTTGTTCGTATAGTACATGTTGCGAAAAAGTAACGAAAAAATACTTATGTGTGGAAAAAATTTATTGTGCATGCAGTGAGGCTCCAAACTTGCAATTTTGCGAAGTGGCAAAAACGACGTTCTCCACCTCTTGTGACATGCGATTTTTTTCCGAGAAAACTGCGAAGTTTCTTGCAAAACTAAGGTTCATTCCTTTGTGTGGACACATTTGCCCGTCAGATATAACAATTTCACTGAAAACAAAAAATGGTCATGGGACCTCGATTACCGTTGTTATCTGAACATGCCCATATATATATATATATATATATATATATATATATATATATATATATATATATATAGTGAAGCAGACGCGCGTACTTCATACGCGCGTCTGCTTCACTGTGAATATTTACCCGGACCCAGAACTGCTTTTTTTCTGGTATATATATATGTATATTGCTAAGAAATTTGTTAGCAACGGGCGAGAACGGGTAGCAGTCACAAGCGTTCGGCGAAGGACAGCAACCAGGAGCTCATGCCGGTAGCGATGTTGCTGTGGCGCAGGCAGGCTACTCTTCGTTACAATCGCCCTCCGCAGAAAAAGGCGCCATTTTGGCGGCTTAAGGGGAAGGGACTACTTTTGGGTCGTAGTACGGCTTAATGCGAGAGATGTGGACAAGTTCGCGGCCTCGATGGCGTAGGTCCGTCTATGGCGTGAGGGGCTCTACGATGCAATTGACGGAGGACGTTTGCTCCAGAACGCGGTAGGGTCCTAGGTATTTTGCGACAAGTTTTGAGGAGAGGCCTGGTTTAGTAGCAGGTACCCGAAGCCGTACGAGAGAGCTAGGCGAAAAATTTGGCGCAGAACGATCCGCAGGTTTACGGGATTGTTCCTGCCACTGGTCCTCGGTGGAAAAAGAGCGGGCAAGCTGGCGGCATTCCTCGGCATGACGAGCAGCTTCAGATAGCGGAGTACTTTCGGACGCGTCAGGTGTATATGAAGGAATGGTATCGAGTGTAGTAGAAAGTTCTCGTCCGTATAGGAGAAAGTAATGGGAAAAACCAGTCGTTGCTTGGGCCGCAATATTGTACGGATACGTCACGAAAGGGAGAACTTGGTCCCAGTCTGAATGATCAGAGGCGACGTACATCGAGAGCATATAGCCAAGAGTACGTTTGAAGCGCTCGGTCATGCCGTTGGTCTGCGGATGGTACGCTGTACTGGTGCGTTGGACGATTCGGCATGCGTCAAGTAGTGCCTTCAAAGCATCGGAAAGAAAGGCGCTGCCTCTATCGCTCAGACGTTCGCGAGGGGCACCGTGGCGAAGAACGAAATGTCGTAACAGAAACGATGCAACGTCGCGGGCGATGGCAGTCGGCAGAGCAGCTGTTTCAGCATAGCGGGTCAAGTGGTCCATTGCAACAATAATCCAGCGGTTGCCTGCTGGAGTGGAAGGCAGCGGTCCGTATATGTCTATACCGACACGATGAAAGGGCCGACTAGGGCAGGGAAGGGGTTGTGACGGGTAGACTTGTCCGGGAGGTAGTTTTCGACGTTCGAACTGAGCACCGGAGTGAATGAACTTTCTGACGTAGTTAATCATGCCGCGCCAATAAAATCGGATGCGTAGTCGAGCATAGGTCTTGAAGAGGCCGGCATGCGCGCACTGAAGGTCTGCGTGGAAAGCGTCGCAGATGAGGTCACGGAAATGGCGGGGTATCACGAGAAGCCACTTGCGACCGTCAAAGAGGTAATTACGACGATAAAGAAGGCGGCGCGAATGCAGAAGTGGGTAGCCTGGCGGCGAAGAGCGCGAGATGGTGAAGAGGTGGATGGATAAGAAAGGATGCTGATGAGAGCACTGATCCAGGGATCCTTGCGCTGCTCCGACGGCATGTTGCGCAGTGCACGAGATGTGAGTTGGGGCTCAAGGGTGGATAGGCAACCGCAGTCAGCGGAGACCGGTGCGCGAGAAAGAGCGTCAGCGTGCGTGTGTTTGCGGCCGGAACGGTAGAGAACGCGGATGTCGTACTCCTGTAGCTTAAGGGCCCAGCGAGCAAGTCGGCCAGATGGGTCCTTAAGGGTAGACAGCCAACAAAGCGCGTGATGGTCAGTGAAGACATCGAAAGGGTGACCATAAAATAAGGACGGAATTTTTCAAGGGCCCAAATAATGGCTAAACACTCTTTCTCTGCAACAGAGTAATTAGCGTCGGCCTTTGTCAGAGTTCGGCTCGCGTAGGCAACAACATATTCATCAAGCCCCACTTTTCGTCGCGCGAGTACGGCGCGAAGTCCAACGCCGCT
Organism: Dermacentor andersoni; assembly: GCF_023375885.2. Classification (NCBI taxonomy): domain Eukaryota; kingdom Metazoa; phylum Arthropoda; class Arachnida; order Ixodida; family Ixodidae; genus Dermacentor; species Dermacentor andersoni. Next base: position 37,151,621 of record NC_092821.1, on the reverse strand, counting down.
GGCATCGGTGTGGACCACTGTGGGGGCTGCAGGATCGAAGTGGCGGAGGACAGGTGGCGAGGTTAGCAGGTGGCGTAATTTCGTGAAGGCGTCATCCCAGGCGGGCGACCAAGCGGAAAGTTCTTTGTCGCCACTTAGAAGCGCTGTCAGGGGTGCAGTTATGGAAGCGAAATTTCGAATGAAACGTCGGAAGTAAGAGCATAAACCAAGGAAACTTTGAAGCTCCTTTAACTTCTTTAGTTGCGGAAAGTCGGCGACAGCATGGAGCTTGGCTGGATCCGGAAGGGCGCCGTCTCGCGATGCAACATGGCCAAGAATAGTGAGCTTTCGGGTGCCGAAACGACATTTTTTAAAGTTGAAGCCCCGCGTCAGTGAGGCATTTCAGAACTCGGTCAAGACGGCTGAGATGTGTTCGGAAATCAACGGAAAAGACAAGTACGTCATCCAGGTAGCATAAACATGTGTTCCATTTGAGGCCACGTAAAATATTATCCATCATTCTCTCAAACATGGCAGGAGCATTACACAGGCTGAAAGGCAATACGATGAATTCGTATAATTCGTGAGGTGTTACAAATGCTGTTTTAGGTCGATCAGATGGTTCCAAAGATACTTGCCAGTATCCGGAACGTAAATCTAGCGAAAGAAGAACTCAGCTGCTTCAAACAGTCGAGGGCGTCGTCGATGCGCGGTGACGGGTAAACGTCCTTGCGCGTTATCTTGTTCAGACGCCGGTAGTCGACGCAGAATCGAATAGAGCCATCCTTTTTCTTAACGAGGACGACCGGTGATGCCCAGGGACTGTTGGAAGGCTGCACAACGCCACGCTTCAGCATGTCAGCAACCAGGTGGTCAATGACACGGCGCTCAGAGGCGGATACTCGGTAAGGGCGCTGCCGTAAAGGTGCATAACTGCCGGTATCTATCTGGTGCAAAACGGTCGGTGTGCGCCCCAAACCGGATGCATTGCTGTCGAAAGAAGCGCTGAACCTCTGCAGGAGAGCAATAAGCTGGCTTCGTTCTGAAGACGACGTGCCATCGTCGATCGAGCAGTGGAAAGCGCCGAGGAGTGACTGATCAACCGCAGGGTCACAAGTAAGTGCGCCAAGGTCCACAGAAGTAGAAACGGCAGGAGCGTCAAAGATGCAAAAGGTGTGGACCAGTTGAACAAGGCCTACGGATTCACCATGAAATAAAGCTAAAGGGCAGGCCGTGGGATTTCCGACGACCATTTTCGTGACGCCACTGCGAAGAGGAAGGAGAGCAAAGGGCAGCAGAGAACATCGGCGGCGAATGAACACCTCGGAGGGCGTAAACAGAACAGTGCCATCAGAAATAGCGGCGCACGGCACAGGCACCAGCAGGGAAAAGCGTGAAGGGGCGGCATTGTTTTCGGACACAAACAGTTTAACACTAGAAGGGCCATTTTCAATAGTCTCAAGGTCTGGAAGAGCAGAAAGTTCGAGTTCGGCGTGACAACAGTCAATAACGGCGTTATTATTTGCAAGGAAGTCCCAGCCTAATATAATGTCATGGGACCACGAGGGCAGCACGAAGAATTCGACGGTATGCAGTAGATCTTGAATGAAGACGCGAGCAGTACAGGCAGCAAGGGGCGTTATATTTTGAGCTTTCACGGTTCGAAGGGAGAAGTCGGAGAAAGGGGTCAAAACCTTTCGTAGTGTGCGGCAGAGTTCGGCGGAAATTACGGATACGGCGGCTCCTGTATCTACAAGTGCCAGGACGGCGCTTCCTTCAACAGAGACTTTACGTTGGCTGGAGAGGGACAAGGACTTGGGCATTGCGACGTGGACGCAGTTCGTGCCTCTGGAACTGCGGCCATCAGTTTTCGTGCTCGTGGACACGGGACGGCGCCGCATCGGAGAAAGCGAGCGACGACGGGGAGATGGTGAGCGGCGGGTAGAGGCGGTTGGGCGATCAGGGGAAAAGGAACAAGCAGGAGGGCTGGAAGACGAAGAGGAAAACGGAGCGGGGAAAGGTGGCGCTCGCCGTATGTTCTGAAGAGGAAACATGCAACGTTCGACAATGGCGCGCCACATGACCAGCACCACCGCGATCAAAACATATTGGGCGGTCATCAAAGGTGCGCCACTGGGGGGGGGGGGGGGTAAGGTCCGAGTCGTGATTGAGGATTCGGAAAATGCTGTTGGTCGGGTAGCGGCACAGAAGGAAAATGCCCTCGGTCGTGAAGGGCCATAGATGGCGGCAAAAATGTCGGTGGTCGGTGCATATAGGGCGGCAAGGGCGTTTGTGGACGAGATCGGGAAACTGCCTCAGCGTAAGTGAGAGGTGCCGTGACTGGTGTCTGCTCAGTGGCTGGAGGAACGGCTTGAGATACTTGCTCTTGAATGAAGTCGCGGATCGTAGGATGCAAAGCAGGTGGTGGTTCCTGGACAGAAGATATCAAAGATAGCTGGCGGGCGACCTCTGCGCGAACGAATTCCTACATTTTTACGAACAGAGCAGCATGGTTGTCGTCGACTCCAAGGCTTGAAAGAGACTCGGCGGGCGGGTGCGAAGCCGTTTCCTGCGCAACTCGTCGCAACACTCTGGCACAATTCTCTCACTTCAGCGACAGTGTGAGGACTCTTCGATAATAACTTTTGAAACGCGTCGTCCTGAATACTCTTCATTATATGTTTGATCTTCTCCTCCTCTGACATCGATGCATTCACCCGTTTCCAAAGGTCGACAATGTCCTCAATGTAGCTCGTGAAGTTCTCTCCGGCGTCTTGGGATCGTGTGCGCAAACGTTGTTCTGCACGAAGCTTTCTTACTGCTGGGCGACCGAAAACTTGGGTAAAGTTGGTCTTGAAGACCAACAACGAAATGAGGCCGGCTTCATTGTTTAGAAACCATAGTTTCGCAACGTCCGTAAGATAGAATGCGACGTTTCTTAACTTGGTAACATCGTCCCACTGGTTATGGGAACTCATTCGCTCATAAGACGCGATCCAATCTTGAACGTCTTTGTCGTCTGTGCTGGAGAAGATAGGGGGATATCGCTGACGTAAGGCACCGGCACAAACCAAGGTGGCCGGCCCCGTTGAGGAGCTGGAGGAGTGCGTGCTTCGTCGGGCATGATGGGGTGTAGAGTGCGACTCCGAAGTTCCAGGGTGGTCGAAACCCAGCACGTCCACCACTTGCTAAGAGATTTATTAGCAACGGGCGCGAACGGGTAGCAGTCACAAGCGTTCGGCGAAGGACAGCAACCATGAGCTCATGCTGGTAGCGATGGTGCTCTGGCGCCGGCAGGCTACTCTTCTTCGTTACAATATACATATTGCGAGCATTATTCATACGCTTCATATTCTCACCTGTACATACTCATCATCACCGTTTTGGGGCCAGGTGGTGGGGCTCTCACTCGAGAGAATAAAGAGGCTGGCTGCCTAAACCTCGTCTCACAAGTGGTAAAGTGTGCTGCCCCGTTCCTTCGCCCTCTCGGTCCCGGTCTCTCTCCAGCTTTACCTAAGCTACACCCCTGGAGCTCCGCTCGGGTCGCCGCCTCTACCACCTGCACTCAACCATGTCCCAAGACCAACAGACCAAGAGCACGACATCCACCTTGCCTACTCATGCGGGAACCCCTTCTTTGACAGTCACCACTCCTCAGAAGGATCCACCGGTGTTTTCTGGGCTTCCCGGTGACAACGTTGAAGTCTGGTTGGAGCTATACGAGCGCGTGAGTGACTTTACCCATGGAACGAATCAGCAAAACTTGCTCACGCCGGCTTCTACCTAACCAGCGTTGCGAAAACTTTGTTTTATAATCATGAGCTTGATTTCGTCAACTGGAGCACCTTTGAACACCATCTACGGCCAGATTTTCGCGAACTCGTCTGTCCGCTTCGATATCGCCAGAAGCTTGCTGAGCATGTTCAGCACTCGGGCGAGTCTTACACTTCGTACATCGAGGACAACCTCGCCCTCTGCCGTCGCGTGAATACCTCGATGGCAGAGAGTGACCGTGTACACCACCTGCTCAATGGTATTGGGGCTGCGGCACTCAATGCTCTTGTAGTGCTGAATCCCACTACTGTCGCAGACATCATCAGTACGTGTCAACGTCTCGATGAGCTTCATATGCTCCGCTTACACCCTTGACACATGTGATTTCAAGGCGTCCAACGACAGTGAGCTACGTGCCTTGATTCGCTCCATCATGCGTGAGGAACTACACGCCCAAGCTTCGTCAAACCCTCCTGAGATCCATCTGACGCCTCCTGGTTGCGGCCTACGCCATATCGTGAGGGAAGAGATAGCTGCCGTGACCTGCCCGCAAGTCCCGAGCCCGCACCCTATCCTTACGCCAACTTACGCTCAGGTTGTCCCTATAGTGCCACGCTCCCAGCAGCCCCCGCAACGGGCACCGGCACCGGAGATGAATCCCAGAATCCCATCTCTACAAGACCACCACCTGTTCCGTCTTACAATGCATGGAGCCCACCTCAACCGGTTTGTTACTACTGCGGCATCTGTGGCCACATTTCAAGGTTTTGCCGACGCCATCAGCAAGATGAAAGACATGGCTATGACGGGTTTGAAAGGGATGAGTTTTCCGGCCCTGTACCACGACGTCGGTGTTCTGACTAGGATTATTACCCGCGACGTTCCCCATCTCCACAGGACTTCAACACTGCGGGTTCATTCCGTTTCCCGCGTCATCACTCTCCATCACCGATGCGGCGCTTCCCGTCCCCTCTACGACCGGCTACTTCGTCCTCCGATTACCGCCCCGAAAACTAAATGGTGCAGCTTCAGGAGGGAAAGCTGCATCCTTTGGACAACGTGAAACTCCTCCGGAGCGCCCGTCAAATGTACTTTTGGTGTGTGTTGAAGGTGTCCAAATCGAAGCCTTGATTGACACAGGTGCATCGCTTTCCGTTATTAGTACTGACTTGTGTTGTCGATTGCGAAAAGTGAAGACACCGTATAATGGCCCTCCCCTTCGTTGTGCTAATGCAGTTCTTGTTCAGCCCTCCGGTGTTTGCACTGCGCGCGTTTTCATTGATGGCATCCTTCACCACATTCAGTTCGTCGTGCTGTCTTCGTGTACCTACACGATGACTTTGGGATGGGACTTCCTGTCCTCCGCCTCAGCTTTCATCTCGGGCCGTCAGCGAACTATTCATATGACGGACACTGAATCTTCGTCCGATGTCGATGCTCATAGCCTACGTTTCGTCACGTCTACCGACTGTTTCATTTCCGCGGGCAATGCGCATATCCTCACACTGACTTCCGACACTATTCTTAATGGTGATGTGTTCCTTGCACCGAGCGGTCACTGCATTTCTGGTGGGCTTAGCCTTACTCCTAGCCTGGTGCGGTTTCAGGACGGTAGAGCGTAAGTCGCTGTTCGCAACCCTACTTCTTCGCCAGTTGTGCTCTCCCACGGCACTACCGTCACATGCTCTACTGACACCGAACCTCTTTCGCTGGTACCACTTCACACCGAATCACCACCTTTGTCTACCACAACTGATTATCATACTGCTTCCGCTGCTTTAACGGCCGCGATAAATCCCGATCTGACCACTGCGCAGAAAGACAACCTTTTGGCACTCCTGCAAAAGCACAGCGCCTTATTTGACGTTCACTCCAAGATTCTAGGGCGCACTTCTGTCGCAGTACATCGCATTGAAACCGAAGGCAGTTTTATTATACGACGACGCCCGTATCGCGTGTCTTCCGCAGAACGGAAAATCATTTCGGATAACGTTGATGAGATGCTCAAAAGAGACATCATTCGGCCATCGTCCAGTTCTTGGTCGTCTCCTGTTGTGCTGGTTCGCAAGAAAGACGGCTCTGTACGATTTTGCGTCGATTATCGAGCCCTTAATCAGATCACGCGCAAGGACGTACACCCGATGCCAAGAATCGACGATGCTACTGACTCCCTCCAGGGTGCAGAATATTTCTCTAGTCTAGACCTCCGATCCAAATACTGGCAAATCCCCATGCACGAAGCGGACAAGGACAACACAGCTTTTGCAACCCCAGGCGGACTTTACGAAATCCACGTCATGCCCTTCGGTTTATGCAATGCTCCTGCAACATTTGAATGCATGATCGAAACAGTTTTACGTGGCCTTAAGTGGAAGACTGTCTGTGCTAATTAGATGATATAGTTATTTTTTTCTTCAATTTTTCGTCAGCACCTTGAGTGTTTCGACGAAGTTTCCACACGCATTTCCAACGCTGGACTCCAACTCAACACAAAGTAATGCCATTTTGCCACAAAGAACATCAAAGTGTTGGGCCACCTCATCAGCAAAGATGGCGTTCGACCAGATCCCGAAAAGGTTGCTGCCGTGCTTCGCTTCCCTCGCCCTGAGTGAGTGAGTAAAAACTTTATTTAATACAAATAAAAAAAGGCACGATGGTCCAGAAGAGCCAACTGGCTCTCCCGACCCTCGTCCGCAAGCCGTGCCTCCCACTGCCTATTCCTCATTAGTGGATGTTGGTGTAATATGGGGCTGTCTATGTGCGGAGGCCTCCTGGGGCACTCCCATGTGATGTGTTTTTTTAGTGTGGGTGTGTCTGTGCACCACGGGCACTCGTCAGTGAACCTCGCGGGGTGTATTCTGTGTAGGTTGTGCAGGTTGGGGTATGTGTTCGTCTGAATACGACGCCAGTCCCTCTCCTGTTGGCTGTTTGAATCGGAGTGAGGATGTCCAAAACGTCTCCGCTCCTGCCTTTGCTGTAGGAGGATGTCACGAGAATTCGGTGGAAGGTCGTGGCTAAGCCATGGCGTTGCTCGGACGTTTAATCCTCGAGCAATACGGTCTGCCCTCGCGTTTTCTTCCAGTCGCTCGTGTGCCGGACACCATACGATAGTGTGGGGCCCCTCTAGTCTAGTGACTAAAATTTTGATTATTGATTTGGGTGCCGTTCCATTTAGAAACAGGCGGCAAGCCGCTTGTGAGTCAGATAATATGACAGCCAATTTGGTTTGGCGCTCCGCGTCCTGAATGGCCAAGGCTGGGGCTGCAGCCCCTGCCACGCATGCCGAGGCGGTTTCGAAGGATGCCATTGTTATGTTGTTGTTGCATGTAGAGGCTATGGTAAATGTGTCTGAGCTTGCTCGACTGGCATCCGTATAATACACGGTCCCCGGTCCCACGCCAAAACGTTTGTGAAGAGTCTTTACCCTTGCTCTGCGTCGTCCGGCATGGTACTTGCGGTGCATGTTTTTGGGAATTGGGGCCACCGCGATGTGCGATCGAACGTTGCGGTCTATCTGTACTGTTTCCTCAAGGCAAAGCCTAACCTCGCCAATACTTCCCTGCCCTGAGTTGAAGAACCAGGTCATTCTTTCTGAGCATATAACGTCGCGACTGCGTACTCGTCAAAAGTATTGTGCAGGCCCAGTCCCTCGACTCTCACTGTGCTAGCGCATTCGGGAAGACCAAGGGCGGCTTTGAAGGCTTTTCTTATTATTGTGTTTGCCTGTATATTTTCTTGGTTTGTCAAGGCCTGATACGGAAGGGCGTATGTGATTCGGCTAATTACGAATGCGTGAACCAGGCTGATGGTCTCTCTCCCTCAGTTAGGCCGTCTCTGATTCTTGCCACTCTCCGTATCATTCTGGCCACGTTTCCTGTGACCGTCTTTAGTTTTTGAAGGGTGTGGGATGTTCCAGCGTTCTGTTGTATCCACATCCCCAATATTCTGAGTGGTTTCACTTCACGAATTGGCGCCCCATCGAGACTCAGTGTGAGCGGCACGCAGTCCTTCTTTCTTGCGTATTTCGCACGCACCCGAATGAATTCCGATTTTTCGGGTGCGCATGCCATGTCCGCCGCCCTCGCGTAGTCCACGACTTCGTCTATGGCCTTTTGAAGAGTTCCTTGCCCCGTAGGACCCCTGGTGAGCCCAGAACGTGAGGTCATCGGCATATATCGCACAGCCGAGATTCGGGTGTTTATCTAGCTCCAGGGCTAACTTTCTCATCCCTTCAATAAATAGCAGTGGAGAGAGTATAGCTCCCTGAGGGGTACCTCTGTCGGGACAGTTGAAGGTATCGAACCTCGTGGAGCCTAATCCGATTGTGGCCGTGCGGTCGCTGAGGAATGAGAGTACGTAGTTATAAATTCGCGTTCCGCAGTTCACCGCTTCCAGTCCCTCCAGAATAGCGTGGGGGGGGGGGGAGATGCTGTCGAAGGCCTTTTCGATGTCCAATGCCAGTACAAATTTATCGTCCGACCCTCTGTTGGGGTGCAGGACCTCGTGCTTTAGTAGCAGAAAAACGTCCTGCGCCGACACGTGGCGTCGGAAATTGAACATGTTGGAGGGGAACATGTTGTTTAGCTCTATGTGGTTCGAGAGCCGGACCTGCACAACCTTTTCAAAGAGTTTCCCCGCGCACGACGTTAGAGAGATGGGTCGAAGGTTGTTGATGTTACGAGGCTTACCTGGTTTAGGAAAGAGAATAATTTTTGCTTCCTTCCATTCTTTTGGAAAAACGGCGTCCTCTGTCCAGACCGTGTTGGTAAAGAATTTGGTCAAGCTCTTTAGCGTGTCTTCACTTAGATTGCGAATCATTGCGTTCGTGACCTGATCTACCCCTGGGGTCGTGTTTTTCTTGAAGGAGTGTGCCGCTGCATAAACCTCTTCAAAGGTTATGGGGGCGTCCAGTTCCGGTTGGTCCTGACCTTCGTAAACGGGTTTGGTGGATTGCCCGGGCGGAACAGTTCCTACGTATATCTGTTTAATTTTGTCTATCAAGTCAACTTCCCGACATTCAAACCCGTTTTCAAGCAGCTTTAGTGAGCGATCCACGACTGTTTTTGTTCCTCCCGGGTCAATAATACTTCGAAGAATGTGCCATGTTTTCTTTGTAGTCAACGTGCCCCGAAGCGAGTCGCTGAACGGACGCCAATTGCTGTCGCTTAACTTTTGTGCGTATTCGTTAGCTTCCTGCGCTAGCTGAGCTATCCGTATCCTGAGTTTGCGATTAAGCTTCTGCCTTTTCCATCTTTTTGTGAGTGTTATAACTGCAGTGTTCTTTTCATTTCTCAGTTGAAGTCTACAGCTACACGTGCCAATCTGGTTGCCTATCTTCTATTTTCTTACTTCGTTTCCCTTCCCCTCCTTCCTTAACCTGTCTTTATATTCCGACGTGCACTGCAAATAAACGCCCATTCTTCCAGCTTGTCAGCGTGTGTCTGCCTCGCCTGCGTCAAGCGCAGTGTCCGACCTACGATGCAACAGTGGCGACGAGAAACGGAAAGCAAAACCCCTGGCAAAACCTTGAAGCACAGGACGGCAGCTACGCGACGGGGCGACGACTCGACGATGGCACACCAGCAACTGCCCGACTTCGACGACAAAAGAGACAACTGGAAGGCCTATGTTATCAAGGCAGAGGCATACTTTGAGGCAACGGGCGTGAAGGAGTCGGCAAAGAAACGGGCGCTTTTGGTGGCAGCTTTAAGCACGCGCACCGTTCAAATATTAGCACGACGAGTAGCGCCGAAGAAGCCGAATTCTTTGGAGTACGAAGACGTCGTGAAAGTCTTGGACGAGTTTTTGGATCCCAAGCGCCATGAGATTAACGAAAGCTTCCGCTTCTTCAACCGCTGCCAGCCTGACGGTGAGTCTGTTCAAGAATTCATTACTGAAATTCGTCGAATTGCGGACAACTGCAATTTTGGTACCATGCTCGACCGAATGCTACGGGATAGAATTGTGTGCGGCATAAGATCGAGTGCACTGCAGAAACAACTCCTGACAAAGAAAGATCTGTCCGTAGAGGAAGCTGAAGCGATGGCACTGTCGGCTGAACCTGCAGATAAGGATGCCAGTAAAATGGCCGCAGACACGTCGGCGGTGCTTAAAATTAAGGCGCAGTCAACGTCAACGAAAGAGGTACTGGCCGAATGTGGGCGTTGTGGCAGCATAAAGCACAACACTAATGCCTGCCGTTGGAGTAATACTCGTTATCACTGCGGTCGACGTGGTCACCTAGCAGTAAAATGCCGGAACGAAGAAAGCGCAAGATCTCGAACTCGAGAAGGAGCCCGAGGATTTCGTGGCAGAGTACTGGCTGTTAAGGAAGGGGAGACAGATGAAGACGTAGAGGATAGCGTGCACCTTTGGACGTTAAAATCGACGTGGGAGGTCAATGTGAAAGCCCCAATGCGATGCACCTTCACATGGGGAGGTGTGGACGTATCAATGATTATCGATACGGGTTCCCCGGTCTGCGTCGTGTCCCGACAGCTATTTGAGCAGCACGAAAACACTTGGCCTTCGCTACGGCCTTCGCGCACGCAGTTATCATGCTACCTCGGAAAATTGCCAGTTTTTGGAGAGCTCCTCTTGCCCGTGTCGTACGACAGTACAACTGTGGAATGCACATTGGTGGTGCTAGATTGCCCCGGTCCAAGCTTATGTGGTCGAGACCTAATTTCCCTCCTGAGCGACGCAGGCTCCCCCGTCCTCAGTCTCTCAGCCAAGCCACTGACCACACAGCTGTCTACCCCCACGCAAGTCACTGCTGACGTGTTTGCCGAGTTTCCAGATGTTTTCAGCTCGCATCTGGGCCTCATCAAAGGACCCGCGGCACACCTACAGCTGAAGAAGGGAGCCACGCCCAAGTTCTGTAAGGCGCGATCTATTCTCTTCGCTGTACGCGACAAGGTATCTGAAGAGCTTGATAGGCTCGTGGCATTAGGTGTCTTGTCACCTGTGCCGCATTCCTAGTGGGCTACGCCCATTGTACCCGTTCTTGAGAAGGACGGCACCGTTAGAATTTGTGGCGACTTCAAAGTTACTTTAAATTCGGCATGTGAGCTGGAGCAGTACCCATTGCCAGTAATCAATGACATGTTCGCGTCCTTAAGCGGTGGAAAACATTTCAGCACACTAGATTTACGTGACGCATATAACCAAGTCCCTCTCTATGAGGCATCGCGCCAGTTATGCGTGAATAACACGCATAAAGGTCTTTTCTGCTACAACAGATTACCTTTCGGCATTGCCTCTGCGCCAGCCATTTTTCAACGCAGAATGGAAACAGTTCTACAGGGCTTATCAGGCGCGCAAGCTTATCTGGACGATGTCTTGGTGTCCGAAAGAGCAGGAAGTGATGACGTACTAAAAGCCGTTCTACAGCGTTTCCGCGAGAATTGTGTTAAATTGCGCCTCGACAATTGAAATTTCGGCAAGCGTCTGTTACATATCTCGGCCATCGAATGGATCAGCAAGGGTTGCACCCAATAGAAAAGAATGTCGAAGCTATCACAGAAGCCCCTAGCCCGAAAAATGTAGCTGAGCGTCGTTCTTTTCTTAGCATGATCACTTTCTATGCAAAATTTTTGCCGAACATATCGTCTCTGCTCGCTCCACTGTATCGGCTGCTGGAAAAGAACAGACATTGGCTCTGGGAACAAGAGCAACAAACGGCGTTCGATAAAGCAAAGCGCTGTTTGCAGCAAGCAGGTGTGTTGGTTCACTTCGACCCTTCACAACCGCTTAAACTAGAGTGCGACGCATCGCAAAAAGGTATCGGCGCAGTGCTTTCTCACAAGAAAGGGAACGTCAACAAGCCTATCGGATTTCGTTCAAGGACATTGTCGAAAGCAGAAAAAAAATTATTCGCAACTTGAACGTGAAGCACTGGCCCTCGTATTTGGAGTAATGAAGTTTCGTGATTATCTTCTAGGCCGAGAATTCATCCTGGTCACAGATCACCAGCCGCTCCTGGGCCTGCTGAGACCGGATCGGCCCACTCCGCCTCTGGCTGCTGCTCGCATACAGCGCTGGGCGCTGTATTTGGGATGATTTCGCTACAAGTTACAGTATTCGCCAGGCAAGCAGCTCCTGAACTAGGACGCACTTGGTAGGTTGCCACAAGACACTTTGGAGCCAACCATGGCAGGGGAGCTAACTGACTACGTTCTGACACTCGTATGTGTCCAGGAGGGGCCGGTCTCGGTTGAAGAACTGCAGGCGCTGACGGCAGGTGACGCAGTACTTTCAAAGGTCGTGCAGTACACAAGAGACGGGTGGCCTCCAAGCTCTAAAGCATTAGAACGAAGCTTACTCCCCTTTTACGACCGCAAACTGGAACTGTCATTGGCCCACTGTTTGCTGTATTGGGGCCGTAGTTGCAATTCCAGCTAACGCGCAACATAGAATGTTGCACATGTTGCACGAGACACATCAAGGATCATCGGCGATGAAATTAATCGCTCGGTCAGCTTTTTGGTGGGCAGTAATAGACCACGACATAGAACAACTGTTAGCGGGGTGCACAAGCTGCATTCAAAATCGACCAATGCCGGCATCTGCTCCGCCGCTTAACTGGCCGTCCTGCCAGGAGAACTGGTCGAGAGTCCATCTAGATTTCGCGGGACCTATCAAAGGAAACATGATCCTTGTTGTCGTAGATGCTCGCAGCAAATGGATTGAGGCCGTACCAATGAAACAGGCGACCACATCTTCGACTATTACTTGCCTGCGCAGCCTCTTTAGCAGGTTCGGCATTCCTCGCACCATTGTTTCAGGTAATGGGATGCAGTTCACTAGCCAAGAATTTACTGATTTTGCGAACAACAATAACATAACCCACCTGTGCACGGCTGCGTTTCATCCACAGTCGAATGGCCTAGCAGAGAGAGCCGTCCGAACTGTCAAAGATGGGCTGAAGAAGATGAACCAGGGATGATTAGAAGATTGCCTTTGCAGACTACTTTTCAACTACCGGAGAACACCCCTTGCATCGGGCAAATCTCCTTCGGAACTTCTTCTTGGCTACCAAATCCGGTCCCGCCTCGACACATGTCTTCCTCCTTTGGTTGCAGGAATAACAGGAACATCGGATGACTGGACTCTTGCACCAGACACAAATGTTTACGTCCATAACTTTGGTGAAGGTGATTAGTGGAAAACGAGCACGGTAAAGCCAGCAGACGGAGCTAGGATGGTGACAGTGGAAACGCCTGAGGGCCTCGTTCGGCGACACGTTGATCAAGTTCACACAAGGAAAGAAGACCCAACGGCTACTCAAGGCCACAAGGAAAGTGAAAGCTCGTCCATCTCGAGAACTCCGGAAGAAACTTTCGGAGCAAAGCCAAAGGCAAAAGCCGAAACTCGTGAAACATCACCACCACAGCGTCAGTCATCACCCCAATCCCTGGACTCACTAGAGAGAAATGGTGAACCTACAGTGGCCACGGAACTCCGACGCTCAACACGAGAGCGCAGACCTGTGCAGCGTCTTCAGTATTATTGATGGAGAAATGTTATAACTGCAGTGTTCTTATCATTTCTCAGTTGAAATCTACAGCTACACGTGCCAATCTGGTTGCCTATCTTCTGTTTTCTTACTTCGTTTCCCTTCCCCTCCTTCCTTAACCTGTCTTTAAATTCCGACGTGCACTGCAAATAAACGCCCATCCTTCCAGCTTGGCAGCGTGTGTCTGCCTCGCCTGCGTCAAGCGCAGTGTCCGACCTACGATGTAACAGTGAGGCCTCTCCGGGCTTCCCAGAGATGCAAGAGGTGACGATCCACGGCTGGAGCCTCCGTTGTCATTCAATTGTTTTTGTGACCCCAGAGTGAATAACTCTGATCCGCTCGGCCCATTCACCTACGTCTGTTATGCTTACGATTGTTTTGTTTTTCACGAAATTTGGTCCAGTCGCATAGCCTTGCCTTGCCAATAGTTCTTCGAATCCTGGCTGCATTAACCGATATGCTTAAGATATAGTGATCGCTTCCTAGGTTTTCACCTAGGTTCGTCCATCGCGTCTCACTTTCGTTGTTGGTGAACGTGAGGTCGGGGAAAGTGTCCTTGGACACGCTGTTCCTGATTCGCGTTGGGAGATCCGGTTGAGTTAGCTGGAAAAGTCCGTAGCGCACTACGACGTCTGCTAATAAGATTGCCTTGGGATTGTCTCTACTGTAGCCCCAGTTTGAGTGTTGTGCGTTAAAGTCGCCAACAGTATTAATTTGTCCCTACCTTGAGCGAGTCGCACTGCTGTGGCCAACACGTTTTCGAAATCCGCCTGTTTTTCTCTGGGAGAACTATAAACGTTGACAATAATTGTTTCAGGTTTGCCCGTTTTCTGCAGCCAAATCGTGATTATCTGGTGCTGAATAGGTTCCCCCAAAAAATAACTTAGGCTCATCGCGACATCCTTAGAAAAGGTGGCTACTTGGGGGTAATCTGGCTGAGCATAAATCGTATCCTTTGAGTTTTTGATTTTGTTTCCCTATTTCCTGAATACAGATAACGTCGGGAGGGATTGGCGTCGATTCTATGCAGTGCGTGAAATTATCGAATTTAGTGCGTAGAGTGCAGCAATTCCATTGGCAGATTTCAATGTGTCCGCTCTTTGTGTTGTTTGCCATATTATCCATGGATATTACTGTTACTATCAGTGTGCTCTATAGATTGCGGTGTCCTGGTAGCAGCTCGCGGATTTTGACTGACGCTCTTTCGGGGGACGGCTGCGGCTTTTGTTTGCACATCCTCTACCATTCGCTTGAGTTTGTGTAGCTCTGCGAACATCAGTTGCATGTTTTGTGCTAACTGTTCCAGCGTTACCGTTTGAGGGCTGGAAGCGGTACTTTGTTGCGGTGATGTCTGCGGTGGTGATTTGGAAGTGTGGTCCGCAATTTCTATGGGTTGCTGCGATGTGCTGTTGTTTGCCATACGCTTAAAAGCTTCAAACTCGGCTCGTAGCTCGGCTAAATTGTTTCGAAGTATTTTGTTTTCTTCTACTATTTTATGGTACTCTGCGGTTTGTGTGATTGGTGTAGGTGTATTCTTAGCATTGGCAGTGGGAGATGCGACTTGCGCCCGTCTCACCTGATTATTTTGACGGGTGCTGTATATGCCAGTACGATCCCTGGTGACTTGCTTCTTGGGGCCTCCTTCTTTTTTGCCTGATGTTGCTGCTGAGGCACCTTGGGTCGGGATGCCGACCGTCTTCTGTGGCCCGGCTGACCGGAAGAAGATCGGCTCAGCGACGGCGAACGGGTTCTGGAGCGGCTGCGATGAGCAATCGCCGGAACTAGCTCCAGCTTGGAGTCCTCGCCTTCGGTGGCGAACCACAGTGTCTGGGTCTTCGTTGGTTTCTTTGGCCGTGGTCTTGGTATCTGCCTGACTGGGTTTAGTCTTTTGGGACATCTGCGGTCATCCGTTGGGTGATCCTTCCCACAAATGGCGCATTTGTGGGTGCACGTGTGTCCATCGGCAGGCTCCCGCACCCCGCATGAGCGGCACCCCTGTACGTCGGGCTGTGGACATACGTCGGTGCGGTGACCCACGGTGCCACAGATACGGCAGAATTGTGCCGCATTTCGGTAGGGTGTGCAGAGTTTCTGCCCCCCCCCCCCCCCCGAAGTAATAAACACACCTTGGCAGTCGGCTGCCGTAGAAGGTGAGCAAAGCACTTTGTGAGTCGCCCATCATTCTTGCGTCGATCAACTCCAGTCCTTGCGTTCGGATACGTAGGTTCGATCGCAGCACGTCGGAAGGGGTGTGTGCTTCTATCCCGTGGATTACTCCCCGCGTCGTGTCTTCTCCTGCCCTTGCCCTGAAAATCAAAAACAATTACAAAGTTTTTTGGGCCTGGCATCCTACTTCAGCCGCTTCATCAGTCATTTTGCTGCCGTGGCGTCGCCGCTGCACAAGTTGCTCGCGTCGGGCACTGCTTTCCCTTGGACAGAGGACTGCGAACTTTCTTTTCAAGCCCTCAAGCAAGCAATAACCACCGACCCTGTCTTCTGTCACTTCGATGAGAACGCATCAACTTGTTTGCACACCGAAGCTAGTGGCCATGTGATCGGTGCTGTCCTTCTACAGCGTGATACCACCTCAGGAGAAGGAGTTGCCTATGCCAGTCGCGCACTAACGGCTGCCGAAAAGAACTACTCGATCACAGAACAGGAATGTCTCGCAGTAGATTGGGCGATCCAAAAATTTCGACCATATCTTTACGGATGCCACTTCATGGTCATGACCGACCACAACGCCTTATGCTGGTTGTCCTCAATCAAAAATTTGTCTGGGCGCCTTGGTCGCTGGGTGGTCCGCTTACAAGAGTACGATTTTGACGTTGTCTCAAATCTGAAAGAAAGCTTCAAGATGCCGACGCTCTTTCTCGCTGCCCGCTGCCACTACTATGCTCGAGTACAACTCTCCATTGCTCGCTACTTGATGATGAGACTAAGTCGCCACTCACGTTATTACCTCTAGCGGTTACTGACACGTTATCTTCCAATCGCGTCACTCAGCTCGCCTCGTGTCAGCGTTCCGACTCCTACTGCAACAGCATTATCCAACGCCTCTGCGGAACAACTTCTGCACCAAATGCCAGATTACATCGACAACTGCGACTATTTAAGCTTGACAACGATGTGCTGTGCTGTACTGCTACATTTATAACTGTGATGGACACCGCTGGATACCTATTCTTCCACATTCGATGCGCACAGAAGTCCTTGAAGCCTTTCACGACGATCCATCTGCTGGCCATTTGGGCTTCCACAAAACATACCACCGCGTTAGGAGCTGTTTCTTTTGGCCAGGCATGTCTACCTTTGTGGTCAAGTACGTCGATTCTTGCGTCTGGTGTCAACGGCGGGAACGACCAACTTCGCCTCCTGCTGGACATTTACAGCTCATCCCATGTCCCGAGACACCGTTTGCCATCGTTGGGATAGACCTAGTCGGCCCTTTGCCCATAACGCCGGCAGGTCATCGATGGATCGTGACAGCTGTTGATCAGCTCAAACGTTACGCAGTGACCGCTCCTCTGCGATATAGTTCGGCCTCCAACGTTGCCTTCTTCTTGCTCGATGCCATTGTGCTGCGTCATGGTGCACCTCGTGTGCTGTTAAGGGACCGCGACAAGACTTTGTTGTTAACAATGATCGCAGAAGTACTCGGAGCTTGTGGCACTGTTCATAAGACGACATCCGCATATCACTCACAAATAAATGGCTTAACCGACCGATTTCATCGCACACTAACAGATATGATCTCAATGTATAACGGGCCAAACCAAGACAACTGGAAAAAACTTTTACCTTTGGTGACTTTTGCTCACAACACCGCTATCCAGCGAACTACGGGGTACTCACCTTTCAACATAGTTTACGGCCATTCACCGAGATTCACCATCGACGCCGCTTTCTTCAATGCCCCAACTAACACTTTGACCAGTATACCCGAACAGTTTGCCTCGAGACTTGAGGAATGGCGTCAACGTGCTCGCTTCAACACAGAAGTCAGTCAGCTAGATCGCAAGCAACGTTACAACATCTCTCATCGCGACGTCTCCTCTCGTCCTGGAGAGGAACTGCTCCTTTGGACGCCCATTCGTGTCTCTCTCTGTGTGTATGTGTGTGTGTTGGTGTGTGTGTGTGTATGTGTTTGTGTGTGTGTGTGTGTGTGTGTGTGTGTGTGTGTGTGTGTGTGTGTGTGTGCGTGCGTGCGTGCGTGCGTGCGCGCGCGATAATGGTAACGAAGAACGCTGCAAGAGGAACAAGAGGACGAGAAAGGCAAGCAGAAGCGTATAGTAGTAGTAGATCAGGTGAATAGTTGTCTTTTGGAACGGCTCAGATTTGCATGTGTACCCTATCGCTTGGAAACCTTTCAAGGCGCCGGACTACCATCACATTTTGGTAGAAGCGGTCATATGAACGCGCAGCGACACGTCCCTCAGTATGGTTCCTTCACTCTCTTTAGCGCCGCCATCTATGTCGGCACCGTCATCGCACACTCAAATGGGCCGCGCCATTTCCGCGAGTGACGCCACCACTACGCAACCGTCGACGCTATCTCAGGTTTCCGACTCTGGTACAATACCTTCAAAGATTCACCCTGCCGATGCCAATTTCACTCGCCGTCAGCCTACGCCTGAACTAGCAGCTCTTCTGCACTCTTTTGAAGCAGGCCTTGACCAGCGACTGCACTCCGTTGAGAACTGTTTAGTCCAGCGTATGTCTTCCGCGGAGAGTCGCATCGCCGACCTAACCACACGTGTTTCGAGCCTCGTGTTGCCTGCTTCCCCTGATGAAGCTCCACCTGTCTCGGCACCTCGATTTCCTTTCCTTAATTCCTCCACGCAGCACTGTCAGTAACCCTTCGCAAGTCCACATGCCTTTGACGGTACCGCCTCATGTTCAGCTTTTTGTATGCAGCTAAAGTCTGTCACTGCTCGCAACTTCTGGTCACCTCAACACCAAGCTCAAATCCTCGTCGCGCAGCTTCGTTCTGCTTCCACCTAATTTATGAAGTTCCTGCCGGCGTCCGACCGTTCCAACTACGCAAGTCTTGTCTCGGCACTCGAATGCCGCAGTGTTGATGCCGATTTTGAGCATTTACATTTTACATATTATAGAAGACGCAACAAGGCCACTACAGCATGCAATATTTCCTTGTTCATGTTGACCGCCTTTCGTGGTAGGCCCTGGCTGCTTGTCTGAACAACACCGCCGAATTAATTGCTACCGATGCTTTCATAGACGCCATAACTCACCTCAACGTTCAACGCTTCATCCTCCTCACCCGCCCGTCTGCATTTCACGCGGCCTTAGCTCTTGCCTGTGAGACTCACATAGTTTAACGCTTGACTGCAGTGCACGGCCCCCGCCTTTTTCCAAGTAAACAAGCGTCGGCAGGCCAAGCCAGTCTCTCGAAGGCATACCAATCAGCGCTCTACGACCATGCGCTGCTATCAATGCAACGAGATTGGCCAGTATAGTCCGGACTATGTGCGTCGTACCCCTTCGTCAGAAAACCACCGTGCCCACCCAGGGCAGGCCTTAAGTTGTTAATTCACTCTCCTGTCAGTGGGCCTGTTTAAAAGTATGCTCACATTGCAAGTCCAGTTTGGTGAGCCACCAGAAAACGTTGAAATCGTAGGGAACACCTGTGCAGGTTTTCATTTCATGACAGCAAATCTGCTCCCCATTCAGTGCCATCTGACGGCGGCTAGGGTCACACCAACCGGCCTCCTCCTAGGCAACGGATCTTCATGACTGTGACTTCTTTCTGGAAAAGTGTAAGTGCCACATTCATTGCGGTGTAACACAACTGCGAGTCATTAATATTGGGCTGCAAGTGGTGCTCAGCATTGGGTGTACGCATGAAATTTAACCACGCCGGGTCCATAACAGGATTGCTCGCTCACGATGCAGCACCTGAGCTGGCAGCCAACACAGTCGCACATAAAGTGCTGGCCTCGTGTGTACGCTCTATTCTTTAGTTGGCCAGCCACGTGGCTCCAGGAGCTGACTCCTTTCTGAGCAATGACACTTCGGCGTTTTCTAAGTATTTATGTTAATTTGGTACGAGAGTACACGCCCCTTGAACATGAATATGTGCGCCAACGACCGCGCATCCAGCAAAGGCCAACTAAAATTAACATGTTCGCCCACCACCACCACTTTCTTTTCCTGTTCTGGCCACATCTACGGTAATAATACACTCGTAACCTGCTGCTTGGGTGCACGTTCACTCCAACAACGGACGCATGCTTAGATGCGGATGTTTTGGTGAATGCACTACCTGGTCGCGCCCGGGAAATGAATTCGCCGTGCCACGCTCATTGCTGCGCCCTTCTTTTTATGCATCTACTGTCCTAGTCTAACCCATGAGACAGCCTGCTGCGCCTGCACTCTGGAACTCTGTTTGCGTCCGCGGCAGCCCTTCGTACCTGCTCGGTCCTCGCAGCAGTGCAACACTATGCTTTTCCAGAGAGTGGCAATGGCTCCGTCGACTAGAATGTGTTCCATTTCGGACTAAACCTAACGTCATCCGAGAAGTCCGATATCCAACGTATTCGTGTGAAATTTTGAAGTGCTTGGCGTTATCATTGAGCGAACTTCGCCGTAGTATTCTTGTTCGTCACAAAATTGACATTGGCTACCGTGCACTCGTACGGCGCAACCCTTGTCATGTTTGATTCTGAACGCGCTGAAATAGCAATTTAAATGCAAGGAACGTTACAGCGTTGCTTCATATCTTGCTCGTTCACTCCCTGGTCGTCACCAGTACGTGTTAGAAAGAGGGATGGTTCTACGCGATATAGCCTAGACTATCGACGCTTAAACAGCATTGCCATGCCGAATGTATACCCTCTACCCCGCCTTGACAACGCCTTACATCGGCTTCACGGAGCCAGATTTTTCACTATATTGGACCTCTCCGGCTACATTCTAAAAAAAGTTTACACCCTTTGGGGTGTATATTTGCCACACAACAATAATAGGCATCTTTCTTGCCCTCATTTCCTTTCTTAAGAACGCTGCGCTCGTTACTTTCCTGTCGAGAATGCTCTGTCATGCTGATAACACGCATGCCTTTTGTGACTTGGAAGTACCGGGCTCGCAGCGTTAAAGAAAGGAAATGCGGGCAAGGCTGATGACGATTATTGTTGTGTGGCAAATATAAATCCCAAAGGGTGCAATTGTATTTAGAGTGTACTGGCAGTTCGGGCTCGATGAGAACGACGCGGGAAAGGCTGCTTTTATCAAACCGGATGCCTTTTAATCGCCTTCCTTTTCGGCTCTCTAATGCAGCTGCAACGTTCCATCGATAAATGGACCAGGTTTAATAATCGTTTACGTTAAGAATTTACGTTAATAGTTAATAATGATCATTCACGTTCTCACCTTTTCCGAGCATCAACGGCACTTGGGGCTCGTCCTGCGCGCTCTAGATGAGGTTGGGCTCCGCATAAAGCCTTCAAAGTTTTTCTTTGTCTATTCAGAAGTTCCCTGCTCGGGTGTTGCTTGGGTCGTACTGTGAGTGCCCATGGCATCAGTCCTGACCCTTCGAAGGTGCGGGCTATAGAAAGTATTCTGCTTCCTACAATGACTCTTTTAGGCTTCGCTTCCTAATTCCGCCGTTTCGTCCCTGACTTCGCCGCTCGCTCTGCACCGCTCAATGAAATTCTGAAGAAAAATCAGGAGTGGCATTGGCACCCCGACCAGGAATCGGCCTTTCAGAACATGAAGTTGGCCTTGATGGCTGCACCGACACTCTCACACTATCAAGAGGACGTCCCAAGCATCATCCACAATGACGCCAGTGATCTTGGCCTTGGAGCGATCTTAGGATAGCCCCACTCAGAATGGAACGAGAAGCCAGTTGCCTGTGCCAGTCGCCACCTTGGTGAACCAGAGAGTCGGCATCACGCTTCAGAACTTGAGTGCCTCGCGGTAGTCTGGACAGTTGAGAATTTTAGGTCTTACGTATACGGCAAGCATCCTACTATTGTTGCTGAAAACATTGCACTGCGCTGGTTCCAAAAAAGGGAAGATCTCAGTGCCAGACTTGCCCGGTGAGCTCTCAAACTTCAAGGGTACAGCTTCACGGTCGTTCGTCGTAGTGGTTCTTGTCACCAAAACACCAACTAGCTTTGACGCAACCCTGTCGTTACGAAGTACTTAGTACCGGCATTTTCAGTACTCGATCTCCTAGCTGCACAATCGATGGATACTGAAATCACTGGCATCGCCCGGCGCCTTTCTACTGTTACCCGTACATCTAAGTGCCACATCGAGAGACTTTCATCATCTTAAACAGTCCGAGATCGCATCCTTTATCATCGACGTACAGGAAGTGAATCGTACCTACGTGTGGTGTCTGTGGCCATTCGCCCATCAATACTTTTCATATGTTACGACGCCTTCTGCTGGCCAGCTGGGTCAGAATACTGTGCCTCACATTAAGGAAAGGCTTTGGTGGTCTGGCTTGCGCTCCGATGTCTACCTGTACATGTCAACCTGCACTAAATCTGAAGCACGTAAGGTCGTTAAAAACCCGCAACCTGTGCTTTTACAACCAACCACCACTCCTAACAAACCGTTCGATAGCGTGGGCATTGATCACATGAGCCCGTTGCCTAGCAGCAAGCCTGGCAACAAATTTCCTGCTCATGCCAGCAATATGAAGTTTTACGTCATTTGTGAAACCTGTACTAAACTCCTGTCTGACTCCTACATGAACTCGAGGAGAGATGGGCGGCGAGCGCAACGGTAATGGAGAACGCCGCAAGTGGAGGAAGAAAAGGGCAAGCAGGAGGATACAGTAGTAACAAGTTAGTGAAATAGTTGGTTTTTTGGAGCGGATGAGATTTGGGTTTATCGCCTACTGCTTGGATCCCGGTCAAGGCGCCTGACAAGCATTGTTAATTTAGTTAGTAAGCGAATGTTTACAAGTTTATACAGCCGCTAAAACTACTATCCTTACTTGGTACGCAGTCTTCCCGGTGAAGCCATCTAAAGGTGCAGACCTCAACCTGGCAAACACGGCTATTATTAAAATAACGAAGTGTATCTCAATTTGCTGCTCGTGTAAATTTTCTCACAGCAACACGATTAAGGAGCTGCAGAAAGTTTACAGTAGTCGCGAAGCAGAATACATTTGCTTACTGGGGTATAAGCTTAGCGCAACTTTCTTAGACACATGCTTCAGTTTCGAAGCTCCGTTCGGGAGATGGCTGAAGTGGTTGCCACGCGAACTAATGGCATTGCAATCGCCTCTTTTGTCATTTGTGCCGCTTACGGTTTCGCTATTGCTTTCACTCCTGTGTTCATTTCGGTAGTGTTGCCTTGGCTATCGGTACTGTGGCCATGCTATTGGTGTCGTGTAATGCGCGGCGGCTTTTTCCGGTGAAAAGTTTCGTGCAGAACTGTTTCGGCGCGTCATAACACGAGTAAGTTTTCTATGCCGTTATGCTTTGCCCACCGCTGCTCTTGCGGCCAGATACACAACGTGATCCTGGTGAAGACAATTTTTTTTTTGCACTGCCACGACGGCATAGTTATAAATGGAAACGCATGCTGCGCCGAAAGAATTCATGCCACAAAGACAAGTCCGACGTCTGTGAACGTGATTTTGAGGACGACGATCTGTATATGGAATATTCAGAACAAATATATATTGATTCCTCACTGGAAATATGGACGCCGGCTCACGGCGCGATTCTACAACTTACTTATTCCCTATTTTCTATAACATTTCGAAGCCAAGGTATGTGATGCAAATGCGACCTTCAGCAAGAGAAGAAGCTTGAGTTTCGGCTGGCAATTCGGCGGTAGCTTGTAGGGATGCGCTTCATGCAGGTTTGATGCCAAGTGTGCTTAAAGTATTGTTGTGCTGGCCTCCGAATTATGCGCTAGTAACTGTGATCAACAAGCTCACGACCGTTATTTTGCCTTCTGTATTGTGAAAGCTTGAATTTATTGTGGACGACGCCACACAGCAACGGTACATGGATCGTTTTACATGAGGCCACTCGTAGATGGAATCTTTTGAGTTATGGAAACTGTTGTCCCTGAAGATGGATGGATGGATGGAAAACTTTATTTGGTCCTGCAAGTAGTGTTAATTAACCACTGAGCGGGCCGCTCCCACGTCGGGACCGGAAGGCCAAGCCTCACGGCCACGTCGTGAGCCTGCTGGACAACCCAGAATTGTTCATCCAGGTCCGGGCTGCGAAGAGCAGCCTCCCACCTGGACGCATCCTTGATCGCCGAGTCTTCAATTCTTTCGCAAGACAAGAGCATGTGTTAGAGCGTGGCTAAAGCACCACAATCTTGGCAATAAGGCTCTGTATACGTCTCCGGATAAAACATGTTCAGTCTCCGTGGGCAAGGATATGTACCAGTCCGTAGTAAGCGTAACGTAAGTGCCTGAGCCTGTTTAGTTTAGGATGCGGCAAACCGTAAACCCAACGATTAAGAAGGTAATACTTCGTGATTTCATTGTATGCGAAAGGGGAGTCTGTTCTTGGGGAGTACCGCCACGCCGTGGCGCGGGGCGGAGCGGAGGGTAACATCTCGCGCTGCCTCATCAGCGGACTCATTGAGATTCGGAGGGGCTCCCTCAATCATCCCAAGGTGAGCAGGGAACCAACATAAGTAGTGTTGAGATCTCTCACATGTCTGCATAACTTTAAAAGCAACCTTAGCCACCGAGCCCTTCTCAAAGGCCCTAACGGCCGACTTTGAATCGCTATATACAAAAGGCCTGCGCATGGCAACCAGGGCGAGCGCAATAGCCGCTTGCTCCGCGACCTCTGGCCTATCAGTCCGAACGGTAGCAGCGTTAACGACACTGCCCTCATTGTCCACGACAACTATGGTAAACACCTACCTCTCCTCGTTAAAAGAAGCATCGACGAAGTCAACCTTCTACCTTCTGATTCTCATCACGAAGGAGTCTCAGCAGGCAAGCCCCCCTGGCCTTTCTTCTACCCACATTTCGCTCCAGATGCATGTTCCTGGGAACAGGCTTGACGTGATACCGATTACGGACCTTCAAGGGAATACCGACATGAAGCTGCGAAATCTTCTCCTGAGGAACACCTAACTCTCTCAGAATCTGCCGACCCTCGCTAGTCGTAGAGAGACGCACCATCTGCGTCCTCTCCTGAGTCTCAGCTATCTCATCCAAGCTATTATGAATTTCCAGCTGGAGAAGTCGGTCGGCGCTGGTGCACATTGCCCAACATTTTCTTCGTGATCTTCCTAATCTGCGTGTCAAGCTTCTCCTTCTCCGATAGTTTCTACTTGTGCATGGCCGCCACATAAAAAAAGTGACACAATACAAATGCGTGCATAAGTCCAAACAGACTATCCTTCTTGAACATCGTCTGCCTGTTGGCCACCCTCTTCAATAGGCGTACCGCATTTTCTGTCTTGGCAATGATCTTCTGCATCGTCAGCTTGTTGGCACCGACCGACTCAATCATCATCCCCAGAACCCTGATCTTATCTACCCTAGGTATGAGCTCACCATTTCTTGTGCGAAGCTGAATGCTCAGCTGGTCGACGGGGATCCATCCCCTTAGCTTGGGTCCCCTTCTAGTGGGACTGTACAGTAACAGCTCCGACTTGGAGGGCGAGCACGTTAACCCCGTCGGGTCCAAATAATTCTCAATTACATCTACTGCCTCCTGCAAAACAGTTTCGATATGTCCCTGAAGAGTATCGCATGTTATTTGCTGCATGAAAAGCTACAACAAAATGCACAAAATTCTATTTCGAATGGCTGTACTGCCCTCAAAATAATAATTGAAATCGTCCTCGGAGAAGCAGATGGCTTGAAAATTAAACAGGGCCTGGTTTACATAACATCAAGCCAAACTAAAACGGCAACATAGAAGATCATAATTATGTACACCACAAACAATGTAGTGCACAAAAAGCTTATGAACGTTGTTTCTCGCTGGAAGACAACTTTGTTCGACCAAGCCCCCGAACATAAGCCTCAAACGGCTACAGAAAAATGAAGAAAATGCATGTGGCTTCAAATGCCAAATGACCCTTTACAGAGCGCGTGCGCGTGCGCAGCCAGGAAAAAATAAAGCAAAATCAGTTTGAAAACATGTTGCTCAAGTAAATAAAAGACGTCACAACGCTCGTTGGCGATTTCGTTCCTATTAAATAAAAGAAACATTTGACCTATAAGAGTTCAGTTGTCCAATCGGTTCTTGCCGATCTCTGCCGATCACATTGAACCTACGTATTTTTATATGCGTGAGTGACGTGCTATAACTGTGTGCACAAATTACCCTTATTAGAGGTGGAACAGATTGCGGGTGGAGAAATTCGCCGAGAACACTGTTTCCAGGTCGGAGTTTAATTTGTCATAGAAAGCATGCAGAAAGTGTACTGGAGGTGTCGTGCATAAGCGTGTACCACTGGACTTCTGTTGGACCACACCCAAATTTAAGTCGGACTACCCTCGCAATTCAGGTTGGCCCTTCCCTACTATGGGCTTCCCATAATATTTTCTGTGAAGCGCTATGTATCCCTATGGATATGCATGGACCTGATCATAAGGTTTTTCTCATTGATCAATTGTTTTTAGATTGTTTCTAATCGCATATAAAGCTAGCAATCAGCTACGCTTACACTATTATAACAATAACATGTGTTGACTTCGCAAATTACGAATTGCTCTGCAGGTGCAGGTACTTATCGCGTGACAGGCAGATTTTGCTTGGGTATTCACCAAAGAATGCTTCTGCATTAAAATATTGAGAAGCTGTTAGCTTGCCAGCAGAGCAGTAACATTTGGTGGATCTTACAATCTCGACCTGCGTGTAATACGTTCCTAGTACTGCTGATTATATGCAGGTGCTCGTATTCCTTACAGATGTGAATACGCTGCCAGAAAAAAAGCACTGAGTAGGCTAATGCGGCGCTTCTAACATGGAAAAGTTGGTTGGCAAAGCAATTTCGTCGCGCCCGACAGTTCATTTGCGCCGTAAAGCTTCAGCATCGAGGCACCAGCCACACGTATACTACAATGGTGGTACAGTGCAATTTTTTCCCTGCATTAGGCAGTTTTAGTACTACACCATGACGGTACGTACGCAGCATGCAAGTGCTTTGCGGAACTTAGCAGCACGTGTCACGTCATGGCTCTTAGTACTGGAAAATGCTTATTTATGTAAGCGGGCAAACGTCGTTAGACAACGGGCGCATACGCCAGTGCGTCGAACCATCGGTCGAACTATACACGCTGTTGCAGCGCACACTTAACACTTTCTCAAAAATAAAATTCATACTTCCTTGCTACGGATTCCCACCATGTAGAAACCTGGAATTGGTTCGGGGCGTTCACTTCAGGAATCGAAGACAAGTCGTGTGCCATTGAAAAGCACAGCCTTCCGCTGGTCACCTCTGACAGGGCCATTTTGCGAAACTCCTTTGTCTCGCGCTCTCCCGAAGAAGCGAAAACCAGGAGAGTAGCACGCAAGGCTCCCCAAGTACATGCCCAAGAATCGGATGCGTGCGCACGCGGCAGCCGCATACGCAACACCTACCGTTCGTGTTGCGTTCTGCACATGCGCACTTTGCAGAACGTAGCGATTTTACATACCCGACGTCCGCTGTACTAAAACTGTTTAGTTTAGTTTAGTTTAGTAAACTACTACTACTAAACTAAACTTTAGTATCTACTACTACTAAACTAAACTAAACTAGAATACTAAAACTAAAAGCTAAACTACATTCACTAACGAGCAAGTGGTACAGGTTAGGTGGGGCAAACGACGCATCGCAGCAATCACAGTAGACGAAGCACCGTGCGTGAAGAGAGGCACGACTGCAAGACACACTGACGCAGGTGCACAGGCACAGTGAAGCCCCTGTTGCTTCAGCGCCGTAGGTTTGTCACAAAACTCCGACTTTATGGGGAACCAGCGCTGGATAGGCGGCGCGTCGAAAAAAGTGCGTTGCACGCAGCCCTGGCAACCAAACTCAAACACGGCATATTCCAGCCGCTCGACCAGGCGACACACACGTGCGCGGCCGTATTATAGTTCGTATGTTTCCGTTTTCGCGCCGCTTCAAACGGACAGTTTTCGTAAAGAAGCTAGCGCCATCAAGTGAAGAAATGACGGAAGAATCTTTTTAAGCTTTATATATTTTTCACAGTGTGTCGCGGCGAGCACGTGTGTTTCTTTAACGGTTGCGCCATGTGCCGTTGCCATGCTTGCGTGGCAGCCAGCCTCGCAAATCTAGCAACTATGGCTCCGGTCGTGCTGCGCTATGGTTTCGGAAGTATTAGTTAGCCTGAAGACATTCCATATTTCTCTGGCTAGAGATAAAAAATTCTAATGTTACTTCGCCACAGCAGTCAATGGAGAAGAAAGCTTTATCGCATCAGCTGACTCGCGCAAGCAAAGGTTTGAGTGCTCCGCTGCTTGATCCGTAACAACCCTTGCTACATTTGGCACTAATTATATAAATTTACCGGATGCATCTCAGCGCCGAGTCCTCATCCGCATGCGCATTTTTTAAAACACATAGGCGGCTTAGTCCGCTTGCGCCGGCAGTATGCGCACACAACTCGTATTACAAGGCAGCATCCCTCCCACATAATTCTTGGCAATGAATGGATAATATTTAGCTTTCGTATCGTTCGCTTGCTGCGGTGGTGTTGGAAGGGGTTTGGCGGTGGTATTGCGAAGGAAAAATCGTTGGTACATATGCCGGATGGTGCATGTTAGCGCTCTTTTTGTTTCCGACGAAATGCTGACTGCAGATTCTGCTGTTTGATACTGTCTGCCATGGCTGACTGTCTTCACTGTCGAATAAACCAAGCACACACGCGAAATTCGAGTTAGAAACCAGCCCGACAGCGCTTGACAGGGCGACAAGATGGGAACTTACTCCGGTCGCCTGACTGCCTGGATCCAACGCCGCCTCCGTTCTTGTTCGTAGGGCTTAGATGGAAAGACGCAGAAGGATACATCTTCCCTCATCTCGACGTAGTTGTGGCACTTGTATACGCAACAGTATCGTTGGCGTCCTTTTGCTTTCCTTCGACTTTCAGGGCACGCAACGCCACTACCAGTAGCAATTTTCGTCCGCGGGAGCGTCTGCATTGTGCACGTTCTGACCGCCAGGGCGGCGCTGCAGGCGTCGTGAAAACTGCAGCGTTGGTTCCCCATATCTAAACTACATTTACCGGAGGGCAAGCGGTACAGTTCAGTTGGTGCAAGCGACGCATCACGGGAGGAGCTCACGACGCGGCGCGCGCGACGACAGACGCGAATGCAGCGCCGGTAGTGCCAGGGACAGCCGCTGCGGCCACCCTTGCCATTGTGCTCGCATAGGGAGCTGTGAAACTTGAGTATGCCTAGGAACGTTGGCTCTATGTTTGTCTGCTTCAGCTCTACGCCACCAGATGGCTGCGCGTTCGCTCATCCGATGAAACGCGCCCTCCGCTCGGCCGCATCGCGCGCACGCAACGCGCGCACGCCCGGCAACATCGAGTCATTTATATAAAGGGTTAGGATTGTGCTATCTGCCATCGATAATCTTTAAAAATTTTGGTACAGCTAAAAAGCGTTGTATAATAGAAAAATGTATAACACAACGTCCACTTCAACTTTGTCGTTTTCCTATAGAAAAATGTGCCCTATGGAAGCACAATAGAGACTTAGAATAACACATGTGTGAGCTTTGCACGATAGAATGCGTGGGCGAAATATATAGGCGAATGAATTATTTTTGCACATTATCAACAGGTGTATTGATTTTGGGGAGCACCAAATTGCAACCTGACACAAAAATTGCAGCAGATCCAACGAGTTAGAATCCGTACGCAGCGAAGCTTTCTGAGTGCATAACGAATCAAATTACGGGTGTGCGAACACATACATACGCACAAACAAGCCGGGACGCACACGAATTATACCCAGCCTTTTGTTAAGCGCAGTTGCTGACTAGTACTAGTGGGTACGATAGACGCCTTCAACGCATCATCTTTTCGGAGCCGGCATACGCATACGTAGGTAGCGCAATTCAAATCATCACAGTTCATAATTAATATGCAACTGTCAAGGCACATGAGCCAGCTTGTTGCTTAATTTTTCTTTCCCTCGCACGGCTGGCACTGCCACTGCGGCACGGAGGTGAGCGCCATCTACTGATGATGCAAGGAAACCAACGTAGCGCGCGGCACGCGTGTATCGCTGTCACTAGTTGGCCTCTTCGGCAACGAACATCCACGCTGTAGACTCGGTGTTGAAACCGCGTGAGGTTGGCAAACGAAGGCTTCGTTTCTAATAAATAATGTAACTGGAATGGCTACTCACCAATGCTCGCACAAAATTATGAGCGATCAGTGCAGCTGCAGTTGTCCTTCTGCAGTGGTTAGCTACTCGAGACTTGCTTATATTGCGTCTTCTCAAACAGAAAACGTCCTAATCTTCTTATTTTCTATAAATCCCGAATATGTACGCACTGTCATGTACACGGCTGGAATCTTGAGCATATGTTCTTGGGCAACATATTAATTGTGGGTAGAAGAACAATAGCAAATATTTGAGTAGTTCATCTTCCAGAAGCTCTGCATCTCGGCAGCTCTTACTACGCACAACTTTCTGAACAATAACCTTTGGAATCTACCGAATGCAGCTGAAGTGGAAGCATCAGAAGTAAAAAAGGAACGTTCTGTGGTATGCTCTCAAGCCAGTTCAAAGCAGATGTAATATTGGAACGTCGGGAGAACGAGAGAAATTATTATACGCAAGTGAAGTTAAAGGCACATATGCATGTAACACACCCAAGAATTAAGGGACCACGCCAATTTTATGTCTATAGTCATCGCAGTGTTTTTAAGTATGGTGGAGGAGCACAGGGTCAATGGGAATAACTGTTCTTTGGCACTGTTTCCGATGCGATGACCACCATCCCATAGCTGTAAAGAGAGTCACCATTTAGAATCAAAACCACGTAATAGGATCTCAGCGACAACATTTGTACAACTCCTCGGCATAGCTCGAGTAAATGCATAGCGCATGGCGTAATTAGCAGTGACATCTACCAACTTGCTTTTCAAAGTCAACGCGAAAATAAAGAAGATCCGCAAGGTCTCGTCCAGCCCGGAAAAATGGTTTCTCGGTCTGCACAATGACGGAAGGTCACCATCAGGTAGCAGCAGGGCCGTCCTGCAACTTGCATATGGTTTTTAGGTGCCAAGTATCTTCGGACAGATCGTGCAAGGCGTACCTAAAAGAAACCAGTCCGGACAGGCTCGCATGTGCGACACACATGGGGGTGTGGATCTGCATTATGATGCATTCATTGTGAATTTCAATGAGACTCTCTGGTGTAAGTACCTAGGCACGGCGATAGGAAGGTCAGGGCCATCAGGGTGGAAATTTTAGTTGTTCAGGGCATCGACCTGAAGCACTTATTCTGCGGGACGATGTGCTATTAGGCAGTGACTCCAGGTTTTCGATAATTTCTGGCAGAGAAGCGTCATGGTTTTGTTGTTCACCGATTTGAATCATATTCGGCACGCACAAATAGAGTGGGGGTGCCCTCATCTGCGTTCTCACGGTCGTCTATAAGATGCCGCTCGAGCAACGCGCATGCTTGTGCAGGCAGCTGGATTCGTACGCTAGAGAATATGAAAGATCGAGCAGTCGCACCGTGCAGTGACAGAGCAATGCTGAAGAATATTTTGCGGAGGACAGCCAACAAAGAGAGCGTTGGTCGGTAACCACGGAAAATAGTCATTCTTATAGTTATGATACAAATTTCTCAACTCGTATACAAAAAACACTCGGGCTTGGTGACGGAATATTTGCGATCATTGGCTCATAGGAGACCGCTCCCGTGAGTAGTGACAAGGCCATAGACAGGTTGATGTTGCGTTTGCACTGCGCTGGCTGCACGGACACTTGCGTCAGTAGCGACCCCTGCAGGCGTAGTAGGATCCAAGTGACAAAGGATAGGAAGTGTCATGAGGAGGCTAATGAGGAGTGTCAACGGAGAAGCTTCTTGAGGGTTACATGAAAACAGAGTGTCTTCCCTCGAAAGCTCAGTAAGTGGCTTCGCTATGCCCAAATAATTATTCAGGAAGCAGCGGACATATCAGCATAACTGTAGGAAACTACGCACATTCTTCGCACATTCTACGCACATTCTTCGTGTAAAACGTGGTTGTTTAACGCATCTTCATGACGACCCCCTATCCTTACATAAAGAAAGATTGCGAAAAAGACAGAAATAGGGAAAGAAACTGCTTTGTTCGTCCTCTTTTCCGTAGTTCAAGTGAGAGAAAGGGTAAATGGCTAAACCAATTGCACCTTTATATGTTTCCTTGTGGCCGGCTGAGATGCCTTGAGTGCTTTTGTTTTGTTTTTATTGAAGTAAACTCCTTAGTAGCTCTTTTCTGTTGTTCAGAGAGCTGCCTTTCTTTCTTTCTTTTTGTGCCTTTGCGCACTATTTTTTTAACATTGGATGAATTTCTTCTGCGGCTTTGTTTCATAACACGCGTAGGTCAAAGCAATCCCGAGTGCGTCATGATCGAGCATAACATTATTAAGTCCGCAGATGCTCTCGCTTATCGCACCAGGCGAGTAAGGCCGCGAATCCTCTCAGGCGATCCTACATGACGAAGCCTTATACGATGCGGCGATAAACGATTGCAGCCGTATATCTTTCAAAGGTTGCTTTAGAGGTGCCTGAGTAGCGGCGCGCCAGACAGGCTTCAGCACGAAGTAAATGCTTGATTGGGAGGTTATTGAAGGTGCCCTTGTACTTCGTAATTGAAATGTTTGCGATTCAAGCAATCATAAAAGTCACTAATTCAAAGCAATTACATAATTAATACTTCGTAATGAAAAATATACTAGTTGTAAGTACACATGACTGCGGCTAATACGCAGTCCGTACGATTTCTCTAGAGTTCTTGGGTTTCTTTTAGGTTTTCGGTCCAAATTAACTGGGAGACACGGTATAAACTACATAACAATGGGGGTAGCGTAATTTCCTTAAAATAATACTTATGTCTATCAAACCGCCAGCTACATATATGCACAAAGAGCTTTGCAACATCCACAGCGCTTTTTGTTGAAGTGGTATTTTATTGCGCTAACCAAGCCATAAAGAATGATGTTATGCTGCATATAAACTCTTTTATCCATTAAAGCAATTGCACCCAATGTTTCCCTTCTTACAGCGATATCTCTTATTGTGTGAATACCATAGTCGATTTCATGTCCACCACTTGCACCCACATCAAGTGCAAGAATATCAAAGTGGTTTGGCTGAGGATTATGAACTAATCACTAGAATAGCACCAATAGCACTCCAACTTTTTCTTTATTTCTTGTACAGTCGTCTTCTCCTCCTACATTTGGGCAGACAAGAATAATGTGCCTCGATGCCGTCACGGTACTAGCTGCTGGGAAAGGCTGGTGTCAGACTGGATAGCTTCTTTATGAAGCACCACCATCATAAATTATTACAAACTAAGGCAGTGGTACAATTTGTAAGGGAGAAAAGAAAAGCCGCGGAAGAATTATAATCGTTTTCCCCTTTATGAGTGAGGAGCACTACCTACACAATGAATAACTTATCTGTTCATACTGCAGGAGATAATTACGGGTGAATATACTGATGCATACATAAAGCGGTTGTCCATGCAGCAATGTAAGTCTTATATCTCGGAAAATGCACCACTTCTGATGCTCCATCATTAACAAATTTCTTTTGAAATATTCCACTGGTACTCTAATTATGCAGTATGTTTACCGCGAAATTGCTTTAAAAATTGCACAGAATTTATGCGCAATGCGGCTAGTTTCTATGGGAATTATGCGAAAGACGCATGAAAATAGGCGAGTGGCGTACGGAACCTTGCGGTAGGGATATGCAGATGATGAGCCATGATTGGCTGACGATTAGCAGCTTATGCACATTCGATCACGTAGCAGACAAGTGTAAATAAGCAATATGTGGAGAATGCATGAAAGGATAGGAAAAAAACCCACAGCAAATTCATCTCGCTCCAGGGGATGCCATACACACGAAGAAGCGGTAATTGAAGTCCTAGCACTGTATTGACATGGACAAGAAAACAGACAGGACGTGTGCCGCAGAATTGAGCCTGCAGCATACAGTGACTGTTTACGTGCCTAAAGATGACTCAACGTAAACCGTAGCGACAGAACAACCTACGTCTATTTACTTGTTCTAAAAGTTTAAGTTATGAAGCAACTTTAGAATATATAGCATGCATCATGTGCACACAACGTCTTGTCTGTCTCGCAAAATATTGAAAACGCGCCGTAGGGCCCACTGAGTGGGTTGGGATATAAGTACACACATAGTCAAATAATTTCACAAAAGAAGGAAATGTAGGGGTTAAGAATGGTGCCTCGTTACCGGCCACCAGTAAATCAATGCATTTTTCGCGCCAAACTAATAATGTGCGCTACCCTTTCTTTCAGATTGACAGACGCTGTAGGATACGGAAGTGACTGAAAGGCAAATTATGCTTCAACAGGGTATTGCGCTTTCTCGCAAGAACAAAAAGCTCGTACACATATAAAACTAAAGCGCCGGTATGAATGGCAAAAAATCACAGGAAGATAACTTTCAACGGAAGCTGTAAAACCACAAAAATGTACAACATGTCGGTCATGCCAACTTCATTATTTGAATAAATCCCTACTTCTGATTTATTTATATCAGTCGTTGTTGCTTGGTAAAATTAGCTGTTTTCTTTGCATGTTCTATAGTTACCATAAAACATTTTTTCTATGCGGCGAATCCAAATATTCACAGAGGTAAGTTGCCACTCACAATTACTTCGTCACTGCGTTTTTATTTCATCGAAGGCTATTTCATCGCGGTATATTCCTTAATGTTGCTCACAGGTCATGTTTATGCCGTGAAAAAGAAAGGATTTGCTTTTTGTAACTTTATTCGAGGTTCACGACGCCGCCAATTCCTTAAAAGTCACTTATAGGTCACTTCATAATGTCGAAAAAATGTTTATTTACGAATGACGCATGAGAACTCAAATGTCAAATTGACTCAGATGTCAATAGCATGAAGTGAACTTCATATGTCAGGCCTCCTTTAGGTAATAAGCTGTGCAGGAATTTGTTCTTTCTTTTTCGTTTGAGTAAGACATCAGTCATGAAAAAGGCTTCAGCAAAACATATGTTGAGCGTTCCAATCACTATGAGAAACGATAGATTTACTTTACCAACTCTATCTTAGTGCTTGGCAAGCCAACGCATATTACAAGTGACGGCTATATAGGTTACGGTAAGCTGTATGTGGTTATCTGTGTTTTTGAACTCTGGATTGGTCCGAGAGAGGATATAATATTTCGCTGTTATCCCTTATCGTTTGGGCCTAAGCAAAGCGTTAGCAGTCGGAAGAACGAGGTTGTGTAAGGCAAGCAGTCAATATGTGTTACGATAGAAGTACGACGACGGACTAAAGTGACAACGATTGTATGGCGACAAGTCCCGAAGACGTTATCAGGGCATGTTCAAGTATTCGTGACAAGACGATTACTAATCTTGCTATGATACATGTTAATTAGTTCTTCGTCGTTGGGGGCAAATAAAGGCGTAAGCAAGAGAAAAAGGGTTTCAGATGTCATCTGGCTCTAGGTGTTTTATCAACGCATGGAACCTTTCGTGCAACATGAATAAGGCCGCATAAATTGCTTTAAAAAGGCGGTAAAGGCTGGATCCGTGTGTCGAATATAAGCTTTCAAATGGTGATTGAGAAAGCCACTTGGTACACAATTAGGTCCCAGTATCGAATCCACAGTTGCCAAATAATCATTTCTTCCGATAATTTGGGTATTTTGTCCAAATTTCTCACGACGATATATATGTATATGCTATTTGGGCTATGTAACAACAATGATGACATACGCTCTTCTAAGAAAAAAAAAATGGAGGACGCTTAAGCTTCGCCTTCAAGAGTGGAACGCGACAGCGTTCCCGTCGACCCGCCAAGGGGTGTAAGACAATGGGCTACGGCGCAGCGATCACTTACGAGGCGCCCCGCATCGGACGCGGTGAGCGTCGACCAACGCAGCGTTCGGCGCGGCAACGAAACGTGCGCCTGAGCAAGCGGAACGAACCAAAGAACTCGGTGTCTCGGAGGGGGAAACGATGCACGCCAGCCAAACGTCCTCGGCACGGGCAGAGAGATAGACAGATAGCGATCTAAAGAATGGAGGACGCTTGATTCTGCAACCCGTGAGGGAGCAAGGCGAAGCGTCGTCAGGGGAGAGGGAGTCCGGGCCACGACGCGCCTCGCACCGCTCCCCGCACAGTCCCAATGCGCGCGTGGCGCGCCAGCTGTCGGGGCAGCGCCGTACATAGAGAGGAGGGGGTCTTCCGTGTTTGCCGCAAGATGGCTCTGCGTGTGCGGAAAGCGCAGAAGAAATGTAGCGGAAACGCACTTCGCTACTCGTGTAACTGCGACTTCTGTAAGTTACATGTTCATAATTACCGATATACACCACAGTATAACTTTCTACAGCTAGTTTCTAAGGCAACACCGCATTCACTAGTGGCGCTTTTGTACCGCTTCTAAGCATCCAACTCGTGGCTGAGTGGTAGCGTATCCGTCTCACACTCCGGAGACCCTGGTTCGATTCCCACCCAGCCCGTCTTGCAAGTTACTTTTTATTCGTGAAGTGCCTGCCGAGATTTATCGCTCACGGCCAACGCCGACGACACCGGCTTTTCTGCGACACAAGCTCCTTAACGCTGTCGCGTTAAAAAAGAAAAAAAAACGTTTGACATGGAACAATATTGAGTGTAGGCTGCTGAGCACGAGGTCGCGGGATCGAATCCCGGCCACGGCGGCCGCATTTCGATGGGGGCGAAATGCGAAAACACCCGTGTACTTAGATTTAGGTGCACGTTAAAGAACCCCAGGTGGTCAAAATTTCCGGAGTCCCCCACTACGGCGTGCCTCATAATCAGAAAGTGGTTTTGGCACGTAAAACCCCATAATTTTTAATATTGAGTGCGGTGCAATGCCCACAGCTTCAACATAGCGGTCGCCGCCACGAGAAATGGAGTGGGGAGCACGGGCTCATCCCACAGGTTCGGTGATGAGGCTAGCTGTACGTTCTTCTGGGAAGCTGTAACAAATAATCTGTTGAGGTAGAACTTGCGCTTAAAATACAGCCATATCCTACAACGCCTGTCATATTGAAAAAGAAGGTACCACAGACGATGCATTTAGGCACTAGATAAGTCGCATTATTTTGGATTTACCCTGTAACGAAGCACGTTTCCTACGACATCAATTTGTTTGCTGAAGTTTGCTGAGAATGTGTGCACTTCTAGCCCTACTGTGTCATTGCAACATTTTGCGGCAATATCAAGGCGTTAAGTTAGAATGATAGTCGTTATAAATGGTAAAGGTACTTGCCACTGGAAGTGTTAGAACAAGCAAAATGTCGTAGGTTGTCCTGTCGCTACGCTTTAGGCCGGGTCATTTACTAGGCACGTATTGTAATGAGAGTATGCTGCATAAGCCATTCGGCTTCGTGTGTATGGCGTCCCCGGCTATGTGGTGATATTTTCATTCCGTTCTTTTTTCTTGCCTATTGCTTTAATCTCCGCCGATTGCTTCTTTTACAGTATTCTGCTTGGTGATGGAATATGCGTTAGCACCGAAAGCGTTGGCTTGATACCTACTGTGTTGGGCTGATAAGCTACAAGAAATAAAGAAAAAGTGGAGTAGCAGAGAAGCGGTAGTTCTGACTTATATTCTGAAGGACAAGATATCGAATTATTGTCATTATTTTGTATGCGCGCGACAATACACTCTGATATTCTTGCAAAAGGTACGATTGCAAAGGGTGGACACGAAATCGACTATAATACTCGCTCCATAGCAGATATCGCTGTGAGATGGCGAACGTCGGATGTAATTCTTGCGTAACCAACTTTGGAGTGGAGAGTTTAAGGGCAGCGTAACAACCTTCTTTGCCGCTGCGTAACTGCGGTAAAAACGTTTCCCAAGGTTTTGACGGAGTGAATAATATTCAAAGGAAAGCTCTCTGAAGGTTGCAACGTTTTTCACTATCTATATGCAGCTGGCGGTGTGTAGACAAATAATAATTCGAACAAATTATGCCACTCAAATTTTTATATATTTTGTACATCCTAGGAATTCAAACATGTAAGCAAGCTTTCTATGGTGAGAGTAAGTCATTCATTTTTCTCGTCAAGTAACATCCAGTTAGGATTTCAAGAAACGTTCTACGAGAAATACATGGTATTCTTCGCTTGTATACAAGAAACAGTTATGTGGAGAAATAATTGGAACATTTTGTACGCGATCCCCTTCACTGCGTCAGAAAGGTAGGCAATTTCGGGTGAAGAGAAAACTTTGCATCTTTACCAAACATACTTGCGCGGTGATATTTGCGTGAACACACATTGTGTGTGGCCGCGAGCGCTACCTAGAGAACAAATTTTACCTTAGAATATTTCTGTTCAAGTGACCTCCTCGGTACACAGGTCTAGAAGTAGTGATACGCATAGAAGCATGCAAAGACGCAGCAAATATTTACTTGAAGGGTGGTGGCAGGACAGGAAAAAGCCGGAATGGTGAGCAGGTGGGTGATACAGGGCTGCGTGTTTTACGAAGGGTAATAATCGACGGTACATGGTTGCATAATAATTTAGTTATGTGCTTGTGAAATACAAGTTTCATAGCTTTTTAGCTGCTCAGTGTGGCGCCCGCAGAATTGATCTCCAAGACTCGTAGATACTTAAGCTATTGCATGTAATATCACTAAATGTATTTCCTCTCCAACAATGAAGCGAAATTTGCTTCTAGTAATTACTTCTTGTACGTGTCGTGACTGTGGCATTTAAAGTGGCCTATTGTAGTAAAGTGGTAGTAAAGAGCGAGGCAAAGTTACAGCGCTGGCGACACGATGTTAAAACGCAGCTTTTTCATTGCGCAGATCCTCGGATGCGTCGACAAGCCTGTCACGCCATGTGACATCATCTTTGCATGTTTCCCTGTTGATTCATCGTTCTACGAGCTACACGAGAGGTCCTTCATCACTGCATCGCCCGACTGCTCTATCGCCCCTGTGTGGGATAGTTCTGGCATGCTCGGGAAATCAACGACCTACCTGCGTGTTTCATGGAACTCTGGTACTTGTGTGCACACCAACGATATCTGGAGCGATATCCCGACGTCACCATTCAAGGGTTTAAAAACGGCGCTCAGAGATTCGCTCGTCAGTGGCCAAAGTGACACCGGCGGCGACACGATGTTAAAACGCTGTTTATTCATTGTGCAGGTATGTTATTTCGAAAGTTCTCGATGCTTGAAATCCGACCATCGATCATTGCTGCAGTTTCTGGGCCCATAAGGCACGGCTGAATTATACTTGAATGCCTTGTATCAGTTGCGATTTGTTGAGTGGAGACGTGGAGCTGAATCCTGGTCCCCCCAAAGTTGATCCCTCAAAAAAGCTCGGCAATTCATCAAAAAGTAATGATTCTAGTAACAGTTCTTTTCAACGCTCTACGTGCTCCACAATTACCACTCAACATTCGGCCGCTGAGGCATGTTCGACCGAAAATGCTGACATTGTCAGCATTTCTTGAAGAGGTTCTTGAATAAGAACAACTGGTGGCTGAGGACCTTGCCAAATTTATGCCATTCCAAGCTTCTGTAAACTCGCGTTTTGATGATCTCGAAAGCCGTGTAGCAGTGCTTGAATCGCCTACAACAGGCCGTAAGGTTGATGCCAATGTGTCCGATCTTCTCCGCTCCGAGGTGAAAACACTTATTGGAACTGTGGCTCAGTTGGTTGCCAACAATGACGACCTTGATAACCAATCCCGTTGCAACAGCATTATTATGCACGGCTTGGATGAAAAACCGGGTGAAAATGAGAATAATTTACTAGATGGGTTTGCACAGATACTTTCTGGTATACTGCACTTTACGCCCCCACGCATTCTTCCCTACTGAATTCTCAAGAAAGGTATCCACTCTGTCATTCAAGGAAAAGAATTTTTTTTTACTTGGAGACACAGCCATGCACAATGCCCTTGAGCTCATTAATGTTTTTTAAAAGAAAATGCAGCTTCTGTGTGCAGCAAAAAGCTCATTAAGGACAAGGGTAAATGGAAACATGGTGACCTTAGGCAAGAAGAGCTGTCCAACAAAGGAAGGACGTCTCAAGCTAGATCCAACATCTTTACAAGGGAACCAAATCGCTCCAGCTTGAGACACTCCTCGTTCAACGTGGTAAGTCTCCTTTCGAAACATTTGCTCTAGCCTGAGACCTACATCCTTCCTTCGACTACCCTCGACCACCAACATTTGGTAACCCATGGCAAGGTAACAAATTTGCATGTAAAGAAAGGGAATGTATTGTGCACCCTGCAAGGTAGCATGAACAATATTTTATTTACTTGAATGAAATGCTGATTTGCTTTCCAGTTACTTTATTTTGATCACCAAGGTGACTGTTTCGGTTTGTTGCTAAGGTAAATTGAACAGCTGAACCTAAATAAGGAATAAAACAAGGATATATACATATAGTAGTGTATCTCGCTCGATTAGTTTGACTTTTCGAACATCGCCTTTATGATAGAGAAAGTAGCTCAGTTATGGACAAGGTTGTCTTAGTTTGCGCATTAGATTTAAAATAGGTACTACTATGGAATTTGTTTTTTTAAACTGTAGCTAACACAGTGAATAGATACTCAATGGTTTATTTATTTCCCTTAGAGGTGTTTGCCATTTTCCAGCCTCTTCTAGAGTTGGCTAAAGGGGAAATGGTTTGTTTAGAAAGCTAACAAAACTACACTACTGGAATTGATAGCGAACTACGATAGAAATATAGATCGTTATTTTTTGCCTTTTCGCTTCTCATTTGTGCTTCAGATCTTTAGGTTGCTTTTTCTCAGATAACTGAAAAAAGTTACTTTTGCTCAGGAAGTGGCATCAGTGAGCAAGGCTCAAAAATGCATAACCTGAAGAATGCCTTACTGCTATCACGGAATCTGCGGGTCGTCTTTGGGAGAGTTGGCTTGATGAATGGTAACTGCCTTGATAACTGCCTTGTTGTGCATTACATGTGGAAAGTGCTCTTTCATCCTGACGCTGCTTTTACAAAATATATTATAAGAATTAGTTGGCGTCCCTGTTGCGCAGTGTTTTGGCGAAAATACCCAAACACTCTACAGATACCACGCATGTAGGGAATTGATGTCATGTAAGGAATTCTGCAAGTCGTTGGCTTGTTGAAGCGGGCACAATGCCTTACGGCTTTCGCACATGAACATACGTGGGAAACGTTCTTTTGAATCAGTGTCTGAATGGACGTGACCATCATGTGATGCACTGCGGACGATTTGCCCGGATCTTCTTGTATCATACTTGGCTACAACGGAAGCAGACGAGCTGATAGCAGCGCATCCTTCTTTCGCCTAACCACTTCTGCGCATGCGGCACCCTCTCACACGAAGGTATAAAAAAGCAAGCACAATAAAGAGACAGGCAGTTTTTTTTTTTTTTTGATGCCCAACCACTGTGTGTGTCGACTTGCTCAGACGCGCACGGTACACTTCTCAAGCGAGCCGGGCAAATCGCTGCAGGTTGGAGGTTGGGTTCGAGCGCTGCTAGTGCGCGTGAGTCAGGGGCGAGAGTCATATCACCACATTAGGAATGAGGACAATGCATTGACCACGGCGGCACAATGAAAACGCGCAAACACCTAGTGGCACAAGCTAGTGAATAACTTTGGCCACTGAACGAGGTTGAGAACATGATGAAAAATCCATGCATTCACTGCATGCGCGCCCGGTAGGATACTAATATTATGACGTGAATGATATTGGTGCATGGTATGGCATCGCACGCATCTCATGTCAGGACATGGTAATCATGTCGTGCATGCTAAGTGAATTAGGGCATGGCATGCATATCATTCATGCAATTCATTTAATGTCATGTATATCAGGTCAGAACACGATGCATATTAGATGTAATATTATGTATTTCATGTCATGATTAGCATGTCATGTCATTTATATTGAGGCGTCGCGGAGAAAGCTGGCGAAGAGGCGGCCTCGAGCTCGCGGCGAACAATACGGGTGACGTCGTTACAGGTGGTGGCCTGACGCGGTCCACCCTCACATGTCGACGTAGCAGCAGTGTTGGGTAGCCGCGTGATGTGGTGTGTGATACGACCGCTCTTAGCTTGTTCAAGGCGACGGCATTCTTTGATGATGGCGTCGATAGTCGAGACGTGACCGAAAACAAGCAAAATGAAAGCATCGTCGGCGATGCCTTTTAGCAAGTGCGACACTTTATCTGCTTCAGACATCGTATCGTCCGCTTTGCGGCAGAGAGCCAAGACGTCGAGGATGTATGAAACGTACGGCTCTGTAGAGCATTTCTCGCGGCAACCTTGCGGCCATAGGGGTCGCCGAACAGTTCCCTTGGCTTTTCTTTGAAACTGTCCCAACTGGTTATCTCGTCGTCATGCGTCTGGTGCCACACGCGTGGGGTGCCGCCGAGATAAAAGATGACATTGGCGAGCATAATCGTTGGGTCCCACCTGTTATTAGCACTGGCGTGTTCATAGAGCTTGATCCAGTCCTCAACGTCCTGTCCCTCCAGGCCAGAGAGCACACCAGGGTCGCGATGTTGGGTAACCATGACGATTGGAGCAATTGGACAAGCCGAAGGCGTTGCACATGTGGTCTCATCACCGGGAGGCATGGTGACAAGCTCGATGTACCGACCACTTCGGAGTTGTGTGGTGAGGAAGGGGATCACTAACCTCCACCAAAATGTTAGGTGTAGAAAGACACAGACGAAAGAGGCTATTTACAGGCTATTTACACTGGAAGCAGACATCCAGGCTGACACTGGCCCGCGCCAAGGCACGACCAACTTCATCGTTTTTCTCACGGCGGCTCGTCTCTTGAGTATCTCCCGATAATATCGTAATAATATCATGCATCTCATCTCAAGTTATTGAAGTTATGCTATTCATATTCTAATATATATATAGTTATAAAAGTTACCACGATGGCATCAAAACATAGAAGTTTAAACAGACAGAGCTACAAACAGACAGACTCAATATGGCTAAGGTAGACAACGTGTTCAAATATTTATGTATATACAGGTCATGGTGCTTTATTTCTTTTAAACAGGTACGGCTACTTATGCAGTAACTAACGAAGCCATGATACAGTAACTAACAATATGAAACCGTGATATAAGTAACAAACGAAATACCTGCACGGCCGCCACCTGCCAAACTTGTTGATTGAAGATGAAAATTAGGTGCAAGTGATCTTTGGTTATAGGTCTTTTGTGTGCTTTCATATGTACAAATAACACAAACACAACATGTTTCTTTATTCACTACCTTTATTTCAATGAAATTATGTAAAGAACCTCGTGGTGGGCATAGCCGAAGGGCAGGTAGTTACAGCTGCTGCGCTTGTTTCCAAATACCTTGGTTTATTTATCTGAGGAAAGAAAGATTCGGTGTTAAGTATTTGTATGGTGGAGTACTTTCCTCAATGTATTCGCCAATTATATACAGTTGGCTAGAGCAGCGAGGGTAACAGCTAAATGTGATAAGTTTGCACTTGGCGATGTTTAAAGTTATTAACCAACATTTCAGGGAAAACAGGGGAAAGGCGGTAGATGGAAATTCAAGGCGATGAGCAAAAGGAGAACAAGGTGAAAGCAAGGGACAACGTTTCGACAAGTGGACTTGTCTTCTTGAAGATCCAGGATTTACGCCACTCACGAATACGTACGAAGTCATGTTGGAGTGTGCGAAGTTTCCTATTCTTGTAAATTGTGCAGTAAATTCTACTATCGTCAGGAACTATACGCATATAGGATGAGAGACTAGTAAATGTTGACCCAGTGGTGGCTGCATCAGTACTGTGAAACGAAAATTTTGTTTATTTCCGCCACATGGCCATGCTGAAGTTGATGACGAGAAAGTTGCCTCACGACGGCGAAGGTGGCTTGAAGAACAGACGG
The DNA here is from genome assembly GCF_023375885.2 of Dermacentor andersoni. Classification (NCBI taxonomy): domain Eukaryota; kingdom Metazoa; phylum Arthropoda; class Arachnida; order Ixodida; family Ixodidae; genus Dermacentor; species Dermacentor andersoni. The sequence goes on along the minus strand of NC_092821.1, from coordinate 37,108,264 downwards.
AAGCACAGCGCAAACGCACTTTCGAGTTTTTACCTACTCTCGCTGTAATAAATGTATGCTAAAGACAGTAAAGGCTTTGAATTTGTGGCAGTCGTATTCGCGTACATAAATATTGCCATATTTATAGCGGAACACAAGGGAAAAGTTTTATCGCAGCATGTTAAAGGAAGTCTTGATGTGCGTTCTGATACGGCATCTGTGATTCTGCGCTTCAGCTCTCTTATAGGTATATCGTGACGTGAAAATGCCTGATGTAATTAAATGGGACTGTGGGACTCCCGCGCAAACTGCTAACCGGTTCTCTTTTTTCGTGCTGATTTGCGTTATTGTGTGCTCACGGTTGCGGATACGCACAAGAGCTGTGCTATAGTGGCGCTGTGATATTCCCAGTGAGTAATCTCAGACTCCAGTGCTTTTCATTCTGTTTTTACCTTATTACTTCGAATATCTAGTGAGAGGACATTTATATAAGACACTTCAAATAAGTTCCACGTCATCACGAACACCCGATGACAATTACATAATATGTCCAGTGATCTCCAATGACACCTGAAAAGCGTATGGTAGCTTCAAATTAACTCATAGTCTCTCCTATTATCCCAAATATCATATATGCAGCAATATATGCCCTCTGTCTCTTTCCTGTCCATTATAAAGAAGCACTTGTGAGATTCCTGTGGTTCTGCATCCGTCTTCGAAATGGTCGCCTTTGAGCAGCATCTGGTTACGTCATTCCACATATGACAACGTACGCTTTTTCGTTGACATTTGTGCTAGGCATTTACTGGCCAATAACAAACTCTTAAACATCGCTTTCTTTCGGAATAGCAGCTGAATCAGGCGAATCAATCCAGCAAATATAGTTCTGAAAGCGCTGCTCAGCTTCTGCACGCTATCATGAAGCACAGCAGCTGACTAAAATTATCTACGCAGGCATTCATTCCCTCGTAGCGTGCCAGTACCGGAAGCGCTCGTGGGTCACTACCAACTTAGCCTTGCAAAACCAGGTGATAAACACGCACAGGCGATTAACGCATCAAGCGTACGAAAGCCAAAAGAAGCGTAAATAATCATGAGGACAGTGATTCGGCGCTCTTTGTACTGCCAGTACCAAAATGATAATAATATCATATTTGGGGTTTTACGTGCCAAAACCACTTTCTGATTATGAGGCACGCCGTAGTGGAGCACTCCGGAAATTTTGACCCCCTGGGATTCTTTAACGTGCACCTAAATCTAAGCACACGGGTGTTTTCGCCCCCATCGAAATGCGGCCGCCGTGGCCGGGATTCGATCCCGCGACCTCGTGCTCAGCAGCCCAACACCATAGCCACTGAGCAACCACGGCGGGTACCAAAATGAAGACTGGCAAAGGTATAAGCTTGTCGATAAACACATGAAGAAAAAAATTGAGTTTTGTAGATCGAGTCAAGTGTCTTGGCATCGCCTGGCGCCCATCCATAATATAGTGCAAAAAGGGCGTTAGGAGGTGAAATGAGAAGTGAAAAAAATAACACAGTTAATTAGCTATTTTACTGCGAGGTCTACTAGACAATAGTAGTTCAGGCTTTATAGGCACGAACGGTTAATGGTCACCCTCTCACTAGGTTTATATGTTGTTTAAAGTGCATTGTTTGCTAGACAAGGTGGCCGTATCAATATTTATTACGGAAGCGTCGGCGGCGCGGTAACAACGCGAAGTTGTCTCTATATCTTCGTTAGAATGCGTTAAAATACGGTTGAGTGGGACGAGCAGCTTGGGCGGCGCATACTTTGCAATGAGGCGCGCGACGACGAAAAATACTGTGGCGGCGCTGCGACCGAAGTAGATTGGGCCGCATCAAGGTCGCGCCGTTGGAAACTGCTGGCGATACTTCTCGAAAGCGTCATTCGTACGACTTCGCGCGCTGGTATATGCGTTCAGACCGCTCAAAGGGTGTTTATAATTGCATATCGCATGCATTTATACCTTAAGAATAGATGTCTCCCTTTATCTTCCTTATTTCATTTTTTTGTTTTAGTGACGTTCAGTGATTGTGCGTGCATTGCGACCGCAGTGTCGGCTTTCCCTCTACCCTTTATTGTACGGTTGCCTTTGGAGAACAAATATTTTTTCTTGATCTTCAAGCAACATGTATGTTTCGACAGTAATTTTCCGCATATTGTTTTCTAACATTCGGTCTTCCGAAACGCAGACGGAAAAACATTTGTAAATTTCATGTTTGCTTCTTCCAATAAATAAAAGATATCGGCCCCATCCGACGCCCTGTACTCGGATTTGCGGGAAGTAATGTTATAGAAAAAGAAAAAAAAACTGCAGAACAACATTCAATTCATGTTTCCACCTTGCTCGCGTAACTAAACGCGGATTAATTGGTACGGGTATTTTCATTGCGGTCGGACCTCGGGCGCCGAAATCAGTAGTAGGTAGCCATTATATATGCTAATCATTTGGCCCGTAAGCCGTATGAAATTTTTGTCCCGTCCATACTTAATGGATAAAAATAGTGCCGTGGTAGCCTAATTAGTGGCTACATAGTGAATAAGGCGTATCACTGCTAAACTCGAGCTCACGGGTTCGAACCAAGTCGCAGAAGTTGATGGGAACGAAATAGAAAAGCACTCATGCACTGCTCTTTAGGTGCGCCTTAAAAAACCCCAGGTGGTGAGAACTGCACAGGGTGCCTGACAACCACATCGCCAGACGCAAAACGCCCGAATTTGTTTAATGAAATAAAAAAGAAGTAGTTGCATCGGTCGGCTTTTTTCTATGCATCTAAACGAACGAAATTATCCTCGTGTGTGATCGAGAAAAAATGTTACGCTTATCTTATATTTCATGCTTAAATGTAATGCCGTTCCCAACGGTACGTCAGTTCGACAAAGCAGCTTCTCTATTATTAACGGCTGCATTCAAGGATCACGTACACTATCATAAGGACAGTAATGAAGCAAAGGAACGGCATGCCTCACATACACCTGGAAATATTTGTAGATCTGTTGTGTTCGTTGAAGAGGATAAGTGCGGTACCACATTGGGCACTCAGTTTTAATGGGTTGTATACATGGTGAAACCGTCAAAAACATTTTTTTTTTCCTTGCCTAAATCAAGTTAGCTGATCTAGAGGCTGCCTCGAAACGGGGCGTTTATATTGAGTGACAGCTGCGAATTTGTTGATCAGCACCGATTAGCACCCGTGCGTTAATTCTCTGAGGAACTGGTGCGCCTCTGCGCAACTGCCACGACTCTCCAGCAGCACGATCATTCGGAATAAGATGGCTCACTTGCATTGGCACCTAACCTTCGGTAATTAAAAAAGTGCTGGTATACGTTACATTCGAGCGTCGTAATACGTCATTCTGTATTTTTAATAGTGAATTCTGAAGTGGAATACTATCTGATTAGCAAACGCCATTCGATTAGATAGTATGTTTCCACTTCATTTCGCCTGCTGGCACGTTGAAGGAGGCCGCCAGACAAGCAACGGAGATTGCATTGATAAAGACTTCCCGGTCTCCCCGATTCGGTGCGAGTACACATACAATATATTAACCCTGACAGTGTTATTCATATTAACGTCCAATAATTGTCTTGATTTCTTTTCCCGGGAAGTCAATTTGTTCACCAGGCGCTGGTGCAGCTTTTAAAGAAGCACGCTTATTCCGGTCGGGAGCTTTGACTTTTTCAATCAGTGCATTTAGAATATTTGATAATATTTATCTTACATGAATGTCTGATATATATGCATGTCTATGTATCGCTACGTTCACCCAGAGGGGAATTGGCCATCTGCATCACTTTGCGCCAGGCAATCAGTAAACCAGCTTTATTTCGCTATAATTTTGTTTTCTTTGATCATTGCCCCTGATCGATATTCCACCAACAAGAATAGCGCGTAAAATGACACGATATTAATGAAATTTCCTTTCGTAGCTTCACGTTGCAGATAGGCGACTTCTGTGACAAAACAAAATACGTGTTATTCGAAAACGGTGTTAAAGATAGCAGTTCACCTGGCTAAAACTACAATTGGTACCGGACGACAACAGTCTCGGACGCACGTAAGCAAGCAAAACCACAAAAAAAAAATTTTACTGCAGAGACTTTCGGCGAGAAAAACTGGGTGTCGGCCGGCGTCCACGCAACGAACGCGCGCCCGTTAGCAGACGACGCACTTGACAACGACAGTAATATTGAAGGCGTCATGTTGTATAACCCATGCGTCCAACATGTATACGCAGCAAAAGGGCATCAGTATAAGTTTGCAGTTGAATTAAAGCACCGTTATAAGAGCGCACGCGTGCAATCGGTCTCTGCGCCCGCAGCGAAATAACGTCGAATATGCCGCGAAGCGGGTCTCTGTCCCAATCCAGTAGGCTCGCACCCCACTCGCAAAATTTTTCCACGCGTGGCGCTTCAGCGGCAGAGCGCCGTTCGACCCACTCGACCATTGTCGTGTACACTCTAGTCTTCGGCGCGTAGGGGGACGATGCCATTGCTGGTGCTCTCCTCGTTACGCGCTGGTGAGATTGAACTGTATTTGCAGTAATGTCGCCAATAAGCGAATGTGTAGAGGGTACATACACAGTATGCTATGCACAGTATTTAAGTATTTCCCACTAGAACTAAACAGACGCCCTAATTATGTTCGCAAATTTTGGGGTGATTGAAGCAAAAGTCCGGCTCGGAAGACTAGAATTCAGGAGAATGCTATTTACTTTCTTTGCCCCAGTCGAAGTAGGCGTGGAATGCTGAAGTCTAAGGAGTGCGTGCTCGCCGTGGCAAATATGACGCCGCGGATGCTCGTGGCGTTTGACGTTGACACCTCGATGGTTGTGTCGACGCTAACAACTGCAATTTTTCGTAGGTTGCCATTAGTAAACAAGTGTTGTATCCTGGAAAAACGGCTCTGGCTCGCAACGAAACTTCGTGGTCGAACACTGGTAGCTGCAGTGTGCCGGGGGATGTCTGAAGCGCTGTCGGAATTCGGAGGCGGGCGGAATAAGGCTGGATGATGACACCGTGGCTCACAGGTATCCTTGTGGGATTTTCTGACAGTGTGGCAAGGTGCTTGAGAGTCTCGCATGAAAACCCTTTTGAGCAGACGTCGGCTGCACGTGTGGAAAAGGGCGGTGACAGGTGTCTCGCAAGTGTGAACAGGGAACATTTGCGTAGACACAAGTGCTGCACCGGAATGGACTGAAAGCGAGGACATGGCTGTCTTCGGGATGATTTCGACACCGTCAAAGGCGAACGGATATTATGCTAAACCATGAGGTTGTTCATGGGCTATGTTCATGTGTTGCCGGCCTAATTTCTTTACGTTCGCAGGCTTTGCAATATCACACTTCAGACAAGCCAGCGAGGTCGACACGAGACACGTGGTAACTCGCAATTAGTCTTTAGTTATGGAGAACAGCGTTCAAAGAAAGAATAAATGTGCTGCGACAGCAGCGTGTAGCAATATTGAAGAAAAGATGTTGCGGTGCGTACAATGAAAAGCAACAACGTCAGCACCGTTTTAAAAACATCCGTTGATTGGTGAGCAGACAAAAAAAAAAACGCGGAGGCGTCGAGTTAGACAGGCTTTCTCTTTCATTCTGTCGTGAACAATATTGGCTTATATCGCACACCTACATGCCACGCCTCTAACCCAAAATTCAGATGCTGTACGGCAGATGCGCCCCTGCACAGGGCCGACAGTATAAGCGAGCAGAAGACCTATGGGCCCCGGGTACCAGACGACCTAGCTACGCCACTGATTACAGCTACCGTGTTTTTCTCGAAAATTGAGTACAAATTGAGTACAAATTGAGTACAAAATCCATAAGCTTCCATTACTGAATATTTAGGCGAGCTGGAAATAAAATTATTGCTTGCCACAGCGCGATCACTGCATTTGGCTCGTGTGGACTGTGTGGATTTTTTTTTCAATAGTCGGCCTGCAGCTTTAGTTATTCGCGAAAAACCTGCTCGTCCCATTGAAAACCTGCTAGCTTCGTGCTCGGAGCGTCTGGGGCGGTAGTTGGTACGTGCGCATAAAAGCTGGATACGTGTCGTGGAGTTGCGAAATCGGAGTCCCAAAGAACATGCGGCTGACTGTGTTGTTAATAGAAAAAAATCTTCAATTACGCTCAATTTCTGTCTTGAATAAACTTCTCGCAAGCTTGGGTCGCCCAGTATGTCATCAGGTGTGCGGAAAGCGAGGGAACAATTATCAACGTTCGCCGCCACAGGCGCGCCACGCTTATCGTTTCGTAACCACGCGCAGGCTTCTTGGCATTGTCAATAGATGGCGCGGCTTGTCCAGACAGAAGCGCCGGGGAGGAGCACGGTTGCCGCATGACGTGTTTTAGGCGTTCGCAGGCACCGGCACGCATTGCATTTGGCAAGCCACGTGCTGGCTTGACGGCGGCGGTGCTAGATGACACCGAGTTGTCTTATGGAAGCTCGCAAAAGGTGTCCCAGTGCAGTACACGCCTCATAAGAAACTTGCTTCGACGGTGGCAGTGTGTTGCATCGCTATGTTCATTCAATGATGACGCATTGCCGTTGACATTCCTAGTGAAGTAGGTGCTGCCGCAACTTTTTTGTATCTATCTATTTTTCCGCCTGTCATGATAAATCGGTTGTCGGTGGTCGATTTGATTAGCGCATCGGGTTGCTGTTCAGAGGGAACCGGGTTCGAAACGAGCAATAGAACCAATTTTAGTCACTTAGTATGTGGCAATGTGGACATGCGTGCCGCTCTTCAACAAACTTCTTTGGCACCGATATGGGTCACCCATGTTTCTGCCATTTCTGAAAAATAACCAAAATTTAAATCTCTGAGAAGGACAACTGGCACAGGGCGTGCCGACGTGCGGTCGAGGCGACACTACGGACGAGGCGGCACGTCAAATCAACACCTCTGTGTGCAACAGCAAAAAGAAAAAAAGAAAGCAGCGTTTGAAGCGCTCAACAAAGCCTCATCTTCTGGATCCATTGGGAAAGCACACTATCTAAAAGGGAATCTGTGCTCTGGCATGGCGCTTCAGGCGCTGTAAACGCATGAGAGCCTCCGTCAACCTGAGTCGGATACCAGCCTTTGTTCAACCTCGCGAAGAGAGATACTCTGCAACTGAGTGTGAATGCGTTGCGTTAGTTTCGGCTGTCGAGAAATTTCATGTATTCCTATATATAACATTGATCGTAGTCAAAACTAATCACCATGCGTAGCGATATCTATTCTGCTCGAAACGCTTTAATAGCAGTTTTGCCGCGGGTTCTCGCATTGCAAGTGTATGCGCTGAGGGTAGAGCCTAGTAAAGGCTGTGAAGCGTTAGGCGCAATAAAATTAGCAAGCTGTTAAATTTCAATTTACGAAACGTTTGGTGCAAACACTTTTTCTGTACTTTCTGTCTTTGGCTTACCTAATTTACCTCTATTAGTTGCTTTACTTTCTCGCCCTTAACTTCAAGGAAATTGCATGAAGTTTTTAATTAACATGTAGCGCCTGTGTTTGAGTGGACAATAGAAATTGTTTAAGCTCACCCAAACGTAGTTTTCATTCCTCAAAATAAAACTTTTTCAAGGCGGAAACTTTTGCGAAGAGTACAGTACGCGAGAACACCATAGTGCGGTCGTTGTGCAACTGCAAAACCACAGTCCAACCAACATGACTAGCCTCGAAGAGGATGACAGAACCGAAGAAGATAACAACGATGAAAAGTCACCTGCAGTAGCACGCGTCCTCGGGTAAATAAAAGTACATATAGAAAAGTGAATCCGCTGAGCTACTTCCACGAATCCTGGCTGGAATAAGCGACTATAGTTATAACTTACTATTGTTTTCTGAAACACGGCTATCTGTATGTAAAGCTCCACCGTACATTGAAAACTAAATTTACAATGGCCTAGTGCGTCCTTTAGGAAGAGGAGGTGGTGGGGCTATTTACGTTAAGCAATCATTAAAGCATGAAGTTCTACCGGTTCTCCATTATTAACGCTGTTCTAGAATGACTTATCATACGCCTAGAAAAAGCATTTGCTATGGTCGTTTTTCGACCACCTCCTGGGAGAAAATCTGGATTTGCTAAGTTCAGGGATGACATGCTGGAATATTTGCGTCACCCTGGCTTTCCATTTGTGGTTATGGGCGACACGAATATCGATATGTTATCTCAGGATGCATCGTCAGGTCAGTTAACAGTACTAGCGAAATCTTTTGCTTGCGAAAAAGTATTTTCTAAGGCAACCCGTCTCACTGCACAGACTGCGACTTTGCTCGATATCTGTTTGACGAATATACACCCGCCGCATTGCGTTGCTGAAGTGTTGGTTGTAGAGTAAGCGACCGTATATCTATATACGGTCTATCTGTATACCCGAAGCTCATGAAAAAATGCGGTCACGCCAGATCAACGCCAGGACACTAGAAATATTCCGGCAGCGTGTTATTCAAACCGATTGCAATCACGTGTTCGGAGAAAAGGATCCTAACTTGTCATAAAACATATTCATGTCTAAAGTAATAAATGTTATAATAATGCTTTCCCGGTATCTGTAAGGTACGTCAAACGGCAGAAAATTAGAAAAGTCTGGATAACTAATATCTTCCCTAAAAAAATAAAGAAGAAGAATAGCATGTACCATGAATTTGTAAAGACGCGCAACATAAGTTTATTTATTGAGTTTAAGAAGTACAGAAACCTGCTAAATGGTGAACTAAGGTGTGCAAAGCTCAGATATTATGATAATTTATTTTGTAAATTAAGTAATGACCCCAGGAGAATTTGGAACGGGTTTAGAAATCTTTCCGGTCGAATAAAACAAAACCACGTCCCTAGCACTCTAGGCCGCAGAGAGGGTGCAACTGAAATGAACGATTACTTCGTTACTAGATGTGGTTACGACGAGATATGTGATGATGATGATGCAAGATTATCGATAAATGATCGTGGTTTACCTAATTTCATTGTTTCTCATTCTATATCATGTCGTGAGACTTAAGATTTAATGACCAAGATTAAAAACAACTGTGTGGCAGGATATGATGACATCAAACCTATGCCAATAAAATACGTTGCTGATGTGATATCACCCACGCTCTCATACATTATTAACTTAACTTTCTCTACTGGCGTTTTTCCTGATCAACTGAAAATAACTCCTGTGTGTCCGGTCTTCAAAGGTGGTTATTACAAAGAAATTGCAAATTATTGACCAATATCGGTACTTTTGATGTGGTCGAAAGTGTTTGAGGGTGCTATGAATATCAGATTACAATTTTTCTAATAAGTATACTATCAGAGGTGAGGCCCCGTTCGGATTTCAAAAAGGCAAATCCACCGACCTTGCATTACTCGATATTAAAGTCAGATACTAAATAATTTCGAGGGAAAGCTTTACACGCTTGGACTGTTTGTAGATTTGCGTAAAGTATTCGATACCATGTGCCGTAGCATTCTTCTACAAAAACTTAATTACTGCGTCCGTGGTATTGCGAATAGGTTACTACAAAATTACTTGACAGACCGTTACCAATATGTAGTTATTAATCAGGAGAAATCCTCGCATGCTAAGGTTAACAAAGGTGTCCCACAAGGATATATACTTGGTCCACTGTTATTCGTAATTTACGTAAATGACCTGTGTCGCATTCTGGATTTTCGTAAAATAATTATGTATGCCGATGACACTAACATTTTTTGCTGGTGCTTCAATTTCTAACCTTCAAAGACCTTGAAGGGAGTGTAAATACTTGTCTAAGCAAGCTATCTTGTTGGCTTAAAATCAAGAAGTTAAGGCTAAAAGCGAGTAAAACTAAATACCTATTGTTTGCACCTATCAATAAGCCACCGAGTATAAGCTTGAATGTTTCCTTTGAGGGCCAGACGCTCCAGCAAGTTAAAGTTCAAAAATTTCTGGGCGTATGGTTACAAAACGACCTGTCTTGGAATGAACATATGAATAAATTAGCATTAGAAATAAGTAAAAGTGGTGAATGTATGTACAGATTAAGTCGATTATTACCACTTTGGCTCAAGAAAGCGCTATATTATACACTATTCGATTCCAGGCTCAGTTACTGCGTGTTGATTTGGGGCATAACGACAGCACAGAATTATACCACATTACTCACATTACAGAAAAAGGTACTACGAATATTTGAGAGATATTATGGTCACCCGCAAGGTCTCAGCACGCATCTGCTGTTTTCAAAACATTTCATATTGCACGCTAACCAAATCTATTATCTTCAGCCTCTTTTGCATATTCAAAATAATAAGCTATACCCCACGTACAGTTCTCGATGTGTTCAATACTGCTTCCGTACACAAAGTGTAAGAACACCAAAAATTAGAACTACCTATGGTCGGCAGCACTTTCTGCACCAAATACCCAGTCTGCTTAATAAATTTGACATTTTAGACCCAAATAAACAAATTTCCAAACTAGGTTTAAACAAATTCTTCTAGAAAACTGCATTGAATATGTTTGAGTAATGTTTAAGTGTTGATAACAACTTCCATGTGTATTGACTTTTTATATTGCTCAATGTTCACAGTGTGTTTTATTTCTGAGTGCACATTGTTTCTTTTTGTGGCTGCTTGTCACAATATATGTATGCCGATTTGATTATTTTCTTTACTGTGTGATATTTCTTGTTTTCTTTAGTTTTTTATATATATATAGAGGCGATTTAGATCGTTAAATGATTATGTTATGTTAATTATTGTATATTGGTACTGTTTCTCTACTTATATTATGACTACGTGCTGAACTGTGTCTCGGAGCAAAAGCCTCTATCTGGCTGTAAAGCCTTTTCCTTTTGCTTCGATTTCTGTTGATGTACAGAAAGAAAAAATGAATAAATCATACAAAACAAATTTAAAAAGACGGAAAGAAGAATGGAATCGCGAAGGTGGTGTTCCTAGGCCTCGGAGCGCCAGGGAACATCGATATCCACCGGGAGCAGGGGAGGTCTGTCGGGCTTTGCACCCGAGGTCCGTGCCTCGAAACGGAACCTGGACAGCTCGACTCTTCGGCATTCAATGATTTCGAAAATACTTCAAGATTTTGCGGTCTTCGCTGCAGAAACGACAATCTCAAGAGTCTTCATAGCAGATAAGAGTCAAGAGCCGCTATCTCAAGAGTCTTCATACCAGATACATGCAATGGAAGTTCAATGAGCAGTGCTGTCTGTTCAGTGCGCGTTGACTCCACCTCTACGGAATCTAGTATGTAGACTTCAGCATTTTTTTTGTTCATATTATACTGATAATATTTTTCCCTCTATTTAGGGTTAACACATCCAGCTGTTTCATTTCGCTATATTAACTGTACCGCTCTGCCGTGTTATTAGTTATGTACGAACTCTTCTTTTTATTTATTTCATTCCTTCTTTTGTCATAACCAACCGGTCTCGTTCTGATTCCATATACTTAGACCTTGACTCACTTGCCTGATGCCGTTTTTTTAAGGCACCTTCATAAGTACTCTTTTTTATTAAGCGTGGTGCTGCAAATATTTATCTTAAGGTATATTTCTTCATAATCAGTTCCTTCATTTTAAAACAAAATTATAGGTTCACATGTAAACCCCACTCCTGCGACTGCATGAGGCCATTATATCTTAATTAGGCAATAAGTTCGCTAGCTTGAACTGTAAAAGTAAAATATACGTTTTACGATTTGCGACAATGCCACACTGCCAAAGGCACTATAAAATGCGGAATTATGAGCAGGGCGCTTCTCATCCTGCCACGAAACGCTGCAAACAACACAAATGACTGGACGTGTGCATTCTTCATTTAGTATTTGCAAATAACTCGCATTTATCTGTAATTTTTTACTCTGTAGCTCACATGCGTATTCCTTCCATCTCAACTATACCTAGGCAGCATCAGTTTGCAATATCATAGTTACAGATGAACGGTCTGACTATGCAACCGGAAGTATGACTGCTAAATATGGGGCTGTGACAGTGTAGGTCTAACCTGCTATTTTGCAATTTTTTTGTATGAACGCCGAAGGCAAGTTTCCGCGGCATTTGCTCGACGTGTTTCTTAAACTGTGAACCGCGGCATTTGCTCGACGTGTTTCTTAAACTGTGAACCGCGGCATTACTTTGGCTGTAAGAGGGCCATCCCCTGTCCATATAAAATAGAGCGGTAAAGCAAAAAATGAATGTGCATGATACAGCAAATCTTTGCTCTACGCTTTCATAGCATGATACTTGTGGTTGTAGTAAAGGGTACGAGTGATACTCACAACATTCGTTACCGTACACGCATTTCATGTCTCGCCTCCGATACCTGTCTCGTGAGCAGCCACAAGGCTTCTTCCCGTAACCAGTATACCCACCCTGGTTGCACCTTGTTCTAAAACCGTATCCATTTGGGCACGCATTTTCACCTGTTAAACCGTAGGAGCATGTAGTTGGCACTTCATGCTTCCTTGGGCAACCTGATAAGAACAAAAAGATAAAATTGCACTTTAACTAATAGAGCTCTAACATTATCAAACGTTAAATGTCATTGCAATAGCACTTGCATATGTGTGTTCTTACAGAGCATGATAGAAAGTGCCTCTTGCTCGCTCCTACAGCTCATTCAAAAATGCCAAGCTTTTATGCAGCATCCAAATGTGTGTATCTTTGGGTATCCATACCTTTAGAGTTCAAAGACCAGAAAATGTTGCGAACCACGTGCATCATAACCAATGCATTAGAGACAAGTGCAGCTGAAGGGTAATCCTGCTTATTGTTCTGTGTGTGAGTATTGGCTACTCATTATCGCTCATCACTGCAATTGCAGCATTTCCCCCATGACAAAGCAATGCCAAGGAACTCGCGTCATGGTACCCTGGCTATGCCTAAGGCTGCGTTGAAGCCCCCCACGTCCCTTGCACGTGCTGTAACTACATGACGCATTAGATATGAGTGAATGAATGAATTCGTGGGTTTTTAAGTACCCAAACCACGATATAATTATGAGGAACGCCATGGTAGGAGATTCCTGGCTAACTTTAACCACCTGCGAATCTTAAATGTACCTCCAATGTGCGGGACAAGGGCGCTTTCGAATTTGGCCCTAGCGACATGCGGGCGCCACGGCCGGAATTTGATTTCGCAACCTAGTGCTTAGCAGCGCAGCACCACAGCCGCTTAGCCAGCGTCGGGGGGTTCTAAGCACGAAAAGCCTGTTATATATTTCAAGGGGTTCACTACTGCGAAAGTAAATTGAGTTCAACAAACGAAATTTTAAAAGTTGTGAACTCCTATTATGTTGAACTCTTCAAACGCTTTGCAGGTCGTTCCCATACGTCCAATGTTTGCAATGCACTGTATTATCGTTTCTTTAGAACAAACATTTTCTTATATTTGTTTTTGTGCCCCACATCAACTTAGTGTAATTTAAATGTAAGATAGGCAAGGTGCAATGTATTTGAATGTTGGTCCTGAACAGCAGTAGATAACGGCAGTGAGAGAAAGCTCCTGTACCAGATTAGATTTTCTAACACAGATAATTAACTTGTGTATCCCAGGCTAATAAAAATGAAACCCCAAGTATTTATGCGCATCAAAAATGTATTCGCTGTGTATCAAGCATTAATGGCTGGTGAGTATTGCCTGCTTCATTTTAATGCCAAATACAACAACTTTGGTGTTACATTGATTGCGTGGTGTTTCGCTGATTCAATTTGCACCTTGACGAAATCTCCGAAAATACCGACAGAACTACGCCCCCTTCAAGTAATGAAACGTTTTCACTCCGCGCCTGCAAGGCCCGGCAACGCTACTAGCCGCTTGCATCGCCAGCCGCTACCGCCACCATCGCATCCGCCCTACATGTATATGGCGCGAGCCCGACCCCCAACCGCGTTGTTATCACTCTATATAGATGTGAGACATATGTACCGCCGATTGGCATACCGAGAGATGGGACAACGAGGGTTAAGTGTAAACGCGCTGCGTCCGCTGAAAGGTGAAAGATCACGAGATATTACCCATCATCTAGCCGAAACACCGTGGAGTCTTCGACTGTCACCCGGGTCACCGTCGCCAGGCCGCTACCTGTTGCTGCAGCACACACCATACAATAACCCAATATGCGGCCATTCAGTAAACCCCTATCGAAAAACTAGAAGCACCAAGCGATGGGCATACGGTTCCTGTTCCGGGAACTGCCCTAGATTGTCCGCCGCATACGACGTCGCTCCAAAAATCTTGTTGACGACGTAACAAAGACGAGAGGTCCCCCAAACAAAGCCTCGAAGGAACAAATGCGCCGCCTAAAGAAGACCTGATCTCGCGAAGTGGGATCAGCAGTAGGGATTGTGTGTAGTGAGTGCACTGTGACAGGGACATGGAAGTACAAATTCTGCAGTCCTGTAGTGACTATTCGAGGAACGAAAGAGAAAGACGACGAATTAGTGCTCTAGGAGGGTGAGTCGAGATCCGGTGGCAAGCGCACAAAGACATCGGGGGAGAAAAACAAAGATCGGCTACTAGGCGGACGTCACAAGGCTGTAACCAGGAAGACGAGCTAGGATAACGCAAGGCCATTTTCGACTCACCGTGGCCTTGGCATCGTTGGCACTGTACCTACAACCGAAGCATCCCTCTCGATCCATCCGCAGTTCTTTATTCCGGGCCTTCGCAGCTCGGACCAGCCTGAGGACGAAGACTGTCTTGAGTACTCCCGCGCCACTTACCTGGTTCCTATATTCAAGGCGTGAACAATGAAGTGGACCGGCCACAATGTAAAGAGCCGCTGACTGGAGCCTACTCGCGACGCACGCTACCGACGGCCTCACCTTCTCTTTGTCCTTCAACAGGACGGTCTCTACTATAATGAACGATCTCCACATCACTATTGAAAAACTTTTGACCACTCGTTTATGCTTTCTTCCTGAACCACAAAAGGATGAAACATGCGAGAAAATCTAAGGCGCGTACGGACGGTCCGAGTGAGCCATAGAACACATTAGTATGTTACTTCCTCGGCGGTTGTCTCTGTCAGCGAGTTACAGTAGACTATATTCCGTGTTATGCCATTGTCCCATCGCAGCACTCCCTTAGCAGAAGCAAACCTGTGCCTGGCCCTAAATATGCTTGACTTCCTCGTGCATCTGTGCTCATGCAAAACACATTGTGGCGTATGTGCTAATTGTACCAGTTGCTACTACTTTTTGGGCGTTACGCAATCTCGCACAAGTTGCGAACACAAATCCGTACAAAAACTTACGCACGCATACAAATTAACATTAGAAACTGAACTTTACGCTCGAGGAAAGCGCAAGAAAGAGGGAAAAAGCCACACTGTCATACACAACTAGATAGTCAGCGCCAACGTTATCGCTACCTTTAAGATATTCGATGACGAAGTCGTATTCACAAATTAGGTAGCCCCAGCGAAGCACCATGGTACTAATTTTCTTTGTAAAGTTTACGCATGCGCGATGTTGATGGTCCGTCTGAACGAGGAATGACTTGTCATAGAGGTACGCGTGGTACCTTTGAATCGCCATTTTAAGAGCGAGAACTTTCCTCTCCACCTTTAGGCATAGTTTTTCACGCGGTGAACGATCGCTCCTAACATAGGCAACCAGATGTTGAACTCCGTCCTAGCGCTGCACCGGATGATTCTGCACCACACATGATGCGTCGCTCCACAATTTAAAAGGTTTCTGCATGTGTGAAGGTAGACGTATACGTCTTGGTTCGTCATAACACCTCATAGGCATCCTCATGGTACTTCTCGCAGGAGATTTTGTGTAGCGCCCGCGCTTGCAGGTGAGGTCCGTAATAATACCTGTCAGTCCGTGTAATAACGAACAAAGTACCTTTAATTGCGTGTAAGCTCAATAAAGGAACGAAATTCCTTTGCTTGTTTGCGGTTTCCTTTCCACTTGTGTTTAAAACTTCACTTTCAACCTGAGGGCAAGGAATCTCGTGACCAACAACATCGCCAAGAAACTTCGCTGAATTCAGAGAAAAGTTAAATCCATTTAGCTTTATCATGGCTTAATCGTCAGATTGGTCACTCGGGCATACTCTAAGAAATGGGTCAGAAAATTGATATGTTGCTTTCATGTTTCTTGGGAAACCCTACCATCCTACAAATAGTGGTAAAGCTGTGGTAGTCCATATACAACTCGCTTCATTAGGCGAGTGAAAACTACAGGCGCAATGTGACTTCGAGCGGCATAACGCCTGAATATATGCCTCAGGTCGCGATTGAAGTGCGGTCATAGGCTTGGATTCGTCGTTCACATGTGTCTGCCCATACACGTTATGACGTTATGTTTGGAAAAGACCACTCCTCCCCCCCCCCCCTCGGTGGGGGTTCGTTATCTAGAATGACGGTACGATTTATTTGTCGCAAGTGGAAGCAGAGACCTGTGCAAACATCATTTTTCTTACTACAACGATGGTAGGTTGATAAAGAGAATGGGATGATTCAATACATGTGTTGTACCATGTCGTGCACTTCTTATATTGTCGCTTGCTGAACGGCGAAAAGCACAGGATACTGGCAGGTACTGGTCCTCCGGCTTGTCCGAGCTGCAATGGCCCGCCAAGCAGGGACTCCTGGTGGATCACCCGCCGTGGTTGCTCAGTGGCTATGGTGTTGGGCTGCTGAGCACGAGGTCGCGGGATCGAATCCCGGCCACGGCGGCCGCATTTCGACGGGGGCGAAATGCGAAAACACCCGTGTACTTAGATTTAGGTGCACGTTAAAGACCCCCAGGTGGTCGAAATTTCCGGAGTCCTGGACTACGGCGTGCCTCATCATCAGAAAGTGGTTTTGGCACGTTAAACGCCATAATTTTTTTTTCCTGGTGGATCGAGACAGACGGTCTGGTAGCAGGTACCGTGCCAACGACGCCTGGGCCAACGACGCCATCTTCGAACTTCAGCCAGCTGGCGTGCATCACAACACCAATCTTTAGCCGTCTTCGCCAATGTTCTGCTGTGCAACCGATATTCTAAATTGGCTCCCCCCTCCCCTCACAAGCCCTCATTGGCCGTCTCCCTGTTTATTTCGCCGCTTGGAGGCCGCACGATCGCAGAATCACACTTCAACGCCAGTATCCCCGTGCACCCAGTTAACACAATCACTATTCCAGTGCCGCAATGTGACACAGCCGCCATCTGACGTCGGGATCTAGCTAAAGAACGATAACCAGCGACATCAACATGCTTCTCGATTGGCCGGCAGTTCCTACTCTAGATGACCCATAAGCTGACTGCTGAGTGATCAGCGAACCCTGTGCTGCGGAGTTGCAGTAATGAAGGTGTGCATAGGAAGGGCCTCAAAACCACAGATTTTGAGGAAACCTAAAAACGCCGATTCGAATTGGCACGGCCATACTGGCACTCCATGGGCGAACTGACACTGCAGCCTTCAGCATTCTCTAACAATGATAAAGGGATGGAATCCCCGGCATGGACTACCTGAGCAGCATTGCGCAGTCATTTGAGCATCAAGCCCGTATCTCGTCATACAATAGCGTCATAATTTTCTTCGGCATAGGAGCAGCTTTACTATTGAAAGCCATTGTTGGAAACAAACAGCGCCTAATACTCGACGATGAAGTTGGCATGGCAACGGGAATTATTTTACTTCGCGAAGGAAAAGCAGAATTTATGGTCAAGCGTTACAGCCAGGAATATATACAGCTCATAAAAGGCGTGTAGTTGGGATACACAGAGGAAATTACGGTGTCAGCAATGTATTTGTTCAATACGACTCTGAACCCTGACATCAACCGAAGTTTATGAACCTGCTTTCGATATTATTACGAGTGTTCTCAAGCATAAAAAGAAAAAAACTGAAAAATTTCACGATGATCGTGAATTTCAGGATTTCAGAATTTCAAATTTCAGGATGATCGAACAGCAGCGTACTTTGGTTGGTCCTGTACGCTCCTCAGGATTCAAGATCGAGAAGCATTACTGGCCCCGCCAGAACACCGGCTTCGCTCATTATGCCATGCGATGCAAGATCAGCAGAATCTACAGTCAATCCAGCCTCACTGCAAACCGTTTCTTCAAATCCGGATGTACTTGTCGGAGTCAAAACACGCTTGTGGGCTAGTTGGTTAGAATGCATGATATAGTTTATAAACGCGACTGAACGAGGACGTAGAAAGAAACAGATACACAGAGACTCGTAAAACGCGTAGAAATAACATAGTGCTTCAATTATTCTCTGATGAAGTTATGTGACCACAAAGTGGAAGCCAGTTTCAGAGATCACGCCAAGCGCCTGGCATATTCCGGTTACACGATGCGTATGCTCACCTCTGTCGCCGAGGGCTTAAGTAGGAAGTGTAAAATTGCATAGAATTTAAGCCGTGCCACTGCTAGAGCAAAGAAACTTGATGTGGTACAAAACATTCATTGCATTTCACATAATCTCAGACGATTAGTGTCAAAATCTGGGGTGAACGTGGTTTTCTCTGCCCCTGAGCGTCTACAGAAGCTATGCAAACAGGTTAATACAGAGAATAACAAAAGGCACGCATGTTCTGCTCAGCATCGCAAACAATTTGTAGCTTGCACTCATAACGTTGTCTATGCTATTCCACTTTCGTGCGGAAGAACGTATGTTGGCCAAACTGGCAGGTGCACCAATCAGAGATTAAAAGAGCATCGATATAACGTCACTAGGGTAATCTCGGGTCATTTCGGTATTCGTTGCCGAGATTGTTCCTGTAAACCCACGTTTTAAAGTACTTCCATTCTGTATAGGGCTCAAAGCAAAATGACAAGGGAGATTCTGGAAGCCTACAAAATTGCAAAATTACAGGGAAGATGCTTGAGCAAGCCTTCAGTGTAGCTATCTGAGAAGGAGATACGGCTCTTCGGTTTATCTTTGTAACCATTGCAGTATATGTTTTCACTGTATACTGCAATGTTTTCACGTGTATGATTTATCGATATGCACCACTGAATGTTGTTGTTTTTTGCCTGTCACGTTTATTTCCGCTCGTACGGTATATATACAATGATGCGTGCGAAAATAAAATCTACAGTTGAAAGTGAAGCGCTCTCTCTCTATCTGTTGCTTTCTATGTCCTCGTACAGTCGCACTTATGCGCTCTATCATGGACTTCTCGGATCCATTTCCGACGTTACATCCGAAAGTATGTGGATTGTGCTGGCTGCCGATTAAGTTACTGCTATTTCGAAACAAACGCCTGGCTCGGGATAGCGTTGCCAAAGTGGCAAAATTCTTCTCCAACAACGATCTGCTACGACGTGCAGAAATCATCATCACCGACAACCAAACCGCATAGGCTACTCAAGCGATTCGGCAAAACAACGAGAGAAGTCGGCAGAAGGCAAATGTTCAACACCCCCAGACCAATGGTCTTATGAACGTCTAAGCATGTTAGCCGACATGTTAGCAATGTGCATAGACCTCGAAAACAACAAGTGGGATGTTTTCGCCTACAAGACGGCAGCGCCGGAAAAATCCCTCATGACGCCGTTGAAATTAATTTGCGGAAGAAACCAAGTGAAGATGCTTGACGCCACTCTACCTCGCGTCAGCGATTAAGACAACCTCGACATCGCCACTTTTTCCAATACACAGAAGCCACAAAACTCGCCACAAGCTCGCCAACGAATCTGCTGCCGAGAATACAATTTTCGGCCACGCTACGTGGAGCACTAGCACGGCGACTGTGTTTGGCTTTCGATATAAATACGCTGACGCGGACTTCCTAAAAACTTCTGCCAGGATATTTTTGGCCATACAAGATACTTGAACGTCTTGGAGCTTTCTGCTATGAGATGGGCATTGAAATTTTCACGCAATCACAACGGCGTACAGTGAGTTGCCTGAGGTTACCCATGCAGCAAGTCTTTAACTGTTTTACGCGCGCTACAATGGTATGCTTTTATTGTTCTTTGCTTTCTTAGTTTCCTTATTCTTTACGCGTGCATGTCTCGCCTTTCATCTTTTGCTTTTTGACACACGTACTTGTTTATCTGTTTTTGTCAACCGCTTTTGACCGAGTAACAACGGTTACAACGTTAATGCTCGACGTGAAACGATCGTTCGTGTATCGGAAAGTTACTGTAGTAAAACACGTTGTGGGGCTAGTTGGTGCATAGTTTTCAAAAGGTGAAGCGGCAATAGTGACGGGACACAGTGTGTGCCGTAACTATTGGCGCTTCACCTATTGAAATCGGAACGTTCTCCATTATTGTTGCCGAATCCACAGAAAGGGAACATTTTTAATTAAGATTGCACTGCCGGTGCGAATTCTTCTGTGTACATTCTGCGACACTGCCGATTGCCTGCGATTATGACGGAATATTCGAAGAGTCATGTATCAACAGCCGACGCGCTTGAAGCGCAGATCAGATTTCCACAGCTAAACACTGATTGCGCTCACTGCTATGTACTTTGTGTGTCCCTTCTTTTCCTGAGCACAAGTTTGCCTATACACTGTGAGTTTCGAAACTCAAAGTTTTGCCACAGTTTGTGTTTCGCCCTTGCTACAACACCTATAAAAGACAGAGTTTGTTATTCAGTATACTTGAGTCTGAATGACCTCCATTTAACTACACCACCTTAGCAGCAGCGTATTAAGTGTGGGGATGCGCGACTCTCACGCGTCCCCTGATATGTTGTTTCGCCGCATAGCTCCCGTCTCCTGTTATCCAGGTTCGCCGCGTACCTTGGTGCCAGTGGCAGTCGGCCTGGTTGAAGCGCATTGCGAGAGATGGCGCGAGTGTGGACAAACACGATCGTTCGAACGCGCCACCGTACGCATGACCGTACGCGCGAGCGACAAGGCGGTGGTGTCCAGGATGGGGCGAACATATTCGCTCGTCATCCGGTCACGGTGAGTCGACCTTGTGCGATTTGTCACGCCCCCATGGGCATGTTTTGTAGATAGCAACTCGGCCAGCAGGCATTAGTCTATGAAATGTGCAATGAATTCCCTTGTGATTGTTTGCACTACTGTGTTGTCGTTCCTTTGTCCCAAGAGCACGGGTGAGAACTCCACATAACTTAGGCCAGTTAATGTTTTATTTGCTTGAAGTAATAGCTACAGGACGGAAACTGAGTAAATTGTGTCATATCGGCTCTGGTTTCGGCGATAGCGTGGACTTTCATTCGATTACATAAATTCACTTGAAAGCTGTCGTATAGCATTGAACAGCCCCATCAATTGGTGTTTCACTCTTTCCAGCTCCCTTTTAATATAAAGGCAGATTATTCTTTGCGAACGATGCATAAGAACAGTTTGTTCTATAGTTGGCGACAATCTACTGTTGCGCAGCCGAGGCATGGCCGGCCGCGCACAAGAGCGTCCAGCCGAGCCTCGAACCACTGCTCGTGCTCACTAATCATATTGTCCTCCTCTTCCTCGACTGCTGGCTCCGTTGCCGAAGTTCCAATGATGATGATGATGAAGAAGAAGCCTCAATCAAAGGCACAAACCCACTATGGGGGACAGGCCACGAATCGGGCAGTAATATGATTCAATAAATAAAAGAATTTGGTTAATAAATAACTAACACAAACAGTAAAATAAATATATAATTCAAGATGAAAAACAAACTGTGAATACATGAGTAAAGCTAGTGATCAATACTATAGTAAACCTTGCGTTGATAGGAATACTAAACAAAGAAAAAAAGAATAATAATGAAAAAACATATACTTAAACTTGAGTAAGCTAAATTTTTGAAAAATAATACTAGAAGAATTTAAACTGTACATTTGTGCTTTTAATTTTTCAATTTCCTAGGCTGAAGTAGAAGTAAATCAATTGTGGAAACTAAGAGCTATTAACAAGGCAATCTTTTTGTGCCACAGAAAATTATAAATGGCTAGGCCAACGTTCCTGTGGCTGTATTCCAATACTGTTGCTCCAAGGGAGAGAATAGCACTGCTGTTTAAAGGCAATCCTAAATTTTGAAGTGGGATTTCTAGACATAGTTTTCGATGAAAAAGAAAGATCGCTGACAGGATAATAAAAAAAAAATGATCTATAGATTCCGCTTCATCGCAGAGGTAGCATAGAGGGGATACCGCCAGACCACACCTGTGCAAGTAAAAATTAAGTGTTGGAATATGGCAATGCACCTTAGTAAATGAAACTTCGAATTTGCGGTTAGGACACCATTTCCAGTTCCAAGAATAATTTAGGTGCAAAAAATCTGTACATTTTGCTAATGACAGGGCTTTTTTGTCTTCGCTCGAAGAAAATTGTCTATATCTGGCTGCAATGAGGTGCGCCGTTGCCGGCAGCACAGATAGCACAGGACCTGTTAAAGAAGCTCGGGCCAAGGAATCGGCTATTTCATTAATATGAATGTCTCGGTGGCCTGCGACCCATACCATATGAACTAAACTTAAATGAGGCGGAGCTAATGAATAAAACGTGTTCAGCGTCGTCGATTTTGTAGACGCAGTAAGTGCGCTGCATACAGATAGAGAATCTGTGACAATTATAACTCTTGTAGTATCAACGGGTAATTTCCTCAAGGCAAGAACTATTGCCAGAAGTTCGGCATGAAAAATTGATGTGTAATCTGGTAGGCGAAATGAAAAAGAACAATCGAGGGATGGTGAGTAGATACCCACGCCTGCCTTCTCTTCACACGAAGAAGCATCAGTCACTATAACATTTATTTTGAAACGGGCCAAATATTCTTGTAAACGGTCATTCAAATATGATGATGATGTTTGTGGTTTAATGGCGCAAGGGCCAGGTGTGGCCAAAGAGCGCCATGCTAGTGGTATTGAATATGTCGTGGTCTGATGGGTTTTGTGAATTTAATGAGACGTGGCTGTAAAGGGGCCTAAAAGAGTTGGTGCAAATTGCATAAAAATTACACGTAATAAAATATGGCAATGATTAATGACGTGCACTATGATCACTAAAATGCATTAAGAAATAATGATGCATTATATAAAATATGCGAGATGCTGAAATTGTCTAAAAGCACTACTGCCTCGCCAGAGCCCTTGAAACGCAAGGGCCGAGAGGCATGTGCTATACAGAGAATCTATCCTAGCGATATCCTACGGAAAGAGGACGCGCTACGAAATGAATGGGCTTATAACATGTAGTACCACATCTTTTAAGAAAGCGAGGACTGCTGTGGTCTTAAAAAGCGGTTCTTCACCAAGAAACATAGCCGGATGCAGGGGAATACAATGGCGGTATGCAAACGAGAAATGTTTCCTCCTGTCTCTTTCGGCTTCCCGGCACTCCAGCAAGACATGGAGGACGGTCAGCCGATCGCCACATCTGCCGCAGGTTGGAGGCTCATTACCGGACAAGAGAAAGTTGTGAGTGCCAAATGTGTGTCCTATTCTCAGTCTAGTGAATAGGACATCTGTTCTTCGTGTTTTCGTTGTTGGCTGCCAGAAACCTAACTTAGGCTTAATTACGTGAAGCTTATTGCTCGTTTCTGCGTCCCACAAGCGTTGCCAGTGGCTTCGGAGTTTGTTTCTTAGGAAAGGCTTCATGTCTGTAGCAGGGACTGCAGCAGAACGAGTACCCAGCGATGCCATTGATTTGGCCATCTCGTCAGCAAGCACATTTCCCTCGATTCCTCTATGGCCGGGCACCCAGCATATTACTACGTGTCTGTGTGATAGATAAATATTGCATAAGAGCGAGTAAAGTTCTATGAAAACAGGATTTGTATGCTTTTGTAGAGAATTCAGCGCTTTTACAAGGCTTAACGAGTCTGTAAATACTATTGCTCTGTCGAGTTTTAATTTATTTATATGTTTTACTGCAGAAAGTACGGCATATGTTTCTGCAGTGAAGATACTCGTTAAGGGGTTCAGCACGTCAGATTCAGAAAGCGAGTGACCAACAGCAGCGTAGGATACGCCAGCATGGGATTTGGACGCGTCTGTGTAATATTCGTAGCAGGAGTACTTCAATTGAAGCTCCCGGAAATGCATGATAATTTCAAGCTCAGGAGCGTGCTTTGTGACCTTTAGGAACGATACGTCACATTCTATCACCTGCCACTGCCAGGGCGGTATTAGCTTAACAGCAGGCATTAGGCGATGTTCGAGAAATGGGACGTCCATTTCTTCGCCAAGTTCTCTTACACGTATTGAGAAAGGTAATCTCAAGGAGGGTCTATTATGAAAAAGTGTTTCACACGACAATTCGTTAACGGTTGTGAAACACGGATGTTCCTTATTAGAGCGCACTTTCAGGAAGTAGTTAAAGCTGATGTATGTTCTCCGAAAATGGAGTGACCACTCATCGGACTCGACATACAGACTTTCAACAGGGCTTGTTCTAAATGCGCCAGTGGCCAGGCGGATTCCCAGATGGTGAACGGGGTTTAACATCTTTAGTGCACTCGGGGCGGCAGAGTGATATACTACGGCACCATAATCTATTCGTGATCGAACTAGGCTCCTGTAAAGATTCAACAGGCATTTCCTGTCGCTACCCCATGTTGTGTGGGATAGGATTTTAAGTAGGTTCATTGTTTTTAGACATTTTGTTTTTAGATATTTTAGGTGTGGAATGAAGGTAAGTTTGGAGTCAAGTATAACACCTAGAAATTTGTGCTCTTTGTTAAAAGGAATTTGTTGTCCGCCCAGCTCTAGAAAAGGATCTGGGACTAGGCCTCTCTTTCTTGTGAAGAGAACGCAGGAACTTTTCTGGGGGTTGATTTTAAATCCATTTTGGTCTGCCCACATGGACACCTTGTTTAAGGCCTGCTGTACCTGTCTCTCGCAGACTGTGAGGTTGCAGGATTTGAAGCCTATTTGTATATCGTCTACATAGACGGAGTAAAAAATAGCTGGTGGTAATGATGCCCGAAGCGTGTTCATCTTTACGACAAAGAGCGTGCAGCTGAGTACGCCACCCTGGGGTACCCCAGTTTCTTGTATGAATGTACGCGACAGTGCAGGACCTATTTTCACCCGAAATGTACGGTTCTCTAGGTAGCTCTCTATGATAGTTAACATATTGCCGCGGATGCCCAGCACCGAAAGGTCGCGCAAGATTCCGTACCGCCAGGTTGTGTCGTATGCTTTTTCCATATCCAGAAATACAGATAAGAAGGATTGTTTGTGTACGAAGGCATCGCGAATGCTCGCTTCGATGCGCACGAGATGGTCGGTTGTAGATCGCCCTTCCCTAAAACCGCATTGAAATGGGTCAAGCATTTTACTAGACTCTAGGAGATGTATCAGACGGCGATTGATCATTTTTTCGAAAAGCTTACAGAGGCAGCTTGTAAGCGCTATGGGACGGTAGCTAGTGAGCAATGAAGTGTCTTTACCATGCTTCAATATAGGGATCACAATAGCCTCCTTCCACTTCGATGGGAGATAACCAGCAGCCCAGATAGCATTGAAAAGTGTAAGTAGCGTGATTTGTGCGTCGGATTGCAGGTGTTTAAGCATATCATACATGATTCTATCGGGGCCCGGTGCAGAGCTCCGACATACTGACAAGGAGGCTTTAAGTTCGGCAATCGTAAAAGGGCGATTATAAGGATCGTTTGGCGTGCATTTCCGATTCAGAGGCTTGAGTTCTTCTATTTCTTTATATTTAAGGAAGTTCTCTGAATAGTGACTGGAGCGAGACACGTGCTCGAAGTGTTCACCGAGAGCATCAGCCTGGTCTTGCAGTGTATCGCCTTGTGTGTTTACCAAAGGGAGGGAGTATGTTTGTCGCCCTCTTATGCTATTTACCCTGTTCCAGACTTTGGCCTCATCTGTATACGTGTTTATACCCGTTAAAAACTTCTGCCAACTGTCTCTTCTGGCCTGTCGGCGGGTTCGCCTGCCTTGTGATTTTACTTTCTTAAAATTGATGAGATTCTCCGCAGTGGGGGAGGCGCGTAGCAACCCCCACGCTTTGTTTTGTTTTTTACGTGCGATCCTACAATCGTCGGTCCACCACGGGACGCGCCGTTTGCACGAGAGGCCATTTACTTGTGATATGCATTTAGATGCGGCATCTATTATGAAGGCTGTGAAAAACTCCACTGCAGCATCAATTTCTAACGAAGACATGTCAGCCCATGAGATACTAGTAAGAGATCGAAATTTCTCCCAATCAGCCGTCTCAATCTTCCACCTAGGAGCGTGTGGTGGATATTCGTTTTCTTTAGGTGATCTTAGCAGTATAGGGAAGTGGTCGCTGCCGTAAGGATTGTTGGCAACTTCCCATTCGAGTTCAAGCAGTAGAGACGGGGAGACTATACTAAGATCTATTGACGAAAAGGATCGGTTTGCCAGAGAGTAATATGTGGGTTCCTTCTTATTCAAAAGGCACGCACCACAAGAAAAAAGGAACTGTTCAACAAGACGACCTCGTGCATCTATACGAGAGTCGCCCCACAGGGAGCTGTGCGCATTGAAGTCGCCAAGAACAACATAGGGTTCTGGCAGTTCATCTATAAAGGACTGAAATTCATGTTTAGTTAATTTGTAATGTGGGGGTATATAAAGCGAGCAAATAGTGATGAGTTTGTTTAGCAGAACAACTCGCACCGCCACTGCTTCAAGGGGCGTTCGAAGCTGTAAAGGTTGACATGCTATACTTTTATGAGTGAGAATCGCAACTCCACCCGATGATGCGACGGCATCATCGCGATCTTTGCGAAACGTAACATACGTACGGAGAAAGTTTGCGTGTCTGGATTTTAAATGTGTTTCCTGTAAACACAGCACTTTTGGATTATGTTTGTGGATGAGTTCTTGCAAATCATCAAGGTTTGTAAGGAGACCTCTAATGTTCCATTGAATGATTTGTGTATCCATATTTAAGATAAATTGGTGCTGTGTTTACGGAAACGGACGGGATGCCTTAGATTACAGAACCCTTTCGAGGCCCTGTAATAGGGGTTTTGTTCTTTTTGGAGCGTTCGAGGGAGCCTCGCCGCTCCTTAGGCGCTTGGTGCGCCTTGAGGATGGGTGTAGTGTCCATTGCCTCTTGTGAGGCGCCGGACACGTGCTCTTGCGAGCGGGAAGCTTTCAGAGGGAGTCCCGCCTTGGAGGGCAAGACCCCAGCGCCCACCAGCCCGGAGGTCGATGGGGCTCCCAGAGGGATTTGGCTACGCCGGCCGTTGCCAGCGCAGGAAGGGACCTGGGAAGTTGAGGCAGCCTCGGCTGCGCCCACCTTCGGGGTTGATGGTTCCTTCTCCTCGGTTGACGGAGCAGCGCTAGCTGCAACCGTCGCGGGGGCAGATGGCGTGACTGCCGACTCACTGCTTGTGGGTCGGACAGCCGCCGGAGGCCGTTGTGACGCTGCCCCCTGGCGCGCCACTTCGGCAAAGCTTTTCTTTGGCAGGTATGCTACCCGCCTTCGTGCCTCTTTGAACGTTATATTCTCTTTTACTTTTATGGTTACAATTTCTTTTTCCTTCTTCCAGGAGGGGCACGATCGTGAGTACGCGGCGTGATCCCCATCACAGTTTACACAGTGTAGAGAGTTCTTACATTCTTCAGTTGCGTGTTCAAGGGCACTGCATTTCGCACATGTTTCGCGGCCTCGGCAGCTCTGCGAGCTGTGGCCAAAACGTTGGCATTTGAAACATCTCAAGGGATTTGGCACATACGGTCTTACACGGAGCTTGATGTACCCGGCCTCGATTGATTCGGGCAGGACACTTGAATTGAAAGTGAGAATTAGGTGCTTGGTCGCAATTTCTTTACCCTCGCGCCTTATCTTGATTCTTTTGACATTTATAACATTTTGTTCAC
Source organism: Dermacentor andersoni (assembly GCF_023375885.2). Classification (NCBI taxonomy): domain Eukaryota; kingdom Metazoa; phylum Arthropoda; class Arachnida; order Ixodida; family Ixodidae; genus Dermacentor; species Dermacentor andersoni. Next base: position 37,080,542 of record NC_092821.1, on the reverse strand, counting down.
TGAAGCCCTCCAAGAGTTCAGCCTCAGTGAGCTCCAGCAAATCATCGTCCGAGACAACGCCGCGGGTGGTATTCATCGTGCGGTGCGGTGTTACTACTACTTGGGTCTCCCCAAATGATACTAGTTTTGGCAGTTTCTCAAATTGTTTCAGATCGCGGAGCTCCAAGAGGAGGTCACCGCTAGCCATCCTCGACGCCTTATAACCAGGGCCAAAAACTTCGGTAAGGGTCTTAGAAACAAGGAAGGGGGAGATTGTTCGGACTTGTTTAGCTGGTTTTTCTGTGTGGATCACATGAAAACGAGGAAAATTGTGGACTTGGCGTCCGAAAAACTGAAATACTTCTTCGGTGCGCCCTCGTTTCTGAGGGCGATCAGGTAGCTTAGGAAACGCGTTTTCCATAGGTACAGTTGGGTTTTCGGCCGCGATGCCGACCACCCACCATGGAGCCCAACAGGGGGACGTGACAGAAGTTCCTGCTGGAGAAACTCTGCCAACGCCAGCCGTACATCGCTGCTATAACCAAATACAGCATAACCAAGGCTGGCTAGCTACACAAGGTTAACCCTTGCCGCCGGGAAACTAGGAAGTGAGGAGAAATGATGAGAAGACAGGAAAGATGAAAAAGGCGAGAGAGAAAGACGAAGATTGGAGAGGAGGACAGGAAAAGGCGACTGCCGATTTCCCCCGGGTGGGTCAGTCCGGGGGTGCCGTCTATGTGAAGCCGAGGCCGAAGAGGTGTGTTGCCTCCGCCGGGGGGCCTTAAAGGTCCAAACACCCAGCATCGGCTCAACCCCCAGGATCCCCTTTTCCCCAGACACGGCTAAGCCGCGCACGGCTACACGCGGGAGGGTCCAACCCTCGTGTGCTCGGGTCCGTGGTGTCGCAACACACCAAACGCCTGCTGACGCAGACGCCCCTGCGGGGCATTCAAATATGTTGTCGGTAGAAATTTTGCATTGTTAGGAAAAATGTCTGCAAATTCAATTTTGAGTGATCCTGTAGACCTACGAAGCGTGATTATTTCTCTGAGGCTATCATTTAAAGGTGTTAATTGTGCTTGCACAAATACAACTTGTGGGGTATGCAACCGTGACCACTTGTTCTCAAAAAATGGATTTGGTTCACTAATAAATGCATATCGTCCACGTCGTAGCGAACATTCATAAGCTCTTAAGTAGGTTTGAACCGTAAGCATGCGGAATCGCGTGTGAAGAGTAGGCGGACGCGCTTCCTGGTATAATACATTATTAGCAACGAATTTAGGGAGACCTAAACATAGTCGAAGAGCTTCTCTTTCAGACAGAACAAGGGGTCCTAATTTATATTTTGCACTTTCAGAGAATAAAACACAGCCAAATTCTAGAATCGGTCGTACATACATACGATAAATCATAATTAGTGAGTCTCTTCGCATACCAGAACGTCGGTTACTGATTCTACGTAGTAAACCTACGGCTCGTGTCCCCTTCGTTCCAATATTCTCTATGTGAGAACGCCAGTTAAGTTTTCCGTCATATATGATACCCAAGTATTTAAGTGACTCTACCTGAGGAATGGTTCTCTGTTCATATACTAATTATAACTGTACCGTCCCGGAAAGCGGAAAAACAAGGACTGCACTTTTGTTTACGTTTAGTGATAGATGCAGACCGTGAAGCCACATCTGTACGTTTGCAGAGAGGTACGTTTGCAAAGATAGGTGAAGAGAATTGATGTCTCTAGCAGTCGCGAAAAATGCAATGTCATCTGCATAGACATACAGGTTCACATCCTGGTGCAGCGGTACTGAACTCATCAATAGGTTAAATAGCACAGGAGACAGAACAGCCCCCTGGGGCACCCCTCTTGTCTGATCGAACAGCCTTGAAGAAAAGCAGTTTTGAAAACAATGAAATTTTCTGTTTCAGAGAAATTCAAAAATCCATGCCGTTATATATCTAGGAAAAATTATAGGACTGTAATCTATCCAGCAGTAGAGAGTACTCAACGCTGTCATAAGCTTTTGCGATGTCAAGAGTCACTAAAGCACTAACTTATTTTCCATGTTGAGCAAGTTGGATGCGGCTTTCTAAATCTACATGCGCGCACCAAATGGACAGACCGCGCTGGAAACCTAGTTGGCATGGGCTCAATAACGAATGTTGAGATATATGATCCATCATACGATCATATAAAACTCTTTCCATTAGTTTTACCATGTGTGACGTAAGAGAGATAGGCCTAATGTTGTCAATATTGTAGCCAGCGCCTTGTTTTTTAAGCAACGGAATAATCTTGGCTGTCCTCCATTCTTGTGGAATCCATAAATGCTGTAGAGAATAATTTACCGCGTTCGGAATGTCATCAGGAGACATTTCAAACAATCATTTTAGCATGGCATTGGAAATGCCGTCAGGACCTGGAGCTGAGGCAGGCAGAGACCCAAGGACATTAGACAGTTCTGACACTGTGACTTCCACAAAGTCATCGGCGATGGGGGGCCTTAGTGGCCCATTCGGCAAACGTGATGTTAAGAGTTGCGCTAAGCCCTTTCCTATGAATTCTAATGAAGCAGATATCTTGCGTGCTGAAAGAATTATCGATTCAGTATTCGGTCGTGTCGGTATGAATTTTCTGTATCGCAGGAACCTGAACAGAGCTTTTTGTTGCTGGGCTTAGAGAGGAAGTCATGATGTTTTTCGTCATATTCGCATTTGGCATTCAATACTGTTAATTTATAATCACTCCAGTTACTCGGACAATGATGGTAAAGTAATTTCTTCCACGCGGCTTTTCGTCTTCTATAATCCCGCGTGCAATCCGAATTCCACCAAGGAGAGGTAGTACGTTTGCTTATGTTAACATTAAATTGGGACTTTTTAAAGGAACATTTTAAAAAAACGCGAAGCCTCATGGCTTTGATGTCGTTGGGTACCGTTTTCTGGGAGTTGAGGACCGTTTTCAAGACACTGAAATTTCTGGTAGTTGACAAACGTCCGCGTCGGAGACTCCAGGGGAATAACAGGACAGACAATATCAAACCTAATAGGTAGATGGTCACTAGTTGAGGCTGAGTCGACAGTAGACCAGGAAGTTACGGAAATTCCTGAACTGGCAAATGTAAGATCCAATGCTGATTTAGAAAGGCCCACCCGCCGTGGTTGCTCAGTGGCTATGGTGTTAGGCTGCTGAGCACGAGGTCGCGGGATCGAATCCCAGCCACGGCGGCCGCATTTCGATGGGGGCGAAATGCGAAAACACCCGTGTACTTAGATTTAGGTGCACGTTAAAGAACCCCAGGTGGTCGAAATTTCCGCAGCCCTCCACTACGGCGTGCCTCATAATCAGAAAGTGGTTTTGGCACGTAAAACCCCATAACTAACTTTAGAAAGGCCCTGAATGAAGGTAGCTGAATTCGTGTTTAAGCAACAAAAATTTGGACTAATTGCCCAGTCCGACAGTCGCTTTCCACTTGAGTCCCTTTTGAAACCCCAAGACACCTGATGGGAATTAAAGTCTCCGGCTAACACTATTTCTTTCCTACAATATTTGACAACGGTATTGAGGAAACCAGTATCATGCACGCCTGTGGGAAAATAGGTATTAAGTAATGAAAATGGGGAACAACCAGGAATAGTTACATCTATTGCTAGTATCTCACACTCTTAAGACATATACTGATAGGAAATTTCTACTTTTTGGCCTATTTTAGTTGTTATCAAGAAAGCAAGTCCTCCGCCTCCCGATGGATGGTCCAATCGAAATAAACGATAATTTTTTATATGAACATCTTGGCCATTGGAAAGCCAAGTTTCCTGCAAAATAATAATGTCGCGAGAAAGTTGTGAACAAAAATATATTAAATCGGTAGCTGCTGAAATAATGGAACGGCAGTTCCACTGTAATACGTTTAAATAACGTATGATGAATTAATGCCGACTTTAGAGACCGCTTGCTCTAAAATACTGTCTTTTGGAAAATCTTTCTTCGAGATAGTGTCTTTACCATACTTTGGGGGTTTTGATTCAGGGACAGAGCTGGAAGAGTTAGAATTAGAATCTGACTTGGAAAGACTATCTTTCACAAACTTTTTGTTTGTTGAGTGCGGCACAGGTACCGACGAGTTATCGTTAGGTGGTCTTGTGCGTTTGAGCGTCGGGAGGTCCATTTCTACATACTGGGTGTTTTCCGACACTGATCCAGACAAGCAGCCGTTGTCGGTCTGCTGAGTTGAAGTTGATGGCCTCGCATTGTTTGCGTCTTCTACAGTAACTGAAAGGGATCCATTAGCTGTTGAGCATTCGATGTTAGGGTCTGTGAAAGAATCTGCGAGCTAGCATTAGAACTCGTTAAAGGACTGAGCAGCTGAATCATTCGTGAAGTCAGCACTTGAGCCAGCGTCTCTGACAAGTTTAATGTTAATTGTTCCATTGCTTTTGACAACGCTTTTTCGACCACTGTTGCATTAGAATCGGAAAGGGCTGAGTCTGCAACCATTTGCTGACGGGCTGTCACTCCTGCATATTCCCTAGGTCTCCCCTGAACCAACAGCATCACGGCGTGAACAACGTCTCCTTTCAATGACATCTACAATTTGCATTTCCTGCGATCTTGCAGGGCAATTCGAGTAGTTAGCGGGGTGACCACCACCACAGAGACAACATTTCTCTTCTCTTGACGAACAATCACTAAAATTGTGGTTGTCTCCACAAGTACGGCAGCAGGGTGCAGATCTGAATCCCCTGACGCTGTGACCAAATCGCAAACATTTGTTGCATTGTAGAATGCGTGGAGCCAGAGCTTCTACTTTGTAAATTAGGCGCCAGACCTTAATTTTTGTTGGCCGCATCGTCCCAGCACATGTAATTAGAAGCGACTCTGTTGGTATCTTTTTATTGTCAATTACTCGACTACACCGGTAAACGGATATGAGTCCAGCCACCGAGAACATGTCTAAAATCTCGTCAGTGGTTAAAGTGACGTCTGCCCCTCGCACAATGTCTCTAGAGCATGCGAGATGTGGCGGTACGAAACAGCTCACCGGATGGGAAGCGAAGGTGGTACAACTGAGTAGTTCTTTCACACATGTCTGGTCTGGTGAGCAGCATAGTATACCCCCTTTGCCGAATCGGTGGGCCTCTGTGATCTGGCAGAAGTGCAGTGAGGCCTTCTGCAATTCACCCTGAATCGTCTTTGGATTTTTCATATTGTCGTTCCGCCGTCGGTGCGCACTATGGCCACAGGAATGAAAAATGGCCATGGCCACTGCGATGAAAAAACTCAAGCGACAGCTCATGAGGAGCTACCGACGCTGACCGCGGGGAAGCCCAGTAGCCTGTTGATGATGCAGACATCAAGCAAGGCTAACACAAAAACACATAAAGAAAAAGCGCAACGGAAAGTTACAAGCTGGGCAAAGAAAATACGACCCGATACTTGACCTACGCCCCCAAAGCAGGAGAAGCCAGAATCGAGGAACTCGTTTCCTAAACGCAGGGCTAGATCGAACAACGAACGCCGAACCCACCAAGAACTGGTGGCGCGTCCCTTTCTCTGCGATGGTGATGATGGCACTGGCCCACGCTGCCTTGCAGCGACGGCACCTAACGCCCAGCGGCGAAAAAACATTGCAGACTGCTGCACCGAACGAGTATTGTTAGAGCAGGCAACGTCCGAGTCACCAAGGTCTTCCAGGAACACGAAGGCTCTAAACCTGGGTGGCTTCGCAGGCGTCGTTCGAGCGACGGTCATCATCATCTGCGATCTTCCCCTCCGGCTAACTGTGTGGAGAGAGAGAGAGGAACAACTTTATTGAACCGAGCTCGACATCTTCTTAGACGCCGTCGATGGAAGTGGTTCCCTCTTCACGGGACCCATATGCTTCCCTAGCCGCCTGGCCCCTGGAGATCAGGAAGGGCTGGTCTTCCAGGGCGGTGCTGTTAGTAAGGTCTCCCATCGCTCGGTAAGGGTGGATGAGGGATGGGGTAGGGTAGCGGGGCAGATAAGGGGTGGGGGGATCGCCTTGATGAAATCGCATACTCCAAGGACGTGTTGGAGCGAGCCTAACTGGGTTTTGCAGAAGTTACAATCCTCCTCGTATCTTTCCGGGTACATCTTGTTTTGAAGGTAAGGGTGCGGGAAGGATCCTGCCTGTATTTGCCTGTAGATGACTTGCTGTTCTCTGCTAAGCGATTTGTGAGGATCGGGGTAACGGCGCCTCTCCGTCTTATAATGGTTCGTAATGTCTGTGTAAGTAAATATGGACTGTGGCTCACCTTCCTAACCCGGTGTTCCATCTCTCAGGCGAACTGGTGGGCAAGTTCGTTGCCCTCCAGCCTAGAGTGAGCCGGTGTCCATATTAACTCAACTTTCCTTTCAGGTACGTCGCGTTTACTTTGGAGAATATCTAGTGCCGCAAGAGACACCCACCCCTTCCTGTAGTTCTTATACGCCTTTTGCGAGTCGGTGACAATTCTTCCCACCTTAGGCTGCGCGAGTGCTAGCGCTATCGCGGCCTCTTCTGCCACCTCTGGAAAAGACGTCTTGATGGAGGCGCAGGTTACGAGCACATCCCGCGTCGTAACTGCCAGCGTTGCTTTCGATGAAAACTTGGGTAACGAAGCGTCTGTGAAGAGAGTGACCCCCTCTTCCTCTTCTACTATTTGACCCAAAGTCTCCGTCAAGGCCGCTATACGAGCCGCTCTGCGGCCGTCGTTACGACCCGACGTCATGTTTCGAGGCAGTGGCTTACTGTGGATTTTATGCGCCCACAACCTGGGCAACGGCCCCGTTTCCTTCCGCTCTGCCTCTTGCCAGCCCAATTTGGCAAGAACGCGACGTCCCGCCGTCGTCTGACTGATCCGAACTCTTTGATTAGATAGATGAGCTTCTATTAATTCTTCGACGACGTTGTGCTTGGCCATGCCGAGAAGCTTGTCGGTCGAAGAATGCTTCGGAATGCCCAGCGCCATCTTGGTTGCCTTTCGTATAATGACGTTCCACTGGTCCCTGTCTTTTTTCAGTAACTTGAGGTACGGCGCCGCGTAAACGATGCGCGACGTCAAGAAGGCCTGGACGAGCGTCAGTACATCGTCCTCCTTCAATCCCCTTTGTCTGTTTGTGATTCTTCTGATCATGTTCGAAATTTGTTCCGTTGAAACTTTGATTTTGTCGATCGACGCCCCCGCCTTGCCATTGTTCTGGAAGATGACACCCAGGATACGTGCTTGCGTGGTTGGTGTTATGGTCGTCCCGCCGATGGTGATGCGTACGTTCTCTTGGTCTCCTTTCTTTCTTCTTGGTGCAACGCCATTTGCTCTTTGTGCCGGGGAATAATAGCAAGTGGGCGGCTGCTACTACCGGTGACCCGCTCCACGCACTCATCAGAACGAGGTCGAGGAGGAAGACCGGACCAGGTGTGCCTCCTGGAATGGTTTAATGCCTTGTGGTTCCTGCAAGAGCTCGACAACTCGGACGCTCGAACGTCCGGGAAGCGAGCCAGGTTTAAGGCCTCCGGGTTCCTTGAAGACCTTGGTGACTGGGACGTTGCTTGCTCCACCGATCCTCGTTCGGTGCAACAGTGCGCAAGGTTTGCCCGCCGCAGGGGGTGAGGTGCCGTCGCTGCAAGCAGCGGTGGTTCGGTGCAATCATCACCTTCGCAGCGGGACATGCAATATTGGAACTGCGGCATCGGAGCCAACAGTCGAGCAAGTAGAGGACAAAGCGACTCGGGAGACCGAACGGTGGAGCGAGGCTCAGCTGGACGTTCTTGGGCGCGGCCGGCAAGGACTGGGGCCTGTTGGCGTGGACCGAGTGAACGCGCCGTTCCCACAATATATAGGTAGATAAATATATAGGTACCTATGTTGGTATACAATACCGAACAGCAAAATGCATACATTCGAGACTCAAGGTACACGGGACACACAGTAACGACCGAGTTCTTCTGTAAATACAGGTTGTTTGAGCGAACGGTTGCAAAAAATTTAAAGTTGTCTGTGGTAGATAGCACAACTCTCGTCAATGAGCTGGTCTACTCTAGGTGGCGGACATTACTTGCAAAAAAACAAAAACACAATTGGCTAATTAACGAAAATTCAAATTAAGTTTTAGCTAATTATTCTGTGGTTCACATTAGAATTTACAAATTCTAGCGAGCGAGACTGCAAGGCCGATCTGCTTGAATATAATTCTGTGGATTCCACCATTAACAAGACATGCGCCATCAAACTTGCGGTAAAATGCTCGATTGTTCCACTTACTTTCTGAAGAAAACATCGTTTTATGCATTGAAGCACAAAAGTAACTGAAACAACTATGCATCTTTCCCCAAAGTACTGGAATTATATCTCGAAATTGTTGTCATCCTGAGAATTGGTGCAAAATTGATCCGCCATGCGAACTCCCCGGCTAGAATTTGTAAATTGCAATACGCGTCACAAGGAAATAGGTAAAACCTTCATTATAGAAATTTTTCTTAGTTGGTCAATTACTGATTTCGATGTTTTCAGCAAGTAAAATCCGCCTTGTCTAGTATACCAACTCGTAGACTAGAATTGTGCTACCTGCCACTTCACTTTTTCAAAAAGTTTCATCGTGCTCACTGAAACTCCCAGTGGATCCAATTTTCTGTTTGTCTGCGAACAGCCTACTGAATAGTGCTTCATCATTCATCATCATCATGCAATCGTTATGTTCACTGCAAAAGGAAGTCCTCTCCCAGTGATCTCCAATTACATCTGTCTTGCACTTGCTTGCTCCAAATTGTGCCTCTAAATTACCTAATTTCATCCCCACCAAATTTTCTGCCTTCGTGGACTGCACTTCGCTTACTCAAATGGACAAAGGAGTATTCAGCCCTACACATTACATGGTCTGCCCAGCTCCTTTTCTTTCACGCAATGTCAAGTAGAATATCGGTTACCGCTGTTTGATATCTTATCCGCACCACTCTGTTCATATCTCTAATCATCACGCTGAACATTTTAATGAGATTATAAGGCTTGGGGTACTTCGCAAAATATCCAGACGCTGTCTGTCTGTCTGTCTGTCTGTCTGTCTGTCTGGCTGTCTGTCTGTCTGTCTGTCTGTCTGTCTGTCTGTCTGTCTGTCTGTCTGTCTGTCTGTCTGTCTGTCTGTCTGTCTGTCTGTCTGTCTGTCTGTCTGTCTGTCTGTCTGTCTGTCTGTCTGTCTGTCTGTCTGTCTGTCTGTCTGTCTGTCTGTCTGTCTGTCTGTCTGTCTGTCTGTCTGTCTGTCTGTCTGTCTGTCTGTCTGTCTGTCTGTCTGTCTGTCTGTCTGTCTGTCTGTCTGTCTGTCTGTCTGTCTGTCTGTCTGTCTGTCTGTCTGTCTGTCTGTCTGTCTGTCTGTCTGTCTGTCTGTCTGTCTGTCTGTCTGTCTGTCTGTCTGTCTGTCTGTCTGTCTGTCTGTCTGTCTGTCTGTCTGTCTGTCTGTCTGTCTGTCTGTCTGTCTGTCTGTCTGTCTGTCTGTCTGTCTGTCTGTCTGTCTGTCTGTCTGTCTGTCTGTCTGTCTGTCTGTCTGTCTGTCTGTCTGTCTGTCTGTCTGTCTGTCTGTCTGTCTGTCTGTCTGTCTGTCTGTCTGTCTGTCTGTCTGTCTGTCTGTCTGTCTGTCTGTCTGTCTGTCTGTCTGTCTGTCTGTCTGTCTGTCTGTCTGTCTGTCTGTCTGTCTGTCTGTCTGTCTGTCTGTCTGTCTGTCTGTCTGTCTGTCTGTCTGTCTGTCTGTCTGTCTGTCTGTCTGTCTGTCTGTCTGTCTGTCTGTCTGTCTGTCTGTCTGTCTGTCTGTCTGTCTGTCTGTCTGTCTGTCTGTCTGTCTGTCTGTCTGTCTGTCTGTCTGTCTGTCTGTCTGTCTGTCTGTCTGTCTGTCTGTCTGTCTGTCTGTCTGTCTGTCTGTCTGTCTGTCTGTCTGTCTGTCTGTCTGTCTGTCTGTCTGTCTGTCTGTCTGTCTGTCTGTCTGTCTGTCTGTCTGTCTGTCTGTCTGTCTGTCTGTCTGTCTGTCTGTCTGTCTGTCTGTCTGTCTGTCTGTCTGTCTGTCTGTCTGTCTGTCTGTCTGTCTGTCTGTCTGTCTGTCTGTCTGTCTGTCTGTCTGTCTGTCTGTCTGTCTGTCTGTCTGTCTGTCTGTCTGTCTGTCTGTCTGTCTGTCTGTCTGTCTGTCTGTCTGTCTGTCTGTCTGTCTGTCTGTCTGTCTGTCTGTCTGTCTGTCTGTCTGTCTGTCTGTCTGTCTGTCTGTCTGTCTGTCTGTCTGTCTGTCTGTCTGTCTGTCTGTCTGTCTGTCTGTCTGTCTGTCTGTCTGTCTGTCTGTCTGTCTGTCTGTGCCTCCGTACGTTTTCCAGGAAACTTCGGCAACTGTGTAGTACATGATCGAACGGTTAGAGCATCGGAATGCTGTGCTGAGAGAACGGGTTTGAAACCAACCGTAGCACTACTGCCATTGGTCATTGCTGCAAGTGCGTTTAGGCTTGTCGGGTACAGCAAGCGGCTGTACCCGACAAAGGTTCTCATACGCCATTTCAAATTGAAGTCATGAAGCCACTTCTGTCACCCTATGTTGACGATGTGCTAGTGCACAGCAGTGCAGAGACGTCTGCATGGGTCGCGCAACGTACAACCGAGACGTCGCCATCACCGCCGTCCAGGTCAGTCTCGAGTCCACCAAGGAGATGGTGCAGCGATGCACGCCACTGCACCTAATAGCTTACAGAGATACTGCATTCAAACCTTGCTACAACACGTTAGAGATTGAGGCATGCCACAGGCAATGTGCGGGTCTTTAACATCGGCCACTTAAAGCACCAAAACACGCTGTTTCTGTAGTATAAGAGAGAGGCGCTTGGCCCCCAGTGGCAAATACCGATGCTGTGCTCGATCATATCTTTGTCCGCAGTGTCATGCACTTTAGACTTCACACACATGCATCATACTGCTAAATCCATCGTCTTCTGCTCATTGCTACAAGCGACAGACAAGAAGACAATGTGCTTCTATCTATTCGCCCTGCGGAACCGATTGACATTTCGTCCTACGCCTTACAAAGATATCGAACGTACATTTCGTCTGTCTTTATACACTGTCATGTCCATTATTGTGTTTAAAATGTGTGTAGGACGATGCTAACCCCATCAAAAGAAATAAATATTCTGCATGTATATATATCATATTATTACGATATGCTCAAGCGATGCTCAAGAAATGAGCCGCCGCGAGAACGACGACGAAGTTGGTCGGTGCGCTTGGCGCGAGCGAGTGTCAGCCTGGCTGCCTGGCTCCAGTGTAAATAGCCTGTAAATAGCCTCTTCTGTCTGTGTCTTTCCACACGCAACATTCTGGTGGAGGTCAGCGATCCCCGTCCTCACCACGGAACTCAGAAGTGGTCGGCACACCGAGCTTGTCACCATGCCTCCCGGTGACGCGCCCACCTCTGCAACGGCTTCGGCATGTCCCACTGCTCCAATCGTCACGGTCGCCCCACATCGCGACCGAGGTGTGTTCTCTGGCCTGGAGGGCCAGGATGTTGACGACTGGATCAAACTCTATGAACACGCCAGTGCTAATAACAGGTGGGACCCAACGATTATGCTCGCCAATGTCATCTTTTATCTCGGCGGCACCCCACGCGTGTGGCACCAAACGCATGACGACGAGATAACCAGTTGGGACAATTTCAAGGAGAAGCTACGGGAACTGTTCGGCGACCTCATTGGGCGCAAGGCTGCCGCGAGAAAGGCTCTTGCGTCTCGTGTACAGTTATCTACGGAGCCGTACGTTTTCTACATCCTCGACGTCTTAGCTCTATGCCGCAAAGCTGACGATGGTATGTCCGAAGCCGATAAAGTGTCACATATTCTAAAAGGCATCGCCGACGACGCTTTCAATTTGCTTGTTTTCGGCAACGTCTCGACTATCGACGCCATCCACACGCATTCCACACGCAACAATATGAACACATCTGTTTCTCCTTATTTCAACTATGAAAATTCTCCAGCGCGTATAATCACTTATTACACCCCTCTCGCAAGGAAAAAATGGTAATCGCATTGTCGTCGCCAATCTTCCTCATAAGATGAATACGCCGACGAAAGATTGGCCCATTACACGTTGCGTGATTCTTAGCTTGTTATCTTCTTTATTAACCTTCAAGATTCTGTCCCAGGTACTGATAGATTACAACGATTGTATATTTTCCTTTTCAATGATATCGGCAAGTTCACTGTCAAGATTTGACAGGGCTTACCGTACGCGCTCCAACCAATCTTACAGTGGAGCTGCATATGGCTAGCGTGCCATAGGATTTTCGTGTCCGCACACAAAAACTACCATAATCAATGGCCAATACCACCGAAAGCACTCATGCCCCCGTAAGAAAGCAAAAAAAAAATGCAATTACTCATAGCCCCGTGAGGCAGAGGCTATAAGCACTCAGTAAAGTAAAGCGAACAGTGCCTATATTCTTTCTAATCACGCATTTAATGTACGCATGTCGAAAACTGTCATCATCAATGGCTCATGGCCACTCACTGTGGGTGGGTTAGTTGTGATGGCACTAGATCTGTGGTCGTTGGCGGTAATTTCAAAGTGCATATGTTGGGACCAAAAAGGGACTGGTTTACGCGTTTCGTGTAGCAGACATATCGCTTGCGATGCCACACCGATCCGGTCCAACCAATTACCGAGCCGCGTACACCCATCGATTTGACATTATCAAAGAATGTGTTCGCTGGTTCGAATATGCCGATCACAGTATATCAGCAACCACAAAGCCATTGTGACCGTCGTTACTAAGTGACAGTAAGAGATCTCTCCAAGGCGATTCACTGCATGCTTAAAAAAGAATACAACATATTACACTGGGAAAGAACAGGAGCGTGTTTCAGCAGTGAATATCTCCGCCACCTTAGGTTTAGATGACATTGTCCTGTAAAGCGACTATGGGGACGAATTGCAATTACCACAAGTTTCCTTACCACGACGCTTACAGCCCTGCTGGCCATCTAACTTCGCAGGGCTGAATGACCTCGATATTCGCGTGAGTTTTATTCTCTTCATGAAGGTTCCTTCAGTGTAAATCAGCTACACAAACGTACTCTTCTACCTTACTAGAGGCTCAAGATGATTTTTTATTGGTAAGAGAAAGACACCGTACACAGCTATTTTCTCCCTTCTTGACTGCTCTTCCTGCAGGAGTTCTTGTTCTTCGTCTCTTGCCAGGCTATTGATGAATACTTTTTCTTCTGCATTGTACATTTTATCCCTAATCTTAAACTTTCTTGCTTAAGGTTATCAATCATTAGTTGCAATTCGTTCCCATGGTCGCTGACCACGACAGTGTCATCTACAAACGTAAGGTTGCTGAGATATTCACTGCTGAAACGCGCTCCTGTTCTTTACCAGTTGTATTCTTTTTTAAATATGCAGTGAATCGCTTTGGGGAGGTTACGTCTGCTTGCGTGACACCTTTATTGATTATTAATTCTCGGCTTTCCTCATAGAGATTTGAGGTAGCTGTGGACTTTTTGTAGATATTAGCCGAGATATTCAAGTGTGCCTCCTGTACTCCTTCAGCACGCTGTATCTTCATAACTGCTGGTACTCTATTCAATATAAATGAATCTTATAATCTATGAATTCCATATAGAAATGTTGGTTGTATTCTGCAGATTTATGAATTATCTAGTTCACGACATGAATGCAATTCATTGTGGAATACCTTATCCTGAAGCAAACTTCTTATCTTCGTTGATTAAAGTAAAGCGTTGACGCGATTTGAATGTAAATTATTTTGGTGAATACTTCGTACAGTACTGAGAACAAGCTAATCGACCTATGTATTTTTAATTCCTTAACGTCTCCCTTCTCATGCAGCTCTCTGGTACACTTGAAGTTATGAGGCATCGTGCATAAACGACCGCAAGCATTTCAAGGGCAATGTCTCCTTCATCTTTAACTATATCGACTGTTATTCCATCTTCCCTATCACTTTTCCCAGAGACATCTCTGACAAAGCCCTTCTAATCTCATCACTAGTTACACATGGAACTTCTATATCCTGTTCATCTCTACTTACAATCAATGTTGCGTGGTTGTTTTGGGCACTATTCACGTCAGTATAGAAGACATCTGCCGACATTAGTCTGTAATTAAGATTGCTGTCATAATATGTCCATACATCTTGTTCCTGCTCCGTCCAGTCTCCTCATAGCTTTCCTGTGGCGATCATTTTTACTTCGTTCTCAACCTTTCCGAGGTTATTGATTTCGAATATCAATTATTATTTTTTTCTTTATCAGCTTCCAGCATTCAGCGAGTCCTATCGTATCTCCTGCGTTAGACATTATCATCCTTTTTCGTTTCTTTGGTAGCGCATAACACTACTTGGTAGCGCATAACCACTGGTTTCCTTGGTACCACACTTCTCACTTCATTTGCTGTCTTTGAAATCAGTCACGTTATTGCTTCATTTCTTACGTCCGTATTATCTTCACATTCCGGTTCTAAAACTCTATTGTTGTTTGTGAGCACCTTATTCAGATAATCTTATTTTACAGTGACTGCGTCTAGGTCGGCCTGTTTCCTCGGCTAGTTTTGCTCTTTAAAAAACTTCAAATGATCCAACATCTCACTATCCAATGATTACTGCTTTATACGCTACCAAGCAAATGCTACATCCTCCACCATCCTGGGGTCGGCATAGAGTTTGAAATATATGTCATTTCTTGTTTCTCCTTTACTGTTTTTCTACGCCCAGTTCCTGTTGTTGTGCTTCCGTAAGAAGGTATTTGTTGTGAGGAATCAATTCTTTACCGTGAATTCTACCAACTTCATTCCTCTACTCTTTCTGTAGTCGATGCCATGGTTGCCAATTGGCAGTTATCTCACCTATTTTTCCTCACTTTGGCATTCAAGCTACCCATGACAACAGCATTAGGACTCACCATATGCTTTAGTGTAAGTTGTAGTCCAAGGCACTGAAATAAACGCAAGCTGTAAATCATTACAAATTCTTATTCGTGGCAGTAAAGAAGGAATGTCATTGGCATAATATTAAAAATTAGCATGCCATTCTATGGGAGTTAATGAACTTTCGAATATCACCACGAAAGAGAACGCGAACAATGGCAGCGACCAGTGGCTTGCAAGTATTTTATTCAGGACAAATACGCAGGTATATATAGACAGTGATTACATATCTGCATAATACATGAATTATTTTACATAGCAGATAACGTAACGCGGCAACAGCTTCTCCAAAATGCTGATCTCAGTACGTGAGATCCTCTTAATGTGCACCCTTATTAAACAATGGTAAAGGAATACGCTGTGAAACCGGACTAGATAGAAGGCTTTTCATGAGGAGGAAATTCTTATGCGCCAGTAAGTAGGACGAACCCACAAGGCCTGAAACCATGTAGATTTCGGCAAGTATCTCTTTTTTAACTTCACCTACCACAGAAGTACCACAAGAACTGATTTGTCATGTTCAGTATTCCTGTGATTCGATTTTTAGATTAATTCGCGGTCGTTCTGCGATTTAGTGGCATCCTTGTTAGCTTAGGAGATGCGGAGCGTCCTATTAGGAAAGTTCTATTGGAAAGGCACAAAGACGAGAACGAAGAGAGTGGACAGGACGGGGCGCTTACTGTCCTGTCCACTCTGTTCGTTGTCGTCTTTGTGTGCTTTTACAGTTTCAAGATGCAAGTAAACCAACCAGCCGAGTTATCCATTCTGATACTATTTGGAAAGGCTACAGTCATGCCTTGAATTGAGGGACGAAGAGTGCTAGGCAGGATTGGATTCGATAGGACTAACTTTAATAAAGGTCCTGCACGACGCACGTCAGCACGCAATGGGCGTCTCCCACGCAGGGACCGACAGGGAGTACCTGGCGCCCGCTGCGCGAGTCCGCTGGGCAGCCCATTGCTAGTCTTGTAGGACCGAAATTCGTAGGGTCTTCTCCTACGCAGGATGCGCCGAATTTTTCGTTCGCACCAATTTTACCCGAGTTTGCTCGACGGAACTCAGTAAACCAAGATAGCATGGATCGCGCAAAAAACAGCAGCCGAAAAAAAATTTACGCAAAAAGCTGCGTGTGGCAAGAGCGCACCCTGCGCTGTACGCTGCTTCCGCGTTTCAAGCACAGAAGGCTGCGCAACGAAACGCGTCAGCGCCGCATATTGTTACTAACATAGTTTGGGAACTGATCAAGACCGTGACTGTGGGGCTGTCTATCTGGACACTTGCCGTGAAGCGCTTGCCACGCCTTTTTCAGGGGCGTTATCGGTGTGCCTCCTCTTTCGCGCATTATCCCATTATCTTTCTACCTTCCATCGATTGCGAACAAGGCACATACGGCTCATTCTTGCACCTACACTTTCCCTCATTCGAATGCGTTAAAATACAAAAAGTAAAACAAGGAGAAATTTTATTTCTTAAGTTTTCTGTCCTTTGTTTTGAATGCTATAAATTTCTGAAGATGAACGGAGTTCGAGCGAACTATTACATTTTGAGCTTTCTGCGCGAGTGGCGACGGTGGGGTGGAAGCTTACAAGCGGATACAACTTGAGGGTCACACGCACGAGGGACTTCATACGGTGAGCAGTCGCCAGGGGCGCTGCAGTGCTATTCGCGGTAAAGTCAGCCATGACAATAATCTGACCATTCTCCTTTAATAATGAGAATGGCAACGCTTCGCCGCCGCGGCATGGCTTTTCACCGCAGGCGTTTCACTGAATCAATTAAGGCCGCCTTTTTATCAACTAAAAAAGATACTCTATCCATACAGACGGGAGGAATGGCTGTCGCTGCTAAATGAAGGTACGGTACGTGTTCTTATGCCCGTAGCGACGCAGCAAGGTGAAAATATACCACTTGATCTGTGTGCGCGAAACCTCAGCAACGCATTGTTAATAAAAGAATGCTGGCCAGAGACGCAGTTCATCGCTTATCATCGTTTGTCCACTGAACGTGCCTCTGTGCGCATTTACGCAGTATTTCTGTGTTGTGCACTGCGAGGTGCTTGCGATTGCATTTGCTGGAGTCAATAGCGATCGCAGATGGATATCGTAGCGACAGCGCACCAATTGCATTTTCGCAGGTGATGGCTCTTCTGAGCAGTTATGAAATGAGCCTTCGAACGGAGAAAGGCGTTAAACTGTTTAGTGTGCAGTTTTTTTGATGAAGAAATGGCATCGCACTGGGTCTAGAAAAGGGAGGGATTCTCGACGCCGTCCGTGCTTGCGACAATAGGGCTAGGGTACATCACCGATGACAGAGCAGCCATCTTAAACGACAGCTGCTATACGTTATCGTTCGAAAACACTACGCACTCCTCAGCACCGTTGTCCACCACGGCGCATCGACGCCTTGCAAGCAGCTGTGGTGACGTGCCGATAATTATTTATGTGCGCTACGTCGCCACATTGCAGGCAGTGAAGCCGTGTTTTAGGGTAATCACAGCATCACATCCCAAGAGCATAGATCCTTAAGCCAGCGACAGTCGACGCTTTGTTTTTGACAGTGGTGCTCCGCACATCACCAGTGACAGTGCACTGCGCGCCTTTTATTTCGGCGGTCAGTATATGCCTCTCAACTCAGCACCACGTCACTGTTGCCAAAAGATAAGTTCGCCGTGGCCCAACCTTGGTGGTCGCGCGCAGAAGCGTTACATGCTTCGGGTGAGCCGTGACGTATGGTTTTGACTGACAGGTGAACTCTTGCCAAACTCATATAATCGCGAACTCCCCCGCCCTGAGCTGAACTCGGAAGCATCACGGCGGCAGCAGCAGCCTGTGTCATCGCATGCAGCCACAGCAAGTGTCAGCATGACTGTCTGGACCCATTCACCTACATGACTGACGCAAAGTTGCAGCGTCATTCTCGCCTTTTCAAAACGTCAATGCGCTGTGTGATGAGTTAGTCGAATATCCTCGTCTGCGGAGACATCGTGGTGGGAAATTTACGCCGTTCTAGTGCAGACTGATGTGACTGGGCTTCAAGCGCTGTGCGTCTACCACGCCCCGGCGCCAGGCCAGGTCCGGCGACGTAAACGGAGTACTGGGTAAACTGCAAGGACCTGGGGCTAAATGCGGACCAACCAAAGCACGGAGATCAAGTGATCACATATATAAGAAGGCTCAGAATGGACGCCGCGCCACGTTTCGATGCAAGAGGTGCCGAAAGCTGTTGTCGCTGTCACACGGTTCAACTGCACTGCACGGGCAGAGAGGCGAAGGAAGTTACTTCCCCAACACGGACCGCCTCGGCCGTCCGAACCTCCACCTCTGAAGACGGCAAGTGATTCGGCTGCCGTACTGCGTGAGCGAAAGCGTAGACATTTGGCTGTTGAAGGAGAAGGAGATGACCGGCGACTTGTTTTCAATGTCAGAGCACGGAGGAAGATACTGGAGGAGGTAAACCCGTGTGGTCGTAAGGAAGGAGCCGCTGCCGCGATCTTCACTCGGTGGCTCCGAAGAGATATAGTGCAAATTGACGAGCGCCTTCTTCGGGGCAAGCAAAATACAATCGAGGCCACCTGGTCATGGGCTGTAATGTTCCGCCGAGCAGCCAAAATTATGGCAGTGTTGCAGATTGTAGACTATGGGTCTTCGGCATGGTCAGCGTGACGACAGGGATTCTGTTACTTTTCAAGGTCGACCAACGATAGGTAGAGACACTAGGACCCATTATTGCAGCCACTGTTTATCCGGGGACAATTGTTCACAGAGATGAATCGCCCACATACAACTGTATCCCTGATTTAGTGGATGCTAATGGGGCGAGCCTCAATCTGCTATTGGGAGACAGTCAACCACAGCGTCAAATTTGTGGACCACATCACGGGCACTCATATGTAAAAAAAAAGAAGCTACTGTGAAAAAAACTGGAGGAAGCTTAAGCTTCGCCTTCAAGAGTGGAACGTGATAGCGTTATAAACCCCGTTCGCACCCCCCACTCAAACGATCTACGCGATCCAAACGTCGCGATCGGCACGAACAGCCGGGCCGCGACGCGCCATGAAGGCAGACGAGATTATGGGGCGAGTGGCACGCCACGTTTCGGGGCAGCGCAGTGCATCGCGAGGAGGGGGTCTTCTGTGTTTGCCGCAAGATGGCTCTGCGTGTGCGCAGTGCGCAGAAGAAATGTAGCGGAAACGTACTTCGCTACTCGTGTAACTGCAACTTCTGTAATTTACATGCTCATAATTACCGATATACACCGCTGTATAACTTTCTACGGCACGTTTCTGAGGCAACACCGCATTCACTAGTGGCGCTTTTGTGGCACTCGTGGCTCAGCACAGTATTTGTTTTAGGTTCAGAACGAGATGTTCTTGAGAGAGTTAAACGAATGCCGGTAAGAGCTTCTGTTAAATCTTTCTTTTTTCAACTACATACAGGCCCTCTCCCAGTGAAACCGTGGCTGCAAAGCAAAGGCATTTTTGTACCTTGGTCTGTGAATTGCTTTATATGCAAAAAACCGGAGACGATTGAGCATATCTTTTTGGACTGTCATGACGCAGCGTTTTTGTGAGATATTCTAAAACGTAGCCTTAAAAAGGAATTGCCGTTAAGTGCTTTCGGGATACGCTTCCTGCCATGCGCGGAACCAGAGGGAGTGCCTGTCAATCTGTTAATGCTTCTGTGCATGCACAGTGTGTGGCGAACGCGTATGGATATTAGACATGAGCGCATTGTTCAGGCCCCAGCACATGAATACTTCATTGAAAGTGTGTTATATATACGCGAATTTTTCTGTGCACAGAGTGATCCTCCTGATTGGCTAAGTGCTTTGGATAAACTGACTAGCCTACATCGTTCTTATCACACCACACTGATCCGGCATTGACTAGTTGTTTTTATGGCCATGGAATACTTACATTGTATTTTCTTTTGCCAAGCCGGTAATAAAAAAAAATACTCGTGGCTCAGCGGTAGAGTCTACGTGTCCCACTCCACAGAACCTGGTTCGATTCCCACCCAGCCCATCTTGCAAGTTGTTTTTTTATTTATGAAGTGCCTGCCCGGGTTTATCGCTCACGTCCAACGCGCTGACGCTGACGCCGACGACACCGGCTTTTCTGCGACACGAGCTCCTTAACGCTGTCGCGTTAAAAAAGAAGCGCCTCTTCGTCAGTGGCGGGTACAGGGTAACTACCTCGCTCCTGGAGTCCCACTGGACATGGATGCGGTGGCTGTCAATTAACGGCCACGTTCGCTGTAAAGACCCCTTCTTGCGTTTGTTAGAAGCCATGGATCGCTCAGGGCTGCCTAGTATGAAGACTCTTTCCTCCGGTTGTTAGAAGCTATTACCCGGCGCCACCCAGTATGAAGACGCCTCACAAAGGAAAATAAAAAAAGCGTAGTTATTTTACCCTTTGCTTTTATGAGCGTTTTCCGGCATTCCTACGTGCTTACACGGTAAGCGCGCGGCAAACAACTACTGCGCTAGCTAACGCTTACTTCGTCTAGCAGCCTTACTTTAGAGCGAGCAACGAGCGATCTGCTGAGAGCCTAGTGTGAAAATCAGGCGCACACCAATTTTTGTACGTAAATGCCAGCGCGAGCACGCAGCGAGTCCGGCCAATCCAATCCAGAGGAAAGGAGGGGAGGGGATATTCGCGCTTGCTTAACGCGAAATGTAATAAATTACAAATTTGTCTAATACACGTTCAGTGTACATCTTGTAGACTTTAAAATGCTTATCAACCATATTGAAGTGACTAATAACATTGTACTTAATGCATTTATCTTACAATTTGCTTGTGCATGCTCCAACCATGCACCGATGGTATGATCACGTAAGCTGCAGTTTGTCGATTACCCACATTGCAACTCCAAAGGGATGATGACCAGCAGGAGGGATTGTATATAAAAACAGAAACTGGAGGCTTGCCAAGGGACAACCTTTGTCGCGGTACCGTTAGGTCTTTCATCTTGGGGCGTCGCCAGCGCTTGTGAGGAACCCTAGTTTCGCCAAGCTCGGCACATCCTGCATAGCACCCCAGCATGAATTTTCAAGCGAAGCTGGTATTGGCTCACAAGTCTAGGTGGCGTTGTCGTGGTTACGCAAAGAAATCAAAGTCCCTTTCTTAAAGAAAGATGGTTCAACGCGAAGCTTTTCGCCCAATGCAAACTGACTCAATGTCAAAGTCCAAAGCCAATGGCCACGCAGCGAACCGAAGAAATGCTGAGTAACCCGATGCTATGCATATATGATTCCATTGGTTCTGCCCGCCGTGGTTGCTCAGTGGCTATGGTGTTGGGCTGCTGGGCACGAGGTCGCGGGGTCGAATCCCGGTCACGGCGGCCGCATTTCGATGGGCGCGAAATGCGAAAACGCACGTGTACTTAGATTTAGGTGCACGTTAAGGAACCCCAGGTGGTCGAAATTTCCGGGGCCCTCCACTACGGCGTGCCTCATAATCAGAAAGTGGTTTTGGCACGTAAAACCCCATAATTCAATTCGATTGCTTCTTTTAGGATTGCATTCTTTAAACGTTGAAGATGAATGAAGACACATTTCCTTAAGTTCCCATAGCCTTTATTTTAGATCATGTAGCCGTTTATTACACGCACACGCTCGCACATTCACTGTCGCTCTACACTTGCACCGTATTGCCTTATGACCACTTTGGTAGACGGTCAGAGGCTCTGCCATCGTAACGTGACACAGCCTGCTTACAATCTAGAGATCAATACAGGAACGGTGTGGTGTCGTAGGTTTCCGTAGCGTCTTCAGTTTCAACGAGTAGCGATCTAGCCTGAAACTCTCGATCCGTATGCCGGGCTCTTTCGCCACACCGATGTTACAGACACCGCACACGATGGTCGGCGTACTATGTCGCTTTAAGATGCTCATCGTTTCTGCCAGGGACGTCTCCACGTCACAACGAGATGTCTTCGATGTGATGTACACGCTGACGACCACAAGATCAGTAGGTGTCTCCACTGCACAAGCGTCTACCACGCGGCTTCTACATGCAGTGGCCGACACAAGGTTTTGGGTTTATGGGCGCGATCGAGCTCGCGCTTACGTTCGCGTACGGCAGCCTGTTCTTCTGCCTTGCGCTGCAACCGCGCTCTATAGACGGTGACGGCCGGAAATGCGTTGCGTGACGCGCGTAATGCAATGCAGATATGTGCAGTTCGTCTGGGTTCGTAGCGTTCACAAATATTTATTAAAAAAGGGTATTTTTTCAAGATCCTAAGGCTTGTCCGTGTTCACGGGCACTTGCTGTCTTCAATAAGGAGGGGAGCTATTTAATCGCGACAGGTGTGGCGTCATGCCTAGCAGACGCAACTTGCGCTTCCAGTTAACTTTGTGCACGTGCGCTACTATTGCTGAGCTCGTCGCTTCACGCCGTAATCAGGCACTGACCGGCCGGCCAGTCGAGCTGGCGTGGTACTGCGAATCCACACTGTAGTGTTCTGCGCAGATGTGCAAGTTGGCTTTCCTGCAGTGCGTTAGTGACGGTCACGGACAAATCCGTGAGACTTATCCGTTAGGCGGAGTTACACGGCAGCGTGAGCGCCGTTGGAAATCCAACGGCGATTGCCTTCAACGGAGCTCACAGGTATCCGTTCCGCCGCCGCCGTTTCCGTCCGTTTTGTCGTGAAATAGGCAACATGGCAGCCCCCAGCAGCAACGTGTCGCCGCTGGAGGCGAGCCCGCCGGCGCAAAAGCGCTTTGCCTGGACAGCGTCACTGATTCATTTACTTATCAACTTGTGGCAGGATCACCTTCCCGAACTGCGAGCTCAGAAACGCAATGCGCCCGTGTACGCAAGGATGACGGCGCTGTTCAATCAGATCGGTTCTGCCAGTCTGTACAGCGAGAGGGTGATGCCCTGGTGTAGGCGTATGCAAGCTCGCATGTTCCTGTCCTCCCGTGCTAGTGTGGGGCACGAGCTCGCGATGTTGGCAAATGTGGAACGGGTCACGCGAAAGTTGGCCTTGAAATATTGATCCGACAGCGTCTGCACGGAGGTGTCGTACCGAGACGGTGGCCTGGAAAGCCTCCACACACTCATTTGCCTGGCAGACTTCACCACAGCGAGTGCAGCGAGGCTGCGACATCGCCTTTCGGCTGCCTTCCACTGCTTGATTGACGCTTTCTGAATGCGCACAGCTTGCATTTCAGCCCTTTTTGCAGACAAGTGCTCGTAGTGCGCAACCAGGAGAAGCAGATCGGGTGGACGATTACGGTCGCATTCATAAAGCGGCCGGCTAAGCGCCATTCCACGGCTGTTCTCGGGTGTGCGTCGCCAAGTCGTACCACGTTCAACACTGCACCTGCTGAATCGCACAGCCGGTCACTCGCGGTACACAAAACAAAAAAGGAAATGCACAGTGGTGCTGCGGTTAGTACAAGCGATGAAACGTGAAATGGAACGCTTCACCACTTTGAAACCACAAGAAGCGCAACCATTTTGCAACGCCATGGATCCGATGGGGGTCTTGCACTAGAGCTTGAGGTATAGTAGCGGCGCCTGGTGGCGGCGCGCGAAACGCTATCTGGATAGTACCGGCTTGTGTAGTGTTGAGCCCTGTCTGTGGCGAAGCACGTTTCTAGCCCGAGTTCTGCGTCGATTCGCACTTTTTCTGCCCTGTTGCGAGTGCGAAAAGGCTCATCCTTCTCACAGACCACGCCGACCACGCTGCGAGCTAGCTGTAGCCTATAGTTTAACGAAAACGGACTCTCCGTGAGACGTAATGCTGGCAGCACAAGGAATCGGCGATGCCGATCCAGAGAGCCCTAGTTCAGCCTCGAAAAAGCGTCACTGTCGTTACTTCTGCGTCGTGGGCTGCCATGAACAAGAAGGCCTGAATCCCAACAACAGATTCTACCGCTTTCCTTCAAGGCCTCACGAAGTGGAGCGTCAGGCGCGCTGGATGGCTGCAGTTCGTCGCTCTGGGTAAGCGAAACTTCGCTCCATGCTGACTGCTTCTCCTGCCTTAAAGCTTGCTTGATTATGGGCGATCTAAAATCGGTCTGTTGCACCTACAGTCCCGACGGCAGACC
Organism: Dermacentor andersoni; assembly: GCF_023375885.2. Lineage (NCBI taxonomy): Eukaryota > Metazoa > Arthropoda > Arachnida > Ixodida > Ixodidae > Dermacentor > Dermacentor andersoni. The sequence continues at coordinate 37,056,536 of NC_092821.1, read as the reverse complement.
GACATAGCGGCAGGCATGGCTGGTGATTCACGATTCGAGACCCGGCCACAACGACAATTCGACTGGTGCGAATTGGTGAAGTGACCAGGTATGTGTAAATGACCACAAATGGTCAGGCTGATTCGGTGACAATTCACTACACCACCACGAGCAGCACAGGTTAGAGAGTTAAATGCGCTCATCCTTGACCTCAAGCCAGCACATTGAGGCAGCGGAGGAAGGTATTATTCATTGAAGCACATCGATGTTCGAGCGCGGTCATTAAAAGCTACATCATGCGAGGAGCACAGGAGCTTGCGCTGCAGCGCGATACGTGCGTACGTTACTGCGAGCTCATATGCATTGCATCAGTTATTTATCAGTTGCTAAAGGGACAGATGGCCGCTACTACAGTGCAGCCATAACTACTTGTTTAGCGGCATGCAGTCAACAAAGATTGCAGGAGGGCCGCCGTTTCGCCGCATGTCGAAAGACCGCTGCCGTCGCGACGCGTACCGTCATGCGCTCGAGCAGTTCCGTACACATGGTGTCTGCTTATCGCTGCTGTGAATTCATTTATAGCAAGCATTTCCTCGCGTTTCTGCGCCTGAATCTAGCAGCATGCAAACCTTACCCGAAGTTAAATTTCATACGCGACTCGCTTCACTTGCGATTAACACCGCGCTAAAAGTTCGCGGCTTATTTCTTGAACGGCGTACACGTATTCCGCGTTGCATAATTTATTGCCTTTACGCAGCGTGCCACCCCTGAAAAAATCTTCGGCGCCCGATATTCGCTGCAAGCCGTGGTACACGAAAACCAAAAGTGGCGGGTCCATATTCTAAACGTGCTATCCGAAGCAGACGACCGAGCTTAGTACTACCCAGTTCAGTACAGAGGGCGATATTTAGCACCATTTTCGCAGCGCCCCCTGGGCAATGCAAGAGCCCCATTAGATCCAGAACAACATTTTTTAGAGTTGGCGAGGTAGAAGTTCGAGCCACGTGATAAATCGTCGAAACGGAAGTGAACCGACTGAACATGGAAAATGCCGTGTGAGCTCAGCCACCATCGTTCCGGTCCCACGGCCGTTACGGCGTTCAACTGCCGTTTGCGTTAAAGGCCGTTGCAAGTGGCTGTGTAACAGGGGTATTAGAAAGCTTCGCCTTAAAAACTCCGTTGCTTCCAGAGCAGAGCAGCTGCGGGAATAGTTGGTAAGATGAGATCACAGCTGCGCTGGCGCCGGAGCGTTAATCATTAGCAAGGATTCCAGCTGCATAGGAGCGCGCTCATGCCACGCACGCAACCTATCAGAGCCGTTTCTCTTCATCTGGGGAGGCAAAGGGCAGGAAAGGGTTTCGCGCGGGCTGCGCCAGCTTCGTTTCCCTTCAATTCAGTCTCGGGAAACGGATGGGATTGCCACGCATTGTGTGCTCCGTGTGCTCCCCCTAGGGACGGGCAGAGTTCAACGAGCGGCGGCGAGAACTCGCCCGTGAAACGGGTCGTCGTCGGCGCGCCGATCCATCCGATAGAGTCGCTCGAGCCCAGGCAATCCGACAGCAAAGAGAAAAAATTCCATTACTGAGGCTGAAGCAATCCGGCACCAATACCTGTGGGTTAACTAACCGTGACGAAGGTCAGCTGCACACACGGCAAGCTTCTCTTACCCCCATTTTCTGGGTGAAGGCCTGGTCATTTTTGTCAACTGTGAACCTGATTTTCTCAGAAACCTTTATAGGTTTTCGTATCGCTCTTTTGACACTGTCAAGTGGCTTACAATGTGTCCCTTCAAGTACTACAAAATTCGGCGATACCCATATCATGATGACTGTCGACGGTAATGAGTTTACATTGAATAAATAGAGCTGCACAGCGTATTGCAGCCGTCCAAAGCAGTAAAGTATGAGGCGCGCACTGCAGTGGGATTTCTCCGTCGCTTTTCCATAAGAACATTCGGCGCCACTTAGAGCCGCCGCTGCGAAGCGTGCATGTGTCCTCCGAAGTGCACGGCACACCAGTGTGTGAGAAATCTGAGAAGCGCGTCATGCGGAAAATCGGGCTCCTCCCCGGTACTTCTTCATGGACACGCAGCACCATTTAGTGACACAGCCGAGAAGTCCGCGCGTAGCCTTCTAGCCCACAAACGTGGCGCACCGATGCCTACGAACGCTAAGATTTGTTTCCTTGTTCGCCGCACACTCAGTGGCACATACCCTGTTGCCGAACTCTACGAGATTTATTGAAGAGCGGTAAATATTGAGCTCATTCGTGGCGCTTCTTGCGAAAGCGTTGTCATGAAAGGCGTTTATGGGAAAGCTGCACATACTTAGTGAATTTGTGACGTAGCCTGATAGTGCGTCGCTTTAGTGTCCTTGAGGAACCCTTGACAAGTGGGTTCGATTCCTCTCAGCATCTGCGAAATTTAAGGGCTATATTTCGTCGTTGTTGGGTGGTACATTCCTTGTGCCACATACATAGTTACCGTAGTTGACGTCCGAGACTTTCTATGCAGAGTGGCACACACCTCCTGGCACATACTGAATGACCGACGTTAACATCCAAGACATTTATTGAAGACCAACATGGACCGACTAGCACATACCCACTGCTCCAATTCGGGCTCAAAGAGTTTCTTTGAACAGCAGCACCTACGCAGTGCCCTCATCTACAGTGAGCCATAGAAGGGCTTGGGCCCGAGTTAGTTGGTGCGGATCATTCATGTTAAACAGCGCGAAAATACACACAGACAAGGAAGAGCATGGGACCAGCGCTGTCACCCAGAACCGTAAGCGTTCAAGCGTGAGGTCTGATAACAAGGCGAGTCATCAGTGATTAATTTTAAAATCATAAAGTTGCAGGCTTTTTTTTAACGGCCGACACACATATACATGAAATACCCTTGCGGGCAATTGTGTCAGAGCCAGCCTCGTGGCAATCTGCAAGGTTACTCATTTGTTAAGCATTGTGGACCCGTTTTTGGTCAATAACTCGGAGCGGGTTATAAGTTTCTTAACCAATCAGAATCCTAGAATGTGTAGAGCCTTCAGTATTCTTCAGTATTAATGTAAAGGACCTGTTTGAATATTTACCGCGTAACTTTGTGTTGAAATGTGTAAAAGAAACTATTACTGACCTGAATAGTGAAGCATGGCTTATTGATAAATGTGGTATTTTGTGAAATGTGATATTTTCGTGGAAAGTTTTCTTGAACTTCTCCGTTTTTACCTCGATTCTACATTAGGGTCATGGCAAAGTGAAACAGGCCTCAGGTTTCTTCAGGCCTCTGGTGCCTGCATAGGCTTCAGAGGAGCGCCTGTTTTAAGTCATAATTTTTCAAGCAAGGTAGACCATGACCTGGGAGGCGATGTTGACGGTTTGGTGACGTGAATGTTTCGCTATGTTGATGAATACTTAGTTATGTAGAGAGCGATAACCATATTTAGAGCATTGTGAACGTTCTGAAAGCATTTAGGCAAAGAGGCAATGTACTTCAGCTGCCGTGTGAAGTTCCACATCAAAAAGAACTTCAGTTTCTCGACCTGACTGCGATTTCAACCAGCACACCTTTGCTGGATGTACGCTCCAAGATCGGTAAAGCCCCTGTTAAATTTCGAGCCTGTGCTTTCCAACCTCGTAAAATGTAGGATCGCAACACGAAGATTGCTCTTGGCGATTTCAAAATGCTGTTTTGACGCTGCAGAAGAAAGCTCTAGCAAGCAGATCGGTCATCTAAACGCAGCCGGTTTTCCCGCTCTCTGCTTTGTATCTGTTTCAGAGCGTTTGCTAAAGAAGCTGAAAAGCAACACGTCCCCAGCTAATCAGCCTTACACCTCACAGAGGGACCGCAAAAGTGTCGCTGTAATCCCTATGAGCACTTAATTAGGCATAGGTTAAAGAAAGTGGCCGGGCGATATTGCGTTGATGTTCTTTCTTTTGTAGTGGCAAGAAAGTTGGTAGTCTATGGGCTGCGATTGAAAGGCGTGCGAAGATAGGTGGAGGATCAAGTGATTACGCTTTCACTGTTAAGCATGTTATAAGTATATTCAATGTACTTCAGGTGGGTTGTATAAGACACCTTGCGACTGTCGCAACGTCTACGTCGGCCAGACTGACCGGTGTTTGTATAACAAGCTACGTGAACATGCTACTTCTTTAAAGTGAGTGGTGTCGTCGCATCTTGTCAGCCATTGTCGTGATTGCGGCTCCGTTCCTTCTTTTGAAGACAGCTCAATTATTATGAAACGTAACGATCAGCGCACACGCGAGAGTGCTGAGGCATACAACATAGTCAAGAACTAGAATATTTGTGCAAATCAGCCATCACTTTCCACTGCAAACGAAGAGATCTCATTCATTGATCGCTCCTGAGTGTGGAATGACCTTTCCATGTAATGCACATGGCTTTCGTGATTACTGGGTTACAATCTTTTTCTACTAATGAAAACTTTCATTTGTTAGACCAGCGCTAGTGCTGTCTTCTCGTGTTTCGTTTGTGTGTGCGTTCGCTAAAAATAAATAGGTTCAAACTCGCCCGGTTTGCAATTCTTCTGCATGTGTAACATACCTGAGATGTACAGCATACCTGATTCAATCAAGTACGCTAAGCAACTATTTGTCACCGTCCTGTTTCAGGGCATATGCCAGAAAGTATCATCATCATCAAAGCGCGCAACGAACGCGGTTGCAGCATAACGTGTTTCCAAGCGTTCGTCACCCACAGGGTGCCGTGCATTGCGGAAGACACACGCTGGCTTCGCGGCAGCGGTGCTAGACGGTCCGGACTGTTCTTAGGCAAGGGTGAAGGAAGGGTCCCTCTACTGTGCATGCCTCTTACGTGACCCGTTTTGACAGTGGCAATAGGTAGTTTCGCTATATTGATTCACCGCTCAAAGCATTAGTATCTACTGTCATTCTGAGATAGCTTCCGTTGACTTTTTCACTTTGACTAGCGCTGCAAACAACATTTCTTCCCTGCATTATCTCATATATATGTCACGAGCTCTGCTTCACTTTAGCGCGTAAGTATCATAGGCCCCATCACGCGAGAATCCGACGTAGTCGGCGTGACCGAAAGATGGTACCAAGAATAAACGCCGGCGCAGAGTTAAAACGCGTAAAACAATGCTTGTATTGACGTCAAATTTGTAAGGCAAGTTTCTGTTAACAAAGCAAATTATCCTTTACGAAAACAAATTTCGTAAACTTCAATCTAGGTGGCAATCGAGCCCGGCCTTCCAGCGTGAGAGACGAGAAAGTTTCCCCGACGCCAAGGGGGCTCCGGCTCTAGTTGTATAATTGTGTGCCTAGTGCCTGCATCATTGCACACGTCACGTCGCCGCTATCCAGTTGACTAAAGGTGTGACCTAGTGCGTGCGACAATGGGCACGTGACGGCACAGCCAATAGGCAGGAGGTGGCACCACGTCATAAGTGTAAGAATGAACGCGTTCATGACGTTCCTAGGCCTACAAGGGGTACAATGCTTTAGCATTCCCACGCGTAACCAGTCCTACTTACTACAGAAATGATTATTGCTATTAGTATTTTTGGGTACATCAAGCACTTTACAGGGCCTATGGGTCTGTCAGGCTGGATCTCGAATCGTTTTGCCCCGAACTTCGATCAATATGTGCACCTAGTTCATCGACAAATGGGTGGAGCATTCGCCTGCTGTGCTGAGTGAAATGGGTTCGAAACCGACTGTGCCACCAGTTTGGGTCACTGTGCATGTGCTATTGGGTATGTGGCGCTTTGAAATTATTTCTGTCGGTCTCTGTTTGCATCTCTGGCCACTTTCTCACTAACCTTAGGAGAAAATTTCCACCTCTTGAGAAGCATCGTCTCGATGCTAGAGACCTGAGAGACAAACTAAAGCAGACGTAGTGAAGAAAAAAATTAGATAGAAACAAAGTCCCAGTGTTCGCTGCCCCAAGTAGAAAGACTTAATTCGCACAACATGGACTGTTTCAGGTCGCAAACGGCGCCGCTGTGATTGCGTAATGCCATCTGGCACGACTAGTCAAGTGGGTCGATGCGTCCCTTGATCTTGTATCGTCCGAAAGAGCGTCGGAAAATTTTCTCGCTAAGGGAAGGCACATGAGGGTCCAAACCAAAATATGGCCGTCGGGAAGGTATTTTGCATAGCGTGGTCGAAGATTTTAGTGCCTACTGCCCGTCTTTTGCCGGTTCCGGATAAACAATCGGTCGAGTTGTAGGGCTTGCACGCCGTGCTGGAGACACGCGGTGAAATTGCGGTTGTCTTCGCCGGTGACGTGCGGCAGCATGGCGTGCAGCGTTTTCACCGAGTTTCTTCCGCAAACCCGCCTGAACAGCTCCATCTCGGCTGTCTCATTCACTGCCGTGTTGTTAGCAAACATCACGTACGGAAGAATAGAATCTGGCGTCTCCAGTTCGACGACGACGAACATTACTAACATGCCTTATTCAGCCGTCCCGTTAAAGCATTCGTCTGCGGGTGACGGGTGGTTGTCCTCCGGTGTCTAGTATGGTTATATTGCAAGAAAGCCTGAGTAAGCTCAGCTTTACAAGCCATTTTTTTGTCGGTAATGAAAGTTATGGCATGCCATCTTGCATAAGGATATTCGCAACGAAGAATTTCGCTACTTGCGCCGCGCTACCTTTGGTCAAGGCTTTTGTTTCGGCGTAACGAGGAAGATAGTCGGTGGCCAAGGCGATCCTCTTGTGTCAGGATGTTGACTTCGGAAAGGACGCAAGTCCATCACGATCTGACGAAACGGTCGGCAAGGAGACTCGGTCGACTGTACTGGATCGATTTGCATTCTCGGCAAGGCATGACGTAATTGGCGACGTCAGCGTTTTGGTATGACCAGTAACGCCTCTGAATCCTCGCGAGCGTACGAGAGAAACCGAGCTAGCCTGGCAGTGGGTCATCAGGAAGGGCGCGTAGAACCTCTGGCAGCAGTGCTGAAGGTACAACCAGATTGTTGTTTGCGCTGACTCGCCAGAAGTTTTTCTTAACGAACACGTCGTTTTGCAATGAAAGCGAAGGAAATACCGGCTTTAATTACCTTGGGACAATTGTGTCTTCTATTATAAGAACTCGACAAGGCTCCTTAGTAGAGTGTATAAGCGCGACTGTCCGAGGACGTAGGAAGAAGCAGATACACAGACACAGCGCTTCTGTGTACCTATTTCTTCCTACGTCCTCGTATAGTCGCGCTTGTACACTCTACCATGGATTCTAACCAACAAGCCCGCCAACGTGTTTTAACTAAGGCTTCTTAGCTCCGGGTCTGCTCGCTGCTATTCGTCGAAGTCGTTCGCACTAATTGTCCCTAGGAAAGAGTGGTCGTGCTGGTCGTCTTGGCGTGGCGGTTCTATAAGCATTCGGCATCATTGTTTTCGTCCGGACTTGTCTCTCACGGTGATGTCAAATTCCTGCAGTCGTAGGCTCCATTTTAAAAGCACTTCTTGTTGCGTTAGTTGGTAGCTATTCATTACAAAATATGAAGACGCCAGATAAACAGACACACACAAGAGAAGCCCCAAGGAACCTCGGAAGCCTTGGCTCCCAAATTGCCAAAAGAAAAGAAAAAAGAAGTGAAAAAGGCTGTGGAACCAAACATGGACGACCTTTCATGAAGTGTACCGAGGGAGTTGTCTACGAGATCCCCCTTTCGTGCGGTCGTTCCTACATAGGTCAGACCGGGCGCTGTCTTAATGAGCATGTCAGGTAGCATGAAAGAAATGTTGAGCAAATGAAAGAGGGCCCAAATTTGCCTAAGCACATCGGGACCTGTCCCTCACGCTCTTGTGAACCACGTTTTTCAGATGTGCGGATTCTTGCCTGAAGTAAAGATATTACAGCAAGGGAACTGGTTGAATCCTGTGACATAGGCAAGAAATGCAACTTGTGCGTTAGCGATACTTCGATATCATTATATAAGGCCGAGATGAGGTTTCTTGGGAGTCTTGCGTCATGAATGTTTGATTTTATGCGTGAATGAATGTTTGCTCTGTGCGCATGTGTTGACTGACAGTATATATGTGCCCGCGTTCTGTAACTAAAACAGTTGCGAGTGGCGCCCTGTCCCGTTTTCTTCTGTTGTGTGTGTCTATTTATTTGGCGTCTTCATTTTTTATATTGAGTAGGCTCCATTGTGCTAGGCTTCCTGAAGCGTCCTTTAAATTGACTAGCCAACGTAGTGCATGAAGGTCCCTTACACCTTTGAACGGCCTGCCATATCAATGAGGACCACAATTGGTCATAGTCCAAATTATGCAAAGCATTCCTTCTCCGTCATTCAATATTCGCTTCCGCTTTCGACAGTGACCGGCTAGTATAAGATATGACCATTTCGAGTTCGTGTTATATCTCGAGCAAGACAGTACCGAGGCGTACGCAGCACGCGTCAGTTTGGATGTCACTATAGGTATAGGGACACGGGAAGGTATAGGGACACGGTAGGATGGCATTATAGGGCAGGACACGCAATGAGGAGGGAATTTAACCGATGGTCATTAAGAGTTACGGAATGGATTCCAAGGGAAGGAAAGCGTAGCAGAGGGCGGCAGAAAGTTAGGTGGGCGGTTGAGATTAAGAAGTTTGCAGGGACAACATGGCCACAATTAGTACATGACCGGGGTAGTTTGAGAAGTAGGGGAGAGGCATTTGCCCTGCAGTGGGCATAACCAGGCTGATGATGATTATGATGATGATGATGATGATGATGATGATGATAGGTATCTTCGTCGAAGAGGGCGAGTTCCAGTTGGAACCGCAGGCGTCGTTTCAGTTCTTCAAATGCCTCGACGTGGTGTGTTTCCCACTTAAATTGGGCGTTGGATGGCGTTAGAAAAGTCAGAGGCGTTGCAATGGCGACATGATCTCTTGGCAAAGCGTATATATGTGCACACAGGCCAAGGTACCTGCGCACTGCCTTCTTGTTGGTGGGCTGTCGAAAGTTTCCAATGGCAGTTGTTTACTCCCGCTCGGGAGGCACACCAGACATGCATAGGACATGGCCCGCGAACAGAATGCTTCCGTAAGCAAAGCGGAATTTCTCTGGCTTCAGGGTCAGCCCAGATGAGTGATGTCGCAAGGCGCTTGAAGTGGTCGTCGAAGGTTGAGGAAAAAATGACGACGTATTCAAGCCGAACTAAACAGGCATGCCATTTCAAGCCAGCCAATACCGTATCTATTATGCGATGGAATGTTGTGTATGCCGAGTAAAGAAGTGGCATCCCCTTGAATTCATAGAGGCCATCTGGCGTGAAAAAATTGTCTTTCTATCTCTATCATCAACTTAAATTTTCGAGTAGCCCGCTCAATAAGGCTTTCACTGTAGCACGCATGTGTGCCTGTGTCCTTTGTATTTCGTATAAAAGTAGAGCGCAGCAAGCAGAAAGAGTAGGCCGACTGACATCGATCGTCAACCATTGATCTGTGGACCAGGCGCGTCAACTTTTATACATGCACCTTCGAAGGTTCAAGCATAATCGATAGAGCCCACGCGCCTTCCAGAAGCTATTACACTTCGTGTCGCACTTACAAGCTGATTAAAAAATGTGCGGTGAGAACATGCACAACAGATAGAATCGACGATAACATTTGAGCAAGTTCTAAATATTGTCCGCCTATCTTGCGCTGAGCGATACCATTATGTTGTTAGCAGCTGAAATGCAGTGCTCGGTAAAAGGATAAATGAGTGCACTTTTCAATATGTCGTGAATACGTCTAGTACCTGTAGCGTCGAGACTATAGCCTCGAGAGCCGGTGAAGAAGAATATGGCTCAGGGGCATCTAACGCAAGAACAGAACATGCCGGCGCGCTCGACCTTAGCGTCCACGGTATCGGCCCTTCCCGAGATCCCACGGCAGCATGGCTGGCCGGCCTCAATAAAGCGTAGCTATGGCAGCTACATCTCCGCGCCACCTTCACCTATTGGCGACCCGAACGACCTAGCCCAAGGATGCCAGCATCAGCGCACCGAGTCTACCAACACGAGAATGACATGACCTCGCCCGGTCCTGCAGAGTTCCCGCGCATGTACGTCGTATGGGAATTCCATTTCGGCATGCCGGACATCTGGTTCACCCAGCTGGACAGCCACTTCCTTCGCAACGAGGTTCGGGATTCCGGCTGCGTCGAGGCCTCCGGTTGCCACTCCTTGGCCTCGCGTTTTACTAGATCGCGAGGTAGAGCAGACACCACAGTACGTAAAATTACTCTGTTCATGGTGCAATTCGTGCTCGGTAGCAACAAGACCCTGCTGTCCACCGAAGCACTCTTCTGAGGTCCAACATCAGTAACCTTGGGGATGGCTACCGTCGCGGTTACAATGCTCACAAGTGGGCCCGAAAATATGCCCTCAAGTAAGTGTGCCTTTAACTCTTCCCTTAAGATATTTCAATCGCGCGCTGCACTACGAAGCGCGTGACTATAACTTCCAGAGCCTGTGAAGAAGGGGGCGGCTCACGGGCGTGTATCGCGGTTAGAACACGCTAGCATTTTCGACCATAGCGGCCGCGCTATCAGCCGCGCTATCGGCCGCTCCCGAGATTCTGCGGCACAATGACTGCCCGGCCAAGATAGGCCATAGCTACGGCGCCTACCTCTTCGCGCCACCTTCCACAAGCCCTTTGCGTTACCTAGAAGTTTAGTCACCAGTTTCTCCTCACAGCGCTCTCATTTAGTAAACTTGGCTAATTTTGCTACATTAGTGTTTCATTCAATTGCGCTGCCTACTCTTTAATAGTCTACCAAAAATAGCGGGCATGAAACAAAGCAAAATGTTCTTACTTACCGGTACTTGTCTGAACCGGATTGGGGGATGCTGTGAAAAATTACGGATTACTTTTAGAAAACAGTGATGAAGACAGCAGTAACTGGGCTAGAATTACAATCGGTAACGGTCATAAACTTTCATGTAATAAATACGAAAGGAAACTCTGGCGCTAGTGTCTACGAGAGCTGCAATGGCGGCGGTTGCGCCACCATATAAATTAGGGGAAGTACATGGATTTGCCTGAAATTCGTCCTTGTGGGATCAAACCCATTCCTAATTTTGTATAATTGTCATTTTCAACAATGTACTGCGTAATAAATAATGAAAGCAGCATTATTAAATCTGTCCGATAGCAGGACTCGAACACAGGATTTCTAGTACAGGCGCCCGATGTTGAAATCATTAGACCGCGGACCACGGACGTATGCATCAACGTATGTAGCTCGGAGCTCGACAAGCTGAACCGCTGCAATTATTAGCAATCTTGCGCCATCTGCTGCACTCAGAAAAAAATAGATTATTCTGAAATTTACAACAACGAAGGCATGCAAACCGTAATAAACACATCCACAAGAACGGCGGAAACCACAAGCACGATGATCAGACAAATTCACCAACTTCCCATCATTCCCACGGTAGCTGAGCGATAGCAGCGCCAGAAATTACTCAAGTATATTGTAGTAAACTCTACGGCTACGGTCAACAATCGTCATAGACACACCAAAGCAATAAAGAAGGCAACAAAGATATGTACTCTACTATATTCCCACAACAAAAAAAGACGCACGCGCAACGACTGCGTGCTCGCTAGCAGATGACGCACCTCAGAATGATGTCCAAATTGAAACAGTCATGTTGTACGATCCATGCGACAAATGTATATGTGGCAAAGCGGTCTAAATGTAAGTTTACAGTTTACAAATTTGTTTGCAAAAGCACACGTGAGCACATGTAACTGAACGACCAGGAAACGCGCTATGAAAACGCTGGAGTGAGATGCATGGCTGCAGCAGCGAGCTAACTGACCTTCATGCTGCTTCTCGCTCCAACACAACGTAAGCGTCGAGAACACAGCGCACACGAAGGTTTGAGCACTGCGTACACGTCAACTCTCTACTCACCGCAGTTCGTTTTCAAGATAGGTTCCGCTCCTCGCGGGCAGTTTTTGTGAAAGCTGGTTGAACATGAAGATAAGCATTACTACGTTACGTTACTAGAAATCAGTCCCGCAGACAAGAATATAAAATGTAGGTACTTATTTTAGTGAAATATAATTTTTACTGGTAACTTTGGAGCGATATATCCTACCCTAATATAACTTGCATGAATAACGCCCCCTGCACTCTCATAGAATCCTATGAAACATGTAGGTTCGGTGCAAAAAAATGTTACAAGTACTGTGTTTGTAATTCCTATTTCTTTTTGCAAGAAAATATATCATGCACTAGATCACAACAAATATATAAAAAAGTCAATTTCTTGCACAGAACATTACTTACATTGGTGAGAGCGGGGTATAAGCATTGCCATTATTGTAAGCAGAACAGCCAGCAATATCCTCATTTTAGCGAGGATAGTTCCCGTAGCGCTGAACTTTATAGAAATATCAGCCTGTAAGAAATTCGACGAACCTCAGGTGCATTTTCTTCTTTCGAAAAACACACCAGAACATATTCTGCAGAAAAGGTGGAAGTTCACCTACTTACACACGCTCAACCATCATCACGGCAGAAATTTGCGTCCAAACCTGATAAACGCACAAACCTCTGCTTCTCATGCTGAGCCTAAACAATTTCCATACCATCGGGTGGACGGAAATATTCAACAAAAGAGCAGGCGGTGATGTTGAAAGCGCACTTAGACGTAACGACCGGCCGGGTGACACATTTAAAACAGAAATTTCTGCCATTCATTGGGACATTTATACACTTTCTTTCCAAAATATTGATGCTAAGCATTTGAGGAAGACAAACACACCAAAAAAGATATATAGGTTTCTTTCGTGATATAAATAATTTGTCAATTGCTTAGAAACATTCACGTTTCTATGCCGCAATCCGTACCGAATGCCACAGAGAAAGTACAACACTATTCAAAATTTCACACCTGTTTTCTGAAACTATGGAGTTTATGACAACATGTCGGCGATGCTGCTTAGTTCCATATCATATAAGAGCAATGTCGTAAAGGGAGTTTCAAATTATCCTCTAAGTACGTCTCAATTCTTTGAAGCAGCTCTATAGCGCAGTCAGGGCCGCTTTCCCGCTTCCATCGCTGGTATGCGTGTTTTTGCACGCCCTTTAGCGTTGCGGCTTAGCATCTAGGTGCAGACATCATGGGGCATAGAATAGTTTGAACAAAGCGAACAGTTAACGTGAGAATAAAGCTGTAGACTTCTTTGGGTGAGCTCAGGAAAACTCCAATAGATTTCCGTCAGTCTAATCTCGTGCACCACGGATGTTTGTCGCCTGTAGCGCTACGACCGGCATGCCTCAGTGCGCAAACAATGTTAGACGCAATAACGAAAGGCTTATGGCTCAAAGTAAGCAACAGTAAAACACAGCAGGGACAGGATATGGCGCCCGTTATCGGCCAGGGCGCTGTTCCTCCTGCGCATCAATCGCGTGCAATTTGTATCGCATTTACATCGTGGCAATATGTTGCCTTTGCGCATTGATATTTGTTCACCGTTCGAGGAGCTACAGCGCAACCTATCTTGCAACTGCGTTTGGTTCTTTGTTTTCGAACGAAAAAGCGATTTCTTGATGCTTTATTTCAAAGCAGCTATAGGAAGCGAGAGTTTCTGGGCAGTAAAATTATCAAAGCAAATCTTACCTCCATGCTAAAAAAATGAATTTTATGTGCAGTAATTCATCTCCTAGCTGAGAGACCCAAGGAAGAAGACTATAATTATCAGGAAACACCAGGCTTGGAGTTGCGCCTGACGCCGGCAAAAATGCTGAAAGCCAGTGGGGCTATACTAATCCAGGTACAACCAAATTATGAAGACCCACTAAGCTTCAACAAAAGACGTTCCCTCACAATAACTCAACGCATTGAAGAAAGTCTTAGGTTCACAGCAGGTTTTTATTCAGTTCACTCATCAATCTCTTTCAGCCAAATCTGTTATAAATCAGCTGTGTACTTCCTTGATGTGAGAGTACAAGTTAGAGATAATCGCATATACTCTCTTATATAAGAAGCCAACAGACCACTACGAATACCTTCATTGCAAAAGTAGCCATCCGTGACATTGGAAGAAAGCCATCCCGTATTCACAAGCCCACCGACACCGCCGCATCGGCTCTGACGAGATAGTTTCAGAAAATCGGGCGAAGGAACTCAAAACGGCTGTGGCGGCGAAGGACTACCCTGTAAGTTTTGTTAAGGAGGTTATTAGCCCAGCTGAAGCCTTAGACAGAAATGAAGTTTTGTCGAGCTCCAAGCGCCGCCATCCTTAAAACCAAACCAGCCTTGTCCTCACTTACTCGTCTACGCTAATGTCAACAGCATCCTAACCAAACACTTTAATATTGTCAGGAGCTCTGTTATGATCCACGGCTGCCGCACAGACAACGAGGTGGAAGAAGAAGAGAACGACGTGAGCCAAGCTGCTTTGGGACCGTTCAAAACGCGCCTATCAACCATATTCACCTGGTTCTCCATTAAACACCTCATGTGTAACATTTGGTGGAGATGCGGGTTAACTCCCACGAACTACAACGGAGCCATCAGCACAAGAGCTACGCCGAAGCCGTCGCCTCGCCGGACTTTTGCCGTCGCGCTCAATCATGGCCACAGAGCAAAATACCCTCACCAGGCGTACCTTGGCGAGCCAAGCCCCTATCCAGCACTACCGAGAGTCACGCACGTTCTCGGCGAAGGCTGAGGAAGATGTGGACGAGTGGCTAACCCATTACGAAAGGGTAAGCCAATACAATAACTGGAACGCTGCCAGTCAGCTTAGGAACGTTGTTTTCTTCTTGGCCGGCCCGGCGTTGGTATGGTACGACAACCACGCGGACATGCTACTACATGGATACGCTTCGTTGAAGAGATCAGGTGTTTCGGTGACTCGGACGCAAAGAAGAAACGTGCGGAATTCTCATTAGCCCAGAGAGCTCAGGTACCCGGCGAGACTTGCACTACCTATATCGAAGAAATTTTGAAGCTGTGCCGAACGGTCAACCCTCAAATGACAGAGGAAGATAAAGTGGGGCACGTCATAAAAGGAATTGCGGAAGACGAGTACAACTTCCTCATTGGTAAAGAGAACTTGAACACTGTATCAGAACTGATACGGTACTGCCGTACGCTCGAGGCGCTGAAGACTCGCCGAATTACAGCAAAGTTTGGACGGCTGGCCAATGTAACGACAGTAGCAAGTGTTTACACGACTCCTCTGCTCCCAGTCCTTTCGTCCGCCATCCGCCAGATAGTCCGCGAGGAGCTCCAGTGGCATGACGAACAGGCCCGTTATGCGGCGCCACGTTGCAGCTCCTCCGTTTTCCGAGACACTCTTTGGGAACCCCCTTCGGCTACCTGGGACCACTCGGGGAAAGTCGCGGATTTTAGCGGCTCCAGAGACGAACCGCATTACAGTACGACCGAACCACCACGCAATGATTCACGCCCTCAACGTTTGGATCCATGCCCACGCAACTTTCGTCCACGACGATTTGCCGCTACCTACGACTTTCAAGGGGAAGAGCCTGGTTACCCTCAACCGATGTCTTCGGCAGAATACTTCAATCCGCATTCTGAAGTTCGCCCTTTGCCAGTGTGCTACTTCTGTGGGATGCCTGGCCATATAGCCAGGTACTGTAGCCGACGCCGAGCATCGAACTACGGACCATCAGCGCCGACTATGCGGTCTAGCGGTCGTAAACTGCGCACTCAATGGCCAGGGGGCTACACTTCAGGGAGCCACTTCCGAGAGGATCTATGCACCGCCCAGGAGACCTACTCTGGAGAAGAAAGAATCCGGAACCGCTACTGCTCCCCTGCCTCCGACCGTACTCCGACGCCACCACCAGCATTCCGAGCATCCCGATCACCATGTCCTCGGCAGCGATTCATGTCACCGTCGCCTCGGCGCCGTTTCGTGTCGCCCCCCCCCCCCCCCCCGGGAAAAACTAGCCAGCGCGACCGATGGAGGTGAGGTCGCTGGAAAATGTGCGCTGCCGACTCAACTGCCTCCAACTATTCTCATGCTGAGGAATAAGGTCCTTGTACTGATTGATGGGGTCTCTACAATGGCTTTAGTCGACACGGAAGCAACTGTCTCGGTCATGAGTTAGTTAATTCGGGTTTAATGGCACAAAAGCGACTAAGGCCATGCTGCGCCAGTCACAGGACAGTATAAGATCCAACGTTACTGCAGCATTAGCTGTGTTACCTTAAGGTCGATGTAGGTAACCGGTTTCATCTAAAAACTCGAAGAAGTTAGTGAATGGTACTAGTGGATCTTCGCCCAATATTAAGGCAGGGTGCAAAGGTATATGTAAGTCATACAAATTTTTGAAATGTTTCCGCCTCTGTGTTTCAGTGTGTGGACATGATATAATGATGCGGGTTACTGTAAGCATTTCATGACATTTCTCGCATGTTGGTGGGTTTTCGTTTCGAAGTAAAAAATTGTGTGTTAGATGCGCGTGTCTAATCCGTAGTCGACATAACATTACCTCATAGAACCGTTCTTGGTGAATGCATGATTTCCACTCGCGAAGCAGGGGTTTAGTCATATGTAACTTGTTATTTACGCAAGAGTTCCATTCTTGTTGCCACTTTGATGCTAAGGCCTTACGAACCGCTCGGATACTGTCTTTGTATGGAAGTGTTAGGTGTGCTATGCTTTTTTGCGCTTCTATCTGCAGCTTCATTCCCTGCTATCCCACGTGGCTTGGAACCCAGTAGAATTGTATAGTTCCTTCGTATTTCTTGTTAAATACTGTGTTTAATATATCGCCAAGCAGGGGTTCGGACGCGGAGTTTAGGTTCAGGTCTCTTAGGGCACTTAACGAATCAGTATAAATAATAGCATTCTTCTGCTTGTCAGAAGTAATTTTCTTAACTGCCATCCATATCGCATAAACTTCAGCGGTAAACACTGAAGAAAAATTGTTTACCCGAATGCTATTTTCCCAATTTTTCGTTACGATCCCAACACCTACGTGTACTTGTGTTTTAGAGCCGTCAGTGTAAAATTCAGTGTAATTTTTATATTTTTCTTGAATTGCTCGGAACCCTTGTATTATATGTTGTTGTGGAATGTCTTTTTCCTTTACACGTGTTAACGTCCAGTCACATAGTTGTCTAAAATTTCACCACGGGGGCAATCTTGGTGGCCTTTCGGCAACCTGCAGGGCTTCAGGAGGAACATCATAAGTCTGACAGTATTGTTCGTGTCGTAAGATGAGTGGCCGAATCATGTTTGGTTTATTTGTGTAGTGTACTCGTGATTTTCACTGTGTTACGATGTTGCAGCGTATATGTTGTGGTGATGACCGAATTATTAATACATAGCAAAATGTAAGTTGTGCTCTGCGGTGCTGTAACGAAGGCTCATTAGAGTCAACGTATAAACTTTGTACAGGCGATGTTATGTAGGCACCACTTGCCAGTCGTAGGCCGAGATTATGAACTGGATCAAGTCGCTTAATGTAGGACTGCCTAGCTGCACCATAACCTATACTGCCGTAGTCGAGGATGCTACGTACAAGGGCCCGGTATATACGTAGTAGACATGTTCGGTCAGATCCCCAGTGCTTATGCGATAAAACCTTGAGGATATTTAGCGCTTTGTTTGCTTTAATTTTTGTTGCGTTAATGTGGGCCAGGAAGTTCAGTTTAGTGTCAAACGTTATGCCTAGAAATTTGTAGTGTTCTTTTACCGGCAGCGTTGTACTATGCAATGTGAGACCTGGAGTGCAATGTGACCCACGCTTCTGTGAAAAGAGAACTGTAACAGTTTTGTGTGTTGAGAACCGGAAACCATTTTTGTCAGCCCATTGCGTAAGATTATTTATCGTTATTTGTAGTTGTCGTTCGCAGGTGGGTAAGTTTGAGGCGCGGCAAGCCATTTGCAAATCGTCGACATATATTGAGTGCATAACAGATGGTGAGATGATCTTATTTACAGAGTTCATTTTGACTATGCAGAGCGTCGTGCTCAGAATGCAACGTTGTGGAACGCCATTTTCTTGTGCGAATGTGCGCGAGAGTATTGTGCCGAGACGTACTTGAAATGTTCGGTTTGACATGAAATCGCATAGACAATTTAGTATTCTTCCGCGAATTCCCATGTCAGCTAGGTCTCTTAAAATTCCATATCGTGAAGTGGTATCATACGCCTTTTCAAAATGAAAGAAAACCGCAAGGCAGTATTGCTTGTGAAGAAACGCATCACGTATTTCATGCGCTACTCGCACGAGATGGTCAGTGGTGGAGCAGCCCTTTTTGTATCCGCACTGGTGCTTGTATATTAGGCTTCTTGTTTCAAGGATGAATGTGAGTCTTATGTTTATAATGCTCTCATAGGATTTGGCTAGACCACTTGTTAGTGCAGTGGGTCTTTAGCTGCTAGGGGATGTTGCGGATATACCAGGTTTTAGAAAAGGCACTTCTACCGCTTTTTTTCAATCTGTGGGCATTACCGCAGACTCCCATATCTTATTGAAAAATTTTATAAGTGCCCCTACCGATGCTTGAGATAGGTGTGCCAGCATTGTGTAGTGCACACGGTCAAGACCGGTTGTCAGTTTTTTACCGGCAGAGAGAACTCTGTTCAATTCATGTATTGTGAGGGGGTTATTGTACATTTCAGTTGAAGCCCCAGTGGTAGGCAGTTTTCTCTTTCTCAGCCGATTCTTCATATTTTAAAAATGAATTTGTATAGTTTGCTGAGCTGGATATGTTAAAAAAGTGTTCACCTAATAAGCTGGCCTGGTCCTGTAGTGTTGTTTGTGTGCCTGGAAATGTGTGTAGTGGTATTGTGTATGATGAGTACTCTCCTCTAAATTTCTTCACCTGGTCCCACATTCGATTTGATGTGACTGTACTATTGATTGAATTTATATATTTTCGCCATGATAATTTCTCCTCATTTCTTCGGATAAATCGTGGTTTGGCCTTGGCCTGCTTGAAATTTTGAAGATTGTTGTAAGTGGGGTACCTCCGTAGGTTTCCCCAGGCCTCATTTTGTTCTTTTTTGGCGTTAGTACATTCGTTTGTCCAACAAAGATTCAGCTGTTTGCGCACAATACCGGGTGACTGGGGTATTGTCTCTTCTGCCGCTGATATTATAACTTCAGTGATTCTTTGATTAAGTTCATCAATACTAAGCTCTGATGAAAAGACATTTTCCACTTTCGCGTTCTCCATAAAAACCTACCAGTCAGCGAGCGGTAATTTCCATCGGCGTAGTCTAGTTACTAAGGTTTGTGGTGATGGTAGGAGTTTTATGAATGCGGGTAAGTGGTCGCTACCATATGACATGTCCAAGGCTTCCCTATCAAAATCAGTAAAAAGAGAGGGCGAACAAGAAGCTAAATCTAAACAACTAAGTGTGCGGGAAGTCGGTCAGAAATAAGTTGGCGCACGTGAGTTTAAAAGACAGATATCATTTGACAGAATAAAATCTTCAACGAGTTGCCCCCTTTGTCAGTTTTGACACTGCCCCAAAGAGTACAATGAGCAATAAAATCTCCTACCAAAACAAATGGCTCCGGTAACTGATTTGTTAGATTTTCTAAGTCTTTAATAGTAAGATGCGTGTGGTGTGGAATATATAGTGAGCAAATGGTGATGGTATTGTAGGATAGGACGGTGACAGCTACGGCCTCTAAAGATGTGTATAAATGGACATTTCGTGTAGGAGTGCCGCCCTGCACGACTATAGCCACTCCACCTGACAAACGGCTGGAACATTCGCGGTCCTTTCGGACAACGGTGAAGCCTCGAAGAAATTGACTGTGTTTAGGGCTTAAGTTTGTTTCCTGTAGGCAAAATGCGACTGGCGAAGAGTAATTGTTATGTCTTTAACGTCACCTAAATTGTTAATCGGTCCCCTACAATTACGATGCATGGTAAAAGCCATAGTGGCAGAATTGAGAATGTTAATTTATATATATATATATATATATATATATATATATATATACTAAGCAACTGTAGGCGACATTTGTTAGCGGCAATGTACTATTACAAGAACGGTAACCGTTCAGGTTACCGGTCCCTTTGTTCGCGTAGTTATTTTGAGCTTGTCTTTCCTAGTGCGCTCCAGAGAGAGCTCATCTTTTGGCGTCGATAACGCTGTAGTTCTTGTGTCGACCTTCGTAGCCTTCTCCGAGGCGCTGGATGATCGAGAACCAGGCGCTGAGACGCGCGTGTCAGTCCTGGGGGTTCAATTTAGCCTGGGGCGCTGTGGAACTGGGGTCTGCGGGCCCGTCTGTGACGATCATGTTGGAGCAGCACTGGCTGCTGCCACCAAGGGGACGGATGGAGTTACTACTGGGCCACTGATTGCGGTCCCTGTAGACTCCTGAGACCATTGCGGTGCTGTCCCCTGCCGCACCGCACTGGCGTAGGTTGTTTGAGGTAAGTGTGCTAATTTGTTTCTTGCTTCATAGAAGGAAATCTTCTCTTTCACCATAAGTGCAATTATTTCTTTCTCTTTCTTCCAGCAAGGGCAAGATCGTGAATATCCTGGATGATCTCCTTTGCAGTTTGTGCAGTGTGGAGCAGCATTGCAGTTCTCCGACTGATGGTCATTGGCACTACACTTTGCACATGTCGATTTAACTCTGCATGATTGCGATGCATGTCCGAATCTCTGGCACTTGAAACATCGCCTCGGGTTTGGGATATACGGTCTTACGTTGATCTTAAGATAGCCTGCATCAGGCGTAGTAAGTACAATAGGGGCACCAAAGGTAAGTATAACGTGTTTGGTCGGGATTTGTTCGTCATTTCTTCGGGTAGTTATTTGAACGTTGATTACATTTTGTTCTTGGAAACCTTACAGGAGTTCTTCATCGCTTAGGATTAAGAAATCTTCTTGTGATATTACACCTCTGCTTGTGTTGAGAGAACGGTGTGCTGAGATTGTGACTTTGATATTACCGACAGTGGCGAGATCAGCGAGCTTTTCCACTGGGTCTTTGATTTTGAGTTCAAGGAGGAGGTCCCCACTTGGCATCTTTGAAGCTTTGTATTGTTTTCCAATTTTTCTACTAGGCATTTTGCTACTAGGAATGGGGATAATTTTCTCGTTGGTAGAGATCCTTCACTATGCATCACATGGTAGCCTGGGAATGTTTCTACGTTGGTTTTTAGAGTGAAATCAATAATTGCTACGGTGCGCCCTCTTTTGTTAGGACGATCTGCAAGGGGGGGAATGCATTTGCCATGCCATTCTTAGAATTTTCAGCAGCGATGGTAGCCACCCGCCACCGATTCCAACAAGGAGACGCTACGAGGTTAGGAACATACCTGTAGAGGTCGAGTATACAACGCCGCTATAACCAAATATATGTACCCAAGGCTGGGTAGATACAAACGGTTAACCCTTGCTGCCTCTAAAATGAGAAGTAAACTGAAGTGAGTAGAAGACAGGAAAGATTCAAACTGAGAGAGAAAGACGAAGAGTGGAGAGGGGGACAGGAAGAGGAAACTACCGATTTCCCCCGGGTGGGTCAGCCCGGCGGTGCCGTCTACGTGAAGCGGAGGCCAAAGAGGTGTGTTGCCTCCGCCCCTTATAGGTCCAAACACCCAGCATCGGCTCAACCCCCAGGATCCGCTTTTCCCCGGACACAGCTAAGCCGCGCACGGTTACACGCAGGAGGGTCCAGCCCTCGTGTGCTCGGGTACGTTGTGTTGTAACACACCAAACGCCTGCTTACGCAGACGCCCTTGCGGGGTCGGTCATGAGTGTGAGGCTTAAAGGCCTTTTGGGACGCAAGGTTATGTTTCGTTGGGACCAGTGCACAAGTTTCCATGGAGTCAGTGTTGAATCTTTATACCCGGTTGGTGTGTGTAACGTGGATGGGTCCTTGGGAGGGAAAGTTTTTAATGCAGAGTTTACTGTTCTTCCTCGCTCCTCGCATGACGTGATTCTGGGAATTGACTTTTTGCAATTGTGTGGTGCTAATGTTGACTGCCGGACGGGAGAACTCAGTGTCGACACCAGTGTTTCGCCTCTGCTCTTTGAAGGTGCAGCTTGCTCTGAGAGTGTGTTGTGCGTGTATGACACAGTTGTGCCCGCCTTATCCGCGATGCGTGTTGCCGTCGCCTGTTCATCTCCGACTCCTATCTCCTTCGGTGCTGCAGTGGAACCTGTACATCAGACTTGCCTCAAGAAAAACGTGTTAGTTCCGCACTGCGTGGTCTCAGTGACCACTGGATGCGCGGGGCTGTAGGCGCTAAACTGTTCCACTGAAGCGGCATTGCTACCTCAATGCCTAAAGATTGCCGCGTTTCAGGAAGACTCGCCCGCATCGGTGCCAGTACTCACAGAGCTAGCCGATGGAGGAGCAACCAGTGTCTCGAGACCCGGGAGCCCGAAAATACACTCCATGATTCATAAACCACTCAGTGATCACGAGCGCCGAGTGTTGATGGCCCTGCTTACGAAACACACTTCGGTATTCGGCGGCCCACCATAAATTCCTGCTTCCAGACCTTGTCACCGCATCAACACAGGGGCCGCCCAGCCAATTCGAAAAATGCCCTATCGTGTGTCCCCGTCAGAATGTAAGAAAATGAGCGATAAAGTCCAAGAAATGCTATGCAAAGGCGTCGTTCGAGAATCATCTAGTCCTTAGGCAGCCCCCGTGATATTGGTGAAGAAGAAAGACGGTACGTGGCGGTTTTGTGTTGGTTATTGTCGCCTAAACGCCGTTACTAAGAAAGATGTATATCCGCTCCCATGAATTGACGACTCCATCGACTGTCTCTTCGTGGCATCTTACTTTTCCTCTATTGATTTAAGGGCAGGTTACTGGCAAATTCCTATACACAAGGACGACAGGGAAAAACAGGATTTGTAACGCCCAACGGATTATTTGAGTTTAACGTGATGCCTTTCGGGTTGTGTAACGCACCCGCCACGTTCGAAAGGTTCAAGGACACGATATTACGCGGCTTAAAATGGGAAGCTTGTATGCGCTACTTAGACGATGTTGTGATTTTCGGGCGAATGTTTAGTGAGCACAACAAACGTTTAGACTTGGTCTTGGACTTGGACTGTTTGGAGAAAGCGGGTCTCGGGCTCAATTAAATAAAATGCCGTTTTGGGGAACGACAAACCCTTGCGCTAGGACATCTGGTCGCTAAAGAAGGCATTTGACCCGATCCACAAAAGACTGCGGCGGTAGAAGCATTCAAGGTACCCAACTCTGTCAAGCAGTTACGAAGTTTCTTGGGCTTGTGTTCTTACTCTCGCCGATTCATTCCCCGGTTTGCTGACATGGTTCATCCCCTTACACGCCTTCTCCAAAAAGGCGTTCCCTTTGCGTGGACTGCAGAATGTGACTCATCGTTTCGCCAGCTCAAGTTCCTGTTGACGTCCCAACCAATTCTTCGCCACTTTGATCCTTTATCACCAAATTAGATTCACACCGATGCCAGTGGCGTAGGCATCGGTGCTTTGCTAAGTCAGCGTGTTGGCGACAGTGAGCACGTGATTTCGTACGCTAGCCAGTCCTTGAGCTGCTCCGAGCGCAACTACACAGTCACCGAACAAGAGTGTCTGGCGGTCGTATTCGCAGTGCAACGGTTTCGTTCGTACCTCTATGGGCGTCCCTTCACTGTGATAACAGATCATCATTCGTTAT
Organism: Dermacentor andersoni; assembly: GCF_023375885.2. Taxonomy (NCBI): domain Eukaryota; kingdom Metazoa; phylum Arthropoda; class Arachnida; order Ixodida; family Ixodidae; genus Dermacentor; species Dermacentor andersoni. The sequence goes on along the minus strand of NC_092821.1, from coordinate 37,032,955 downwards.
GCTGGCTTGTGAATCTGCGGGATCCCTCAGGATGACTAGCGCGCTGGGCCCTGCGTCTACAGGAATACCATTTCGTTATTTGCTACAAAGTGGCCGGCGACATGCTGACGCTGATTGTCTCTCTCGGATGCCACTTCAAACAACTGAGTGTAATGCGGACAACTTTGATGAATACATCGCTTTTGTGTCCCCGGAATTTCCGGATATGGTTACCGTCATATCCGAGCAGCACAAGAACGAGAGCTTACAACCACTCTTCGCGGCAGCACAGGAGTCAACTGCAGGCAGTCGCTTTCACCTACGTGATGGTGGCGCGCTGTATAAGAAGAGCTACTCGACCACCGGTGCACGCTACCTTTTAGTTGTCAACAATCTTCGCAACCAAGTATTATACGCCATGCACGATGACCCAACTTCCGGTCATCTCGGTTCCACACTTACGCTCTACCGGGCTCAAGAACGTTTTTACTGGCCTAACACGCGGAAGGATATAGAACGGTACGTCGCCAGCTGCTCTCAAGGCCAGCGCTACAAGCGTCCGCCTCAAGCGCCACACGGCCTGCTTCAACCAGTTCCCCCTTCTAGCGTCCCCTTTGAGCAAGTTGGTATAGATCTTCTGGGCCCTTTCCCGTGATCCTCCAAGGGCAATCGTTGGGTTATCATTTGCGTAGATCACCTTACCCGCTATTTTGAGACCGCCGCGTTGCCATCGGCCACAGCTACAGAAGTTTCTATCTTCTTGCTGGCTACCGTTATACTCCGACATGGACCTCCTCGCATAGTAATCAGTGATCGTGGGCGACAGTTTACCGCGGACGTAGATGAAGAAACCCTTCGTCTGTGTTCATGCAGCTTCCGCCAGTTTACGCCCTACCATCCACAAACTAATGGTCTGGTCGAGCGCACAAACAAAACGCTTCCCAATATGATGTCCATGTACGTCGATTCAGAACACAAGAATTGGGACAATATCTTGCCTTTCATTACCTATGTCTTCAATTCCGCGAGACACGAAGCTACTGGTTACTCACCATTTTTCGTTCTTTATGCTCGTCGGCCGCGCTACACCCTCGGCACCATATTTCCCTACTTCGCTCATGACAACGAATCGGTTGATGAGATCCTCTGTCGAGCAGAAGAAGCGCGACGCCTCGCTAGGCTACGCACCGTGGCATCGCAGGACCGATCCAAGATACGCTATGACGCTGTCACCGCCATGTTTACTTCGATCCTGGTGACCTTGTGTGGCTCGGAAGCGTGGCTTGTGCCAGAAGTTTCTCGCCCACTACGTCGGCCCCTACGTTATTCTGGAGCGCCGCAGTGAAGTGAACTATCGCATTGCGCGTCTCACGAGCAGTGGACGACGCTCGGCCAAGGCTGAAGTGACACACGTCACGCGTCTGAGGCGTTACAACCCACGAGATGACTGACTCGCCCGACGGGCTTCGTCTGCCAGCGGGGAAATGTCACGAGCTCTGTTATGATCCACGGCTGCCGCGTAGACAACGAGGTGGAAGAAGAGAGCAACGTGAGCCAAGCTGCTTTGGGACCGTTCAAAACGCGCCTATCAACTGGACTCATCTGGCTCTCCATTAAACACCTAGTGTGTAACAATATTATTCAGCAGCGCACACCTATATGTTGAAGTTCCTCAGGGTCACCCCGAGTTGTCTATCGCCGGGGAAGGAGCCTAAGAGATATCCTTGTCAGAGATCGAACAAGCATGGTTCTAAACGTGGAATCGGGGTGCGACCCATGTGGTAAACAATGGTGCAAGGCCTGTAAGCATATGACTTCAACCTGCCTTGATAAGGCTACTTCCTGTCCCTTTGCAGTAAAACTTGGGGAACCTCTGAATGGTCACAGTAACAATGTGGCCTAGATGCTCCATTGTGATGTCTGTGACTTTCAGTATATAGGCCAGACTGGAATCATTTCATTTGAAACGATCCCAGTCTGGCGCATTCAATTGACAACATACGTGTAACTCTTCTCCAGTCAGGCTTCCGCTTTTCCCGTGAACGGGAACAGACTCATATATTATCCACAAATTTAGAACAATCACGCACGGCTTAAATGAACACATGGGAAGCCTCTCGATTCTTAGTCTATAGACTAGTGTTACTCCGCAAATGCAAACTCAATACACGGGTAAGGCTGAAAGAATGCCCACTACTACAATGGGCAGTGGACCAACCCGTATACATACTGTACCTTGTTATTGTTTTCATTTTTATTTCGCAGCATTATTGTTAAACTTACCGTTGTCTCGTTCGCTTTCTAACGCTGCTTTTTCTAGCGTATTTCTCCCTCTTTCTTTTTTTCCACGATCAGTTCTCAGTACAGCTTGAAACTGACTCTGCTGCCTGCGTCGTCCCTTTCTTGTTCTTTTATTGTAGTGTTACTTTATCCCTGTTGCTCAGAAAAAATAAAAATTGTATGTATACATATTTCCTTTACACATTTTACTCATTTTGCAAAGCCTTTCTTTGATGAGTACACCACAAAGTGGCTTGCGTGTATCTCTGCCATATAACAGCATGCAACGAATACCTTTTTTTACGCATCTCACTCCCTGACCCTTTTACGCTCATCCTGGGGCGAGGGTCAAAGACCTAACTACTGGCAACGATAAGGGTTATCAATTCACGAATGCGCCGTGAATAACTTCGTTACCTACGCGTAAGCTCTGTAGCCCTCGGCTGCTTGCCTTCCCGTGCTGTTTTGTTGGTTTTCTGTCTTTTTCTTTTCCTGTGTTTTTCTCGGACCCATTACGTTCTTTATTTTCTCTCTTGCATTATTATTTCTTTACCGAAATATATAAAGACACTGTCAGCAAAATGTACTCTATACCTTGAAAAAGGTCGGTCCACCGACCGAAACTACTAGGCAATAAACCAATCATAACCGCGAAGTTGCACTTGTATGCGTTTTAGATGGCTTGGCCCACTGAAAAATTCAGTCACACACACGCACACATACACACCCACAAACACACACATCCACACACACACACATATATATATGTATATATATATACACAGGCTGCTGGAAGCGACGCACGGGCACAGTGCTAAGGGCCATTGCAGCAACCGTAGCATAGGTGAGTGGTGTAGTCACGACATCTTGCTGGTGAACAGCCGGCAGCGCTTCCGCGACTCTCTTCATGGATCACGTTACGGAGATGAGACGGCAAAGTGCTGGCAGACTCCTGAGTAACGGACACCAGAGATAGCTGTCGTGCAACTTCTTCGCGGACGAAATCCTTGATTTGGGTTATCAGGGAGGCTTGTTCTGGGCCGGTGGTCAGGCTGCAGAGTGACGTCGCATTTGGTGTGTGATGTCGCCTCGTCAGAGCTCGCTGCTTACGCAACTCATCATAGCTCTGGCACAAGCTGATGACGTCGCCAACAGTGCGTGGGTGCTTGGCCAGCAGCATCTGGAACGCGTCATCATCGATTCCCTTCATGACGTACTTGCTCTTTTCCGCTTCCGTCATGGCAGCGTTCACGCGCCTGCACAAATCTAGAACGTCTTCTATATAGCTGGTGAATGTCTCACCCGTGTCCTGTGCGCATGTACGCAAACGCTGCCCGGCTCGGAGTTCCCTGACGGCGGGACGGTCAAATACTTCGGTAATCGAAGTCTTGAACACCGATCACGTTCGGATCTCCCTCTCATGATTTCTGAACCAGAGACTGGCCACGCCCGCGAGATAGAATGATTGATACGTAAGCCAGTTTATCTTAGTCATCCCATTTGTTATGAACGCTCACCCGCTCGTAGGACGACAGCCACTCTTCAACGTCGTTGTCGTCGGTTCCGCTGAAGATGGGAGGCTCCCGTTGGCGAACGGTACCAGGGCAAGGGACGGGTGGCGGTGGAAGAGTCTGCTGGTCGGCGTCCGGCATGGCAGAGGGTAGCGTCCGAGAACGGAGTTCCAGGATGGTAGAGTGGAACGTTACCCCGCACCTCCACCACTTGTAAAGGAGATTTATTGGGGTTTGTAGCGACCGCCGGTTCTACGATGCACCGAGCAGTTCCCGAGCTCGAGCTTCTGCTGCGCGCTTGATGCTGCCGATGTTTCTGACCCAGTGCGCACGTTCGTTATCTTCCTTACAATACATATAAATATATATATATATATATATATATATATATATATATATATATATATATATATATATATATATATATATATATATATATATATATATATATATATATGAGATCATCATCATCATCAGCCTGGTTACGCCCACTGCAGAGCAAAGGCCTCTCCGATACTTCTCCAACAACCCCGGTCATGTAGTAATTTTGGCCATGTCGTCCCTGCAAACTTCTTAATCTCATCCACCCACCTAACTTTCTGCCGCCCCCTGCTACGCTTCCCTTCCCTTGGAATCCAGTCCGTAACCCTTAATGACCATCGGTTATCTTCCCTCCTCATTATATGTCCTGCCCATGCCCATTTCTTTTTCTTGATTTCAACTAAGATGTCATTAACTCGCGTTCGTTCCCTCACCCAATCTACTCTTTTCTTATCCCTTAACGTTACACCCATCACTCTTCTTTCCATAGCTCGTTGCGTCGTCCTCCATTTATGTAGAACCCTTTTCGTAAGCCTCCAGGCTTCTGCTCCGTAGGTGAGTACTGGTAAGACACAGCTATTATACACTTTTCTCTTGAGGGATAATGGCAACCTGCTGTTCATATTCTGAGAATGATTACCAAACGCACCCCAGCCCATTCTTATTCGTCTGATTGCTTCCGTCTCATGATCCGGATCCGCCGTCACTACCTGCCCTAAGTAGATGTATTCCCTTACCACTTCCAGTGCCTCGCTACCTATTGTAAATTGCTGTTCTCTTCTGAGACTGTTAAACATTACTTTAGTTTTCTGCAGATTAATTTTTAGACCCACTCTTCTGCTTTGCCTCTCCACGTGAGTGAGCATGCATTGCAATCGGTCCCCTGAGTTGCTAAGCAGGGCAATATCATCAGCGAATCGCAAGTTACTAAGGTATTCTCCATTATCTTTTATCCCCAATTCTTCCCAATCCAGGTCTCTGAATACCTCCAGTAAACACGCTATGAATAGTATTGGAGAGATCGTACCTCCCTGCGTGCCGCCTTTCTTTATTGGGATTTTGTTGCTTCCTTTATGGAGGACTACGGTGGCTGTGGAGCCGCCATACATATCTTTCAGTATTTTAACATACGGCTCGTCTACACCCTGGTTCCGTAATGCCTCCATGACTGCTGAGGTTTCGACAGAATCAAACGCTTTCTCGTAATCAGTGAAAGCTGTATATATATATATATATATATATATATATATATATATATATATATATATATATATATCTGCAATGTTTCCTTGGATGATCTAGTTCTCACTCCATACAAAAGGAGCGGATGAATGTGCGAAACTTTAATTCCACCAATTCAACCGGAGTCCAGCCTTCGTCACAGATTTCTAGCTCTCTCCCTCATATATATATAGGCGAGCTTCCCAGTTTCGCTCCCACCTTCTCTCTTCTCCGACGTGAACATAAACAAAGTATCTCATCAGGTATGCTCATGTACTTATAGCGTACGCACATAGAAAGGGTGCGGGTGCACACAGAGATTGTGCCATGAGCGCGACACAGACGGCTGGTTCTTTTCGCCAAGCCAAAATATTTGACTTCGTGTGATGGCCACTGCGTTCACGCTGTTTTCTTCATTTTGCAGATAGGGCCTCAGCGTCTCCCGAGAACCCCCATCTCTCCGCGGGTGACCCGCGCTTGCGCTTTGGCGACGGAGGTGGCGATGATGGCATGAATGCGTTTCAAGCACCCGTGCAATCGCTATCGCCAAACCAAAAAAAATAATGCTGAAACTCTCACAGAGGAGGCACCATGTAGTCGCCTTTAGCACATCAATGTCGAACCAACATCATATCAGCTAGTTCAGCTGGCATACGCCAGCAGTGAGTCACGAAAAGCAACTGTTCAATTTCTATATCACGTGCAAGATCTTCGCCGTAGGACTGCATCTATAATACGACAATATATTACAGAACACCCACTGTCATTTTGTCGTTCTTTTAAAGAAAGCTGCACCCGATCAAAGCACACTATAGATTAAGACCGGTACCCGCTTGAGCTTTGCAGGGTAGAAAGCCCCGGCGGAATATTTAGGAGAACAAATTATTTTGGCACATTATGTTCGGAGCACAAAATTTCAAGCTGACGCAAGAGAAATTGCAGCAGCTCTAACGAGTTAGAATCTGTACAGAGAAGCATGTGTGCGGAAGAAGAGCCGCAAGCGAAGACGGCACCGCCGCTGCGGCGGATGTCTGGAGGCGAACGCCATCTGCTGGTCCAGCAAGGAAACCAACGGCGCGCGCGGCAATTACCCCCTGAACAGGTTTCAGGCCTGCGTGTCACGTGACGTGACGTCGACGATATCACTACGCGCCAGCTGGGAGGGAACACGAGCGCTTGCTGCTCGCTCGCCTTGTGAGAACTGATGTCACATACAGGTTCCTCGACCGCCAGGTTCGCACGATTTATCAGGTTAATTGTAATAGTTAATGCTACGAAGGGAATTATATTTACTGATCACATTAGACGCCGTCTGTAAACATATTTACCACTACACAATGTTCGCGGATGAAATGCATGACAGCAAGCGATATCGCGCTGTAATATAGACACATGTTGCCTTTTGTACTGTCTACTATAAAATCATAACTGACGGCCAAGAGAAGTCATTACACCCATAAGAGGCACGCACAGAAACAATACCCGAAAATTGCCATTTGTTTATTAATGTACGTACTATAGGAGTCTCAGTGTAATGACAGAAAGCAGAACATAGCACACTGCAATGCCAAAGCTATGCCAAAAGTCAGAACACGAAAACCATAGTGCCATTTTAATTGTAAGCTAGACAAAAAGATTATTTCACTCATTGATCATATTTAAAAATGCTGCACTTCAAAGGCATCAAAAACGACACATTGCATTTCAGAGCCAAATACATGCGAAAAAACCAATGTTCATTAAACCAATGTTCATTAAGCACACTGGTGGCCAAATTGTGGACTATAGCAGGATAAATACCTGACGCAAAAAACTACTTAGTGCACTGCTAAAGGTAGAAGCGTCCACAAGATATTTAAACGCACTAACCAAATGGCACAATAAATCTGTATGCACTCTGCACAAGAAAATCACACACTGCCACAAGTCCAAAAACAAGAAAGGGGCTGACAGATGGAATAGCACACTGTGGTATAAAGTTTGTAAACAGGGATGAAGTGCCTCAGACAGGCTGGCCAACGTTTCGATAGGAGGACCTATCTTCGTCAAAGGCGGCCTCGTCATCCTCGGCGTGTTAGTTTTAAAGGGTTAGTGCAGTGACGTCAAGTGCGGGTGTTGTCGCTGGCGGCTGGTTTTAAAGAGAGAGATTACAAGAGGAAGCAAGCGCTGTCGTCCGACGTCTGTGAGCTTCATTCTCAAGACGAGGGGACAAGAGTGTGAGAGTGGGCACGCGGGCAGAAAAGAAAAGAAATAGAAGCAGAAAAAAAGGAAAAAAAAGAAAAAAAAGGGGGGGAAACCAGGGCAGGACCAAGACAGACAAAAAAGGGGGCAGTGAAAGAAAAAGAAACAGAAAAGGGAAATCTTTAAGAAATACGGGGGCTTGGGAGCGTGTTGGGGATGCGAAAGGTTAGGAGGTATTCAGGGAGAGTCGTTGGCGGTATGTTTTTGAGGCATTAAAACGGCCGGTCAAGCGGTCAGCGCGCGAGTAACACAAAAGACAAAAAAAAAAGAGAAAGAAGAAAACCCAGACACGCAAAAAAAAAAAAACATGAGTTGAAAGTGACTTGAGTAGCATAGTAGTAATACGTCGAGTAATTTTGAAATAGTTAAGGTGGCGACGAGGAGTCTGCGGTGCAATGTATGGGGTGACTGAAAGGCAGCGGCATGGTCTTTCAAGGGGCACTGCCCCACGCGCTTAACGTAGGTGTCGTTACGGCGGCATCCAGAGATGGCGATACTCTGGGTTGAGGCGCCGAAAAAGGCATATTGACTTCGGAATGTGTTGTCGAGGGGATCTCAAGAAAAAAAAAAAAGATTAAAAAAAAGGAAGAGTTATCACAAGTTATCACTCATAAGTCATTCACCAGCCACAGCAAGAACTGTCTAAGGTTTAGTTCAATGAGAAAAAAAATTTAAATATCACATTGCGATGCCGAAAGCACTACAATTTCAAATTGCAAAACAACGAACTGCCGTTTAAATCTAGACTAGAAAATATGCACCACACAAACAAATGAAGGCTCATTGTACTGCAACACGCAGAAGGTGGCTGAAGACATCACACCAGAAAACTGCAATAAAATACCCGCAGTGCAATTTAACACAATTAAATGCCCAGAGTGTAAGGTATGGAAAATTACTTTTCAAGGAAGATTTGAGCATTTCGGCTTCTTGCCCTATGTTGTTTTCTAATATTTAGATGATCATTCCTTTGCACAAGTTGTTTAGCATTGTTTTTGCTGCACAGTTTGCAACCAGTGCGACAAGGAGCTCGTAGGCGTGCCCATTTTCACTTGCATCTATGTCCTCAAGCCTCCGCAGAGAGTCTAGAGTCAGTTGCCGAAAGGCACTCCTTTGGTTGGGCCCATGGAGAAACTGTGTGCCGGCACTTTCTGCCACAAGCTTTGTAACTACAACTTCTGTGTACATGACTACTGTAATCGCAAGGGCAGAGGGAAATTCGAGTCCACCCCGGTCCAGTTGTGCGATACTGTCCAAAACGACTCTCGATAGGGTCCGTTTGGACTTTCCCTAGTAGGACGTAGTTGAAGTGAAGCTGGCTTATGCAGTATTTTACCTCAATTCCAACAAGCATTGGGTAAAGAGCCTTAGGGCACTCAATGTCTCCTTGATAATGACTCCACTGTCATGCTCATAAAATTCACAGACGTCGAGCCATGTAATGAAAGCATTTAGAGAAGCTACTTTTGGGTCACCTGTGTGGTATGACATGGGTTCTTCGTAAGCATTACGATGATGGAAGCCTTTATTTGGTGTCTTTACGTTGACAATACTCCACCAGCGAAGAATTATCTTGATTAAATGTGCTGCTGCTGCTAGCGCAGGCTAAAAATTGGCTTCACCACTGCGAACTGTCAGGGCTGCGGCTACGTTCGGATTCAAAATCTGCAGTACCAGCTTAACATTCTGGCGTTCCAAGTAGCTTGAATTAAGTGCCTTTGAAGTCAAGCCATACCCAGACTTTAGCAGCAGAGATGGCTCCTCTTTATGTAAGTCTCTCAAATGCCTAAATGAGGCAGTCATCTTGAATTCAAGACGAACATCATTGTTCAAAAGCTAGAAGCGTGTGTAGAAAAACAAGTGCCTGCATTTTTCCAGTTCAGCCAATTATTTCTTATGCGCTTAGAGATTCACAGCATCTACCACTTAAAATAGCGGTCGATCTGGGTCTGCGGAATGTGGGTAAACACGACGAAGCATCGGCTTTGGCAGAAACATCTTCACTGCCTTCCTGTTTAGTGAGTTATTATCACAGACAACAGCTATGACCGTGTACTCAATCTCTTGTAAGCGTAAGATTACCTTCTTCAGTATGACATGAAGTTGGCCGCCCTGTATGGTTTTTACTGGAAGAATGTGTGCTACCTCCTGGATTGTGCCCAGCAGACCTCTAAACATAAATACGTGTACTGATGTGGCTACCTCCTTGGAATTCACTGCAGCACCACGTATATTCCCACCCTTGTAAACAAAACGAAGGCTTCCTATGAATTTCGTGGAACATGAACCTCACGATGTGTTCATGTGGCTGCAGATGTTTAAATCTCTGAGAAGCATACTGAAGGAAAGTTTCATCGCAAAATAAATTTCTGGGCGCATTTGAACAGATGAGCACACCTTCCTGATAGTGCTCGGATAGGGCAAGGTTAGTGCACTCGTTCCTCTCAAAACTTATAGGCACGTGGTGATATTGTGTGGAGAATGCATGAAAACACCATTACGTGTGTTCTATACTGAATACGCTCTGCATAAAGCAGTAGTAGCTGTTCCGTTATAAACTTTACAGCCCTTTGTCATCGTTAGTCCTTCCTTCCAATATGTCTAGAAGGGAACGTATTGTAAGCGACAGGCAGTGAGATCTACAGCGCTCCTCAGACAGCATACACAGGTTGTCCAAAATTTCCAACAAGAAGCTTACTTTGCGAACTGAGTCCAGTAAAACAGCATTACGAAGGCTCGTGATCACGCAGCCTTGATAGCAGGCAGACACGCGAAGGTTTTCGAACACCGTCAATGACGGCTTCAACCAAGGTTCCCGATCGTCGGTGATGTTCAAAAACGTCGTGCACTTTATGGATCACAGTCCACTTCACCGACACTGAAGCCACTTGCAAGCCCGCCTTGAGTTCTTCGAGGGACGAAAAATGGTCTCTCTTCTGCTCCGCTTCATGTGAAGCCAGTAACTCTTCGACAGCACGGGCCAGTTGGGAAGCTTCTATTCGCCTCCTCTTGGTATCAGGTGCTTCTCTTGTGTTGTGCTAGTGCATAAAGGTACGAAGGACAGCCGGAAAAATCTGTAGGCACAGATCCACGGCGCAACCGCGGTACTGGCAGTGCAACTGTAAGAACGTTTCCTGATTTTGGATCCCTGTATGAAGTCGAGGTCTCGATTCATAAAGCATGGAAATGATCCGCGCAAAGCTGCAGCAAGGTACAAACGTCTCGTAAACGCCTCAGAAGCCACTTATTAAACTAAGCTAATGTTCTTCCCATTGTGTAAGCGTGCTTACAGTCCGTGTGGGCACAATAAGTCTATCTGGGCTTCGGAAGTATCACAGTAAAAGTGCTAAACAAATACGAGCAAATAGGAGCGCACAACATGGTAATCAAGAATTGTTACCTTAGTCTACGAAGTGTGCCTTCCGCGGAATGGCGCGTAGCCACTTCTTGAAAGTGTCGTTGTCTTTAGGGAAAGAAAACATTTGTATCCCTTTTCCCGCATCGTGGTTGCCGGTGCACCCCGGCACACACACTTATTTGGCATTTTAGCACCCACTTCACATAGCGTAAGGAAACAAAATTGCCGCAAAACAACAAAAGGAAACGATAAACGTGGCCACACCATTCCAACCAATTAGTCCGCGCGCTAAGAACGAGGCTAAATTCATGTTGCTGACGCTACGGCTTCTGGAAGTGTCAGCCTGCCGGATATGATGTCAAAATTTTGGGCGCTGGCATGAAAGCTCTTCAGGGGGTAATGTCTGGGCACACGTGCTTCTCTGTGATTGTTTGGCCTGTCCGGCAAGGCCAGGTGGCAGCCATCGTCACGAGACAGGGTGAAGTTGGCAAAGAAAACGTTCGTTTTTAAAAAGAAATATGTAACTGGATGTCTACTCACCAACGATCACAGAACATTACCAGTGATCAGTGCAGATGCAGCCGCCCTTCTTCTGTACCGCTTAGCTTCTTGAGATTTGCTTATATTGTTTCACATCGAACAGGAAATTTTGTAATAATTTTTTTATTTTTAATAATTCCGGAATAGACACTTTCGTACTCTCGTACACGGGTAGAACCTTCATCATGTTTTCCTGGGCAGCACATGAATTATTTATGAGTAGAAGAGGAATGGTGAATACCATAATTGTCTATCCCTTCATGACGGCAGCGCCTACTGCGGAAGACATTTCGAACAATAACCTTTAGACTTTACAAAATCCAGCTGACGCAGAAGAGTCAGAAGTAAAATGGCGAATTTCTGTGGCATGCTATGAAGCGAGTTTCGACCCAATGTGATATTGTTGCCTCGGAAAGAAGCACAAATATGACTATACGCCGGTGAATATAAAGGCACATCCCTTACAAAAATGCCGAGTAACATTATTTAGAACTTCCACCAACTTTCTTTTTAGTTTCCTGACAGTCTATTTAGATTTACATTCTATTAACATTTGTTCATACACTGTCAAAATCCTTCTTTCTTGCTTTTGTATGAAAAATATTTTAAACACATCGTTGACAGATTTTCTCCTTCCTTTTGTGTAAAGAACGTTTTAAACACACCGTTAAAAGTCTCCCTTTTTACTTTTGTGTAAATAATATGTTGAATACACCGTGAGAAAACGTCCATATTATTTTTGTGTACAAAGATATATTTTAAGTACACCGTCAAAAGACTTCCTTCTTACTTTTGTATAAAGAACATCTGTTCATACACCGTCAAGAGGCTCCCTACTTACTTTTGTATAACTAATATATATAGAGTTTAACTACACCCTTAACATACCGTCCTCTAACCTTTGCCTAATTAAGAACTTTAATACTCGGTCAAAAGTCATGTTATTTTGTTTAAAGACGATTTTACTATGCATCATGAAAATTTTCTTTTTCCTAAGGGACATGAATCCTCAGTACGTCAACAGCTCGTAAAGTTTGCCGAAATATATTTGAAATGGAAAGTAACGTGATAGTTCTTGATTTTTTCTGACATTATTGCCGATATATGACCTAGTCAGGAGTCAAGCTCTTTTTCTTTAATTACAGTTCCAATCCAAGACGAAATGCTGCTAAAATGTTTTAAGATATGTGTTCCCAGACGGCTAGAGCTAATCTTTTTAAAGGTTCTGCTGGATTACGGGAGCGTGCGGTGACGTCAGCCCACTTAAAAAAAGTTTCCTTCTGCTACGCCACCTGACCGGTGTGATAGCGGAGTACCGTGGTGGCCACGCACCAGTTACACAGCTGCATCCCGGCCTTAGGGGTGGTTAACTAAAGGCCGATTTACGCTTGAGCCACGACACCACCCGCTTGCCGCACGCGTGCGGTTGTGCGGAAAACTGCAGATGTCGCACACTCGTTCACAATTTTGCTATTCACTGGGTTCGCACGTGCACTGTAAACTGAAATGTGTGTAAAAGTTTGCGAAATCTGCAAATTTTCACCCGACCACATGCGTGCGGGCAGGCGGGTGGTGCGGTGTGGGGCTCGAGCGTAAATCGGCCCTTACCATGCACTGCTATTACAAGGCCACCAATTAGCTTTGCAACAAGATGATCAGGTCAGTGCACTCTGCCACATGAATAGTATGCCCTAAGCTGAACACGTCATCACAGCAGCGTCATGATAATTGTTAAAAATAAGACAAAGAGCTGAAACACCGAGTAGCTCGGCGCTGGAACTTTGCCATTCACACATCGAAAAGGCTGCAAAATACAGCTGCTGCTGGGTGAGAGGGAATGTTGACCTTAGAAAACGTACACGTCGAAAAAGAAAAGCTGATCTCTATGCAAGTTAAACCTTTCCGTGAGAAAAGAATGACGTTATCCTTACTGTACAAGAAATCGTAGAAATGTTCGCGTCCATATTCTCGTGCTTTCGTCTCTGCCTCCTACCGACGGCTTCTGAACAATTAAGGCAACTATTACGACGTTGCATCAAAGTGCAGGCAAGGTAACTATGTCAACTGATCTGCTTTACGTAGTAGTTGTGCGGGAACCCGCAAGGTGGAGAGAAGTAATTAATAAAGGGAAAATGAGACATCCACCCGTTCACAGCAATTCCTAACCTATACGGGTTTCCTTTGTAGCAATTGCTACGAAGGGGTGGATGTCTGATTTTCCCTTTATTAACTGATCTTCTTTACGGCGGTGGTTGCTTGCTGTGAGAAAAACAGATCGAACAGGGCTAATTCTGCACTCTCAACATTCAGTGCTTTCGTTTCATAACACGGCGACAAAATTAGGAGCTACGACAAGATTATTCGGTGCCCTTCCGACATTCGTAGTTATGGTATTCCGGATACAAAAAGCCAGGATATCAAAAGCCATGCTTTTGCCGTATTTCGGGCGTCTGAAAACCCGTAACGTCATAGCCGCCACGCTTTGGTCACGTATTTAACTATATAAAAACTTCTACAATAGATTTCAGCATTATTTTGCGCTGTGCGCCATTAAGCAAATTCTTGTCTCTGAAAGTGGCAAGTGCTAAAGGATGTTTTAGCGCAAAACAGAATAACTACACAATTTAGCCTATATCATGTTATTTTTCTATTTTTATTACATTTCGGAAAAACGGTCGGTTCTCAGAACAATAATTGTCTCGAAAGATAAAACTATACAGCCTCTAACTGAACAACAAAATTCCACCGGCTGTCTTGTCAGGTTCTTTTTCAACCTCTGCGATGAGGTGCATTCCTTCCTCTAAGTTCAGTTCCCATAAGGTGATGCACACACAAAGGCCCGTCACAATTGTCACCGAGAGGTGGTGAATGTCTATAGTAGTATACAACTTAAAAAAACAGCAATTGGCAACCATGACACACGGAATGCGCGGGGTTGTTACTCCACCAGCCAACTACAGAAGCAAGTGAAATCGTCTTCAGGGGACCGTATCGAAATGGCGTCGTAATTGCTACCTTCGGAGCCTCTGCTGCTCTTGAAAAATATTTTCATCGGTAGAATCGATGAGGTGTGCACAAGACATTGACATAGTGTAGGGAGTCTGAGCATATCACTCTTCAAAAGTCCGGGGTACAGTTCGTTTCACTGCTGACTCCATTTTACTCGTGAAACTTCACTGCCAACTGAAGTGAAACTTGACAGTAAATAGTTACAACAAAGCATGCGTTTTATCTCAGTTTAATAAAGAATTCCGCTTTCACCATTCGACTAAATAGAAGAGTAAAAACGTAGAAACTCACGCGCCTAGAATTTTATTTTTGTGGTTGCCTCCTTATTTAGGTAAAAGGGAAAATCTGAAGCACGATCTATTTGCAGCCTCTCGGAGGAACAGTGGCTAGCAGTTATGAGGGCGTTGACGGGGCTTCACTGCAGACTTGAGTTGCGTCCTACTACAGGTGTCATTCAACCATCGCAAGGTACGGGGGACGGAGTGCATGGTTCGGCGTGAAGAGGGGCTTTAGTACCGTGGTGGTCAAGGCGAGCGGGCGGAGGGAAAGAATGTCACGTGCCTCTCTCGTACATGCGCACAAATTTGGCAGTGATCCCAGTCGAGGCAAAGAAGGAAACCATCGCCATCAGTTCCTTTGCGACGCGGGCGTGGTTCTGTCAGAGCGACGTAGGTGTTTCGTCGTGTATTGTAACAGCAATCTAGCTATTTTTGCTGCTGTTTATGCTTATGCTGTGTTGTGGCTGATTCATCGATGCACGACAACCAGCACCATGCTTGCGAAGCCTACGGCATTTTCTTCGTTCCGTGATGTGAACGTTTCTGCAGCTTCTGTGCCAGCTGTAATGCCGTGTCGTGATGACGATTTAATTTTGGCAATGTCCGTGTTTTAACTGCGCACTGCACAAGTAGCGTACCGCTCTGCCTCAAGACAGCACTGCGCCGAAGTTTTGTCTGTCTCCAAATTATAATTAAAGGTATGTTCTTTTCCATAATTTTTCATAAACATATTCATCGATATCATTTTGATTTAAGTTTCCTATGCCGCATTTTGACAGGTTTTTATAGCGTGAACTGCAATGACGTGAGATGATTTAGGAATAATTTTCTCACATACTTGAACTATGCCGCGTGATGCAGTTCGCTTGAAGTTGCTATAAACACGAAACGTACAAACACTATCTTTTCAAAGCGGTCGCAATGCCTTAATGTGTGGTAAATATGTGTCTCTTCAGACCACACTGACTGGGGCCTCACTCTAGCGTTTGTCACATTTGCTTATAATTCCTCGCGCCACGACACAGTCGGTTATTCCCCATTTTTCCTTCCGTTCGGCCGAGAACCAGCACTGCCCCTCGACACAACCCTCCCTGTTCACGCGGCACTGACATGTGAATATGCACTTGACGCCGTCACCCGCTGTGCCCACGCAAGGGAAATTGCCCGTGACCGCCTTCTGAAATCCCAAGAGAGTCAAAGGCATTCTTTGCTCTTTCCTACTCTGGCTTTATATACAGGATGAGAGGTAGGGAAATATTGAGCGTATAGTTTCACGGTTCACAATGACATTGGTTGCACTGGATAGACAAGTGGTAATGTGAAAGAAAATCATTCGAACTTGTCTAACCACTACAACCTATCTCATTGAGAACCGGTATTTTTTGACACTGATATCTTGTTTTCAAATAAAAATAAACAAACACATGAAATTACGGAAGCGTTCCATATAATAAGGCGTGCTTAAAAATGCATCAGTCAGTCATTGGTTGCTATCACTAACAAAGCATTTGTTTTCTTGAATACTGCTTCAAGCTGTGTAATCTGTTCCGATAAAAATTGATGACTCATTTTGCACATATTCGGTGCATCTAACTGTCTCTTTTATGTTCTGCGTCTTTCAAAAAATAAACAGTTGTGAGTAAGCGCTCATGTGTCCACCTTCTCTGCGTCCTTGTTTATTGTGCGCGCTACAAATTTCACCATGAATAAGCTATGTAATTGCCTTTCTGAGTGAGTAAATTATTTCTGCAGAAAATTGGTTAGAAAATATTTTGGGAAACTGAAAATATTCAGGCAACAACTTCCGGGGGCTATAACAGTAGGTTTAGGCTGCTACCCCTTTTGCGGAAACCACCTTGCACACTTTCATAATTTTAATAACATGTAGTAAACACAACGCAGCAAAGTATATGCATTAAAAATTGGGCCCCATCCTTGCAATTTCTTCTCCAAGTATACAGGGATGGCGGCTACAATTTTAGCATTCATGTGAACTTGCATGTGAACCTTCTTAAAAAGGTACAATTAAAAAGATAAATCTTACTAGGGGGCCAGTAAAATATCAGTAGCAAGTACATAGGCGCATGTAAGTAACATATTGCTACATTGTTACTACAGTGCGTAGAGACTTGTGTTTGTTGACGGCAACTAGAAGGTTTACAGACCATCTATAAGCATGCTTCAATTGAAGTACGGTGGCCAATTGTTGACAGGATGTTACAAGGGTGTATAAAGACGAATGTTAATAGGTGATTGGTAGGACGTTGGCAGAACGTTTACAAACATTCTACAATTGGGAAAATGTTATTAAGGTGTATAAAGAAGGCCTCTTAATAGGAGATTGTTAGGAAGTTGTCAGAACGTTGACAAATATTTTTCAATAGGAAGAATGTTAATGGCTGGTTGGAAGCAAGTTGGCAGAAGATATATGAACATTCTTCTTTTGAAAGAAAGTTGCTTGGGTGTATAAATACAAATGTTCATATGAAATTTTAGGAAGTTTAAAAGCATCCTATGAACACGTTTCTATTCGGAGTTGGTCGCTAATTGTTTTAAAGGTATTACTAGTGCGTTGTTAGGATGTATGAAGACAGTTGGCAGGACTTCAAATGACGGTTGGAAGGTTCTAGTAACAATAGCCCAAAGACGACCGAAAAAATCTTGCTAGACATTTTTATAAGGGATATGCATGTAGCATTACCACGATTTAGGGCACGATGGGAATTTTATGTATATAGTCATCGTCTTTTCAAACATCATGGAGATGCACTCGGTCAATGGGAATAACTGTTCTGTAGCATTATTCCCGGTCGGAGGAAAGCCGGCACATAGCACAACACAAAGCCTCAATTAAGCACCAATACCTCGTAACAGGAAGCCCGCGACAACATTTCCTCAGCTGGTTGGCAGAGCTCGAGTAAATGGATGCGTGTGGCGTAATCAGCAGTGAAATCTACTAAAATTTTTTCAAGGTCTACGTGGGAAAAGTGGGAAAAGACCAAGGTCTTGTCGAACGCGAGAAAATGGTTTCGTGAGTATGTCCAATGACTGTAGCTCCCCTGCAGGTATCAGGGCGGCCTTTTTGCAACTTAGGTATGATTCGTAGGTGCCGAGTAATCGCGGACAGAATGTACAAGACCTACCAAAAACAAACCACTCCGGACAGGCTCGTATGTGTGACACAGGTGAGGTGTGTGGATCTGCATTAGAATGGATGCGTTGTGAATTTTGGTGAGAATCTCTGGTGTAAGTACCTAGGCACGACCATAAGAATGTCAGGACCGACAGAGTGAAAATTGTGGCTGTTTAGGGCATCAACCTAAACCACATATTTGTGGAACGTTGCGAGATTAGGCAGTGAATCCAAGTGGTCGATAATTTCTTGCAACGAAGGGTCATGTTTCTGTTTTTAACCGATTTGAATCAAATTCGACAAGCACAAATAGAGTGTGTGGTGTCTTCATCTGCATTCTCAGCGTTGTCTCTTGGATACTGGGCGAACAACGTGCATCCTTATGCAAGCAGCCGGATTTGTGCATGACCAAATATAAGAACTCTTGCACTTGCTGGGCCCAGTGACCAAGCCATACTGAAGGACATTTTACGTATGACAGCCAGCAGAAAGAGCGTTGAATGGTAACTACA
Organism: Dermacentor andersoni; assembly: GCF_023375885.2. Classification (NCBI taxonomy): domain Eukaryota; kingdom Metazoa; phylum Arthropoda; class Arachnida; order Ixodida; family Ixodidae; genus Dermacentor; species Dermacentor andersoni. The sequence continues at coordinate 37,014,572 of NC_092821.1, read as the reverse complement.
GAAAACAGTCATCGTTATAGGTATGTTCTAAATTTCAAAAATACGTATACGTGAAACACTCGCGCTCTGTGAAAGAATAATTGTGGTAATCGGCTGATAGGAGACAGCCTACTTAGGCGATGAAAAGGCCGTGGACAGATTGAAGTTGCGTTTGTACTGCGATAGCTTCATGGACACTTCCATCATCAGGGACCCCTGCAGGTGTAGCTGGAAGTGAAAAAGGATCGGATGTGTCTTGACGAGGCTAATGAGGTGTGTCAACGGGCAAGCATCTTGACGGTCACATGAAAAAAGTACGCCTTACATCAAAAGCTGCGTAAGGCACCACGCTGTGCCCAGATAATTATTCCCGAAGCAACCGATGTAACAGCATAACTGTAAGAAACGACGCGAACATTATGCACAATCTTGCAGAGATAGGAACACCAGAATTGAACAAGGCACATATTTTTCTTGAGCCCGCTTCCATACCTTTCTTACAAACGAGATGGCCACGAGCTGCGGTTTTCGCGGCGCCCAAGGTGACATTTCGGCGAGTTAAGCAGCTATCCAGTCCTATTAAAAGCGTCCACGACTGCTGATGTCTTTTTTCTGTTTGGAAAGTTGCAGAAAAACAATACAATGTCCAAATAACATGCTGATGTGGTACAGGAGTTCAAAAGTAACCAGAGTGTTGCAAATACCAAATTACGAGACCTTAACTTGCTAATTAATGACTGTTTCGGGTTGCACATGCTGTCTTTTCATGGCCCACATTGTCTACAGCTTTCTGCCAGTGCGCGGAGAGAAAGTCGACAAAAAGATACCGGGCTCCCTGCGAGCAATCCAGGGCATCACTAATGCGTGGCAAAGGGTTTACTCATTCTTTCCAATTTCTTACATGACGAAATTCCACGCAGAATCGCCAAGGGGACGTCCCTCGGTCTTAGAGACCGTCATTAAATTCCAATGCTCCTGGATAGTGCATGGCCCTGATTCCAAAATTTATTTGCTTTTGATTGCGATAGCAATTATATGGACACTACAAGCGCATTTCTACCGTCGCCGTCAGCGTGAGGTTACTCATAAAGTCCAACGATGGTAAAATTATCGCCGCGCGCCGTGCACTGCAAGTGCGAGTGAAAACGTGAGAGGGTCAGCCGGCGAACGCTGCTCAACCTTGCATGCGCGAGCGAGGAAGGCGAGCCGGAAGCGCACCCTCTCTTGTCGCACTCGAGGCCGTGCTTCCCCGGCGGCTGCTGCTTACGGCGCGGCCGTGCGGTCACCGTATTTTGAAAGCAATCTGCGACTTGGCGAAAGAGTCAAAGTGAGCGCCCACGCGAGCCTCATCTTCAAAAGGATCTGCGATGTTTGCAGAGAGCGGATAGTGCCGGCAGCATCGTATGCGCTCTGCTTTCTACGTTTCGTTCACGTTGAAGCGAGAGATGCTCTAACGTCAATTCGCTTGCAGCAGCTGCAGCGATTCCTCACTCCAGCAGTTACACAGCGAGTTTGCGCGCTCATCGAGCGAGATGTGTTCATGTTTACCTGTGGGCGCGTGACACCGTGCTTCCTAATTTAGTTAGAACATGTTGGCGGGCTAGTTGGCATGAATCTACCGTAAAATGTCTAAGCGGGAATGAACCAGGACGTAAAAAGAAACATACACAGACACAGCGCTCTCTCTCCCTCTCTCTCTCTCTCTCTCTCTGTGTGTGTGTGTGTGTGTGTTTCTTTCTACGTCCTCGTTCAGTCGCGCTTACACACTCTGTCATTCTCAATTTAGTGAGCCAACGAATATCTGTAACGGCCGATAAAACTCCTATCCTTACTTCGTATAGCTGTCTACTAATTTGCTGTCGCAATCGGCGCTGCGCGTTTCGTGCGAAACGGAGACTTTTTCAAACATCCATCGCGTTTTAAAAAAGCGTGATGATCTGTGTTCATATATTCGACGCATGCAATACTGACCGCGTTATTGTAATGGAAACGTGGTTATCTGCGAGGATATCCGACGTCGAAAATTTACAGCCAAGCTGCTAAGCACTCCCCATACGTGGCCCAATCCCGAAGATAGTGCAATACCGGGCCGACCCGCGGTGGAGGTGAAACGGGCGTTAAGCACTCCCTCTACACTTTCCGAAGCCGAAGATACTGAAATGCCTGGCCGACCCGTGGCGGAGGTGCCGTTCACCATTAGGGGGCCCACACACGCAGCTTCGCTTGTCATCCTTCTACACAGATTGGAAGGGCACTGAGTTTTTTGAGTGTGAGACCGATTTCAAATTCTAACGGTTTGACCGCTGTGATGGAACAGGAGGTGGCGTGTTAATCGCTCGGTCAGATTACTTTTCATTTTTTTTTTCAGATCCCTATTGTCTGCAGTTTAGAATTAATGTGTCCATGTATTCCCAACGATCATAGCGACATGATTATTTATGACTATTACCGGTCACCAACCGCAGCTTAGCCAGTTTTTCTGAAATGTATGAGGCAGATAATACCATTCTTTTCATGTATTGTTATTCTCCAATCTACCTAAATTGGGATCCGCAGCTGACTTTCTAATTTTTCTAGGATTTAGGTTCTGCGCAACTAATAAGGAAACGTACCTGAACTACGTGACCAAAAACATGTCTAGCCAATGTGATCCCTGATTTATAAGCTTTATACTTGAGGGCTATGTCCCCCCAAGTGCGTTAATAAGAAACTGAAACATATTCGGGATTGTTTTAAAGCAGATTTTATGATGTAAATATATCGACACTGCAGGAACACTTTTTCCGGCGTTGTTGATGCTCGAGATAAAGTCCAAAGACGATAACACCTTCGTCGCGCGCCACACGCTGTATGTGCTGGTGAAATCGTGCGAGATGAGCCGACGACCACGGCTAAATCGCGTCCGCGCGAAAGGGAGGAGAGCGGGGAGCAAATGCGTCGTCTTTCGTCGTGCGCAAGGCATCAAACGTTGCTACGCGCCGGAGGGCGGGGCATGGGGGGGCGACGTCGTTCTACTCCAGCTGCGACTGCGTATGTGGCTGCTGCGCATGGTCGCGCGGCGGTAACTTGAGCGCGATTTGCATTGGAGGTAGCGTCTAGGTGCTTCGGCGGCTCGTAGCTTTATTCGCGCTGTGTTTTCAAGGCGCTCAGTTTGCGTTGAAGCGACAGAAAGTACGAGAGATACTTCGCTACCAGCTCATGCCACTCTTGCTCACGCCAGCCTTTCGACCGCTAGTATCCGCGGTCATTCAGTGTGCTCATGTCGGCTGCGCGCGTTGACAATATGCTTGTTCAGTTAGTTAGCAAGCGAATAATTAGCAGTTGATACAGGCGATGAAAGCGCTACCCTTACTTCGTATGGCTGGCTGGTAATTTGCTATCGCAAACGATGCTTCGACTTCCCGGCGAAACTGCGACATTTCTAATAACAGAAAGCTGTCTCACTTTATTGACGAGCTGTTTTGAACGAAAAGTTCACTCTAATTGGTCTATGGAAAAGAGCAAGGTAAGGTATTCAATACAAAATAATATTACGAGCAGTTCTTTACAAATATCACTCCGTCTGTTCAGTACCTTGTTAAGGGGGGATGGTTCCCGGAGAGACGACTTTAACGCTTTTGGTCGATATCTCAACTTCCACTGGCAAAAACACTTCAAAATTTGCACAGCTCCAAATGTGTTTTCGCTTCCTCGATATGAAAAATCGACCGAAAAGGTTGAGTAGTAGGTCATTTATCAAAACCTAAATCAAACAAATTTGTTGCATTGGTGAAGTAACATTTAAAAATTTTCGATTCCTTCTAGATCAACGAAAGTGCTCTCAAGTCTTATTTACGACACGCGGATCATACTGAACTAAAGAAAATAAGTTTTATAATTGCATTATTCCAATACATTTTTTTAGAGTTTCCATCCTAACTAGGCGGTTTTTGGATCGAGAAAGTGGTAAGCAAAAAAAGTTTTAAATTAAAGCTTATGTTTTTAGTTCAGCCTCTGCAAAGACCACTGAACAATTATTGATTAAGATTTCAAAGAAAGCCATTCTTTCATTGCAGTGAAAATCTCCTTATACAAGTCAGGACATCGTTTTCAGAAATCTTGTTTGTAGTTTCAACTTTTTTAGCCATCCTAGTATCCACCTGGGGTGCAGTATGCAGTATGATCTGCGTCAGACTTCTTTCGCAAACCTTTTCTGGCACTTGCCTTTGCCTTCCATCGTTGTTTGCATTAACGTTGCATTACTTTATTGAAAGTGAAAATAGCAACTTGAGCCATCTTTTTAGTAGCCACGCCCATTTGCACGAGCAGGTGTGCTTTAGAAGCACGATTTTCGCACGCTTGTGGTGCCACTACAAGCGCGCCACTTGTTGGATTTGTTCTCCATTATATGAAGTATTTTTGGTCCTACTTTTGAGAAAAGATGTTTTGGCTACCATCGCCCCTTAAAACGGCTTCTGAATAAAAAAGAGAGAAGGTGTACATGCGCAGAGCCTAGCGATCTAACATTGCTGATTTGTGGCATAAATACCACCACGGAGCATGACAAATGGAATATGTCAAAACAATACTTTTTTTCAGTAACACTCTTCACTATCTGCATAATATTCTTAAAAGATTTGGGACAAAATTGGTGAACCATATTGATAGTATATTCGTTCTGCGCTCGCAATGGAAAGTAAGCCATGCCTTTTTCTTAAGCGTTCACATATTCTTCCTGAGTATTGTTTGATGAATTACCCATCACGGACTCAGTGCTCATATATTGTTTTAGTGTGTTGCAGTTATTTAACAACTGGAAGTTGCCTTCCTCAAAAGAGGCTAATGGTAATAATTATACCTACGCACATGTGACGTTAGAAATTCGCAAGATCCGGGGGTCTCAATAACTCACAGGGTCCGTTATGATATCGCTGAAATGACGTGAAAGCGAAAGCCCAAGTGCCGATGCATTAAAGACGGGCACATGACGTACATATCCACCTTAATTCGCTAGGTCATCCTCCTGAGTAGTTAAGATGGCTGACCACCAACAACGCGCAGCAGCCAGCGTCTCCGACCTTCTTCCTCCTCTTTCTTCTTTCATCGTTCCGTAACAATATAAAGATTTCGCCTTCAAAACACCAAGTGCAAGAGAAGGTCAAGTTGGGGGTTTGGGTACTAGCATGTACTTTCTTTAAAGTTTGGCCTGGGTACAAGCTTTTTCAGTTATATACACGGGTTTGTTATTATTATTATTATTGTTATTATTATTATTATTATTATTATTTGTTTTGAAGACATATATCCATTTGACAGGAAAGGGAAAGCGAGCTGTACGCTGGCATCTGCCACCGGAAGGGGCATTACGTCTGCCTCCTCTTCAGAAAAGAGGTGGAAATGGAAGATAGGAAGGAGGGGTGGAAAGAAAGAGTTAGTTCTCAATGATTTACCTTAAGACACATCACACAAGCAGTAACAAACATGGCACGGCAAATACTGCCAAGCAGCACGCTGAGTTAAACTACACTGATGGCCTTCAGATACTTTCGTGTTGACTGTATTTCTGCTACAGGAACATGTGTGTATAAACTTGCGGGATGAAAAGAGCCCCTTGGCGTCTTTTTGCCATCACACTTGCAACAGAATCTTCGGAGGCAGCCATACGGAACTTTTCCCCGAACACAATTCGCTTAATTTCACGGAACATTCGTCAAATGGCGAAACGAGCTCAATTTCAAAATTTTGCCGAAAACGTGGGCCACTTGGCAGGTGTGCATTGCAGAGATTTAGGTTAGGGGACGCATGCCTCACCCAGACATTGGGGAGCGCTAATCACCGTGTCTGCAAAAAAGCTCAAACCAAGCAGAAAAGAGCGCGAAGTGCCAACAATGCAGTTTCCCTCCCCCAGCGCTTGGATGCGGCTTGCGGCCCCAAACCGAAAGCTCTCTATTGACTCATAATTTTCGAACGCTCAAATGTACACTTCGAAAATTTTAGCACAGGTTTTTTCACACTCTTCTGCTTGTGGCAAATCACCCTGCTAAAGGAAGGTGGCCAAGGTGGTGCCAATCCTGAAATCTGCTGACAGTCATTTTTCTCTTTACTGACCTATATCACTAACCAGCATATCATGCAATCTCTTGAAACATATTGTATACTGAAAGATAGTCAACTTAATCCAGCCTAATGCTATTTTACCGCTAAGGAGGAGGGGTTTCTAAAACATTGTTATGCGAACCAGAACCGTTTTTTTTTATTAGTAAGGGACTATGCCGTAATTCACTATGCTATCGACTGCACAAGTTATCGCTTAATATCTTCTGGTACTGTACTTACAGTATTTAACCTTAACGCTATCACTAACTGGTGCAACGCATTGCAAATACGTTTCAATGCTAACAGTTGTAAAGTATTAGGCGTCTCTGGAAAGTCAGCCGCCTTTACTCCCCCTTTTTGCACCATTGGTTCTTCTTTCTTAGATGACGTAACCCTTTATAAGTAAATCAGAGTTCAGAGAACTGCTTACCTTTCATCGGATAATTATGTTAACTACGTTTTTGTGATCGCTATTAGAATATTATGGTATTTAGGCTACAACTTTGCAAGGACTCCATCGCCTCCTAAATGAACAATATATAAAACACTTCTAATGTTTAAGCTTGAATATTGATGTATTTGTTGGGATGCTAGTAAATATTTCATCATTAATCAACCAGACTCGATATGTAAGCATCGTGTAAATTTTCTCTTGAAGTGTTATTCGTGATCTTCCAGCGTGTAAACGATGAAGCTGACACTGCAGATTCCCAACGTTTCTTTGCGAAAGGAACTGTCACGTTTATGAATGTTCCACAAGATTTTTCTTAATCCCAACCTAAAAAATGAACTTTTAACTGAGCAAACATACGTTTCAAGTCGTTCTAACTGCAGTCATAAAGCTTACTTTAACGTTAGGCTCACTAGTTTGTTTCTAGATTCATTGATTCAGCAGATATGGAAAGAAATAAATTGCGCCGTTTTCAGTATGCTTATGTCTCCGCATTTGTATCTGTTCTTCAATATGATTGCATGTACTATGGCCTTGTGATATGCACTTTTTCTCTCCACTCCTTTCTGTAATGCTTTGAAGCAATAAAAAAATTACTATAACCAAATAAACATAAATAAATAAGTCAATAAAATGTATAAATTATTATTAATAAACAATCACAAGTAAAGGTTTAGACATGCCTCGCAATAGGAAGCATTCAATATAAAAACTTTTATCTGACCTCTGGCTAGAATATGTTTCATTGAGCGCTTGTTTCTGATTTTGCTGCTTGTGGTGGCAGAAAATATTGACGTAGAGCTCTTTCGCTATTTTAGAGCTGACATTTTGCATCCCGCTCTTCCTCTTACTTCCAAACAATACAGCCCCTCGTCAGTTCTCATGCGGTCTTGCTTTTCCAAGAATAAAAAACGTAGTCTTTTTCTGCTTAACAAACGACACAAAAGTGACGGTAAGAAATTTTCCACATCCTATCTCTCGCATGACGTTAGAAAAGCAACGCAGTGACTCAGGAATTGCAAATGGCAGCTTAAGTCAGCAAATGCACTTTCTAGGCTTGATAAGAATTGCTCTGTGAAATATACAGCACCATAAGGTACTAGCTAATAAGTTTTAAGGCACACAGTGATCAAAATCCGCAGTGATGACTTTGTATGAACAGTCAGGTTCCCAATGACGATGAGTTACACGTGCCCTTTTAGAGCGAAAGCATTGTGTGCCCCATTACACGAAAATCCGGCGTCGCCATGACCGACCGATGGCGCCAAGAATAGCTAGCTAGCTGAACAGAGGGAGAATTACGTGAAAAAGTGCTCGGATTGACGTCAAATTTCTGAGGGACGTTGCCGTACGCAAATTGAACTTCAAAAGGCAATTCTGTACGTCTACGCCTGGGTGCAACTCGAACGCGGGCCCGGAAAGTGCGTAACGAGAACGCTTTTCCGACGCCGCGGCCTGTGGACTGTTTTGGGTGAATAAAGGTGCGGCCTAGTGTATGCGTCTTTGCAGAGATCACTTATGGCTGTATAAAGGTGTGGCCAAGAGAGCGCACCATTGGGCGCACGACTGCGCAGCCAATAGGGAAAAAGAACGCCAGCGCCATGATTGTAAAAAAAAAAATAGCCTATGAAGTAAAAAGTATTTTACCAAAAGAAAAATAACGCTTTCGCATCCCATGCCTGAGCAGTATTGAGTGTCTCTGCCGAGTTTTTGATAGTTTTACTAGTTCATGGGAAACATTCCTCATTACATATCCTGACATTCAAAACATACGCGTGAATGTTTCTCTGCATGTTAGCATGTTAGCTTTACGTTGTCCTGAGAAACATTGCAAAAAAAAAATTATTTGCATGCCAAACACAGCGATGAGCTACAGCATCGCTTCGTTTTAAAGATAGGCGGGCAGCGCACAGAAGAAAGGTTCACACAAAAAAAAAAAAAAGCTGCCCACTCTCTTGCGTATCTTTACGTGAAGCACCCTTCCTGAAATCTTGTTTTTAATAAATGTTATGAGCATTTGTGAAGACTAAAACACAAACTCCTCAGTTCACCCTTACAGCACTCTTGCAGTACTTTGGAATATTTTTGGGTGTCATATGCCAACCAGACGCTTTAAAAACTTACAGATGCTCTAAACATGAGGTTTTTAGAACACGTTTTAAGTTAAAAGCAATAATAATAATAAGTTAGTAAATATTAATAACAGGAAGGCACCATTACTCATGCGCAACAAAGACTAGTCGCCGAAAAAGGATATTTCACTCTAAGAGACGGAAGAAAAACGAAGCACCTCTTACTATAAGATTATAGGGTTTTACTTGCCTTAACCACTTTCTGATTATGAGGCACGCCGTAGTGGAGGAGTCCGGAAATCTCGACCACCTGGATTTCTTTACCGTGCCCGTAAGTCTCAGTACATGGATGTTTGCGCATTTCGCCCCCGCCGAAATGCGGCCGCCGTAACCACGATTCAAGCGAGCGAGTTCCTGCTTAGCAGCCCAACACCATAGCCACTAAGCAACCACGGCGGGGGGAGCATCTGTCACTACAAAAGTATGGCAAAGGAAAAATCAACATTCATTTTCTTCCTCAGCGTGCGTCGTCATCCCGTCTTGTTCGTGTCAGTCCGTTCTTTTGGAAACCACTTGTGCTATGTGCAACCAACGTGCTCAGACAAACAACGTTGTCACATAGACATTTTTCCTCGCTTTTTGTATTCCTTCCCTGCGGTCGTTACCTCTTGCTGCCTAATAGTTATCTTCTAGAAGATACTTGATAGATCAGCTGCTAAGCTTCAGTCAGCTGCTGCTCTCCGGGCTCATGTTACAGGCTGCTGCGCATCGGCTGTTGCGCATTACGAGGGCGAATAAGAAAGTCCTTGCCCCTATTTTTTTTCACCCAAATTACGGCTGTAAATGCGAAGTCAACTTAGCCGTTCCAAGCCGTGGACCTCTTTTGGATCGGCTGGGCCTCATCAGTTGGTAGCTCCGCGCCACGGCGCTGCTATCACTTGTTGAAGATGGCGATTGTGCTTCGCACGTCCACGGCGTGGAAGCAATCAAGTGTGACACGTTCAGTATGGAGCAAGGAACGAACACGCATCGCAATTCACAGGGACATGCAGCCCATGTATGGGGAAAGATGTCCCAGCTCGATAAGTGTGAGGTGGCGGTGTTCTGAGTTGACAAAAGCCCGTGAAGGCTCGCATGGCAATGGGCGTTCGGGAAGGCCGCCTGCGTTGCTGACTACCAGAGGGGCATCTCACATTTATTGCTGTGATGCGGTCGGAGCAGAGGAAAACTAAGCGCCTGAATAATACTTAAACGTAGCGAAATTCCTCCTCGCCTGCCCTGTCCTTCTACTGGCCTTCTCGCAGCTCCCTCTTTCACTCGTAGCTCGCCCTCGAAGTATGGGCGTTCGTTCGGAAGCAGCCCGTAGAGATACACGAGGTGAGACATTAAAAATAGTTTTTGAGTGTTCGCGCATGAATTTTTAGCGCAGTTAAGGCTTGATTACTGTGTGCTGTGCTAGCAGCGATGATCTGACGCTATAAAACTGGCGCAAGCAGATGTCTTTTGTGATTTTTCAGCGAGTAACTGCGCGCTTGTTTTGTGGCTTCGGGTTGGCTGCCTGCTTCGAGTTAGAAAAGGCTATTGAGGCCACTTTGGTGGGCAAAGTCCTTTTAGTGTCAAGTACTAGCACAAAATCAGAATTATTTGTCTTGTCAGTAATGTATACGTAATGTACACTATGTTTATATACATGTCAAAGCTTTGTTTCAGTGTTATGTCGTCCACTGCCAATGCATTGTACTCGTAGGCAAGAACATTGTCGTGGCTTGCACAGATGAACCCACTTCGCGAGTTATTTCTATTGCATTGATCAGATTCTTTATTTGACTTTCTAAAGACACTTTAGCAGCCTGAAAGGGCTGCGATGAACGTTTCGCCGCTGCACGCCAACGGCGATGCACTCGTGTTTGTGCAGCACTGTGTAGCTGCCGATTCAGCAACTCGGATGCGCTTGCGCTATTCGAAGTGCGTACGTGTGTACTTGCGTGTACCCAATCGACTGCCGTGTGTCCAGCTTGTGCAGTTTCATAATTTAATCATCTTAGTACCATGATGACCGAACGCAATGCGCCCGACATATTCGCCTGAATAACGCAAGCGTCATGTGGCAACGTGCGCGATCATTGCAGAGCATCTCAGCTATTCTCGCCGTTTCGTCGTAACGCTGGCGTTTCTTTGTGCAGTGAAACTAATCCTACGCTTTTATGACAAACAGGTGCCGTTGGCTGTCAAGCGCAAACGTCACAGTGGAACCTTCACTCGATTTCTGAACAAAGCGTATGCAAGGACGTAAGGTACACATAGAAATAGCTTCCATCAATCAGCACTTCCCCCTTTGCGTAGTTCCAAGTCAACATGAGCTAAGAAACTGCCGAGACGGCGAAGCGGTGAAAGCCTACTCACAATAGTCAAAATCATGTCCACTGGTAATGAACAGCTTGTCCTCGCAAAATATATTTGCAGAACCTAACAAAAGCATGCGCTGACAAAGTTACGCACTCTCAGTACTACAGCATTACCGCGTGTTACGTTTCTAGCACGATATACGACAGAACAAAGCCTACGCACTCCATAGCTTCATACACCTGTTGACGATAGCGCTATCAGGAAAACAAATCTGAACGAGCACTGAGAATAGTGCCCGTGCATAAGGTTACCCACCCATGCCTGAGCTCCGTAAACGCCAACAAGGCTAAACAAAACTCCGTTCGTACACGTTTGCACCTCTCTTACTGTTAAAATCAATCCCTAGCATAAAACAACCCAAATGATGAGTTCTACAATGACGCGGTTAGCCACGAAACTTGGCCAAAACATTCGAAATCCCTTGCTAAAGCCCCGCCGTGGACCCGCCGCGGAAACTGAATGGCCAACTGTCATGGTGGTTAGTCCGCCGACACGCGGCAAAGAATAAAGAGCAATAGAGAAAAGGGTGCGAAAAATACCACGTGACGGCGCTCAAGCTATTGTAGATGCAGACATTGCTTTTGTTGAATGTTATGCACCCCATTAAAACCTTCCGAAGTGCTATTTTATTGCGCTAACAAAGCCATAACGAAGGTTGTTGTTGAGCATACACCCCCTTTACTCAGAAGGTGGCTACGAAGGAATTGCTCCCTACGTTTCTCTTACAGCGATATCTCTTATAATGTCAAGATTATTATATCAATTCATGTCCACCACTTGCACCCACATTAAGTGCAAGAATATCAGTGTTTGGCCGAGGATTGTGACCTACTCACCAGAATTCAACACCTCGTGCTACAGACTACTCGTCAGAAGTACCACCTCTCATCCACTCCATCTCTTTCTTTATTTCTTGCACAATTGTGCGTCCCGCCGAGATTCCGGTGGTCAAGAATAATGCGCCTCGACGCCGTCACGGCACTAGCTGTTGGCATAGGTTGGTGCCAGGCTCGATAGGTTCTTTATAAAGCATATACAGTGACTACGTTACGTGCCTAAAGATGACTCAACGTAAACCGTAGCGAGAGAACAACCTACGTCTATTGATTTGTTCTAAACGTTTAACTTACCAAGCACCTTTAGAATTTATAGCATGTATCATTAGCACATAACGGCGTGTCAGTACCGCAATATATTGAAAAAGAGCAGTGGGGCCCATTAAGTGGATTCTGATTGAAGTACACATACTGTCAGACGATTCCACTAAAAACAAAGAAAGATAATGGTGCAGGAAGGTGTCTCGTTGACGAGCACCATCAAAAATGAATGTATTTTTAGCACAAAACTAATTATATGCGCTACCCTTTCTTTCAGTTTCACACACGCTGTAGGATATGGCGGTGGTTTAAACGCAAGTTATGCCTCAATACGTTTCTGCGGTTTCTCGCAAGAACAAAAAGCTTGTTTACATAAAAAACTTAAGCACAGGTATGAATGGCAAGAAATGTCGGGAGGAAAACTTTCATAGGAAGCTGTGAAAGCATAAAAAATATAACACTTCGGTCATGGCGAAATGATTATTTGAATCCTTATTCTGATTTGTTTATATCAGTTGCTGTTGCGTGTTATTACTAGCTATTTCTTTTCTATGTTCTATATTTATCATAAAACGTTTTCCTATGCTACGAATGCAAGTATTCCCGCAGTTAAGTTGCCTGAGCATGCGCAGATGAGTTTTCTGTCTTCTTTCTCTTCTTTTTTTTTTTTTTTGCCTCAGCGTTTCCTTCAGTTCATAGCCGGCGTTCGTGTTGTCTACTTCTCTCCTCTTGAGTCTGTGTGTGCACGCCTTACCCCTTCTTCGCATTACGAATCCTTGCCAACTAGCTCAGCTTTCTGTCGTTCCAATCTTTCGTCTCTGCGTTTTTGTTCATTCTGCCTTCATGGAAGGTTTACAACGCGGTAAATTACTTAAAGGCGCTCGCAGGTCATGTTTCTGGTTAAAAAAAAAAAAGCTGTTTTTTTTTCTAACTTCATTTGACGCTCACGACGTGCCCAATTCCTCAAAGTCACTTATAGGTCATTTCATGCTGTTGAAATTTTTTTATTAACGAATGACGCATGAGAACTCAAACGTCAAATTTATTCAGATGTCAAAAGCATGAAGCCAACTTCACATGTGAGGTCTCCTTTAGGCAAGAAGCAGTGTAGGAGTATTTTCTGTTTCGTCTGAATATGAGCCAAGTCATGAAAAAGCCTTCAGCGAAACTTATATTTAGCGTTCCATCGACTACGAGAAACGATATAGTTACTGTACAAACTCTCTCTTATTGCTCGGCAAGCCAATAAATATTACGATTGACGGATATATGGGTTATGGTGAGCTGAATGTGGTTATCTGTGTTGTTGAACTCTGGATTGGTCCAAGAGGGGATATAATTTTTCGCTGTTATCCCTTATCTTTTGAGGCTAAGCAATGCGTTAGCAGGCGGAAGAACGAGGTTGTGTAAGGCTAGCAGTCAATTTGTGTTACGATAGAAGTCCGACGACGAATGAAGCGACAACGATTGTATGGCGACAAGCTCGCAAAATATTATTAGGGCATGTTGAAATATTCGCGACAACATTATTACCAATCTGACCATTCGATGCATGTTTAGGACTTCTCCATCAATGGTGGCAAATAAAGGCGTAACCAAGAGAAAAACGGAGCGAGATGTCATCTGGGCCTATGTCTTTCACCAGCGCGTGGGGCCTCTCGTGCAATATGAATAAGAACGCCTAAATTGCATTAAAGAAGCGGTAGTGGCTAGATCCGTGTGTCGAATATAAGTGTTCAAATGGTAATTGAGAAAACCACTTGGTACACGATTAGGTACCCGTATCGAATCCACAGTTGCCAAGTAATCATTCCTTCCGATTGTTTGGGTATTTTGTCAACATTTCTCACGACGCTAGATATGTATATGCTATATGGTCTATGTAACAACAATGATGGCATACGCTCTTCTAAGAAAAAAAAGCAAAAGAAAGTTTGACATGGAACAATATTGAGTGCGGTTCAATGCCCACAGGTGCAACATAGCGGTAGCCGCCACGAGAAACGGAGAGGAACAATCATGGGCTCATCCCACAGGTTGGGTGATGAGGCTAGCTGTACGTTCTTCTGGCAAGCTGTAAAAAATAATCTGTTCAGCTAGAACTTGCGCTTCAAATACAGCCATCTCCTACAATGTCTATCAAATCGAAAGAAAAAGTAACACAGACGATGCATTTAGTAGGCACTAGATAAGTTGCATTATTTTGGATGTACCCCATCACGAAGCACCTTCCTGCGACATCACTTTTTTGCTGACGTTTGCTGAGAATGTGGGCACTTCCAGTCCTACTGTCCCATTGCAACACTTTCCGGCAATAACAAGGTGTTAAGTTCGAATGATAGCCGTTATAAAGGGTAAAGGGGCTGGCCACTGGAAGTGTTAGAACAAGTAAAATGTCGTAGGTTCTCCTGTCGCTACGCTTTATGCCAAGTCATTTACTAGGCACGTATTGTAGTCAGAGTATGCTGCAGACGCCATTCAGCTTCTTCATGTGTATGGCGTCCCCGGCTGTGTAGTGATATTTTCATTCCGTCTTTCTTTCCTGCCTATTACTTTAATCTCCACCGATTGCTTCTTTTACAGCATTCTGCTTGGTGATAGAATATGCGTTAGCACCGAACGCGTTGGCTTGGCACCTACTGTGTTATGCTGACAAGCTACAAGAAAAAAGGAAAAGTGGAGTAGAAGAGAGGTGGTACTTTTGACTGATTGTCTGAAGGACGAGGTCTTGAATTATAGCCATTATTGTATAAGCCCGCGACAATCTACTTTGATATTCTTCCATTGATACAGCTGCACAGGCTGGACACCAAATTGACTATACGACTGACACCATAGCAGATATCGCTGTAAGATGGGGAACGTCCGATGTAATTCCTCCGTAACAGCCTGCGGAGTAGAGAGTGTAAGGGCGGCGTAGCAACCTTCTTTCTGGCTAGGTTACTGTTGTAAAAACCGTTTCCCAAGGTTTTACCGGAGTGAATAAATTTCAAAGGAATGCCCTCTCAAGGTTGCAAAGTTTTTCGCTATCTTTATGCAGATGGCGGTTGTCTAGACATAAATATTCTTTCGAACAAATGGTGCTACTCAAATTTTATATATTTTATGAGTCGTAGGAACTGAAACATGTGAGCAAGCTTTTTATGGTGAGAGCAAGTCATTAAATTTTCTCGTCAAGTATCGTCCAGTTACGATTTAAAAAAAATGTTCTATAAGAAGTACACGGTATTATTCCCTTCTATACAAGAAGCAGTTATGTGGTGAAAGAATTGGAACATCTTGTACGCGATCCCTTTCACTGCACCAGAAATTTGGGCAATTTTGGGTAAAGACAAAATTTTGCATCTTTGCGAGACATGCTTGCGTGGCGATATTTGCCCGAACACTCAGGGTGCGCGGCTGCGAGCGCTACCCAGATAAAACAAGTTTTACCTTATGAGATTTCTGTTCAAATGACGTGCTCGGTACACAGGTCTAGAAAGAGCGATACGCGTAGAAGCATGAAAAAACGCAGTAAACATTTACCTGAGGGGTGGTGGCAGGAGAGGAAAAAACCGGAATGGTGAACAGGTGGGTTAAACAGGGCTGCATGTTTTATTTATTTTATTTATTTACACATACTGCGGCCCGTTTATGGGGCTATTGCAGGAGTGGGTTAGACAAAGAGAAGTCATACAAAAACAAGTAAACAATAACATCTAAAAATTCAGGAGAAATAATGCAGATGACACAAATGAAACTCAAAATAACAGCAACACTGCGAGTCAGTACAAGAACGAGAATGAGTCAATACACTGTAACAGCAAGAAAATGCATAAAATCAGGTGTAGTTAACTTTTAAGACGAAATGGCTTAATGGCAGTGACCCAACTGTATCGGGAATTAAGTTCCAGAATTCAATAGCACGTGGGAAAAAGCTGTATATAAATTTATTACATTGAGCAAAGTAAGGCTTATAATCAAAGCTATGGTGACTCCTACTTGACCGAGAAATATCTGAAGGAATATATATTGGATGTGAGACACGATAAGAAAAATTAATGATGTCTTGCAGAAACTTCAATGACTCAATGTGACGGCGTGTGGATAAAGGGGTTAGCTTCAGAAAAGGTAAGGCACGAGAGGGTAAAAAGTAGTGATCATAGCAACGATACATGAACCTAATAGATTTTCATTGTATGCTCTCAATGGAGTCAATGTCGCACTGGTTATGAAGGTTCCAGACAGGAGACGCATAATCTAGGA
This sequence comes from Dermacentor andersoni, assembly GCF_023375885.2. Taxonomy (NCBI): domain Eukaryota; kingdom Metazoa; phylum Arthropoda; class Arachnida; order Ixodida; family Ixodidae; genus Dermacentor; species Dermacentor andersoni. Next base: position 36,998,247 of record NC_092821.1, on the reverse strand, counting down.
TTGGGCTAATTAAAGTTTTATACATCAGTACCTTGATTTCCTTTAGAGAATTGTTGAAATTGCGCCTCAAATACCCGAGCTTACTGATTGTTTTAGGGCAAATGAAATTAATGTGGTTTGACCAGGACATGACACTGCTAAATATGACGCCAAGATACTTGTATTCCGAGACCCTGTGCAAGGATAAGTCGTTGAAAGTGTAATTAATCACTGAAGGAGAGGCACTATTAGAAAATGACATTATCACAGTCATAGTAAAATTTATTTTCATTTGCCAAGTGTTGCACCAGGTACAGAAGCTGACAAATGACGAATTTAGTTCAAGCGGATCTTCTGGTGTGTTAATCACGCGATACAAAACGCAGTTGTCCGTATAGAGGCTTATGTGTGAAGTCACGTTTCGAGGTAAGTCATTTATGTATAGTAGAAATAGTAAAAGACCAAGAACTGACCCTTGGGGTACACCAGATGACACGTCAACAGAAGAAGAAATAGTTGAATTATAACATACGAATGGTGACTGATAAGAAAAGAAACTGGCAATCTAGCTAACCAAGTAGGAATTTTTAAGATCATGTTAAGCTTTATTAAGAGATTAGAATACAGTACTGTACCGAAAGCATTGGAAAAATCTATAAATATAGATATCAAAAGCGCAGAGAATGTCGTGTGAGAAGTCAACTAGTTGTGTTAAGGTGCTGAAACCTTTCCTAAAACCGTGCTGAAAGTTAGAAAGCATGTCATTAGATTCCAGAAATTCGAATATATTGTTACGCGTGGAAAAACACAGATGAAAGAGGCTATATACAGAGTATTTACACTGGAGCCAGAGCACCAGGCCGACATTCACTTTCGCCAAGGGCACAGACCCACTTCGTCGTCCTTCTCGCAGCGGCTCGTCCCTTGAGCATCGCTCGATGATATCGTAATACTACCCCACGGCGGCAAAAGTGCCGCCACGGTGCTGTTAAATATCCAAGGGGCGTGGAGAGCTGTAGGGTTTGAGTCGGGCGACGTGGACAATGTCACTGGTTGTCACAGCGGAGGACGTAGTGGGCGTGGCTAGAGTGATATCGTAGGTGACATAGGTTACTTGGCGAAGCAGGCGATATGGACCTGTGTAGCAGGAAAGCAGTTTTTCACAAAGGCCAACTTAACGCGTTGGTGACCAAAGCAACATGAGGGTGCCGGGCACAAAATGGACATCACGGTGACGGAGGTCGTGGCGTTGCTTTTGTTTGTCTTGAGAGACTTGTAGACGAGTGCGCGCAAGTTGGAGAGCATGGTCAGCATGGGCGATAGCATCACGGGCATAAGCGCTAGTTCAAGCTGTGGTGGACGGAAGCATAGTGTCCAGTGGTAGCGTCGGTTCATAGAACATAGGCCATAGGCCATAGAACATGTAAAAAGGAGAAAAGCCAGCAGTTTCGAGACGGGAAGAGTTATACGCAAATGTAATGTAAAGCAGAGCCTGGTCCCAGTCACGGCGGTCCTCTGAAACGTATTTAGATAGCATGTCTGTAAGGGTGCGGTTCAAACGCTCAGTGAGGCCGTTCGTTTGGGGGTGGTAGGAGGTGGTAAATTTATGCTTTATTGAGCAGGCACGCATGATGTCGTCAATGACTTTGGCCAAAAAGGTGCGGCCGCGGTCTGGAAGCAATTGACGCGGAGCACCATGCATCAATATGATATCATGTAGCAGGAAGTCCGCAACATCAGTTGCACAACTGGTCGGAGGAGCACGGGTTACGGCGTAGCGGGTCGCGTAGTCCAGCGCGACTGCAATCCACTTGTTTCCTGATGTAGATTCCGGAAATGGGCCGAGAAGGTCTAAGCTGACACGATGGAAGTGCTCGGCAGGGCTGGGAAGGCTTCTTGCGTCGTTGGCAAAGTTGACAAGCGGCGACGTAACGTCGTACGGAACGGGCAAGGCCCGCCCAGAAAAAACAGCGACGTACACGGTCATAGGTTCGAGATACACCAAGGTGTCCTGCCGTTGGTGCGTCGCGGAGCTCTTCTAGGACGGTTGAGCGGAGGTGTTTAGGTATGACAAGTAGGAACTCAGAGCCGTCCGGATGAAGGTTACGACGGTACAGAGTACCGTCGCGGAGGACGAAGAGGCGTAGAGTGGCGTCGGCCGGAGAGTGTTCAAAACGGTCGATGAGCGCTCTGATGTAGGCGTAACGACGTTGCTCGTCGGCGAAATGAAGCAGCGGCGACACAGAGAATGCGCAAGCAGCACTGGTAATATTGGAGGAGTCAGGGTCGTCAACAGGGTAACGCGACAAGCTGTCAGCGTCTTGGTGCAGGTGGCCAGACTTGTAGACCACGGAATACGAAAATTCTTTTAGTCTCAAAGCTCATCGACCAAGCCGGCCTGTAGGATCTTTTAGGGATGAGAGCCAGGAGAGAGCATGATGGTCAGTGGCTACGGAAAAAGGGCGACCGTACAGGTGAGGACGGAACTTCGCAACCGCCCAGAATACAGCAAGGCATTTTCGTTCCGTAATGGTATAGTTGCGCTCCGATGGTGTGAGGAGGCGGCTCGCATACGCAACAACGCGACCCTGGCCACGCTGACGCTGGACTACGACGGAACCAACGCCATGACCGCTGGCATCTGTACGAAATTCTGTAGGGGCATCAGGGTCGAAGTGGGCGAGAATTGGTGGTGAGGAGAGAAGAGTGACGAGACGAGAGAAGGCGGCGGCTTCTGTAGTACCTCACGAGAATTGTACGACTTTCTTCAAAAGATTAGTGAGGGGTCTAGCAATTGCCGCAAAATCTTGAACAAAACGACGTAAGTACGAGCATAGCCCGACAAAACTTCGAACGTCTGCGGCTATCTTCGGAACCGGAAAGTCTCGGACAGCGCGAGTTTTGTCGGGGTGAGGCTGTACTCCGGAAGCGTCAACGAGGTGGCCCAGAAGAGTGATTTGGCGGCGGCCGAAACGATATTTCGACGAGTTAAGTTGCAGCTTCGCCTTTCGAAATACATCAAGTATAGCTGTTAGACGCTCAACGTGAGTGTCGAACGTGGGCGCGAAGACGATGACGTCGTCGAGGTAGCAGAGACATGTGGACCATTTGAAACCACGGAGCAAGGAGTCCATCATACGCTGAAAGGTGGCAGGGGCTTTGCATATGGTGGCAGGGGCAGGGGCCGCATTCATCAGGTGTGGTGAACGCGGTTTTTTCTCTGTCCATATCGTCAACAGCAATCTGCCAGTATCCAGAACGAAGATGAATAGAAGAGAAATAGCTGGAACCGTGGAGGCAGTCAAGGGCGTCGTCTATACGTGGGAGCGGGTAGACGTCCTTCCAAGTAATGTTGTTCAGATGGTAGTAGTCTACACAGAAGCGCCACGTGCCATCCTACTTCTTAACCAACACTACAGGTGACGCCCAGGGACTCGAAGTAGGCTCACTGATGTTATTGTCAAGCATTTTCTTGACTTCACTTTGAATTACTCGGCGTTCCGACGCAGAAATTCGATACGGTCGTCGGTGAATAGGAGTAGCATCGCCAGTAAGAATCCGATGCTTGACCGCGAACGTCTGGCCTAAAAGGGCGATCGTCGAAGTCGAAAATATCTCTGTAGGACAATAATACTTGGTAAAGGTCTTCAGCCTGCACAGAAGACAGGTCCGTGGCAACCATTTTCTTTATCTTGGGATCGGCGGCCGAGGCTGGCACGATGGGACTGCTAAGCTCGCAAGAAGCATCGGTTGATAAAGGTGCCACGTGATGGTTGCCGAGACAATCAATGTTGGCAAGGCAAATACCTTGCGGTAGAATTTGCTTTGCCAATCCAAAGTTAAAGATAGGCATGAAAGTGCGGTTCGCAGTAATAGTAAGTGTACTGTGAGGCACGGTAACGTCATACTGTAGTGGAATGTCGGGCAAAGGAGTGACGAGGCACTCGCCATCAGGGACTCGTGGGGAAGACAAGAGTTCAATATAGGCTATCGATTTCGGCGGCAGGCGAATAAAGCCGGTGGGGCGTAGGCGGCACTGGGGTGCGTCAGAAGGTTCTGCGAGAATCGGCAACTCAAGGCTAAGGGTACGGCAGAGCAGTCGATAAGAGCAGAATGCGCGGAGAGAAAATCGAGGCCGACAATGAGGTCGTTAGGGCAATGAGCAATCACGGTGAAGAGGACAGGAGTGTGGCGGCCGGCGATGCTAACACGTGCCGTACACATGCCGATCATGGGCACAGTACCGCCATCCGCAACGCGAACGACGCGTGCCGACGCTGGGGTGAGGAGTTTGTTCAGTCGTCGTCGGAAGGCAGCACTCATAATAGAAAGATGCGCCCCTGTATCGATGAGTGCCGTGACAGGATAGCCATCAACGTCAATGTCAAGAAGGTTTTGGTTCGTGTGCAGCGTGAGCAGAGGATTTGAGAGCAGGGTGGACAACGCAGCTTCACCTCCAGAAGCTGCAGTGCCTAATTTTCCGGCTGGATCCAGGAGGCGATAGGCGACGGAGAGAAGCGACGGGGTTGGGGCGAACGAGACTGATGGCGTCGAGGTGAGGGCGAGCGGCTGTAGCGAAGGTTCGGGGCAGGAGCATCAGCGGCAATGGGTTCATGGCGGGTCGCATAGAGAAGAGAAGGTCCAAAAGGGCGGGAATGAGCGTCGGCGTATATCCGAGGAGGTGGTGGCCATCGGTTGCGGCAGTGACGAGCGACGTGGCCGATGCGACAGCAGTGGAAGCAGATCGGCCTGTCATCAGGGGTACGCCATTCGGACGGGTTGCAGCGAGATGTGGCAGAAAAGGACTGCCGGGGACGAGGAGGGCTGCTAGAGAACTGGGGAACCGTGGGTGGAGACGATGAACACGCGGAGTTGAGACCCATGTTCTCAAATTCCTGTCTGACGATGGCCTGAATCAGCGCAATCGTGGTTGCTGGTGGATCGGGAGGCGTCGCGGGGAAAGCAGGCAAACAGGCGGCCTCGAGCTCGCGGCGAGCAATACGGGTTACATCGTCACAGGAGGTGGTCTGACGCGGTCGACCCTCACATGTCGACGTAGCAGCAGTGTTGGGTAGCCGCGTGTTGTGATGTGTGATACGGCGGCTCTTAGCTTGTTCAAGGCGACGGCATTCTTTGATGATGGCGTCGATAGTCGAGACGTGACCGAAAACAAGCAAATTGAAAGCATCGTCGGCGATGCCTTTTAGCAAGTGCGACACTTTATCTGCTTCAGACATCGTATCGTCAGCTTTGCGGCAGAGAGCCAAGACGTTGAGGATGTATGAAATGTACGGCTCTGTAGATGTCTGAACACGAGACGCAAGAGCCTTTCTCGCGGCAGCCTTGCGCCCAATGTGGTCGCCGAACAGTTCCCTGAGCTTTTCTTTGAAACTATCCCAACTGTTTATCTCAACGTCATGCGTTTGGTGCCACACGCATGGGGTGCCGCCGAGATAAAAGATGACATTGGGGAGCATAATCATTGGATCCCACCTGTTATTAGCACTGGCGTGTTCACAGAGCTTGATCCATTCGTCAACGTCCTCTCCCTCCAGGCCAGAGAACACACCAGGGTCGCGATGCTGGGCAACCGTGATGATTGAAGCAGTCGGACAAGCCGAAGCCGTCGCTGAGGCTGTCTCGTCACCGGGAGGCATGGTGACAAGATCGATGTACCGACCACTCCGAGTTCCGTGGTGAGGACGGGGATCGCCGACATCCACAAGAAAGTTACGTGTGGAAAAACAAAGATGAAAGAGACTATATGCAGGGTATTTACACTGGAGCCACACCACCAGGCCGACACTCGGCCGCGCCAAGGGCACAGATCCACTTCGTCGTCGTTCTCGCGGCGGCTCGTCCCTTGAGCATCGCTCCATGATATCGTCATAATATGTTCGTCAATTATGTGCTCCAGCATCTTACATGAATACGATGTTAATGAAATAGGTCTATAATTAGATAAGAGCTGTTTATTACCCGATTTGAATAATGGATGTACTTTGGCCAGCTTCCATGAGGATGGAACAATGCCAGTTTTGAGGGACTTTTCAAAGATGATGGTTAGATAGCGAGCAGACCACAATGAATAAAGAACGAGAAAAGAATTGGGTAAACCATCAGGACCGCTCAATTTTTTTTCAACTGTAGTATTAGGTTCAGTACACCATGCTCAATAATCATGATATCAGCATTCGGGGTTGCCGCATTAGGAGGGTGAAAGGATAGAACTTCGTGGATGTCTGATGAAAACAAAGATTTAAAGTAGGCATTAAAAGCATCAGCTATTATTAACGGATAATTAGTTGTTTCATCATTGATGATTATAGACGCCGATGTAGACTCTGTTGGCAAGATAGAGCGCCAAAATTTGCGAGGATTAGTCTTTAGAAGATTTCCTAACTGGAACTTGAAAAAACAATCTTTTGCCGAATTCGTAATTACTCGCAGTTCTTCCTTTGCCCTACGAAACTTGATAGCACTATAAGGGTCTGATAAACGTTTCATGCGCCTGAGGTGTCCAAAGCGGCGTGATACATGAAAGATATCACGTGTCATCCAGGGTACCTTGAGGTTCTTTTTCTTTGTTTCAGCGGAACAATACATTGCATGCAGTCACTCACAATAGTCTCAAAGTTGCTGACTATTTCGGGTTAGTCACCCATGTGAATAGTGTGAAATGCATAAAACGAAGAAGCAAGAAAATCGGTGATAACAATATCGTCAGCACGAGTGAAATCATGAAACGTCGTAAAAGTCGACAGCGGCGTGAAAACTGGACAGTTAATAGGAACTGCCACAGCCTTGTGGTCCAAAATTCTATCAACAATATCGCATTTAAAACCACACTGATAAATATTTCAACCGAGAAAAACCAAGTCAAGCAGTGAGTCACCTCTTGTTGCTTCGTTACCAATTTGCTTTAGATCGAAGAACAAGGAAATGTTCAATTCTTTACAGATGGATGTATCCCGACCAGAAAACGTAAATGGTCGCCAATGAATACCAGGAGCGTTGAAATCACCCATCAAAATAAGATTAGACATTTTGACTGTTTGTATGTCTAAATAATCGATAAGGATGTGCAACACATCAAAAGATGAACCTAGCGGTCGATAAAGAATGCCGATTACAATGAACTGTTCATTAAGAAAAAGTTTCTGCTGGCGCCTTCATGATGGAGAACTTGTCAGATCGAACGATAAGAGCAACCCCTCCACCTTTCCTATCCTGTCAATCCGCTGGTATCGCCACGTAGCCTGGGGGAGTGAATTCTGAAACATGGACGCCATTGTTAAGCCACGTTTTCGTATTGCCCACAATATGTAGGGAGTGCGAACACACAAGAGATAAGAAGTCAGGAAATTTCTTTATAATACTTCTAGCGTTAATACTCATAATCGAGAGCGTTTCATGCTTGTGCTTAGGAAGTCAAACAGAGGATGTAGTAGAATGTTGGACTGTGCGTTTGGGGGACTGCCTGTGGTCCTTATTAAGGGTGTCCTTATCAGCGTTCCAAACGTACCGAGATTTATCAATGAGAATGTAATTGAAGCGAAGCTTCACCTCAGAGCCATTGTCGCGATATACCTGGGACGCTTCCCAAAGTTTTTTCGGAGTGCACGAATTTTAAAGGAGAAGTCTTCGGTTGCATGGTAGTCAGTGTCCTTAAATTTGTTTACGGTATTTAGTAGGATTATTTACTCGCAGTAGTCCAAAATTCTCAGAATAACAGGACGCGGATGGCCCTCGCGTACCCTACCGAAATGTTGTTTCATGCTATTTTCGTCCCTCATAAAGAAACTACAGAATAAGTTTCGGGAGTATTGAAACGTGAGAATGTCACTGGTTCGATATCAAGAAGCGAAACTGAAACCGCAGCAAAGATTTGGAGCGACAAACTATGACAAAAAAAAACAAGGAACTAGATCTTCAGTGGTGCTGCAAAACTATGCCGAAACACAATTTCTTCATTCCAACTCTGGGCGCAGTGATTACGCGCGAATTGGGGGACCGACCGATTAGACCGCTTGGCCACAACACACATCAGTCGCGGGTGGATGCAAAGGGTACTATCAAGATACCACGCTCAAAGACGAGACTTCTATGTAGAAAACTTTATTTTGGAACAGGTTTTTCTTCACCTGAAGACAGGATGACAGGCTGAAATGAAAGCGATGTGTCCGTACCACGTGTATCTGCAGGCGATGTTTAGTTTTCCGCCCAGTATTTTCAAGCTGGCCGTTTATGTTCTGAAGAATGAGGCGCCTTCCAGGGGATCCCATTATTTAAGCTTTGCATGTTGTCCCTGCAAAGTGGCAAAAAGAACCTCGAGAGCACAGGCAGGCAAAGAAAATGCAGTTGTCGCAAGATGAACTAGTCAGAAAATGGGAAACATAGCGGGAGAAAAATGTATGGTTTACATACATATTCAAGCAAAGGTAAAAGGTTAAACTGAACGTTGGTTATTATAAATACGTGAAAAAAGGCCACACCTAGAATATTTTAGAACCACATGAAATTGTTTGGCAGCAAGTCTAAAACGATACAACATACACTAGACGAAACTGGAAACAAGCTGGAAAGGGGCGCGGTATTATAATGCATCAGAAAAATAACAGACCAATCTTTCCCGTGCAATGGCGACGTTGTATTTGAAGAAAAAATAGACCGTGAAAGAGCCAGAATAAATAGGAGCTGATGCTTAGCAATTTAAAATGGAAGGAAACCGAAGAGAAAATTTCTAAGTGCGCCGCCACAGGGCTATGCGAGGGTTCCCATAGGGTTCCCGTTAGGTTGAGTAATGAAGTATGAATCAAAAGTAAGAAGCTCTGCTGAAAGCAGTAGAAAAAAAAACGATAAAAATAGGAGAATACTAGACAGTTGGCGACAAAGTAGAATGAATTTAATTTATTAAGGTAGGGGGGGGGGGGAGATAGAATTGGCTGATATGGACCGTTGACCATTACATTATTAATACACAGGTTAGGAACACAGGCGATTAAATTAAAGCTATGAGCATATTCGGAGAATTTCAACATGGCTTCAGAATCGGTAGACCTCTGAATGATTACTTATTTGTCCTTACTCAGTGTATTGAAATGTCCAGAGTATAAAGACGAACGTTTAACGTGGCTTTTTTAGACGTCACAGCAGCGTAAGAGAACGAACACCGCAACATTTTGTGGCATATTCTGAAAGGTGAAGGTGTAAGCGACGATTGCATACAGCTTTCGAGAGAGATTTATATAAAAAACCGTTTATGTGGAACAGGAAGGAATGAGAACTCAGGGAAAAGTTGATATCAACAAAAGACTGAGGCACTGCTCTTTAGATGTACATGGCAAGGATAGAAAGGGCTCCAGAGGGAACTAATATCGGGTTGAATCGCTCGTGCAAAGAGGCGCGTAGAGTGGTAGAGCAGCAGTTTCAAAGTTTGTTTTATGCGGGCGACATTGTGTTGCTGGCTAACAAGCAAAGTGACATTCAACGTCTGGCCAATATCTGTGCACGGGAAGGAGGGAATTGAGGTCAGAAATTTAGCGTTAAAATCAGGTGCTATGGTATTTATTGAAAACAGGGAAGATACTGTGACGGCAATGCAGGGCCAGCAAATACCTCGGGTCGATCAATATGAATACCTTGGTATAAGGGTAAATGAAGGCATTGGACATATGGAAACATACGAAAACCAATAACAGTAAAGGGGAAGAGAAATGCGGCCATAATGAAACCCAGAGCGTTATGGGGATACAATAGGTACGAGGTACCCCGGAATATGTGGAAAGGTGTAATGTTTCTAGGAGTTACATTTGGAAATGCGGTTGTTTGCTTCAAATCAGGGGTACACTCAGGACTCAATGGCCACCAAAGTTCTGTGGGACCCTCTGTATTCGGCACTCACGGGGCGCTCAATTACATTAATAATGAAGCTGTGCAGGGTCATATGGGCTGGGCAAGTTTTGAAGGGAGGGCAGCTCAGAGTAAAATTGATTATCAAGAACGACTGAGGAATATGGAGGAAAGTGAATGGGCAGGGAAGGTGTTCAGGTATTTGTACAAGAAAAACATAATTTCACATGGGAGGAAAAGAACTCAAGCTTACGAGCAAGTACGTGAGCGGTATGGTGAGCAACATGGAAAGAAAGAACGTCAAGTGGAAAGTCGGTCAGGCAGAGATAATCTCATGGGCGGCGACAATGTAAAAGGACCCTGCCATCATAACTGCATAAGAAAAAAATCAAATCAGGAAAGAAGAGAGAGAGAGAGAAACGTTTATTATACGAAACAGTGTCCCGAGCGAGGCCGGCTATCATCCTAAGGTGGGAAGGCTCCTTAGTCCAGGAACCCTCTGGCTTCGACTGCCCTCTTGGCCCTGGCGACGAGTTGTCGTTGGTCTTCCAGGTCCCCGAGGGTTAGCTTGGCCTCCCACGTTTGGAATAGGTGGTTTGCTTTTATTGCTCGTTTTGCGTGCGTTTCCGGTTGCATTTCGCTGCCTTCCTGCCACGGGCATTCCAGGAGCAAGTGTGCCAGAGTGACGGGTACGTTGCAGAGTGGGCAGAGCTAGCCGTGGAGCGTCGGGTAGAGGCGATGCATTATCGTTCCGTGCTTGTACGTGTTACTTTGCAGGCGTCTAATGATCAGGCTTCCTTCTTTGTCGAGTTTAGAGTGCGGTGGAGGGTACGCTCGATGCTCGAGCCTGTAATGTTGCAATATTGCCGAATAGTTGATGGGTATGGCCTCCGCCACTTCTGTCGCGGGTCCGAGAGTGCGTGGGGAGAGGGGAGCCGGGCCGACGTGCTTGCGGGCAGCAGCGTGGGCCGCTTCGTTCCCATCTAGTTCCTCGTGTCCGGGTACCCACGTTACGCAGGTGTACGGGAGCGGAGTGCTTCGTCATTCTAGTATCTTGAGTGCACCGGCCGAGATGCGGCCCCTCAAGAAGTTTCTGCAGGCGGCCTGAGAGTCGGTGTATATAACCGCGGCGTCTGTGCATGTGGTGGTGGCGAAAGCAATTGCCGCTTCTTCAGCCGTTTCCGGGCTGCATGCCTTGATGGTTGCCGATGCTAGCTCGTGGCCTTGGGAGTCTACGACGCTGAGAGCGTACGCGTTTCGATGCGGATACTTGGCCGCGTCAGTGTAGCGGGCATTCGGGTCATGCTTGAAACCCTTTTTGAAGCGAGATCAGGATTCTTTAGAACACGCACTTATAAAGTCAGACATAACAAAGAAGAAGAAGTATTTCCAGGCTGCGGTAAAGCTAGATAAATGATGCAGCATACTTTATTAGAATGTGATGATACCAGCCGAGTGGTCGATTTTGGCACTCTGGCCTCCTTGAAGAGCTTCGATTAAGCGAACGCAGGGGGAAAGTGAACATGTCAGCAAAAGAGGTTAGTTAGAGGCGATTAGATGATTGGTGAAAGAAAAGCAGGCAAACGACAAACAATGCAGGCGCACAAAAACAAAGTTTCCGATAGGGGTTCACAAATTTTGGTACAAGAGCTTGGTGGCGCAACCACCACCCCGTTCTAGAGGGGAGTTTGTAACATCTATTCGTCCAGCCTGTTGATGCATGCTGCTGCATCTATTATGCATGTTGAAATTCGGGCAACAAGTTTGAGATAGAGGATGGTTTTCATGAGCGTGCTAAAATCAGTCTTGTCGGCCGACAACCTTATGGTTTCAAATCACTGTATGATATAATAATTTTGAAAGATATTTATAATGCTTTGCGAGTTTATTGCGTAAGAGATGTACATCATCTTGTTTCACTATACTGGAAAAGTCATAACTGTACGAACGAGAGCCTTCCTGAAAGACGATGCATAAATAAAATATCCGGCATTCTTTAGGTTATGCTCGAGTCATTTACACATGTGAAACAGTGCAGAAAAAAAGTGAGAACAGACGTGTTACTGGGTCCTATAGTGCGCATTGGTTTAGTACGCTTGAAAGTGGAATGTGAATTAATTATTTTGCAATGTCTTAAGGTATAGTTATCGGCGATATAGATTGTGGTAAGCGACAATGGGGTAGGACAAAGGGATAGATTTATAATCCATAAAGACATAACGGGCAACGTTGACGAATTCTAAAGCATGAACGAGAGGGTAGCAGTAGTTGTAATGAAAATCAGTAACGGTATATATTAAATATAGTATAAACTTACGCTCCAAGGTGCAGTCACGACGATGAGGAAGTAGATCAGTTTTATGAAGATGTTGAGTTAGCGATATGAAAAGTGCAAACGCGGTATACAGTAGTAATGGGGGACTTCAATGCAAAAGTGAGAAAAAGGCAGGCGGGTTAACAGGCAATCCGGCACTACGGTGTCGATTATAGAAACGCTAGAGGTGAGATGCTGGTAGAATTCGCAGAAAGGAATAAGTTGAGAAAAACGAACACTTATTTTAGGAAACGCAGCAACAGAAAATGGACCTGGAAAAGCCCTAATGGTGAAACAAGAAATGAAATTGATTTCATACTTTTTGCCGATCCCAGCATAGTGCAGGATGTAGAAGTAATAGGTAGGGTAAAGCATAGTGATAATAGGTTAGTGAGGGCTAGGATTCACCCCAATTTCAAGAGAGAAAGAGTGAGATTGGTGAAGAAGAAACAGGTCAACTTAGAGGCAGTAAGGGTAAAAGCTCACAAATTTAGGCTGGTACTTGCAAACATATATGCAGCCTTAAAACAGAGAAATGATGATCACGACATAGAGGTAATGAATAAAACCGTAACGAGGCTGGCTTCAGAGCCAGCAATTGAAGTGGGAGACAAGGCACCAAGGCAACCAGTAGGCAAGCTCTCCCAAAAAAACAATCAACCTAAGAAAAAAATGCCAAAGAATGAAAGTGTCCAACTCAAGAGATAAGAGAAAATTCGCGGAACTGTCCACACTCATCAACAAAGCAAAAATAAGTGATATTAGACATTGTACCGTGAGCAGAGTAATGTCATCAGCAATTTCAAATGTATAATAAAAGAAGCGGAAGAATTGTATACTGACCATTACAGTACCCAGAGTGCTCAGGAGCACTCTATTCGAAACAATAATGAAAAGTATACGGAAACTCCTCATATAACTAGAGATGAGGTCAGAAAGGCCTTGCAAGGCATGAAACGATGAAAAGCGGCAGGAGAGGATGGAATAACAGTCGATTTAATCAAAGATGGAGGAGACATAATGCTAGGAAAACTGGCGGCTCTCTATACGATGTGTCTATCGACTGCAAGGGTCCCAGAAAACTCGAAGAATGCAAACATTATCAAAATCATCGTCATCAGCACCAGCATGATTTCAACCACTGCAGCGCAAAGGCCTCTCCCCTACTTCTCCAACTACCCCGTCTTGTACTAATTGTGGCCATGTTGTCCCTGCAAACTTCTTAATCTCATCCGCCTACCTACCTTTCTGCCGCCCCCTGCTACGCTACCCTTATCTTGGAATACAGTCCGTAACCGTTAATGACCATCGGTTATCTTCCCTCCTCATTACATGTCCTGCTCATGCCAATTTCTTTTTCTTCATTTTAATTAAGACGTCATTTGCTCGCGTCTGTTCCTACACCCAATCTGCTCTTTTCTTATCCCTTCACGTTACGCCTATCATTCTTCTTTCCAAAGCTCGTTGCGTCGTCCTCAATTTAAGTAGAACCCTTTTCGTAAGCCTCAAGGTTTCTGCCCGTACGTGAGTACTGGTAAGATACAGCTGTTATACACTTTCCTCTTGAGGGATAGTGGCAACCTGCTGTTCATGATTTGAGAATGCCTGCCAAACGCACCCCAGCCCATTCTTATTCTTCTGGTTATTTGAGTCTCATGATCCGGATCCATGGTCACTACCTGCCCTCAGTAGATGTATTCTCTTACCACTTCCAGTGCCTCGCTACATATCGTAAACTGCTGTTCTCTTCCGAGACTGTTAAACATTACTTTAGTTTTCTGCAGATTAATTTTCAGACCCACCCTTCTGCTTTGCCTCTCCAAGTCAGCGAGCACGCATTGCAATTGGTCTCCTGAGTTACTAAGCAAGGCAACATCATCAGAGAATCGCAAGTTGCTAAGGTATTCTCCATTAACTTTTATCCCAAATTTTTCCCCCTCCAGGTCTCTGAATACCTCCTGTAACACGCTGTGAATAGCATTGGAGAGATCGTATCTCCCTGTCTGACGCCTTTCTTTATTGGGATTTTGTTGGTTTCTTTATGGAGGACTACGGTGGCTGTGGAGCAGCTATAAATATCTTTCAGAATTTTTACATATGGCTCGTCCACACCCTGATTCTGTAATTCCTCCATGACTGCTGAGGTTTCGACTGAATCAAACGCTTTCTCGTAAACAATGACAACTATATATACGGTTTGGTTATATTCCGCACATTTCTCTATTACCTGATTGATAGTGTGAATATTGTCTATTGTTGAATAGGCTTTGCGGAATCCTGCCTGGTCCTTTGGTTGACAAAAGTCTAAGGTGTTCCTAATTCTATTTACGATTACCTAAGTCAATACTTTGTAGGCAAAGGACAGTAAGCTGATCGGCATATAATTTTTAAAGTCTTTGGCGTTCCCTTTCTCATGGATGAGGATTGTCTTAGCGTTCTTCGAAGATTCCGGTACGCTCAAAGTCATGAACCGTTGCGTATACAGGGTGGCCAGTTTTTCTAAAACAATCTGCCCACCATCCTTCAACAAATCTACTGTTACCTGATCCTCCCCAGCTGCCTTCCCCCTTTGCATAGCTCCCAAAGCTTTCGTTACTTGTTCCGGCGTAACTTGTGGGATTTCAAATACCCCTAGACTATTCTCTCTTCCATTATCGTCGTGGGTGCCACTGATACTGTATAAATCTCTATAGAACTCCTCAGCCACTTGAACTATCTCATCCATATTATGAATGATATTGCCGGCTTTGTCTCTTAACGAATGCATCTCCCTTATGAAAATGACTGTTGAAATGTTGTTGGCATATTGTTGACGAATTGTTGACTCAATAGCCTTTCAACAATACCTCAACACTTATTGAAACCACAGAGTAATATTCAACAGTAAAGTTGTTGGGCAGTTCACAACAAAAAAGTCGTTGACTAAATTCTGTTGGTATATTGTTGAATACTATTGAGTAATATTGAGCCATTGTTGAGTAGTTTTCAACAATGAAGTCGTTGACTAAATTTTCTTGATATATTGTTGAATAGTATTGAGTATTATTGAGCCATTGTTGAGTAGTTCCCAACAATAAAGTCATTGACTAAATTCTGTTGATATATTGTTGAATAGTATTGAGTATTATTGAGCCAATGTTGAGTAGTTTCCAACAATAAAGTCATTGACTAAATTCTCTTGACATATTGTTGAATAATGAGTATTGAACCATTGTTGAGTAGTTTCCAACAATAAAGTCGTTGACTAAATGCTGTTAACTTATTGTTGAATAAAATTGAGTCACGAGCAATTTTGAGTTTCGAAGTATATGTGAAAAACACGCACATATGTATGTGTGCGTCTTTTGCACATATATGTTGCTTTACTGATCACTTGATCACCATTGCAGATATACAGGGTGTTGTTCCAAGTTACTTGAACCATAGACGTATATACACGTGTTTCAGCTAACTTTACTCAGAGTTTAAAAATATGCCGATGCACCAAAAGACGATGCGACAAAATGCATGTTGCTCACTCTTGTATGCGTCACGCTATTCTTGTATTTTCCTAAGTAGTTAATTAGTCAAGAAAATTAGCCATTCTGAAGGAACAAAGTTAGGCGAAAAATTGCAATTACAAAGTTCTACAGCACTTTGTAAAACGTTAGATTAGGCAATTTCTAACTTTCTATCTATTAAGTGTTAGTGTTTTTCAGCTTACTGCAGATGCCCGCGAAATAAAAAAAAATATATTACTTTACATACCCGCTTGCGCGCCGTGCTTGCAGCGCGCCCAACCGAGCATACCATCGAGCAGGATGTGTTGCCGCTTAAAAGGCGACAGGGCAGTGACGAAGGCGTTGGCTGTGGTATTGACGCCAGCGACGTGCTTCCCTCGCTGCGGTTCATGATGGCGATAAGCAGACGGGTGTTCACACTGGTTAAATGGTATGTTTTCGTTTGTGCGCAGAAGGCTTAGCAGCAGTGCAATCACGACTCGCAGGCGGGCATGTCACGTGGTGCTTTTTGTATTTCGCGAGCATCCGCAGTAAGCTGAAAAACACTAATACTTAACAGATAGAAAGACAGAAACTGTTTATGCGGACGTGTTAATTGCCAACTGCTCTGCAACTTTCTAATTGGAATTTCTTTCCTAACTTCCTTGCTTCAGAAGTTGGTTAATTATCCTTGACTAATTAGCAAATTAAGCAAAATACAGAAATAGCGCGACACGCTATGTACCAAAGGGAGCAACATGCATTTAGTCGCGTCTTCATAGAAGGCATAGAGTTTACACTCGGCCTAAAGTTAGCAGAAACACCCCGCATATATATATATATATATATATATATATATATATATATATATATATATATATATGCAGTTTGAGAAGACAAACGTCCCTACAAGCAGTGACAAAGAACCGATGATTGGACGCATCCTGCATTTCCATCAGCGTCCATTATAAGGCGCCAGTGCCCTGGCTGTGTGTTAGGAAACGGCATTGCATGCCTCCATGTTAAATATGGTCAAGGTGGGGGAGAACGTTAACAAAATTCAAGTCTGGGGTTTGACGTGCCAAAACCACGCTTTGATTATGAGCCGCACCGTAGTAAGAAACTCCATAATTATTTTGAACATCTGGGGTCCTTTAACCTGCACCAAACGCACAGTACACGGGCGTTTTTGCATTTCAGCCCCATCGAAATGCAGCCGCCGCGGCCGGCATTAGATCCCAAGCACTCAGGTTAGTAGCGCAACACCTCAGCCACTATGCCACCACGGCGGGTGCGGCGGAGAAAGGAGTGAACACCGTTTTTACAGAGTGCGTTTCGCTTAGATGTTACCCGTAGCGCGCTACAGAACGAAACGAAAAGCTTGGCCGATATGTACAACATGGCGCTCATATTTCACATGTAGCCCAAATTATTTTCTGTGACCTAGACGGGATGCTGGCGAATGTGTTGGGAATCTGCTCGGCCACCAAGCACAATCTGCGCTGCTATACGTTCTCGGTGACAAATCGCACATCGCAGAAGCGCACGCACAAATGTTTAAAGAATGGGACGACAGACCGCCTGCAGTTTGCCATGACGTCGAAATAAGAAGCACAAACAGCGACGTTTCTGTACTTTTCTGGTCAATAGTTCAGGTCGCATGGTTGCGGCACGCATTACTTTCTTTTTTAATCCAAACGACGAAAACTGTGCGCGCACAAATTAGCATGGCGTTTGCGACGTTTGAATTTGGCGCCTTTTCCCGCGCATGCCATTAGCTCCGGCCGGTGCACTGCGTTACTGCGCTAAAGAAAGTAGTTCATCAAAGAAGCGAAGCAAATAACTTTCATACCCTTGTAAATCGCAACAATTGTTCAGTAATAACATGAAATTACAAAATTTGTTATCAAATCGTACAATTTACGATAATATAAGCGTGTATTTATATGAGTGTACATGTATGATTGCGCGTTTGCGCTGTTGAAGCTTGGCACATTCCGGCGAGTTCGTGCACGCTGTTTGCTTGAGAGCTTCCTGCGTTTCTGCGTTCTTTGTGTGCTTCGCTGTGACATCTTTGGAATATTCCTGCGTGTTGCTCGCTTTTTATGGGCTTGTTGCCTCGAAGATCGCCATGATCGCCTCCGACTCAGCGACATCAAGGGTGAGTGAGTGTTTCGAATTCCCCTTGTTCGTCCATTGTGACGCGGTGAACGGAAGCGCTGAAATGATTTCAGCGCTTGTGTGTGTCTTCCGCGCGCCTCTCTTCTAGTTTTCATTCCTAGTACTATCCTTCCGTTGTGAGAATTGGTTGTACAGCACTAGATTTGTGGTATATAACATGGAGCTTTGTCCTAGTTTAACTTTACACTCCGCTTGTGGTGACGTAAGGCAGCTATGTGGTGCCAGTTAAAACAGGGCATGTTTTATGTACGCCATGATTTCTGATACGGTGTTCGAGCACCGATTGAGTTAGCCTTATTAATGAGCGCAAAACAATGCGACGTGAAACCATCCGATCTGTACTGTAATCGAAGATATTTCGTTTGCGCCACGCTAGTACAAGGCGTGGGAGCGAGCTTGTAGCAACTTAGGGCGGTGGGATCGGCGAAAGTGTATTATGTTACGCTGTTCCCCTCAGGATCGAGTGACTCCGCGGTGCTTCAAGGCCACTATCTGACACGCCGTGCGGCCGATGTTCGCGCGATCGGAAAACACAGAGGAGGCTGTCGCGCAATAATAAAGAATTTCAAGGGTGTACATGCGATTCTATGCGATACGTGAGATACAATAGGGGTGATGCCACAGAGTGCTGCGAAATCATCGAGTTATACGCCTTGCCAACCGCGTGTGTTTTGTTTTCCAACAGTTCGCGCGCATTCAACTTTCTTTTTTCATTTTCTCCGTTCGACGCCATCGAGTGCTTCACCCAAACGGCTTCGCGTAGGCTCTCTTTGCATTCACGGAAAGGCGGATTTCATGGCACCCCAGCTCCTACAACATTCAAAATAATGTAATTTCGTGAAATTACAGCTTTTCGCACTTCAGTAACTGATTGATTTAACGAAGTATTAAAATCAGTAAAGGAACGAGATGCCTGGCATATCTGCCTTGTTGACCCACTGTGTTTCGAGGCGGCATGTATACGTTATCGGCAACATTAACATCAATAATTAGCATTGTTTCTTGTGACCATAGAAGTAGCTAGTTATGTCGAAAAGCTATTTTTGCGTTGAATCCGAGCACTATAGAGTGAACAGATTGAAAGGGGAGCGCATCGTTGTGAAATAAATGACGACGCTTTGCCACAAGCTTGGAATAATGCTTTGCCGAAAGAGCAGTTCTGTGAAATTCTTTCTTTGAGAGTAAGCAAAACTTCAGTAGCATCAGGTAGACGGGGAGTAAAAGAATGTAACACTGTGGTTTTATATGAAGGAGCTGCCTTTAATATGTGGCCATAACAGTTCAGTAGATGCGTGGAAATAATTTTTAAAATAAGTAGGGGAATGTGAAATAAATTATTTGACAAGCTCACACTGCCATTGGCAAGAGCGGCCACACTTTAGTGTATTCAATGACTAGTCATTTGTATCCGTCCATTTATGTCAGCCTAATGGTCCATTGTCGCTTTTGCTGCATCGTGGCTTCACGTTTTAATACTGACATCTTTTTTCAGATTCAAAATGAGCTGGGAGACACCCAAGCTGGAATGCTAAGGTGAATTCTTTGGCTATCCATTCTGTAGCGGCACCATGATCAAATACAGTGATTCCGTGAAAATGTATTGCAGGAAGCAGGAAAAAAACAACATTGCTGATGCAACTGCAAGGCATTTCCTCGAGTGATCAAATGGTGCAGAGTACCTTCATTAGCAGACATGGTGCCTTTAAGCACTCAGCTGAAAGACTTTGCAACTGCACCGGGACTGGGGGTGAATTTCAGTGTCACTTGTGAATATATTAAACATAGAATGTGCCTTCTTCAGTGTATATGCCTGATATAAGAGGGGCTTTCAGGAACTTCCTGTGCACATTAGTGGTCTACATAAGTGCACATCTTTCTAGTTTTACCAGAATGGAGGTATTATGACCTATGTCATACAGCAGTGCACTGTTAGCGGTATCAAACCAAAACAGCAACACCCATTGAGGAAGTTGGCTGAAGAACGAGCAGTGATGGGGCTTTTCTCATTTCAAGGGCCAAATTCCAAAAAGATTGATGCCGACCTGGACGGTGTGCAGTGCCGGTCGCCACATACTGTAGCCAGCATGGCATGAATCTCCTTGGCATTATGTCTCTAAGATACAGAAATTGCATCACTGCTCATAAAACAATCGGAAATTGGAATGTTGAAGGGAGGTGGCAGGGCTGCCCGCTGGAGCAGCCAGTGCATGCCCTCTGCTGACAATCCTGCCAATCCTGCCTTAATGAGAACCAGTGGTGCATGTTATCCTATTACGCCGCCAAGTGCATTCTTTGTTTTGTGTTAAGGTGGCACTAATGACACCCCGAATCAATTTAGAATAAAAAAGCATCGTTTTCAGTATCTAATTCTGTTAACTTCTTGGTAGTTGGTTAATTATTAGAGAAAATAAAGCTCGAAGTTCAATTTTCTGAATATCGCCCCAAAATCTTCGCGCCGACATCTCATTGTCACATCGTGGATTTCAAGTATTTTTACAAACTTGGGTTGTATTGGTTCAGTAAAAGTTCCTGACGGTTTTTATTATGGGTTTTTGGCTTTTTGGAATACAATGAACATCTTTATTTGTAAAAAAAAATTGCTGCACCTGAACAGACATCAAAATATATGACGTCACAGCAAGCTGGTGTGGCGACTTCAAGGCAGCACTGCCACCAATCTTTCCTCTTGCTCCTTTTACACTTAACTCAGCCTCTTGCCGCGGTACGAGTGAATCTCTTGAATTGTAGTAAAGTCATTTACAGATACATCTAAAATAATTTTTCTCTTTCGTGCTTTCATGCAGTAGTTGCTTAGGGGCATCGGCACAGCGCCGCGAAGCACGAGGTCACAGGATAAAACTGCATTTTGATGGAGGTGAAATGCAAAACTACCCATGTACCGTGCAGCCTGAGGTGGTCAAAATTAATCCGGGGTTGCCCACTAGGGCGAACCTCAATATCATATTGTCATTTTGGCACGTAAAATGCCGGAAATTAATTAATTTAATTTTTCTTTAATGCTCCTTTAAGCTGTAGCATTCATTATCTCTGCAAAAATTCATACTCGAAGTATTCTCCATAAAGATTTAATAAACAGTAGATATAGGTGTCTGCTTATATTTTAATTAGTGGCGATACGTGATGACTATTAGAACGGTGGCACAACGAGACAGACAGAATTGTAATACAATGTGTGAGGGCACGATGAGGGACACTAAGGAAATGATAGTCTCCCTTGAGGTCCCCGACATGGACATGAACTGACTGTCCACAAACTTCTGAGTTCACTCCATGATCTTGTGCAGCCTGTGGTTTGCGAGTCAATTAATTTAATTGATGAGGTGGTGGTTGGCACATACTGTCTTTGCAGCTTATGTACATATCATACAGTGGAGTGAAATCTCGCATTTTACTTCTGGAGCACAGCAAGCGAACCTGATGTGTAGTGATAATCTTAGTAACAATCGACAGTCATATCCCTCTTCGAGCTTCTAATGCGGCTTGCCAACACAAGCAGCAACAGTTGCCCAAGATAGCGTGAAAGAGATTCATTAGAAAGTGGCATATGCCCAAGGTCACATACCGAGTCACCCAAGCTGTTCTGACTGTTGATTGTGAACCCACTGCCCTCAACATAGCAGCCCAATCTCTTCCCATTAGACCATGGGCTACCCGTTGACACAAATGGGTGGGAAAATAGAGACAAACACCCAAAAATATGAAGTATCCTAAGAATGGTAATCACATTAAATAATACTAGATCTTTTGGATACTTTGGTTTACTTATTATTTTTCTTGTTTGTGCTGGATTGTTTTTCTGAAACATGTGACATCCAGACAGCATAAGAAGCTTGTAAGAAGTCAAGTTTAGCATTCAAGATTTGCAACAGGTACTTTTGTAATTTATTTGCAGTAGGGCTGTTGTGTGAATGTGCTTGAAAGGCTTAAAACTGTTTTGCTAACATTTACTTAAACATGCAGGTTCACATAGGTTGGAGGAGTGCACATTGAGAAGGTTATCCTGGCACAGCTTACCATGGCCTGCCATGGTGGACCAGGAAAGTTTGCAAGGGCGTTGCTTCACCATGTGTTCACAGAGGAGGAGCTCATGGGCCATTTGGGCTTTGGAAATAACACCAAGGGGCAAAAGAGGCTCTTGACCCCAACAGGATCAGTGCTGTTATAGGCAAGTACCATATATCCTTTCCGGTTGCATTTTTACATTCACATTTTTTTCTAAAATTAGCAACTTGCCATTGGCTAATAAACTACATTCAAGTAGCCCGTGTGTGCAGTTGTGTGCTACACTAGCCTACCATTTGGAATGACTGTTCATATGATCTTAAGTGCCTAATGCCGCCATACTCAAATGCTTCTAAAATTTAAAGGCTGCCTTCACTGCCGAAAGTTTTTAGCGGCTCCACCACATAAAATGAGCTGCATTTGCGCATTAGCAGTGCTACTTGGCTGTCATTGCAAGGAATAGTCTGTGAAGCACGCTCCAAATCTATTGGCATGGAGGACATGTTTAAGTAGCCTGAAAGTGTTATTCTAATACACGAATTGCGGAGAAGCTATGCTCAAGTGTGGTTACTGCTCAGCTCGAGCAGGAGCACGTTCACCAAATTGCAGAAATCAAAACAGCTCTCCAGGTTCTGAGATGTGGAACAGTAGTTTCACCAATTTTAACAGACCACATCGAATCAAAGTTGCTCCTATCTTGAAGGAGGTCCATGTGATGCGAGACAGCAGCCTTTCAGCAGAGGGAACCTGTTTGGTGTGGCAATTTTCTTTTGGTTGTTTCAATCAAAGAAACAACAGGGACAAAGTTGCCAGCTTCACTGTCAACTGTACTATGTTCAGTGGACGCTTACTCATTCTAAGCACCTAACCTATGACTCGTATTTATTAACATGCACTTTGTCACTTTGTATTCTAAGATATGAAAAAAATATTTATGTGGCTTTTCCCCATATACTTCAATAAATTGAGAATAGGCTCTTGGGGCCTAATGTATAACGCTTCTTACAGACCATCCGACATGTCCACTACTCCCATTCTGAAATTGTTATAATTGTTTCCTGCTTCCTTACTTCACCTACCTGTTAGCAGGGTTATGAACCATTGCCAAGTAGATTATGGGCTTAAATTTATCAAAGATGAATGGGCTTTTCTGTCGCTGTTGTTTAGCCCATTGAGGATCACATTTTGGGGAGAAATATGCCTCTTTAATTTAGGAGTTATATATCTTTTGTGGTGTGCAAATACTCAAAACTTCCGAATTGAATAGTGTCCTATTCAATTTAGTCTTTGAATGGCCACCATTTGTAAATGCGAGTATTCTAATATTTTGAAACACCAATAAAACATGAAATTTGAGCCGAAGTACGGGAAATTTTTACCTCCAATAACATAGTATAGACTTAAAACGTAAGAACTTGTAAGAATAGCAGACCAGGCTATGTTATTTAAGTACCCGTACTTTAGAGGCTGTATAGCAATCATTTATGCTTACTGAAGAGTCCTGTGCATGTGAAGAAACTTTTTGCTGCTCCATTTGTGCTTTTAATAAACAGCTCTTCATAACATGACAGAAACTTGCTAACTTTAAGAATATAGGGTGTGAACCTCATCTTACATTAATTGTGATATCAGCTGTTCATTGTTCAGAAGCTTTCCAATATTTGATTAGCTTCTGGCATTATTCGGTTCAGTCTCAAAAATCACTTTTCGCGCATCCTTAATATTTTTATTGCAGATTTAAGTTCTTCAGGGTGACTTTCCGAGAAAATAAACTGGTAAATAATTCTTTTGAATAACAATAAAGTGGCAATACCCTTTCAGTATTCGCAGTTTTACATGTTTTATTTTTTTACGCAGGATAAAGCAGCATAATTTTTTTGTGTAATGAAACTTACAAAATCTTGTGGCAACACTCCCAAATTACTGCAATGACAGACGCCAAGGAGCTAAGTGAAAAATCAGTTTTGGAGAAACCCAAGGAGCGACAGCACTATAAGAATATTTTCTAGAGGTCCCAGAAGGTTGCAGCACCTCAAGTGGGATGCTAGGCAACACTTTGTTCTGAAAAGGCAAATTTTTTCAGAACGTTCCGTCACAGCCACAGATCTATGGCAGTGAACCCTAAAAGGGTTAAAGAAGTCAGTCCTATGGCATATGGCTCTTAAAAGACAGCATTTCTTCGTATCTGTCACATTCTGCGTGTGTCATGCTAAGCAGCTTAGTGCACAACTACACGGAATCCTCATTATAACAGTAATTCAGTCGTTGAGGCAGAAAACATGCTTCGCTGTAAGCAGTGTCTTCTTTAATGTAGAAAGTCGTAAGGCGAGAAGTACATTCCGATTGCATGTGAACTCAGGAAACCTAACTTCAAATGAAGCTACACTCAATTGTAGTGACATGACAGTATTGTATTTGGAGCATGGAAAAGCACAGTGAAGTGCTGCACATTTTAATTATGAAAGTTACAAGAAATAATTTTAGTTGTCAGTTCAGGGTTATTTATGAACGACATGGATTTTTTTCACCATTTTGTTTCTCAGCAAGCAAAGTTCACATCTTTGACATTGAGGATATTCATAAAGTTATTTTGCTACAGTGTTTTGTTCCTCTTTGCCTTTTCCTGCAGTCCTGAGCCACACTGAATAAATTTAAATGGTCATGCTGTAAAGCTGTACCCATGAAAAGTTAGAATAAAGCAACACAAATACATAAATCAATTTCATTATAACAAGGGCATATTACATGCCATTCTTTTGCAAGTGGAAGTTGCTTTTTAAAACTTGTTCTGGCTTGTTTTTGCAGGCTTCACGTGTCGCAAATTTCGTGGTACCAACATGCCCTATGTAAAGAACTCTGGCCTCGCTTCTTGCATGGGACCAATAGCCTCTGAAGAGCCCAAGTTGGACAGCTCAAACCAAAACACAAGTGTTGTGCTTTTGTAACTCTCGACATTTTTATGTTTTATGTTAGTCTCCTGAAGGGCCCAGGCCCAATTTGAATTTCTCAAATGAGCATACAAATGTGCCTTTCTATGCCTTGAAATGTTTATGTTAATTTTATTTATGTTAATTATGCTAGTCTCCTGAGAAGCCCAAATTGGATTGCTCAATCCAGAATACAAGTGCTGTGCTTTGTTATAGTTCACTACATCTTTATGTTAGTTTTTGATATGGTTCCAGTAAGGATAGTGTTTCCTTATTCATATATTTTTTAAGTACCTTAAGTCATTTCATGCCAAACGACTCAATTTTGTCAAGAACTGTTCCATTATGGCAAACCATTTCAAGTTTGCTTGATTTTGAGTAGGTACAATGAGAAAATTTTCGAGAAAATTTGCTTTCATACATACACTTGAGTCATTCCAGGGCAACCGACCAGCGTTTTTTTTACCATCACAGATACAGTTGAAGCTCCGAACTCTTGCTCCCCATTTATTTTCCTTCGCAAAATGTTTTTGAATTTGGGCAAAAATTTATTGTTCTTGCCCAGCTAAGCTAGAAGGCACTGATACACGTTTCTTTTGAAAGGGAAATTGTATGATCCAGATATTCAGATGGTGTTCATGTCAAGAGAATGAAGTGTTGTGACTGCCAAAATTTGAAAAGTTTGAATTTTCTTCTAACGTAGGGAAATACAGAAGGCACAAAATAAATATAAAATCAGACTGGTTGACTTGGGATAGCTGCAAAATATTTCAAGCCTTGGAGGTTCAGTTGATCAGTTAAAAAAACTGAAAAGTTCAAATTCTTTTGCAAAAAGCTTCGTGTTGAAGGTAAAAAATTAGCTTTGGTGGTTGGCACAAAAGTATGTCACCCATCATTACACAGCCCTACATGTCTGCTATGCATGTGGCAAGTAACAAAAAGGTATTATTCTTTAAATGCAATAAATTATTTTTTATAATGTTCATTTGTGGGTCACACATACAGCACAAATATATGAAGCCATGTCATCTAGCAAGGAAAGATTGTTAATATAATTAGCCACAAGAACTACTCAACAAACTGACTGCCTTTTTTTATCATTACGAAGGCAGGTGACGTCAAGCGCTGCAGTCTCAACTTGTATTTTTTTAACATGAATGCAAAAAGTGGTCGCCAATGGTGTCTGACCACATCAGACTGAACATGGCACATATGACTTTTATAGATGAGCATGTTCCGTCTCTGAAACAGTGGTAGCAAACAACACCACAAGAATTTGTTCGTACTCATGTAGGTTTTCAGTCTTATTTAGGAAGGTGTTTTCTTGCATCATTGGGCTCCAGGGAGCAGGGCACAAAGTGTCCTGCTCCCTCTATGTTGCATTGCAATGCGACATGCCCTTTAAAATGCTTTGTATGAACAATATCAGCGCTCTTTCTGGATTTACTGTCTATATAATAGCCGATATTTCTTTTTGTAAACTGCATGAAACATATCTTTTAGCACTGCAGGATTCCCTCACGTATTTAATACGTACGAGGTCTGTTAGAAAAGTCTGACCTTTTTTTGCGAACACCTCATGAATATGAAACAAGCGCATTTTCATCAGCAGCCCTTGAACCTTTGTGCGCATGCACAAATTTTTTCCTGCCTGCCAATAGCGTGAATTGCTGGGACGCAGCGTTTGAATGAGGTAGTACACAGTGCTCTCGTCGGTTTTTTATTGCAAGGAAAATAGCGGAGTGACTGGAGCAGTGCTACTGCATCAAATTTTGCCAGAAACTTGGCGACAGCCTAGTGGAAACCATTCGGAAGATTCAGACTGCTTTCGGTGACTATGCTATGAGCAGCACACAGATTAAGGAGAGGTACAACCAGTTTAAAGACGGCCACACATCGATGGAGAGCGAGCCACGCTCCAGTCGGCCATCAACATGCCGAAATGACCAGGTCATTGCCGAAGTGAACCTCGTGGTGATGCGGGACCGTCGTGTGACTATCCAAGGAATTGCGGAAGAGGTGGGCATCAGCACATTTTATCCACATTCCATTATCGCCGAAGATTTGGCCATGAAGAAGAGTTGCGCCGAAATTCGTTCCCAAGCTGCTCATGGTGGAGCAAAAGCAACTTCGTGTTGAAGTCTCACAGACATGCTGGATTCCACAAACAGTGACCCCAACTTCATGAACACAATAATCACTGGTGCCAAGTCTTGGGTGCATGTTTACGACCCGGAAACCAAATCCCAGTCGTTACAGTGGAAGCATTCCACGTCACCAACCAAAGACCGCTAAGTGCACAGCAACGTCAAAGTGTTGCTGACTGCTTTCTTTGACTCCCGCAGTGTGGTACACCACGGGTACGCACCACAGGGTCAAACAATCACTAAAGACTACTACAGGGATGTCCTCCATGGCGTATGTGATGCTGTGTGGCGCAAGATACTGAAGTCGTCAACAGGAAATTGGTACATCCATCACGTCAATGCTTTTCTCGCACTTGATTCAGACTTTTTTGGCGAAAAACCAGACTACTGTAGCTCGACAGGCGCCTTACTCTCCTGATATGGCCGCCTGCGACTTCTGGCTGTTTCCCAAAATCAAGAGGTCATTGAAAGAAGCGCGGTTTCAGACAAGAGAAGATATTATGGCTGCAACGACAGCTGAGCTAAACTCCATTCGGAAAGAGGCCTTCTCAGAATGCTTCTAACGATGGCAGCACCACTGGGAGAAGTGGCTGAATTCCCAAGGAGACTACTTTGAGGGTGATTAGGTTTCCAACGCTCCAGTTATGCCAGTTTTTTTTTCTTCTGCCAAAGGTCATATACTTTTCTAACAGACCTCGTGTTGATATTTTATGTGCAATGGCTGTATGGTTTACTGGCCCACACCAAACACAAGCCTCGTTGCGTTAGAGCATGTGTCCCTTGGCAATAAAATGCAGACCCTAACACCACTTCTCTGTCATCTGTGTTGCAGACGAAGCCAGCTTTGTCGTCTGCATTCCCAGCTGGCAAGCTGTGCGCACATCCGAGAAAAGTCGGTGCTGACAAAATTTCAAAAAAGAATTTCTCGCATTTAAAAATAATGCCTTTTTTAACTTCACACATGCATAGCAGACATGTAGAGCTATCCAATAATGTATCACATATTTTTTGGCCAACTACGAAAGCTGTTTTTTCCTTGAACATGAAGCTTCTTGCAAAAGATTAGAATTTGTTTTTTTTTACAGGCAATCAGCTGAACCTTCAGAGCTTCATATATTTTTCTGCTATACTATGTCACCTGGGCTACCATTCTGTATTTAATTTCTGTCCTGTGAATTTTTCCTTACAAAAACAAATAACGGATTGAAATATGACTAATTTTTGCTGGTGCCAAAAGCAATTGAAGTATTCAAATATTTGAAAAAATGGCTATTTCGGCAGTTGCATCACTTCATCGTATTTCCACGCACACCATTTGAAGTCCTCGATCAATAGGATGTGCATTTGAAAAAGAATGTTGATTGATGTCCTCTAGCTCAGCTGAGCAGGAAAACTAAACTGTCCCCAAAATGCCACAGAATATCTGTCAAAAATAAATAAAAGTGGGTAACGAGTTTTGAACTCTAGTAAACATATGGCAATGTTTCAGCTATAGTTGTTGTGTCAAAAAACGCTGGTCGATTCGGCATGGAATCGCACACCTGCAAGTGCATCTGTGCCATTGTCAGAGTTCAGTAAAAACTGCATTTTACACAACTTTGTGAAAATGGTTTATTGCTATCTAAAATACATGAGTAAAAATTAATAGGTATAAGTCGGCTTAAATTTAAAATGCAACAAAAAATCTCCGGTAATGGCAATGATGTGCCTTTCATGTTTGCATGAAACCATATCTTTTTTCTGAATTCTTTCGTTATTTTTTGTGGCAGTGAATAAAATTGATATGGAACTCACACAAGGAGTTACTTAGCTGTATTCCAGCACATCACTAATAGCTGTCTTTTTTTCATATAAAAATCTGAAGCAGTTAATATGAATAAGTCGCTTGATATGGAATGACCTGCGCAGGAACGTTATCATGGCAGAAAACAACTGGATCATGCAACAGCAATGCAGCGTAATAAACTGCTCCCATAAGCGTCACTTATTGTGATTGCCATGTTTCAAAAGCATGTAAGGTTTACTGAAATCGGCACACACCATCCAACCAATAAATAATGATTGTACAGTGATCCTTCTTGAGTTTTACAGACTTTTTTTAAGTTGTCTGTGCCAGGTAGCATAATTCTTGTTCTTGAGCTGGATTATTCAGAGGTGGACATTACTAGCACAAGAAATGGAAATATTAAACTGATTCTCATAAATTTATTAATTCACTTATAACATCATGGCACATATTTCAGTTTGCAAATTGTAGCCAGTGAGTTTAAAAGACATATTCACTTGAAATTAATTTCCAGGATTACACCAGTTTCAAGATTTTTCCATAAATGTGAGAGAAATACATGGGCATTCTGGTTACTTTTGTGCTTCAATGCATAACAGTGCGTTTTGTTTAAAAAAAGTAAGTGCTACAGCAGTGCATTTCTACAGCCAGTTTGATGGCATGTGTCTCGTTACTGGTGTCATTCTGGAAATTCATTCTAAGTGTATACACCTTGTAAAATTACCGGCTACAATTCGTAAAAACTTTATTAGGAACTGAGTTTTTGTTAATCAGCTGACTATGGTGTCTTGATTTCTCATGCAAGTAATGTTTGGCACTCTGTAGTCAGTTTTTAATAAATCTATGAAACTTAAAAGATAACCACCCTGCATATCAGGTCTCAGTTGAGTGCTGTGGGCTCAAGCAAATCGTGCCATGGTTATAGTACCACTGGCTACCTTACCTAATAGAGAAAGCAAGTACCTTTTTTGAGTGTTGTTATTTACAGTCATGTCAATCTGCTTGTACATTGATTTATTTAGGTATTTATTTCTTTAAATTTATTTCTTTTGGGAAATGTGTTTTACTTGAGGGCCACACAGACTACATCTTCAGTATTCAATTTTGTTATGGTGTCAAGCTGCAGGAAGTTTGTACTGTGCAATAGTTTTTAAGAAGTTTCTGATGTTCTCAAACTACAAATGGTTGTACATTTACACAGATGTTTGGTTACAAATAAACAGTTCACCTAGAAAAATGGTTTTTGTCTGCATCAGTTCAGCACTCTTAATTTTTTGGAGGACCATTCACTCTGACAATTGAAAAAAGTGGCATAACAGTACTGCTAGCAGTTTTACAATGTGGTTTATTACAGGCAATCTAGGAGCATGCTTTTGAGCCCAGGGTGACAGAGGCCTGCGAGACAAAACGCCTGTATTTAAATTTTATCCCTATCCTCTCACAGCAAACATACCACCCGGACATCAAAGGTAATTATATGCAACATAGCTCAGCAGTATCTTAAGGAAAGTGCAGGTTTAAACTGCCAAATACCCAGTGGGGCATAAAGGGCTTTCAACATAATTTGTGTTGATGTTCAACAGATCTGCAACAATTCTTCCATAGGCTTTCAATATTGACGAACAACACATTTCAACAATACCTCAATGGGCTTTCAATTTTGAGCTTCAACAATGCTTCAATGGGCTTTCAACATTGACAAACAACACATTTCAACAATACCTCAATGGGCTTTCAGTTTTGAGCTTCAACAATGCTTCAATGGGCTTTCAACATTGACCAACAACACATTTCAACAATACCTCAATGGGCTTTCAACATTGACAAACAACACATCTTCAACAATGCTTCAATGGGCTTTCAACAGTGAAATACACCATAGTTTCAACGATATGCCAATGATCTTTCAAATTGAGAGGCCACAATGATGTTTCGACAAAATGTCGCGGGCCAATTATCAACACTTGTCAACAATTTCCTCAATGATGTTTCAACAATTCCCCAATGATCTTTCAAGGTCATTTGTTGACGTTGAACAATGATATTTCAATAACCTTTCAACAATTTTTTTTGTAAGGGCTGATTGTTGCCTATTACTAGTTTACTCTTCACTGCTTTTAGGCTTCCTCCGTTCCTGAGCGCATATTCAATTCTATCCATATTATACGTCCTTATGTCACCTGTCTTACGCTTGTTGGTTAACTTGGAAAGTTCTGCCAGTTCTATTCTAACTGTTGGGTTAGAGGCTTTCATACATTGGCATTTCTTGATCAGAAACGTTATACTAATCACATTATACTAATCCGCAAAAAGGGCGACGTTAAAGAACAAAACAATTATAGGCCCA
Source organism: Dermacentor andersoni (assembly GCF_023375885.2). Taxonomy (NCBI): domain Eukaryota; kingdom Metazoa; phylum Arthropoda; class Arachnida; order Ixodida; family Ixodidae; genus Dermacentor; species Dermacentor andersoni. The sequence goes on along the minus strand of NC_092821.1, from coordinate 36,967,212 downwards.
TTAGCTTACTCGCAGTATGATATAAAATATTTACCAAAATAATATCCAATAGAATAAGGATAACACTGGACTTTAGTCAACCTGGGGAGCAGGCTGGCTTCAGGAAAGGTTACTGTACTGTGGATCGCATCCATGTCGTTAACCAGGTTATCGAGGAATCCGCCGAGGGTAATAAGCCTCTCTATATGTCTTTGATAGATTACGAAAAAGCATTTGATTCGGTAGAGATACCAGCAGTCATAGAGGCATTGCGTAATCAAGGTGTACAGACCGCTTGCGTAGATACCGTGGAAAATATCTACAGAGATTCCACAGCCACCTTAATTCTACACAAGAAAAGTAGGAAGATACCTATAAAGGGCGAGGAGAAAAGTAGACACAATCTCTTCAATGCTATTCACTGCGTGCTTAGAAGAAGTACTCAAGCTGGGAAAGTTTAGAAGTAAAGATCGGCGGCGAATACCTCAACAACCTTCGGTTTGCCGATGACATTGTTCTATTCAGCAACAATGCAGACGAGTTACAACAAATGACTGAGCACCTTAAATGGGAGAGTGTAAGAGTGGGGCTGAAGATTAATATGCAGAAGACAAAGACATTGATAATAACCTGGCAAGGTAACAAGAGTTCAAGATCGCAAGTCAGCCTCTAGAGTCTGCGGAGGAGTACGTTTACCTAGGTCAGTTAATCACAGGGAACCTGTACCACCAGAAGGAAATTCACAGAAGAATAAAAATGGGTTAGATCGCATACGGCAGACATCGTGAGCTCCTGACTGTGAGCTTAATGTTATCATTGAAAAGGAAAGTTTACAGTCAGTGCATTTTACCGGTGCTGACATACGCGCAGAGACTTGGAGGCTGACAAAGAAGCTTGAGAACAAGTGAAGGATCGCTCAAAGAGCGATGGAACGAAGAATGCTAGGCATAACTTTAAGAGATAGAAAGAGAGCGGTTTGGATCAGAGAGCAAACGGGCATAGACGATGTTCTAATAAACATTAAGAGAAAAATATGGCGCTGGGCAGGTCATGTAATGCGCTGACTGGAACACCGTTGGAATATTAGGGTGACAAAATGAGTACCAAGAGAAGGGAAGTGCAGTGGAGGACGGCAGAAGACTAGATGTAGCGATGAAATTAGGAAATTTGTGGGTGCTAATTAGAATCGGTTGGCGAAGGACAGGGGTAATTGAAGATCGCCTTCGTCCTGCAGTGGACATGAATATGATGATGATGATGATGATGATGATGCGACAAAAACACAAGGAAGTCATGTACTGTATTGGATCGATCTTGGGGTCAAGTGTCTATATTGAGGCGCCAGGGTCACAACACGGACACAGGTGCCGGACGCCACTAGGTCAATTGACAAGCTCGCTGTGTGTGATCAGTCAAGCCACACAAAGAGCATTTAAAGCTTTTTCAGCGGCCACGTCTAAACCCGAAATTATATTAAGAGGAAATACAGTATGGTCCTCTTGACAAATAAAATGTGACGGAAAGAAGCGGTGTTGTAGAGCAAAGAGTTACACGCGATTGTTGCCAAAGCCGGTCAGGTTCCTATCCCGGTGATCAGCAGAAATGTACGTCGACAGCAATGTACAGGGTCGTCCACCGCGCAGCCCAAGCATGCTTGTAGCGCATGAGAGCGCGGCGAAGGCGTTGCAGGAAACCATACGTGGCTCACTGCAGCGTGTTGCGTACTTCCCCCGTACGCCAGCTCAGCGGTTTCTCTTTCAAATGCCACGATTCCAGTTATGCATGTGTTATTGCAAACTTCTCAGGATTGGTTTTGATTTCTCTATTGGGTTTACCGCCACAAAGCGACTCTAGCTGTCAAGGCACTCTAGAGGAGGGCTCCGGAAAGTTTCGAATACCCTGAGCTTATCACCGCGCACTGACACCGAGAAGCATGCAGGCAATCTTGCATTTCGCATCCATGAAAACGCGGTGCCTGCTGTCCGCATCGAACTTCGGCCTCCCAGTTTAGTATAGCCGATGAGCCACCGGAGCAGGGCATTCTCAGCATTTGAACGCACTCTGGGAATAACAAGAGTCATGGAGCCAAGCTTATTTTGTGCTTGCGCTCTCTAAAGCATATGGGATGTTTTACAGCAGCAGATACCAACACCATGTGCCCGGATATGGCGTCTAGTTCGCTTTTCATGGTCGGAGTGGCCACATGCTCAGTCTAGCTCGAAGGTGCTCGCGGATTGCTAGATGTGACTTCCAATGTGGCCAACGAACTCATGGATATTGGCAACACACGCCGTAAATGTGAAACAAAAATTGGCTGCGGCTTATCTCAGCTAACCTTGGAAAGCAAATCGAAACCTTGGTTCAGCCTCGTTAAGTCTTGGTTCCACTTGTTTAACCTTTCACTTAGCTGTAATTAGTATACTTAGGTATACAATCATCCTTAAGCCAGGTATGACGGCTGTGTCTAGGTCGGTGGCTAGACAAGACCGTGACTAGGATTAGGTAGACATGAACCGTTCAACGGTGCGACGCCTGTTGTTCCTCAGAGAAAGCGCAAGTGCTGGACATCCAAAGGGACGCGGCAAACATGCGCACTTTGGAAGCAATAATGGAGAGGGCGCCAACGCGGTCGCTACGTTGATCTCGGCAGTGCAACGCCTGTTGCGTTCCGGACCCTCTCCAGTGAAGCAGCTCACCGGGCGATATCCGCGGGGAAGGTCAGACGCCGCTTGGCACGTTGGCTGGCACACATGCACGTTGGCTTCCTCGTACTCTGGCAGATAAACGCCCAGCGCATGAATTCAGTTTCGGCCCAGCAGCGTCGGCGACGACCGCTTCGTTAATTAAAGGGGAAGTGTTGCCTTCCTGTCGCCAAAGCGAACGCTGACCTGTTCCATACCCTGGACCTGGTAGAGTTGCCCGGAGTAGCTGCGCAGCATCGCGCCGGAAGCCTCGACGGACACGCCGGGGAAAGTATGCTTGAAGAGTTTCCCGGCCATTACTGACACGCTGGCGCCTGTGTCCAGCTCCATGGAAATAGGGTGCCCACAGATTTCGACGGTCAGCATGTACGGCGGCACAGACGACGGTACAAAACCTGTGTGCCACATGTCGAAAATTGGCGGGTTCTCGGAAACGACGTGGAGCCTGGCCGCGAAAGAACTTGAGCCTCATGCCGCACGCCCCCGCCGCATACCCTTGCGACGGCTACCTTGGCCGCGGGCTTGTGTGATACCTGGGCTTTAATCAGGCTGCTGCTTGCTGTTCGTCCTCCCCCTTCGACATACACTTGCCAGGTGCCCAATTTACCCGCACATAAAGCATTGTGCTTGAGAGAACTGGCACTGTGAGGGGGAGTGGGCATCATCACAGCGACCGCAGGTACTGCCCTTTGTCGCCAAATCGTTGACCGCTGCTTCCACCGAAGGTGAGCCAGTCGCACGGGAAATCTCGCCGGCGTCCTTGGCGGCAGCTTCCATTGTCAGCGCTGCCTTCACGGCGTCGTCCAGCGAGGGGTCGGGGAGCTCGAGGAGTCGCGTCTTCATGGCGGAGTTGTTGATGCCGCAGACGAAACCGTCACGGAGCAGCGAGCCCAGTTGGTCCCCGAAGGCGCAAGCACTCGCTAACCCTCGTAGCGCAGCAACGAACTGCCTGAAGGTCTCTCATTCCCGGCGGTTCCGGTTGTTGAAGCGGAAACGCTCCATTAGTGTGGACGGTGCTGGGTTAAAATGCAAGCGCAGTATGGCAAGCAGCTCACCCAGCATCTTAACGTGCGGCGTGGCTGGCTTGAGAAGGTCGAGCAAGAGTATGAAGACGCGGGTGCAGCAGCTGGCCAGGAAAATGTCCCGCAGTTTGGCCTCGCGTGTGTCGTTTGCCCGGAAGAACACGTGGACTTGCTCCTCGTAAATTTTCCAGGCGGACTCATCTCTCTCGAACGGCTCGAGCCTTCCGCACAGCAGCATGGCGGCAGCAACGGGGGGCGATGTTTCACCGCTCGCGACTGCATGGGACTCTCCATGGGTACTCGTCGCCAGTGTCACGATCCACCTGGGTTCGTAAGCATGGGAAGGCTCGAGGCGCCCTCCATTCGACGGATGCTCCGCAGCGGGGTGGTGCTGAACGATGACTGACCGTCGAGCAGCCGTGCTCGTCGTTGTTTATTGCGGTGCGGTGACCAATGTTGCCTGCCGAGCTTAGCAGGCCACCGAGCCTGGCGGGCGAACCAAGATTATGCCCGAGGGGGCGTCGCATGCTTGCCACAGAAACACAAGGAGAGCTGCTAACCGGCGACAAAAATTGTATGGTTGAAGAGGCCACTGAAGCTTTACTGGTGTGGTCTCTTACTTTCGCGTGTGGAGTAGGCTTGCCAAAGTTCCCCAAGATCAGTAGCAGGTGACTTCGCCTCCAGCGGCTATCACAGCCTACATTCTGCTCTGCGGATAGTTGCATAAGGACCGACAAATGTTGATGCTTGATGTAAGCCTCTTCTACTCCTCTTGGACAATATGCCTCAGCGCGTCTGCTGAGGTCACACGGGGCTGCCGTTGGGCGAGAGAAAGCTTCATGTTGCCCTTGACATTTTCAGTGATATTTAGGTCAAGCGACTGTAGGCCATTCGAGGACTGCCACGTCATGACTCTCTAGAAATGCACCAAACATATGGAACTTGTGTATGAGCGAGTTATCATGCTGCAGGATCAATCGTGGCAGACGCTGCGGTCTTGCACATTGGTTTCAGGGATCTGTATGCTTTGCTACCCGGCACGTATGCGATATGCATTGGAGCAAGCACAAAGTGCGGCCTCTCTTTTTTTAGTCCATTAGTTATCTGAGAATAGTTCATACTCCTAGATTCTGGCAGAACATCGTTTCTACGTATGCCACATTACACGTAGATCGGCTTTCTAACCGCTACAATTTCTTAAGAAGCAAAATATTCAACGCGATGCAGGAGTTTGTGCCTGTATTATCACATTCAGTGCAAATATACGTTGGTCATAGTTTATCTAAACTTGGCTAAACACAAACTGTTGTACTGGCGGCACCCTCGGCTGATCATATTTGTCCGCTAAATGCTCTGTTCAAAATGTTTATTCTGATAAGCACAACGTAAATTGTAGTTCGATTCCATTCTATCGCATTTCTTTTACTCGATGTGCCGCTTTCAGATGGTCAAAGTGAAATTATTATTATTATTATTATTATTATTACTATTATTATTATTATTATTATTATCAAGCACTTAGCGCAAACGACTTATTTATCCTGAGGGAAATGTCCCCTGAATGCGGGTAGGGCGGTATTTTACAAATATTTCACAGGCACTAATATCACGGCGAGCACTGTGGTGTTGCACTCTGGTTTCAGGGATCTGCGTGATTTGCTACCCGGCACGTATGTGATATGCATTAGAGCAAGCACAAAATGCGGTGTCAAAGTACGATGCGGCTAATTGAATGGCTACATTTTTACAGGAATTTGCATATGCATTTGGACAACCAATACTAGTTCGCAAGATGCAAGTTGTCCTATACAGGATACGAGAGCTTCTGTAAATTATGCCTACCGACACTTTTGGGGCCGCCAGACTCGCCACAGCAGGTCCCACGTGGCGGTACATGGAGATTCGTCCATAAAAACGACCTTTTCCCAGTGGTCCTCGGTCCATTGTTGATGCTGCCGGGCAAATTCGAGGCGCTTTTGCTTGTTCACCTCCCTCACAATTGGCTCCTGAGGCACAATTGGCTCCTCGATTTAAGGGCCGGCGCTTACAGGCAACGCTTCACGGTTGTGTTTGACACACTCTGCCGCTGCCAGTCCTTAACTGTTCTTAATTCCGACAACATTTGCAGCTGCACTCTCCACAGCTGTGGCAACAGTGGCCATGTCCTCGTGTTTAGTGGTCACTTTTGGGTTTGCCTTACGTGGAGCATCCTTAAGTCTCCGCCTTTCGCTACGGTTGGATGGTTCTGTTCACTTTTGAAAGCGGCTGATTTGTCATTGTAGATATCGGCCTTTGACTGTAGGCTTGTCAACTTTGATCTACAATGATGAATTTTTTTTTCCTTCTGCAACACGCGAAAGCTCCTGTGTAGCGGAACGTTCGTCAAACTGTCTTATAGCCCGTATAGGTTGCAGCCATTTAATTACTGAGCGAGTGTGAGAAAGAGCGACGAAATAAAAAAACAAAAGCTCCATTCGTAACTGAAATCTTTATGGCGTGTCGCTGTGTCAGCCAATACACGCTAAGTAAAACAACGGCTGGTGACCTGCGCGTTCATACACAAAAGAAATATTAATTAACAGTCACTTTAGCATAGGCTAAAGGCCCAAGCAAGGAGAAAGCGTGCGTTCTCAAGAGACATTCAATAAATTACTTGACATTTTGATACGAATGCGCACTTACTCCATAGTATTTGTTTTCTCCCACCAAAGGCCGTGCTTTTGAGTGCCTTAATTTATCCTTCCTTAATTAACTGTGCTTCATTTGCTTATCCCTATTAACACCAAAAGTCGTGAGTTTGACTCCCACTAAAAGTCGAGGGGGCGACTCCCACCAATGGATGTGAGTCCGAGTGCCTTAATTGCATCTATATTAATTAAGTATTTATTAATTAACTTCGCCATAACACCAATCGTCGTAGGTTCGACTTCCACGTAAACTCGAGGTTAAGACTTCCTCAGGAGGTCATGGGTTCGAGTGCCTGCATTACCTCTATCTTAATTGACTTTGCCTTTTTTGGCATGATGAGCGGCATCGGAAGTAGCTGTGGAAGAAGACGACGAACATGCGAGCAGTGGCACGAGCGCGTGTCTGCGCGAGGCGAGCTCGCATGACTTTCTGTACCGCACGCGGAATTTTCTAGACTACCGTAGGCATGAGTTACTTAAGGCTTTCGCCTTGACAATTAGATAATATTTCCCTAACGAGACAGCTTGGAAATCATTTGCAGCTCCGTATCAGCCGCTCCAGCAGTTACCAGAGTGTCATGCCCGCGTTAGCATGAAACGCCATAGCGTGCTTTGGAGCCACCTTGGGAAATGAGAGCGCCAAGGTGGGTGAGGCGACAGGCTGCTCCAGGAGGAGCCACCAGAAAATTTGTGTCCAAAGCATAGCTCGTGGGTTGAGCGTAGAGAAGAATTGATTTAAAGGGGTGGTGTCTTAAAGGTGGAGCTGATGAACGGCAGGACGCTATCGCTGTCCTCGGCATTTGATTCCACATTGAGAACGTATTTAACATATCGATCTTTTTTCTGTTCGTGCTGTTTGGCTGGGCCGGGTGTTCGGGGATGGTAAAGAGAACAATACACGAGTTGTGGGCAACAAAAACGGAGAAGCTGTTCCACAACAGTGCGACTTGAAAATGGTGACCACAGTATCATTACTCGCGCAGGTTCATTGCGGCGAAGTACGGGTCGAAGCCGAAGGAATAATACGTAGCTGGTGGCAATCAAGAGTAGGGCGCTGTCTCCCAATAACTAGCCATGTAGGCAGCGCAAACGAGGTCCTATGTGTTATAACACAGCAGACTAGAGCGAGGCAAGTCCAGGGCTCTGCAGGAAAGTGGGACGATCGTGCTAAGCGCATGAGACCCGCTTGCTGGACAACTACCTCAACCGTCTCGACGATTCGCGATATTCATGTAATGATGAAAGTCGATGGACATGGAGACCAAGGTCGCGGGAACGAAACGCAGCCGCTGTGGCCTAATTTTCATGGAGATGAAATGCAAGGAGGCCCATATGCTGCGTAATGTCAGTGCACGTTAAAGAACCCCGGGTTGTCGAAATTATCCGGAGTCCTCCTCTGCAGCCACTCTCATAGGCAGTCGCTTTGCGGCCTCACACCCCATAAACCCAACAAATCCTGAAAAGTTTGCAACAATACATGCGTTTACCTGAGATCGTGCACTGAAAAGAGGAACCGCTCAGTTGGCGTGCGCGGAAACTGCTCAACACGCTGCAATGCTTGAAGTGCTCTTTCCCGCAACGCCGTTCCAGCGCATGCAGGGAGTTAGGTGTTCTTGACAGCAAGGCAGGCCACGCTTTGGCACATGACACGAAGCCCCGCCGCCATGCCCCTGTGCGCCTGCGCCGCGTACCTTCGATGCGCGGCCGCACCTTGTGCGCTGGCGCTCTGCGTAGCGCGGCGATACGCGGCGACGTTGCACCGTGTTCATACAGCACATAGGTACATAGGTACATAAGACCCTGTGCATAGGTAGGTCGGACGGCGTGGGAAACAATACAAAACCATATTTCTGTCCTTTCTTTATGCGGGAGGGAAGTTCCAGCTCTGGAAAACACTCATTAGAAATGATTACTAAGTGCAGTGATTATCACAGAAAATGCATTTCATTGTGTTTTGTTTACATATATGTGTGCCCGTCGCTACAGATATAGGGGTACAATTTCGCACAATTTTCCTTCATTTAGGGCTGTGTTTGCGCCGTACAGGTTTAGATTTCATATGTAGCAAAACTTTAGCATTTATCGCTGAGTAAGGCCAGTTCAAATAATTACTGAGGGCTTGGTTTTTCGTCATTGCCATGTATTATCCTTTAATGTATTTTCCTTCAGCCGTGATTGAAAAGTTTAATGTTAGTAAATCATTCTACACCAACTAAGCATTATTTCAAATACGTTAAGGACCTCATTAACAGATGTTAAAAAGTACCCGGTTACGTTTTATTAAAATATCGTTTTTATTTAAGTTTTAGCAGGTGCTTTATCACTGAAATTGCATTTTGCATTGATACAGAAGGTAGGTTGCATGTCAACTGAAATATTGTGCGAGTCGTATTCCACAATTGTTGGGAACTTCTTTCATCAAGTATACTTGAAGTATCAGGATCATCATCATTGGGATCGTTAGCCTATGTTTACGCCTACTACAATACGAAGGCGTCTCCCAGTGATCTACAATTACCCGTCTTGCGCTAACTTATTCTAGCTGGCGCCTGCAAATTTCCTCATTTTATCACCCCGCCTAGCTTCCTTCCGTCCTAGACTATGCTTGTTTGCCCTTGGCACGCATTCTCTAACTTTAATTAAGCACCAGTTATTCACACTAAGCATTACATGGTGGGCCGATCTACATTTTTTCTGCAATGTGAACTAGAATATTGGCTATCCCTGTTTGCTCTCTGATCCACACCACTCTCTTCCTCTCTCTTAACGTTACGACTATCATTTTTAGAACGGTTGCTCTACTCCTGAAGGTACAACTCCCAAGGTCAATCTCGGCGCACGTTTGACCTTCAGCCGCCGACGCGCATGTGTGAAGGTGTAACACCACGTCAGGTGATCCGCTGCGGAGAGGCGTCGCAGCTGCGCTCGCACGAGCCTCACCACTGCGTACCACGTGATTATGCGAGCTTTTAACACGTGGTTGGCGAGGTCGGCGAGGCTCGCCATGGATGAAGGACGCGCTGGTGCGAGCGCGTCAAATCTTCGCCGCAGGCGCCAGGTTGAGTCTGAGCACCCTGCCGATATAGCTCGCTGGGAAGAAGCACTGAAGCACTGAGCAATAAAACGTTCTAATGAGCAAAACCGTGTCTAACCATTATTAACAGATTTTTGCTCGTATAGATAAGTTAAAGCGACATTGAACCCTAGTCACATTTACAGTGGACCTGTTAGAACCTTGGTGGGTTTCTCTTGACGCGCAAAGCTTCGCCGAGCTTGGGGGAGAGAGAACTGAGAGAGAGTGAAAGCAGAGTATAAAATAGCATCACGGCATATTGGGGGCGGGCTCCACCACTGCAAATGCTGTCGCCACCGTCGGCGTGACGTTGCATGAGGGATCAAGTGGACGCAGCGGCCGCGTCGGCTGCTTCGGAAGCGCCAAAGCGAGCTGAAAACGAAAGTTTGAAGTTCCACCTGCGCTGCGGTTCGGATTAAGTGGTGGGGTTCTACCGCCTTGCGTTTCTGCTTGTCAACATTTGAAAGTACTATAATAGGTAGTGGCGGCCTTTCGAGTCGTGCAGCATGGTAGGCTACTGCTCAGTGCCGCAGTGCCGGACGTACACAACGAATTTCTGCAACGACGCCGAGACTGGGACGTTCGGTGAGCAGCAGAAAACGCGCACTGAGACGCTCGCCCGCGCCCGCTGCCCGGCTAATGTCATGATGGTTTGGTCTATAAACTTGTTGATACTAGATACTGGCAAGTTCACTGGAACGGAAAGGGAGCGGTAAGGCGCATATAAAGAAAGGCATCGCGTATGGTCATGTTGGTGCTATGAATTAATGCACTGGATTGCGAAAATGAAGCAGAGGGAAATCCCACGCTGAGGTGACCGATAAACATAAAGTGCGACGCAACTTTAGAAATAATATTGAAATGCCCAAGAATATAGAGGACAAAAGAGATTGGATCGTCGCAACGGCACATCACAGTCGCCGTAGCCTTCGAAGTCTCTATATCGAAATTATTTTTGAACAGTTCCGATAGCGTCCACGCAACAACGATTGCTAGTGTGCTGCCAAATGCTCATATGCTGCGGCCTAAAGCTCATGGCACGGTGCAAAAACGCGCTCACAGTGAAAGCGAAACATTGCGCGCAGACATGCATGCAGACGCGCTGTTGGTCACTGCGAACCCGTGCGATCGCTTCATTCAGGCTTCATTCTGTTATGCTCCATTTCGTATTACAGACAGCCCACTGTAAGAACATGTTTCAGATAGTTTACTCTCAGCGCTTGCCTACCTTTCACGCAAGAAGCAGGTTCGAGAGACTCCATCGCGGCGACCGCGCGCAGGGTCCTTCTTTGAGCGTATTCGGTAAAGAGATAGCGTGTGAAAACAATTCTCTGCTTTCAGTTTTCACAAGATTGTCATATCGGCAGTGAAAAAAAAATACCAGTGCCCTTCCACTCTGTGAAGAAGCATGACCAGCGAAGCTGTGTATGTGGGCCCCTTAATGGCGAACTGCGCCTCCTATGCGGATCGACCCGGCATTGCACTATTTTCGGGATCGGTCCACGTATGGGGAGTGCTTAAGGCATGCTTCACTTCCGCCACGGGTGCGACCGGCATTGCACGATCTTCGGCATCGGCCCAGGTATGAGAAGAGCTTAACGCCGGCTTCACCTCTGCCGCGGGTGTGCCCGGCATTGCACTATCTTCGGGATCGGTTCATGTATGGGGAAGGCTTAACGGCTGCTTCACCTCCACCGCGGGTGGGCCCGGCATTGCACTAACTTCGGGATCGGCTCACGTATGGGGAGAGCTTAACGCCTGCTTCACGGCCGCCGGGGGTGGGCCCGGCATCGCACTATCTTCGGGATCGACTCACGTATGGGGAGAGCTTAACGCCTGCTTCACCTCCGCCGGGGGTGGGCCCGGCATCGCACTATCTTCGGGATCGGCTCACGTATGGGGAGAGCTTAATGCCTGCTCCACCTCCGCCGCGGGTGGGCCCGGCATTGCACTAACTTCGGGATCGGCTCACGTATTTACTTATTCATTTATTTCGTGTACCCTCAGGGCCAGGGGCATTAAAGAGGGGAGTGGTTGCATAAAATACAGAAAAAACCTACAGTGCAGCAAAATGGTTAATAATACAGAAACAGATGGCTCTCAGTTATACAATGTTATCTGAGTGTTCTTGGAGTGCTGGTTAATAAAATGAAATAGGGTGCATGCAGTGCAGTAATACAGTGTTCCGATATTACAAGAACAGCGATACAATTGGTAGTACGAAAACATGAATGCAATGCTCCTGTTTATACAATGTTATCTAATACTGCCATGATGTTGTGATGCTCAATAATAGTAGCGGTTGAGGCGGGTAGGCGATTCCACTCAGCAGATATACGCGGAAGGAATGAATCGGACATGACATTGATTTGGCATAATGGAATTTCAACTTTGTTATTGTGATCTAACCTTGATGAAATGTATAGCATTAATTTTAGGGAGAACGGTGCCTTAGTGAAATTGCGTTTTAGGTATCGCAGCATGCGGTTAGCGTATTTAATTACGTTAGAAGCGTGCATGGACCACGAGAGCTTACTAGAAACATGGATACCAAGATATTTGTGAATGAAACAGGGTCTAAGGGGAGATGATTAGTGCAGTAAGAAGGAAGGTAGTTAGAAGTTCTGGTCACGCGCGTAAATTAACATATCTTATATTTAATTCCATTGACCATGATTGGCACCAAGTAGAAACAGCGTTAAGGTCGGATTGAAGAAAAATATATCAGTGTCGCATATTATTTCCCTGAATATTGCTCAATCATCGGCGAATAAATGAATGTTAGAGGAAACACAGGAGGGTAGATCATTTATGTAAATTAAAAAATGAAGGAGGGGACCAAGTACCGACCCTTGAGGTACGCCGGACTGTACTCTGCTTGGTTGTGAGTTTGAGTCATTAGGAAAGAGAAACTGTGAACGGTTCGAAAGAAAGCATAGAAAGAGAGCAACTATATGGGGAGAGCTTAACGCCTGGTTCACCTCCGCCGCGGCTGGGCCCGGCATTGCCCTAACTTCGGAATCGGCCTAGGTATGGGGAATGCTTAACGCCTGTTTCATTTCCGCCGCGGGTCGGGCTGGCATTGCACTATCTCCGGGATCGGCCCACGTATAGGGAGTTTTTTGCTTACGACAAGACAATTTACTTGGATGTTAAAGGTTTAGAGCATTGCTATAAAATTTCCCTCGTTTCGAGAGTACTTACAGAAATGTCCAGGAGGGCTGCGGTTTTGTGTTTTTATTGTGTGCCGTATGCAAAACCTAGCTCAATACTACGCAAGGCAAGCGCATTCGACAGATGGCGACTGAGTGAGTCCTTGCCACCATAGAGTTTCATAGAATAATTACTAGAGGGAACTGTGGCGATGCAGTCGTTGTACCACCATGGGAATTAAGGGAAGTGCAGGAATTTGTCTGATCTTCGTGCTTGTGGATTCAGACGTTCTTGTGGCTTTGTATATTACGCGAAATAAATCTTATTGTCGTAAATTTCAGCGCAACCTGCACTCTTCGAATTGCAGAACTCGCCGGGAACACGTAGATGTACTATTAATTGCAACAATTGACCTTGTCCAGGTGGCCAAATCGAAACGCGCCAAGCGTCTGAAGGTACTGACCTGCCCGCAATAAACTCATAAAGGCGTTTCATTCGCTTGTCGATACAGCGTCCGTGGCTTATTCGTTTGAATATCAGGCTTCTGTGCCAGAGTTCCTGTGTTCGAAACTGCCGTCGGACAATTTTAATGATGTTTGTTTAATTATTTATTACGCAATGCACTGTTGGAAATGACGAGTTTACAACGTCACAAAGCGGTTTGAAGCCAAAAAGACGAAGTTTAGGCAAATCGATGTATTTCCCGTAATTCCCGTGCTAGTACAACCGTCCCCTTGCAGCTCCCGTAGACACTAGTGCCAGAGTTCCCTCTAGTAATTTTTGTAGGAAACTCTATGCTCGCCACCCCCAGTAGCATGCCATAAAATAGCATAGCCGCACGGCGAGGGTGGGTGGAGACTAGCAGGGGGAAGGAGCGGCGAGCACGCAGGCGAGAAACGCTGCCTGGATGTATGCCCTCTCCTGTGGTGCCTGATCAGGGGGATAATGCTAGGGAAGAGGGGCGTTCTTCTTCGGCGGATCCTAAGGTACCTCGATTGTCCTCCTCGCCCCCCTCTCCGCACAGAGAGGAGACAACCGTGGCGTCTACTACGGCGCTCGCCACCTGAATCATAGACGCCGTAGTACACGCCTATGGCGGACGCTGTAGGGTCGCGTTGCCGGCGCTCGCATGTTTTCTGTGCGGCTTGGCACTACTTTACTGGCCTTCCCCCTGCTCCACTGGTCCCTGGTGTTCGTGATAGCAGAGCCACGCATAATTTTCCGTTCCATCGCTCCTTGTGCTTGAAGTATATCATGTTATGAATACAGCATTGATGCAACAGGTGTAGCATGCGAGAAGACCTCTGAAAGTTTGAAACTAGCAAATACCACGTAGCTACCCCGGGCCACTAAAGTTTTCAAACGACACCTGAGCTATATAGAAGTGTTATAATTTGAAAAATCGCTGCACTAGAAGACTCGTTAGAGGCCACGTAACAACTTCCAGTGTCGAAGTAAAATTTTCTATAGGGCCTGGTGATGAGCCCTTTAAGAGCTGTATGCGATTTCAAAGCCGCCTACGTTGTCAGGAAAAACGGCAGAAGTTTTGTATTCACAGGTAACAAAATTTCGTTATTGGAACCGAGTGTAAACTTTGATGGAACTGTGGCTACTTCTTCGACATACTTACTATTGAAGCTGCTGCTGCTGGGCTGCTTCAGTTCGAGAGATCGGTACAAGTTAGGTTCAATATAGCATTATCAAAAGATAGCATCACTTAGTGCGCTGTATCCGCATTCCGATGGTGATACCTCAATTATTATTTACAAGTTCAAGATTCCTTAGCACTCGCTCTAGTGAATTGTCCTAGTGCAAGAACAGAAATAAATTTTGTAAAGAGGCTCCATGGTGGCTCGTTTCCGTTATAAAAGTACTAGTTTAATAGTAAGTTACGCTGCGAAATGTCACAAAGCAAACACAGAAACTGGTGCCAACTGCCAACTTTTTTCGATGGAAGCTCTAAATTAGCTGCGTGTCATATTTTGGGTTTATGTATTTTACGTGTTTTCATTTCTGCAAGCAACACAAGAGAGGCACGCATTTCTTCAGCTTCTACATTTATTTCTACGATAAGGTGTTAAGAAACTTGTTGTGGGTATGGACAAAGGGCATGCTTACTGCGGCAGCCCTTCTTCCCGCATTCCTAGGCTTTATCTGGGAATAAAAAAAAAGAAAAGAGTAAATTTTAATATGTATTAGCCAAGAAACCGGACGTCACTCGATGTAAAGAGTTATTCATTCATGGATTTGTCTGTGCGCCAACATATACGGCACAAAGTAGTTAGTAATTTCTCAAGGAAGTCATTACGGTCGCACGTAACAGTATGTGAAATATGATGCGCGCAAATGAACACAACACCTAGGAGAGACAATTGCGAAGCAACTTTCAGCAAGTCGCAAGTAGCAACTGAGAAACTAATAAGAAACAAGGTTTCATTAGTTATTGCTTCTAATAAAGAAGGATGAGCACCACAATCAGCCGAAACAAAATTAGCATCTTTGATAGACTTTTCCACCAAGTGAAAAGCTTGTATGTGCGTTGCAAGTGATCTGCAAATGGTGCCAAACTTGCACACTGTGGCTTCGCCTACTGGTCGTACAAGCTTTAGGGAAATCTGGTAATATTCGTCGTTGTTTTTTTTTTCATTAAATATTGATTAAAAAACGACCGTTATTGCACGGTTAGCCTAGTCACACGGGGCAATTTTGGTCACGACCAAACCAGGTAAGAATAAAATTTCCCGATCGCGATTAGCTTCTTTCCGCAAGCTGTGGAAGAGCACCAGTCACAACCGAGAAATTCGATCCGGTAAATAAATTGGGCACGAACTTTTACCGCTCCATAAATCCCATGCCACGGCAACTTGACCCCGATGGAATGGGGCCCGTGGGATTGAAGTATTTGAAATGTGTTGCATTACTCCAACATTTCCTTAAGCTCAGCATAAGCTGCAAATGAATAGGTGTTCTCGCTCGAAACATTTCTCCTGTGTTGCTATCGGATATCCCTATGCACCACTATCACCATTCCTCTTGTATACTTTGTATTTACTTTACTTTTGTAAAAGCTTGCAACTGTTTTGATCGTATTAACACGCCTTATAAAACTAGGTATACATTTGAACTCAGCAGAAAGTGCCACAGTAGTGGACCCTGAAGACAAATAACGTCGTCCGACAACTTCACTTGGGGCGCAGTAAGGCAAAGCTATTAAAAAACTGACATGCCATCCGTGAATGTGCAGCGAGGCTGTTGATAGCCACCATTATAACTCAGAGGGGGCTGCTATGAAATGCTTTATTCCTTTAGAGAAGTGGTAGTAATGATAATTTAGAACAATGTAGTAATTGGAATAAAGATAAATTTGACAGCACGCCCCCCCCCCTTCCCCCCATAGCCGGGCTGCAACAACATTGAAGTATGGTTAGGCTGTATCTTTTATACGTGAAAGGCGAGAGGCGTCACTCACCACGTGGCAAGCTGCCGTCGAAGCGGCAACTTGTGCAGCAGTAATCTTTACCGGGAAACGTATGCGAGGAGCGCTGCGTGTTTTGCATTGTTATCAAGAGCGCCTTATTATTCATTATGCATGTGGTTTAGAAGGTACCTTTGTGCTTATTCTTTATTCAAACGTATGCTGTTCTGTATGTTGTCTACGTGATTCCAAATAATATATGCACAGTTGGCTTCACTTTGTTGATTGCTCGAAGCCTCTGCCTTACGGAGTTACGAGCCACTGCTCCTGGCCTTGCACTACCGCCGGGAACAGCCCACATATTTGCTTGCGGACGCGGACACGAATGACGCCGACTAGCGAGTGGCTGACAGCTTCGCTGTAAAGCAGTTCTATTTCGTTTCTTCCTCTAGCCCTCCACGATAGGTCATACTTTTTGTCGGCGCAAACCCACTTCATCTTTCTGCCACGCGACGTCAAGAAAACCGTGAAAACTCCCCAACTAATATATGACCGGTACACACTGATTATGCATTAGACCGAACAACAAAAAAATAATTCTTCACGATTGTACGCCTTTTTGGCTAGTAGCCCTCCTATGCTGATCAAAAGCTGCTCTGGTTGCGCCTACTTCGCCTCTGTCATGCAACGTCACAAAACCGCGGAAATTCATCACGCGCAAGTGATGTATACGCACACAATATGGATTATGATGCCACACGAAACTGAAATTTTGTGGGCGGGATGGGGGGAATAGGTGACTGCGGGCCTTTCAATTGGAATAAAAGGTGCCTACCCACTGACAGCTCTCGTACTGGCTTCTCAAAGATGCCGGGGAGAATAGAGTTCTATGGGTAAATTTAAAAAATTGTAGGAGACCCTAATCTTTGATTTAGGTGACCCTTAGTGGCACTCGCACCTCTGCGTTGGTGTTCTTTAGGTGAACTTTAGGCAAACGCGACGCACGAACCGAGCTCCGACGCAATTGTTTTCCATTAAGTAGCGAGTTAAATATCATGCCACCTTCTTGTGTGCAACGCATTAGTGATGTAATTACTTCAGCTTTCTACTTCCAGCTTTCCGGGAATTTCACCGAAGAAGTGCTCACGTGGCGGGTCTCTAAACTCAACGATTCTGTAATTTGTTGTGCGGCAATCAGTGCCTTGTAATTAGGTCTAATTACTCTAGAAACTTCAGTAATTCAAGTTTTAACTAAACTTATGATATGATGTCTATTGAAAGCCATGAATTTTCTTTTGTACTATTTTGTGCTATTTTTTTCTGATTTAACCTCAATTTCGTTCCTTATCTCGTCGATCTCTATCTAATTCGAATTGTTGGAGACACTTCAGTAACTGAACTTGTAACAAAACTTTTGCTCTGATATATATATATATATATATATATATATATATATATATATATATATATATATATATATATATATATATATATATGTATCATCATCATCATCATCAGCCTGGTTACGCCCACTGCAGGGCAAAGGCCTCTCCCATACTTCTCCAACAGCCCCGGTCATGTACTAATTGTGGCCATGTTGTCCCTGCAAACTTCTTAATCTCATCCGCCCACCTAACTTTCTGCCGCCCTTGCTACGCTTTCCTTCCCTTGGAATCCATTCCGTAACTCTTAATGACCATATATATATATATATATATATATATATATATATACATATATATATATATGTATTGTAACGGATACGAAAGGCGCGGACAAGAAGAGAGCAGAGAAGACGAAGAGAACGAAGTTCTTGAGAGGCCGGGCTGCGCTACGATCACGCTACGATCATCATCCATCGCCTGTAAATAAAACCATTTCTTCGCAACTCTTCGTAACAGTTGTGGTGGAGGCGCTGGGTAATCGACACCCGAAGACGGAGGCTGAAGCAGAAGTTCTTCGACGGAGCCGTCGCCTTGCTGGACTCCCACCGAATCTACCGGAGTTGAATGTCCCACGACGCAGACGAACAACGGCTCATTCCAACAGCTGCGCAAACAAGTTCCGTTCTACAACTGAGAGAAGCATGTCCCTTCGCCGGAAGATCTGACGAAGATGTCGAGGAATGGCTCATCCATTATCACCGGGTGAGTGCCGCCAACAAGTGAACAGCGCTTCTCAGCTTTCGAACGTCGTGCTCTTTCTAACGGATAATGCGTTGTTGTGGTTCGACAATCACGAGGAAACGTTTACAACATGGAGAAGATTTGTCTCCGAAATGCAAGAGCGATTCGGCGACTCCACGACGAAAAAGAAAAGGGCAGAACAGACGCTACTGCAACGTGCGCAAGTGCCAGGCGAAACCAGCACGACCTACATTGAGGCGGTAATAAAACTGTGTAGGATGGTAGACTCTGGAATGTCTGAGGAAGACAAAGTCGAGCACATCCTGAAAGGAATTGCCGAAGACGTTTATAATTTCCTCATCGCAAAGGACAACCTGGTTTCCGTCGCTGACATCATTCGGCACTGTCGTACTTTCGAGCAACTGAAGACGAGGCGCATCACGCCGAAGTTTGGCAGGCTAGTCAATATAACCACAGTTGCAAGCGTGGACAGCAACCAGCCCCTCGATCTGGCATCAACGATACGACAAATAGTTCGGGAAGAGCTCAGCCTGCACGCGCAAGTGACACATCCAGGCACTCATAGCTTCTGCCTACCGCCAGATTTCGAGCCAAACGTGGCATCCTTCTGCCCGTATCCTGCGGCGAAGGGCACTGAGGATTATGAACTCGCGCCTCGACAACAGCCACGTCTCTACGGTAGAGGCCCTACTTACTACGCTCGGCCACAACGAGAGCAGCCGTGTTTTTACCCCCGAGGCCCTGTGACTTCTGTCAGGCCGCGACAAGAATAGCACTGACCCTACTACCACGACGTGACTTATGAACGATATAACGGATTTCAGCGAGGCGCAGAGACACGTTATCCACATGACAACGAACTTTCTCGCCGCCCGCAGCAGCCTAGCATCCGTTTCGAGGAAGATGCTGTGAGCCGCCACCCTCCCGTGTGCTACAACTGCGGTTCCACAGGCCATATAGCTCGGTATTGTCGCCAAGGCCGTCAATCACGTAGGACACCACCGATGTTCTCGCCACCCAGAACCCGTACTTCATATGACTTGCTGACGACCGATTTGCTTCCAATGGACCACTTCTCACACGCAACCAGACGCAGCGATTCGCCAGCTTCTGAGCGGAGTTTGACGCCACCAAATAACCGTCCCCGTCGCTCTCCGTCCCCTCGGCGCCGTTCTTCGTCACCACCGCCGGGAAACTAGCATCCGCGGCCAATGGAGGTGTGGTCGCCAGACGGTCTTTGCAAGAAATACCTCTGCCTTTTATGATATTCAAAAACAAAGTGAATGTCTCGATTGACAGAATACCGACCATGGCGTTAGTTGATACTGGGGCGACTGTGTCTGTGATGAGCCTCGCTTTCAAAAACCGTCTAGGCCACAAATTTATGTTTTCTTGGAACGACGGTATTACCTTTCGTGGAGTAGGCGGCGAGTGGCTTCAACCCCTTGGTGTTTGTGCTGTGAGTGTTTTGTTGGCTGGGAAAGTGTTTATGTCGGAATTCCTTGTTCTTTCTCGTTGTTCGCACGATGTTATTCTTGGTATAGATTTTCTTGAACAGTGCGGCGCTTCCGTGGGCTGTGGTTGTGGCGAAATATCATTGAACAAGTTATTTATATCAGCACAGTCCGAACAAAGCCCGTGTGGCGAAGACAGGGACACTCTCAGTGTTCTTGATGAAGTGATTGCACCATCGTGGTGCCTGACGCCCGTTCGTGTTTCTGCAACTACTGTGGATGCTGATTGTGTTGACCTTGTAGTTAGGCCTCTCCGTATAAATTGTGCTAAAAAAGATACACTTGTGCCCTGCCCTGTCGTGTGCATGACGAAAGGAGTCGCCACATTGGGGGCGCTGAACTGTTCCGCCACGCCGGTTGTCCTTCCTCGCGGTATGAAAATCGCTCTCTTCGATAAAGCCGCATGTAGCTCAATAGCGGCACTAACTACGGACGTTTCTACAGCTTGCTCTCCTTGCGATAATCGCCATTCTCAAGAGCTAGTGCTCGGCAGGATCAGCAAGGCTCTCGGCACATCGGAACGGCAAGCACTGGTACAGGTCCTTGCCAGACATGAGGCTGCATTCGACTTCACGCATGGAGATGCACCCCTTCATTTACCGTCGTCCCGCGCTCGTCACAGAATAGATACCGGCTCAGCACACCCCACCCGCCGGAAGCCCTACCGAGTGTCGTCGTCCAAGCACGAAGTTATTACAGAGCAAGTCAAGGAGACGATGAACAAAGGTGTCATTCAAGAGTCGTGCAGTCCATGGGCAGCCCCAGTAATCCTGGTGCGAAAAAAAGATGGCTCCTGGAGATTCTGCGTGGACTACAGACATCTAAACGCAGTGACGAAGAAGGATGTATATCCACTACCGCGAATCGATGACGTCATCGATTGCTTACACGCTGCCTCTTACTTCTCAACACTTGATTTGCGATCGGGGTATTGGCAAATACCTATGGACCCTGTCGACAAGGAAAAGACCGCTTTCGTGACTCCAGATGGCCTATTCGAATTCAATGTTATGCCTTTCGGCCTTTGCAATGCTGCTGCCACGTTTGAAAGATTCATGGACACAGTACTACGTGGTCTAAAGTGTGAGATCATCATCACCATCAGCCTGGTTACGCCCACTGCAGGTCAAAGGCCTCTCCCATACTTCTCCAACTACCCCGGTCATGTACTAATTGTGGTCATGTTGTCCCTGCCAACTTCTTAATCTCATCCGCCCAGCGAACTTTCTGCCGCCCTCTGCTACGCTTCCCTTCCCTTGGAATCCACTCTGTAACTCTTAATGACCATCGGTTATCTTCCCTCCTCATCCCGTGTCCTACCCATGCCCATTTCTTTTTCTTGATTTCAACTAAGATATCAATAACTCGCGTTTGTTCCCCTACCCATTCTGCTCTTTTCTTATCCCTTAACGTTACACCTATCATTCTTCTTTCCATAGCTCGTTGCGTCGTCCTCAATTTAGGTAGAACCCTTTTCGTAAGCCTCCATGTTTCTGCCCCGTACGTGAGTGCTGGTAAAACACAGCTGTTATATAAACTTTTCTCTTGAGCGATAATGGCAACCTGCTGTTCATGATCTGAGAATGCCTGCCAAACGCACCCCAGCCCATTCTTATTCTTCTGATTATTTTTGTCTCATGATCCGGATCCGCAGTCACTACCTATCCTAAGTAGATGTATTCCCTTACCACTTCCAGTACCTCGCTACCTATCGTAAGCTGCTGTTCTCTTCCGAGACTGTTAAGCATTACTTTAGTTTTCTGCAGATTAATTGTTAGACCCACCCTTCTGCTTTGCCTCTCCAGGTCAGTGAGCATGCATTGCAGTTGGTCCCCTGAGTTACTAAGCAAGGCTATATCATCAGCGAATTGCAAGTTACTAAGGTATTCTCCATTAACTCTTATCCCCAATTCACTCCAATCCAGGTCTCTGAATACCTCCTGTAAATACGCTGTGAATAGCATTGGAGAGGTCGTATCTCCCTGCCTGACGCCTTTCTTTATTGGGATTTTGTTGCTTTCTTTATGGAGGACTACGGTGGCTGTGGAGCCGCTATTGATATCTTTCAGCATTTTTACATACGGCTCGTCTACACCCTGATTTGGCAATGCCTCCATGACTGCTGAGGTTTCGACTGAATCAAACGCTTTCTCCTAATCAATGAAAGCTATATATAAAGGTTGGTTACATTCCGCACATTTTTCTATCACCTGATTGATAGTGTGAATATGGTCTATTGTTGAGTTGCCTTTACGGAATCCTGCCTGGCCCTTTGGTTGACAGAAGTCTAAGGTGTTCCTGTTTCTATTTGCGATTACCTAAGTCAATATTTTGTAGGCAACGGACAGTAAGCTGATCGGTCTATAATTTTTCAAATCTTTGGAGCCCCTTTCTTATGGATTAGGATTATGTTAGCGTTTTTCCAAGATTCTGGTACGCTCGAAGTCATGAGGCATTGAGGCATTGCGTATACAGGGTGGCCAGTTTCTCTAGAACAATCTGCTCACCATCCTTCAACAAATCTGCTGTTACCTGTTCCTCCCCAGCTGCCTTCCCCCTTTGCATAGCTCCCAAGGCTTTCTTTACTTCTTCCGGCGTTACCTGTAGGATGTCGAACTCCTCTAGACTACTCTGTCTTCCATTATCATCGTGGGTGCCATCGGTACTGTATAAATCTGTATAGAACTCCTCAGCCACTTGAACTATCTCATCCATATTAGTAATGATATTGCCAGCTTTGTCTCTTAACGCATACATCTGATTCTTCACAATTCCTAGTTTCTTCTTCACTGCTTTTAGGCTTCCTCCGTCCCTGAGAGCATGTTCAATTCTATCCATATTATACTTACTGATGTCGGCTGTCTTACGCTTGTTGATTAACTTCGAAAGTTCTGCCAGTTCTATTCTAGCTGTAGGGTTAGATTGGGAGATATGCCTGTGTTACCTCAATGATGTTGTAATCTTTGGCCGCACGTTTGAAGAACATAGCGAACGCCTCAGCCTCGTTCTCGACTGCATTGAGAAAGCTGGACTGGTTCTAAACTCAAAAAAGGGTCGGTTTGGCGAACGTCAAACACTAGTCCAGAGACACTTAGTCGACAAGGATGGCGTCAGACCCGATCCTCGTAAGACTGAAGCGGTGAGCTCCTTCAAGCCACCACAGTCAGCACGAGAACTCCGCTCATTCATTGGCCTATGTTCGTATTTTCGTCGTTTTGTTCCCCGGTTTGCCGACATCGTTTATGCGCTGACAAGTATTTTGCGACAAAATGCATCCTTCAATTGTACACCAGATTGTGACGCATCATTCTCTCAACTGAAGTTTATACTAACGTCAGCACCCCTCTTGCTTCACTTCGATCGATCTTGCCCGACTGAAGTTCACATTGATGCTAGTGGAATCGCGATGGGAGCGGTGCTTGTACAACGTCACAGTGGCGCAGAACATGTTGTCCCATATGCCAGCCGTTGCCTGAGCAAATCTGAGCGCAATTATACGGTTACGGAACAGGAATGCCTGGCAGCCGTTTTCGCCATACAAAAGTTTCGATGTTATCTTTACGGTAGACCATTCAAGATTATCACCAACCACCATTCTTTGTGCTGGCTGGTCGGTTTGCGTGATCCCTCTGGTCGCCTCTCACGTTGGGCGCTGCACCTCCAGAAATACGACTTTGTGGTATCGTACAAGAGTGGCCCTCGTCACGCTGACGCAGACTGCCTCTCTCTGATTCCTCTTGCGACTACCGACTGCGATGCTGAGAATTTTGAAGACTGTCTCGCTGCTGTTACTTCTACGTTCCCTGACGCGGCAGACTTTCAGCGAGAACAACGGAATGATGTTACCCTCGATCCGCTTTTTGTCGCCGCCCGTACTTCTAAAGGCAGCGGTCGCTTTACTGTCTGTGATAAATTGCTCTACAAAACTAATTACTCCGGGCATGGAGCGCGTTTTCTGCTTGTTGTCCCCGAGAGTCTCCGCTCCACCGTTCTACGCGCCATGCATGACGATGTGACATCCGGCCATTTCGGCTTCGTACGAACGCTGCACCGCACACAGGAGCGCTTTTACTGGCCCAAGATGTACGAAACAACCAAGCGTTATGTCGCCAGTTGCAAAACGTGCCAACGCCACAAGCGACCGACCACCGCAGCCCCGGGTCCCCTTGGGCCATTGACACCGCCCAGTACGCCGCTCGAGCAAGTAGGTATTGACCTTTTGGGTCCATTCCCGTTATCTAACAACAAGAACCGTTGGATAATTGTCTGCGTAGACCATCTTACACGGTATGCAGAAACTGCAGCCATACCGTCTTCTACCGCTGCTTGCGTGGCGGTCTCCCTGCTGCGTTCCGTGGTCCTTCGTCATGGCCCACCACGTGTCATCATCAGCGACCGCGGTCGCCAGTTCACTGCTGATGCCATTGAAGAGTTACTTCGTTTGTGCACTTCACAGTTCCGTCATTCCACGCCGTATCATCCACAGACCAAGGGCCTCGTTGAAAGGACGAACAGAACGCTGACCAACATGCTTGCCATGTACGTCTCCTCCAACTGGGACGACCTGCTTCCATTCATCACTTACGCATACAACACGGCGAAACATGAAACCACGAACTATAGCCCATTTCATCTCCTGTATGCAAGGTTACCGCGAAGCCCTCTGGACACTTTCTTACCCTTCGTACTCCAGAGTGACGATTCTGTATCGAAGACTTTGTGTCTCGCCGAAGAAGCCTGTCGAATAGCTCGTCTTCGTACTCTGGCCTCGCAAAGTCGTTCGAAAGAGCAATACGACGACCGTCACGTACAAGTATCGATGGAAAAAGGTGACTTGGTTCTTCTTTGGACACCACAACGCAAGCGTGGATTGTGCCAAAAGTTCTTGTCGCAATATTCAGGCTCATTTGTAGTCGTGGACCGCCTGAGCGAACTCACTTACGTCATAGCTCACCTCCTGTGCAATGGTCGGCGATCAAGCAGAACCCAGCTGACTCATATTGCTCGCCTGAAGGCTTTCTACCCTGCTTGTCCATCCTGACTCGCCCCACGGGCTTCGTCTGCTTGCGGGGAAATGTAACGGATACGAAAGGCGTGGACAAGAAGATGAAGAGAACGAAGTTTTTGAGGTCGGGCTGCGCTACGATCACGCTACGATCATCATGCATCGCCTGTAAATAAAACCATTTCTTCGCAACTGTTCGTAACAATATATATATGTATATATATATAATAATACCTACAAGTTTCGCACAGTGTTATATATATATATATATATATATATATATATATATATATATATATATATATATATATATATATATATATGTATATGTATATATATACATATATATATGTATATATATACATATATATCCATGAGTTTTGCACAGTAGTATATTATCTAGATTTCTTGTTTACTTTGAATTTATTTTGAATCGCCTCAGTGATTTTTAATTAATTCTAATTAGAAAGTGTGCTAATAATAAGTGTGCTAATTTTTATCTATTTCTTTATTTAATTTCGTGCGTGGTCGTCCCAGTGATTTCTATTTAATTCTATCTCCTACGATTCAATAACTCAACTTGTAAACAGATAACCATCTGACATAATATCTATAATAAACCCTTAGAATACTTTACTGTACCGAATTTTCTATTTTGTCTGATTTATTTTGAATTTTCTCCCCAGTCCTCACAGGAGGTGAATTGGAAGTGCTGCGCAAGAAACAAACGTATCTATGCTTGTGCCACTTAAAAAATTTTGCTTGGCAGTATGACGTTGTCGAGCGCTTTCTGGGCATGTGTACAACATCGCTCTGCCAAACTCCTCTTCCCTAGGAATTCCTTATAGCGCCATTTTAGAGGACAGTTCTTAAGAGAGTGTTCTCGTAAAGCTTAAAATGCTTGCGTTAGCGTTAGCGCGTTCCACACGCGAAGCGTTTGTGGGGCGCTATTCGATAACGCTTTAGTATAGCCTAACACAACGATATGCCGCAAAGCGCACAACTTCCCTTCGCCGTCTAGGTACCAGTAGCCAAAGCTACAAATCTAATTGGCTATCCATCTAGTTAACAGTAGCGAAAGCAGCATTTTGAGACAGTAGACAGTTTTAAAGTAGACTTTATCGCCTAATGTGCGTTCCTTCAAGACCTTTAGTTAAAGGTGGTAGGTTAGCTTCATTAGTCAATTTTTTTCCTAGAAATTTTTTTTGCAATTTGTGTATGCCCAGACATTCCGCAACATGCCACAAACAAAAAATATTTCTATGACCATTAGTTTGGGAGTTACGGTGAGTTTTCCAACCCATACCCTCGTATTGTGCAACAAAAATTAGTATTATTTCTTTTATAGACGTATCATTCAGAATAGTTTTTTATGCTTCCGCACGTCAGCCAAACAAACAAAACTAGACTCTAGCGCATTTCATGGAGGCTTCAGTTTTGATGCTGGTGCATTCTGGGCTTCGGTGTCGTTTTTCAGATCTTTCACATGGTTTGAAGATTCGTCTATGTTTTTTCTAAAAACAAGCTTTTGCTCCACCTCATGTTCCGCAAACTTTCATAACCTTTTAACAAATATTTTAATATGAAATTCAGTCCACTCATTCCTGATATGGAGATGTGTAAAATGAACTAAAACAAAAGTGATTGATGCGATAGTTTTGCATTTACTGCTCATTTTGCAAATCGAGTTGTTCAAGTTTCGCAATTTTTCCCAAATTGCAATATTTAGCACAGTGCATTTATCCTCGTTCATTTGATAGGCCTCACACTTAGCTACGTAAATTCCAAAGCTTTACTCTATTCAGCTATTCATTAGTTACTTAGCACAGCTGGCACGACTTTCACCTTTACCATATTTTTTGGAAAAAATTGCCTTTCAAAAAAATAAATTCATTCATTTCCTGCACTTTAAATAGTTTATAAGGACCGTCCGTCACTATATGTTGTCCCGGCTTCTAGGAAATCCAGCTACCTCGCCTTGCCTCCACGTAAGGGTCATTGGCCCCTGCTGTGGGAAGTGAGGTGGGTGCCCGATGGGGGTGCCACCACAGCCACTCGTTAAACCTGCTTTTACTGTGGAAGAATGACAGTCCACTCTCCGTTCCCAACCTGCCGAAACGTGTATTACTTGCCTCCGTTAAAACGAGTTCCCAAGTGGTGACCCAGGGCATTTACGTTTTTTTTTTTCGAACATTAGCAATGGATGACGCTGTTCCTACTCCTGCTGAAAGAGAACACGCCGCGATTACGTGTCCTGTTATTGCCGCAGAGCTGCAGCTTCTCAGCTTTTGACACAAGAACCCTCGAGTTTGGTTTATGGAAGTAAATGCCAATTTTCAGCTGCGGCGCAGCACTTCACAAGCAGCAACGTACCTGTGCGTCGTCGCCGTGCTCCCCTCCGACATCGCCGATGCCATAGACGACTTGCTAGTGGGTACGCCTTCGGCCACAGCATACGACGACCGGAAATTCGCGGTCCGGCAGCGCCTCGAGTCTTTGCAACAGAGTAGTCTCGAACAGCTCCTCTCCGAGGAACTCGGCGACTAACGACTGTCACAACTCCTGCATCGGTTGCGTCAGTTGCTGGGAGGCCACTCCGCAAACTACAACTAGCTTCCAATCATGCTCGAGGTGTTCTTGCGACACCTCCTGCAGTCTGCACGAATGGTGCTGGTGCTTTCTGACGAGACGAGTCTCGATCGGCTAGCTGCATTCGCTGACCTCATATGGCTGCTGGTTTGCGGCACAGCTACCTATCGGCGCTGCGAGAATCTCAGAGCGAAGAAACCCACTCACGCGTTTGGAAGAAACAGTCGTCCGCCTTACTAGTGCACTAGAGAAGCTGACGATAGGTGGCAACACTGGCGGCTAACCTTGCGCAACCATTCGCCTTTAGAGTCTCGCAGCGCACCTACACACCCGCCGCGGCAGTTCTGCTGATATCACCGTCGATTTCGCAAACAAACGAGTCGCCGCCTCAGCCCTGTTCGTGGACGTTAGCGACAGGCATCGGCCTGTCGTTAACGGCAGCATGCGACAACGGCCCTTGCGCAAGCCGCCTATTCTTCGTAGTCAACCGCAACAGCGGCGCCCGCCTCCTCGTCGACACCGGAGCCGAGCTGTTTATCTGTTCCCGCCACGGCCGCAGGTCGCCAACGCGGCAAGTCCACACCCACGTTCATTGCAGTGAGCAACACTGCTATCGCGTCGTATGGGTTCCGGTCAATAACGCAAGACGTTGGACTCCAGCGCTTGCACAGGTTAGTGTTTGTGATCACCGACGTGAGCTTTGCCATACTGGGAGCAGTCTTCCTCAGTCATTTCAACCTAGATGTGAGTGTTCGCGATCGGCGCCAAAAGCATAACGTCGCAACCCTCGTTGTGCTTAGCCTGCAGTCCAACCTTACCTCAAATGGCGTCCATACATTTCGGGCGGTCTCAACGTACGACAAGACACTTGCTGAGAACCCGCCACTCACAAAGCCCCGAAACTGTGCGCTTCCCATGAAATACAAGGTGACGCATCATATCACCACTACAAGGCCACCTGTTGCCGCACGGCCACGGAAGCTCGCTGCACGGAGGTCGGAAGTCGGGAGCCGTGATTTCGAACGCAAGGCTCAGCTCGACGTTTTTCATCCTTCCTCCAGCAGTTGGTCTTCGCCTCCAGCTGGTTAGAAAGCAGGACCGTCGGGACTGGCGGCCTTGTATTGATTACAGAGTTTTTAATGTGCGTCACTACTCCGCGTCAGTATCCCCTTCACCACACACGTGACCTTGCCGCTCGTCTCGCAGGGACCACAGTATACAGCAAGATCAATTTGAGGGGCGCGCATTACCAAATTTCTATCGAACTCATTGACACTCCGAAGACAGCAATCACTACTCCGTTTGGCCTATCTGAGTTTGTCAGTATGCCCTACAGTTTACAGGGACACTAAAGGCAATTACTAAGTCGGCGCGGACCATTTAAATTACATTCCAGTAACCTCGCAGCTCTTGTATCGAGCCAAGAAAAGACTAAGTACAGGATAAGATTGTGTCTGATGAGTCTGAATACCTTTTTCAATATTCATACCTCCTGGAACCCAACCGGGAGAGCGGTGACGTTGCATACTCATCACCACCTTTTGATGCCGTAGGTGAGTAAAACGTCTCCCGACAGACGGCGGCACCGAGCCCGCGCCTTCCCAGTAGGAAGGTGTTTGTGGCATTCTATCAGGCCTTTAGGATAGTTTTTATATCTGCGAAGAAATACCCGGTGGAGTAATACGTCCTAGCCTCACAGCCGAGTGTGTTTAGCCTCTGTAAAAATGCGGTATGGCTGACTTTATCAAACGCCCTTTTAAGCTCCAAGGCGAGGACAGCGGTGGGGGATATGCGCGTCGCTAGTACGATCACCTCTTATTCTCACCTCTTTTGCTTACTGTTGGCAAGAAAGACGCACTTATGTGCCTTTTTCTAATAAACAGCTAAATGCGCGTTACTGTCCATCTCAATTATAGTCAGGTCCCCTCAATGCACAAAACGATACTAAAGGAAGAAGGTTTGCTTTAATCTGGATAAAAGCGTGATTATCACAACGTGCAGGCAGCGAGAAAGCGTAGGTGACTGTTGCTATTGCCCCGTGAAGAGTCCGTGTGAAAACGTGGAAGGCAAATTAAAGTGGTATTTGCTCGATGTGCTTGACATTTAGGCTGTATAAAGGACAGCCCCTCTAATATGGAAATACACCGTTATATCCCAACTGGGATGTGCCTCTGGTAAGAAAGCTTTATTGTGCGTTTTTTCAAGCTTACTGTAGATAGAATGAAATGTACGAGCGGTAATTAAAGCGGACGAGTAGTACTTACCGCAGTCTTCAAACAGCACGCATATATTGTCTCTCCTCCGATACGTGCCATCTTCGCAGCCACAAGGCTTTTTTCCATAACCATTAGCCCCGCCAGCATTGCACGATGTCCTGAAACCTCCATTAGGGCAGGGACGTTCAGCTGTTAGGCCCATGGGGCATTCTTTTCTTGTCTCATACTGTCGACCATCGCATTCTGATCAGCCGAAAAAGAAAAAAAACAACCAGTATGGAAGATCAGTTGTTTCAGAAGAGTTCAGTGCGCAGTAGGTATTTTTTCGCTTGTCTCTTTGCTTTATAATAAGTGCTAGTCCAAAATGATCGTAACCGTCGGTTACTCTTAGGCAATTTGGCATACGTGAGGCAAGTGCTAGACCCTGGGCACTCTCAGCGGCCTTGACGCCATAGTATTGTATTAACGCTACAGCGTTAAGGAGCTCGTGTCGCAGAAAAGCCGGTGTCGTCGGCGTAGGCCGGGAGCGAAAAATCCCGGAAGGCAATTCATAAATAAAAACAACTTGCAAGATGGACTGGGTGGGAATCGAACCAGGGTCGACGGAGCGTTAGACGGAGACGCCACCACTCAGCCATGAGTTCGGTAGTTCAAAGCAGCACAAGAGCGCCTATAGTAAATGCGGCGTTGCCTTAGAAACGCGCCGTCGAAAGTTGTACTGCGGTGTATATAGGTAATTATGAGCATGTAAATTACGGAAGTCGCCGTTAAACGAGTAGCGAAGTACGTTTCCGCTACATTTCTTCTGCGCTTCGAGCACACGCAGAGCCATATTGCGGCAAAAACAAAAGCCCCCTCCTCGCAATGTACGGCGCGGCACCGACATGTGCAGCGCCGCTGGCCCGCTTGTCCCCTTTGTCTCATTTGAGCGCATTGGGGCCGTGCGGGGACCGGTGCGAGGATACCCTAATACCCTTGCATTTAATAAGTCTTCTCGGTCTCTCCCCTTCCAACTACCAGCAAGCGTCACTCGAACACTCGTGTTTAGGGGACGCGGCTCCTCCTTCCGCTCCCTGCGCCATTCCTAGGTGCAGCGTCCGATGCAGGACGCCTCTGACGTGATCGCTGCGCCGTAGCGCGTCTGGTGGGAAAGCGTCCCCTGTGATGCGGGCCGTGCTGCTGGCCAGGAGTAATGCGTCTGCGTGGTGCTCCCAAGCGAGATAGAGAACGATCCCATCGAGGCGTCAGCCCCATCATCGCGTCCGCCTTCATGGCGCGTCGCGGCCTGGCTGTCCGTGCCGATCACGACGTTTGGCTAGCGCAGATTGTTTCTCAATCCGGGACACCGAGTTCTTTGGTTCGTTCCGCTTGCTCAGGCGCACGTTTCGTTGTCGCGCCGAACGCTGCGTTGCTGGGCGCTCACCGCGTGATTGGTGGGCGCAATGTCCGATGCGGGCGCCTCGTAAGTTGTGCTGTGGACTTAGAAGTGTTGTATATGAAAACTATGTCTTTGTGTGACTCAAGAACATGCCGAGCGAACGAGTGGGCGGCGCGAACGGGGTGCGATAACGCTATCGCGTTCCACTCTTGAAAGCGAAGCTTGAGCGTCCTCCATTCTTTTTTCTATGCTCAAGCTGTAACTGGACAAACCAAGATCACCCATGAGAAAATGTGCTCTTCGTCGTGTTTGCTTTTATACATTGTATCCGAGAGCCATGTTCCTTTTTCTGTCAGGTCGCCAGGTTTCGTTTCCTTAGAACTGATTTCCAGCTTGTGAGGGGGAACGGTTATTTATTAATTTTATATGCTTATTTTTCAATACCTTTTGCGCTGGCGCAGCGGCTCATCGCTCAAAAAAAGAAGTGAACGCTGGTGGGCAAGCTGAATCCGGCGGCGACATCATCGTAAAAGCCTGTCACACTACGAATCCTTGTAATCGATCTCGGCGGCCACGTTGGGGATCTGGCAGAATGTTATTAAAAGACACGATCTTCCATCTTGTCAGCCGATGGTTCTCGTCGTGTCGGCGTAAGGGTCATTTTAGTGTGGCTGGTCCTCTGTCGTGATGCGCCATTTCGGCTGGCCTCACTGTCAAATGTTGCGCAGCATACGTTTCCCCAGTGCATAGGATCTCATTGATTCTAGGGTGAAACATTATTTCCTTCTCAACAAAAAACTTTGCTGTAAGTTACTATAGACATTAAAATGTCAGTATAGAAATAAATCACTTCTCCTATAGCGAATTCGTCTTTAGATCTTGGTTCACTGCCATACCTTGGTGGCAAACATTTACCCTCCAGCTGACAGCAATTTTCAGTGAATGCAAAGGTACCACAATTTTAGTGCCCACTAACGGAACAATTTTACATCAATGGACGTTTTCGCTTTTTATCTGTTCTACATGTGGATGTTTTGAGATTTCTCGTATTTAATTTATTTTTTCCTGGCTCCGCGCGAACGTCACTTTGTGGTGAACTACCTTTGGCTGGTTCTTCAACAGGAACGACGCAGGCTAGTTCTCCGTATATCAACCAGCAATTGCAATGAACTCCCACTTTCTGGTGGAAAAAGAACAAGCCTGCATCAGACACTCCGTGTAAGGATATCTGATTGTGCAAAGCCATAAATCAAATTTCGTACTCAGCACACAAAATTGGGAAACAAGTCTTGTGACAAGATAAGCCGCGCTACATTTAAACATATATCCAGATACAAAATACCGAACATTGAAATACATTCGATACAGAACATGAGGTGAAACACACTAAGGAGCAGTTGTATATCTATATATATATACCCGTTTCTACTCGCCGCGATGGCTTGGCGTCTATGGTATTGCGCTGCTAAGAACGAGGTCGCCGGTTCAAATTCCAGCCGTGGCGACGGCATTTCTATAGGGACGAGATGCAAGAACGCCCGTATCCCGTGCATTTATGACATGTTTAAGATCCCGTAGTGGTGAAAATTATTATGGCGGGCCCCTCCACAGCGTGCCTCATAATCAGATCATTGTTTTTGCACGTACAATCCCAGAATTAATTCATTAATCCACTTTGCTGTGTACATCGAAGCAAGCAAGCGAGAAGGTGCGCTGTATTTAGAAGTGCTACTCACGTCTTTCGCTTGTCCAGTATGGAGCACGAGGCGCTGCAAGTAAAGACGTAAATTAACAAAAAAACCTGTTAAATCAGGATAGTTAGGAAGCCATATTAATTGCGTGTGCTTTCAAACTTAGAATGCCACTTCATAGCATATGCAGCAACTTGCCGCACTACTGGCATATGCGGCTAAAAATAGTTTCGGCTACGCTCAGCTAAAAAATGCCTCACTTTCACACGAGAGTCCAAGCAAAGATTGCGACAGGAAAATATTAGACAGATATACGAAGTAAAAAATAGTAGTTTCGCTAGAATAGCAGCTTGAGCTCGTTAGTTTTCCATCCTGGTGTTAACAGCGCAAAACGTTGACGAGACACGAGACGAGAAGACGTCACCACAAGCGCTGTATCGAGGTGCGCGCTTGTGGTGCGCGCTTGTGGTGGCGCGCTTGCAGCGCTTGTGGTGTCGTCTTCACGTCTCGTGTATCGTCTACGTTTTGCACTGTTAACACCAGAATAGTAGTTTATCGGCTCTATAAACGTATATATCGCACAGTATTTAAAATAACATGAATGTTATCACGCGTTTGCCCGGGAAACCAAGAATATGCATCTCACTCGATGACACTCAAACGCTGGCGTGAAGAACAGTGACAACAGTAGCAATCTAATTGCGCTTCGTGGTGCCTGTCGCGTCACCGCCAAGTAAGCGGTGAGAACACAGATCACACGAAGCTATCAGCCCTCGGTGCGCTTAGACTCGGCATCCACCGCAGACCGCTTTCAATATAGGGAAAGCGTGGTTGAGCTCTGTCGAGTCATACAGTATATAGCCACCGCCGGTGTAGAATGCAAGGAGAATTCCCGCCCCCCCCCCCCTCCCCTACATCCGGTGCCTTGCGCGCGATGGAAGACGGTGCGCTTCACCCCCACCCCCCCCCCCCTCCGCCTTCCTTTCTTGCGAGTGCGAGATCAAGCCAGCATCCGTCTCGACTCGCCCTTGCAAGCTCTCACCCACAACCGTAGCACATGACACACGGCTGCGACGTTATCACTCTTGTACTCTATAAGGAACATCACGACGACGACCACGACTACGACCCCGGCCACAAAGCGCCTGGAGTATCTGTAAAATTGCTGTTCCAATAAAATGTAAGCGTTCGCGCTAAATTACCACTGTAAATACATATAGCTTTGTGGTACCATATAGAAATTTTTATGTATGTTATCCTAGCACCCAGTAACCTAATTTACCACAAAAAGCGCAGAGCGATAAGTTGGGTTAAACAGCATTACTCGCTGAGCGTCATACCGTTGCATCTGGGTTGTGAAATGGCCTTACTTAGCTGATCTCTCAAAAAAATCCTCGCATAAACTGCCATTAAGTATGATCCTCAATGATCGTCTTCGCTACAGCTAAATACTAAAGCAATGGTCGATGCAACTACGTCACCAAATCAAAATTGGGGAATGGTCATTGGGTTCCTACCATAAAATAAAAAAATATTTTTGCACTACATCCTACACTTTTTCTTGGGCTAGGGTATTCGTACACAGCTACATGAAAGCAGTCGCATGATCTTGCGTCTTCCTTGGTAAACTACACAACAATGAAGTCTCTACAGATGACATTCACTTGCCGCTAGCACGAATGTCACACGAACAGCGGTTGCTGTCGCCATTTTACGCGGTAAAATTCAGTACAACACTGGTTAAGGTGAACATGTTCACATGAATATACAAGGCATGTTTCAGACTTGCAATGCGAAAGTCAAGGTACCGCAACACAAAAGTGCAAGCAGACATTCGTGAACAGGATACGTCTGCCGCCAAAACTGCCGGCAACTTATTTTGTGATACCTTCTACCAGTCGTTCGTATTGTCGGTTCTATACCTAAGCCTTATACGCCACCTACCTCACTACCCGACGAAACATCACTAGGACAGCGTGACACATCCGCGACTCGTCATCGCACCTTAACTACAACGCAAGGCAAAACACAAAATACCTCTCAGTGCTTCTCGGATACCACACTCGGCGTTCTTGTAGACACTGAAGTCGACCACTCCATCATCAGTACATTATTCACTACCAAGTTGAAAAAATTAGGAATGCATGGGACAAATGTAAAATTCGGACAGCTGGAGGACACGCGAAAACGCCGTGCATAGTCTGCACACCAACAATTACGGTTCATGACTGGATCTACCCTGCGACATTCATTGTCCTCTCAAAGTGCTGGCGAGACGTAATTCTTGGTATGCACTTCCCGAGTCCACACAGCGCAATCATCGACCTGAGGTCCAAGTCGATAACGCTATCCGAAGACCTTGTGATATTGCCGGAGACCTCTCTGAATCGCCATGACTTGAGTGTGCTCGAACGTTAGGCCAGCATCGCGCCTCGTTTCAGTGTCTTCATTTCCGTCAGCACCAAACACCGGCAGACGTAAACGGCGTCGTCGAGGGCAACCAACATCTTCTCCTAGAGCGCGAAATTTCCCTTGCAAGGGGAATCGCACAACGGCATGGAGGAAAAGCCAAAGTAATGCAGACATAATTCAGCCGGGACTACAAACACTTCCACAAGGGCAGGATGATCGCATAATAAAGGAAATACTGGAAACCAGCAATGCGTTTGTTCTCTCGGATTCAGCCGTATTTACCCCGACGACCATAGTTCCCGAACCAGTCTTCGACATCAATCCGAGTATCTCCATAAATAAGCAGCAACAGCTCAAAAGTATTCTCCACGATGCAAAGACTGCTTTACAATGCCATCAAGAGTTCGACAAATGCCGGTTGCTAAGCATCGCATAGTGACCGAATAATGCGCTCGGCCACTCCGTGAGAGCCCGTACAGAGTTCAGACGTGGGAACGAGAATCCATATAGCAGGAAGTCGATGAAATTCTACGCGAAGAAACCATACAGTCATCGAAGAGCCTGTGGGCGCCTCCTGTAGTTTTGGTGAAGAAAAAGGACGGGACCCTGCATCGGCTGCATAGGATTATAGTCGGCTGAACGAGATCACGAAGAAGGACATGTACCCGCTCCCACGAATGGACGTATTGGACAGGTTCTGCAATCCTTAGTATTTCTCATCAATGCATCTCAAGGCCAACGCTTGCTACTGGCAAATAGAAGTCGACAAGAGGGTTTGCGAGGATACCGCCTTCATCACGCCAGAAAGCCTCTGCGAGGTGAACTTCGTGCCATTTGGACTGTGCTCAGCTCGTGCAACGTTCGAGCATATGATGGACATAGTAATAGCAGGGTTCGAGTGGCAGGCCTGCCTCGCCTACTTCGCTGATGTAATTGTCTTCGCCAGGAATTTCTACATCACCATAGACTCCTTAGGACAGTGGCAGAGGCCACCAATTCACCAGAGCTCACTCTGCAGCCGGAGAAGTGTCTCGTTCCCTACGATAAGCTTCTGTTCCTCGGTTACGTCATCAACAAATCTGGAGTACTTCCTGAACCGCAAGAGACATCTGCATCGATGCATCGATGTCCACAGCCCACTGAGAAGAAGGAAATGCACAGATTTCTTGGCATGTGTACTTATTACGCAAGTTTTATGGAAGGCTTTTCCCGGACCACTGGGCCGCTGACATATCGCAAGAAATCCGACGTCGAGTTCAAGTGGAAAACGTCAGAAATCGAGGCAGTCGAAGAGTTTAAACGATGTCTGCAATCTCCACCATTGCTACACCACTTCGATGACGACGACGACACCGAAATCAACACGGACGCAAGTAGCCTACCCGTTGGCACTGTCGTACCTAAGAAAAGACGGATTTGAAAGAGGCATTACTCATGCTTACCAGCCGCAGTAGAAAACAAAAGTCAATTATTTGATCACGGAAAAAGAGTGCGTTTTCATCATTTCGGCTACCAATAAATTCCGCCTTCACTAATAAGGTAGGCCCTTCGAAGTCGTAGGCGACCACGATGCCTTGTGTTGACTGAGAAATTCAAAATACCCTTCAGGACGCTTCGCACAAGGGAGTCACACACTCCAAACATTTGACACCATCCCCTATACAAGTAGGGACAGAAGCGCTCTGATGCCGGCTGCCTATCACATGGCCCCATTAACCCGCTGCCGCAAGACGACGAGGATGACGACGCCTTCCTAAAACAATAGGCGCGGAAGATTTCGCTGAACAGCAACTAGCAGACCCGGAGCAAACAACCTCGTCCAATACATGGAAGGCAACACCGATGTGGTCCATAAAGCATTAGGGCGAGGATTGTCTTCCTTTTCCCTACCAAACGACGCACCCATAAAGAAAATTTCTGAACACTCTGCACCAACCACCTTCTTGTTATTTTCTCAGCATGGAGTCCAGAGGCACTACACCCCACGATACGACCACTGGGCCCTTAGATTTCCCATACGCTATCACTTTTACAAGAGAAGCATTGCTGGCCGCGCCTAACCAGCGACATTGCCCGCTACGAATGAATATTGCAACGTAGATTGGAGACGGAGTGTTACAAAATAGGCGTTTCTCTGTAATGGCGGGCCAGAAGAAGAGCGTGCAGCTTACGCACTTCATCGTCTTTCATGGCGCCGACCTTAGCGCGCACAGTCCTGCGGTGTGGGAGCCCCACATTTTTTGTGTAAATTGCCCCCATGCCAAAAGCGACCCTCTCGGTCGCGTCACAAAGTTCTTTCAGTGACATAAGAAATGGAGCTCCTCAGGTGCGTCTCGGGGTTCACGGACGCGTATAGTATGGTTTCATGTGCACTACATGGACAACCTCAGCGCGAAGACGAAGACGGAGCGAACCGGGGTCATAACTGCAGGGGTCGACTTCGTAGGTCACGTCACTGAGGCGGCGTGTAACCTTGTAGGGACCAAAATACCGGCGGATCAACTTTTCCGAGAGTCCACGGCGCCGGACGGGCGTCCAGACCCACACGCAGGCGCCGGTATTGCAATGGACGTCGCGTCGACCCTGGTTGTATCGAAGGGTGTCGGTATTCTGTTGGCTCCGGTTACGATGCCGATCAAGCTGGCGTGCCTCTCCGGCTCTTTGTACAAACTCTTGCGCGTGTTCGCTGGTCGGGCTATTATCAGCCAGAGGTAGCATGGCGTCAAGTGTTGACGTGACGTGGCGCCCGTACAAAAGTTCGAACGACGTAAACTGTGTAGTCTCCTGTACAGCAGTGTTATACGCTAAAGTCACATAGGGTAAAATCTCGTCCCACGTCTTGTGCTCTACGTCGACATACATGGACAGCATATCAGCCAGCGTTCTGTTCAGACGTTCCGTTAATCCATTGGTTTGAGGGTGATACGCTGTGCTCTTGTGGTGAGAGCTATGCGTCAGCTGGAAAACGTCCTACATAAGTTCCGCTGTAAATGTTGTACCGTGGTCGGTGATGACAACAGACGGTGCACCATGTCGTAGGCCGATGTGGCGTTCAAAGAACTTGGCCACTTCATACGAGTTGGCTAGAGGGATAGCTTCGGTTTCGGCGTACCGGGTTAAGTAGTCGGTAGGGACGACTGTCCATCTGTTGCGTGAAGAGGTCAGTGGGAATGGCGCAACTAGATCCATTCCTATTTGTTGGAACGCTGCTTGAGGAGGATCTACAGGATGGAGAAAGCCGCCCGGTTTGACTGGTGGTTTATTGCGGCGCTGACAATCGCGGCAGGTCTTCACGTACCGTTGTACAGAAGAATAAAGCCGGGGCCAGTAATACTCCTGTCGTATCCTTGCTAATGTCTTAGCGAATCCCAGGTGTCCCTCGCATGGCTCATCATGGCAGGTTTGCAAAATGTCTTGGCGCAGCCCCAACGGCACGACAAACAGGTACGTATTGGGACCGCTTCCAGAGCTTTTCCTGTAAAGGACGTTGTTCTGCAAGTAGTATGATGATAAGCCGCGCACGAGTGAGCGGCGTAAAACACCTTCAACTCCTTGAAAGTGCTCGATCAGTGGCAGCAGCTAAGGGTCAGCGCGCTGGTGCTCAGCCATCTTTATGGCGTCGATAACGCCGATAAATGGCAAGTCATGGTCAGGGTCCGATGATGTCGTAGGGAGTGGTGCGCGTGACAGTCAGCGTCACTGTGCTTCCTTCCAGATCGGTAGAAAACTGTAATGTCGTACTCTTGTAGGCGCAGGCCCCAGCGTGCTGGTCTGCCTGAAGGATCCTTGAGGTTGGCAAGCCAGCACAGCGCGTTTTGCTCACTGACTGCCTTAAAGGGTCAAACCGTACAAGTAGGGTCGGAATTTACTAATTGCCCACACAACCGCTAAGCATTCTTTTTCAGTGGTTGAGAAGTTTTTCTCAGCCTTGGTGAGACTGCAGCTTGCATAAGCAATGGTGCGTACCGCAGCAGCTTGCCACTGGACATGAACTGCGCCGAGACCAGAATTGCTCGCGTCACTATGAATTTCAGTGTCAGCGTCTTCGTCGAAAGGAGCAAGTATTTGGGCCTCTTGCAAACGCTTGCGGAATTCATTGAAAAATTGCTGCTGCTCGTCCGACCAAATGAAAGGCACATTGTCGCGTGTGAGCCGTGTCAGAGGCTCAGCAATTCCCGAGAATCCCTCGACAAAGCGCCTATAATATACGCACAAACCAAGGAAGCGTTGGACAGCCTTCTTGTCTGTGGGTGGCGAAAACTCGGTGACGGCAGCTAACTTGTCGGGGTCTGGTCGGACGCCTTGGGGACCAACGACATGGCCAAGAAATTTGAGCTCTTAAAACCCGAAGTAGCATTTATCAGGCTTGATGGTGAGGCCGGCAGTATGGGTCGCAGCGAGGACACTCTCGAGTCGTGCGAGATGTTCGTCAAACGTGCTGGAGAACACGACGACGTCGTCCAAGTATACGAGGCAGGTTTGCCATTTGAGTTCAGCAAGCACGGTATCCACCATCCGCTGGAAGGTGGCAGGTGCGGCACAGAGACCGAAGGGGAGAACTTTGAACTGATAAAGCCCGTTAGGTGTCACAAACGCTGTTTTTGGACGATCCTGTTCATCAACTTCGATTTGCCGATACCCTGATTTAAGATCCAACGAATAAAAATACTTGGGATGTTTTAGACGATGCAGTGTGTCGTCAATGCGTGGCAATGGATAAACATCGTGCTTGGTGACACTGTTCAACTTTCTGTAATCCACACAGGAGCGTTGTGTGTGGTCTTTCTTTTTGACTAACACTACAGGGGAGGCCCACGGGCTGGTGGATGGCTGGATCACGTCGTCATGGAGCATCTCTTTCACCTGATTCTTGATCGCTTCCCTTTCCACTGGAGACACTCTGTAGGGATGCTGACGAACAGGACGTGCGGACTCGTCCGTAATGATGCGGTGCTTTGTGATGGAGGTGCGCCGCCCTTTGGATGACGTTGAAAAACAGTCCGCAAATTCATTCACGTGACTCAGCAGACGATCTTTCTGGTGGTCTGGCAGAGCAGCGTTAACGTGAATCCGTTCTTTTAGGCTGGGTAACCCAGATTGCTGAGATGATGCGGGTTCCAATGTGGCAATGTCAGTAACATCAGTGATTTCGCGAAGGAATGCGATTGTCGTTCCTCAATGTACATGCCGATATTCGTTGATAAAGTTTGTTAGCAAAACGACTGAACATTTGTTTCGCACCTGTAGAAGCCCTCTGGCTATACAAATGTGGCGCTCAAGAAACAGGTGCATGTTCGCCTCAGCAATTCCTTCAGCGTCGTCCTCCATGTCACATCGGATAAGGGTAAGCACACTGCTCTTGCGTGGCAACGGGACGTGATCGCCAGCTACGCGAAGCGCGACGTCATGGTCGTTGTCATTACTGTTCGCTATGGCTTGCGTAGTAGCGAAGCTGACTGTAGACTCTTGCAGGTCAATGATGGCACCGTTCGCCTGAAGGAAATCCATGCCGAGTATAAGATCCTTTGAAATTCAGGAAGAATGACGAAGTCGCTGATGCACGTGAAGCCCCGACAGTTGACTCGCGCTGTGCGCCGGACCATAGGAGTTACGAGATGCCCTCCCGCAGTACGTATCTGAGTCTGGTCTATTGCGTTGAAACTTTGTTCAGTAAACGCGCGAGATTCTGACTCATAACAGACGTGTCCGCACCCGTGTCGATTAACGCCGCGACTTCGTTGTAATGTATGGTAACTGGTACGTCGCAGGATACTGACACGGAACTACAATGCTTTCTCTGCATCTCAATTACGTCATATCGCGGTCGTCGTAGTGGAGTATCTTCCGCGTTCGCAACGTCCGCGACCTCACCTCCGTAGGTCGCTGGACTCAGTTTTCCCGGGAGGCAGGGCTGGGTGAGCGACACCTTGTTGCACTCGGCCTGACCTGTTTCTGGCGGGTGACGGCGACCGGTGTTCACGGAATCGTGGGGCAAACCAGGTCCTGGCGTCCGCGAGGTATGCTTCAATCTCCAGGGGGCGTTCACCATTACGCGGGCACGGCGCATTCAGTGAAAATCCACGGAGCCCAGCTCGGCGGAAAGGACACGCCTTGTAGAGGTGATCGGCTTCACCGCAATGAAAACACAAGGGCCTCCAATCTGTGGTGTGCCATACGTCGCTCTCGCGGGGTGGTCGTGTTTCAGCCATGAATGACGTGCGGCGATGCCTGAAGTCGCCAGTTGCTTGTTCAAAGGCGCGCACACCATGAAAGCCCGGGACGTCGCCCACATCGCTAAAAATCGGGGACAACGAACTTCGCACTGCTTACGCATACGCCATGCGAGGTTGCGGCTGCCGTACCTCGTGCTGGGGTGTCTCGCTTCGCTCTGTGACTTGGCCTGCCTGTTTGATTTTCTCGCGGACGACCTCAGGCAGAGCAAGTCGCTGTACCGATGCTGGAGCCCACTGAAGCTTTTGGAGCTCTTCTCGAACAACAAGCCTAATGTGCTCCCGCAAGGCGTCGGTACTGTCCAAGGGCATAGCGAGAGGGTCACGCGATAGGGTCGACACGTCGTGGTTGTACGGCCGTGTTCGCTCCTGCAGTGCCTTTCCCACTGATATGCCTTCCGCGAGAAACTCTGCAACGGTCTTTGGTGGGTTGCTTATTAGGCCACCGAATAACACTTGCTTGACACCGCGCATCAAGTTCCTCAGCTTCTTTTCTTCCGGCATGGATGGACCCGCGCATCGGAAAAGTCGGCACATATCTTCGACAAAAATTGCGACGCTTTCGTTCGCCCTCTGTACTCTCGCCTGAATTGCAGATTCAGCTCGTTCCTTGCGATCGAGGCTGGCGTATGTGCCGATCATATGCCGTCGGAATTCGTCCCATGTCGATAGGGCCGCCTCACGGTTCTCAAACCATGTCCGCGCATAGCCCTCGAGGGCAAAGTAGGCGTTGCGTAGCTTGCGCTCTGGAGTCCAGCCGTTGAATTCTGCGACACGCTCAAAGTGATCGAGCCAGTCCTCAACATCTTCGAAGGTGTCCCCATGGAAGGATGTGGGGATCCGCGGCTGGTTGAGGACGACGTCGATCGGCGCGGTCAAGGGCGAAGATGGAACCGACGCACTCATTCTTCTGACTTGGTTTGGTAGTGGCTCGTGTTTAGGTGGCAATCCTTGAAGTCGGCGGCTTGTCCGTACGTGCACAGGAGTCAGCTCGACCGGACTTTCTACTGGGCTCGTAGAGGGTGTTCGATCTGGGAGAGGTAGCATGTACCCCGCACCTCCACAAGAAAAAATGTAACGTAGATTGGAGACGGAGTGCTACAAAATAGACGTTTCTCTTTAATGGCGGGCCAGAAGAATAGCGTGCAGCTTACGCACTTCATCGTCTTTCATGGCGCCGAATTTTGCGTGTGTCGTCCTGCGGTGCGCGAGCCCCGCATCTTTGTGTCAATATGCCGAAACAGCCAGTGACGCAAAACAATACCAACAAGGCCAGCGGTATTGCTGTAGCCTATCAAGTCTGCTTGCAAACCACTTCAGCAGATCGGAATAGACTTGTTCGGATCCTTTCCAACGTCAACATATAGGAATAAATGGATCGTCGTGGCTGCCGCTACGCCGAAAAGAAAGCACTACCTAAAGGTACTGGGACAGAAGTGGCGAAATTCTTCATCGAGAGTATCCTGTTACGACATGGTGCCTCAGAAGTCCTGATCCCCGACAGAGAAATTGCTTTTACGGCGGAGCTTACTCAAGCTACTCTGCAATAGAAACAGAGAAGTCACCACATGACAACTTCGTACAACCCGCAGACGAATCGATTTGAATAGGCCCTCGCCGCCACGTTATCCATGTACGTCGACGTTGAATACAAGACCTAAGATGCTGTCTCTCCCTACTTAACCTTCGATTACAACACGTCGGTGCAGCAAACAACGCAGATCACGCCAATCAAACTGGTTCAAGGAAGGAACCCGACGCCCACTCTTGACGCCATGCCACCGCACGTCACCAAGGAAGACAACCTCGATGGTTGGCCTATCTTGAGTGCACCAAAGAAGCCCGACAGCTCGCCCTCCTGCGCATCAAGAACCAGAAAAGGGCCGACATCCATCACTGCAATCTTCCACGACGCTACGTGGAATGCCAACCTGGCAACCGTGTTTGCGTTTTGACCCCGATACGACGGAGAGAGCTTACCGAAAAACTTTTGCGACGATATTTGGGACCCTACAACGTCATCACACAAATTTGTGCATTGGACTATGGCGTCTTTCCAGACGGCATTTCGCAATCACAGCAATGCCACGCAGCATCTGAAGTCGTCTACGTGCTACTCCCTAAACCTATTTATGCCCGCTGACGAACTCAAGGACTTTGTTTTCGTGTTGCGTTGTTGTTAGTTTTTACTACCTGTACTCAAGCTTTTCTTTTTGCATTGTGTTTTTAGCATCGAGACGATGCTTTTTAATAAGCGGGACTGCAGTTTCCCTGCTAAGAACCTAATGTTATCACTCAGCGCAAGGCGCACCGCCATTATTTGGAACTTACTCGAATGTTGTCGCCGATGCTATTTGTTGTGCATGTTCTCGCCCACCCTTGTGTAATCCTATTGCGTGCGCGACACGAATTGTGTAGTACTTCCTTGAAGGCACGCGGGCACCAGCGATAGCGCTGGAGCCATCAACAAGTTATGTGTAGAGCCGACGCGCTGAACTAGCAGATCATATTTTCGAGCATAGCCGACTGTGCTTGCCGCGACTGTTGTGGTTTCAGTGGAATCTGTTTTAGGGCGCTGCTCTAAGGCCCCCGGCCCTGCGGCGAGTATGGACGTCGGCGTCGTGCCTCGGCCTCCCTCGTAACCGAGCGAACGAGTACAGTGAATGATGGAAGCGAACGCGGAGCGCAGCCTGAGATGAAAGACGGCGATAAGTAAGAGAATGCGAGGAGGAAAACGGATCAAGAGGATGCAGCGGAACCATGAGACTGAAAGCGGAAGAAAGTATGGTGAAGCGAGCGAAAGCGTCAGAAAAAAACGTAGTACCGAGCAAGGCGTGCACTGGGGTGACGATGGCTGCGAGATGGCGTTAGAGTAGAGCGTGCCGCCTGTACGGAAACAAAGCACTGCATGAGCGTTGGTCTGTCTGCGGTGGGTGCTGTGAATCAAGCCCACGCGTCGGCCACGCGCTCCCTCTCACGATCTCACGATTAGGGAGGTAGTTGGACCACACATCGCTCTGTTTGCAACGTCCCGACACGTCCCAGATTGTCCGCGACAGCCAATATATCTCGAAATGAAAACACGTATAGATCTGCACTCACATTTCGCAATAGGAAGTATCGTAATCATCGGTGAATTTCTTCTCGGCACAGGTACACCCAATGAAGGTTTAGGTTCGCGATTCAGTTTTGGCTACTGTGGTTTTTAGCATAACTACAAAAAAATTAAATTATGCGGTTTTACGTGCCGAAACCCCATTTGATTATAAGGCCCACAGTAGTTACAGAGACCGCAAATTTGGATTACCTATGGTTCTTTAACGTGCAGCTAAATTAAGTACACGGGTGTTTTCACGTTTCTCCCCCGTCGAAATGTGACCGCTGTCGCCGAACGTCACTACAACGTCACAATAACAAACGCTGGGGAGTTTTCCGGCACATCAACTATTCAATCTCCTAAAAAATTAAATATCTGCCTACAGTCATATACAGGTAGGTAGATAGGTAGATAGGCTTCCTTT
Organism: Dermacentor andersoni; assembly: GCF_023375885.2. Classification (NCBI taxonomy): domain Eukaryota; kingdom Metazoa; phylum Arthropoda; class Arachnida; order Ixodida; family Ixodidae; genus Dermacentor; species Dermacentor andersoni. The sequence continues at coordinate 36,922,478 of NC_092821.1, read as the reverse complement.
TCACCTCTAGCGAGCCTTTTCAGGAAAAAAAACATACGTGTGCCATGCTGCTGAGCGCAAAGGAGAACACGTCCGATGACACTTAGTCAGCCGCACGCACGGGATTTCAGAAAACAATCACAGTTGTATGGTAGGACGAGCCAGCTATGCATGGCAGATTGCAAAGGTGGCAGTTCTTATACGTTTTGGAAATATCAGGTGTCTTGTTACACAATACAAGAGCCAACTAGAATACCTGGCTTAATTTTGGCTAAACCCGTGTCTGTTATTTGTGTTCACTGCTATATCCGAAGCATTTTCCTGCATGTGGCACCGGCTCTATAGCACCGGTCCGTAAAATTCGGCAGTTCCGCCTATATTCTCCTAAGACCCGTTTAGAGCAACGGGATATAACCGGTTTTCAACTTAGTTTTTATTGTCTACTGATATGTTACGAAAGAGACAGGTCTTTTTGTTAACTTAGATACCATAGTTACATGACAAAAACCGCATGTCCATGCCCGTGGAAGACGTAATCATCTCCTCGTGTTTGTTTTGATAAAAACCGCATTTAGTTGCCTAGGCATAGAGAGGAAGATTATTGCCGTGTTGCTGCTGGATCCTGCATTTTCGCGTAATCGCGATGAATTGTAAACACACTTCAAGGGTGCTTTCATTCATATGTGACAATGCGGTGATCTTCATCGATGTAGTCTCAAATCTCTCGAAGGCAGGTGACTAGAATATAAGTAAACCACATCCGTAGAGTTCCCCATGCACCAAACTGTATTTCCGTGATGTATATCTTCATTTTGAATATATTGTTACGGGAAGGAAGAAGCGTGCGTCTATTTACAGATGGCTTTTAATGGCTGAGCCAACAAGCGTAGAGCAGCGATAATACGACACTCTTTTTCATCGTGTCCAAGGCCACCATGATCGTCCACCTTTTCCCACATTACCGACTGTGCCATCACCCCCGTCGCTAAAAGCACCTTATTGGGGCGGCTCATCGGTCTGAGAAAGGTAAGGTTTGAGACGACTGACGTGGATGATGTCAGGGAGAGGTGAAAGCACCGTGGCATCCAGCGGAGACATTTCATATGTGACAGGGGTCACCTGGCGAAGGATGCAGTAAGGGCCATAGTATCGCGAGAGGAATTTCTCCGAAAGACCAACACGCCTAGTTGGATACCAAACCAACACAAGGGCACCTTGTTCGTAATGCACGTCGTAATGGCACTGGTCGTAACGGCACTTCTGGCGTGTCTGTGAAGCGGAAAGACGAATGCGGGCAATCTGGCGTGCATGGGTCACTGTGGCTACGACATCCCGAGTGTACTCTGTCGGCGAGTCGAGGGTGGTCGAATGGAGAGTCTCGAAAGGCAAAGTCGGTTCACGGCCGAAGAGGAGATAGAAGGGTGAATAGACAGCTGTGCCGTAGCGCGAGCAATTGTAGGCGAACGTGACAAATGGTAGAGCAATGTCCCAGTCGCGATGATCGGAGGAAACATACAGTTAACGTGCAGTTCAGGCGTTCGGTATGACCGTTAGTTTGAGGATGGTAAGTGGTAGTAAGTTTGTGTTTAGTTGCTCATGATCGAAGTAGGTCGTCTATGACTTTGGAAAGAAAGTATCTGCCGCGATCGGTGAGAAGTTGACGAGGTGCACCGTGGTACAAGATAACGTTGTGAAGCAAGAAATCAGCGACGTCTGTAGCGCAGCTGGTTGGTAGGGCACTAGTAATGGCATAGCGAGTTGTATAGTCCGTAGCGACGGCAATCCACCAATTTCCGTCATTTGATAGAGGGGATCGTCAGAGAAGATCAACGCCAATGCGAAAAAAGGGTCGGCCGGTATATCCAAAAGCTGTAGCAGTCAGGCGGGATGCACAGCTGGTTTTTTCCGGTGTTGACACGACTCACACGTGGCAAACATAGCGCCGGACGGAGCGGTTGAGACGGGGCCAGAAAAACCGTCGCCAAATTGGGTCATAGGTCCGTGTAATGCCAAGGTGTCCAGCGGTGGGAACGTCGTGCAGTTGCTGCAGTACAATCTGTCGCAGATGAGACGGAATGACGGTTAGGAGCTTGGGCCCGTCAGGGTGCATGTTGCGGCGATACAGGATGCCATTTTGTATTAGGAACATGTAAAGGGATGGGTCAGACGGATGAGAGAGCAGGCGTTCGATGATGGGGCGTAACGCCTCATCGCATCATTGTTCAGCGCCAATGTCTTGCAAGGCAGAGAGCGAAAGAACGCAGTTAGGTGCGACATCCACTAAACCGTCCGGTACATCGACGGGATGACGAGACAGGCAGTCGGTGTCCTGCTGTAGACGACCCGACTTGTAGACCGCAGTGTACGTGTATTCCTGCAGCCGTAGGGCCCAGCGACCGAGGCGTCCAGTGGGATCCTTGAGGGAGGAAAGCCAACAAAGGGCGTGGTGGTTGGTTGTAATTGTAAATGGTGGACCATATATGTAGGGTCGGAACTTGCCCACCGCCCAAATGAGGGCGAGACACTCGCGCTCATGGGCGAAATTTTCCACAAACCTGCGGAAGTACGAGCAAAGGCCAATAAAGCTGCGAACATCTTTGGCACAAGTTGGTACGGAGAAATTCTGCACAGCATGAACTTTAGCGGGGTCGGGGCGAATGCTTGACGAATCGACGAGGTGTCCGAGCATGGTTATTTGGCGGTGACCGAAGTGGCACATCCAGTCATGATGACCAGGAAGTCGAAAGCTTCTACGAAGACGTGGAATCGGCGATGGGTAGAGTGAAAACAAAATACACTATACTGATGGGCGATTTCAATGCCAAGGTAGGCAAGAAGCATGCTGGAGACAAGGCAGTGGGGGAATATGGCATAGGCACTAGGAATAGCAGGGGGGAGGTATTAGTAGAGTTTGCAGAACAGAATAATATGAGGATAATGAATACCTTCTTCCGCAAGCGGAATAACCGAAAGTGGACATGGAGGAGCCCGAACGGCGAGACTAGAAATGAAATAGATTTCATACTCTGCGCTAACCCTGGCATCATACAAGATGTGGACGTGCTCGGTAAGGTGCGCTGCAGTGACCACAGGATGGTAAGAACTCGAATTAGCCTAGATCTGAGGAGGGAACGGTGGAAACTGGTACATAAGAAGCCGATCAATGAGTTAGCGCTAAGAGGGAAAATAGAGGAATTCCAGATCAAGCTACAGAACAGGTATTCGGCCTTAAGTCACGAAGAGGACCTTAGTGTTGAAGCAATGAACGACAATCTTGTGGGCATCATTAAGGAGTGTGCAATAGAAGTCGGTGGTAACTCGGTTAGACAGGATACCAGTAAGCTATCGCAGGAGACGAAAGATCTGATCAAGAAACGCCAATGTATGAAAGCCTCTAACCCTACAGCTAGAATAGAACTGGCAGAACTTTCGAAGTTAATCAACAAGCGTAAGACAGCTGACATAAGGAAGTATAACATGGATAGAATTGAACAAGCTCTCAGGAACGGAGGAAGCCTAAAGGCAGTGAAGAAGAAACTAGGAATTGGCAAGAATCAGATGTATGCGCTAAGAGACAAAGCCGGCAATATCATTACTAATATGGATGAGATAGTTCAAGTGGCTGAGGAGTTCTATAGAGATTTATACAGTACGAGTGGCACCCACGATGATAATGGAAGAGAGAATAATCTAGAGGAATTCGATGTCCCAGAAGTAACGCCGGAAGAAGTAAAGAAAGCCTTGGGAGCTATACAAAGGGGGAAGGCAGCTGGGGAGGATCAGGTAACAGCAGATTTGCTGAAGGATGGTGGGCAGATTGTTCTAGAAAAACTGGCCACCCTGTATACACAATGCCTCAAGACCTCGAGCGTACCGGAATCTTGGAAGAACGCTAACATAATCCTAATCCATAAGAAAGGCGACGCCAAAGACTTGAAAAATTATAGACCGATCAGCTTACTGTCCGTTGCCTACAAAGTATTTACTAAGGTAATTGCAAATAGAATCCGGAACACCTTAGACTTCCGTCAACCAAAGGACCAGGCAGGATTCCGTAAAGGCTACTCAACAATAGATCATATTCACACTATCAATCAGGTGATAGAGAAATGTGCGGAATATAACCAACCATTATATATAGCTTTCATTGATTACGAGAAAGCGTTTGATTCAGTCGAAACCTCAGCAGTCATGGAGGCATTGCGGAATCAGGGTGTAGACGAGCCGTATGTAAAAATACTGAAAGATATCTATAGCGGCTCCACAGCCACTGTACTCCTCCATAAAGAAAGCAACAAAATCCCAATAAAGAAAGGCGTCAGGCAGGGAGATACGATCTCTCCAATGCTATTCACAGCGTGTTTACAGGAGGTATTCAGAGACCTGGATTGGGAAGAATTGGGGATAAGAGTAAATGGCGAATACCTTAGTAACTTGCGCTTCGCTGATGATATTGCCTTGCTTAGTAACTCAGGGGACCAACTGCAATGCATGCTCACTGATCTGGAGAGGCAGAGCAGAAGGGTGGGACTAAAAATGAATCTGCAGAAAACTAAAGTAATGTTTAACAGTCTCGGAAGGGAACAGCAGTTTACGATAGGTAGCGAGGCACTGGAAGTGGTAAGAGAATACATCTACTTAGGACAGGTAGTGACTGCTGATCCAGATCATGAGAGTGAAATAATCAGAAGAATAAGAATGGGCTGGGGTGCGTTTGGCAGGCATTCGCAGATCATGAACAGCAGGTTGCCATTATCCCTCAAGAGAAAAGTGTATAACAGCTGTGTCTTACCAGTACTCACGTACGGGGCAGAAACCTGGAGGCTTACGAAAAGGGTTCTACTTAAATTGAGGACGACGCAACGAGCTATGGAAAGAAGAATGATAGGTGTAACGTTGAGGGATAAGAAAAGAGCAGATTGGGTGAGGGAACAAACGCGCGTTAATGACATCTTAGTTGAAATCAAGAAAAAGAAATGGGCATGGGCAGGACATGTAATGAGGAGGGAAGATAACCGATGGTCATTAAGGGTTACGGACTGGATTCCGAGGGAAGGGAAGCGTAGCAGGGGGCGACAGAAAGTTAGGTGGGCAGATGAGATTAGGAAGTTTGGAGGGTCAACATGGCCACAATTAGTACATGACCGGGGTAGTTGGAGAAGTATGGGAGAGGCCTTTGCCCTGCAGTGGGCGTAATCAGGCTGATGATGATGATGATGATGATGATGATGAAGTGGCACTAGGATGAGTTGAGCTGCAAGCCAGCGGTGCGAAAAACAGAAACAACAGATGACAGTCTTTCAAGATGAGTCGCAAAAGTTGAGAATACGATGACCTCATCCAAGTAGCACAAACAGATGGACCATTTCAAACCCCGCAAGAGCATGTCCATCATCCGTTCAAACGTTGCGGGGCATTGCACAGGCCAAAATGCATTACCCGGAACTGATATAGGCCATCTGGTGTGACGAATGCGGTCTTTTCACAGACAATTTCATCCACGGCAATTTGCCAATATCCAGAGCGAAGGTCTATAGATGAAAAATAAGTGGCACCGTGGAGACAATCTAGAGCATCGTCAATGCGGGGAAGTGGATATACATCTTTCTTGGTTATCGTGTTTAGATGACGATAGTCAACGCAGAATAACCAGCTGTTATCCTTCTTTTTGACGAGGACAGTAGGGGACGCCCACGGGCTGGAAGAGCGTTCAATAATCCCTTTGGCAAGCATCTTGTCAACCTCGCTCTGGATAACTTGTCGCTCAGAAGGCGACACCCGGTATGGGCGTCGGCGAACAGGTGCTGCATCGCCGGTATTTATACGATGCTTCACAACCGTAGTTTGACACAAAGGGCGATCAGGTCGCAAATGTCGGAGTAGGACTCGAGGAGGCCACGCAGCTTTGCGGCAAAGTTGGGTTGAGAGGTCCGGTGCAATCGTCTTTGTAAAGTCATGGGTCGGGGTTGATGCAGAAGGCACAGAATGAGCATTGGTCGAAGACGGCGCAACAGATAGAGCGGAAATTTGGCACTCGGAAATGTCGGATTGTCCGCAACCGAAACGATGGTATGCGGGAAGGACACATTGTGAGGAAGCAGGACTGAAGTCGTGGGAGTAAGGACATAGTATCCGTCAAGTACAGGTGGGCAGGCTAAGACAGGGATGCAGGTCGCTGCAAGAGATGGCAGGCGTATAAAATCCGCGGAACAAAGCTGAGTTGGAGCTTGAGCAGGAAGGTCAATGGGAACAGGTAGGGGTAGGTCAAGTTGTACAACGCCGGCGGCACAGTCAATCAGAGCTGAATGGGCGGCCAGAAAGTCGAGTCCGAGGATAACATTGTGAGGGCAAAGTTTGAGCACACTAAACAAAACGGACGTGTGGCGACCGGCGACACTGACACGAGCAGTACACATTCCAAGCACAGCCGGAGTTCCACCGTATGCGACCTGGAGCAGTCGAGTCGGAGCAGGAGTCAGTACTTTCTTCAAGCGCATTCGAAGCTCCGCACTCATGATGGAAATTTGGGCTCCAGTGTCGATGAGTGCTATAACGGCCAAATCATCCACGTCCACGTCCAGAAGGTCCCGATTAGAAGGCAGGGTCAGAAGAGGAATTTTAGGCCAGGGTTCTAGAGCAGCTTCACCTGCAGGAGCTGCCCCAGTTAGTTTCCCGTCGGAGAGCGCCGACGGTAAGCTGGGGGTGGAGAGCGACGTAGCTGGGGCGAACGGGAGCGGTGACGATGTGGTGATGGCGAGCGGCTGGTCGCGGTGGCTCGAGCATTGTCAGGAGCGTCTGCAACCTCGGTGGAGAGTGATGGCGGGCGAGGATTCAGTGGGGAGCGGCGGTAGGTGGGAAAGCTTGGTCGAGAGTGGGCTGGCCAGGAACTTCGACAGTGGGGAGAGATGTGGCCCACACGTCCACAGTAAAAGCAGACAGGTCAATCGTCATGTGTGCGCCATTCGGCCGGGTCGCGATAGCTAGGATATGGATCGTATTGGCTCCGGTGAACAGGGGCAGAGGCAGCAGACGAAGCAAAGTGAGGACGGCTAGCGGAGCAGATGGATGGAAGACCCACATTGGCAAGTTCTTGGCGAATTACCGACTGAATGAGAGACACAAGCGAGCGGGAATCGTCAAAGCACTGCGACACTGGCGTGGCAGGAGACGCTGCTTCGATTTCTCGCCGAACAATACGTACGACGTTCTCGCAGGAGGTGGGCTCACGCGGTGGACAAATGTCTTCGCGCATCGATGAAGCTGCGGTATGAGTTAGACGCCTAAACTGTTGAACTATGCGGCGACTCTTCCCGTCTTCAAAGCGGCGACATTCGTTAATGATCTCATTGACCGTTGTTATGTTCTTGTAAACAAGCAGGTTAAACGCGTCTTCCGCGATGCCTTTTAAAGCGTGGCTGACCTTCTCTGCCTCTGCCAGATTCTGCGGTTGTTCTATGTAGGCTGCGGTTGTTCCATGTAGACGGTCTCCTTCAGAATACAATTTAAGTATGCTGCCGTTATGTCCATCTGGTTGATCTTCCAATTCCTCTCAACTGCTATGGCCAGCAGTGCCCTGACGGATTTCAGCTTCACTACAGGAGAGAAAGTTTTCTTGTAATCGGTAGCTTTCACTTGTGAGCATCCGCATGCAACCGACCGTGCCTTGTATCGCTCTAAGTCACCATTTTCATCGTACTTCTTGCGGAACAACCTCTTGCATTTTACGACTTGTCTGTATTTCGGTCGCGGCACTAGCTCCCATGTATTCGAAGCTTCGAGGCTGTCCACTTCACTCTGCATAGCTGCTATTCATTCCTCCTCGTCTGGTGCAGATAAGCCTTCGTGTGGAGTTTCTGGATCTCTTTGGCTGTTTTTCCTGGCTATAAAGCAGCCGTGACATTCACTTTGACGTGATTTCTTGTTTGCTAGTCTTTACGACCGTCATAGTGCCTGTGTACCACAATCTGTCACGCTGTACAGTCACTGCGTAGCTCCTTTGTCCTGTGTAGTTGCCTCGTCTCCATCAGCTGATGAGCCAACATCGTCAGCATAGTTGCAATCAGTGTCATTGCGATCTGAACTACCAACATCATGTGGCTCGCTCAAGCTGTCTTCAACTGCTAACGTGATTGTGCAATAAGTGTCGCTATGAGTTTCAGTTTTGCTACTTGCAACTTGGGTCAGCTTGGATGGGAAAGACTCTTCTTCAAATGTAACGTCCTGGCATACAAAGAAGCGATCTTCCTTCTGGTTCTACAGCTTTCACCCCTTCACTCCTTCTGGGTAGCCGACCAGTATGCACTCTTCTGCTTTTGAGTCCAACTTGCTCCCTTTGCACCGTCTGTTTTGCACACTCTATGCTCTACACCCAGTGGTCCAGTTTTACTTCTCCCCCTTTCCACAGAGCTTCTGGTGACGCTCCTCCAACCGCCTTCGATGGACACTTGTTTCTGATGTGACTTGCAGTGACAACGGCGACAGCACAGAGCCTTTCGGTGACACCTGATCCGATGACAAAGCACCTCGTCATGTCAAGCAATGTTTGGTTCATTCTCTCTGCGATTCCATTCTGCTCAGACGTGGCAGGAATGATCAGCTGGTGCCTTATGCCATGCTTGGCCACGTACTCGTTAAACTCTTTGCTTGTGTACTCTCCTCCGTTGTCACTACGCAAGGTCTTCATCTTCGTGTTGTGCAGATTTTCCGCCATATGTCTGTATTTGTTAAACTTCTGAAGCACTTCGCTCTTGGCCTTCATGAGGTACACCATAGTATATCATTAGTAGTCCTCTGTGAAGGTTACAAAGTAACTGGAGCCCCCTTTGGTGGTTGGTGTGATCTTTCCAACCACATCTGAATGCACCAGCTACAGTGGAATCTTAGCGCGTGTTGTCTCACCCTTTGGTAAACCGCTTCGCCCTAGCTATCCCAGACATGTGTCACATTTGTCCTTCACGGGGTCTTCACTAACTCCACAGAGGCGTCAAACAGCATCCTGGTGAAGGTGGCCTAGTCGTCTGTGCCACAAAGCTGTGTCTTTTGTCTCTCCCATCTTCTTCGACATTATTCCTTCTTTAACAGAGTACAGTCTTCCTCCTCGAGTTGCCGTAAGGATCAGCTCACCGATGTTCTTTGCAACTTCGGCTTTGCCCCAGGCGAACGTCACGTGCAAACCTCGCTCTTCCATTCTTCCGACTGATAGTAGGTTGCCGTTGAAGTCGGGCACATAAAGGACACCTTCTAGCCTGATGTATGACCCACCGCACTCTTCAGATAGTTGAATCTGAACTCTTCCTTTCCTTATGACACTCACGGATTCTTTGTTTGCCGTTTCTACTCCTGACTCGCATGGCTTAAAGTGAGTGACCTTCGCCTTGTGCGATGTCATGTGATCTGTAGCACCGCTATCAAGATGCCACGCATGAGGAGGTGCTGTTATGACATCTTTTGCACATAAGGTCATCTGTGTTGCAATTTCTGCCTGTGATGAGTTTCTCTTCTTCTGGTCATCCCCTTCGTCTTGAAACTGGTCACAATATCTGGCTATATGACCAATTTTGCTACAAGCAAAGCATCGCACCTTCTTCTTTTGCACACTTGAGGTGCACTGACGAAACGTTTCGTTCTTATTGACAGTCAGTTGATGCTGCACCTTCTCATTGGGTTGCTTGCTTTCAGTCCTTAATCGAGCTTTAGTGATCAGGGCCCTTGTCTGCCTCTCTTCGTCACTTAACCGATCTTCCTCACGACGCAGCTTTTCTTCGATCAGCAGCCCTGTATTCTCTGCTTGAGTCATGAGGGTTTGTTCGTCTTGCTCCAAATTTAGAATGAGCGGTTCGTATGTGTCAGGAAGCCCCATTAGCATTACTAATGCAACCTCTCTGTCTGTAAATGTATAGCCTGCATTTGACAACATCCTATGCAGCAGCATCAATCTTTCTAGATAATCTTGCATTGAGTCGTCTCTCTTCATTTCTACGTTGAAAAGTCGCGCATCAGCTGGAGTATATGCAAGAGTCCAAACTTTGAGTGCATTTTCTGAAGCATATTCCAGGCTTATTTTGCACTTCTACAAGTACCGATGTCATCCAAGTAGTTGTCCTCGACCATAAGGAACAGAAAGTTCGGGCCTTGTTGTCAGTGTGCTTTTCTCGCTCGTTCATTTCTCTATTCGGGAATCCAGGGTCGATCGCTTCGCAGCATCCCTTCTGTACGAGAGCTGCTCTTGCCCTTATCTACCATGTGTAATAGTTATCTGATGAAAACTTCGGCAGTCTAAACTCGTGTAATGCCGACATGTTCGCTGATCCTCGAACGCAAGAGCGACAACGCACTTCTTGTTCGGAGCTGTTTCTCAATTAATGTAGGCGAAAATGATTTATCGGTCACTTCTTGCCTAAAAATTTACCCACTAACATCCACTGAAAAGATTTGTCAGTCACTTCTTCCTAACAGTTTTACCCTACTCACGTCGGACGTGTCTAAGCGTCTTTCGTACACATCCAACACAAAGCCTGCCGCAACACCGGAGTCACGTGACGGTCCGTCTTTCTTACTAAAGAATACTCACTTGTCACTTTTCTTCGCGGGCACACACCGCCTTGTTAGTCACTTCTTCCCGACAGTTTCACGATGTTCACGCCTGTCTAAACTTCTGAAGACATCGGGACGACGTAGCGGAGGCGGTGTAGCTTGACGTTTTCTGCTTCAACCTGGTCGCACTTTTCATCACTGAGCCAAGGCAATCCGTCTCATTTCTTCCAAAAAGTGGTCCGTGCGTCGTCCTGGGCCCATAACCTGTTGGTTTTGTTGAGTACGCAGGGTGACCAGATCTTTTGTGGTCGCGGATTGAGTGCATTTGGCACGAAGCCAACGAAATGACACACAACTGTCAAGCTGCCACTTTGTTTGATAGCACAGGGTAAAAAAACGAGAGAGAGAACACAAGAGTGGCTTTCAAAAAGGTGAAACGGCGACGGCGCACCAACGGATACATGGCGCCATCTCGTGACTGGACATTGCGCTACTGACATCCACGACATCCTCTGCGTGGCTGGTGTAAGTCTCGCCGGGCTGTTGAGCGCGCTGGCGTAGACGCTGTTCAGCACAGTTTTCCCAAGGCCGGGCGACCGACGACCGAAGACTTCCGCGAATGCTGTTTTGAAAGCGGACCAGGTTTGTAGTTGCCGCTCATGATTGTGGAACCAGAGGTTCGCAACTTCAGCAAGATAGATGACTGTACCTAGCTTCGTCGGGTCATGCCACTTGTGATCTCTGACGCGCTCGTAGGTACGGAGCCAATCTTCCACATCAATCTCACCTGATCCGCTAAAAACAGCTGGGTCCCGCTGCCGCTGGACGGCGCCGCACACGATAGCAGTGGAGGATGTCCCAAGCGGATTGGTAGGAGCCTCGTCCATGGTAGCGGCTGGATCAGATGTCAACGTTCGGCTGCGAAGTTCCAGGGTGAGGTCGGGGAGTGCAGCTCCTTCCACCAAGTGTAGTATGAGGATTTATTATGAAACAGTTGGCACAGACGAGGTTGCACCGGCAGTACAGGAACGCGCGCGCACAGCAGACACAAGAGCGTTTGCTTCATCCTCTTCTTTACTACACAGTGATTCCAGGAGTATGGCGAGCGCATTAAATGCGCAGTCGTGTAAGTTGCGTCAAACCGAGGTAGATTTCCTGGGACATCGATTTAGTCCTCCGGGACGTGAACCAGAGTCGGAAACCATAAATACTATTCTTCAGGTGCAGGTTCCGCGGAACCTCGCAGAATTAAAGTCGTACCTAGACATGGTACCATATTACCACAAGTATCTTCCCAACGCATATACGGCCATTGCGGCTCTATATCAACTGCCGCGCAAGGAAACTAACTAGGAGTAGGGTAGCAGTCCACAACGGGCGTTCTGCATGTTGAAGCGCCTCCTCAAGTCCGCTGATTTCCTGGCGCATTATGACTCACGCAAGGCTTTTGTCCTCAAATGCGATGCCGTTCTGGATGGGACCGGTGCAGTGCTTTCTCATGATGTCGTAGACGGGGTGCGTCGGCCCTTATGGTTTCATTCTTGGGGACTGATGGAAGCCGAGAAAAATCACTTACAGCTAGAGCATGAAGTCTACGCTGTAGTTTTCGGGGTCTCGAAATTCTGGCAATAGCTACTTGGTAACTCATCCACACTCTTGACTGAACATAAGGCACTGCAATGGCCACCTCCCGAAACCAGCGATGGGCCCTGCTGCTGAGTGCATACGCCTGCGTTATCGAACACCAACCCGGGAAGGAGAACGTTCTTGCAGATGTCGTCAGCCGAATTTGGACTTGCACAACGTCTCATTCAGAGACCCCACAAGAAACCGGCGATGGTGAGTATGGCTGGCTCACGGAAAACCTCAGTGAAGTTGTTATGTCCACGAAGCAACAGGCCGCTCTCACGTCGCACGATGAGGATTTAGCAAAGGTGCAAAAATAGGTGCGGGAAGCATGGTCAACAAACTTGGAGTCCGAGGACCTGCATTTACAGGCAAACTTCACCAGGAAGGCTGAGAAAACTTGGAGTAAGGTTTCTTTTTTTTTACTGGGGCTAACACGTAATCGTACCAAAAAGAGCAAGAGCGGCAGTGTTATGCCTGCTGTGTAATACCCATCAATGTATTTGCTCAATCAAGCGGCTGGGCCCCTCTCCGCTATGGTATCGCCGGATCGACAACAAGATTAACAACACGGTTAGGTCCTGTCCCAGTTGCTTACAAGCTGCACCTATACCTCCAAGAAATCCCCTGTCGCATGACTAGGAACGGTCGAGCGTTAGTCAAGGCTGTGTATCGACCTTAGTAAATGGATCAAAGCAGTATCCCAAAAAGCTCCACAAGGCACGCCACTGTAGAAGCACCGCGTGCCTTGTTCTGTACGCTGGAACTGCCGCAGAGGCTTCTATCTGATAATGACCCGCAATTAGCAAGTGCTGAACTTCAGAAGTTTATAGAGATGAACAACATACTACATCTCCGGTCAGCACCGTATCACACGAACTCCAACGGGCTCCTAAAATGGGCCGTGTGAGCAGTTGAGGATATTTTAGGAAGAATGTGCACGGGCCGTTGAAAGCAGGCTTGGAAAGGATTCTGCACAGGTACTGAAGGACGCTGCAGGCCGGATGCAGTACTTCAGTGAAGCTTTTTATAGGCTACGAGTTCCGTTATAAAAGGGACAAAGCAGTGGCGCCACTGGGACCTCTCGCCCAACATTCTCCACTTGACCGGTCCGCTCTGGGTGCATTGCAGCCGGGGGAACCAATCAGGGTAAAAAGCTTCAGGCAAGGCGAGCCATGGAACCAAGCCTGAATCCTGTGGTAGGACGGCGCGCGCCGATGGCCCATGGGTCGAGAAAATTCGTCGACACAGCGACCAGATCAAGCCACGAGTAGGAAAGCACGGGTCAAACAAAGGAGCCTGTGACCCTGAGCCCCAAGAAACGACCGCCAGCCCCCAAGTATTTGCCACACCAGGGCAAGGACCGGGCATAAGCGAGACCAGTGCTGCGCAGCGGTGTGCGTACGGCAGCCTCTTCTTCTGCCCTGCGCTGCACCCGCAGCCTAAAGATGGTGACGGCCGGGAATACATTGCGTGACGCGCGTAATGTACTGCAAATATGTACAGTTCACCTTGGTGGCGTGGCGTTCGCCCATATTTATTTTAAAAAAGGGAATTTTATTTTTTTACACGTCCTAAGACGAGCTCGTGTTCACGAGCATTTGCTGTCTTCAATAAGAAATGGACGCTAATTAATCGCGACCGGGGTGGTGTCATGGCTAGCAGACGTAACATCCGCTTGGAGGGAATTTTGTGCACGTGCACTATTCTGGCTGAGCTCGTCGGTTCGCGCCGTTATGAGGCACTGACCGGCCGGCCAGTCGATGCTGGCGTGGTACTGCGAATGCGAACTATAGTGTTCTACGCAGATGTGCAAGTTGGCTTTCATGCAGTGCGTTATCGACACTCACGGAAAAATCAGTGAGACATAGAAAGCTTCGCTTTAAAAACTCAGCTGCTTCCAGAGCAGAGCTGCTGCGGGAAAGGTTGGTTAGATGAGTTGACAGCTGCGGTGGTGCCGGAGCGTTAGTCATTAGCAAGGATTCCAGCTGCATAGGGGCGCGCTCACGCCACGCGCGCAACCTATCAGAACCGTTTCACTTCAGCCGGGTAGAGAAATGGCAGGAACGGATTTCGGGCGCACTGCGCCAGCTTCATTTCCGTTCAGTTCAGTCTAAAAAAAGAACGGATAGGATTGCCACGCGTTGTGTAGTCACCCGAGGCGCGGGCAGGTTCAATGAGCGGCAGCGAGTACTCGCACGTGAATGGGCTCGCCGTCGGCGCACCGACCCATTTGTTAGAGCCGCTCGAGCCCATGCAATCCGACAGCAAAAAAAAAAAAGGTCCCGAACTGAGGGAGCGGGTAGCCGAATGAATCCGGCACCATCACCTGTGAGTTAATTAACCGTGATGAAGGTCAGCTGCACGCAGGTCTAGCTTCGCTTACCCCAATTTTCTGGAAGAAGGGCAGGTCATTTTTGTCAACGGTGAACCTAATTTTCTAGGAAACCTTTATAGGTTTTCGTATTGCTCTTGTGACACCCTCAAGTGACTTACAATGTGTCCCTTCATATACCAACAAATTCGGCGGTACCCATATCATGATGACTGCCGACGGTAATGCTTTTAGCATTGAATAAATAGAACTGCACTGAGTATTGCAGCCGTCGAAAGCAGTGAAGTATGAGGCGCGCACTGTAGTGGAATTCCTCTTTCGCGTTTCCCTAAGAACACTCGGCGGCACTTAGTGCCACGACTGCGAAGCTTGCCTGTGGCCTCCGGAGTGCACGGCACGCCAATGTGTGAGAAAGCTGAGAAATGTGTCATGCAGAAAACCGCGCTCCTACCCGGTACTTCTTCATAGACACGCAGCGTCATTTAGGGACACTGTCGAGAAGTTTGTGCGTAGCCTTCTAGCCCAGAAGCGTGGCGCGCCGATGCTTGCGAACGCTAAGAAATTGTTTCCTTGCTCGCTGCACACTCACTTGCACATACTCTTTTTCCAAACTCTACAAGATTTATAGAAGAGGGGTTCATACTCATTTCATTCATGGCGCTTCTCGCGAAAGCGTTGTCGTGAAAGGTGTTCATGGAAAAGCCGCACGTACTTAGTGCAATGGTGACGTTGCGTGATAGTGCGTCGCGTTACTGTACTTGAGGAACCTTTGAAAAATGGGTTCGATTCCTCTCAGCGTCTGAGAAATTTAAGGCATATTTTTCGTCAGTGTTGTCTGGTACCTTCCCTGTGGCACGTATATACACTTTAAAAAAATGCGTTCTTTTACGGCAGGTATGCCGCACAATATGCCAAATCTATACCATAAATTAGAACGCCACCGCTGTTAAAAAGCTTCGAGAGCATGGCGAGTGACCAAGAGAGAGGAGGTTAGAGAGAAAAAGGGCGAGCTGCGCTGATGCTCATTGGCACGCCGGCCGTTCGCGGCGCCCGAAACGCGCATGCGCTAAGGCATTAGCGCGTGCTGTAGAAGACAAGACGCACGCCACGGCATCTTCGGCCGTCCCAGCGCCGCGGTTTTAGACTGGAGTGGAAAGCGTACAAGTGCACACAAAAAAGAACGGTCGGTGGCCTTGTAAGTGCAGGTAGGTCGAGTCATTATGCACTGGACATTGATGTTCTGCGAAGCGTCTGCGATCTTGTTTGAGTGTTGAGCTAGTGGTTGATACTTGCAGAGTCCGTGGTGTCGCCTGCGGAGCGCTTCCGCGCCACTCTTCGGCTTCGGCATGTTTTCTTTCTGCCGCTTTTGATTAAAGCGGGTTTGGTACGTACACTGACATGCGCACGCGGTAGTGCTGTTGCGCATCGTTCCCAACAAGTCTGAGCGCTACACGTGATGCAGTGCTATTCGTCACTTTTGCATGCTTTCTTGCATCCGCTGCCGCCTTTGTTTGCAGTGAGCGTTGTGGCCTTATTCGCAGGTCGCGACGCGGCGGCGGCGGTGGTGGCAATCCCATTTGGGAAGACGAGGTGGTTCACGTTGCGGCTTACTCAAGTCTGTTTCTGTTCCCTGCCCGTGACCGCAGGAAGTCTGGACGTTCTCTCTTTGGTGTGCTCGCATGCTACGGACTATGTGCGACGCGTTTGCAGCCATGTCTCGTTGTAAAACAGGTTGATTTTGGCGATGCATGCAAATAACTTTAGCGTGTTTTCCCGCGCTTCGGTTGCTAGTTGATGCATTTCATTGATGTTAGCGCAGTGGTTGCAAGGTGGCGTGTATTTTCTGTATGCTCTGTTTTGTTCGGAACGGTAAATTGTAAATTAATTCGATTTCATTTCCTCGCCTTTGGTTGCTTTCGTGTGTATTTCGCGCGCGCTCCAGAGACACTGTGCATGCGTTCTTGTCACATTGGCCTAAATACAGTGCGGGAAATTTGAACGCTTTTTTGTAACAGCAAGGTTATGATATACTGAAACGCGAGCACGAAAACATGCGCATGAACATAAATTGCAGGATTTCAGCTGACACAAAAGAAAAGGCATCCTTTGAATCTGCTTGCTAAGAATGGTGTTTGCTTCTCGTGCTTATCTATGAGTCGTAGATTTATTATATTAAAAGATTGTGTAATTAGCGTGTTGGTGTTACTATTGTCGCGTTCACGTTTCATTTTATCTTGACTCTAGATAAGCAGCACTATGTTTTCATGCAACAATAGGGAATTTACGTCGGAGATACTTGTGGGATACTGTCGTCCTTTTTTAGAAGCAAGCTTCTGTTCTCGAACAATTCCTTCTGTACATGTTTGTTGCTCTCACCAGTTCATGACATCCGCCGCGCTGAGATGTCACATTCTCCGGAAGCATCCAAGCACGTCACCATTGAGCAGGCCAAGCCTAGAGCTTCGGGGTGACTTCCTTTTGCTTTGTAATGCAGCGGGTAGCGTAAAGGATTTTCAAAACAGGGCTACCTTATTGAAACATCTATATCAACATTTAAGGTCTCGAGCTGCTGTTCAGTGGCCCTTCGGAAGATGTGGGAAGTTATTCCATACAACGTCTTCCTTATCATGTCACTTATCAAGAAATCATGGTAGCAAAGCAAAGGCCAACGAACAAGTTTTCTTGGTTCCGCCTAATGAAAGTGAAGGCCCCGAGGGTGTTACCTCCGTTCATGATACCGGGGAATTTATGAAGACTGCAGGGCCTAGCGGTGAGCCAGCATATCTGGAACTGAGACACTGTACCGAGCATGAACTCGCTCTATTTTATCTTAAACTTAAAGTGAAGCTGATGGTCCCTTCTAGCACAGTGCATGTAATAGCTGAGAGCATCCTCCGTGTTCACAATATAAATCGGCAAAGTACCTTGTTAATGTTGCGCGAACAGTTGAAAAAGAAAATGGCCAGGAGGGATGCGTTAGAAAGTGCGAGAGAAGTTGACACAGAAAATATCTTTAAGCCCCATGTTCGTTATTCAGCATTGAGTGTAAGCGAATAGCCTACTTTAAAGGAAAACTTGCATATGTTGCACAAAAAATGTCAGGCTTGGTCGTGACAAATACCAGAGGGGGAGAAGTTTTCAATACATTCCGATCTTGGAGACTTTAGCAAAGCTATTGACCTGCAAAGAAGTAGCACAGTGTTTGCACGACGCACAGGATCCAGGAGCTGGAGGGGAGTTGGCGGATATAACTGATGAACTAATTTGCAAGAGATTTCGCACCTCTGAAAATGCTGTATCAGGATGTCTTCGAGGTAACCCACCCACTTTACTCTGCCCGAAAAAAAACACAAGCTTGTAGGGGTGTACTAAACCCTCGCCAACTTCAGTATTTACAATTGCTCAAGCAGAGATCCCAATCAATTAGCGCTTTTGTGTCTGGAATTCGATCTCAAGCACGTTGCTCAGGAGAAAATTTTTGGACCGTTGCTGAACCATCTTGTAGCACTGGAAAAGGATGGAATTCACCTTGGTGGCAGTGGTGTCAAAGGAACAGTAATAGCAATACTGGGTGACAGTGTGGGATCGCACTTCACTGGCGGCTTTCAAGTAAACTTTAGCTTGTCTAACTACTTCTGCCGCTACTGCCTAATCACACGTCTAGAATTTTTAGACAAGCTTTACTTACCTGGGGAGAAAAGAACACCTGCTAACTATAACCATGCTGTTTCTCAGGCTGAGAACAGTGGGTTGCCTTTCGAAGGTGTGAAGCGGGCTAGTATTTTTAACAAGCTCGAACATTTCCATGTTTGTAACCCAGGCCTTGCACCCTGCATTGGTCACGATCTTTTTGAAGGCGTAGTTTCTTATGACATGTTGCTGTTTCTAAAGTAACTTGCTGAAAACAAACGCTGGCTTACTTTGAGTGCCTCAACTACCATATGATGTATTTCAAATACAAAGGAGCATATGCACACCCTGTGAAGTGAACGCACGCAGCAATAAGTTAGGTGGCGAAGCTGTCAGAACATGGGTCTTGTTTCATCTACTGCCTGCCACAATTGGCCATAAGATTCAAAACGTCAATGATCCAGTGTGGAGATAGTATTTGAACTTGAGGAAAATAGTAGAAATTGTGTGTGCACCTGTAATCACAGAAGGGGAATCAGCGTACTTGAGTATTATTATTCGGGAGTACTTGGTGGACAAATGGAAACTGTTTCCTTCGAAACCCTTGAAGCCAGAGCACCACTACATTCTTCACTGTGCAAGCACGCAGGCTCATTTTGGACCCTTCATAAATGTGTGGACCTTCAGATTTGAGAGTAAGCACTCCTTCTTCAAAAAATGTGTGCGATCCTCAAAGAATGTTAAAGCGGTTGCTAAAACCCTTGCAAAGAAACACCAACTGCTGCAAGCATTCTTGCATAGGGAAACATCTTTTGGACCAGATGTCTCTTTCAAATCTGCTCCTCCATTTTGTGCTCGAGACTATAGTGCCAATGTTGAGGCTTCCCTTGCTCAGTTCAACCTGGAGTCTGGTACTTCTGTAGAAAGTCGGTCAATTGTGTGGAAGGGCATGGACTACGCCGTTGGCGATTTTGCAGCATTGAATTTATGCAGTGAGCTGTGCTTCGAGGAAATCTCCCTTTTTGTCATGAAAAAAAGAGCTGGCGTTTTTGTTTCTGTCAAGGTGTTTGAAGCCAACTTCTCGCCGCATCTTCGTTACTATGCGCTGCGAGAGACAAACACTTGCAGTGCATTACCCATGAGTGACTTTGCTGACTACTCCCCACTGCCTGCATATATTATCCGCGCACAGAAAGTCATCGTGTTGAAGCACATGATTCATGGTCACCATGGAGGCAGTGCATCTGCAAGTCGCGAATGCTCTACCGAACTTGAGTGCTGAAGTTCTACAGAACATCATGAGCAAGCTGTTGGACCTCGGTGTAGAGTCGTGTGGTGACCTTAGCTTGCTGACTGAACAAGATTTGTCTGACGTGATGAAACCTATACAAGCACGGAAGCTCATCACCTACTTCAAAAGTAAAAGTAAGTCAAATAAATTTTGTTTATTTCCGCATCGTAAAGGTAGTATTGAAATATTATAGTAAAAATTGCAGACTGGTTTATTTGGCTCACCTAGGGCATGCATGCAGTTCAATTGTACTGTTATCTGGAAATACCTACAGTAGTGAACCGTCTCTTTATTGATACGTTGATTGAAGTAAATGTATGTAATACTCTCCGTCGCATGTTGGTGCGAAGGGTTTTCGTTTGCTGAAGATGCGGGCTTTCACACCTTTTACAGAACATTGTGCACTGAGATCATAAAGTGCCCATAAAGTTGATGAGTTTCTGCGGTGGAGCAGGAGCTGTGGCGTTCTACTATTCATCCGGAGTTTGTAGGTTTGGTTCTCAAGGACTGTCAATCTGATGCAGCGAAATACGAGAATATTCGTGTCCGCAATATATCGATACACGTTGAAGAAACTTAGTAGGTCTATGTTAATCTGCAGCCCATCGCTACAGTGTGTATCATCATCTGTGCTGTTCCGGTGTGCATTTTACTTTCTTTACGATAAATCTTTCTAAACAGTTCGGCATATCAAGAACTTACCTATATTTCGCAATTTCAGTCTCAACTAGAATAAATTTTAATGAAATTGTGCTTCAGTTTTAATGTCTGGTTTATTCTTTTCACAGGCACTGTGGATTAAGCTGAAAGAGATGACAGTGAGCCTGCAACACCGTCGAGAGCACATGGCGGGCCGGAACAAGTTAAACACAAGGCTATTCTTTCCTGAATACCAACTGGGTAGAATCGTTCGAGATACCTTGGGACAGCATGCCAAAAACCCTGCTGGAGGTTTTGCAGAAAAGTAAGCGTCCGACACTAAGACACCGTAGGAAGATGGTTCGAGTAATCATAGACAGTGTCAAGAAGGCCTGCCCAAAACATCTACGGAAACACATAGCCGTTGTTGCCAGGAAGGTCGTCGAACTGCACCCTTCTTCGTTCAAACATGCCTTCGATAGCACTGTAATTGGAACTGGCTATGGCTCTTTGCTTAGCCAACTCGTGTGCCGGCTTGAAATTGTAAACAAGGAGGATAGCAAGAAGCAAGAGTTCGTGAGATGCGGTGCGCTAAAAGAAGGTCAAGTTGCACACCATACCAAGAACAAGAAACGTTGACAAAGGATGACGCGGAAATGCGAGTGGAGCAGGAAGCACTACAAACGATGTTTAGGACTTACTCGTCATACACTGAAGACGTACATGGGCTAATGACATCAACCCAGCGGCTTCAACAACTGAACATCAAGCTGGGCACTTCTGTTTTGGAGCTGAAGAAAGCTGGGCCATTTTTGTTTATGCCCTGCGGGCTCAAGAGTCACTTCGAAGTTCTTCTTGGTATAAATGTCGCAGAAACATTGGATCTTTCGTTCCGAAACAAGAAAATGGTGATCCTAGACTTCTTCTACAAGGAAAAATATGACAAACCAAACATCCTTAGTGCGTGCAGAGAAGCGCCTTGTTCAATGAAGGAATAAGCTGAATTCCTTCTCATTGTGTTGCTCACAATGGCATGGTTTGGAAAAGAGCGAGATGAACTTATGTAGAGTAAAGAAGTATGTTTGCCCACAAAATTAATACGTGTGGTGGCCAGCTCACTAAATATCCTGACTTCCATCCCATGGGTGCAACATTTATATTCCATCCATTTTGTCTCTTTCCAGGACCACTTCAGCTCAGAGAAGGTAGAAAGGTACCCGAACGCTCCACTCTCTCCCTGCATAATCGCAGCAGGTATGCGTATTCGAACTATATTTGGCATTGCCTTGACTATAAATGGTGCCAAAGAGCTTCAATTTATATTGGACAAGTTGTGATGTAGCAGCCGTATAGCGCAGAGTGTTTTGATGATTTACCTTAAGTAATTGCATGAGGTACTTGCAGTTATGGACTGTCCTATTACACTCCCATGCTGCAGAAAGCAGGCAGTAGTGATGATTGCGTTGTTGTACAGGCCTCTTTATTTACGGAACTACAGACTATTGAAATTTGGTGTTTACCGTCTGGTTATTGAGACAAGAAGTCAATATAATGGGAAATGAACGTTAAGACGGTGTAATAAACAAAAATATGTAACTTTTTATTTCTCTGTCTTACGCCAAGTATCGCTAGTTTTTGTTTAGGGCTGACGCATTTTTGGAAATATCCAAAGCAAGCACCTAGTTCGAAATATTTTTCTGGATATGTTGGTGCCAAGTACATTAGCATTTCATATGGTTCTACAACTCAGTCCTCCAAGTCATGGAAGGGTTTACAAACCAATATAGAATGTTAGTATACTTGAAGCCGATACATTAGGACAAGTGTCTTCTCCTGAATTGAAGAGAGAGTGTCTCTCTCTTGAATGTTAGAAATATTGACTTGCAATAAACATACACTGGCACCATTTCTATAATTTCCACATAAGCCATGAAACCTGTACTTAAAAATATAACTAATGACTTTCTGTGAATATCATATCGGGCCAGTATGTTAATGTGTCATTATGTTAACGACAGAGCTAACTACTCAACTGCGAAAATTAAAATTTAGTACGCAGTTTTCTCAGAACAGTTCAACAAAAAAATAGACACAATAATTGGTAGTATTCCGTTTAAGCTGTCATTTTCGTAAGCGCCATGTAGGGAAGTATCAGCATGTTATATCGTCAGTTTGACTGAGAACAACTGAAAGAATATACATTTCATTACTGAGCAAAAAGAAATGCAAAAAAAAAGACTTTCCAGAATTTCAGTTTTAATGTTCTTCCATATATTTTATATACCAGTTCCATGGGTTACGGAGTCAGCCAACTACATGGAAATATCATCCTTAATATTCAGTTCATTTTCTGGTTGCTTACTGTTATTCAGTATGCTGCCAGAGCGCCAGTATCTGAATTTTTATGTGCCTGCAATCTTCACCACAAGTAACTATAACAATGGCTCGTAAATTGCTAATTATGCATATGAGTCATAGTCAAGTTCAAAAGCACAGATATACAGGAATGGTTAAAAGATATTGTCAAGTTTGTCGCAAATTTATGTCTCCAAATGGGTATGCGCGTGGTACACAGGGCCGGATTAAGAAAAACTGGGGCACTGGGCTGATGCGCATGCAGGCCCCCTTTTTCTATACTGATCCCCTGGCGCCTGCTACGCTACTGGAAATATGTCATGTTTCATTTTAATTCCACCAAATTAAAAATAACGAAGTGCGATCAACGCGATTATTATTATTGTCATTATTATAAGGAAAACAACAAAACTTGGTTGAAACGCGTGTTGTTGTAAACACCAACACGTATGTTCACTTTGTGATTAATTGCATTATGTTTTCAGCAAAAGCTAGGCTTTAAAGAAAAGTTTAATGCACTCAAGACGAACAAGAAAGCAGAAAAGACATTGCAGCTCAGATGTCCATTCCTTCTGAAGCTAGGCTTTGTATGCATAACTAAGTTTAATGCCGTGAGGAGACGCATGGTTGTATCCAGAACATTCTTTATTAAAATTCAAGCATCAGACTGCAGTAGTCGTTATACACGTTACTCTATAAATATTCAATAGATATATACAATACTTAAGGCAATACAAACACCATAAGAATGCACTAGAATACAGGTGAAAATTACCAACTGTAATTAAAAAACATTATTTCAAAATATTTTCGTTAAACGTAAGACAAGCAAGGACGACACCCAATAACCGTGGCACTATCAAAAACAACAAAAGTACAGTTCTTTATAAGCACGCTAAATATCACAAGATGAACAAACAAGAGACGAACAACGAAGGTTTGCATATCTTGAATTACACTGCTCAGCGTTTCATTGGCAACGTTGAGGCTGGGAGTCGATACAATGAACTTATTGGAACTATTCATGTGTAGTGCAAACAGTCCTCTTTTAAAATGTCATCTTTCGCGCCTTCGCTTTGGCGAAATCAGATATAGCTGTTCGAAGGATAAATCGTGGAGGAGGCCACTTTCAATAGATATGATAGCAAGCGAGTTCACTTTGTTGTCAAGGAGGCTCGAACGAAGGCGATTTTTATCAGCGACAACTTGGAAAACGATCGTTCGGCGTCACGGGTGCTTACTCAAAACGATGCGCTTGCCCTCTTCCTGATAACACTGATTGGTACCTTAGCGTGCGTGCTCTTTCTTCGAAGGTATCAAAGAGAGGTCGCAAACAATTAACAAAGCCTTCTAGAGAGCTCAGCAGGTCTACAGCAGTTGAAATGTCTAGGCGTGGTTCTGAAGTACTACGCTAGTTTTGTCAAAGCGCTCCAAGATTTCATTCCAGAAAATCACCATGAATGCAGTCTCTTGTTTTGTCATTTTCTTGAAGAGAGAGTGCGCTTTGTTCGTGGTGTCACCGTTTTCTTCCTCGTTCTTTGGTATAGCTTCAAGGCGACACAAGACTGCATTGAAATTTTTCAGAATGGTCTTTCATGATTCAGCGTGTCTTGACCACCTGGTCTCAGAGAGACGTTTCAAAACAAGCTGCTAGCCAGTTCCGCCCGTGCTGTCCAAACGATACCTCCATCGCCTAGGTGAGGCAGCAAAGCACACATAGAGTCGCTGAATTACAGTGAAAAATTTGACTGCCTCAAGGCAACTGTCAACGCTACACGCGCCAACTAAGTTCAGTGAATGACCAGCACACGGGACGTAGACTGCCAATTCGTTCAGGTGTTTGATTTGAGCTTGCAGTCCTTTGTATTTTCCTGACATATTACTCGCATTATCATAAGCTCGGCCTCTACAATCATCAATTGAGATGTCATTGGTCGTCAAGAGGGACATCACGGTATCGTAAAGATACAAGCCGGTATGCGATTCAATTGGAACAAATCCAAGAAAGCGTTCGTACACTTTCCCATGTAAACAATATCGTAATACAACTGACAGCTGATACACGTGAGTAAGGTCTGGAGTCGAATCAACAATTAAAGAGAAGTAGTTTGTGCGTTTCACTTCGTCAACGAGACCTTCCTTGACAGCCTTTGCCATACGCTCGATAAATTCATCACAAATTGTTTTTGACAGATACGATATAGGTGCCCTTTTCTTTCATTCCCGTAGCGTTTGATGTGCTCCTCCGGAAAGTGATCAAACTTGGCAATGGCCTCAAGCAGTCCCATATAATTGCCATTTCTCGGTGAACCAGAAATCTCCTCACTGCCCCTGAACGCTAGGTTGCGCTCAGCTAGAAGTTTAACTACAACGACTATGCGCTTCAACACCTCGGTCCAGTAAGCTGTCTCAGTGACAAGATGCTTAACCAGCTCCTTGTCAATTGTGCTGCTCGAGTTAGAGCGGGGGAGCCATGCTGCCACGTAGTTCCGGTGCTCGACGCTATTTTCATGTGCGCAAACCTTTTCTTCTGCTCTTTTCCAATCAGAGAAGCCATGCGGGGTGAAAGCACTGGGGTTGCTTGAAATCGAAATTAGTTTGCACATGAAACAGTAAACGCAATTTTTGTACTCCGATTACATTAACCAGTATCGCTCGTACGCCTCCCCATTTAAAGCCCTTCGCACGAACAGATGAGGTGACATAGCATTTCTGAGTTTTGTATTGCCTTTCGGAATACGCAAAATTTTCTGCCCGATTTTGAAAATACAATGGCCCTCTCTCAAGACATACACTCCGAAAGCTGTTAGTAATAACGTTCGGCCACTTAGCAGGGTCACTTCGGAGAATCTCGCAACGTACCTGTTTCTGCGTGGGTGTCTGTAGTTCTCTGTTGCCGCAACGAGAAGCCGTCTCATTCGTCCTCTCGAGGCGCACTTTGTGGTTGGGAACATGATTATTTGAAGCCAGACTAACAGGAAACAAGAGAGACGGTTCTTGGAGTGTTGTTTCCTGGCGCTCGTCAGTAGAAAGAGGCTCATCGGGGAGGTTTGGCACCTTTTGATCAGCAGTAGTAGAAATCGGGCGCGGCGGACCGGGCACCTGGAGCTCTGTGGCAGGGGCCCGGCCGAGTAGCATAGACGTTGCTGACTCAGGAACAGGACAGGGCTCGGTTAGTGTCGGTTGCTCAGAAATATGGACGACCGAGATTCGCACCGTTTTCACAGGATCCAGACACCCAAGATGAGTCAAACCTTGCTTCTTGCCAGAAAACCGTGGTGATGGATTCGGCAAGTCCTCCATAGAAACACAGTTGGTACTATTGGGAGTTTCACATGGACTCTGGGTAGAGCGATCGTGCTGCTCCACGGAATCTGCATTCAGTAGGTAGTTTGTCATTGGTAGCTTCTTTTCATGCCCTTCTCATTCTATCTTCGCCTTTCGTTTGGACGTACCACTTTGATGCTTCCGACCGAGCATTTTCGCACCGGGCACTTCGTCAGTCCGACACTACCGCAGGTGTCCAACGGTGGCTGTCCCTATGACTGGTGCACGCTGCCTGGATGATCCTTGGCTGGCCGAGAGTGGTGCATCCCCCGGGAGCTCCTCAGTGGGCGAGCTTATGCAAGCTTAACCGGTGGCTCGGGGCTGAATCGCAGCCCGCGATCAACTTCCTTTTATAGACGCGCGCTGCGTCTGTCTGTTATTAAAGCAAGAGCGGGCGTTCACATACGCATAGAGTTCCTCGTACAAACTCACTCCTCTCGTTCCGGTCGCGTCTTCCTATTGGCTAGGAGCAATCGTCTGTTCTGGGAGGTTCTCGATTTTTATTTCGCCCCATCGACGCCGAGCGCGAGAACGAAGGGGAGAGGGCGACTCCTAGCACGGGCGAAGTTACGCGCTTTCTGTCGCCTCTGAGTCATCTTTTTCTACTTCTTTTTGGAAAGTTCGAAGGCCAGTCTGAACTACTTTTTTCCGTCGAGCGCGCGCGAGTGTGCGCAGCCACTACGCAGGAATGGGCCCTTGAGACAGGCCGTTGTGTCCAGCTCTCCAACTTCCCCCTTCACTCTTCCACAACCCTAGCCTGAACAGTGAACATTCCATGCCACACGGCACGCGGACCAAAGCACGTGTGGCGTCTTCTTTCCTTTCCTGCCTAGACTCTGCCATCAGACTCATCATCATCTGCTATCGGACTCATCCTACCCCGCCCAAATTACCATCACGGTAAAGAAAAGGCGAATGGGATGCACTGTTGGGTACTGCAGCACATCCTTTCTATAAGAAGGACAGCGGCGGAACTATTTGAGAGGTGAAGGGTGGCGTGGTGGTGACGAGGGGCAAGAGAGATTTAGGTCCTCATCCCACATTACATGTTTTAGGTGTTTCATCCTTGTCCCTCCTCTCCAGACAGCACTGGACAGACGGACTGACAGGAAACCACGAAAACTGTTCCAAGCAAATGCACCTCGCTTCAAAACAAAGAAAGCCCCGTCGAGGTGGCGGGGGATTCCTGTTTTGGCAGCTCGACAAGCCCTCCCCAAATGATAGGGCTAAACGCATGCATGCTGGGCCCCGTCGTCTCGATCAGGTTTTCTCGCTTCATACATG
Organism: Dermacentor andersoni; assembly: GCF_023375885.2. Taxonomy (NCBI): domain Eukaryota; kingdom Metazoa; phylum Arthropoda; class Arachnida; order Ixodida; family Ixodidae; genus Dermacentor; species Dermacentor andersoni. Next base: position 36,895,479 of record NC_092821.1, on the reverse strand, counting down.
TCCCTCGAGGTTCCGTTGCCCATGGTTCCTTATACTAAGCAGGTTAGAATAAATGGGCCCTTTTCCTACTGCCCCAGATGAAGCCCCCTTAGACCCCTTAATCCAGCGCTGATGGTATACGCTCTTTTTGTTCGAGCATGCTTATAGTACCACTTCTATTTATTTAAATACTCTTTATAAATTTCCCAATACAGTTTTCAAAAGCTATTTAATAGTGTCTTTCCTGCAACAATATTTTGTGGATCAAAGAAAGCTAAAAGCCTGCTGGTTTAGGAATAAGTGGCAGACGACACCCAGTGAAAATTAGAAAGTGCCCTAGAACGTAATTTTTGGAGTGTATATACTTTGCATACTACTGGTACAAAACAGTTGATGCAGCAGTCAGCCCTATCATGTAAAAGTGGCAAGTACTGTTGTTCTCATTTTTTTAGGTGATGACATCTGGATTCCTGAAGAGTACCTACTGCATGTTGATAGCCATGTTGTGGCAGCAAGAAAGACCTTCAAGCAAGCGTTCTGCATGCTGTTTGCAGCTTACTTCTGCTTCCACATTTGTTATACAGATAAAGCGTCATGCACACTTGAATTCATACAAAGGTATATTTTATTTTATCTTTACGCTTGTATTTGTTTTGCATCATGCGTAATAACACCACATATTATACTGGCGTTAAGAGAACGAAACTACAAGCACCTTTAGCAGCACTGTGGATATTTTAAAATAAGTGTCCTAGCTTGATACCAGAAATTGAAGTTAGTTGGCAGCAGGAACCGGCAGACATTGCTTCTGTGTAATCGAAAATAACACTGGACTATTTGAAACTTAGGCCTCCACTCTTTCAGCTTCACAGTACACGTCTGCAAAGCTGAAAATGTTGAGGCGTAAGTTTTAAATTAAAGTAAGGTAATGCGTTCCGGTTCCTGCTGCGAGCTGCCATCAATTATTGTTGTTAATCAGAAGGTCCCGCTGCTGCCATATTTATAGCCGCGAGATGTATATTCAGTTTGCAAGCCCCCAAGGTAATATGCAGGTCTAAAATGTGTTCAGGTAAAATGTGTTCACATTAAACAATAAAGGAACTTGAGAAATTTATTGCATCTAAAAGCAAAACGATCTGTGACTTTTTATAACATGAAAGTCAGTCAGACCAACCTGGTGCACCTTACACCAGATGCAACTGTATGATAAAAGTCAAAAGTCAGATTTCCCGGGTGTTAGGCGGTGAAACGGTCCACGAAAATCAGGGACAAGACGAGAAGTACGCAGCAGGTTTTGTCGGTTACTAGATTTTTTTGCGATGTTTGTTTCCTATTCCACTTGCTCATGAAACACCTTGTCCAACTTCGAATCCTTTCGTAGGCCGGTGTTCTTTCAAACCAAAAAATCGTAATGTTTGTATGTCATATGTGTGAAATCAGCCTGAGCTGTGGCATTCAAAATAATTCGAGGTTATCCAAGTCATTTCTTTATTGCCCTCATATATAGGCTTCATTGCAATTATGTCTGCCTTATCTTTTTTTTTTTGGGGGGGGGGGGGCATTTGGGGCACTTTTGGCATTAACCCAGACCGTGGAAGGAAGGGGAAAAAAGGAAATGTTGCAGTCAGCAAGAAAGTTCTTGTCTTGGTGCAGCGCATTACTGGGTGTGAATGAAACATCTAGGTAAGTCTGCCACATATACCTTCTCATCTGTTTTATGTGCTAACGTTGGAAATATGTCAAAAGTCATTCTACCTATCATAAAAGGCAAACCACTATTTTTTCTAGAGTATTCACATTCAATGTAAGGATCTCTTTATAGCATGTGGAAGATCACTGAGTCATTGTTATTATTTTGCCTCACAGCATGATCTAGTTGACCACACGCAGGGATTCTTTTTCATCTGCCAAGCAGCTAGAACCTTGCAATGCCAACTAAAGAAATGGTTCCCTTTCGCTAAGTCATCTATACAAGAAATTATTTTAAAGCCACGTAAAGTGCAGTAAAGTGTATTGAAGTATTTGTTGTTCATTATAAAGCATATCACTGAATGTTTTACAGTGTAAAGTTTTCATTCTATGTCAGTGGTGTTTCAAAAAGTCAGCTGGCCATTACAATAAGGTAAGCTGGTCGCTTACTTTGGAAAGCGACAAATGTAGGCTCTGTTCAGAAACAGGAACACTCACACACATAATGTGGGAATGCAGCTCGCTCCCGTTCTCTCATCCTCCCGTCAGCAGCGAGACTGACTGGACAGCCTGGCTCAGTTCCGGGGACATCGACCGACAACTTGAACTGATAGAGCTAAGAAATCAATTTGCCATGACCCTAACGTAGAATCAAGGTAAAAACGGAGAACAAGAAAACTTTCCACGAATATATCAAATTTCACGAAAACACGACATTTATAAATTAGCCTTGCTTCACAATTCAGGTCAGTAATAGTGTCTGGGCGGAAAAGGCCAAGCAGGCCCAGGGCCTTACTTAAGCCCAAACCCTCAGCTACGTCCCTCTTTACCCTCCCTCCTTTCAATAAAGTTTATCACCACCACCACTTTATGTCTGTTTGCTTTGTTGACACTGCCGGTATTTTGTAGCGATGCTTTTTCCGATTCTGTGCTTTTTCGGGCTTTTTGCGCTTGGCCAGTGGTCAGAGCGACAGTCTGCCCACGTTATCAACGGGATCAGGCAGCCGTGTGGTGAATTATGGGAATAGCATAGAATAAGGCATAAGGCATCGCTACAAAATAGTGGCCAGGATTATGGTGCCCCTAATTACCTGCAAATTACTGGCTTTTCTTGCAGCGGTCTCAGTATATTGCATATTTTCTCTGATGCGGTATTTGCACTGCGTTGGTGCTTAGGTGTGTCGCGGCCTTTTTCAGCTTCAGCCAGCAATGTGCGATACATCTTGTTGCAGGAGAGGAAGACTTCCACATCCCGACTACCCTGACTAGAACATCCAGATTTCGAACATTCAGACCGCGTGAAACAGGCAATTAAATGTACAGTACGCAAACATATTCTTAAGGGACAGTATGTTCAATATTGAAATTAAAGATGCAGTTGCGCCGTGTCTAGCTTCATTTTCGCAGGCGGAATTCATGGTATGCAACAACGGTGGCATTTAAAAGCAAAACTGCGAATTTTACTCATGGTACCCGTAAAAAATACAGGTCTGTGGAATTTTTACAGGAAATGTGTGAATTTCACAAGCAAGGCCCGTGACTAAGAATAACTGAGCTCCGTAATTTTTACGGGAACAAGTTGGCAGCCGAAATTGATGGTCGAATTCCAGTAAAAAAAAGGACAATTTTTTACAGCGTAGTTACCGAAGTTGACGTCCGAGATGTTCATTGAAGAGTAGCACACATCTCCTGGCACATACTCAATGACCGACGTTGTCATCCAAGACATTTATTCAAAACCAATATGGTATGTGCCAGTCGGTCCGACTGGCACATACCCACTGCTCGAATTCGGGCTCAAAGAGTTTCTTTGAACAGCGGCACCTACCCAGTGCCCTAATCTACAGTGAGCTATAGAAGACCTTGGACCCGAGCTAGTTGGTGTGCATCATTCATCTTAAACAGAGCCAAAAAACATTTGGACAAGGAAGAGCATGGAACCAACGCTGTCACCGAGAACCGTAAGCGTTCAAGCTTAAGATCTGATAACAAAGCGAGTCCTCGGAGGTCAATTTTAAAATATTAGAGTTGCAGCGTTTTTTTAACGGCCGAGACAAATACACATGAAATAACCTTGGGGGAAATTGTCTCAGAGCGAGCCTCGTAGCAACCTGCAAGTTCAATCCTTTGTTAAACACTGTGGACCCGTTCTTGGTCAATAACTCGGAGATGGTTACAAGTTTCTTTACCAATCAGAATCCTAGAATGTTGAGCGTCTTCCGTGTCGATGTACAAGACCTGTTTGATTATTTACCATGTAACTTTCTGTTGAAATGTGTAAAAGACACTATTACTGACCTGAATTGTGAAGCAAGGCTAACTTATTAATGTCGTGTTCTCGTGAAATTTGATATATTCGTGGAAAGTTTTCTTGTTCTCCGTTTCTACCTTGATTCTACGTTAGGGTCATGGCAAATTGATTTCTTGGTTCAAGCCTCTAGTGTCTGCGTAGGCTCCAGAGGAGCCTATGCTGTTGATGGTTTGGTGACGGTTTGGTGACGTCCATTTTTTGCTATGAGAATGATTGCTTAGTTATTGTAGCGTCGATAACCATATTTAGAGCATGGTGAATGTTCTCAAAGCGTTCAGGGTAAGGGACAATGTACTTCAGTTCCCGTGCGAGGTTCCACATCAAAAAGAGCGTCAGTTTCTCGACCTGACTGCGATTTCAACCAGCACACGTATGCTGAATGTACGCTCCAAGATCTGCAAAGCCCCTATTAAATTTCGAACCTGCGCTTTCCAAACTGGTAAAAAATGGGATTGCAACGTGATGTTTGTCTCGGCGATTTCGAAATCCTGCATTCGCACTCCCTTCTTTGTATCTGTTAATCGGTGTTTGCTAAGGAAGCTGAAAAGCAACAAATCCCCAGTTAATCAGCCTTACACGTCACGGAGTGACCGCAGAACTGCCGCTGTAATCCCTATGTGCACCTATTTAGCATACGTTAAAGAAAGTGGTTTGGCGATATTGCGTTGATGTTCTTTCTTTTGTAGTGGCAAGAAAGTTGGTACTCTATGCACTGCGATTGAAAAGCGTGCAAAGATATATGCATGATCACGTGATTACGCTTGCACTGTGAAACATGTTATAATTATACTCACTGTATTTACGAAGGGTGTATAAGACACCTTGCGAATGCGGCAACATCTGCATCGGACAGACTCACCGATGTTTATGCGTCAGGCTTCGTGAACATGCCACTTCCTTAAAGTGAGTAGTGTCGTCGCATCTTGTCAGCCAATGTCGTGATTGCGGCTGAGCCCCTTGTTTTGCGGATAGTTCAATTATTATAAAACGTCAAGATCAGCGCACACGTGAGACTGCTAAAGCATACAACATATTCAAGAACAAGAACATTTGTGTAAGTCTATTTGCTCGGCAAACGAAGGGCTCTCATTCCTTAATCGCTCGCGAGTCTACGATGACTTTTTATCTAATTTACATCACTTTCATGATTGCTGGGTTCAAATATTTTTCTTCTAATGAAAACTTTCATTTGTGAGATAAGCGCTTGTCCTGTCTTCTTTCTCGTGTTTCATTAGTGTGTACGCTCCCTAAGAATAAATAGGTTCCTTCTCAATCCTTCTGCATGTATAACTTGCCTGAGATGTACAGCATACCTGATTAAATCATGTACGCTAAGCGACTATTTGTCACCATCCCGTTTCATGGCAGATGCCAGAAAGTATCATTATCAACATCGAAGCGCACAACGAACACGGTTGCTGTATAACGCGTTTCCAAGCGTTCGTCACCCACCAGTGTGCCGTGCATTGCGGAAGACACGCGCTGGCATCGCGGCAGCAGCGCTGGATGGTGCGGACTGCTCTTAGGCAAGGGCGAAGGAAGTGTCCCTCTGCTGTGCACGCCTCTTACATGACCCGTTTTATTGGTGGCAATAGGTAGTTTCGCTATATTGATTCAATGATCAATGCATTACTATCTACTGTCATTGTGAGATAGGTTCCGTTGAATTGTTCACTTGGAATAGCACTGCAAACGACATTTCTTCCCTGCATTTTCTCATACATGCGTCACGAGCTCTGCTTCACTTGAGCGCGAAAGTATGATGGGCCCTATTCGGCGAGAATCCGAATTAGTTGGCGTGACCGAAAGATAGTACCAAGAATAGCCACCGGAGCACAGCAAAAACATGTCAAAAAGGGCTCGTGTCGACGTCAAATTTGTAAGGCACCTTCCTGTAAACAAAGTAAATTAATCTCTTTGAAAAGAAAATTCTGTAAACTTCAGTCTGGGTGGGAATCGAGCCCGGCCTTCCAGGGTGAGAGACGAAAAAGCTTCCCTGACGTCAAGGCGACTCCAGCTCTAGTTGAATAATGGTGTGATTAGTGTCTGCGTCATTGCGCACGTCACGTCGCGGCTATCCGGCTGACTAAAGGTGTGACCTAGTGCGTGCGTAATTGGGCATGTGACGTCACCGCCAATAGGGAGGAGGTAGCCCCACGTTATAAGTGCAAGAATGAACGCGTTCATGACGTTCCGAGGCCTACAAGCGGTGCAATGCTTCAGCATTCCCACACATAAGCAGTCCTAGTTACTACAGAAATGATTATTGCTATTAGCATTTTTTTCGTACTTCAAGCACTTTATCGGGACTATGGGGCTGCCGGGCTGGATCTCGAATCGTTTTGCCGTGAACTTGGATGAGTGTGTACACCTATGTCATCGACAGATGATTAGAGCATCGGCCTGCTGTGCTGAGTGAAATGAGTTTGAAATCGACCGTCGCACCAGTTTGGTTCACTGCGCATGTGCTACTGATTATGTGGCGTTTTCAGTCTTTCTGTAGGTCCCTCTGTTTGCGTCTCTGGTCGTTTTCTCACCAACCTGAAGATAAAGAATGCGCACCTCTTCAGAAGCATCGTCTTGATGCTACAAACCTGAGAGAAAATAAAACAAAGCACATGCAGTGAAAAAAAATCAGGAAGAAACAAAATCCTAGTGTTTGCTGTCACAGGTAGAAGGGCTTAAGGTGCGCAACATGGACTGCTTCAGGTAGCGAGCGGTGCCGCTGTGATTGCGTAATGTCATCTGTCACAACCAGTCAAGTACGCAGATACGTTGAGTGATCTTTTAGTGTCCGAAATAGGGTCAGAAAATTTTCTTACTAACTCAGACGGCGTATAGGGGTCCAAACGAAGATACGGACATTGGGACGGTATTGCACGTAGCTTCCTCAAAGATAGTAGTGTCAACTGCCCGTCTTTTGCCGGTTCGGAATACACAAGCGGGTAACTTGTCAGGCTTCTCTGGCCCACTGGTTACACACAGTGACATCGCGGTTGTCTTCGCTGGTGACGTGCGGAAGCATGACGTCCAGAGTTGTCACCGGGTTTCTTCCGTAAGCAAGCCCGAACAGCGCCATCTTGGTTGTCTCTTGCACTGCTGCGTTGTAAGCAAACGTCACGTACGGAAGAATCGAATCCCCCGACTCGTGTTCGACATCTGCGAACATCGCTAACATGCCTTATACAGGTGTTCCGTTAGAGCATTTGTCTGCGGGTGATAAGCGGTTGTCCTCCGGTGTATAGTATGGCGATATTGCATGATAGTCTGAGTAAGCTTAGCTGTAAAAGTCATTACTCTGTCGGTAATGAAAAAACTTATGGCACGCTTGTCGCAGCAGGATATTCGCAACGAAGAATTTTTGTACTTCTGCCACGCTACCTATTGGCATGGCTTTCATTTCAGCGTAACGTTTAAGGCAGTCGGTTGACTCCACGGCGATCCACTTGTTTCAGGATGCTGACGTCAGAAAGCACGGCCACAAGTCCTTCCTGATCTGCTGAATCGGTCGGCAAGGAGGCTCCATCGGTCGTAGGGATCCCACATGGCCTAATCGATGGTGCATTGCGTCGCTTTCTATTCTAGGCACGTCTTGACGCAATAGGCGACGTCAGCGTTCTGATGTGGCCAGCAATACTTCTGAATCCTCGCGACCGTACGGGAGAAGCCAAGGTAGCGTGGCAATGAGTCATCAAGAAGGGCACGTAGAGCCTCTGACAGCAATGCTCAAGCAACAACCAAATCGTAGTTGGCCCGGACTGGTCAGAAGTTTTTTCTTTACGAGAATGTTTTTCAATGAAAACGAAGAAACTCCCCGCTCAAATGCCCTTGCAACAAAGTCAGTATTTGCTTGTAAGAACTCAAGAAGCATTCTGAGCTATAGGCCTGCACGCTGCTGTTCGGAGAAGTCATCGGTACTTATTGTGCCTAGGAAAGATTCATTGTACTAGTTAGAGCTTCGTTGTTGTCCTGCATAAACATTTTGTAAAGCTCTGACGGTAACGGTGTCACCAGTGTGACAACAAAATACCCTTAAGAAGGGAAACATTTTTACAGTGTAGCGCGAGAATAGAACACGCTAGGGCACTTGACCTTAGTGGCCGCGGTGTTGGCCGCTCCCGAGATCCCGTGGTATGATGAATGGCCGGGCAAAATAGGTCATAGCTACCTTTTCGGGCCGCGTCCCACAAGCCCTCTGTTTTACCTAATAGTTCAGCCGCCAGTTACTTCTCAGAGCGCTCTCAGTAAACATGGTTCATTTCCCTACAGTAGCGTTTTAATCGAGAATGCTTCCTACTCTTTAATATTCCCCGAAAAGAAGCGGACGTGAAATGCAATACTTACGGTGGCTTCCGTCAGCGGGATCGGAGGATGCTGTGACAAAATTGTAAAATAATTTTTGAAAACTGCGTTGAAGACGGCACTTGAGTGGGTTAGAGTTACAATTGGTAAAGGTCGTAGAGTTTCATACAATAATTACTAAGAGGAACTTTTGCGCTAATGTCTACGGGAGCTGCAATGGAGGCGGTTGCGCCATGATGGGAATTAGGAGAAGTATATGGCTTTGTCTAAACTTCCTTCTTCTGGCATCAAAGCGCTTTGTAGCTTTATGAGCTCATCATTTGCAACAATGTACTGCGTCATGAATAATGAATAATAATGAATGATGAATAATGTACTGCGTAGTGAACAAAGGACATCGAGCACATTCGTCCGATATTGCAACCATTATGCCACGCATTATGCACCGACAAGTGACATATGACGTCCTTACGAATTCATCGCGGCTAAGCCAGTGCTTTGAGACGCTTGGCGCATTTCGATTTGGCCAGCTCGACAAGCTGAACCGGTGCAATAGTAGCGAGTGTCCGTGTTCACAGCGTCTTCTACACTTAGAAAATATAGATTGCTCTGGAATTTATGACAGTGAAATCATAAAACCCGTAATTAACGAATCCACAATAACATCTGAAACCACAAGCAGATTGATCAGACAAATCCATGTACTTCCTATCAATCCCTTTGTGGCAGAACGAATTCAGCACCAGAGTTCCCTCTAGTATATTATAGGAAACTCTGTCGTAATGGTGAACAAGGGTCATAGGCATACCGAAGCAAACAAATACGTTAGATAAATGTAATATATTAACTTGCTAGAACAAAAATGGCTTGCGCGCAACGAATGCGCGCTCGCTAGCAGTTGACGCGCTTCAGAATGATGGCCAAATTGAAAACGTCGTGTTATAAGATGTATGCCCCAAAGATATATATATATATATATATGCACGGGGGGATTTGTTTATCGTTTATTGGATGAGCGCTTTTAACTTTTCACCGCCTAACAAATGTTAACGCTCATCAAGAGACGCACGTATGTACGGAAGTTTCTAGAATGTTATCGATGGTTTTATCCGTTGTCTGTTGTCACCGAAGGTTGTGAAAACTAATTGCATGTATGCGCGACGCGAATGGTGCAGAACTTTCTGGAAGACACACGGGCAAAAGCGATTACACTGGACCGTTCGATGGCTCGTGTATGACAGCCGGCGCGCTTGACCGGCAGATTGGATTGACGACGACCGCCGACTCTGTTCGCAGCTATTGTTGTGCTTTAAGTGTAACTTGCTTTGGTGGGCACAGATTCGCCCATCAAAACTTAGTGTCGCCTCTCGCGCTATTGCTACTGTGTCCTTTGCCGTCACTACTACGTGACAACATTTATATGGTGTAAGTATATATTTGGAGTGGAAAACAGTCGCAGTTTCGCCCGAAAGGCGAAGCATCGATTGCAATAGCGAATTAGTAGACAGCTATACGAAGTGAAGGTTGTAGTTTGTCGTCCGTGTGAACGTCTAAATATTCTCCTATAACTGAACTGACTCGATAGTGCCACGCACGCACTAGCAAACTTAGCACATCTCGCTGGACGACCGCGGAAACTAGCTGTGAAAACGCTTTTGTTAAATTATGGGGTTTAACGTGCCAAACCAACTTTCTAATGATGAGGCACGCCGTAGTGGCGGACTGTGGAAATTTAGACTACCTGGGGTTCTTTAACGTGCTCCCTAATCTAAGTACACGGGTGTTTTCGCATTTCACCCCCGTCGAAATGCGGCCTTCTGTGAGGACGCGCGGAAGCAGCAGCGACCGGAATTAATCTTTGTTCTCCCTTCCGCTTCAAATCGAAGTAAGCGTTGAGTACAAAGCGCACGCGAAACATTGAACCCTTCACGTACCTAGACTCTCTACTCATAGCAGTTCGCTTGCAAACGCAGGCTCGCGTGGCCGCGCCGTACGAAGCAGCCGTGGGAGTAGAACGCCCCTCTCCTACACCCCCCCCCCCCACCCCCGGCGCAGCGCACGCGACCTAACAACGATTTCAAGATGCGGCCCGTGCGGCCCAGCCGTAACCAGCAGACGTCGGAGTGGAACACACCGCCTCTCCTTGCCGTGCCTCGCGTGCAGCGAAAGACGGCACGCTTCCTCCCTGTTTTCGTCCCTTGCGCGGGCGACATTGCGTCGCCATTGTCGGCTAACCTTCACACGTTTTCACTCGGACATTTAGCATACGGCGCGAGGCGACGATGTTATCTCCTCCGGACGTTATGCGGAACATCACGCCGACGAGGACAGAAGAAATGCACGTGGGGTGTCGGTGTAATTGCTACCACAAAAAAAAAAGGCACATTTCGCCCGAGATGCGAATCATCGATTTCGATAGCAAATTAGTGGAAAGATGTACAAAGTGAGGATAATAGTTCTGCCGGTCCTGTAAACTTGGAAACATTAACTTACTAACTAAACTGACAACCAAGGTGTCACGCGCGCAAAAGTAAACACGAGCACATCTCACAGAATGGCCACAGGAAATTCGCTCTGACAACGCTGGAATGAGAAGTGCGGCTGGAGCAGCGAGTGAATTTTCTTGCTGCCTCTCACTTCAACGTGAATCACCTGCCGTGGTTGCTCAGTGGCTGTCGTGTTGGGCTGCGGATCACGAGATCGCAGGATCGAATCCCGACCGCGGCGGCTGCATCTCGATGGGGGCGAAATGCGAAAACACGGGTGTACTTACATTTAGTTGCGCGTTAAAGAGCCCCAGGTGGTCTTAATTTCCGGAGTCCTCCACTACGGCGTGCCTGATAATCAGAAAGTGGCTTTGGCACGTGAAACCCCACAATTTAACTTAAAGGCGAAGCAAGCGCCGGGAACACAGCGCACACGAAGCTTCGAGCGGTCCGTTCACCTAGATTCGGTAGTCATCACAGTTCGCTTTAACATAGGGTCCGCGCGGCCGTGCTATAGGCAACATCCGCGTGTCGTTTTTGTGAAAGCTGGTTGAACATGAAGCTGAATACCGTTACTAGAAATAAGTACTTCAGAAAGCAATATAACATGTAGGTAACTATTTTAGCAACATATAATTTTCCCAGGTAACTATGGAGGGATGTATCGAACCGTAATATAACTTGCATGCGTAACGCCAACTGCACTGTGTTAGAATCCTATGGCACATATAGGTACTGTAGAAAAAAGAAAACATGTGATAATACACAGTTTCTAATTTCAATTTTTAAGTGTAATAGAATATATGATGCATAAATTTAAATATGCACATATAGGTACTGTAGAAATAAAAACATGTGATAATACACAGTTTATAATTTCAATTTCTAAGTGTAATAGAATATATGATGCATAAAATCAAACAGATAAACAGAAATATCAAGTTCTTTTACGGAACAATACTTACATTGGTGAGTGTATGGCATATAGATCGCTAAAATTATAAGCAGAACAGCCAGCACTGTCTTCATCTTATAGCAGCTAGTTGCCGCAGCAGTGCACTCTATAGAAATATCAGCCTGTAAAAAATTTAACAAGCTCAAGTGCATTTTCTAGTTTTGAAAAACACGCCTGAACACATTCTGTCATAAAGGTGAAAGTTATCCTATATTCCCACGTACATCCGTCATCACCGCAGAAATTTGTGTCCCTAGCTCGGTAAACGTAAAAACCGCTGTTCTCATATTGTTGCCTAAACAATGTCCACGCCATCGGTTGGACGGAAATTTTTAACAAAAGACCAGGCGGTGGTATTGAGAGTGCACTTCGACGTAACGACTAGGCGACAGATCTAAAACACAAATTTCTGCCATACATTGAGATTTTCATACACTTTCTTTCAAAATTATTGAACGTAAGCATTTGCGGAAGTCGCAATACAAATACACCAAAGAAGATATATAGGTTTTATTTGTCATATAAGAAGCATGCCTATTGCCTAGAAAGTTTCATATTTCGATGCCGCAATAAGTACAAAAATCAAAACGGAAACGACCTTCCATTTCAATATTCTCACACTACTTTGCTGAAGCCATGAAGTTAATAAGAACTTCTCCGCGATGCTGCTTAGTTCAAAAGAGCATAAAACAATGTCGAGAAGAGAATTTCGAATAATCTCCGCGGTGTCTCCATTCTTTGAAGCGGCTATGTAGTGCAGTCGGGCCAGCATTATCGGTTCCGTCGCAGGTGGATGGACGGATGGATGGATGTTATGAGCGCCCCTTTTCGAACGGGGCGGTTAGTTGCGCCACCAAGCTTTTGCTATTATACTGCCTAATGCCCTACCTAGGTAAAAAAGAAATAAAGAAAACGAAAAAAAACACGATGAATTCTCATAAACAAATTTTCTGACCTCCTACAGTGAACTTCATTTTTGTACGTCTCTATTTTTTGTCGTTTCCCTACTTTTCTTCCACCAATCTTCCAATCGCCCCTTACTAATCTCTATTGCGGACATGTTTAGTTTCCCCCTGCTCTCGCTGAACACAAGAGCTTCAAGGAGCCCAGTGGGGCCTAAATTGACCGCTGGGCAGATACCTTCACATTCTAATAAAACATGCTCCGTCGCTTTTTTTTTTCTGTTTTCTTTTTTTTTAACATGCTCCGTTGGATATATATCGCTTTATAGGTGCGTGTTCTAAGGCATCCTGATCTCGCTTCGAAAAGTAATGAGCTTTCGTTTAGGTTATCCTAAAATCTTTCTTTCAGGATTTCGTGTTTTCCTCTTAAGTAGTTACTCAAGGCGGGTTTACTTTCCATTTCCGCCACCCATGAGATTATTTCAGCGTCTCTCACTTTCCGCTTGACGTTCTTTGTTGCTCAGTTGCTCGCCCTAGAGGCCACATACTTCCTGGTAAGCTTCATAGTTCTTTTCCTCGACCGTGAATCAATTTTTTTTTCTGTACAAATACCCAACACTCTCCCAGCCTATTTACTTTCTGCCATATTCCTCAGTCGTTCTTCATAATCAATTTTACTGTGAGCTCCCCTCACTTCAAAGATTGTCCAGCCCACATCACGCTGCACAGCTTCACTAGCAGTCTTCCCGTGAGCGCCCAATGCGAGGCATCCAATCGACCTTTGGTTGCCAGCAAGTCCTGATTGTGCCCCTGATTTCAAGCAAACAACCGCATTTCCAATAGTACATCCTGCAACCATTACACCTTTGCACATACCCCTGAGTATCTCGTGCATATCCCCATAACGCTTGTACTTCATTATGGCTGCATTTCGCTTCCCCTTTACAGTTTTTTTTTCTGCGTTTTCATATATCTATTGTCTTCGTTTATCCATATACCAATATATTTATATTCCTTTACCCGACGTATTTCCTGGAACTGTATTGCCACTGTCTGTTCACTGTTTTCATTGGATTTTCTGATTTTCTAACGCTAAATTTCAAAGCTATATTCTCGCCTTCCTGTTCAGACATTAGCCAGACGTTGCAAATCACTTTGCTTGTTAGCTAGCAAGATTATGTCGTCCGCATAAAATAAACCTTTAACCATGTTGCTCTACTAAGAACGTCTAGTGCCGAGTTTGCGCAATGATACGAGCATTATTTCTTTTTGACCCACCATGCAACACCATTTGTTCCATGTGCTTTATCCATGGTTAAATGTTATGACATAACTCCTTATTTATCCATTCATTACATGCACCAACATGCCCAAATTAATGCTATATACTATACTATACTATACTATACTATACTATACTATACTATACTATACCATACCATACTATATACTATATATTACTATACTAGACCTTATTGACACATCGCAGTGCACTGCTTCGCACTGCATTGCAACACTGGCGTTTGCTACCGCTTATAGCAAACCGTCTGGTTGGCCTCCCTGCCTTACTTCTTCTTTCATTATCTATCTCCTTGTATAATATGCACTACCTTGCGGGGAAGAAAGCCTTCTCCTCTTTCAGAATGCAATTATTTTTTAAGAAATTATTTTGCTGTTCCAGAAACTAGAGCACAAATGCGCAAATGAAACCGATTCAGTTATGTTCTCTGTCCTCAGAGAGTGCGGCCCCAGGGCGCGCGCTGCGCTTCCGATCTAAGGAGCGGTACACAAAGCTGTGCATCTGTAGTCAGCCGGCTTTTATCGTTTTATGTTGTAAAAACTGTGAGTTTACCGTAAATATGTCTTGATTTGTTCTCTAGAGTGGAGCAAGGCCTCAAGAAAGAGAGATTGACGCATGGGGAATGAAGAACAGAAGCGATGGATTGTTACGCTGCTTGAGTGTCGGCATGTTCAAATTTGCAAAGTTCCCAATTTTTCCCTGTGTGGTACACACTTGTGCGCTTGTCGTGTGCCGTCATAGCGTGGGGATATTTGCGCTGAATGTGTTTCACTTCTACGAAACTGCACGCATCGAAGAAGTCCTGTGTTCGTGTACCACGTATGTGCTTGGACACGAGATAGCCTGCTCTCAACAGATGTTAAACAGTCTACGCGCACTCATAATTTGCACATGAGGTAAGCCCATTTTAATTTTATTTGGTTTGCACAACGTAGGTGTTAAAATAATGTGTGGTTAGCCGACATTGCAAACAGAAATATTGTTTCAAAAGACCACTAAGCAGTGCCTCTGGGCAAAATTGACACATGGATGACGAAAAGGATCGCCTGTCTTTTCACATAGATTTTAATGGTAGCGCGATCGGCTTGATCGGGAGCGCAATTTCCCTTGTGACACTTCTAACCTCTTGCTCACTTGCGTTAACAGCGTATAATAAAACGGTACTAAGTTGCGCATCTATTGACGCTTGTAGCGGCTTCAGAACATACTGTATCCGATACGGCAAGAACTTCTGTTACAATAACGAACTAAACTTTATAGATAACAGTAGTGGCTCACATCGTCGGATCGTTACTTTCTTGCTTGCATGCATGTTTTTACTGTAGTGACCAAAAAATGTTCTTCGCTATGGCTGCTCTGCTGTGTTTCCTTGGTGCAACTTCTTGCGGTGCAGCAAGACGTTTTGCTTCGAATGATGTCTGGACAGTCAAGGCATTCGTGTATGCATACAAGCTGTAAATGTTGTATCAGTTGCGAAAAAATTGGGCATACAAGAGAAGCGGATGCAATAATCCTAGACTTATTTTACGAATAATTCAGTTGTATTACAATATCAGAGAGTAGATATGCATTGAAATCAGA
Organism: Dermacentor andersoni; assembly: GCF_023375885.2. NCBI lineage: Eukaryota > Metazoa > Arthropoda > Arachnida > Ixodida > Ixodidae > Dermacentor > Dermacentor andersoni. Next base: position 36,879,974 of record NC_092821.1, on the reverse strand, counting down.
TTGTATTGATACTTAGCAGCAACATGGTAACTTATCCTTACTAATGAATGACTTTCTTTTACCGAAAGACCAGTTGCTGTTGTCCTGCTGGAGCTGAGAAGAGGTCTGCAGCTTGCAATGGGGCCATCTCTCTCACGTTATCGCAGCATTGTTGCTCTCAAAGTGAGTGATTTTTTTGCTCTCTCAGCAATTTGCCATCTGAATCATGACCATCTACTTTAGCTGTGTAGGTGATCACTGTTAGTGACATTGGAGTGCTGGTCGACAAGCACCTCTTAATAATTGCAACACATATGACAGAGTGCAGCTGTGGCAGTATGCGAAGGTGTTAATTTATAACAGAAATTAGGTTCTCTGAGCTAATAGGTTAACATACTGATGTCATTCGATTGTGGTCTAGAAGGCAAAAATGATATACAAGTAATTTTAAGGTGCGCTTGTTAAGTTGTGGAAGCAAATCAATTTGGCTGTTACACATGAAATGGGAAATTTGTAGATGTGTTCTTCAATGATTCAGTCCTGAATAGTTTTAGAGTTAAGTGATACCACTATAATTTCTCTGTAAAGTATGCAGCAAGGTTCAGCATTGTAGGAGGCTGGCATAAAGAGAGGTCTATTTGCTGTGAAGTTCAGTTGAGGTGTTCCTGTTATGGTTAATAAATAAAATATGTAGTGCAGTTTTGCTCTTGTATAAGGCAGACATGGATGGGAAAATTTATTTCTTTTCGACAATGGTAGAAATGCATGGATAATACTTGTATACATAGACATTACATCGCTATTGTTTAACCAAGTAGTGCCCCTGCAGCTAGAATTTACAGGGCTCTGATTGATTAATGTTAACTTTTTTGTAACATTACCACAACGCCTTTTACATTGTGAGAGATTAACATTATTGCGTGCTACCATACTGTGGCATTCGCACTAAATGTACTTGACTTTGTCTAAAAAAGCCTGCACACTGGTGCATCATCACAATTTACGATGTGAAACTTGTCATGCAGGCTTACCAATTTGCATGAATATATTGCAAGATTTTTTCGACAGTTTCTGGCCTCGAGATGGACTTCACATCATATTCTTGTTCGCGACAACACTATAATGCAGTTATCTCTCTTTACATTTTCTGGCACTTCAAACTGCGGCGAGCTAAACCACTGTGCAGCAATACTGCAATCGCTACCTCATATGGAGCTGTGTTCAAACACACACGAGGAAACAAGACTTTGCCTTATTTGACTGTGTCGTGGGCACTTCTAAAGTAGTGCCTGTGCAATAACGTTGCTGGCATGAAAGTGCCATCCACTTCTATGCTTTGCCTTCTGTACCATTGTGGCATCACATCACATTATATTCGTAGTATATAGGTTCTTTTTCTAAAAAGGTCCATAGTCCTCCTCTTGTCATATATTTGCAGCCTCGTTATTTATGTGCAGATGACCAGTGCTCCAAGTTCCATTTTATCGCAACGTAAGCTACTAGTAACTAAACTATTTGTATAGCAGAAAACCAACGCTAAACTGTCGAGCACCACCATGCAGCCGCCTCAGTGCAGACAGATTGGACTGGTCATGCAGAGGTGCACACCGTAACTCAATATTACTTGCAGAACAATTAAGCTGTGTGAAAACTGTATATTTAGGTCGCTTCAATCACATGCTATAGGCAATTGCTTCTGCCCTCAGCAAATGTGGAAGATTATCACGGCCTTTCATTTTCTAACTCATTTTTATTATAGCAGTGGGATTACTGCATGTGTAAGTAGGAAACGATTCACATAGGCAATCAAAAGCCAACGATGTGTAAACTTGGAACATTGATTGTGCACTTTAATGAATCAGAATAAGTACAAGTACGCCACAAACAATTGATAATCAACTTTTACTTGACACAAGGCTAAAGCACACCGTAACCATACTGTATGCTCATACAATGTCACATAAACTTGAATGGTAGTGTAGCTTTCCAGTGTATGCTTCTATTGCTGCATTCTGTCAGAGGGCTGGTAGCATGTTTCACACATCTGGCAACAGTAGTAAAAATGTGCCAACTGCATTTTTTTAATGGTTCGATGGAAATGCAGGCAGTCCGCTTAGAAAAATAAAGCCATAGAAACAACGCAGAGTGATGTCACTTTCTCTATATGTGTTGCAGGTTCAAAAACGTAAGGTGTCAGCTGTTGTCAAGGTTCCGACCAGAAAGCAAAGCCAGTATAAAAGGGTCCACAGCACTGATCTCTTCTAGAGCGGGTGGATAGGACATCGAGTGCCCTCAGCTGAAGCCAATCTTGTCCCAGAAGTTGGCGCTTCACGACTTTGCAGCAGCACTTAGTCTGCACGCGTGTGTAGCATTCCTTCCCATTAAATACCGGTCTCTTGTGCCGTAAGCTACCCAAGCAGGCCAAAGCGGCGTTTCGAGAAGATGCGTAGAATTTTTCCATTGCAGCGGCCACAATGTTGCTAACATAAGTGGCGCGCACTGGAAACACGGGTAAATGAGAAAAGACTTTATGTGAGAAAACACTATTGTATACGGGTTTAAATTGTCATACAAGTGCTTACCAGGCATGAAGAGACAACATCTCTTAAAATGTGGAACACCATAAGGAAAACTTTTTACGGTAGCAATATTATCAGATCACACGCAATAGTTAGTGCACCCTACGCCCTTTTTCCGGGACAAGCCGCTGCACGACACCGCATTTCTACTGGCTTCACCTGCATCAGGCGCAGCAAGCGGCATCCAGCAAAACATTTTAGAAATCAGTGGTGCACAGTGTTTTGTGTCCCCTTTCCCGACGCCAACTGAACTGTTTCCAAAGCTGTTTCCAAAACAGAAAAAAGGGGTCAAGAGCTCTGAACACATTGCGTTTTAAAGTGGCCGGTACCGGGCAAAGCAAGCAGTGTGGCATAGTAGATTTGCACGAGGCAACCTAGAAGCCAAAACGACTGCTGGTTTCTTGCAAATGTCCAACGTAGCCTCAGCATCTTGAAGTTTTTTTTTTTATTCTTATTGCTTATTTGTGTAGCGGAGACAACTTTCGCAACTGGAGAAGAAGCCTTGGAAGTATGCAACACTTCACAAACCAGCTTCAATATGTCATGTGTCTGCATCACATAATTTCATGGCTGCCTGAGTGGCCCCAGTGGTTAACATGTAAAAGTGTTCATGATAATTGCCGTGCGTTATTCACTTTTTATGCAGGGCAACCCTATCTTGAGAGTTAATCTGTTGTTGCTTTTAGAGAAATTGTCAATGCGAGCTTGCTTTCTGAGCTCAACTAATTAAATGCCAGAAAAGGTTCTCGAGAACTTCAGATCGAGCATCTTCAATGACCAATTAATTTTGTAGTGCTAATATTCTGCTGAATGTTGTGGATTGTTCCATTCATATGGTACCCAAGTATTGCAGTAACAACTACTTCACGTGGAGTACACGGCAAGGGTGTGTGCGATATAAGCTAGTGGCTTTGTGCTGCATGCTCAGAAACTGGTTTCATATTCAGTTGAGATTTTCAAATTTTGTATTCTTTATTAGGTGCTGTGTCCTGTTTACTTTTTCTACAGCTTCTTAGTTCAAGATCTGAATAGTGAACACAACTTAACCTTTTGCTTGATTCTCTAGATTGCATGCCCTTGCGGCCAAATAGTTTAACTTCAACACTGCTGGCACCTTATTGTAAAATCATTGTCAAGCAGCCATAGCCAACAATAACACGCACGGCAAAATTACGAAAACTGTAATACTGTTTTCTGATCTACAGGGTGTCTCAACTACCATGCACGAATATTTAGAGATGTGTAAATGCCATGTAGCTAGACAGAACCAAGGTAATGCTGTTTGCCGTCGCTTGGAGATACTCAGGTTATTTTTTGCATTGTGCCTAATTACATAGTTACTCTTAATGAGTAATAAACATCTCAATAATTCAATGAAGAGTGTCAATGAGAAAATTGCAGAGCAAACTGAAAGCCTCCCGATACAGATTTCTGTTGCTCATTGTGTGCTACATAAAAGTGTTCTTTCAAGAAAGAAGCCCACGAATACACGTAAATTGCCTTGAGTGGCCAGTCACACGGCAATATTGTGTCGCACAGTTACGAATACAAGTGAAACGAGTTCTTTTAAGAAAAAGATAGCTAAACACTATTCTTTATTATGTAGCCTGTGAAGACAAGGTTTTTTGGACATGGTCATGGCCCTCAATAAAGATGCTGAGGCCACAGCAGTTGACTGCAGAAGTCCACAGCACAAGCAGTTCTTCCAGTGACCGTGTGAAGGTCGCCAGGGGCACAAGTCTAATTCGGCGCCACCACCTTTCTCCTGCAGCTATTCTAGCTACTTAGCTAACCAGGTGGGTAAAAGATGGCAAAGGGAAAAGGAATGAACAGCTTCGAACATAGAACTTGATCAAGCTCAACGCAGTTTAAATGTCACATTTTTCCCTTATCATTTATCGAAAAATGTGAAATAAGTAGGTGGTATGGTCTTCATATGGACACCTATTTTCCACAGAGAATCAGAAGTGAAAGAAGCAGCTTATGAAGGCTTGAACGTCTGCCACGATGATTTGGTGTAGATATGATAGTGATTATGAATGTTTGTGGTGAATGTAGTGGTAGTAGGTTGAATATTCAAAGAGTTAAGATGTAGATAAGAAGACAGATTTCAATCCACTGCCAGAATTTTAAATCATCCCAATAATTCTTGTGTTTGGTAGTCTACGCGTGTCGAACGACAGTGTTTCCTGATACAGTGCTTCTTGATGCTTGCTTCTCGCTGACGTCATTCTTATGCTGCATGATTCACCTGTTTAAATGCCCTTTTTCCCCCGTACAGAAAAATTTACATTCATCATAAGAAAGCTTTTAGATGATTTCCGGAAACTTGCTGATGAGATTAGAGGACGGCATGCACTCCAGGCTTAGATATGCATTCAAGAGCTTCGTACCTTGCAAATGTAAAACACATACTCCTGCTAAGCAAGTTGTTGGGATCATCCACAAGGTTATTTGTGAATACGAATTTGCCTAAGCTCAGAAAAGAGTCAATCTAAAACATGTCAACCAACATCGCTGAGAATGCATACACAATCCAACTAAAATAAACATAAATATAGCACCAAATGCAAGAATGATTGGCCTGATTCCATTCTTTCAATGGAATAAAATCTGTCGTCCTATCTAAATCTGCAATCCTTTATATTTCACAATACTAAATATATCATGAGAGTTGCGATATGAAATATGCATGTTGTACTTATTCCACATTTTTTACTATAAGATCCGATGATGCTTAAACAGCCGTGAAACAATTGAGATCACAGTACTTAATAGCTTATATTGCTCTAGAAATCAGCTTCTCTGCTGACCGCTGCATCCCGCACTGACAATTTTTAACAGGAAATGTGTGAAAGAATGTACATAACACTTAGGGTGGTGCTATTCGCTTTGATTGTTTAGAATTAAGATCATCGTGTGCATGTTATGGCCCTACGTGTCATTATTTTTAAACAACGAAAGGATAGGTTTTGGATTTCGCAAAACTGCATGGAGGTTTTTACTGTGCGCAGTTTAGATTAAAACCTTCACAATTGATACTAAATGCACTCTCCAAAGCTTTAGGCTATATAGATGCACTAGTTTACACAAAACGCGCTATTCGCCTTCTCACGGCCCAGGAGGAGATACAGGTTCTTAAACGCTATTTCATTATATGGCATGACACATAATGCTTCACGTATTTACAGAATATCGCATTCCAATTGTGTCATGTGAGATAAATTTATTTGAGAGTTTTAACTTGCCCTAAATGTATTACAGCTGTGTACCGGTAAACTGGCAGCAGCTTGCAGTAACTACGCCTTGTGGAAAAACAATTGTAACTGCCATATTATATGTAACTGCTAGTGCACAGGCATTGGCAACAGCAATAGTTAGGGTACACTAGTTTTTTCTAGTCTAGAGTATGCATCCTCCACCAGAAAATAAAGCTTTTTTTCCTCCTCCTCCTCTACCAGATTGCAATGTAAAGCGGGGTGTAATCTGTAGGGCATACTCTTGCATATCTTCATAGGAATTTCTGCTTGTCTAGTCCACAGATCATTGCTGCTGAAACTGTGAACGCAGGGTGCCCGTTTACAGCACCCGTAGGATTCTGAATCTTTAAGGGGCAGTAAACGTAATGAATATCCGGATTATTTTTAGTAATTTTCGACAAATTTAGCACTCTTTCCTTTCCACTATGGTGTCTTTAAAACTCTCACGTTGGCACGTCTCCACAACGTCCGACTGCAGGATGTCATTTTGCACGAAAACGTGCACTTCTGCAAATAACACCTCTTCGGCAACGTTCTGCTGCATAGAATGTGATGAGCTTTCGTATGCATCAGTCACCATCTCACAAACCGGCTGCTTCTTTGTTAGTTGGAATGTAACACTAACGTAAAGCACATTTGATGTTTTAACAAAATGAATTGGGCCCTCTGATCCCCTAATTCTCCTCACTTAATGCCTAGCGTTACAATAGCTTGATCAACACCATGAAAGTGAGTGTGGTGTATATTTGTGTGTGTGGTGGGGTTGGTGTGGGTACATTAATTTGAGCAACTTTTCCGGATGACTTGAATCAGTATTGAGGAATGCTGTTTGTTTCTTGCACTGACTGTTACCAAACTTCACTTTGGTTGTGGCAACGAGTATAATGTAGTTTGCTAGTGCTCCTACCAAGTTATGTTATGTGTAGGCATCTGTGTTGAAAGACCGGCTAATGGTTTGCCAGGAGCTAAGGTCCACTTAGACAATTAAAATTTGAGCTTACAGCTGTGGCTATTACTGCTGAATGAATGCCCACCCAGGAGAACTGCCCATAACATTTTCTTCCATTGTCATAACGCTAAAGCTTTGAACAGCATTTGAACTTAGAAACTCAACCAGTTCCCTTGTTCAAATAAGACAAAGGTTTCACAGGAAGACACAAGCTTGAAGCCATCAACAGTGGCATCAATATAAACAGCTCTCAACGTTCCGCTATCTGGCACCTGGTTATCATATTGCCCATTCCATTTTTTTTCACAGGCTGTTTTTACTTTTTGTGGTCATACCCAGATTAATTTTTATGCCCCTCTTTTTATTATTTGGTCAATATATTTTTTCTTCATCGGATTTCAACAAAATGTGCATTCATAATGCGCTCATTTACCGTTTACACTGATCTTAACCAGATGCATCTTGAAACAAAAGTTATTTTCACTAATTCTTGGTTGTTGTTTTTTCCGAATGTGCAAACAGTTTATCTGAATTGCCATTTTGACTTCTGAAAATACTAAGTCTACTGGAATAATGATTTCTGGCATGTGTACATCGTGTTCTGTTTTTGTCATCCCTACTCTTTGCAAGAACTGACATCAGTGCCCATACCCGCTCCCATCACTGCTAAACACACCCTTCCTGCCTTTATTTTAACACTTTGGTTTCTCTTGACCTGTTTTATGCACCAGCTTCTGCCCTAATGAAAGTCGGGGCCAGTGAGCTATCCACAAAAAAAGAACGCTGCCAAGGAAAACATTTGCTACCCTGATGACAAGCACGTTTATTTAAATGTCGGCTACAGCAACATTCCTTGTTCCAACAATGTTGGTCTACGCACATGTTTTTCTGGCACAGAAGGTACTGCTTTGTTGCGTTCTGTGATTATCCTTTTCCGCCGCTTTCTTTAGGATGGAAATTCTCGAATACTATTTGTTTCTCCTAACAGCAGTAAGTTTATCCTTGCAAGGCGTTTGGGGTCAAGAACAATTTTCACCAGGGAAAAGTGCAAGACGAGTGACTGAAGAAAATAAAGTTGCTTCTGGGATCTAAAGAACTTGAGGACCTAAATTTTGCACCTTTTTTCTTTATATGCTATGCTATGCATTCATATTCCAAAGTGCAAAATATTTTGTCCTTTCAGCTTTGTCAGTGTGTCGGCAAGACAATTTCTTCAATGGTGACTTGCTGCTTTGGCTCTGAGCTGCCTTCATGTCATTTGCGTTAAAGGATATGTACAAAAGTATCCTGGAAGTGTAATCGTCGGCCAAATTGCACCTGTGCGTTCAAGACCGCTGGAAACAGTGGGCCAGGTATGCACATTCCGAACGCAGATGTTAGTGCGGCTGATCCCAGGAGCTAGCGCTCCAATAACATTCGGTCGACGCTCGCGCGTCTTGGGTAATTTTATCCCGGATGATACGTTCTACAAGCAATGGATATGCTCCGTAAGACGAAATACGGGAAGCATGTGTACTTTAACGGATATAGTACAGATTCAGCGTACAGAGTCTTTCGTTTTCTTAATACGGAAAGCACCTGTATTTTATTACTTATAGTACAGACTAAGCATACAGTGTGTTCCGTTTTATGAACACCAGAAGCACCTGTAACGGTTATAGTACAGATTCAGCATACAGAGTCTTCCGTTTTCTAGGCACTAAAGCACTCGTACTCTTTATTACGGTCTCTCTTTTACGGCTGTCCGTTCTGCGGAAATGACCGTTCTTTATTTATGGAAAAGCGTTCGGTCACACATTACCAGCAGATTTGCCATAAAATGAGAATTTTTTTATTGTAGTTTTATGGGGACCTGTTTCGGAGAGTGGTGGAAGTAGCAGCAAGCTTTTTCATGCGAAATGCGTGCCTAACACTTTCTTTTACGCAATAATAATGTTAACACATTTGACTAGAAGAACTCACCAGAGCAATTAGAATCGTGGTGGCAGTTTCGCTTGGCAGTGTCTTTCTAAAACAAATAACATGTTGACACCAAATAAGATATTTCTTCTATGTAAAATACAATATCTTTCACAGCTATGTACTAAGGGCTATGTACTAGCTATGTCATAGCTATGTACTAAGCCGAGCGAGCCGGATGAACGGCTTCCTGGCCGTGACGTCACTTGCGACGTAAGTTCTGTGGTTTTGGCTCTTGCATTTGGAAGGGCGGTTGTTTGCTTGAAATCTGGCGTACAATCATGACTCAACGGCAACTGGATATCAGTGGGACGCCTCGCGTTGGGCGCTCACAGAAAGACTACAAATAAAGCTGTGCCTGGTGATATGGGCTCGATGAGTTGTGAAGTGAGGGAAGCTCACAGTAAAAGTTATTATGAAGAACGAATGAGAAATATGGAAAAAAGTGACTGAGCGGGGAAAGTGTTCAGGTATTTGTGCAGAAATAACATTGATTCCAACGAATTAAGAACGTCAAGCGGAAATTCATAGACGCTGAAATAATCTCATGGTTTGCAGCATTGGAAAAGAAACCTGCCATGGAAAACTACCTAAGAAGAAAGAACCAAATCAGGAAAGAAAGCATTTATAACTCAAAGGTAAGCTAATTACTTTTCGAAGCGTTGTATGGATGCCTTAGAACGCGCACTTATAAAGCGAAATATAAGAAGGAAGAAGACGCATGTGCTTGCTGCGGAAAAACTATGGAAACGTTGGAGCATGTTGTACTAGAATGTGAAGATATCTGCCCTGCGGTTGATTTAGGAATCACTGGCCTCCTCGAAGCCCTTTGGTTCAGCGAGAGTAGGGGGAAAGTAAGCATGCCCTCAAGCGAGGTTATTAAGAGGCGATTGGAAGATTGTTGGAGAAAACTACAGAAGCGACAAGCAACAGCGGCGTACAAAAACAAAAAGTTCACAATAGGGGTTCAGAAACTGGTTATGTGAATTATTCGTGGATCTTATTTTTCCTTTTAACAGAGGTAGGACATTAGGCAATAAAATAAAAGGAGCTTGGTGGCACAAGCCACCGCCCCGTCTTACAGGGACGCTCATTACATCCATACATCCATTGTGATGTTTGTGGCCGACGAACGTGTTTATCCAGGGCTCAGTGGGCGGCGACGAAAACGTCAGTTTTGTGTAGATGCTTTGACCTTGCTTCTATTTTTGATTCGCAGAATTTTTTTATCCTTTAAATAATAATTGGCTACCTTTCTTCTCTTTCCTTTCGTGTGCGCGGGTGCATTTCGTGTATATTTGGTTTTGTAGGATAGTGGAAGGGTCCTTTCGCGCCACGTGCTTCAACACGTGCAACCGTGCGGGACGTTAAATCTTCATGGCCTTAAATGGTAGTTTAGAAGTGGCAAGACTAATAGCTATTAGCGGTTTTACTGTTGTGAATGTGTATCGGGAATAATGCTTTGCTAGGACAGTGAGAGCATGGCTGCGGGGTTGTACACCTGCGAACACGTGTCATACCTAGGTCTGTGCGGCACTAATTGCTTCTAAAACATTGGTGATAATTACTTTGCGGCATTTTAAGGGTTTACATGCTATTCGTATCGGCATTCGCTAGAAGGCACGTGCTCTGAAAGCTTCGTTGTTTGCATTCGAAAACGCTAATAATAACCATTAAACATGCAATTTCCGTAAGCGTGCCCCTTCGTTTCTTCGGCTACCTAAACCGGCCCTACAGAACTTTTTCTTGACTTTATATATATATATATATATATAGAGAGAGAGAGAGAGAGAGAGAGACTGACAGACAGAGATAGAGCAAGCGAAAGGGGAACTCCTGCTCAAAGAACAGTTGGTATACCAGTGCCTACATGAAAACCTGTCCGCATTGTTTGTAGGCATTTAATCATTTCAGCAGTCCAGCCATGCACCATTTTATCTTTTACGCTACGACCAGACATGCTGTTCTTATAACTTGCACTTTTATATGTCCTTGAGGCACAACCATTTGTCCTACGAGTTTGTAAAGCTATTATAAATGCCGCCGCCAATCATTCTCGTCAGCTTGTTTGCAACCAGCTTCTAGAGATGGATAGACACTCTTTGACCATGTTCAATTACTATTAGTAATTTTGTTTTGAACACTCATTCTTTGTCTCTGGTGAGCCGCTCTTTTTTGTTTTTGACAACTGAGTCCTGGCGGGATACTTAATGATGGATGCAGAAATATATTGTTACGTGAAGCTGAAGCCGAATACTATTTACAATTTATTTACAGGTAAGCTCACGGAGGCCAAAATGGCGACGCTATATCAAACCGGCACACACGTCGTCTTCGTCCTCCTCAGTGCAGCCACACTGTGGCGGCTGTTCCGTAGCATCACCCCCGGCTGTAGAAGCGCCGTCCCGGTGCCTAATCTACACATCCGCGGTGAAAGGTGTGTGGTAGGGTTTTAGTCTTGCCACGTGAACGATGTCACTTGCAGCTGATGATGACGCTGAGAGATCGGCGGGGATGATTTCATACGTCACATCGGTCACTTGGCGTACCACACGGTAAGGGCCTGTGTAGCGCGACATCAGCTTTTCGGAAAGGCCCACACGGCGAACGGATGACCAGAGAAGCACTAGAGAACCCGGAGAAAAGTGCACGTCGCGATGGTGGCAATCATAGAGGCGTCTCTGATGCTCCTGTGAGGCCTCGAGACGGGTGCGGGCGAGCTGGCGCGCGTGGTCGGCGTATGCGATCGCGTCGCGGGCGTATTCAGTGGTTGAACGTGTGGCCGAGGGCAGCAAAGTGTCCAAGGGCAACACGGGTTCTCGGCCATATAGGAGATAGAACGGTGAATAACCGGCGGTGTCGTGACGCGATGAATTATACGCGAACGTCACATATGGTAAGTGAAGATCCCAGTCGTGGTGGTCGGTCGCAACGTACTTGGAAAGCATGTCGGTGATGGTTCGATTGAGGAGCTCCGTGAGGCCGTTGGTCTGGGGGGGGTAGGACGTGCTGAACTTGTGCTTTGTCGAGCAGGAGCGGAGTATGTCCTCGATGACTGCCGACAGAAAGCTGCGGCCACGGTCAGTGAGTAATTGGCGCGGAGCACCGTGCACTAAAATGATGTCATAGAGCAGAAAGTCAGCAACGTCAGTAGCGCAACTTGTCGGGAGGGCTCTGGTGATTGCTTACCGCGTAGCATAATCGGTAGCGACGGCGACCCATTTATTTCCGGAGCCCGAGAGAGGAAACGGTCCAAGCAGGTCTAGACCAACACGGAAAAAGGGTTCCGGTGGGATGTCGATCGGCTGGAGATATCCAGCTGGAGGTGTGGAGGGCTTCTTCCGGCGCTGACAGGGCTCACAAGCGGCAACGTAGCGCCGCACGGAGCGGGCGAGACCCGGCCAAAAGAATCGACGGCGTACACGGTCGTATGTGCGTGAGACGGCCAAGTGTCCAGCTAAGGGAGCATCGTGAAGTTGCTGGAGGCCAGTCGAACGCAGGTGCGATGGAATGACGAGCAGAAGGTCAAGGCCGTGTGGATCGAGATTACGGCGGTATAGTGTCCCCTCCTTAAGGAAAAACATCAGGAGAGAGGCGTCGCCAGGAGTTGACTCCAGACGGTCGATGAGGGCGTGTAATGAAGGATCGCGCCGTTGCTCGTTGCCGATTTGAAGCAACTGGGACAAAGAGAAAACGCAAGCGATGGCGTCCGCATCAGCCGGTTTGTCGACGGGGTAGCGGGACAAACAATCGGCATCCTGGTGCAAGCTTCCCGTCTTATATACCACGGAGAAGGTATGTTCTTGCAGGCGTAACGCCCAGCGAGCGAGTCGTCCCGTGGGGTCCTTGAGCGAGGATAGCCAGCAGAGAGCGTGGTGATCAGTGATGACACAGAAAGGGCGTCCGTACAAGTATAGACGAAATTTCGCAACAGCCCACACAAGAGCGAGGCACTCGCGCTCTGTGATTGAACAATTGCGCTCGGCGGGTGATAGAAGTCGGCTGGCGTAGGCTATAACGCGATCATGTCCACGCTGGCGCTGTGCTAACACTGCTCCTATGCCGTGACCACTGGCATCAGTTTGAACTTCCGTTGAGGCAGACGGGTCAAAGTGGGCTGAAATTGGAGGCGTGGTAAGGAGAGTAGTCAGCTGCGAGAAAGATGAGGCATGGTCAGGACGCCAAGAAAAAGGGGCGTCTTTCTTCAAGAGGTCGGTAAGGGGACGTGCGATGGTCGCAAAATCCTTCACAAAGCGTCGGAAATAAGAGCACAGCCCTACGAAACTACGAACGTCCTTGGTAGACTTCGGAACAGGAAAATTCGTAACGGCGCGAATTTTGTCCGGATCGGGTCGCACGCCTCTGGCGTCTACGAGGTGTCCAAGGACGGCGATTTGGCGGCGAGCGAAATGACATTTTGACGAGTTCAAGTGGAGGCCGGCTCGGCGGAACACGTCAAGAATCGCGGAAAGACGGTCTAGATGCGTGTCGAATGTGGGCGAATAAACTATAACGTCGTCCAGATAGCACAAACAGGTGGACCACTTGAACCCCTGAAGCAAAGAGTCCATCATTCGTTCGAAGGTGGCGGGCGCGTTACAGAGACCGAAAGGCATCACCTTGAACTGATAAAGGCCGTCAGGGGTAACAAATGCAGTCTTCTCTCGGTCCATGTCATCGACGGATATCTGCCAGTAGCCGGACCGTAAGTCGATAGAAGAAAAATAGGTGGCACCGTACAGGCAGTCGAGAGCGTCATCAATACGTGGCAAAGGGTACACGTCCTTTTTTGTGATTTTGTTCAGGTGGCGATAATCTACACAAAAGCGCCACGTTCCATCCTTCTTTTTGACAAGTACGACGGGAGATGCCCAGGGACTACAGGAAGGCTCGATAAGGTCCTTTGCAAGCATCTTTGTGACTTCCTGTTGGATAACAGCTCGTTCTGACGCAGAAACACGGTATGGACGTCGGTAAATAGGGTTTGCATCGCCAGTATTTATGCGATGGGTCACGATGGACGTTTGATCTAAGGGTCTGTTGTCAAAGTCAAAAATGTCGCGATAGCTTTCAAGAACGCGGCAGAGCTTCAGCTTGAGCAGGTGTAAGGTCAGAGGAGACCATCTTCTTAATGTCGACATCAGTACCGTGCGATGACGTCACGGTATGGGCTGAGCTGTAACGATCTTCCACTGTGAATGGCTCGACCTCATAATCCTGCAAAGCGCGAATTATAGCCAAGGAGATCCCCTGAGGCAGAACTTGCGCGGTTAGCGCGAAATTGACAAGTGGGAGGCAGGTGCGGTTGCCAGTAATTTTCAGCACAGTGTGCGGCACGGGTAACACCATGTGTAAGCATAACGGCCGGAATTGGTGGGGCCACGTCGCCGTCAGGTACAGCTGGAGAGGACAACAAGTCGGCGTGGGTCACAGAGTGAGGTGGTAGGCGAATAAAATCTATGCAGCTCAGATGGCTTGGAGGCGGGTCCACAGGGTCGGCAAGGAGAGGCAAGTCAAGGCAAGTCAAGGCGAAGTGAGCCGGCGGAACAGTCAATGAGGGCAGAATGATGGGCAAGAAAATCCAGACCGAGAATGAGTTCGTGAGGGCAATGCTCCATGACGGTGAAGAGAACGACGGTGTGTCTCTCAGCAATGTTGAGTCGGGCAGAGCACATTCCAACAATATCGACAGTCCCTCCGTCGGCGACTTGTACAACTCGGTTCGTGGCAGGCGTCAGGACTTTCTTGAGCCGACGGCGAAGGGCAGCACTCATAATTGACACATGCGCCCCGGTATCAATCAACGCGCACACAGGAACATTGTCGACGAGAACGTCTAAAAGATTCTTGTGCGTGGGTAAGGTGCAGCGAGGATTTTGTGCCAATGTCGTCAATGCAGCTTCACCTCCAGAAGCTGCACTGTCTAGTTTTCCGGTCGGGGGTGCGGCGAGTAGGTCGGAGAAGGAGCACGGCGTGACGGGGGCGAGCGAGATTGGCGGCGGGAGGGAGAAGGCGAGCGGGAGTAGCGGGGTCGTGGCAAAGGTGTCGCAGGGTCAGTTGATGGAGCGGGCATAGAAGGGGCGAAGGAAAAGGATGCGGTATAGGGGCGAGGGGGGTAATCAGGATAATAGCGCGTCGGAGAAGTCCAGCGGGTGCGGCAGTGGCGAGCGACATGTCCAATGCGTCGGCAGTTAAAAGAAATCGGCTTGTCGTCCGCGGTTCGCCATTCCGAGGGGTTGCGCTGTCCATAAGAGGAGTAAGAAGAACGCGGTGGGGACGTGCGTGGAGACAAAGGTTCCGAGCGTACGGGACAAATGGATTGCACGCCAACGTTGGACAACTCTTGACGGACGACGGCCTGGATCAAGGAGATTGTCACCGCAGAATGCTCAGGTAACGGGAATGAAGGGACCACCGGATGTGCCGCTTCGACCTCACGACGAATGATACGGGTCAAGTTGTCACATCGCGACGGCTGGTGGAAGAGGTCGTCACAGGAGGTCGTCACCCTGGAGCCCTACAAGGGGACGCTAGAGGACTGTAAAAACAGGTCCTGCAAACGCCAACTGTACGTTATCACCATAACCAAATATGAATTAACCTAGGTTTGCTATTCACATAAGGTTAACCCTTGAGGCCTGCAAAAATTGGAAGTGAAGGGAAGCCAGAAGAAGATAGGAAAGGTGGAAAGTAAGGGAAAGACGAAGGTTGTAGGGAGAGAGAGAAGGGAAAAGGCAACTACCGATTTCCCCGGGGGGGGTCAGTCCGGGGGTGCCGTCTACGTGAAGCAGAGGCTAAAGGGGTGTGGGGCCAAAGGGGCCTTAAAGGTCTGAACACCCGGCATCGGCTCGACCTCCAGGATCCCCCTTTCCCCGGATACGGCTAAGCCGCGCACGGCTACACGCGGGAAGGTCCAACCCTCGTGTGCTCGGCTACGTGCTGTGGCAACGCACCAAACGCCTGCTGACGCCGACGCTCCTGCGAGGACTGATGTGAAGGCCTCAGCGATAGTCGGCGCCCAGGTAAGTATGAGGTAACGTTAGATAGAGGTATACTGCTTGGACGTGAACATAAACAAAGCATCTCATCAGGAACGCTCATGTACTTACAGCATGCGCAAATGGAAAGGGGTGTGGGTGCACACAAATATCATGCCATGAGCGAGAGGCTGAAGGCTGCTTCTTTTAGTCGGGCCAGATTATTTGGCTTAGTGTCATAAGATTGCTGTGCATTCGCACAGTTTTCTTTATTTTGTAGAAAGGCCCTGCGTGCCTCCGGAGAGCCTCTACCTCTCCGCGGGTGAGCCGCGCGTGCACCTTGGTGGCGCTGGAGGCGACGACGACGATGCCACAAATTTGCTTCGAG
Source organism: Dermacentor andersoni (assembly GCF_023375885.2). Classification (NCBI taxonomy): domain Eukaryota; kingdom Metazoa; phylum Arthropoda; class Arachnida; order Ixodida; family Ixodidae; genus Dermacentor; species Dermacentor andersoni. The sequence continues at coordinate 36,863,883 of NC_092821.1, read as the reverse complement.
CACCCGTGTAATTTCTGTCGCCAAACCAATAAAAAAATATTGCTCAATATCTCACAGAGGAGGGACCATAAAGTCGCCGTTAGCGCATCAATCTCGAACCAACCTAACGTCAAATATTTCAGCTGTGGTACATCAACAGTGAGTCACAAAGAGCAGCTGTTACCTTTCTATATTACATGCAAGACATTCGTCGTAACAGTGTATATATAATAAGAAAATACACTACTGAACGCCCGCTATGACTCTGTCGTTCTTTTAAGAAGTTTATTCTCACTTTCAAAATACAAAATAAAGTGGAGCAAGAGCTAAAAGCACACGGCCTGACAAGGGTTCTTGGCGTTGTCAGAAAACTGCACCCCAAAGAAAATTTCGCCCGATCAAAACACGATGTAGACTAAGACCAGCACCTGCTTGAGCTTTACCCGATGAATGCGTGGGCGAAATATTTAGGGGAATAAATTATTGGGCGCATTATCAAAACGCACTTTTATTTTTGGGGCCGCAAAATTTCAAACTGACACAAAAGAAATTGCAGTAGATTCAACAAGTTGGAACCTAGCTACAGAGAAGCATTTTGTGTGTGCATGAAGAGCCGAACGCACGCACGCCCCCCTCCCTACTGCCACACACAGACACACACACACACACAAGCGTGGGCGCACACAAGTTCTACCGAGCCTTTTGTTAAGCGCAGTTGCTGACTACTAGCGAGTACGACAGACACCTTCAACGCGTCATGGTTTCAAAGCCAGGATGCGCATACCTATAGAGCACTCTTTCAATCCATTCTCTCTGCAAAAAGCGTATAATCCCTAATTACTAAGCATCTGCGGATGCGCCGAGGCGAGCTTTCTGCTTCATTTCATTTCCCGCACGGCCGGCGCCGGCCCCTTCGGCGGATGCGCGGAGGCGAATGCCATCTGCTGGTGATGCAAGGAAACTAACGGCGCGCACGGCACGCGTGCTTCGGTGTGACTGGTTGGCCCGTTCGGCACAATAACAGCCAAGCCGCAGCCACGGTCACGAAACCGGGTTCACAAAGAAAACCTTCGCTTTTAAAAATAATGTAACTTGAATGTCTACTCACCAATGCTCAGAGAAAGATTAACAGCGATCAGTGCATCTGCAGTCGTCCTTCTTCTGTTGTGCTTAGCTTCTTGAGACTTGCTTATATTGCTTCTTATTAAACAGAAAATGTTTTAAACTTTTTATTTTTAATAAATTCTAAATATACATTTTCGCACTCTCATATACACGCCTAGAATACTTATTATGTTTTTTTTGACAGTATATGAGTACTTTAAAGGCAGAAGAGCAATGGAAAATATTTGTATTGTCTCTCCCTGCATTGCGGAAGCTCATACGACGGACGACATTTTGAAGAATGACCTTTCGAATCTACAGAATGCAGCTGACGTGGAAGAGTCACTAGTAAGATAGCAATGTTCTGTGGCATGCTGTGAAGCGAGTTCAGACCAAATGTAATATCGTCATCTCGGAAAATGCACAGAAATGACTAAACACGGGTGAATTTAAAGGCACGTATGCATGTAGCACTACCGTGAATAAAGGGACCACACGGATTTCATGTCTATAGTCGTCGTCTTTTCAAACATGATGGAAGTGCACTCAGTCAATAGGAATCATTGTTCTGTAGCATTATTCCCGGTCGGAGGAGCACCATCACACAGCTCGAAAGAGAGCCATCGTTTGGCATCAATACCACGTAACAAGAAGTCCGCGACACCATTTGCACAACTGGGTGGTAGAGTTCGAGTAAATGCATAGTGCGTGGCGTAATCACCAATGAAATCTACTAACTTATTTTTCAATGTCTACGTGGGAAAAGACCAAGGCCTTGTCCAACGCAGGAAAATGGTTTCGTCGGTATGTGCAATGACTGAAGGTTCCCAGCAGGTATCAGGGGCCCTATAACGTAAAACTATTCCAATATGTTTCTATTCCAATTTCCTGACGTCAAATTTGCGTAACCACCGACGCAAGCACCGGGCGGTCATCCACAGGGTTGTCTGAACAGACCAATCAAATTCTCTCCTCGTTTATAGGAGGGAACTTTTGTTTGCTTGAAAAACGAATAACATTGCCTACACTGAGCGGCTTGTCGTGACTAATTGGCTGACAAGAGGCGAGGAGAACGCTCAAGCGGAGAGGGATTCACTGGTGCAGAGCCAGTGCGCTGAAATCGATAACCGGATGAAGAGGGTGGTGCCGGCGTCTGCGATTGGTCGGCTTTCCCTTACTCAGCTGGTGGTGGCTGGTCGAAAATCGCGGCGGCATGCAACGGAAGCTTAAGAATGACGCTAAAACAGAACCTCAGCAAAGAAGAGTTGGCAGAATGAGGTAGTAAACGTGCCGAAAGTGCTTGAAAACACTACACGGTCACGCAAGAAGTTTTATTATACGCAAATACACCCATGCTCTCCGGCAGGTGCGAGTAGCCAGCGTCGCAGCGATCGGCAGCAGCTATCTTTTATTCCTTTCGGAACGGGGCAGCCTGCCGCTATTCCGAAAAAAATTCAGTTTTGTTCGGCATATTAATGCATCTTTATCGCGTACACGTCACTTTGACGCGGTGAGTTCGTGCAGTTTTGTGACGTCGCGTGACAGGCAGGTGAAGTGGGTGCAGCCCGAAAACTTTTTACCAATAGCCGAGGGCTAATGGCGAAGAGGGTTCGAATCAGAAATAACTGTTTTTCTTTTTTCTGTCAAATCATGCATAATACGTGTGTACACATCATATCAGATGGGGAGGTATTGCGGTTTTCGTGACGTCGCGTGACAGACAGGTGAAGGGGGGGGTGGTCGAAAAAGGTTTTTGACCAGTCGCGGAGGGCTGATAGCAGAATTGGAATAGAAGAGTTTGGAATAGTTTTACGTTATAGCGCCCCAGGGGCGTTTTGCAACTTTGCCGAGTAATCACGGAAAAAATGTGCATGGACTACGAAAAGCAAACCACTCCGGACAGGCTCGTGCGTGCGACATACATGAAGTGTTGGGATTTGCATTACAATGGATGCGTTGTGAATTTCGGTGAGACTCTCTGGTGTAAGTACCTAGGCACGACTTTAAGATGGTCAGGACCGTCAAGGTGAACATTGTGGTTGTTTAGAGCATCAGCCTAAAGCACATATTTGTGAACGTTGCGAGATTAGGCAGTGACTCCAAGTGGTCGATAATTTCTTGCAACAAAGGGTTATGGTTCTGTTCTGCACTGATTTGAATGAAGTTCGACACGTACAAATAGACTGGGTGGCGTCCTCATCTGAGCTCTCACGGTGGTCTGTATGATACTAGGAGAGCAACGTGCATCCTTATGCAAGCGGCCAGATTTGTACATGTCCAAATATGAAAAATCTTGTAGCAGGGCTCAGTGACTAAGCCATCTTGAAGGACATTTTTCGGAGGTCAGCCAGCAGAGACAGCGTGGATGAGTAACTGCAGTGAACAGTCAACGTTATAAGTATGTTCTAAATTTGAAATATATGTAGACGAGAAACACTCGTGTTCTGTGAAAGAATAATTGTGGTCATCTGTTCATAGGAGACAGCTTGCCTAGGCAATGACAAGGCCGTGGACAGACCGAAGTTGCGTTTGTACGGCGCTGCCTGCATGGACACTTCATTCATCAGGGGCCATTGTAGGTGTAGCAGGATCGAAGTTAAAAAGGATCGGATGTGTCATGATGAGGCTAATGAGGTGTGTCAAGGGGGAAGCATCTTGACGGTCACATGAAAAAAGTACAGCTTACATCAAAAGATCCGTAAGGGACCTCGCTGTGCCAAAATAATTCTTCACGAAGCAGCGAATGTATCAGCATAACTGTAGAAAGCTACGCGAGAACTGTGCACATTTTTGCAGGAAGAAGACAACGGTGAGTGCACGCATCAAGCGCACGTCGGCTCTGTGTTTCTTGAGTGATTCTTGGAGGAAAATCACTAAATTCATCGGCAAAACAACCACGGATTGACGCAGCAAGTCGCCGCGATTGTCCTGACACCTAATCCAGATTTCGACCAGGTTTTGAATTTTTGACCAGATTGCGCCTGCATGGCAGCCATCGGCGGCTACGCCATATCTCTGGCGACGTGGCTTCCCGCGGGCTTAGCGGGCACGAATTTTAGCAAGATGGAAGTATCGGTCGAAGGAGAAGACGTTACGCATGAAGACTACGAGGGTAGCACAGGCTGGCGTCCGGTTATACGACGTAAAGCCAAGGAATCAACGCCACAGCAACAACACGCGCCACCCCAGTCAACGGCAGAAGGCAAGAAAGAGATAGAGCGGCGTATATGACAGATCAACAAGGCGAGAAGAATGCCGTATCCACCCAAGGAGGAATGCAAGATAATAGTAAGGCCAAGAAAGTGTTTTCTAGTCTGCGACTACACGAGCACCTACATTGTCCAAAGCGTCGTCAAGGCGGCCGGTCTACCACAAGATGCACAGGAGCAAGAAGCAGTGTGTATCAATTATCAACAGAACATAATAGCGATCAGTACTTCCACAGCAAAACACGCCGACAAGTACAAGAAGATCGTCTGCATCGGGACGAATACACAGGAATTGGAAGCCAGCGCTTACGAAGCGACCCCAGACAATACATCCAAAGGAGTGATCCGAGGCATAGGACTTGAAGCGAGCACATAAGACATCATGAGAAAAGTAATAAACCAAGAAGTCCTACGGCAATCCCCACCAAGAGAATCGGCAACACAACAAACGTAATTTATTGTTTGACGGATACAAAGTCCCCAATCTACGTAAGATAAGGTGCGGCCTGGTGGTGCACGCTATACATAGAACAACTGTGCGTGTGTTATCCGTGTGGACGATTAGGACACAGAGCGGATGTGTGTCCTAACCCTGACGACAATATTTGCCGAAGATGTGGGTTGGCGGACCCTGCTGAAGACCATGAATGCAAGGCTAAGTGTCACCTATGGTACATGGATCACCCTACAGCAGATCGAGAATGCAAGGCAAGACATGATATCCCCTTCATGGTGAAGAAGCGTCGCTGGGAAATAAACAAGAAAGAGACAAAGAAGAAGAAAACTACACGACGCGAGATGAGCAGCATGGCTTAAGCATCCTGAAGAATTGGCCGGAACCCCCTTCGAAACCTTCGAAAGAAGGGCGTAGCAGATCGAGGTGTGGGAGATGAGGCAGGTCGAGGTGCAGAGTGAGGTCGAGCAGATCCAGGTCCAGAAGCAGAGCCAGGTCCAAGACCAAGAAACCCCTGAGTTCGGGAGGCACCCCGCCAACACCAACGGTGAGCTGGGCAAGCGTGGTCGAGGGGAAGCGCACGGAGGTGGAGGCTGCTAATAATAAATTAGAGGAAGATCTGGGACAGCTAAAACAAGTCGGTGGAGCAATAAAACAACAAATGGCAGTATTGAGTGAGGAGAATAAGAAATTAAAAGAAGTTCACAAACACCATACTGGAAACCAAAACAGAGTGAAGGTACGACAAACACTACGGGGAGCGAGAATATGAACATGAAAGAAAACAGCAATACTCCACAACTTAAACGCAAGATTGCAGATATTATTGAGGACAACGGGAACAAACTAAGGAAAACTAAACCGCAAGCATAAGAAAGGAACTCCTAGAAGAATTCGACCCCAGACTTCAGAAAAAGATAGAAGAGCGCATGAGCCAGATGTAAGAATGAATTAAGGCGGCCATGGTCAGCATAGTCGTATACCAACTACAACCCGTATAGCAACATCTTGAGAATATAAACACAAGAGTAACGAGGTTCGAAGAAATAATGGGCGCTGTAGCCCCTGAAATAAAAATAGAAACAGTCTAGGTAACTCCCAAGTCTTCCTTACTGCTCAAGCCGTCGATTCTATACCCGACAACGTCTAAAATCACTGCATAATTATGGCCAGGCAAAGGAAAAGTAGGTATACCATATGGCGATGGAATTGTAGAAGTTACCGAAATAAAAAATCGAATCTGTATCAATACCTGAAAACGAAAGACAAGGCAGACGTAATGATTCTACAAGAAACGAATGGTCTCACCAGAATATCAGGGTGCCAACCTATAGGTAATGCCGTAGGAGAAACCATCACCCTACTCAGAAAAGATCATACGGTTGTAGAACATGACGCACGAGTCACATACATAGACAACATACTAATTGAAATAATACCATCAAGGAAGACAAATAATAGTACGTTTATTCTAAAGGTATACAACAGACCAAAGTTCAAGAGACACAGATTCTTAACACTACTCGAACGCACACTCAACATAGGAGGTCACTGGAAGGTGATAATGGGTGGAGACTTTAACGCTGCCCACACCACGGGGGGTACAAGCACGTACACACAAAAGGCAAAACTATATGGCTCGACTCCCAAAGGAAGGTCTAAACCTCGTCATGGACCCAGCAATGCCCACAAGGCAAGGCAACAGCGTCTGTGACGACTCTACACCAGACCTCACCTTCGCCAAGAATATACAATCCATAACATGGCTAATACACAGGAAGACCTGGAGAGCGATCACTCCATAATCAAAATCCAGCTCAATGGAGGCCCCGACAACGCACTGGTAAGCAACTCAAATTAGTTGATTGGGTGAAAAGCAGGAATATAAGAGAAGAGAGCAACATAGAAACCATTACAGACATTGACCGGTGCACAGCCAACCTAAAAGAAGACATCTCCAAATCAACGCAGGTGATCCCGCAAGAGGCTCAGCTAGAAGCGATGAACAGCAGGCTCTCGCACATGTGGGAGGCCAAACAAGGGCTGCAGAAACGGTAGAAAACTCAGGAACATAAAAAGAGATTAAGGAAGGAAATAGCCTTACTAAACAAAGAAATAGAACGGTAGGCACAACAGCTCCAAAGGTGACAATAGAAGAAACTATGTACGGAGATGGATCAGTAACTTAGCACGAGCAAGACATGGAGGTTACTTAAATAACTCCTTAACCCAGAGGAAACAAAAATGGCGCACAGGCAAAGCATGCACAAGATCCTATACGCGTATAAAGGAACAGAGCAAGAATTCTTGAAAGAGGTCGAACTCAAATACATATCAGAGGCATCACCGTGTATTCATCCAGAATACGAGGGGGAACAAAACTCCGACCTCGATGAAGTGTTTAGCGAAGCAGAAATACCAGCAGTCCTGCACAAACTCTACACCAAATCTACACCGGGCCCAGACACCCTTACAAACAAGATACTCAGAAACCTAGACGACGTGTCCATTGGCAAACTAACAGAATACAGCAACGAGTGCTAGAAACAAAGAAAGATACCGCAGCAGTGGAAGACCGATCCGATCAGGACATACATTAGCACCGACACGCTTAGGGCACATGTTCGTCATGTTTCACGCATGCCATCAAGCTATCTTGCCTGCCTGCCAGAACGACGAGCACAGGCGTCCTTCTCCAACGAGGTCAGCATCCATCGTCCCTGTCTACCATCGGGCTTCACACCCTCAGCACGTTCAACCTCAGCTTTGTGGTGTTTAAAACAACCTCAAGTGCATCTTACGGTTCCAGGGATAAGAAAGAAGACCGACCTGCCTATCGCGGCCCTGAAGCAAGCAGCTCTGGATTGTTTGAACACTTTCTACTTTGACCGAGTCCACATATATACGGATGGCTCTTCCAATCAGGCCAGCTCCACCGGCGCAGTGGTTATACCATCACGGTCAATTAGCATCCGATACAAGATTTCTCACATGACAACATCGACCGGATCGGAGCTTCTTGCCCTCCGAGGTGCCGTTGATTACATTAACATCAATCCGCTAATCGGTAGGCAATATTCTGTGATTCGAAGGCGGCCTTACAATGTCTTCTATCATCTCTTCGTCGCGGGTCGTGTGAACAACTAGTGTCGGAGATACGCGAAATGCACCATCGTATGATAGCGAAAGGACACGACGTCATGTTTCAATGGCTGCCTGGTCATTGCGGTATCTCCGGCAACGACATCGCTGACGAAGCTGCTAGGAAAGCACACGAAGGAGCAACCCTTGTTTTTGTACCTTTATCGCGGACCGATGCATCCCAACACCTAAGCAAGGTAGCACACCGTATGACATTAGATAAGTGGCACACACCCGAATTCACCCAAGAACGATTGCATTCCCTCGACCCCTCTATACAACTGCGGCTGTTACCAGGGCTTCTGCGAAATGAGGAGACAATGATGTGCCGCTTACGCTTGGGCATCGCATTCACCATGCATATACGTTTTTGACTGAAATGACTGATAGCACCGACAATAATGCCTGCGGTGTCGAGGAAACTATAGAACATCTACTGTGCTGTTGCCAATCTTTTCAAAACGAAAGACATGACCTCTGCACAGCTCGCAATCAGCTAGATAGAACACCGTTCACCTTGAAGAAGATCTTGGGACCATGGCCTCGCATATCGCAGCTACAAAAGGCCACAAAAGCTCTGCTGCGATATTTGAAAGCTACTGGATTGAGTCAGCGTCTGTGATCCGGACTGAGTGACCGAACGATATAGCCAGTAGACTTTCTCTTCTTTTATTCTTTCAGTCCCCTTTTTCCTTTCCCCAGTGTAGGGTAGCCAACCAGGCTCAGTCCTGGTTAACCTCCCTACCTTTCCTTTATTATTTGTTCTCTCTCTGTCCCAACTGGTTATCTCGTCGTCATACGTTTAGTGCGACACGCGTGGGGTGCCGCCGAGATAAAAGATGACATTGGCGAGCATAATGGTTGGGTCTCGACTGTTATTAACGCTGGCAAGTCCATAAAGCTTGATGCATTCGTCAACATCCTGTCCCTCCAGGCCAGAGAACACACCGTGGTCGCGATGTTAAGCAACCGTGACGACTGGAGCAGTCGGACAAGCTGAACCCATTGCAGAGGCGGTCTCATCACCGGGAGGCATGGTGACAAGCTCGATGTACGGACCACTTCGGAGTTCCGTGGCCAGGACGGGGACCGCTAACCTCCACTAGAATGTTACGTGTGGGAAGACAGACGAAAGAACCTATTTAGAGGCTATTTACAGCAGAACCTGGCGGACACTCGCTCGCGCCAAGGGCACAGACTCACTTCGTCGTTCTCGCGGCGGCTCGTCTCTTGGGTATCTCGCGAATAATATCGTAATAATATTTACCAAAATAGTCTCCAATAGACTAAGGGCAACAATGGACTTTAGTCAACCAAAGTAACAGGCTGGCTTCAGGAATTGTCACTCTACAATGGATCACATCCATGTCATGAATCAGGTTATCGAGAAATCCGCAGAGTATGATAAGCCTCTCTATATGACTTTCATTGATTACTAAAAGGCAGTTGATTCAGAAGGGATACCAACAGTCATAACGGCATTGCGTAATCAAGGAGTACAGAACGCTTACTTAAGTACCTTGGAAAATATCTACAGAGGTTCTACAGCAAACTTAATTCTACACAAGAAAAGCGAGAAGATATCTTTAAAGAAAGGGGTCAATATGGGAGACACAATCTGCCCAATACTATTCACTGCGTGCTTGGAAGGAGTATTCAAGCTATTAAACTGGGAAGGCTTAGGAGAAAGGATTGATGGCGACTATCTCAGCAACCTTGGGATTGCCGATGACCTTGTTCTATTAAGCAAGAATGCACACGAGTTACAACAAATTATTGAGGACCTTCACAGAGAGAGTATAAGACTGGGGTTAAAGGTTATTATGCAGAGAGCAAAGATAATGATAAATAGCTGGCAAATGAACAACAGTTCCGGATCACCAGTAGGCCTCTAGAGTCTGTGAAGGAGTACGTTTACCTAGGTCTATTACAGGAAACCCTTATCATGAGAAGGGGATTCACAGAAGAATAAAACTGGGTTGGATACCATACTGTAGACATTCTCCTGACTGGAAGCTTACCATTATCATTGAAAAGGAAGGTGTACGATCAGTGCATTTTTACCAGTGCTGACATAAGGGGCAGAGACTTGGAGACTGACAAAGAGGCTTGAGAACAAGTTAAGGACCGCGCAAAGAGCGATGGAACGAAGAGTGCTGGGCATAACGTTAAGAGACAGAAAGAGAGCGGTTTCGATCAGAGAGCAAAGCGTATAGACGATATTGTCACGTGGTGGTGACGTTGAAGAACACAGTAGCAATACTGTGAAAGACAAAACTAACGTTTATTGGGCGAACCTGTGACCACAAATACAGGCTACATTTATAGCGCAACGATAGAGGCGAATATAGTCGGCGATCGTCGAAAATCTGATCAACGGGTCAAACGCGTCGGCTTTTATACATCAATCGTCGAATGTTCCAGACTAATCGCTGGGACCCGCGTGTCTTCCACAATGTTCTACACTATTCGCGTTGCGCATACATGCAATCAGATTACACAAGGTTCGGTGACAGACAGCGGATGGAACCATCGATAACATTCCAGAAACTTCCTATACATGCAGGCGCGTCCTGCGCTGCGTGATGACATTTGTTAAGCGGTGAAACGTGGTCACCCGAGAAAGATAAACCCCCCTCTTCAAAAGATAAAGCCCAATACCCCCTCTTCAAAAGCATCCACCCGATGCTGCAAATAAACGAAAATAATAACCAGAACATCCGTAGCAAAGAAACAACAAACCAAGGAACTTCGTCAGCGTGCGTAAAAGGGCTTAGGACGCACCACGTGGACCACTTCCGATCATGCGTGGCGCCGCTGTGAATGCGGAAGACCGTCTGGCACGACCTCATAGTCTAGTGCGCCAATACGTCGGATGATCTTGTAGGGTCCGAAATAACGTCGCAATAGTTTCTCACTGAGTCCTCGTCGGCGTGTCGGGGTCCAAACCCAAACACGGTCACCTGGCTGGTACTCGACGTAGCGTCGTCGGAGGTTGTAGTGTCGGCTGTCGGTACGCTGCTGGTTCTTGATCCGTAGGCGGGTGAGCTGTCGGGCTTCTTCGGCACGCTGCAGATAGGTAGCGACGTCAACATTCTATTCGTCAGTGACGTGCGGCAGCATGGCGTCGAGTGTCGTCGTCGGGTTCCTGCCGCAAACCAAATTGAACGGCGTCATCTGTGTTCTTTCTTGCACCGCCGTGTTATAAGCCAAGGTTACATACGGCAACACCGCATCCCACGTCTTGTGCTCGACGTCAACGTACATTGGTAGCATGTCGGCGAGGGTCTTGTTCAAGCGCTCCGTGAGACCATTCGCTTGCGGATGGTAGGCAGTTGTCCTCCTGTGGCTTGTCTAGCTGTATTGCAGAATGGCTTGGGTGAGCTCTGCTGTAAAGGCCGTTCGTCTGTCGGTGAGAGGACTTGTGAGACATCATGCCGCAGAAGGATGTTCTCGACGAAAAATTTCGCCACTTCGTCTGTGCTGCCTTTTGGTAGAGCTTTAGTTTCAGCGAAACGGGTGAGATAGTCCGTCGCCACGACGATCCACTTATTCCCGAATGTTGACGTTGGAAATGGCCCCAAGAAATCCATCCCAATCTGCCGGAATGGTCGGCGAGGAGGTTCGATCGGCTTTAGTAATTTAGACACCACCGACAAGGCCTGCTGGCCTTGTCGGTGGTGTCTTGCGTCGCTGACAGTCTCGGCATGTCTTGACATTGGCATGTCGGCATGTCTTTACCAGTGGTACTTCTTTGTTAGATGACACAACATTTCATAGGTATAACTGAAATTCAGAAAACTGCTTACCTTTCGTGGGAAAATGATGTTTACAACGTTTTTGTGATCCCTATTAGAACATTAGCGTATTTACGCTACAAATTCTCAAGGACACCGTCGCATCCTAAATGAACAATATATAAAACACTTATAAGGTCTACGCTCCAATATTCATGTGTTTGTTGGGGTCATAGTAAATATTTTCTCATTAAATTAAATTATAAGGTTCTGCGTGCCAAAACCACTTTCTGATTATGAGGCACGCCGTAGTGGAGGACTCCAGAAATTTCTACCACCTGGTGTTCTTTAACGTGCACCTAAATCTAAGCACACGGGTGTTTTCGCATTTCGCCCCCATCGAAATGCGGCAGCCGTGGCCGGGATTCGATCCCGCGACCTCGTGCTCAGCAGTCCAACACCATAACCACTGAGCAACCACGGCGGGTTATTTTCTCATTAATCAACCAGACTCGATATGTAAGCATAGTGAAAATTTATTGTCTCAGGATATTCTTGATCTTCCAGCGTGTAAACGATGAAAGTCGCACTGCAGGTTCCCAAGGTTTCTTTGCGAAAAGAACTGTCGCATTTATTAATGTTCCATAATAATTTTCGCAATCCCCTCTGAAAAATGAACTTCTTAGTTACCAAACTTATGTATCAAGTCGTACTAACCACCGTCCTAAAGCTTACTTTCCTGTAAGACTCACTAGTTTTTTTCTAGATTTATTCATTACGTAGACAACCAAATAATTAAATCGCGCCGTTTTCACTATCTTTATGTCTCCGCATTTATATGTGCTGTTTAAGATTATTGCATGTACTACACCGTTGTGATATGTACTTTCTTTCGCCACTCCTTTCTGTAATGCTTTGTGGCATTAAAGGAATTACATCAAATTAATAAAAATAAATAATTAACTAAATATAATGAATAAGGTGTTACAAATAAACTATCACAAGTAAAAGTTTAGGCATGCCTGCAAATAGGAAGCATTCAATATAAACACATTTCTCCGAGCTCCGGCTCAATTGAACGTAGATCATGTTTCATTGTGCGCTTGTTTATGATTTTGCTGCTTGGTGGTGGCAGAAAATATAAGCGTAGAGCTGTTTCGTTATGCTAGAGCTGACATTTTCCTCCCGATCTTCCTCTTACTTCTAAACAATACTGCACAGCGTCAGGTCTCATGCGGCGTTTTTCCAAGAATGCAAATGTAGTTGTTTTTTTCTGCCTGGTCAATGACACATAAGCGACTTGAAGGAATTTAGTGCGTCCCTTGCCTCGTATGACGTTAGAAAGGCATGCATTGACACAGGGATTGCAAATGGCAGCATACGTCAGCAGATGCTCTTTCTCGCCTCAATCAAAATTCCTTCGTGAAATATACAACCCCCTAGGAAACTGGCTAATAAGGGTTAAGGCAAACAGTGACCAAAATCTGCAGTGATTAGTTTGTAGAAACGGTCAGCTTTCCAATAACGATGGTTTACACTTGCACTTTTCAAGCGATAGCATTATCTGCCCCACTACACAAAAATCCGGTGGTGGCGTGACCTGGCGATGGCACCAAGAATAGCTCACTGCTCAAAGGGAGAAACACGGCGAAAAGTGCTCGGATTGACGTCAAATTTCTCAGCGAGCTTCCTGTACACAAAGCAAACTTCGAAAAGAAATTTGGTACGCTTACGCCTGGACAAAAATCGAACGCGGACCCCCAAGTTGCGTAACGAGCAGCCTTCGCGGATGTCACGGTGTCTGCACTGTTTGGCTGACTTAACGTGGGACCTCGAGAGAGCGCAATTGAGTACACGATGGCGCAGTCAATAGGAGAAAAGAACCGCCGCATCATGATTGTAAAAAAAAATGTGTGCATCAAATAAAAACATTTTACCAAAGGGAATATTGTCACGTGGTCGTGACGTCAACGAACACAGTAGCTACACTGTGGAACACAAAACTAACTTTTATTGGGCGAACCTGTGCCCACAAAAGAGGCTACACTTATAGCACAACGATAGCGGCGAACACGGTCGGCGATCGTCGAAAAGCGGGTCAAACGCGTCAGCTTTTATAGAGCAGTCATCGAATGTTCCAGACTAAACGTTGGGACCCGCATGCCTTCTACAAAGATCTACACCATTCGTGTCAAGCGATGAAATCAGATAACACAAGGTTCGGCGACAACAGACAGTGGATAGAAGCATCGATAACTTTCCAGAAACTTCGGATACATGCATGCGCGTCCCGCGCTGTGCGATAACATTTGTTAGGCGGCAAAACGTGTCGCCCGATAAAGACAAGTACACGTGTCAATACCCCCCTCTTAAAAAGCATCAACCCGATGCTGCAAACAAACGAAAGTAATAAATAAGCACTCATAGCAAAGAAAAAAAAACAAAATAAGGAAAGTTCGTTAGCGTCCGTAAAACGGTTTAAGACGCACCACGTGGACCACTTCAGGTCGTGCGCGACGTCGCTGTGAATGCGAAATGCCGTCTGGCACGACCTCATAGTCCAGTGCGCCAATACGTCGGATGACCTTGTAGGGTCCGAAATAGCGTCGCAATAGTTTTTCACTCAGTCCTCGTCGGCGTATCGGGGTCCATACCCAAACACGGTCGCCGGGCTGGTACTCGAAGAAGCGTCGTCGCAGGTTGTAGTGTCGGCTGTCGGTACTCTGCTGGTTCTTGATTCGCAGGCGGGCGAGCTGTCGGGCTTCTTCAGCGCGCTGGAGATTGGTAGCGACGTCAACGTTCTCTTCGTCAGTTACGTGCGGCAGCATGGCGTCGAGCGTCGTCATCGGGTTCCTGCCGTAAACCAACTTAAACGGCGTGATCTGTGTTGTTTCTTGCACCGCCGTATTGTAAGCGAATGTTACGTACGGCAGGACGGCATCCCAGGTCTCGTGTTCGACGTCGACGTACATTGCTAGCATGTCGGCGAGGGTCTTATTCAGCCGCTCCGTAAGACCATTCGTCTGTGGGTGGTAGGCAGTTGTCCTCCTGTGCCTTGTCTGACTGTATTGCAGAATGGCCTGGGTGAGCTCCGCTTTAAAGGCCGTTCCTCTGTCGGTGATGAGGACTTCTGGGGCGCCATGTCGCAGCAGGATATTTTCGACAAAGAATTTCGCGACTTCGGCAGCACTACCTTTCGGCAGTGCTTTAGTTTCCGGTTGTTGACGTCGGAAAGGGTCCCAACAGGTCCATCCCGATCTGCTGGAATGGTCGGCAAGGAGGCTCGATTGGCTGTAGTAATCCGGCTGGTCTTGTCGGTGGTGTCTTGCGTCGCTGACAGTCTCGGCATGTTCTGACATAACGGGCGACGTCGGTGGTCAGGCGCGGCCAATAATACCTTTCCTGTATCCTCGACAGCGTCCGGGAGAATCCCAGGTGCCCAGCGGTTGGATCGTCGTGTAGGGCGTGCAATACTTCTGGACGCAGTCCTGACGGGACAACAAGAAGGTAGTTGGCGCGCACAGGTGAGAAGTTATTCTTTACGAGTAGGTTGTTTTGAAGCGAGAACGAAGATAATCCTCGCTTAAATGCCCTAGGGACAACGTCGGTGTGCCCTTCCAAATACTCGATGAGGTTTTTCAACTCCGAGTCTGCTCGCTGCTGTTCAGCATAGTCTTCTGCGCTTAAAATGCCGAGGAAGGCGTCGTCATCTTCGTCATCTTGCGGCGGCGAGTCAATGGGGGCGCGTGATAGGCAATCGGAATCAGAGTGTTTTCGTCCGGACTTATAGGTTACAGTGATGTCATATTCTTGCAGTCTTAGGCTCCACCGCGCCAGCCGTCCTGAAGGATCCTTGAAATTCGCTAGTCAACACAACGCGTGATGGTCGCTGACGACTTTGAATGGCCTCCCATATAGGCACGGGCGAAATTTCGCTGTAGCCCAAACGATGGCGAGGCATTCCTTTTCGGTTGTAGAATAAGTGCATTCCGCTTTTGACAACGACCGGCTAGCGTAAGCTATCACGTGTTCATGACCATCTTTTCTCTGGACTAGCACGGCACCGAGGCCTAGGCTACTGGCGTCAGTGTGGATTTCGGTATCGGCGTGCTCGTCGAAGTGCGCAAGTACGGGCGGCGACTGCATGCGTCGTTTGAGTTCTTGAAATGCGTCGGCCTGCGGCGTTTCCCACTTGAACTCGACGTCACTGTGTCAGCGGCTCAGCGATACGTGAAAAGTCCTTGACAAATCGCCTGTAGTAGGCACACATGCCAAGAAATCTACGCACTGCCTTCTTGTCGATGGGCTGCGGGAACTTTGCAATGGCAGCTGTCTTCTGCAGGTCGGGGCGAACTCCAGACTTGCTGTAGACGTGGCCTAGGAACAGAAGCTCATCGTAAGCGAAGCGGCACTTTTCTGGCTTCAGAGTGAGCCCTGATGACTTGATGGCCTCTAGTACTGTCGCAAGCCGCCTAAGGTGATCGTCGAAATTTTCGGCGAAGACGACGACGTCATCCAAGTAAACAAGACAGGTTTGCCACTTCAATCCTGCTAACACCGTGTCCATGACGCGCTGGAATGTTGCAGGCGCCGAGCAGAGTCCGAATGGCATGACCTTGAACTCGTAGAGGCCATCTGGCGCGATGAAGGCGGTCTTTTCGCGATCTCTCTCGCCGACTTCTATTTGCCAGTAGCCAGACTTGAGATCCATCGACGAGAAGTATTTTGCGTTGCAGAGCCGATCTAATGCGTCGTCTATCCGTGGTAGGGGGTATACATCCTTCTTTGTGATTTTGTTCAGTCGACGATAATCGACGCAGAAACGTAAGGTGCCGTCCTTTTTCTTCACCAAGACAACAGGGGATGCCCACGGGCTTTTCGACGGCTGGATGATGTCGTCGCGCAGCATTTCGTCGACTTGTTGTCTTATAGCTTCACGTTCTCGCGGAGAAACTCGGTAAGGGCTCTGGCGGAGTGGTCCAGCGCTCTCCTCGATTATTATGCGATGCTTGGCGACTGGTGTTTGTCGAATCATCGATGACGTCGAAAAGCAGCCTTTGTATCGTTGGAGCAGACTTTTGAGCTGCTGTTGCTGAATCACGGAGAGACCTGGATTAATGTCGTAGTCTGGTTCGGGAACCATGGTCGTCGGGGTAGATGCGGCGGAATCCGAGAGGACAAACGCATTAATGGTTTCCAGAATTTCCTCGATGTACGCGATCGTCGTGCCCTTGTTGATGTGCTTGAACTCCTGGCTGAAGTATGTCAGCAACACTTCAGTTTTTCCTCCATGCAGTCGAGCGATCCCTCTTGCGGCGCAAATTTCACGGTCTAGCAGTAGACGTTGGTCACCCTCGATGACGCCTTCTACGTCGGCAGGCGTTTTGGTGCCTACGGAAATGACAATGCTGGAGCGAGGCGGGATGCTGACTTGACTTTCGAGCACACTTAAGGCACGGTGACTACTAGAGCTCTCCGACGATATCGCTGGATCTTCCGACAGCGTTATGGACTTCAACTTCAGGTCAATGATTGCGCCGTGTTGGTTCAGGAAGTCCATGCCGAGAATGACGTCTCGCGAACACTGTTGGAGGATAACGAAGGTGGCAGGGTAAGTCCGGTCATGAACGGTAATTCTTGCCGTGCAGATTCCAGTTGGCGTAATGAGGTGTCCTCCAGCGGTCCGAATTTGGGGACCCTCCCATGCAGTCTTAACCTTCTTCAACTGGGCGGCGATGTGTCCACTCATTACGGAGTAATCGGCCCCTGTGTCGACTAAGGCAGTGACTGCGTGGCCGTCGAGAAGCACGTCGAGGTCGGTGGTTCTTTGTCTGGCGTTGCAGTTGGGTCTTGGCGTCGGATCACGGCTGCGTCGTGTTGAACTGAAGCTGGAACGTCGCGTCGTCAAGTCGTCTTTTGTCGGTGTAGTCTTTGCTTCCCGACTTCTTCGGGACGGCGGCGTGTCGTCATTAGGTCGTCGAGATGGTTTCTTCGTCGTCTTCGTCGGCGGCGGAGGATCTTCGTCAGTTCGACGAACAGCAACCGCACCTCCATGGGTTGCTGCTTTTAGTTTTCCGGATATGGGCTCGCAGAGCGGCCCCGGGCTGGGCCGGTGTATGGTCGGCGCTGCGGCGACAGGTAGCGGCCTGGTGACGGCAAACGGGACGGTCGTCGAGGGCTCCATTGAGTAGCGGCGAGGTAGTCGGCGATGTCACGTGGGCGCTCTCCAAGCTGTGGACGCGGCGCGTTGACGGCGAACCCTCTCAGTCCCAAGTCGCGGTATGGGCATCGGCGATACACATGGCCGGCTTCTCCGCAGTGATAGCAGAGCGGGCGGTGGTCGGGGGCTCGCCAAATGTCTGTCTTTCTCGGGTAGCTGCGCTGGGCGACGGGTGGGCGCGCTGGCGGCGGCGGCGGTGGTCGACGGAATTGCGGCGTTGCAGGGCCCTGCCGCGGTCGTGGAAGGGGACCTTGACGGCGGGCGATGGCGGCGTAGGTCATCGCTTCTGGCTGGGGCTGCGATGATTGTGGTTGTAACTCGGGAACTCCGAGCGATCGGTGAACTTCTTCTTTGACAATTTCGGCGACTGTGGCCACTTGAGGTTGCGATAAAGGGAAGATCCTTTGAAGCTCTTCTCGTACGACTGCCCTGATGGTCTCGCGCAAGTCGTCGGTGGCCAGTGACTGACTCCGGCGTAGTTTGTCGAGCTCGTGCGGCGGTTGAATTGCCGGTTCCGCATTTCGAGTGTCTTCTCAATGCTCATGGCCTCGCGAAGGAACTCTTCTACGGTCGTCGGTGGGTTTCGTATCACTGCGCCGAAAAGTTCCTCCTTTACACCACGCATCAACAGGCGGACTTTCTTCTCCTCGGACATTTCCGGGTCGGCGTGGCGGAACAAACGGTTCATTTCCTCAGTGAAGATCGCGATCGTCTCATTCGGCAGCTGCGCTCTGGTCTCCAGTAGAGCTTGGGCTCGCTCTTTTCGCACGACGCTTGTAAATGTTTGCAGAAAGCCGCATCGGAACAGGTCCCACGTCGTCAAGGTGGCTTCTCGATTCTCGAACCACGTCCTGGCGGCGTCCTCCAATGCGAAATGAACATGTCGCAGCTTCTCCTCGTTTGCCCAGCTGTTAAATTTAGCGACCCTCTCATACGTTTCCAGCCAGCTTTCCGGGTCCTCAAATGTGGAACCGCGGAACGTCGGTGGTTCCCTAGGCTCCTGCAGCACGATGGGGGACGCTGGGGCTGCCATTGGAGGTGCCTTCGGCACAATCTTCTTGGTCTCAGGTAACAGTCCGTGCTCCGGGGGCAGCTTGAAGACGGCGGCTTGCTCGATGTTGCGGGATGGCGCTGGTGTTGTCTTTGCGGTCCGGGCTAGAGCTACGGCTTGTCGGGGGCGTCCGGTACCTGAAGGTAAAGCACCTCCACCAGATGTCACGTGGTCGTGACGTCAAAGAACACAGTAGCAATACTGTGGAACACAAAACTAACTTTTATTGTGCGAACCTGTGCCCACAAAAGAGGCTACACTTATAGCACAACGATAGCGGCGAACACGGTCGGCGATCGTCGAAATCTGATCAGCCGGTCAAGCACTCAGCAGTCATCGAATGTTCCAGACTAAACGTTGGGACCCGCATGCCTTCTACAAAGATCTACACCATTCGTGTCAAGCGATGAAATCAGATAACACAAGGTTCGGCGACAATAGACAGCGGATAGAAGCATCGATAACTTTCCAGAAACTTCGGATACATGCATGCGCGTCCCGCGCTGTGCGATAACATTTGTTAGGCGGGAAAACGTGTCGCCCGATAAAGACAAGTACACGTGTCAATATAATGCCCTCGCATTCCATGCCTAAGCAGTATTAAATGTCTCTGGCAAGTTTGTTTTTGTAGTTTTACTGCTTCATAGGAAATATTCCTCATTATATTTCCTGCCGCTCAAACATCCGCGTGAACGTCCCTCAGCATGTTAGCTTTACGGTGTTCTGAAAAACAGCGCCAAAATAATAATTTGCGTGGTGAACACAGCGATCAGCTACAGCATCGCTTCGTTTGAAAGATAGGGAGTAGCGCAAAGAAGAAATAATCTTGATAAAAGAAACTGCACCCTTTCTTAAGTGCCTTTAAATGAACCACCCTTCCTGAAACCTTGTTTATAAGAGTTATCAGAATTTGTAAACCCTAAAATACAAACTCCTTAGTGCAATCTTGCGCACTCTTGCCGTATTTTCATATATTATTGGGTGTTAAATGCCAGGGCGACAGTTTTAAAATCTTACAGGTGCTCTAAACATGAACTTTTCGAGCAAGTAATATGTTATAAGTAATAATCATAAGTTAATAATTAATAATAACAGGAAGGGACCATCGCCCATGCGGGACAAGGGCTACTTGCCGAACAAGGATATTTCACCCTAAGAGACGGAAGAAAAAAGATATATTGGTGGTCTCTTACTATAGCAAGTATGGCAAACGAAAAATGAGCATTCATCTTCTATTGCAGCGTCCTCGTCGTGCCAGTACGTTCTTCTAAAAACCATTTGTGCTGCGTGCAACCAGCATGCTTAGACAAACATAGTTGTTGCAGATATTCTTCCTACTTTTATTATACCTTCCCCACGGTATTTACCTCTTGCTGCCTAACAATTATCTTCTAGAAGATATTTGATAGATCAGCTGCTAGGCTTCAATCAGCTTCAGCTCTCCTGGTGCATGTCACAGGTGTAGAATCGGCTGTTGCGCAATACGAGGGCGAATAAGAACGTTTTTGCCGCCCGCCCCCCCCCCCCCCCCACTTTTTTTTACCCGAATTACGGTTGTAAATCCGAACTCAACTTAGCCGTTCCAAGCCGCATGGCTCTTTTGGAAGGAAGCAAGGAAAAACTTTATTGCTCTATTTACAGCTTTCAACGGCTAACAGAGGTCTTGATGTTTTACTGAAGTCTCCGTCGTCTTGAGTGGTCGGCGCCCCTATACCAGAGCACCGCTGAGCCTGGCCATTTTGAGAGCGTGTTGCTTCAATCCTTTTTGGACTGTTAGCCCGCCGCTGGTAAGCAGGCCCTCCCATTGTTCCGCACTGGTTTTTTTTTCTTTGTGTAAGGAGAAGTTATTTCTGCACTCCCATGTGATGTGATATAATGTTGGGATGGCCCCGCACCATGGGCATGTGTCCCTGTATTGACTGGGAAACATCTTATGTAGGATGCGTAGATTGGAGAATGTTCCCGTTTGCAGCCTTCTCCAGCCGATTGCTTCATGTTGCGTTAAAGATGGGTGGAGTGGTGGATATATTATCCTTTGTCCTCTGTGATGTTTAGCATTCCCGCGTACGTTGGTTCCACCGTCACAGTGGTACCCGGGTCCACTGACTGTCCCACTCGGTATGTAAGCTCGCGAGCTAGACTGTCGGCCTTTTGGTTACCCTCTATTCCGGTGTGACCAGGCACCCAGAAAATCGTATTCAGTATTATAACTTCCCCGAACTGCATGGAAGGCTTCTAATCCCACCAACCCGTACATCTCGTCGCCTTTTTAACTCTTGCAGCATCCAGCGCTTGCATGGTTCAACATTTTCCTTTAATCAATCGTTTTTGCCTAGAGCCATTACAGAGTGGAACAATTTACCAGATAGAGTTGTCAATGAGCGCAACCCCATTATCTTCAAGCAGCTGCTTACTGATCACCTTAAACCCTAACCTTATAATGACCGTACTGTGCCTTCATTCTTTTGCGATTGCCGTCTCACATTGTGACTGTTCTACTGATTTGCTTTTGCATTCTATTCAGTGTGCCTCTTGGCTGCTTTGTTGTTGTTGTTTGTTTGTTTGTTTTAATGCGAATCCACAGGCTGAGTCTTGTAAGAAATTGTAACCATATCTTTGTTTCTATCCTTATCTTCTGTAACTCCCCCTTATGTAATACCCCGACAGGGGTCCTTAAGGAAAATAAATGATTATTATTATTATTATTATTATTATTATTATTATTATTATTATTATTATTATTATTATTATTATTATCTTTTCGTTCGGAAGCCCTGCCTCGAGCAGGATTCGCAGCGCCCCTTTGTTGATTCTACCTGCCGTGTAGCTTCTGCACGCTTTTTTGCAGTCTGTGAGTATTATCAAGGATCTGTTTCTACGGTAACCCTCCACCGCTACTAGAGCCACAGCTGCTTCTTCCCCCTCTGTTACCGTGCAGCTCCTTAGGGTTGCGCTGCTTATTAGCTCTCCCATGTGATCCACGGTCACTGCCGCAACTCTATGTGCTTTGGTGTTGTGGTCCCGCAGGCATAGGGCTCCATCAGTGTATACCACATTGTTTCTAGTGGCCAGGTGTTTTTCTACGCATTGTGCTCGCGCCTGTCTTCTGGCCGCATGCAGATTCGGGTCCATATTCCTCGGTAGGGGGCTAGCTTTGAGTGTCTGCCGAAAAGAGTCTGGTATGTTAGCCATCCTATCCTTCGTTGCTTCTATGTTTTTATAGCCTAATCCTTTAAGGAGCGCCCTGCCGGTGGTTGACTGATGGAGCCTGTACAGCTGCGCACACAGTTGTGCCTCCTTGAGCTCTTCAAATGTGTTGTGGATACCTAACTTGAATAGCTTGTCGTTCGACGTGTTTCTGGGCAGATGCAACGCCGTCTTGTATGCTTTCCTGATGAGAGTCTCGGCTTGTTCTCTCTCTCGATGCGTCATGTTGTGGTACGGGAGTGAGTACGTGACCCTGCTGACCACCGGGCTCCTGACCATCTTGATGGTGTCCCCCTCCTTCATCCCGCTCCGCCTTTGCGACACTCGTGATCATCCTGCTGACTTGCTCCGTCGACTGCTTGAGCAGGCCTAGGGCGTGTCCGCACCGTTTGCTGCTCTGGATCCACATGCCGAGGATGCGTATTGTGTCATTCTCTCGTATGACTTGACCTTCCAGGTACACTTCTATCTTTTCCTTGGTTATGTTCCTTCCCCTCCTGAGAATTTCTGATTTCTCGGTTGAGCACGCGAGGCTTCTCTCGTTGACGAATTGTACGACGCATTTTGCCGCCTTTTGAAGCTTTTCGTCTTTTTTCGTCTTTTTTTCGTACCTGCACGTGAACAACTCTTCCTCTTCGCCTGCTTTGGAGGTGATAGTCGCGCCCCTACATTGTTTTGAGCATCGAGGCTCGTTATAATCTACTTTAAGGACACTTCCGGTTGACGGATGCTTTTTTAGTAGAATGCTTAAACAGCTATGTGCTGATTTCTAATAATGCCGCTAGACTCTACTCTTGTTTCATCGCTATAACAAAGTTTCCAATGCTCAAATGTATAGTCACAAAGTTTAAACACTTTTTTCACAATCTGCTTTTTCTGGCCAGTTATCCGGCTAAACGAATTGGGCCAAGGAGGTAGCATTCCTGAAATATTCTAGCGCTCATTTTTCTCTTAACTACTGACCTAAATTACTAACTAGCACCTCCTGAAATCTCTTAAAGCATATCGTATACTAAATATGGTCAACTTAATCGAGCCTAATGCTATTTTGACGCTAAGGAGAAGGGGTTTCTAAACAATTTTTATGTGAACCGGAATTATGTTTATTTTACTAAGGGACTGTTCGCTGATATAAGGCACTATGCTATCCACTGCACAAGTTATCGCTTAACATCTTCTGCCATTGTACTTACGGTACTTTAGTCTGACCTTAACGCTGTCGCTAACAGGTGAAACGCATTTCAAATAAGTTTCAATGATAACAATCGTAAATTATTAGGAGTGACTTGAAAATCAGCCACCTTTACTCCCTCTCTTTTTACCAGTGGTACTTCTTTGTTAGATAACACTACCTTTCATAAGTACAACGGAAATTCAGAAAACTGCTTACCTTTCGCGGGAAAATGATATTACCTGCGTTTTTGGGATCGCTATTACAACATAAGCGTATTTACGCTACAACTTTTCAAGGACACCGTCGCATCCTAAATGAACAATATATAATAAGGTCTAAGCTCGAATATTCATGTGTTTGTTGGGGTCATAGTAAATATTTTCTCATTAAATTAAATTAAAAGGTTCTACGTGCCAAAACCACTTTCTGATTATGAAACACGCCGTAGTGGAGGACTCCGGAAATTTCGACCACCTGGTGTTCATTAACGTGCACCTAAATCTAAGCACACGGGCGTTTTCGCATTTCGCCCCCATCGAAATGCAGCCGCCATGGCCTGGATTCGATCCCGCGACCTCGTGCTCAGCAGTCCAACACCATAACCACTGAGCAACCACGGCGGGTTATTTTCTCAATAATCAACCAGACTCGATGTGTAAGCATAGTGAAAATTTATTTTCTCAGGATATTCTTGATCTTCCAGCGTGTAAACGATGAAAGTCGCACTGCAGTTTCTCAAGGTTTCTTTGCGAAAGGAACTTTCGCATTAATTAATGTTCCATAAAATTTCTCGCTATCCCCTCTGAAAAATGAACTTCTTATTTAGCAAACTTATGTATCAAGTCGTACTAACCACCGTCCTAAAGCTTACTTTCCTGATAGACTAACTAGTTTGTTACTAGATTCATGCATTACGCAGACAACCGAATAATTAAATCGCGCCGTTTTCACTATCCTTATGTCTCCCTATTTATATGTGCTGTTCAAGATTTTTGCATGTACTACACCGTTGTGATATGTACTTTTTTTCGCCACTCCTTTCTGTAATGTTTTGGGGCATTAAAGGACTCACATCAAATTATTAAAAATAAATAAATTACTAATTCAAACGAATAAGTAATTATAAATGTGCTATTACAAGTAAAAGTTTAGGCATGCCTGGAAATAGGAAGCATTCAATGTAAGAACATTTCTCCGAGCTCCGGCTCAATTGAACGTAGATCATGTTTCATTGTGCGCTTGTTTATGATTTTGCTGCTTGGTGGTGGCAGAAAATATAAGCGTAGAGCTGTTTCGTTATGCTAGAGCTGACATTTTCGTCCCGATCTTCCTCTTACTTCTAAACAATACTGCACAGCGTCAGGTCTCATGCGGCGTTTTTCCAAGAATGCAAATGTAGTTGTTTTTTTCTGCCTGGTCAATGACACATAAGCGACTTGAAGGAATTTAGTGCGTCCCTTGCCTCGTATGACGTTAGAAAGGCATGCATTGACACAGGGATTGCAAATGGCAGCATACGTCAGCAGATGCTCTTTCTCGCCTCAATCAAAATTCCTTCGTGAAATATACAACCCCCTAGGAAAATGGCTAATAAGGTTTAAGGCAAACAGTGACCAAAATCTGCAGTGATTAGTTTGTAGAAACGGTCAGCTTTCCAATAACGATGGTTTACACTTGCACTTTTCAAGCGAAAGCATTATCTGCCCCACTACACAAAAATCCGGTGGTGGCGTGACCTGGCAATGGCACCAAGAATAGCTCGCTGCTCAAAGGGAGAAACACGGCGAAAAGTGCTCGGATTGACGTCAAATTTCTCAGGGGGCTTACTGTACACAAAGCGAACTTCGAAAGGAAATTTGATACGCTTACGCCTGGACGGAAATCGAACGCGGACCCCCAAGTTGCGTAACGAGCAGCCTTCGCGAATGCCACGGTGTCTGCACTGTTTGGCTGACTTAACGTGTGACCTCGAAAGAGCGCAATTGAGTACACGACGGCGCAGTCAATAGGGGAAAAGAACCGCCGCATCATGATTGTAAAAACAAATGTGTGCATCAAATAAAAAGATTTTACCAAAGGGAAAATAATGCCCTCGCATTCCATGCCTAAGCAGCATTAAATGTCTCTGGCGAGTTTGTTTTTGTAGTTTTACTGCTTCATAGGAAATATTCCTCACGATATTTTCTGCCACTCAAACATCCGCGTGAACGTCCCTCAGCATGTTAGCTTTACGGTGTTCTGAAAAACAGCGCCAAAATAATAATTTGCGTGGTGAACACAGCGATCAGCTACAGCATCGCTTCGTTTGAAAGATAGGGAGTAGCGCAAAGAAGAAATAATCTTGATAAAAGAAACTGCACCCTTTCTTGAGTGCCTTTAAATGAAGCACCATTCCTGAAACCTTGTTTTTAAAAAGAGGTATGAGAATTTGTAAACCCTAAAATACAAACTCCTTAGTGCAATCTTACGGTACTCTTGCCGTACTTTCGAATATTATTGGGTGGATGCAATTTAGATCGGTTGACAATCATAACTCATCTCTAGTCCCCGTAACATCTGGTGTACCACAGGGAAGTGTGCTTGGGCCCCTACTTTTTCTAATTTATGTTAATGATCTACCACACGGCATCAAATCTAATATCAGACTATTTGCTGATGATTGCGTCATATATCGTAATATTCACTCTAACTATGATCACGACATTCTTCAATCTCACCTAAACGCAATAAACGTATGGTGCTCAACTTGGCTAATGCCTCTAAATCTTACTAAAACTAAATTCATGTCTTTTACTAATCAGGCGCCCCGAACATCAACATCTTACATCTTAAACAACGGCCTTGTTGAACAAGTTTCCAGGTACAAATATCTTGGCGTACACCTAACCCCTAACTTGACGTGGAATAATCACATTAACCATATCCTCGCTTCTGCGAACCGTTCGCTTGGTTTCCTTAAACATAACCTCAAACATGCTCCCGTACACTTAGGAAAATTGGCATACACAACACTAATATGCCCTAAAATAGAGTACGCGTCAGCCATATGGGATCCCCATCAAGCATACCTAATAACTAATTTAGAAGCCCTGCAGAACCGTGCTGTACGCTTCATCTTTTCAGATTATTCACGAGAAACCAGTGTAACAGCATTAAAAAATCGCGCCGAGCTTGAAGCCTTGTCACTTCGCCGTAATATATCTCGTTTAACACTATTCCATAAGCTCTACTATCACGTATCTCTTCATAACGAGTTCATGTGAGAACCCTCAGCCATTTTTCCGCGTCGGGATCATTCTTGCAAAGTCAAATGCATAATGTGTCATTCGCTCGCATTTGGTCAGTCATTTATACCTCGCACCGCGAAAGAATGAAATATTCTGCCATCGCACATCGTCACCGAAACAAATGCCTCGAAATTTACAGACGCTCTACGCAGTACCATGCATACCTAATATATCACGTTTTACTCTCTGATTTGTAAACATATTTTTTTTATCATTGCGCCGTTAACCAAAGCTTCCACGACAGTGTCATAGTTTGTACAAATCATTTAGAGTTGCTGTACTGATAACTATCATTATTTTTTTGTGTTTGTACGTTGATGCACTGTAATTAATTTTGTCCAAGTTTTGTTTTTGTATTGTATTTACATTTACGCACTGTTCACCTCACCGATGTAACATTTACCCTATGTAATACCCTCCCTAAAGGGCCTTTAGGGTTTTTGTGAAATAAACAATAAAAATAAAAAATGTGGGCAATCCTTAATCAGAAAAATGAATAACTTATTCTTACCATGAAAAAGCCTCTTTTTATTATTTAGTTGAGTTCGTACAATATTTAAACGATATAAACATGGCAGTAGTCCCATTCGCTCAAATATTTATGTCTACAAAACCGCCAGCGGCATATATGCACTAAATGACTTTGCAACTTACGATGCACTTTTATTTTAATGTTATTCCCCAGTTAAAACATTGGGAAGTGGCATTTTTATGCGGTAACCCAACCACAGAGAAGGTTATTATGCTGCATTTACACCCTTTACTCCCAAGGTGCTAAAACCGGAATGGCACCCGTTGTTCCACTTCTTACACCAATCTCTGCTATGATGTCAATACCATAGTCCATTTAATGTCCACCACTTGCACCCCCATCAATTGCAAGAATATCAAAGTGATCTGGCTGAGGATTATGAATTAACCACGAGAATTCAAAATGGGGTTCTGCACAGTAATCGCCAGAAGTAGCACCTCTCAGCTACTTCACTTTCTTTCTTGTATAATTGTCCGACCCGCCGATATTTCAACATAGAAGAATAATGTGTCTCGACGCCATCACACCACCAGCTGCTGGGATAGGTGGATGCCAGGCTCAATAGCATATCTATAAAACAGCAGCGCCTCTAACCTCTAATCTCTAACCTCTAACTCTAACCGAACGTGGTAATGCCGTTAGCGCCACAGCAATAAATTTAGCCTGCTGCCTAAGAAAGTAAAAAATGGAGGAGGTCAAGGCCCAAATCCAATCCAAATCATCCTCCCTCGAGGACAAAGTAGATGAATTTGAAAATCGTAGCCGCAGAAATAAATTGATCATTTTCGTCTTGAAAGAGACAAAGTAGGAAACACTAGAAATGCTCCAAGAACGTGTCAATGAAATTTTAGAAAATTAATTAGATTTAACAATGACCGTTGTTGAAAGATGCTACAGGCTTGGCTAGGTAAATTAAAACACAGACAAAACAGTTCCCCAAAGTTTATTGATTATCGTGAGATGACAACCCTAAAGGTTTCCTGGAACTTAAAGAGCACTGCCTTGTTCGTAACTTAATATTTTTCATTTAAGGTTCTTGAAACACGAAAGAAGTTTTGGAAAATTTCTGAATAAGAGAGAGAGAATGGTGCCAAAATAAAGCTTCTTTACAGTCGACCGAGAGTAGACGGCAACCTGTGTGGTTGTCATGAAACAAAAATGCACTTGTTAAACTAAACAAGAATGAAAAATGACGAAAGAAGTGCGGCCCTCAGTCACTTAAAATTTTAAATGTACTTTCTTGGAGTGTGATTAGCAAAACTGCTGAATTGGAAGGGATCGTGTTAGCCCATAATCCTCCTGCTACTGTCCTAAGAGAAAATTGATTCCACGATGAAAGACGTAACAGCGAATTCGTCTACGGGACTACACCGTGTACAGAAGTGGCTATGGTACTAGAGGTAGTGAAGTGGTAATTCTTTTGAGACAATCTTTGCAAATATTAAAAATGGCGGACATACTTAACGTTGAAGGTATATTTTGCAAAGCCTATCAAGGAAAGGCGAGGTATTAAACGGGTCTATTTATGGGCCACCCACCACTTCCACTGATGTTCTTTCTTCAGAAATTAAATACCTAACTTGTTGCACATGTGAAGGCTCGAGATCAGATTATTTTGGCCATAAATATAAATGTGGCGCATAATTATTGGCCCTCTTTCTCTTTGAAACAGTCTAAGGACCAAACCGATGAAAAATTGATCGACATCGCATTTTCTTTGGACTTATACCGAATTGTCAATGAATTCACCAGAATTCATGAAAGCTCTTCGTCACTACTACATCACTTTTTTTAACATTGGGGCAGTTGCTGCTAAAGCTAGCTGTGAAGTTCTGCCCAGAATACCTGATAATCACAACGTGATACTAATCCTTCCTTATATGGTTTAAATGAGAATTCCAATAGGGTTTCTTTCCCGAACTTTTCATGGGCAGATGATACTTTTATATTGAACTTACTTTCATTTGAACACGATTCTTTTTCAAGTAGTACTGCCGATAATCATTGTTTATGGAATATTTTTAAGGACCTCATAAATGGGTGCGTTGAACGACTTGTTCAACAAAGTGTAACGACACCCAAAGAAAACAACCCCTGGATTTATTTATTTATTTATTTATTTATTTATTTATTTATTTATTTATTTATTTATTTATTTATTTATCTATTCAAGTTTCCTTACAGGTTCCGTCAGGAACATTGAGCAAGGGGGGCGATTGAATCACACACAAGTTTAACACAAGCGACGCAGATCAAACAATACAATGTGGTTACATAGTACAAATAAATAAACGAAAGGTTAACATGACACAATTACAGCAGAGTTACAATAACGTTATTGTTTGCAAAGTCACGATAACGCAAGAGTGTAAGATACACAAGGGGGAGACGGCCTGTTCAATGGGCAGGTAATAAGCGCACGACAACAGCTGGTACGCTACAAAAAAAATGGCGACAATACACTCCCACGCAATCACAACGAATAATAGTTACAGTATTTAATTTGTATAAAGTTGATACACTTGGTTGCGGAACGATGCGTGATCGGTTACCGAAACGATTTCGTTGGGAAGATCATTCCATAATGTTATTGCTCTGGGCAGTGTCGATGAGTTGAATGCTTGCGTGTGGCCGTAGATGTGTTTCAATTGAACATGTGCATGGGGGATTCTAGGGGTAAAGGTGAAAGATCAGCGCAGTTTATATACTTGTGTAGCAAACAAACGATAGTGACAGAACGACGGGTGCCTAAGGATTCTAATAGTATTATCAGTTTTTATTTGAGTTATGCTGAGATAACCGCTGTATTTTTGAGAGATGAAACGAGCAGCACGGTTTTGTATCGCTTCTATCATGGAAATTAGATATTTTTGATGAGGAGACCAGATTGATGGTGCGAACTCTAGCTGAGGACGGACGTATGTTAGGTAGGCAAGTTTACGGACATTGGTGAGGCAGTTTTGTAAATTACGACGTAAGGGACCGAAAGTTCTGGAAGCCTTGGCGCAGATGGTGGTGATGTGCAAGGCCCAGGAAAGATCATGCGTTAGATGCACGCCTAGGTACTTATAAGACGGAACTTGGGATACAGGTATAGTATCCAAGACATATTGTCACAGACAAAGCCACATGAGACTTCGGTCGACGCTATAGACCTCTTTATATCGCTGTCCTGGCACCTTCGTCGTTCTCTTCTTCTGGGAACCACCCAAGATGCCTAGCATGTGGCACCGAATCGCACCGAGTGGCTGTCAGCTGTGTCGAGGTCGTGGCATTACCCCCCTCCCTAGAAGCATCGTCTCGATGCGGAACATTGATGCACTGGAGATTGCCACGAGGATACTGTTAAGAGAGACGTAGATGGTGAGAGAGGTGTGGGACTTTGCGTTCAGTGGGAGTGGTATAACTTCAATCTAGAGACGTGAACGACATCGGACAGGCGTGGGCGTCGGGGACGGCAAGCGGTGCCTTCTCCTTCAGGAATCACTTCGTATGTGACGTCGCCGAGTCGTTGAACGATCCTATAAGGTCCATAGTAGCGGCGCAAAAGTTTCTCCGACCAACCACGCTGGCGGATCGGTGTCCACACCCATACTTTGCCTCCGGGTTGATAAGTGACGTCGCGGTGACGAAGATTGTATCTGTCGGCGTCGTTGTGTTGTTGGTAGTGGATACGTGCGAGCTGGCGCGCTTCTTCGGTGCATCGAGCGAATTCGGCAGCATCATTGACAACATTAGAACAGTAGGTGGGTTAGAGCATTGCGTCCAACGTTGTGACAGCTTCCCGGCCGCGCACCAAGCGAAAAAGGGTGAAGCCGGTAGTTTCTTGAACGGAAGTATTATATGCAAGCGTAACATATGGGAGAACGTCGTCCGAGTTTTTGTGGTCGACGTCAACATACATGGAAATCACATCAGCGATCGTTTTGTTTAGCCTTTCTGTGAGCCCATTCGTCTGGGGATGGTAAGCAGTGGCTTTGCGGGGAACGGTACCACTGAGAAGCATGATATCTTCTGTGAGCTGCACTGGAAATGCTGTGCCCCGGTCGGTTATAACCACTCTTGGAGCACCGTGGCGGAGCACGATACCATGTAGAAAGAAGGTCGCAATATCATTAGCAGTGCCTCGTGGGAGAGCTCGGGTTTCAATGTAACGTGTAAACTAGTCTGTAACAACAGCAATCCAACGGTTACCAGCCCTCGACGTGGGGAATGGTCGAAGCAAATCTATGCCAACCTGCTGAACAGGGATCCGCGGAGGATCCACGGGATGGAGAAGTCCAGCGGGACGCACCGGTGGTGTCTTGCGTCTCTGACAGTCGCGGCATGTCTTCCCGTATTGCTTTACGTAACGGCGAAGGTTAGGCCAGAAGTACTTTTGGCCTATGCGTGAAAACGTCCGTGCGAATCCCAAGTGGCCCGAAGATGGCTCGTCGTGAGAGGCCCGCAGGATGTCGTCACGTAGTGAAGAAGGCACTACAAGGAGGCAGGCGGTTGCGGTCGAGTGATGGTGCTGGCGCGGTGGCGTAGAGGTAGAACACCCGCCTCGCGTGCAAGAAGTCCGTGGTACGAATCCCGGTGCCGCGCCATTTTCCACCAGATTAAAAAAAATCCGCGTGTTGATAAAATTGCATAAACAGGCCTGGAGTGTGGCCTGATCCCGGTGAACAGAACAGGTAACGCACTCCCTCACCAGAGCAGGATTGGCCACCCTGGTGCAGTACTTGGACACAACCTCCTATATGAACACAACAATCAAACCCCGGCCCTCAGTCCCCAGCAGCTGCGAAGCAACTGACCACGGCGGCGGTCAGACCTGCGACGCTGCAAAGGGTGCTAAGAATCCCTGGCTGACAGCTGACATAAGGAAGTATAATATGGATAGAATTGAACATGCTCTCAGGAAGGGAGGAAGCCTAAAAGCAGTGAAGAAGAAACTAGGAATTGGCAAGAATCAGATGTATGAGTTAAGAGACAAAGCCGGCAATATCATGAGTAATATGGATGAGATAGTTCAAGTGGCTGAGGAGTTCTATAGAGATTTATACAGTACCAGTGGCACCCACGACGATAATGGAAGAGAGAATAGTCTAGAGGAATGCGAAATCCCACAGGTAACACCGGAAGAAGTAAAGAACGCCTTGGGAACTATGCAAAGGGGGAAGGCAGCTGGGGAGGATCAGGTAACAACAGATTTGTTGAAGGATGGTGGGCAGATCGTCCTAGAGAAACTGGCCAACCTGTATAAGCAATGCCTCATGACTTCGAGCGTACCGGAATCTTGGAAAAACGCTAATATAATCCTAATCCATAAGAAAGGGGACGCCAAAGACTTGAGAAATTATAGACCGACCAGTTTACTGTCCGTTGCCTACAAAGTATTTACTAAAATAATTGCAAATAGAATCAGGAACACCTTAGACTTCCGTCAACCAAAGGACCAGGCATGATTCCGTAAAGGCTACTCAACAATAGACCATATTCACACTATCAATCAGGTGATAGAAAAATGTGCGGAATATAACCAACCTTTGTATATAGCTTTCGTTGATTACGAGAAAGCGTTTGATTCAGTCGAAACCTCAGCAGTCAGGGAGGCATTGCGGAATCAAGGTGTGGACGAGCCGTATGTAAAAATACTGAAAGACATCTATAGCGGCTCCACAGCCACCGTAATCCTCCATAAAAAAGCAACAAAATCCCAATAAAGAAAGGCGTCAGGCAGGGAGATACGATCTCTCCGATGCTATTCCCAGCGTGTTTACAGGAGGTATTCAGAGACCTGGATTGGGAAGAATTGGGGATAAGAGTTAATGGAGAATACCTCAGTAACTTGCGATTCGCTGATGATATTGCCTTGCTTAGTAACTCAGGGCACGAACTGCAATGCATGCTCACTGACCTGGAGAGGCAAAGCCGAAGGGTGGGTCTAAAAATTAATCTGCAGAAAACTAAAGTAATGTTTAACAGTCTTGGAAGGGAACAGCAGTTTACAATAGGTAGTGAGGCACTGGAAGTGGTAAGGGAATACATCTACTTAGGACAGGTAGTGACTGCGGATCCGGATCATGAGACTGAAATAATCAGAAGAATAAGAATGGGCTGGGGTGCGTTTGGCAGGCAATCTCGGATCATGAACAGCAGGTTACCATTATCCCTCAAGAGAAAAGTTTATAACAGCTGCGTGTTACCAGTACTCACGTACGGGGCAGAAACCTGGAGGCTTACGAAAAGGGTTCTACTTAAATTGAGGACGACGCAACGATCTATAGAAAGAAAAATGATAGTTGTAACGTTAAGGGATAAGAAAAGAGCAGATTGGGTGAGGGAACAAACGCGAGTTAATGATATCTTAGTTGAAATCAAGAAAAAGAAATGGGCATGGCAGGACACGTAATGAGGAGGGAAGATAAGCGATGGTCATTAAGAGTTACGGAATGGATTCCAAGGGAACGAAAGCGTAGCAGAGGGCGGCAGAAAGTTAGGTGGGCGGATGAGATTAAGAAGTTTGCAGGGACAACATGGCCACAATTAGTACATGACCGGGGTAGTTGGAGAAGTATGGGAGAGGCCTTTGCCCTGCAGTGGGCATAACCAGGCTGATGATGATGATGATGATGATGATGATGATGCCATCGCGGAGAAAAAACGAGGATAACTTGCGGATGAACATACGAGTCGGCTCTGGTAGACGGTTCTCAAGGTAGTCGATGAGAGGCCGGAGTTCTGAATCATCGCGCTGTTGCTTGCGGGTGCCTGATAGTGAGATAATGGACAGAAATGCGTCCTCTTCATCAAAGTCGCATGACGACGGTTGAAGTGGAGCACGTGACAGGCAGTCGGCGTCGGTGTGTTTACGCCCGGACTTGAACGCTATCGTCCTGTCGTATTCTTGCAAGCGAAGACTCCAGCGTCCAAGACGGCCAGATGGATCCTTCAGATTGGCGAGCCAGCACAATGAATGGTGATCTGTCACAACTCGAAACGATCGGCCGTACAAATATGGTCGGAACTTAGCAAATGCCCACACAACGGCCAAGCATTCCTTCTCCGTTGTGGAATAGTTACTTTCAGCTGGAGACAAAGTGCGGCTTGCGTACGCAATGACGCGTTTGGCTCCATCTTGCCATTGTACGAGGACGGCACCAAGGCCAACGTTGCTGGCATCCATGTGCAATTCGGTGTCACTGTCTTCGTCAAAGTGTCCTAGAACAGGAGGTGCGCGCAGACGTTTCTGGAGTTCACAGAAGGCCTCTTGTTGGTCCTGCACCCAGACAAACGGAACATCATCCTTAGTCAGCCGTTGCAAGGGTTCGGCTATCCGCGAAACGTTTGCCACGAAGCATCGATAATATGCGCAAAGCCCCAGAAAACGTGTTTGTTCCAACACCTTCGTGTTTGTTGGAAGGTGTTGGAAACGAAGCAACAGCAATGGTTTTGTCGGAGTCTGGTCGAATGCCCTCGTAGCTGACGACATGGCCTAAAAATTTGAGTTCGTCATACCCGAAATGGCATTTTTCAGGCTTTAAAGACAGGCCAGCAGTACGAATTGCGTCAAGAACTGCTTGTGAGCGCTGGAGGTGCTGCTCAAAAGTTTCTGAAAACACAATGATATCATATAAATAGACAAGGCATGACTGCCACTTGAGACCTGATAGAACCGTGTCCATCATGCGCTGAAAAGCAGCAGGCGCAGAGCACAATCCGAAAGGAAGGACCTTGAATTCGTAAAGTCCTTCAGGCGTAATAAATGCGGTTTTCTCACGGTCACGCTCATCAACCTCTATTGGCCAGTAGCCGCTGCGAAGGTCCATCGACGAGAAGTATCGAGCATGCAGAAGGCGGTCCAGAGTCGTCGATGCGGGGAAGGGGATAAACGTCCTTCTTCGTAACGTTGTTAAGCTTGCGATAGTCAACGCAAAAACGCAGTGTGCCGTCTTTCTTTTTCACCAGAACCACAGGTGACGCCCATGGACTGGTGGTGGGCTGTATGATATCGTCGGTAAGCATTTGTTGGACTTGATTTCGGATGGCGTCTTGCTCTTTACGAGAAACACGGTAGGCACGTTGGCGCACGGGTCTTTCATTGGAATTTGTAATAATTCTGTGTTTCGCAATAGGCGTTTGGTTGACCTTCGATGTCGAAGCGAAACAGTCCGCAAAGATTGTAAAAGGCTTCGAATGCTAGCCTGTTGTTCACCTGATAATTTAGAATTCACATCAATATTACTGTTGGATGTTACCTCACAGTTAGAATCTCCATCATTGTGCCCTACAGTTAAACAAGCGGGAAAGTCACTGACTGGCTCCAAATAGGCAATGGCACTCTGCCAGTATAATTAATGAACCGACAAATGTGACCTCACAAATTTGTACCCTCGCAGTGCATTTGCCGATCGGCGTGAGAACATGACCGCCGGCTGTACGGAGCTTAGGTCCTGGCCACGGTGTCGCCACCTTGCGAAGTGCAGTAACCAGTTGTCCGCTCATGACAGAATAATCGGCACCAGTATCGACAAGAGCGGTTACCGGGTGGTTATCTACAGAAACGAGTATGTCGGCTGAAACAGGTTCACGGTTTTCGAAGGAAGGTGTCGAAGGTACGCAGTCGTCGTTGTCGTCGTCGTTATCGTCGTCGGGGTGTCGCAGCGGAGGATCTTTCGAAGTGGGTTGGACAGCGGCCCCACCCCCCGAGGTCACTGTTCTTAGTTTTCCCGATTTGGGCTCGTGGGCCGGTTGGCCACGGAAGCGGAGAACGTAGTGTAGCGGCTAGGTGACGCCGATCGTCGAAGAGGTGGTGATCGTGACTGGCGCCTCTGTAGAGACGGAGATCGGGTCGTTGGCCGGGACTGTTCAACCGGTGGGAACTGCGCGTACGGCGACGAAGGTTGACTGGCCAGATATTGCTGGATTTCTCTCGGGCGCTCTCCCTCACGAGGGCGACCAGCGCCAGGGTGTTAACCCTGGAGTCCTATCCTTCGGTAGTAGCAGGCACGGTACAAGTGGCCCGCTTCACCACAGTGGAAGCAGAGTAGCTGATAGTCAGGTGTGCGCCACACGTCTGGCTTTCGCGTATTGATTCGGGTGCTCGTGGACCCGTACATATTTGTACGTGAAGCTTGGCCCTGGAGGTGGCACAGCGGTTCTTTAGAAGAAGGCGGGTTACGATGGCTCCCGGGTTGCGCAGGTAGCTTCACTGCTTGCGCATAAGCCAGTACGGGGGTGGCTTCAGGTCTGGTTTGCACGAATGGCTGTGCCGCCTGGCGTACTTCTTCGCGGACGATATCTGTGAGGGATGTTACGGTCGGATGAAATCGCACTCCCTCTAGTCGATCAAGCTCCTCACGCACGACACTACGTACAAGCTTTCGAAGCGAATCGGTGTCATAGGGCAACGAGAGAGATGATGCTGATCCCAGACTGATTTGGTGATCGTAGACCGAGGAGCGTTGCTGAAGGGCTCGCTCCATTGTTGTCGCCTCACTGACGAACTCAGCTACTGTAGCTGGAGGCCTTCGCATCAGTCCAGCAAACAGCTGTTCTTTCACTGCACGCATCAGCAGGCGTACTTTCTTCGCTTCTGTCATGCCAGGGTCAGCACGCTTGAAACGCCGCGACATGTCCTCTACGAACATGGCTGCGCTTTCGTTCGGCCTTTGAACCCTATTCTGAAGGGCTTGCTCTGCTCGCTTTTTTCTTGCGGGGCTGCTGTACGTATCGCGTATCTGCCGTTGAAATTCTTGCCAGGTGGGAATGGATGGCTCGTGGTTAGCGAACCATGTTCGGGCAGAGTCCTCTAGGGCGAAGTACACGTTCCTTAACTTTTTCTCCTCGTCCCAATAATTGACGTCAGCCATAAGATCGAAGTCGTCGAGCCAGTCTTCCACGTTCTCAAAAGGCTCACCATGGAACGGCCACGGCCAGCGTGGGGTGTGGAGAACCAGCGACGCAGGAGGCTGTCCCGTACCGTATGTCTCTTGTGTCTGGCTTGCGGTTGTGGTGGACATCCTCGGCAGATCTTGCGGGCCGTATTCCGGAGGCAGTCTTTGAAGCCGTTGGCTTTTGCGTAGGTTGTCCGCTTCCAGTTCCTGGGGGTCAGAGTACATAGACGCGTACCCAGCACTTCCACCAGTCTGTCACAGACAAAGCCACAAGAGACTTCGGTCCACGCTATAGATTTCTTTATATTATGTAAATTTAGAATTATGGCGTTTGCGACTGAAGGTTATGAGCCTGCATTTGGATAGGTTAAGGGACATAAGCCAGATTTTGCACCAATGGGAAATCATGTTAAGGTCATTTTGCAAAGCGACGTGGTCTTCGGCATCCGTAATTGTACGATATATGATACAATCATCCGCAAATAAGCGCATGCATGATGATATGTTAAGCGGTAGGTCATTATTATAGATCAAAAATAAAAGGGGCCCTAGAACACTTCCCTTAGGAACACCGGAAGATACATGGCAACGGGGAGAAGAGAAGTTATTAAGCACTGTGAACTGTTGACGGAGAAAAAGGAAATTCCGGATCCAAGGTAATGTAAGTGAGTCTAGTCTAAGGGCTGATAATTTGGATATTAGTCGACCATGAGCTACGCGATAAAAAGCTTTAGAAAAATCAAGGAGCATGCAATCAGTTTGTTTGTTGGCATCCATGCTGAAGTGTAAGTCGGTGGTAAATTCCAATAATTGCGTGTCGCAAGAAAAATTCTCTAATCAACACGGATTCAGGATATAAAGTTGTTTGATTCTAGGTGACAGAACATGAGACGCAATAATATGTTCCATTAGGTTGCGACAAATGTGAGCGCGATCGGACGATAATTAACGGGTGAATGGCTGTTACCGCTTTTGAACACCGGGACAATTTTCGAAACCTTCCAGTCAGCTGGTAGCTTTGCTGACGCTAGGGATTGGTTGAATAAATAGGATAATATCTGACTAGAAATTGACGAGGTATTCTGTAATATTTTAGAATTGATATTATCTATACAGGCCGATGTAGATACCGTTAGGTTAGCAATGAGGCGTGAAGTGCCATCAGCAGTAATGGTAATGGGTTCCGTAAAGCGCCAGTCATATTCAGGTATAAATGATATGTTGGAATGATCTTCCCGTGTAAACACTGAAGAGAAAAAATTTTTAAATATGAGTGGGCGTTCGCTGTCCGATTCTGGTGTTTGGTTAGCATCGTGCAATGAAATGTGGTCAGAGTGGTGGTCAGGGGACACAGTTCACCAGAACGTTTTAGGATTGTGTTGAAGGAGAGAGGGCAGGTAGTTGCCGTAATACTGTTGTTAGCATCGAATATTGTTTTAGTATATGTTTTGAGGAATTCTTTGTATTTTTGAACGCCGAAGAATCACACCCATGTTTCGTGGCGCCGTACAAGCGCTGTTTCTTTTTTTAGTTTCATAGTCTACGTAGCGATTGATTGAACCAAGCATTTGTGCGGTCGTTAATAATCGGTATTCACGGAACGTAGAGATCAATCATAGCTGACATTTGGTTCCTATACAGTCCCGAGTTTTCTTCCGTTGTGCGATCAGTAAAGTTAGGTAAAAGTGTCTCATTAAAAAAGCGTTCTAAATCAGAATTCATATCAACGTATTTAGCCCTGCTCAAGTCACGAATGTTTTTGGTGATTGATCCTGTATGGGCTAGTGGGACGTTAAGTGTTATCTGAAGCGATTTGTGATCACTGAAGCCATCTAGGTAGGATATTGATTCTACGGTTTCGGGGGTACTGGTTAATACAATATCAAGTATATTTGATTCTCGAGTGGGCTCGCTTATAACCTGGAACAAATTGAAATCTAAAGTAAGGTTGAGAAAATCTGTTGAGTGGAGGCATGATGAAGACAAGGAAAGCCAGTCTATTTGTGGGAAGTTAAAATCACCGAGGAGGTATACGTGATCTGAAGCGAAGATGTGCATAGCTTTTTGAATACTGTCACGAAGATTGTCTGAAAAATTTTGATCGGTCACCGGAGGGCGGTGAGATGAGTTTGTAGGGATGGCAAACGAAGCAAGAGATTTCTTAATGCCTATCAGCACACCGCCTCCCCGTCGTGCCACGCGATCTTGCCGATAGACTTTGAAGTTGTTGTAGTCTAAAAATTTCCCCATCGAGCGTGTCGGGGTGTAGCCAAGTTTCTGTCAAAATGACATCATCTGAGTCATTGTCTTCAAGAAAAGAACAAAGCTATTCCCGTTTTGGCATCAAACTGCGGATGTTACATAGCGTTATTGAGAGGCGTGAAACTGATGTAGTGGGGGAGGGTTGAGCGTGATCTTGCAGATACTTATATTGTGGCTATTTTTTATACTCTAAGACAGAATCCTTAACATGGTCATAAATATAGGTTGTTTTTCCTATGTGCAGCTTATCGACAGAAAGTTTGAATGGCTTGTTGAGCGGTCGCGCGAAGTCCAACAGCTTCTTCCGTGCTTGCCGCGTACGCAGCGAAAAATCTTCCCCGATTGAGTATCTCGTATCTTTGAGCTTAGGTGCAGAGGACAAAATTAACTGTTTCTCTTCGAATTCAGCCAGTTTAGCTATTATCGGTCCGGTTTTGTTATCAGAGAACCTACCGAGACGATGCACACGCTCGAACCTATCACTAGTAAGTGATAATTTGAGGCGCTCAGAGCAGAAGCCAATCACCTTTTGCTCGGACGCAGCCCAATCTTCCCTTTCATCGTCCTCTAAGCCAAAGAATAAAATATTTGACCACCTAAGCCTGTTTCCAGTATCTTCGCATCTGGCCGATATATTCCGCAATTGGCCCTCCACATGTCGAACAGCATTCACTGACGTTGAAGTTCCAGAAGGTTCGGCGCCACTGAGCGACGCAATGGTTGTTTTTAACTTTACAACCGTCGTAGTTAGGCCTTTAATTTCGTGGTCAGCTGCTTCCTGCTTTTCCTTCACTCCTTTCAATTCGCTCAATATCGTCGCCTGCCCGGTCTCAAGTCTACGCATGGATTCAAGAAGTGAAGTCATGATTTCCTCCTGAGGGCCCGGATTCTCTTCCACATCACCGGAAAGTAACAACAGCAGTCTGGATAACCGAACGCACAGACATGGTGACTGCAACAGAAACCGCTTGGCCTTAACGTACATTTCTAAGGGGCACGACACTGCAAATAAACAGTAGTTACTGCTCCTTACGCAGGAAGCATGGCTCAGGTAACTGACCTGGAAAAAGTTAAATGATGAGTGTGGCATTCTTGCAGCAGCGTCGTGTCCGAATGCGAAGTCCACCGGTGGGCGTTTAAATAGGCCGCTTGTGAGGAAGAAAGCCGTATCTTCCTGCGATGTCCCGGGTTGCCAGATGATTAATCCGGTTGACCCCAAACGTGCCCAGGCGGTAGCCAATGAAGATGAATTCCGATGCAAACCCTCTGGAACGGGAGGCCACCAAGTGGGGAGTCAGGTGACGCAACCCCAGAGGAGCGCGGCCTGGAAAAAGCGAAATGATAAGCGTGGCATTCTTGCAGCAGCGTCGTGCCCGAATGCGAAGTCCACCGGTGGACGTTTAAATAGGCCGCTTGTGAGGCAGATAGCCGTATCTTCCTGCGATGTCCCGGGTGGCCAGATGATTAATCCGGTTGACCCCAAACTTGGCCAGGCGGTAGCCAGTGAAGATGAATTCCGATGCGAACCCTCGGGAACGGGAGGCCACCAAGTGGGGAGTAAGGTGACGCAACCCCAGAGGAGCGCGGTCTGGAAAACGCGAAATGATGAGCGCGGCATTCTTGCAGCAGCGTCGTGCCCGAATGCGAAGTCCACCGGTGGGTGTTTAAATGGGCCGCTTGTGAGGCAGATAGCCGTATCTTCCTGCGATGTCCTGGGTAGCCAGATGATTAATCCGGTTGACCCCAAACTTGGCCGAACCGAGAGCAATCCGCGAGAGCAATCCAAGTCGTTCGATTGCTTGCAGGCCTGGGATTGCGCGACCTTTGCGCACCACAAAAAATTCCAGGGGAACAGTTCGGTCGCTCAGCGTTACTTCCGTTCGGACGACTCGAAGATGTTTGATCGTGTCTCCGCCGTACGAATGTAGCACCACGCTACTTTGCTTCATTTCAGGGCTTGGGCGCATCCTATTGTATATCCCAACAGGCATCAAATTGACCTGAGACCTGCATCGACGTTTAGTTCGACCGAAACGTTATTGACGTTCCTTCGAACCATCCAGTCGCGTTCGCTTATGACGGCTATTGCAGGCACCTCTAAGATGCTGAAGTCATCTTCGTTATCTTGAATTTCGCCGACCAGCTCGGGGGCTCTGCAGCAAATCGCAAAGTGGTTTCAAAGCACTTTCTGCACGCTCGTCCGTACGTGGGACAGTCTCTAAGCTGATGCGTGCGTCCGCACTTGAAGCATTTGTACATCTTGGCTTGCGCCATTTTTGGATTCGAGCATGCATTGCGAATGGTGTCTACTTGCTTTTGACCTCGTTCCCAAGTTTCTTGGCGGAGAGCCGATGTTTCGGCTGCCTTGCAGACATGCTCAGCCTTCTGCAATTTCAGCTCACAGTCCCCGAGACGCTTTTCTCTCACCTTGTCGTCGTTGGTTCCGTACACAATCTGGTCTCGGACCATAGAATCCTGAAGCACGCCGAAATTGCACGCCCGTGCCTGTTGCTTGAGGTCCCGCAGGAAGTGTTCAAATGGCTCACCTTGGTTTTGAAATCTCTTCCGAAATATGCAGCGTTCATGTACTTCGTTGGTCTGCAGCTTGAAGTAATCGTCAAATTTCTTGATGACAGTCGCGTAGTCAGCCTTGTCTTCGCCTTCTGCGAAGCTCAGCGTATTAAATATCTCGATGGCGTCCTCACCTGCGACACTGAGAAACAGCGCTGTCTTTGACGACACTGATCGCTTCTTGTCATCCGGTTTTGATGCAGCGAGGAAGAGCTCGAATCTCTGATTCAACGTCTGTCAATTCTTGCTAGCTTCTCCCGTCGTGTTTAACGGACCAGGCGCTCTCAATGAATCCATTACGTAGTCCCTACAGTGCTGCCCGTCAAAGATCAAAGCCGTGCTTGACTACACACGTCCCTACAGTGCTGCCTGTCGAAGATCAAAGCCGTGCTTGACTACGCATCCCACTTCTGACACCATGTATCGTAGCGTCTAGGAACGCGAACATGCTGGGCCGGGACAGTGGGGGAAAGCACCCCGATTTATTGCACATGTGTACATATATAGGATTTGGGAAGGGGTGTGTCTTTTTATCGAGAACAGATAAGTTGTTTGCACAGCATGCACATGGTGCATGCGTTTTGACATATGATGCGCTTGCGTGGAACACGTGTGGCGCTCGGCGCCCAAGATACGATACAGGCTATACGCGGAAAAAGAAGTCCGAATCGCCCACGATGTCGTACGGCAATGTTTTGAAGAAGTTTCAAGACGTTGACCCTGCCTGCGTGCGGCTATACCTGTTTTGAGTCATTTCGCACAACCAAAGAAATGAATGAATGAATGAATGAATGAATGAATGAATGAATGAATGAATGAATGATGTTTACTGCTGCAAGGGCCAGATATGGCCAAAAAGCACCATGCCAGTGTTAATGGGCTTGCAGGTATGATTTCTATGAGGTGGATGGAACGTGACTGTGTACGGGCCTTAAAAATACTCGCTTTAAAGTGCGTAAAATCTATTTGCAATAAGATTATGGTGATGACAAATGACGGGAACTATGAGCAATAAGATGCATTGTGAGATAAGGATACAATATACAAAATATGTCTGATATTAAAATTTGCTAGAGCACCATTGCCTCATTAGAGCCCTTGAAACACAAGGGAATGGAGGAATGTGCTATACAAAACATTATCACAGCAGCATCCTCTTGCAAAAAGATGCGCTATGAATTTAATGGGCGTATAACATGTAAGACACCATAATTCAAGAAATCTAGCACTGCCTTGGTGTTAAAAAGCGGTTTCTTATCAAGAAACATAGCCGCGTGAAGAGGAATGTAATAACGGCTTGCAAGAGGAAAATGTTTCTTTCAGCTTCGGCTTCCCGATACTCTAGCAGCACATGGAGGATGGTCAGTCTCTCACCATATCTACCACAGGTTGGAAGTTCATTTCCAGTAAGTAGAAAATTATGGGTCACAAATGTGAGTCCTATCCTGATGCGAGAGAATAGGACATCTGTTCGCCGTAAATTTGTTGCAGAGGGCCAATAACTTAACTGTGGCTTTATCACGTGTAGTTTGTTATTTA
Source organism: Dermacentor andersoni (assembly GCF_023375885.2). Lineage (NCBI taxonomy): Eukaryota > Metazoa > Arthropoda > Arachnida > Ixodida > Ixodidae > Dermacentor > Dermacentor andersoni. The sequence goes on along the minus strand of NC_092821.1, from coordinate 36,820,535 downwards.
TTATTGAGTCTCACATGCGTTTCAAGTAGTGTCACAGTTTCTTTCGTAAGAAAGGTTTCAGAGCTGTGACAGGGACCGCAGAAGTAGCATTAACAGCATGGGATGCAATTGGCGTGGCCATCTGGTCTGCCACAACGTTACCTTCGATTCCGCTATGGCCAGGTACCCAGTATATAATGATATGCTGTTTAAATGGACAAGCTTTACACAGGTCGGAATAGACATCAATAAGCACGGAATTTTTTTGTTTCCAGAGTGATATCAAAGCCTTCACGACACTTAGGGAGTCTGTATACATAACTGCTTTTTGAAGTTTTGATTCCCTTATATGCTTTACAACCGACCATAGAGCGCAGGCCTCGGCCGTAAATATACTCGTTTCTGGATGTAGTACATCGTATTCCGAGAAGGATGAACCGATGGCTGCGTAGGACGCTCCGGCATGTGACTTGGATGCGTCTGTGTAGAGCTCGATGCACGAGTGCTTGTACTGAAGTTCTAGAAAAGGCATTCGTATTTCGACCTCTGGTACCTGCGCTTTGTTTCGTCAATCAGAAGCCACCTCGACAATGGTCAATCTTCAGCGACTCAAAGGCAGCCCTAGAATTTGTACTATCAGCTCTGCGTCGCGGGCCATTTGAACAGCTCGTATTCGGTATTAGATGCCTACTCCATACATCACAGGAGAAAGGACACCACGTGACGTTTCAGTGGCTGCCAAGTCAGTGCGGCGTCACTGCAAACGAAGACGCCGATAATGCCGCTCGGGCAGCTCTTGAATACACACAAGAAGAGGCCATACCGCTTTCACGATCCGACGCAGCTAGCAGACTTCGAGTGCTTGCACAGGAGATCACGCTCTCTCGATGGTGCACACCAAACAGCCAGACCAACCTTAGCAACCGTCAATACCACCTGCCCTATTTGATGCATCTCTATATGCCAACCGGACTCCGCCGAAGAGAGGCGAATCTGCTTTATCGCTTATGGCTAGGGGTGGCTTTCACGAAATCGTACTCATTTCGCATTGGAATGGCCTACAACGCTCTCTGCAATGCCTGTCTTTTTGAGGAGACGCTGGAACACATTCTGTGCGACTGTCCTGAATATAATGTCCAGCGACAGTCCCTGGCATCCGGTCTAGCGCACCTTGACACTAGACCATTGTCCCTCGACACGGTTTTCACATGCCGCCGTCAGAAGACATCGCAGATGAAGGCGACGAAGGGACTACTTCGGTTTTTGAAAGAGATGGGATTGGACAAGCGGCTGTGACAGTGATATCACGTACCATGCCATGTACCATCCACGTACCATCCCTCTCCCATACATCACGTACCATCCCTCTCCCATGTGTAGGGTAGCAAACCGGTTAAGCTAAACTGGTTAACCTCCTGCCTTTCCTTCTCCACTTTTTCCTTCCTTGCTTCCTTCTAGAAAGGACATGTCCCATTGTACTACTTGACATTCCCAAGGAGGTAACAGCTTGGTTTTATGCATTAAAGTGATGCTCGAGGAGTAGGACATGCATTTCGTTGCTAAGCTCCTTGACACGCGGCGAGAACGGCTATTTTACAGAGGGACGACTGCGGAAAAGTTTAGCACACTTCATATCGGTAACGGTATTAAAACATGGATGTGCACCTATATGGTGGACAGAGTCGAGCATCTTTAGCGCGCTTGGAGCGGCAGAGTCATATACGACGGCATCATAGTCGAATCGTGATCGAATTAGGCTATTATAAAGATTGATCAAACACTTCCTGTCGCTACCCGATGTTGTGTGGAGTAGAAGTTTCAGTAACTTTATTGTTTGTAGACATATTTCTTTAGGATATTTATTGTGTGTAATAAAAGTAAGCCTGCGGTCAAGTATAAAACCTAGAAATTTTTGCTCTTTGTTGACAGGTATTTGTTGTCCACACAGCTCTATCTATACAAGGATCTGGAACCAGGCCCCTCTTTCTTGTAAAGAGAACACGAGAATTTTTGTGGGGGTCGATTTTGAATCCATTTTTGTCTGCCCACTTGGACACCTTGTTTAAGCCCTGCTGTACCTATCTCTCACACACTGCGAGGTTGCAGGATTTAAAACCTATTTGTATGTCGTCCACGTAGACGGAATAAAAAATAGCTGGTGGTAATGATGTACGAAGAGTGTTCCTCTTAACGACAAAGAGCGTGCAACTGAGCACTCGACTTTGAGGTACCCCAGTTTCCTGTATGAACGTACGCGACAGTGCATTACCTATCTTCACCGGAAATTTACGGTTGTGTAAGTAGCTTTCTATAGTGCTTAACACATTGCCGAGAATGCCCAGCGCTGACAGGTCGCGCAGGATTCCGTACCGTCAAGTTGTGTGGTACACCTTTTCCATATCAAGAAACACAGATAAGAAGGAATATTTATGGACGAAGGCATCGCGAATGTTTGCTTCGATGCGCACGACATGGTCGGTTGTAGATCGCCCTTCCCTGAAGCCGCATTGAAATGGGTCAAGCGTTTTGCTATACTAGGAAATATACGAGACAACGATTGATCATTTTCTCAAAGAGTTTACAAGAGCAGCTCGTAAGTGCTATAGGATGGTAGCTGGTCAGCAATGATGTATCTTGATCGTGCTTTAAAACAAGGATCACACTAGCTTCTTTCCATTTAGATGGGAGGTACCCGGCAGCCCATTTAGCATTGAAAAGTGCGAGTAGCGTCATTTGAGTATCGCTGTGGAGATATTTAAGCATGTCGTACATGATCCTGTCAGGTCCAGGTGCAGAGCTCCGACATGCAACCAAAGCAGCTGTCAACTCGGCAATGTTAAAAGGCGTGTTATATGATTCATCCTGTCTGCACTTTCGGCTGTAGCCACGCGTTCCGCTATTTGTTTGTCCTTGAGGAATGCCTTGCAATAATGATTAGAGCTGGAAATGCGCTCAAGATGTTCGCCAAGTGCGTCAGCTTTATCTTCCAAGCTATTCCCTTCATCGTTTACTAGGGCCAAGGGATGAATTTCTTGTCCCTGTAGCCTTCTAATCCCGTCCCATACTTGAGCCTCTTGAGTATATACGTTTATAGCTGAAAGGAACCTCTGCCAGCTTGCCCTCTTTGCCTGTCGTCGCGTTCGTCTTCCCTGAGGTTTAACCAGTTTAAATTCTACAAAATTTTCGTTCGTGGGCCATTCACGTAGTTGGCCCCAAGCTTCATTTTGTCTCCTCCATGCCTCTCTATAATTGTCATTCCACCAGGGAACCCACCTTTTCAATGACGTCCCACTTGTTTGAGGGATCACCTTGTCTGTTGCGTCAACATATCAATATCACTTATAAAATCTGGTGATATGTAGGTGGATTCCTTAAAGCCTTTCCGATTAGCCTCAGCTTGTTTCCAGCGAAAAACAGGTGGAGGGGAGTCATGTTGTGTTACTAGGTTTAGAGTTAATTGGAAGTAATCTCTTCCTAATTAATTTTTAATTACAGACCGTTCTAAATCGGGGAAGATAGAAGCAGAGTCAATAGACAGGTCTATTAACGAGTATGAATTATGATGTGTATTTTAATACGTCGGTTTTTTCTCATTAAAGAGGCACGCACTGGAGGTAAAAAGGAAATCTTGAATGAGTCGACCTGTGGCATCGCATCGTGAGTCTCCCCACAGCGTGCTATGAGCGTTAAAATCTCCCACGAGTATGTAAGGCTCGGGAAGCTGATCAATCAGGTTATAAAAGTCTGTCTTTTCGAGATGCTGGTTCGGCGGTATATAAATGGTACACAAGTTATTAATTTATTAAAAAGAATGGCCCGAACTTACACTTCCTCAAGGGGCGTATTAAGGGCGACGGGTCGGCAAGCGACAGATTTGAGGGCTACTAGTGCTATACCGCCAGAGGCGGTAGCCTCGTCGTGGTCATTCCGGAAGATAAAGTAATTGCGAAGGAAATTAGTGTTAGCAGGTTTCAGATGTCTCTCTTGAACGCACAGCAACTTTGGCTTGTGTTTGTGTAGCAGGTCTACAATGTGTCAACGTTATGAAGAAGTCCTCTGACACTCCACTGTAGTATCTGTGCCTCTATTGGGATAAATATGTTGTGTGCTGTGCGTTTAAGAGACCAGGTTTAGCTCACGGACCCTTTCCAGTCGCCTTGACATGAGTTTTGTCTTTTTTGGAGCTATCGAGAGAGGGCCGCGCCTCTCCTTAGGCGCTAGCAGTGCCGTCTGACTGGTGGTTTTGTACATCGCCTCTTGTGAGGCACTGGACACGCGCTCTTGCGAGCGCTGCGGTTGACGTGAAGACCTTTGAAGCCACCGGCCAGGAGGTTGATGGCCCCTTCTTCTGGGGTGGCGGAAAAGTGGTAGCTGTAGCCACCGCGGGGGTAGGGGGAGGAGTGCAGATCGCGTCACCGCCGGCTCACTACGTGTGGGCCGGACAGCCGCCGGAAGCCACTGTGTCACTGCCCCCTGACGCGTCACATCGGCAAGAGTGTTCTTGCGCAGATAGGATACCCTCCTGCGTGCCTTCCTGAAAGTTACGTTTTCCTTTACTTTTATCTTCACAATTTCCTTTCTTTTTTCCAGGATGGGCACGACCGCGACAACGCGGCGTGCTCCCCATCACAGTTTACACAGTGGCGAACGTTCTCGCAAGATTCAGAGGCGTGTTCATGGGCACTGCATTTCGCACAGGTTTGACAGCCTGGGCAGCTCTCTGAACTGTGGCCTAAAAGTTGGCATTTGAAACATCTGAGGCGATTAGGCACGTATGGTCTAACAGGGAGCTTGATGTACCCGGCCTCGATAGACTCGGGCAGGAGACTTGAACAAAATGTGAGCGTTAGGTGCTTAGTCTCGATTTATTGGCCATCCTCTTAATTCTTTTGACATTTTGCTCGCTGAAGCCCTCCAAGAGATCAGCCTCTGTCAGCTGGACCAAATCGTCGTCCCAGACAACCCCGCGGGTGGTGTTCATAGTACGGCGCGGGGATACTGTTACCTGGGTCTACCCGAATTTCACTATTTACAGTTGTTTCTCATACTGCTTCTGATCGCGGAGCTCCAAGAGGAGACCACCGCTTGCCATCCTTGACAACTTATAACCTGGACCGAATTCTTCAGTCAGAGACTTAGAAACAAGGAACGGTAAGATGGTTCAGACTGGTTTGTCTGACATTTCAAAGTGAGTAAGTTGAAAATGGGGGAAGTTCTGGATTTGACTTCCAAAAAAACTGGAGGAAATCTTCGGTGCACCCTCGTTTCTGAGGACGATCAGGGAGTTTAGCGAAAGCATTTTCCATAATTGTAGATTGGGTTTCGGCAGTGATGTCAACGACACACCATGGAGCCCAACATGGGGACGGGACAGAAGTTCCTGCAAGAGAAGCCCTGCCAACGCCAGCAGCACATCGCTTCTACAACCTAATACAGGATAACCAAGACTGGCTAGCCATACAAGGTTAACCCTTGCCGCCAGGAAACTCGGGAGTGAGAAGAAATGAAGATAGCACAGGAAAGATTAAAAGTGCGAGAGAAACATGAAAATTGGAGAGGAGGACAGGAAAAGGCAACTGCCAATTTTCTCCAGGTGGGTCAGTCTGGAGGTGCCGTCTGTGTGAAGGAGAGGCCGAAGAGGTGTGTTGCCTTTGCCGGGGGGCCTTAACGGTCTAAACAACCAGCATCGGCTCAACCCCCCGGATCCCCCTTTCCCCAAACACGGCTAAGCCGTGCATGGCTACACGCGGGAGGGTCCAACCCTCGTGTGCAGGGGTACGTGGTGTCGACAAGAAAAGAAAATTTTCTATGCCGTTTGGAGTCTTTGTTATGGTACACTGGGAATGCGAAGGCATTCATAGGTGACCCCATTTTATTCTGACAGGATGGCGGATTGGTGAACCCGTTTGTTTTCTCATCTTTTTTCTGGAGGACAGCATATTTATTTCTCTGCGAGCATCCTAGCAGGTGTTACGCTTTATCTAGCTATCGTATCCAAGGCACATAATTGTCGTATTGGGAGCTTCAACAGAAACAGTGATCTTTTGAGACCTTCAAACTACTTTACGCCCGCGGTACGCAAATGGCGTGAGTGGGTTGCGAGAACGAATTCTCGTACTATCACTTTCGGAGAAAGTTTCACTTTCAGCAGTTCTTACAGTAATGGGCACTGGACACATGCACAGAAGGGTCTGGCAAGCGCGAGAAATAAGCACTCTCAATCTGAGTAACGAAAAATCTCGTCAAACTAAAGTTATCGCCAAAAATGATAGCCCGAGTGTAACGGATTTTGACCTACTGCAAGCGCATCTACCTTGTGCGGCTATATATTTACCAGCACGAACATATCGTGTATCCGCATTGTCACAACCAGCGCAACTTCTGGATCCCACCAGTCGGCTGGAGTGCACGACTGAAGTAATTATTTAGAAGAATCGCTTATCTATTAAGTACCTGTTTTAGTCCGATATGGTCAAACCGTTTCGCCCTGGACTGGTAATGGTTAACATTTTGTTGGCTGATGTTCTGTTTTAGTTCAGGAACTTTCCTATATTATCGTTCGCGTACAGTGCAAGCTACTACTCCGATTCAAGTACACTTGTGTTTGAGTTAGGGTTTAGTTCGGCCCACTGCTGTACAAATAAAGAAAACGTATGGGAGTAAATCGGTTGCCATCTATGGAATTCCCCTTTTGGAGTTTAAATATTTCTTACAAATGGGAAGAAAATATTTGCTCAGTGACTACCGTTTTTATTCTAGGTCCGGCAAGCCAGCCAGGTTTAGGGCCTTAGACTTCCTAGAATACCTTGGTGACTCGGACGTTGCCTGCTCCACCGATCCTTGTTTGGTGCAAAAGTCTGCAAGGTTTGCCCGCCACCGGGGGTGCGGTGCCGTCGCTGCAAGCCGCCGTGTGCCAGTGCAATCATCACCTTCGCAGAAGGAGGGGCAGTATGGTAAATCCGTCATCGGAGCCAGCATTGGAGGAAGTGACTCGTTAGTGTGACTCGTTAGTGTGACTCGTTAGTGTGACTCGTTAGTGTGAGCGGTGGTCCGCGGTTCGGCTGGGCGCTCTTGGGCGGGGCCGGCCAGGACTGGGACCTGTTGGCGTGGACTGAGCGACCGCGCCGTTCCCACAATATATAGATAGATATATAGACACTTATGTTGGTATAAAACACCGAACGGCAAATTAAATACGTTCGGAACTCAAGCTACACAGAACAAACAGTAAGTACCGAGTTTGTAAGTGCAGGTTGTTTGAGCGAACGGTTTCAAAAAAATTTAAAGTTATCTGTGGCAGATAGTACAATTCTCATCAATGAGCTGGTATACTCTAGGAGTCGGACATTGCTTGAAAAAAATTGAGAAACACCATTGGCTAATCAACAAAAATTTGCGAATTTGTTTTTTAACTAATTATCCTATGCTACATATTGCATTGACAAATTCTAGCGAGTGAGACTGCAAGGCCGATCTGCTTGAAAAGAATGTGTGGATTTCACCATTTACAAGATATGCGCCATCAAACATGCGGTAAAAATTCTCGATCGTTCCACTTACTTTCTGACGAAAGTATCGTTTTCTACATTCAAGCACAAAAGTAACTGAAACGTCAATGCCTTTTCCACAGAGTACGGTAATTACATCTCGAAACTATTGTCATCCTGAGAATTGGTTGAAAATGGATCCGCCATGCAAAGCCCCTGGCTAGAATTTGTAAATTGCAAAATCCGCCGCAATGATATAGGTAAAACCCTAATTAGTGAATTTTTTTCACTTGGTTCAAAACTGATTTCAATTTTTTCGAACGTAATGTCCGCCTTGTCGAGTATACCATCTCATGGGCTAGAATTGTGCTACCTGCCGCATTCAGTTTTTCAAAAATGTTTGTAGTGCTCAGTGAAACTCCAAGTATAACCAATTTTGAGCCTGCATGCAAACACCTAGTGAATAGTGCTTCATCCTTCATCATCATCATCCAATGGGTATGTTCACTGCAGGAGGAATTTCTTTCCCAGTGTTCTCTAATTACATCTGTCTTGCACTTACTGACTCCAAATTGTACCTCCCAATGTCCTAATTTCATCCCCACCAAATTTTCTGCATTCCTAGACTGCACTTCGTTTACTCAAATGGACAGACGAGCAATCTGCCCTACGCATTACATGGTCTGCTCACTTGCTTTCTTTCACACAATGTCAACTATAATATCGGTTATCGCTGTTTGATCTCTTATGCACACCACTCTGTTCATATCTCTAAATACCACCGCCTAACAATTTATTCAGACTATATTGCTTGGGGTACTTCGCGAAATATCGAGAGTCTGTCTGTCTGTCTGTCTGTCTGTCTGTCTGTCTGTCTGTCTGTCTGTCTGTCTGTCTGTCTGTCTGTCTGTCTGTCTGTCTGTCTGTCTGTCTGTCTGTCTGTCTGTCTGTCTGTCTGTCTGTCTGTCTGTCTGTCTGTCTGTCTGTCTGTCTGTCTGTCTGTCTGTCTGTCTGTCTGTCTGTCTGTCTGTCTGTCTGTCTGTCTGTCTGTCTGTCTGTCTGTCTGTCTGTCTGTCTGTCTGTCTGTCTGTCTGTCTGTCTGTCTGTCTGTCTGTCTGTCTGTCTGTCTGTCTGTCTGTCTGTCTGTCTGTCTGTCTGTCTGTCTGTCTGTCTGTCTGTCTGTCTGTCTGTCTGTCTGTCTGTCTGTCTGTCTGTCTGTCTGTCTGTCTGTCTGTCTGTCTGTCTGTCTGTCTGTCTGTCTGTCTGTCTGTCTGTCTGTCTGTCTGTCTGTCTGTCTGTCTGTCTGTCTGTCTGTCTGTCTGTCTGTCTGTCTGTCTGTCTGTCTGTCTGTCTGTCTGTCTGTCTGTCTGTCTGTCTGTCTGTCTGTCTGTCTGTCTGTCTGTCTGTCTGTCTGTCTGTCTGTCTGTCTGTCTGTCTGTCTGTCTGTCTGTCTGTCTGTCTGTCTGTCTGTCTGTCTGTCTGTCTGTCTGTCTGTCTGTCTGTCTGTCTGTCTGTCTGTCTGTCTGTCTGTCTGTCTGTCTGTCTGTCTGTCTGTCTGTCTGTCTGTCTGTCTGTCTGTCTGTCTGTCTGTCTGTCTGTCTGTCTGTCTGTCTGTCTGTCTGTCTGTCTGTCTGTCTGTCTGTCTGTCTGTCTGTCTGTCTGTCTGTCTGTCTGTCTGTCTGTCTGTCTGTCTGTCTGTCTGTCTGTCTGTCTGTCTGTCTGTCTGTCTGTCTGTCTGTCTGTCTGTCTGTCTGTCTGTCTGTCTGTCTGTCTGTCTGTCTGTCTGTCTGTCTGTCTGTCTGTCTGTCTGTCTGTCTGTCTGTCTGTCTGTCTGTCTGTCTGTCTGTCTGTCTGTCTGTCTGTCTGTCTGTCTGTCTGTCTGTCTGTCTGTCTGTCTGTCTGTCTGTCTGTCTGTCTGTCTGTCTGTCTGTCTGTCTGTCTGTCTGTCTGTCTGTCTGTCTGTCTGTCTGTCTGTCTGTCTGTCTGTCTGTCTGTCTGTCTGTCTGTCTGTCTGTCTGTCTGTCTGTCTGTCTGTCTGTCTGTCTGTCTGTCTGTCTGTCTGTCTGTCTGTCTGTCTGTCTGTCTGTCTGTCTGTCTGTCTGTCTGTCTGTCTGTCTGTCTGTCTGTCTGTCTGTCTGTCTGTCTGTCTGTCTGTCTGTGCCTCCGGACGTTTTCCAGCCAACCTGAGCGACTTTGCAGTACATAATCGAATGGTTAGAGCATCGGGATTCTGTGCTCAAGAACGGATTTGAAATCAACTGTAGTACTACTGCCAAATGGTCATTGCTGCAAGTGGGTTTAAGCTTGTGGGCGACAGCAAGCGGCTCGAATGAAGGTGAGCCGACGTCTTCCTATCTAAAACGTTCTCATACGCCATTTCATATTGAAGCCATGAAGCCACTTCTTTCACCACATGTTGAAGATGTGCTAGTGCACAACAGTGCAGAGACATCTGTATGGGTCAGGCAACGTACAACAACCGAGACGTCGCTATCACCACCGTGCAGGTCAGTCCCGAGTCCACCAAGGCAATAGTGCAGCCATTCATGCTAATGCACCTAATCGATTACAGAGACATTACGTTTAAATCTTGCTACAACACGTTGGAGAACTAGACATGCCATGCGCCATATGCATGCGGCGCTTTAACATTGACGACTTGAAGCCCCTAAACGCGTAGTTTCTGTAGTAGAAGGGGGAGGCGTTTGGCGCCCAGCAGGCCTCCCTGCTCGGCCGCAGGTACCAATGCTGTGCTCGATCACATCTTTGTCCGCAGTGTCTAGAACTTTAGACTTCACACACATGCATCATATTGTTATGTCCATCGCCTTCTGTTCGTCGCTACAAGGGACAGACAAGAAGACTGTGCTGCTGCGTATTCCTGCTGTGGAACCGATGGACATTTCGTCCTAAGCTTTACAAAGATATCGAATGTGCATTTCCTCTGTGTACACTGTCATGTCCACTATTGTATTTATAATGTATATAGGAAGCAACTAATCACATGAAAAGGAATAAATATTATTCAACCAAATATGTCATACGAACATGTCTGTTTCTTGTTATTTCAACCATGACAGTAGTCCAACACTCATAATCACTTATTACACACCTGTCGCAAAGACAAAATGGTAATCGTATTCTCATCGCCAATATTACTCATAAGATGAATACGCCGCCAAAAGATTGGTCCATTGCACGTTGAGCTTCTTCTTAGCTTGTTATCAAGCTTCTTTGTTAACCTTCAAGATTCTGTCCCATATGTTAGTACCGATAGATTACAATGACTGTACACTTTCCTTTTCAATGACAGCGGCAAGTTCACAGTCATGATTAGGCAGGGCTTGCCGTGTGCCCTCCAACCGATCAAATCAAATGACGTTTATTTGGAAGGAGGCCCGAACCAAAAGTGTAAGCTATTCCACTTGACGAGGGTTCAGGCCCCTTTCTACAAGGCACAGCGAAGGTGACAAATAGGCAAACAAACAACAGAATCAAGTATACACAACAAGATAATAACTAATGCAAAATAACACAGGCGTACAAATGTGAAGAAACATAATCGTATCAACACATAAGCAAGTTTTAAACTTCTTTTGAAGATACCATTCGGCATGTACAAAAATGTGCGGAGCCTTGCTCTGCTACTATTTCCTGTCATTAGTGTCTGTTTGTTTAGATAATATATTAGCATAGGAAGAGAACGGCAAAGCATTTGCTCCCCATAGGATGTTCTCGAAAGTGGTATTTGCCAAGGTTCCGTGCTACGAATGTGATATGCCGGCATCCGATTTGTCATATCTGCAAGGCAAGCTAATAAATTTGCAGGATTGTTCATGCTTTCTTTACATCTTATCGCCAGATAATATGAGTAACGATTGCGAGTAGAAACTAAATAGAAACGATGAAAAAGTGGTTTAGTGTGAGCGTGGTAATCTGCATTGGCTATATAACGAAGAGCTATCTTTTGGAGTACGAGTATGCGATTAAAGTTTGTTGTTGTGGTTGTTGCTCAGACAAGGAAACAGTAAATAAGATGAGAAAGGAAAAGAGCATTGTAAATTGTTATTTTACCTCTTGCGGCAAATAGAATCAAAACTGTGCTGAAATACCAACAGACTTTGCAATACGGGTAATAACGTGATTGATAAGCAAATCCCAGGAGATGTTTTTCTGAAAATAGACACCAAGAGCTTTAACGGAGTCAAAAGCTTCTAGAATGTCATTACTGAGGAGAATATTAACTCCTAGCACAGCATGTGATTGTTTGGGAAAAAAGAGAATTGACTTTCTTTTGTTAACGTTTATCTCCAATGAATTCAACTTGCTCCAGGAGTGTAATTTGTCAAGGCAATCGTTTATATCGAGGTGAAGTGTAGTAGTGTTAGAGGTTCGGAGCAGTAGTGTCGTGTAATGCGCATAAATAACAAATGTCGGTTTCGCGCTTATCCTTATTATGTCGTTAATGTGAAAGTTAAACAGAGGGGGACCAAGGATGCTCCCTTGGGGAACAGCAGCATTCACATTTTTAAATGAAGAAAGGGAATCACCTACCGCTACTGCTTGTTAACGAAATTTAGGTAGGAACTTAAAAGTTGTAAGGGTGTGCTTCGTATTCCATAATACTCTCGTTCGTTTTAGGAAGGTGATGAGGTTCAGGCAATCGAAGGCCTTTTAAAAATCGATATATACACCGGCTAGAAGTTCTTTATCTTCAAAAGGTTTTAAAATGATTACCTTTTGATTTAATAAAGCAAGTTCTGCTGATCTGCCCTTTCGAAATCCGTACTGAGCGTTAGTGATGAAATTGAAGTTAGAGGCAACATTTTCGATTCTACCATGTATTATTTTTTCTAGTGCTTTTGACAACACTGGAAGAATGGAAATGGGGCAAAAATCTTACAGTGGAGCTGCATATGGCTAGCGTGCCATAGAATTTTCGCGTTCGCACACAAAAACTACCATCATCAATGGCTCATACCGCCGTAAGCACTCATACCTCCGTAAGAAAGCGAAAAATGCCATCACTCATAGCCCCGTGAGGCAGAGGCTACAAGCACTCAGTAAAGTGAAGCGAACAGTGCTTGCATTATTTCTAATCACGCATACAACGTCCGCATGTCGAAAATCATCAATGGCTTATACCCCCCTGATCAATAACTGATACCTCCGTAAGCAATGTCTCTTGCCCCTTAAGCAAGCAAAAATGCAATGGCTCATGGGCAAGGTTCATGGCTACTCATTTTCGGTGGGTTAGTAGCGATAACACTGCACCTGTGGTCGTTGGCGGTGATTTCAATATGGATATGTTACGACTGAAAAGGGACTGGTTTACGCGCTTCGTGCTAAAGACATATCACTTGCGATGTCACACCGATCTGGTCCAACCGACCACATAACGGGGTACAGGGATCGATTTGACATTATCAAAGAATGTGTTTGCAGGGGCGAGTACACCGATTACGGTATAATAGGAACCACAAACCCATTGTGACCGTCGTTACTAAGTGACAATGAGAGACGTAATAACGCCCTTACCACAAGTTTTCTTGCCACGACAATTACAGCCCCGCTGGGCAGCTAACTTCGCAGGGCTGAATGACCTCAATATTCGTGTGAGTTTTATTCTCACCATAAGGGTTTCTTAAGTGTAACTCAGCTAGGCAAAAGTACTTCTAGACCTTTCTAGAGGCTCAAGATGATTCGTTCATCGGCAAGAGGAAGACAGCATCTTAAAGGCGGAGGTGATGAACGGCAGGACGCTATCGAAGTCCTTGGCATTTGATTCCACATTGAGAACCTATTTAACATAGAGATTTGTTTTTTTCTGTTCGTGCTGTTTGGCTAGGTCATGTGCTTGGGGATGGTAAAGAGAATATTACAGGAGTTGTGGGCAACAAGGACGGAGAAGCTGTTCCACAACGGTGGGACTTTGAAATGGTGACCACAGTCTCATTACTCGCGGAGGTCCATTGCGGGGAAGTACGGGTCGAAACCGAATGAATGATACGTAGCAGGTGGCAACGAAGGGTAGGGTCGCTGTCTCCCAATACCTAGCCATGTAGGCAGCGCAAGCGAGGATATATGTATTATAATGCAGCAGACTAGAGCGAGGCCAGTCCAGGCATGTGCCGTAGAGAAGGACAATCGCGCTAAGCGCGTGAGACCCGCTTGCTGGACAACTGTCAGAACCGTCTCCACAATTCGCGATATTCATATAATGAAAGAAAGTCAATAGACATCTAGACCAAGGTCACGGGATCGAAACCCAGCCGCTGTGGCCTAATGTGCACAGAGGCGAAATGCAAGGACGCCAGTATGCTGCGTAATGTCAGTGCACGTTATAGAACGCCGGGTGGGCGAAATTATCCGGAGCCCATCCTCTACAGCCTCTCTCAGGCAGTCGATTTGCGGCCTCACACCCCATAAACCAAACAAATCCTGAAAAGTTTGCAACAATACATGCGTTTAACTGGAATCGTGGCACTGAAAAGAGGAACAGCTCAGTTGGTGTGCGCGGAAACTGCACAACACGCTGCAGTCAGTGCGCTTACCCGCAACGCCGTTGTAGCACGCTTAGGCGCTACAAGCACACAGGGAGTTAGGTGTTCTTCACAGCAAAGCATGCCGCGCTTTTGCAGACGACACGAGGCCCCGCCTCCAAGCCCCTTTGCGCCTGCGCCACTTAGCTACGATGCGCGACCGCGCCTTATGCGCTGGCGCTCCGGGGAGCGCGGCGATAAAACCACTCAATTTTCCAAACGTAGCGCCATTCTTAGATCTTTCCACGATCCTGACCTCCCCGACGTTTCCTCCTCCACGCCTCCTGTGGCCTCAGCCTCCTCCGCTCCCCCATTGGCCAATCTTTGTCCCGTGGAAGCAGGCGCCGCGCTTTTGTATATTTTTTTTCTTTCGAGCGTGTTGTTGTTGACCATTGTTGGCCCTGCGCGACGAAAGTACGCGCAAACGGACTGATCGAGTACGTTAGCGGAACAAATCGAGTGTGTTGGGGACGAGAACTTAATTGTGATGCCGTGCTGCTTCGACTTCGGTATCCGCAACCGACACAGCGACGGCAAAAGGCTTCTTTCTTTACCATCCAGCGAGCGCGACGCACAAAGAAGAAAAGGGTGGAAACATAGTATCGGGAGGGCTGACTTCGAGGAAGTAGTAAGAAAGGCACGCTTTTGTGAAGTGCCACGGTTCCTCACAACCTCTTCTTTTGAGCCTAGTTCATGCCTACCGCTTCGAGAAAGTGTATGTGTTCATGCTGTGCGTGCTTTTAGCGCGTTTAAGATGACTTTTTTTTTCGAATGTGCTCTCTTTGTTTCACGTAGGTTTGCCTTGCAGCGAAAGTGTACGCATCTGCAGCTGGCCTGTGACGTAAAATCGACTTTATTCATGGTATGTTTTGAGCTCCACCAGAAGGTGGCACATTCTCGACGCTTTTGCAAGGCTCACTGTGACTTACGGATGCAGTCGTTTAGCTTCACATGTACGCCCGCATGTATTGATTTTGTTTCTGGTGACTAACGTTTTCAACGTCCCAAAGCAACTAAAGCTATGAGGGAGGTCGTAGTGGATGGCTCCGGATAACTTTATTTAAGTCGCCTAGGGATGTTTAACGTGCACTTGGTTCGTAGTTGTACGTGGGCGGGTAAATTCCTCGTTGGTGTTTCGTAATTCTCGTGCGGGCACGGTAGCGCTGCGCCAGAAGTTGGCGCCTCGGCGTGATTGTGTTTTTTTATTAGATTTTATTTACTAGTTGTAACAACGTGTCATTATTTCGTGTTATTGACGGCGCATCCAGGGAACCAAAGCGGCATCGGCAACACTTGTAATCTCACGTGCTCTCCAGAAGACTCTGTTAGACGTTACATGTGCTCTCCTGGAGCAGTACTTGTAAAAAAAGATCTCGTCGCGATTACCAAAGCGCCCCGCAAGGAGAAAAATGCCCCCCGACTGGTGCAACATACCGCGCCCGTGCGAGGAGAATTACGGAACACCAACGAGGAATCTTTTCACGGGCCTCTTTAATTTCGCCTCTATAGATATCCCGGCTGCTGCCGGACGCGGCGTCAATATTGGAGGCATGAGCAGCGGCTACTCGCACGTTTGGTGTGCAGGATTATAATGGCCGAGAAATGCCGCAATGGACCGCAGGCCTGCTGATAAGGATTAACATTTTTATTGCTGAACGTTAGCATTTTTATGGGTCCGATTAAGTAAATGGGTATCGTATGCGTCTGATGCACTGTATGTGAACCTACGAAACCACGTACACATGCCGTCACGCTGTCAAAACCTGTAACTCTGGTCATTACGCGCGCGTTTGAGCAGACCACGTGCGTGCTTCGTGTTTCAGCAACACGAAGTCTCAACGTGCGCGTGCTTTACGCCTTAAATTGTCATTTTCTCTATTTTTTTCGCAATTCCAACACGACATTTTTAAGCCCAGTTACCCACTGACGAAGCAAGATCTCGATTGAAAAAACTTCTCCGCAGGGCTCGAACGAACTTTTCTGCGGATTTCCTCCGGTAGCGTGTTAGCCACGGAGGAAGGAAACTAAGGAGAGGCCCTGACGTCACTCTTTGTGAAGCTAAAGTGAAGCAGGAAGTTGGCGTTGCTCATGGCGTTGCTCCGCCTATCGGGCCAGCTCTCCTCTCTTGTTTACATTGCTCGCGAAACCACGCCGCGCTGCGCGCAACCTGGCTGCTCGGACGCGCGCGCTCCGCAGCAATACTAAACAATCGTTAGCACGTTAGCATGATTCCGCCAAAGAGGGCAAAATTTCCCGCGGATATTCCTTCGTCCGTTGCCATTCCCGTGGCACGGTACATTGCGTACAGCGTTTCATGCGCGTTCATTGCACGAGCTTTAGTTCCTCCTGTCCCACCTGGCCACAGCAACATACGGTAGAGCACGGTCCAGATAACGGAGCGAACAAAACACGGAAACCAACGCAAACATGCCCGCACGGCGCCTTTGCCACGGTACGAAACCTACGGATCAACACGTGTGAGCGCACAGAACAATAACAAAGCGCCATTGTGGCCCGAAAGGCGTGGCCGCTACAGCAAAGAAATAAAAAAACAGCAATAAAAAGGAGAACCTACTACGTCATTTCTTCCACATTTTTCTCCTAGCGCGCGAAGGGGGTAGGGCCTCTCCTCACTTTCCTTCCTCCATGGTGTTAACCGTGGCCTGTTATGGCAGGGCCAGCACGGGCGGCGCCACCGTCTAGGCCGCACCGAGCGCAGGAGGAAGGAAGCGGTTGGCGCTACTTTTGGAAATTGTAGGGCTGTATGCGGCGACGCTGCACCGTGTTCATACTGTACATAGGTACATAGGACCCTGTACATAGGTACGTCGGCCGGCGTGGGAAACAATGCAAAGGCCATATTTTTGCCTTTCTTTATGGGAAACTAATTAGAAATGATTAATAAGTGCAGATATTATAACAGAAAATGCATTTCATCTGTTTTTTTGATACATATGCAATCCCGTCACTTGAAATATACGGGTACAATTTCGCCAAATTTTCCTTCCTCTGGGACGGTGTTTTCTCAATATAGGTTCATATTTCATGTGTTGCAAACCTTTAACATTTGTCGCTGAGTTAGGCCAGTTCAAATATTTAGTGAAGGCTTGGTTTTTCATTGTTTCCATATATTATCCTATGTTTTTTTTTCCTTCAGCAGTGATTGAAAAGTTTAATGTCAGTAAAACATTCTAAACCAACTCAGCATTATTTGAAATACGTTAAGGACCTCATTAACAGATGTTAAAAAGTAGCCAGTTACGTTTTATTGAAATATCGTTGTTATTTTAGTTTTAGCAGCTGTTTTACCATTGAACTTGTGTTCTACGTTGATACAGAAGGTGTGTGGCATGTCAATTGAAATATTGTGCAAGTCGTATTGACAATTGTTGGGAACTTCTTTCCTCAAGTATACTTGAAGTATCATGATCATCAACATCGTGATCGTCAGCCTATGTTTACGCCTACTACAGCAAGGCGTCTCCCAGTGATCGACAATTACCCGTATTGCGCTGATTCCAGCTTGCGCCTGCAAATTTCATGATTTTATCACCCCACGTAATTTCCTTTCGTTGTCGATTATGCTTCTTTTCTCTTGCACCCATTCTATAACTTTATTCACCCACCAGTTATTCACATTAAGCATTACATGGCGGGTGAGTTCCATTTTTTTATCTAATGTAAATTAGTATATTGGCTCTCGCTGTTTGCTCTCCGATTCACACTGCTCCCTTCCTCTCTCTTAACGTTACGACTAGCATATTTAGCGCGATATCTCTACTCTCGAAGGTACAACTCACAAGGCCCATCTCGGCGCATGTTTTACCTGCAGCCACCGACGCGCATGTGTGAAGGTGTGACATCACGTGAGGTGATCCGCTGCGAAGAGGCGTCGTAGCTGCGCTCGCTCGAGCCTCGCCGCTGTGTACCACGCGAATATGCGAGGTTTTAGCAGCTGGTTACCGGCGCTTGGTCGGTCAGGCTCGCCATGGATGAAGGAAGCGCCGGTGCGAGTGCGTCAACTCTTCTCCGCAGGCGCGAGGTTGAGTCTGAGCACCCGGCCGATATAGCTCGCCGGAAAGCAGCGCCGAAGCACAGAGCAATAAAACGTTCTAATAAGCAAAACCGTGTCTAACCATGTTTAACAGACCTTCGGTGGTATAAATAAGTTCAAGCGACGTTGAACCCCAGCCACTTTTAATGTGGAGCTGCTAGAACCTCCCTGGGTTTCTCTTGACGTGCGCAGCTTCGCCGAGCTGGGGAAGAGAGAGCTGAGACAGAGTGAAAGCAGAGTATAAAATAGCATCGCGCAATATAGCATGCTTTAACATAGCACAGCGTCGCGGCGAGGGTGGGTGGGTGGAGCCTAACGGCGGTCCGCACGCGAGCGAGAAACGGGGCCCGGATGCGTGCCCTGTCCTGTGGCACGCGATGCAGGGGGATCATGAGAGAGAGGAGGGGCGTTCTTCTCCGGCGGATGCTAGGGTGCCTCGATGTTCATCCTTGCCCGCCTCTCCGCACAGAGGGGAGACAACCGAGGCGTTTTCTACGGCGTTAGACACGTGAATCGCGGACGCAGTAGTGCACGCCTATGGCGGACGCCGTAGGGGCGCGTTGCCGGCGCTCATGTGTCTTATGTGTGGCTTGGCACTACTTTGCTGGCCTTACTCCAGCTTCACTGGTCTCTGGTGTTTGTGATAGCAGCGTCACGCATGATTTTTCGTTCCATCACTGTTTGCGCTTGAAGTTTATCATGTTGTAATTTCAGCATTGACGCAAAAGGTGTATTATGCTTGCGTGCAAGAAGACCTGTAAATGTTTGAAACATTCAAATTTCACGTAGCTACCCTGGGCCACTGAAACTTTCAAAGGATAGTTGAGCTATTTAGAAGCCTTATCTAGAAGCGCCTGCGACATCACGAGCTTTAATATGTCAAGTAAAAACATTATCCAGAGGCTGGTCGACAAGGAAGTGGTTGTCCCCCTTTGTGTCGTTACAGATAAGCTCGGGAATATCGCCTTAGCCATGCCTAAACAAAGCGGCGTACCTAATTGTCAGCCTATACTTAAACCTATTTCCTGAATGTGCTACTGTAAAAGTCTTGTCTTACCTTGCCTTTTGCAGAGGACCTTATAAATAGGGGTACTATCGCTCGATCAGATATTTCAGTTGAAGATACAGACCAAAGTGATATGAAGTTTTTTTTTTTTTTTTTTGAGCTGACAACCGAAGTGCATGCAATTCGCGCTAACGATCCTATCGCCTAAGTATTACATCAGTATGCAACGCCCAAAAAAGCTTAAATTTCTAAACAAACGCCGTTCGTTCTTCTCCTCGCAGGCTCCGCGCTCCCAGCCAGAGAGTCTACGTATATCGCACAAGTGCGCCTACCTACAGTGCTGTGACGTCGCTAAAAGTGACACGTGACGCGCAAGATGATTTACGGCAACATCAGTGGTTTGTTTAATCTGTTGCTAGAAAAGATGAGTTAAAGTTCAAAGAAATAACAAAAAGGCAAACCGAACGTCTACGCCTTTTCTTTTTACTTCGTACCGTGGCCAGAGAGATGTACTACTTCCGTTTCGTCTGCTTGTTCCGACGTCGTGCAGTCGCGCGCTCAGAGAACGAAAGTATCACATTTTCGTCGCGATTATGTACTTTCATTCTCCCACGCCTGCCTCATTTCTCGTGATTGTGACAATGATCAGATGTCCTCGTTCAGAGCGCACGAAATCGTCCGCTGCGCGAAACGAGACAAACGCATCAGCTCGTGCGGTACCATCACCGGAGTATGGGAGAACGCAGGGTAGGAATTTTGCTTGCGGAGGCTCGACGGGGCAAGTGGAGAGCGTGTCCAGGTTGACAGTGACACTTGCCTCTGGAAACCATGGGTTCAGCTACTTTAATTATTTCTATCTCTGCTGATAATGATTTTGAAAAATTGCTGCCTTAGAAGACTCGCTAGAGACCACGTAACAACTTCCAGTGTCGAAGTAAAATTTGCTATGGGGCCTGTTGATGAGCCCTTTAAGAGCTCTATACCATTGCAAAGCCACCGCCGTTCTCAGGAAAAACGAGAAAAGTTTTGTATTCAGAGGTAACAAAATTTCTTTATTGGAACAGATTGTAAACCTTGATGGAATTATGGCTCGTTCTTCGACATACTACTCAAGCTGCTGCCGCTGGGATGCTTCAGTTCGAGAGATCGGTACAAGTTAGGTTCAATATGGCATTAGCAAAAGATCGCATCACTTAGTGCTCTGTATCCGCATTCCGATAGCGATACCTCAAATAATATATGCAAGTTCAAGATTCGTTAGCATTCGCTCTAGTGGATTGTCCTAGTGCAAGAACAGAAATAAATTTTGTGAACAGGCTCCATGGTGGCTCGTTTCGGTTGTAAAAGTACTAGTTATAGTGAGTAACGCTTCGAAATATCACAAAGGTAACACAAAAACTGGCGCCAACTGCCAACTTTTTTTCGATGGAAGCTCTAAATTACCTGCGTATCATATTTTGGATTTATGTATTTTGTGTGCTTTCATTTCTACAATCAACACAAAGAAGGCACACATTTCTTCAGCTTCTACATTTATTTTTACGATAAGGTGTTTAGGAGCTTGTTGTGGGTATGGGCAAAGGGCGGGTTTACTGCGGCAGCCCTTCTTTCCGAACTCCTAGGCTTTACCTGGGAAAAAAATAAGAAAACAATAAACTTCAATATGTGTTTTCCAAGAAACCGGACGCCACTCGATGTAAAGAGTTAATCATTCGTGGGTTTGTTTGTGCGGCTAATATATACGGCACAAGATATTTAGTAATTTCTTAGGAAGTCATTACGGGCGCACAGAAATAGTATAAGAAATGTGGTACACGCAAATGAACACAATACCTAGGAGAGACAATTGCAAATCATGTTTCAGCAAGTGGCAAGCAACAACTGAGAAACTAATAATATGAAAAAAGGTTCCATTGGTTATTGTTTCTAACAAAGAAGGATGAGCGCCGCAATGAGCCGAAACGAAATTAGCATCCTTCGTACACTTTTCCGCCAAGTGAAAAGCTTGTATGTGCGTTGCAAGTGATCTGAAAATGGTGCCACACTTGCCCACTGTGGCTTCGCCTACAGGCTTTGTAAGCTTTAGGGAAATCTGATAATCTTCGTCATTGTTCTTTTTTCTCATTAAAAATTGATTAAAATACGACCGTTATTGGACGGGTTATTAGCCGAGTCAGACGGGGTAATTAAGGTCACGACGAAGCCAGGTAAGAATAAAATTTCCCGATCGCGATTAGCTTCTTTCCACAAGCTGTGGAAGAGCGCCAGTCACAATCGAGAAATTCAATCCCTGTAAATAAATTGGCTTCCAAGGACGCCTTTACCGCTCCATAAATCCCATGCCACGCCAACTTGATCCCGATCGAATGTGGCCCGTGGGATTGAAGTATTTTAAATGTGTTGCATTATTCCAACGTTTCCCTAAAGCTCAGTATTGGCTCCAAAAGGAATGCGTGGTTTTCGCTCGAATAATTTTTTCTATGTTGAAATTAGATATCATTATGCACCACTATCACCATTCCTCTTGTACACATTGTATTTATTTCACTTTTGTTAAAGCTTCCCGATGTTTTGATCATATTATGACGCCTTGTAAAAACAGATATGCAATTGAACCCAGAAGAAGGTACCACAGTAGGGGACCCTGAAGACAAATGCGCTATCCGACAGCTTCGCTTCGGGCGCAGTAACGTAAAGCTATTAAAAAAATTTACTCGCCTTCCCGGCCCTGCGAAAGCGGATGTCCAGTAAAGCTATTAAGAACCTCCACTATAACTGAGAGTAGGCTATGCAATGCTTTATTCCTTTAGAGAAATGGTAGTAATGCTAACTTAGAGTAATGGCAGTAATCGGAATATAAGTAAATTTGACAGCACGCCACCACTCATAGTCATGCTGTAACAACATTGAAATCAGTTGCTAGGCTGTATATTTCATATACGTAAGGCTAGGGGCGTCATTCCCCACGTCGCAAGCTGCCGTCTATGCGGCAACTTGTGCAGCAGTAATCTCTAGCGGGAAACGTATGCGAAGAGCGCTACGTGCTTCGCCTTGTCATCAAGAGCGCTTCATCATTCATTATGCATGTGGTTCAGATGGTGCCGTTGTGCCCGTTCTTTATTAAAATGCAGGCTGTTCTGTATGTTGTATACGTGATTCCAAAGAATGTATGCACTGTTCGCTTTACTTTGCTGACTGCTTGGAGCCTCTGCCTTACGAGGTTACGAACCACTGCTTCTGACCCTGCACTGCCGCCGTGAACGGCCCACATATTTGCTGACGGAGGCAGACACGAAAGATGCTGACTAACAAGAGGCTAACCGGTTCACTGTAAAACAGTTCTATTTCGTTTCGTCTAATAGCCCTCCGCGATCGGTATAGTGTTTTGGGCCCAATCCCTACTTCATCTTTGTGCCATTAGGCGTAATGAAAACCGTGAAAACCATCCACCTGATATATTAGCGGTACACACAATGATTATGCAAAAAAAAGATTAATTCTTCACGATTTTCCGCCATTTGTCGTTATTATTCCTCCGATGCGCATCAAAATCTTTCGGGCTGCGCCTACTTGGCATGTTTGTCACGAGGCGTCACAAAACCTCGAAAACTGAACATACCTAAGTGATGTGTACGCAATAAATATGCATTGTGATGCTGCATAAAGCTGATTTTTTCGGAATATTTGACTACCACCTTTCAAAAGGAATAAAAGCTGCCTGCCCTCCGATTGCTCTCGCACTGGATACTCGGTGATGCCGGGGAGAAAGACGTTTCATGGGTATATGAAAACATTGCACGGGGAGAATGATGTTCTATTCGTATACGAAAAAATTGCACGCGACCTTAATTATTCACACAGGTGTCTCTTAGGGGCACTTGAACATCGGCGTTTGTGTCCTTTAGTTTCACTTTAGACTAAGGCGAAGCATCAACCGAGCTTGCAAGCAGTTGTTTTCAATTTATTAGCCAGTTATTCTCATGCCATCTTCTTATGTGCAATGCATTAGTGACGGAAGGTTAGTCATATACAGCTTTCGCTGTAAAAAAAATATTTCTATGATCATTAGTTTGGGAGTTACAGTGAGTTTTCCAACCCATTCATTCGTATTGTAAAAAAAAAGTGTACTAAATCTTCTATAAACGTATCATTCAAAATATTTTTTTTTTCATTTTGCGCTGCCACCCAGCACCCAGACGAACAAAGCAAGACTCTAATCCATCTCATGAGGGCTCCAGTTTTGATGCTGGTGCGTTGTAGGCTTGTGTGTTGTTTTGACATCTATCACATGGTTTGAATATTTGTTTACGTTTTTCTCAAAACAAGATTTTTCTCGACCTCATGTTGTGCGAACTTTAAAAACTTTTTATAAATACTTTAATAATGAAATTTTGCACACTCATTCCTGACACGGAGATGGGTTCAATGAACGAGAACAAAAGTATTTGGTGTAAAAATTTTGCATTTACTCTCATTTTTCAAATAAAGCTGGTTAAATTTGGCAATGTTTCTCACATTGCTTCGTTTTCTTAACCTTACTTTGCTCAAATATTTATCATATTGCATTTATCCCAGTTCATGGCATAGGTCCCACACTTAGCTGCATAAATGCCAAAGCTTTACTCTATTAAGAAATTCATTAGTTACGCATCACTGCTGACCCGACTATAACTTTTACTATACTTTATGACAAAAATTACCATCCAAAAATTAAAATCAACCATTTTCAGCGCTTTTCTTAGTTTGCAGCGACTGTCCGTCACTATACGTTGGCCCTGCTACTGGTAAATCCAATTACCTCACCTTGCCTTCACGTGGGAGTCATTGACGGCTGCTCTTGGAAGTTGCCCGACTGAGCGCCACCACAGCCACTCTGCAAACCTGCTTGTACTGTGGCATAAAGCCAGTCGCCTTTCCATTCTTCACCTGCCAAAACTTGTATTACTTGCCTTCGCTAAAACGCGCTCCCAACAAGTGGTGACCCAGGACATTTACGTTTCCTTTTTCGAACACTACCATGGACGATGCCGCTCCTACACTTGCTCACATAGAACACACCACGATTACGTCTCCTGTCGTGGCCCCAGAATTTCAGCTTCGCACAAACCCCGAAATGATGCGCTTCCCATGAAATACAAGGTGACGCATTATATCACCACCACCGGACCGCCTGCCGCCGCGCAGTCAAGGAGGCTCACTCGACGGAAGTTGGAAGTCGCCCACCGTCAGCTCTAACACAAGCTTCAGCTTGGCGTTAGTCGTCCTTCCTCCAGCAATTGACCTTCGCCTCTCCATCTGGTTAGAGAGCAGGACCCTGGTGATGGCGGCCTTGTAGTGATTACGAAACTTTCAATGCCATCGCTACTCCAGATCAATATCCCCTTCAACACATGCGGTACTTCGGCGCTCGTCTCCCAAAAAACGCAAACATACAACAAGATCAATTTAATGAGCGCGTACCACCGAATTCCTGTCGAACCCAGCGACACTCCGAAGGCAGCAATCACAATTCCATTTAGTAGCCTGATTGAGCTTGTCCGTATGCCTTAAGGCTAAAAGAATGCGGCGAACACTTTTCAAAGCTTCATGGATCACGTTGATTTTCGTCTACCTTTACGACATTCTTGCTGCAAGTCGCACAGACGAAGACCACAAGGAGCATGTTCGCCTTCTATTTGAGCGACTGTATGAACACTCATCACCGTCATCATCATCAGCCTGGTTACGCCCACTGCAGGGCAAAGGCCTCTCCCATACTTCTCCAACTACCCCGGTCATGTACTAATTGTGGCCATGTCGTCCCTGCAAACTTCCTAATCTCATCCACCCACATAACTTTCTGCCGCCCCCTGCTACGCTTTCCTTCCCTTGGAATCCAGTCCGTAACCCTTAAAGACCATCGGTTATCTTCCCTCCTCATTATATGTCCTGCCCATGCCCATTTCTTTTTCTTGATTTCAACTAAGATGTCATAACTCGCGTTGGTTCCCTCACCCAATCTGCTCTTTTCTTATCCCTTAACGTTACACCCATCATTCTTCTTTCTATAGCTCGTTGCTTCGTCCTCAATTTAAGTAGAACCCTTTTGGTAAGCCTCCAGGTTTCTGACCCGTACATGAGTACTGGTAATACACAGCTGTTGTACACTTTTCTCTTGAGGTATAATGGCAACCTGCTGTTCATGATCTGAGAATGTCTGCCAAACGCACCCCAGCCCATTCTTATTCGTCTGGTTATTTCAGTCTCGTGATCCGGATCCGTGGTCACTACTTGCCCTAAGTAGATGTATTCCCTTACCACTTATAGCGCTTCGCTACCTATCGTAAACTGCTGTTCTCTTCCGAGACAGTTGAACATTACTTTAGTTTTCTGCAGGTTAATTTTTAGACTCACCCTTCTGCATTACCTTTCCAGATCAGTGAGCATGCATTGCAATTGGTCCCCTGAGTTACTAAGCAAGGCAATATCATCAGCGAATCGCAAGTTACTAAGGTATTCTCCATTAACTCTTATCCCAAATTCTTCCCAATCCAGGTCTCTGAATACCTCCTGTAAGCACGCTGTGAATAGCATTGGAGAGATCGTATCTCCCTGTCTGACGCCTTTCTTTATTGGTATTTTGTTGCTTTTTTTGTGGAGGACTACGGTGGCTGGGGAGCCGCTATAGATATCTTTCAGTATTTTTACGTACGGCTCGTCTACACCCTGATTGCGTAATGCGTCCATGACTGCTGAGGTTTCGACTGAATCAAACGTTTTCTTGTAATCAATGAAAGGTGAATATAACGGTTGGTTATATTACGCACGTTTCTCTATCACCTGATTGATAGTGTGGATATGGTCTATGGTTGAGCAGCCTTTACGGCTACTCAACGAATACTCAACGAGTACAACGATGAACACTACCTGGGGCTAAATAACAGAAATGCATTTTCTCAGTTGCAGCCCTGAAATTTCTCAGCCATCGCATGTAACCCGAAGTGTTAAAGCCACTGGAATTACGGGTACGTGCCAGTCGGCGACTTCCCTCCTTCAACCGCCTTGAGAAAGTTGCGCCTGTTTCTGGGCAGGAGGAGGAGGAGGAATAAACTGTATTTTAAGACAGCAGATTTGAGACCTAAGCCTCTCTACCTAGATAGCGGCCTCGAGCGCTTGGGCCCTGGCGGCATCTTGGGCCTGTTGGATTACCTTAAGTTGGTCCTCCGGTGTACAGCTGAGCAACGTGGTCTCGAACTGCTTCGTGGTCAGCTGCATTTTTTTCTGTGTGGGTGTCCGAGGACATTCCCAAGCCATATGTTGTACGTGCGGCCTTTGTTGACAGAATCTACATCTATTTGTGTAAAGCGAAGGGTAGTAGCTGTGGTAGGCCATCCGGTTCCGACATGTATCTGTTTCTGGGGCTCATAAATTTTTACGTGCGATTCATGCCATACCTCGCGCTAGTGCTTCAGCCGCTTACCCACCTGCTGCGCGGCTACACTAAAAAAGTACCTAGCTTTCACTGGTGGTAAGAGCCCGTACACTCCTTCCAGAAATCCAAAACGCGGTTGGCGAGTGCAGTGTTGCTCATTCATCCGTTGCCCAACGCCTCAACTCGCCTTATGGTAGACATGCCGCCTATGCCAGTAGGTGCAGTACTGCAGCAGTACGATGACATAGACTGGAGGCTGCTGGGCTTCTTTTCAAAGTGCCTCGAACCTACAGAAGCTCACTACAGCACCTTCGTTGAGGGCGTTTTCGGCAATTTGATGCGCTGTCAAGCATTTTGTTTTTTTCTTGAAGTGTGTAGCTTTTACATTCTAACCGCCCACAAGTGTCATCTTCAAAAACAACAGTACCTCGTACTCAGAACGTGAGTTTCGGCGACTTTCCTTTACCTCCAAATTTTCTACTGACAGCCGCCGTATCTCTGGGACTGAAAATCAGGCAGCTGACGCCCTGCGGCGGATCAGCGATGTGCCTGCTGGCCCTGTGGATTTGGAAGCACTAGCCTCTGCAAAGCAAAATGACCCCGAGCTGCGCCAATTTCAGGAAAAAGGCTCGTACTACATCTTGCGGAGGAGCCGCTTCGCTCACAACAACATTGGTCACGTGCGACACATCCAAGACAACACCTCGCCCCCTCATGCCCCTTCAGTTTCGGCGGCCAATATTCGATAGACTGCACGGGCTGATCCCTCCCGGAATAAGAGCGACACAGAGACTTATCAGATCACTTCGTGTTGCCAGGGGAAAATAAAGATGTTCGAAGCTGGGCAAGAAGCTACCAAGCCCGTCAAGCCGTGAAAGTGACCCGGCACACGCGGTCAGCGGTGCAGCCGTTTCGACCACCAGACAGCCGTTTCGATCACGTGCATTTGGGCTTGGTGGGGCTTCTTCCGCCCTGCCAAGGTTTTAGGTGCCTCCTCACGTGTGTCGACCGGTACTCAAGGTGGCTTGAAGCCAATGGCCGTCACGCTCGTCAGACAGCACTGGATGCAAAGGCTACCCCATTACTACTGGGGCTGCAAACGACAATCAAGGATGACCTCAAACACTTCCCAGCCGAGATGCTCAATGCTCTATGGATCAGCAGTTCGCGTTCCAGGCCAGTTTCTCGGCAATCAGTGGCCGTGCAGCGCTTAGCGAGGCTGCATTCCTGGCTCGATCAGTTTCGACCTACATCCCATGTATCATGCGGGGGCTGCCCGTGCATAGTCTCCCGACAATGGACGCAACCACGCACGTCTTTCTGCGGTGCGAATGCATCAAGCCACCATTGTCTTCTGTTTATGCTATCCTCCTTCCTCGTGTGGTTTCGCGCTCAGAGAAAACCTTGAAGATTGACGATTGGCGACTGCATGAAACCAGCCTATCTTGTACATTAACGCTTCATTCCTTCTGCCATAAGCACATAAGCCTCCTTTATTCCAGGGGGAGCCCTTGTAGCGACCTCCTAGCACTGTACGTTGTCCCCGCTTCTGGGAAGTCCTTTTACCTCGCCTTTCCTCCACGTAGGGGTCATTGCCCACTCCTCTTTTTTGGAAGTGAGGTGGCTGCCCGACTTGGGCGTTACCGCACCCTGTCGGCAAACCAGCTTTTACTTCGGAATAAGGCCAGTCGACTTTCCGTTCTCAACCTGTCAAAAAGTGTATCGCTTGCCTACGCAACATCAAGCTCTCACCAAGGTCATTAGGTTAATAAAGACATGCTTGTTCAGGGAAAAAAAGATATTTTAATCCTAGTTTCAAATCTAAAGAATTTTGTTGTTGTTCTCGCGGCCTACCACCTTAACGTATGGAAATGAAACCGTAAGCAATCATTGCGTTGTTGCTAGAGGGACGCGTCATCTCCGACTCGCGAGGGGCCTGTCGGAACGTCGAGCAAGGCTGGGCTCCATGCTTAGCCTACCGACTACTTCAATGTTGCACCTACACCGGGGACCCCGCTCACCGGAACATACTATGGGCTCCTGCTCATATGGGTCTCGAGGGGAATAAGGCAGCCGATGCCGCCGCCCACGCTCTCTCTCTCTCTCTCTCTGGGCCTCCTTTCTCGACCCCCTAGATCAAGATCTCGAATTTAATCCCGCGTATTCTTTTAAAGACATTGTCCTGCATTATCAATCTGGCCATAGCCTTTACCCTCGCCCGAGTAAAGGGCTATCTAAGACGGAGGAGCGGCTTCTGCTCCGTCTCTATACAAACACTCTGCTGTGCCCGGTAGCACTCAAACATTTTGATCCTTCCTTCACGGGCAGTTGTCCGCATTGTGGGGAGAAGTCTTCAGTCTTCAGATATCTACCACATGGTGTGGGCCTGTCCATCTAACCCAGCTATCGCCCCACACCCCAGCCCCACTCGGGAGGACTGGGAGGCAACCCTGCTCGGCTGCTATGACCTGCAGACCCAAAGGGCCTTGGTAGAACGCGCCCGGGCAGCGGCCGACGCCACTGGGATCGCGTACTAGGGATTCTACCTAGCATTTTATGGGCCGGGCCTTTAAGGACCGGCTGATGCGTACCTCCATGTGCTCATTTGAGAGCAATAAAAGTTTCTCACCACCACAATCCTCAGCCCTATGCACGCCGGAATCTCAGAGCGTTCTCAGAAATTGAACGCGCTATGCGCTCTTGACTAGCGTTTCAGGTTAGTTTAATGGAAGCGAATGCTCCTTTCTATAAGTATTGGTGATGTACGAGAGCTAAAGCGCAGTCATCCCGAAAATCAGCGGTGAAGCGGGAGCCACTGGTGCGACCATGTTGGGCAACCCTGTTTCTAGGCGTCCGGGCTTTGCGAGCGTTAGCTTCTCCCACTCAATTCCGAAAATAATGGAGGCACGCTACACCTAAAGCTGCTGCATGAGTTAATGAAGTATGATATACGTACCTTTCGTTCTATCATTCTTGCGTACATCTCTTTGATCTTTTTATCTCTTCCTAAAATCTTCTCTATCTACCTTGTACCACTATCCATACCTGTAACGCATCCGGTTGTATGAATCTCTTCCCTGCATCTTTTCCGCCCTTGTAGCACACGTATGTTGCTTATCTTGACCAGTGACCGATTGATGCTTCCGTCCATTTTAAATGCAAGCGCTTTTGGAAGCTATACTTTCCCTACGGGTTTCACTACGTGAATACGTTTGCATTCGATTAGGATGTGCTGAGTCGTCTCCGAATATTTGCTGAAAGCAGACACATAAATTATTGTATGGCGAATGTCTGCTTCGGAATGTTTTACACCTTGGGCAACCAGCTAGAGCATCAAATACCAAGGCATTGCCGTTTGTGTTATCGTGAAGTTTTTCCCTTCTAATTTCTTCCTGTCCTAAGAACCCTCACGCCATCGAACGGCGGCGCCGTGAAGCCTGCTCATGGCGTCCGAAATGCATGCGCGCTCTTGCGTTCAAACGGTAAGATTTCTGTCATACGGCAGCCGGGTTCCTTCCTCCCTGGCGATTCTTTCTAAACACGCTGTGCCATCTGGTGGCGCTGCCGAGAAGCATGGCGCGTCGGTGTCGGCGAACACTGACAATTGTTCTCTCACTTGCCCCACACTCAGTGGCACGTACTCAGTGAACCAAGCTGGCGATAGGTTCACCGAAGGTCGTCACGTAACCAGTGCGTTTATTTGTGACAGAGCCTGCTAATGCGTCGGGTTGCTTTAACAACAACAATTCCACAGTAACTTTATTCAAATAACCAAAACTGGTTGCGACAACGTCTGGATCCTTAGCCGTAGGCTAGTTATGGATCCATGCAGTTATACAAAAAAACTAAATGATTCAGATACGGGAATATTATTTCTTGTTTTGGATCAAACAAACAAAACGAAACAAAAAGGAAAGAAGCAAATGCAACCAAACAAGCACCAATAAACTAAGGTGCAGACCACCACAGGAGGGAAAAAGCCACGGCTCCCGCCCGCTCGGGCGCGTGCCCTTCCCCGTATGCCGACGATACAGCCGTCGGCACCCAGAAGCGAAAAGGCTTAGTTGCTGCCCAAACTTCTAAGTGTCGCCCACGACAGCAGCTCCACACCACCAGTGAGGCAGCATGTATCCGAGACAAGACCCATGGCCTCCCTCGCACGGCAGCCCGCACACATACATGCTTGCGATAAGAATACATGAAACGGTTACACAAAAAAGAATTGGTTCAACATTTGCGGCTATAGCCGTTTGCAGAACGGTAACACGTAATTATTATTCACTCAACGCAGAAAGAATGTAAACTTATATGCTATATATACATTATATTAAAAATTCACCTATGAAACATTGCAAATAAGAGCAGGAGCAGGACAAGTGCGTCTTTTTACTTAGTGTTGGCAAGAAAGACGCACTTCTTTGCGTTTTTGCGACAAATGGCTACATGCTCATGACTTTCCATCAGTTAGAGGCAGGTTTCCTCAATGCACAAAATGATTCTAAAAGACGTTTTCATTTTTTTAAGGTGGCTGAAAGTGTGATAGTAGCAACGTGCAGGCCGTGAGAGAGCGTTGGTGAGCGCCGCTATTCCTCCGTGCACAGTCCGCGTTTAAACACGGAAGGCAAATTTCAGCGGTATATGCTCGACATGCTTCATAAGCTCACTATGCCGAATACATTTAGGCTGTACAGAGGACAACTCCTTTGAAAACAAAATACAGCGTTAAATCCGCACTGGAATGTGCCTCTGGTAAGAAAGCTTTGCCCTGTGCTTTCTCAACATTACTGTAGATGGAGTGAAATGTAGGAGTGGAAATTAAAGCGGCCAAGTGGTACTCACCGCAATCTTCAAGATAAACGCATTTCATGTCTCTCCTCCGATACGTGCCATCTTCGCAGCCACAAGGCTTTTTTCCGTAACCATTAGCCGCGCCAGGGTCGCATCTTGCCCTAAAGCCTCCAGGGCAGGCCGTTTCGCTTGTTCTGCCCATGGGGCATCCTTTCTTCGTCTCATGCGGTCGCCCATAGCAACCTGATTAGCCGACAAAGAAAAATAATTGCGCTATCTCGGAAATAACTTACATCAAATGCGATATGTTCTTTCTCCAACGTCCATTCCGAGGCTAAATTTGTAGCACAAAAAAAAACGACAAGGAAGAAGTACGGGTGGTGATTATGGAAGATCAGTGGTTGCGGAAGAGTTCAGTATGCAGTAGGTATTTGTTCGGTTCTGTCATTGCTTTATAATAAGTGTGAGCCCGAAATGTTCATAACCTTCGGTTACTTGTAGGCAATTTGGCATACGTGAGGCAAGTAGTAGAGTGTAGGCACTCTTTGCTGCCTTGACGCCATAGTGTTGCGCCTATTTTTTCTATGATAAAGCTGCAACAGGACGAACGAAGAGCTTGGGAAACTCTGCCCTTCGTCCTGTTTGCTTTTCTGCATTGTTTCCGAGAGTCATAATTTCTATCACGTCGCCTGGTTCCGGTTTCTTGGAAGTGATTTCCAGCCCGTGAGGAGGTTGGTAGTTTATTACTTTATATATTCATTTTCAATACCTCGTGTGTTGGCGTAGCGGGCGATTGCATAAAGCACAAGCGAACCTAGTCGGCAAGCTGAATTTGTCGGCGACGCCCTCAAAAAGCCTGTCACACTAGGACTCGATGTCATTGGTCTCGTCGGACTCGTTGCTGACATGACGAAATGTCATGTAAAGACACGATCTGCCATCTTGTCAGCCGACTGTTGTCGTCGTGCCGGCGTAAGTGTCGTGTTAATGTGTCTGGTCCTTTGCTGTGATGCACCGTTTCGGCTGGCCGGATTGTCAAATCTTGCCTAACATACGTTTCCTGAGTGTATAAGATCTGAATGAGTCTAGTGTGAAACATTTGCCTCATACCAGAAAACTTTCCTGTAAGTAACTGCAAACATAAAGAATGCCAGTATGAAAATAAATAGTTTGTCCTATAGTGAATTCCCTTTAGATTTTCATTCACTCCCCTAGAGGAGTGGCAAACATTTACCCTCCTCCTGACAGCAATTTTCGGTGAGT
Source organism: Dermacentor andersoni (assembly GCF_023375885.2). Lineage (NCBI taxonomy): Eukaryota > Metazoa > Arthropoda > Arachnida > Ixodida > Ixodidae > Dermacentor > Dermacentor andersoni. Next base: position 36,788,005 of record NC_092821.1, on the reverse strand, counting down.
GCAAAGGCACCATATTTTTACTGCCCACTCAGGGAACAATTTTACATCAATGGAAGCTTTCGCTTTTTATCTGTTCGAAATGTGGGCGTTTTTAGACCTCTCGTATTTAATTTATTTTTCGTGCCTCCACTTCTTTGTGAACTATGTATACCTTAGTGTCATACGTAAGTGCCGCGAGTCGCCCCTCGAAGATCGGAGCGGCCACCAAGCTCCGTGAACGACGAGGAAGACAACGGGTGCACGAGCACGGCGGCACGAGGGCGCGCTCGCAGTGTTCGAACCAGGCGGGCAGCAGCTCCGAGCTCCGAGCTCCTGGGCGGACCCGAGGGCCGCCGGTCCCTGAGCTGCCGCACCTGAGCTGTGCCGAGCAGCGTTTCAGTCTGGCACAGATGTTGCTGTGCTAGACGAGGTCCTCACGTGCGACCGCCGCACGTGGATTGCGAGCGGCGCACGAGCTGGGCACCGAGGTCGTGCTGGAAGTGCGACTGTAGCACATCGGTCGCGAGCGGCGTCCGAGCCGGACATCGAGGACGTGTGGAACAAGGCGTCCCCTGGCGGCTGCCGCGGCGGCTTCCGAGCGTGCCGAGCCCGAGAACCGTGTTGAACGGGGCCTGAGTGCGTGGTCGTCGCGGCCAGCTCCACCACGGGTGGCCGCACGGTGCCGTGACGACAGAACTGTGAGCCTCGCAACCCGGGACTATTTCAGCCCGTGGACACACTGACTGCAATTACGCTGTCATCAACTCTCTGTATATATTCATATTTTAAAGGTTGCTTTGAGTTTTATAAACGCACGTAAATGACTCTCTGTCTTTCTTCCGCATCACTGCGCACTAGCGAAAGTGCCGAACAGTCCTAATCACCACACTTAGTCTGGTTCATGGACAGGAATCAAGCAGGCTAGTTCTCCGTATAGCAATGAGCAGTTCTAATGAATGGCCAATTTCTCGCCGAAAAACAACAAGCCTGTATCAGTCACTCAGTGTAAGCATATTTCATTGTGCACAGCCATAGATCAATTTTCGTAATGTGCACACAAAATTGGGAAGCAAGTCGCTGTGACAAGCCACGCTACTTCTAAATATATATCCGGATACAAAATGCCGAACGAAGAAATACGTACAAAACAAAACGTAAGTTTAAGCCCAACAAGGAGAAGTTCTACCTTTATATATATCCCTGTTTCTAGCCGCGGCGACGGCTTAGCGGCAAGGGTGTTGCGCAGCTAAACACAAAGCCGAGGGATCAAATTCCGGCCCTGTGCCGCATTTTGATGGGGGCGAGATGCAAGAACGACTGTGCCTCGCACGTTTGTGTCTCGTTAAAGATACCATCGTGGTTAAAATTAATCTGGCGCACACCACTACAGCGTGCCTCATAATCAAATTGTTTTCGCAAGTAAAATCGCATAATTATTCATTACTGCACATTGCTGTGTACATCGAAGCAGCTAAGCGAGGAGGTGCGCTATGTTCAGAATGGATACTCACCGTATTGGGAATTCCAGCGTGGGGCATAAGGCACTGAAAGTGGAACAAGGCATAAACAAAAAAAACTGCTAAATCATGTTAGTTAATAAGCCCTAATAATTGCATTTGCTCTCAAAATTAGAAAGCCGCGTTATGGAAGATACAGCGACTTCCCGCACTGCCAGCATATGCGGTCAATATGTCAGTTATCTTCAGCATTAAAAAAATGCCTCACTTTCACCCGGAAGATGAAGCCTAGATTGCGGCAGCAAATTATTAGGCAGATATGCGAAGTAAGAATAGTAGTTTTTCGGTTCTATAAACTTGTAAACAATCCCATAGCAAATAAACTAACCCGCATGGTGTAATGCGGGTGCGCGGGTAAACAAGAATATACATCTCACTCGATGTCCGCGGAAACTGGGTGTCAAAACGCTGGCATTAGGAAGAGCATCAACAGTGGCGAGCTAATTGCCCTCTGTGCTGCCTCTCGCTTGAGGTGCCCGTATAATTGTTGTTGCAATAAAATGTAAACGCGCGCGCTAAATTACCACTATAACAACATGGAGCGTTGTGGTAGCAAATAGAAGATTTAATGCATGTTATCCTGACACCCAACAACCCCAGTAACCTCGAAAAGCGCAGACTGATAATTTGTGTAAACAGCATTACTCGTGTAGCCACATACCGTTGCCTCTCGGTTGTGAAATGGCCCTATGTCACTGATATTTCAAAAGAATCCTCGTACAAGTCGCCAGCAAGTATGCTGCTCAATGTCTTAGCTACTGCAAGGTGTTAATGCAATAGTCAATGCAACTACGTGATAAATAAAAACTGCAATAGCCATCGAGTTCCTATCGTACAATTAAAAATATTTTTACACTACATCCTACGCTTTTACTTAGGCAAGGTATTCTTACACAGATACATGATCTCCCGTCTTCCTTACTTGGTAAGCAACACAACA